>NC_136412.1:103998780-105266280 GCF_051521515.1 Lactuca serriola
AGTCCTTTGAAAATTCTAATATTCAGGAAATTGATTATAGAAACTGTTTTGGCTCTTTTGACCCACAAGAAACTGTGAATTTACAGTTTTTAACCCAAGTTTTGTATTTTTGACAATTTAAGTCCTAAAATGGGTTTTATGTTAGAATATGTTTCTCATAACCTTATAAGCTATTTTTCTTGACTAGATTAGTGTAAAATAACTTAGAGTATGTTTGTTTCCTTTCTCATGTCATAGATCTCGAGTTAATACCCCTTTTTGGTTGCATTTTCATCACAAAAACACATAAAGTCACACACATACATGCATAAAATCACACATAGCATACATATACACATAGATCTACACATTTTCTTGTATTCTCCCACATAAAACATATGAAAACCGAAAAAGAGGGGTATGAAGCTCACCTTGAGTTGTGTTTTCGGTTTTGAAGAGAGAAAAGAAGAAGATTTCGATCCTAGCAAGTCTTCTTGGTAGATCTCGAGTTTAGTGACTTCTAAGGTGCAAGATCACAAGTTGGAATAGATTTAGAAGAGATTTTTGATAAAACAAAGAGTCTAAGTCATAGATCCAAGTATGAACTTACCTTAGATGATGAGTTTTTTGGAAAATCTCTTTGAAAGCTTCGGAGATCTCGAAAAAGAGGAGTGGAGAGAGTTTCCTTTGAGAGAGTTTGAGTGAAGTGTGTGTGTTTGTGTGTTTGGGTTCGGCCGAGAGGAAAAAAGAGAGAAGAAGAAGAGAGAAGTGAGGTTAAATGGAAGTATGCGAGTTGCATGGATGTTTGATGTATAATAGCTAGTTATCTATCAAATAAAAATGATGTGGCAATAAAAGTCAACCCTTTTTCTTGGGTTGTAGTTTGGGCCGAGAGAGAGGAGAAAAGAGAAGAAATTTTTGGGATTTTTGTTCTTAAGCCCATATTATAGTTAAGCTAGATGATGCTTGACCTAATTAAATCAAGGAGTAATTTTTATGACCTATTAGGGCTAAATTAATTTGGTTGTGACCTATTAAGGCCCAAAATATTATGTTTCATGTATATGGGCCCATTTAGGGCCCATTAGAGAGTTCTAGATTCAAGTTGGATAATTTGGAAGTTTATTAGTCTATTAGGCCCAATAAGGAATTCCTAGTCCAAAATGAACTTAAATTGGGATTTGAAACGTTTCCAATTATTTGTTGACGATTTGTAGGGCTAGAATGTAGTATTTGATGATGTTTTGTTGTTATAGAATGAGCATCATGCATGCTTTCATGTTATTGATTCATAGTAGTTATAAGTGTTGTAGTTACAAGGCGCCAAAATTTCTAGTTGCGACATCATCCCCCCGTTAGAGGGAATTTCGTCCCGAAATTCTTTTGAAAACTAGATTTAAGAATGCGGGAATAGATGAGGGTACTTTTGCTTCATTTGATCTTCGCGTTCCTATGTGAATTCTGTTCCGCGTCTCGCGTTCCACCGAATTTTCACTATTGGATTGCGGCTCTGTTTGGTACGCTTTACCTCTCGGTCCATGATTTCAACCGGCTCTTCGATGAACAGAAGGTTCTCATTGATTTCGATTTCCTCTAATGGAATGATGAGAGTCTCGTCAGATAAGCACTTCTTCAAGTTGGAGACGTGTAACACAAGGTGTACACTGCTGAGCTCGGCAGGTAGTTGCAATCTATAAGCCACTGGACTGATTCGGGCAAGAATCTCGAAGGGTCCAATGTAATGGGGGTTCAGTTTGCCCCGCTTCCCAAAATGAATCACTCCTTTCCAAGGAGAGAATTTTAGTAACACCCTATCTCCGACTTCGAATTCCAAGGGCTTTCTTCGTTTATCGGCGTAGCTCTTTTGTCTGTCTCGTGATGATTGCAGCTGTGCTCTGATCTGAATTATCTTCTCGGTCGTCTCGCATATGATCTCCGATCCCGTTAAGGCGTTGTTTGGTGTTTGCTCTCTCGCTAGCTGGGTGTCTCCCACCTTAGCCCAACACAACGGTGATCTACACTTGCGCCCGTATAATGCTTCGAAAGGAGAAACTTTGATACTCGAGTGAAAACTGTTGTTATACGAGAACTCGATCAAAGGAAAATGGGTATCCCACGATTTTCCAAAGTCTATTACGCACGCGTGAAGCATATCTTCTAGTGTTTGGATGGTTCGTTTGCTTTGGCTATCGGTCTATGGGTGGTAGGCAGTGCTCATATCGAGTTGTGTTCCCATAGCTTTCTGAAGCAATTGCCAAAAGTGTGAGGTAAACCTACTATCTCTATCTGAGATGATAGACACTGGTACTCTGTGGAGTCTTACAATTTCTTTGATGTAGATTCTTGTCAGACACTCCATCTTGTAGGATTATTTTATTGGTAGGAAATGGGCGGATTTTGTTAGTTTATCAACTATTACCCAGATCGTGTCCAAACCGTCCGTCGACTTGGGTAGTTTGGTCACAAAATCCATGGTAATCCTTTCCCATTTCCACTCGGGAATTACTGGTTGCTGTAGTAATTCAGAGGGCTTCTGATATTCCACTTTTACTTTAGCACAAGTGAGGCACTTGCTCACATAAGTGGCAATCTCTGCCTTCATATTTGGCCACCAATAATGTTGCTTAACATCCGAGTACATTTTGTCTAAACCCGGATGGATGGAGTATCGTGTCTTGTGAGCCTCGTTCATGACTACCTCTCTGAATCCCCCAAGTTTAGGGACCCATATGCGGTTCATGAAGTAGTATGCTCCATTTTCCTTCACCTCCAAGTTCTTCTCCATTCCACGCAGCGCTTCACTTGTCTTGTTTTCCGCCTTCATGGCATCTGACTGGGCCGTTCTGATTTGCGAGGTCAGGTGGGATTGGATGGTTATCGAGAGAGTTTTTACACGACGACTTGAGTATTCTTTCCGACTCAAGGCATCGGCTACTACGTTAGCCTTGCCTGGATGATACTTGATTTCGCACTCGTAGTCATTTAGCAGTTCGACCCATCTTCGTTGCCTCATGTTTAGCTCCTTTTGATTCAAGATGTGCTGAAGACTCTTGTGGTCAGTGAAGATAGTGCACTTGGTACCGTACAAGTAGTGTCTCCAAATCTTCAGAGCGAAGACCATTGCTCCCAGCTCCAAATCGTGGGTCGTATAATTCACTTCGTGCGTCTTTAGCTGTCGGGACACGTAAGCTATCACCTTTCCACGTTGCATGAGTACACAGCCTAAACCTTGATTTGATGCATCACAGTAGACTATAAAGTCATCCGTTCCTTCGGGCAGCGATAGCACCGACGCACTGCAGAGTGCTTGCTTTAGAGATCGAAATGCAGCTTCCTGCTTGTCAGTCCATACGAAGGGTACGCCCTTTTGCGTAAGCATGGTAAGCGGTTTGGTCGTCCTAGAGAAGTTCTGGATGAATCTCCTGTAATAGCCTGCGAGACCCAGAAACTAGCGAATTTATGTGGGTGTTGTTGGGATTGCCCATCCTTCGATAGCTTGGATTTTAGAAGGATCCACATGAATTCCTTCCTGGCTAACAACATGTCCCAAAAAGCTCACGCTTCGGAGCCAAAACTCGTATTTGGAGAGTTTTGCGTACAACTTTTCGGTTCGCAGGGTTTCCAGGATTTGTCGAAGGTGTTGGCCGTGTTCTTCTTCGCTTCGGGAATATATACTAGGATATCATCAAAGAAAACGATTACGAAATTATCAAGAAAAGGTCGGAAGATTCGATTCATTACGTCCATGAATGCGACAGGAGCATTCGTTTGACCGAAGGGCATTACGAAAAATTTATAATGTCCGTAACCAGTGCGGAAGGCGGTTTTTGAAATATCCTCCTCCCGGACCTTGAGTTGGTGGTATCCAGATCGCATATCTATCTTTGAGAAGTGACTAGCTCCTTGGAGATGGTCGAATAGTTCGTCGATTCGTGGAAGTGGATATCGGTTTTTGACAATAAGCTTGTTAAGTTCTCTGTAGTCGATACACATCTTGAATGTACCATCTTTCTTATTGACAAAGAGAACTAGAGCTCCCCAAGGTGAGGAACTGGGTCGGATGGATCCTTTATCCAAAAGCTCACTGAGTTGACTGGACAACTCTTGCATCTCTGCAGGAGCCAATCTGTAGGGAGATTTGGCGATGGGAGTAGCTCCTAGTACAAGGTCAATTCGAAACTCGACTTGTCTTTCTGGGCGTATCCCCGGAAGATGATCAGGAAAAACATCTAGGAATTCACAAGCTACTGGAATGTCTTGAATGTTGACCTCTTTCTTGGATTTGTCTACTATGTGAGCTAGGAATGTTAAGTCCTTCTTTCGTAAGTGCTTATACGCCTTAATGCACGAGATAAGACGAAGGTTCGTGCTGGGTTTGTCCCCGTAAATAACTAGGGTTTCACAATTTGGAAGATGAAGGCGAACGGCCTTCTCGTGACACATAATTTCAGCATGGTGGGGGCTTAACCAATCCATGCCAATAATCACATCAAAACTCCTAATGGAAACATGCATTAAGTTTGTTTGAAAGACGTGGTGATTTAAGGCTAGGATACATCTGATATAGATTTCCCTAGTAGGAATTCATAAGCTACTGGAATGTCTTGAATGTTGACCTCTTTCTTGGATTTGTCTACTATGTGAGCTAGGAATGTTAAGTCCTTCTTTCGTAGGTGCTTATGCGCCTTAATGCACGAGATAAGACGAAGGTTCGTGCTAGGTTTGTCCCCGTAAACAACTAGGGTTTCGCGATTTGGAAGATGAAGGCGAACGACCTTCTCGTGACACATAATTTCAGCATGGTGGGGGCTTAACCAATCCATGCCAATAATCACATCAAAACTCCTAATGGAAACATGCATTAAGTTTATTTGAAAGATGTGGTGATTTAAGGCTAGGGTACATCTGATATAGATTTCCCTAGTGGATTCTGTCTTCCCATTAGCCATTTCCACAATGAAGGTTTCATGAAGCTTCTGGGGTTGTTGATTTAACAAGTGTTTGAACTTATTGCTCACAAAACTCCGTTCTGCTCCGGTGTCAAATAGGATGCATGCATAAGTGTGGTTTAGGAGAAATGTACCAGTAACAACATTGGGATCCTGAACCGCTTCTCCCTGACCCATAGCTAGCACCCTTCGTGTTCCTACGTTCCTAGAGTTGTTGGTGTTGGGGAAATTCCGACGGATATGCACTATCCTTCCACATCCGTAGCAAGTGGGGCTTGATCCCGTGTTATTGCTGTTGTTGTTGTTGTTGTTGTTGTTCTTGCGGTTGCTGTTGTTGTTGTTTCCTTGTGGTTGATTCTGGGGAGGATAGGTCCTACAATACTTTGTAGTATGACCCTTCCGATTGCAACTGGTGCAATGCATTTCCCTGTAGTCGCCGTTATGGTGGTAGTTGCACTTGTTGCACTTTGGGAGATTCCCAGAATACTGCCTAGGAGCACTTGGATTAGCTGAGGCTGGAGCATGTGGTGTCAAGGGTACTTGAGTGGTTGTAGCGTTAACCGTCACCGTTTGTTGATTCTTTGCCTATTCCGAGCCTTGTCGCCCTTTTCTCTTGTTGTTCTTTCCTTTCTTGTTGTCATTCTCTTTCTTGCCCTCGATTTCCGTTGGCTTCTCGCCCTTTTTGTTGTTGTGGTCGTACAGCTTCTTGGCCAATCTCTTGGCGCTGTCGAACGTTTCAGGTTTGGCAGCGATCACGTTTCCTTGGATCGGGGTGGTCAATCCCCAAATGAATCGTTCGATTTTCTTTCCTTCAGATCTAATCATGCTAGGGCACAATAATGACAGCACGCTAAACTTTGATATGTATGCATCTATATCAGAGTTTCGGACGGTGAGATCCCACAACTCTTGCTCCATCTTTTGAATTTCTCCACGAGGGCAGTACTCAGCTATTAGCATTTCCTTCAGCTCCGTCCATGGCATCGAGTTGGCTATAGAGAGAGTCATGGCCTCTATATGTCAATTCCACCAGGTGCGAGCCTGGTCGACAAAGGTGCATGCGACAAACTTCAATTTCAATTCCTCGGGGCATTCACATATTTCGAACACTGATTCCACCTTCTCAATCCACCTTTTTCAAGGCTATCACACCACCCGCGCCATTAAAGGTTCGCGGCTTGGCATTGGTGAAATCCTTGTAGGAGCATGTTTTGGTCGGTCCTTGATTGATCCCATTGTTCGAACTTCCTGCCCCTTGTCTGTTGACTCCTCCATTGTTCCCTTGGTGAATCTGCGCCATTTCTGCGGTGACCGCAACAGACACAGCTGCTTGGAATGCAGCTGAGTCAACCTTTGGAGGGGTTGGTCCAAGGTTACCGCGAGTTGGTCGTCGAGGCATCTTTCGGTCATGGAAAAGAAGGATGTTGAGTGCCTATGGTTTCGTGAGATGGTGATCCTATAAACTAGGTGTCTGGCACGAACATACGCAATTTCACAATTTAGCATACAATCATGGATATATATGACACATAGCAGATTACAACATCACAGTGGAACACATAAAACTTTTCATTAATATTTTCCGTATTTTTGATACAGGAAAATTTTGCTCGGAAGAGCAATACATAAGTGGTGTAATTTTGGCAGCATAACGACTCTATGAGTAGTGTAATCACTTAAACATAGAGTCGGGGTACATAGCATAGATCCTAGTGACATAGTACTAAAGACGGGTATGACTAGTCCTAGTCATGGTAGGATGTCCCAGGGGTGGTGCTGAGGAAGTGGACGCTCCGTGAAGACAAGCCACCTGTCGTTCCGCATCTTGGAGTCGAGCCTCCCACCTCACCTGTCTCATGTGGAACTCTCGGATAACCTCTCGCGTTTCCTGCTCTGCGGGCTCGACCCTAGTCCGCATCTGGTGCATCTGATCGACAGTGCTCTGAGCTAGGTCGCCAGTGTTCCGAAATCGTCTCACCATGATCGGAAGAGCACGATCGGCCGGTCCTCCATCCCTCAGGTCGTAGAACTCACGTGACATGCCGAACAAGGGTCGGTGTCCCTGCTGCCTGCTCCACCTCCAAAGGTCGATACCCTAGGGGGTGTAGGACCAGTGGGGCCTACCCGATAAGCGGGCACCCTAATCGGATAAGGGGGTTGATGACTTCGGACTCTGCCTCCGAATCACCATCTTCATCTTCGTTGGTTTCTTCCTCAAGATCTCCTTCGGCTTCCTCCTCCTCCTTGTTTACCACTGGCTCGGCAGGTCCGCCTTCGGCTTCCGCCTTCCCCCTCGGATTCCTCCTCGGGGTCATCCTCGGGTTCCTCTTCAGACTCCTCCTCGGGGTCCTTTTCAGGTTCCTCCTCTGATTCTTCCAGCCATCCGTTATTCCCCTGATTAGGGAAATAAGGATCTCCAGGGTGATGGAAACCAACCATGTTGTCTGTGAGGGTGTATAAACATGCTAATATCATTCCTAAGACGTATGGATTGAGTCGTTGTTCTCTTTTTAGTGCTAAAGGGGTATGCTTTTAGGTTTTTCCTACCATCGCGATTTCCTCGGGACACGTGATAGTTGTACCTTGGAGGAAATGTAGTTGATCAGGCTACATCCTCTCCTTGATACAACCATGAATAGTCCCGACTTTCTCGAGATGATAGCATTATCTTGTTTGGTTTGGTATTATATTCTGTTTCCTAACTCACACAGGCAAAGATGTCTTTATAGTTGTGTTTTATTTGTTTTGTTTTGTTCAGAGTTGGGTTAGTCCCTTTTTGGTTTATAGTTGCATATCAATGTGTGGTTAGATATGCTAGTTCACTATAAATAATGCTCTGATACCAACCTGTCACACCCCCGAACCAGACGACGGAAATGTCCGAGGGCTAGCGTGACTTTAATTGAATATCATCACAATGAATATACATGAATCATAACATAAGCGTCACCATGCATCAATATATTACAACTGGAATTGTTCATATCAAGTACATTGTTTTAACACTACACATTCACAACCTAAATAGCTTGAGTACATTTAACAACATAACATCTAACATTACTTCTTAACTCTTCCTCTTACCTGTTACCTGAGAATACAAGTTATTTTGGAAAAACGTCAACATATGAAATGTTGGTGAGTTCATAAGCAATGTTGTGATAAAATGATTGGTGTATTTTGTAAAACCCATAAAATCCGATATTTTCTTAAAAGACTTTTGTTTATCAAACTGTGAAGATCCATAAGTTGATGCATGAATGATTTTAAAAACATATATATATATATATATATATATATATATATATATATATAGTTATAGTTATAGTTATAGAGTTTCGAATGAGTAGTATTGAATTCCCTGGAAAACCTGATGTTTTCCGATGTTGAAATGTATTCGTAATTACTGATTCCTGTATGGACTTAACGAGTGAATATTGATTAATCCGTATTATATATAGTCCTAATTTTGTCTACTTTGATTTCTCGTAAGCCTTAACAAACGAAGAGAAGGGGAGTATTATGTCCCACTACTATCGTAAGTACCTTAGACTGTCGTGGATGCGAAAGACATGATGGTCCAACTCGCACTTGATTATTGTGACCTTACTAGCTTTTCTAACGGGACACTTTGGCCCACTAGCACATAAAAGCTATTGAAAGTCCTTCTATAAAATATTGGGTCATTGAAGGCGCAATAACATATAAGCGTTATCCCTTTGGGCCCAAAGATCATGTTGGTGGGCTTGCAAGGCCCAACAAGCATGATTTGAAACTCATAAGCCCAAAGTTTGTAGATTTACTCATTGTAGTCATCACGTATCTATTATAGTGTTTTTAAATTGATGCTTGTTGTTTTGTATTGATTCGAGACCGAATCAATTCGTTTATAACAATATTTGGTATTTGAAGGTGTATTCGTTTTGCGTTTTATTCACTAGTCGGGTATCTTGTATTTTGTCTTCATTATTTAATTTATTTAAAAGTAAGATTTTTACCTTTTCACAACCTTTCTTTTATAAAAATAACACTTTTAGTCCTTTATATAAAAGAATTCATTTCATATTTAGTCCTTAAAACATTTTTCTTGACACTTTTGTATCTTTAACTTGTTGAAAAGACATATTAAACCCAAAATTTATTTTGTAAACAGCTTTAGCCCTTCAAAAATGGAGTTTCTCGGTTAGAGCCCCTTATTTCGCAACTTTTACAGTTTTGGCCCAAAATTTAAAAACTTTACATTTTTTATCCTTTTTGAAATTGAAAAGCATTTTTGACCTTTGAAATAGTTTTATTTCACTCCTTATCCCTTGTTTTGCAGAATGTTACAATTCAGCCCCTTAAAACTTCAAATTTCGCAATTTTGGGCTTATTGGGTCGAAAAGCCCAGATTTAGCCCATTAAGCTAAATTTTTACATTTTAAGTCCTTTGAAAATTCTAATATTCAGGAAATTGATTATAGAAACTGTTTTTGGCAATTTAAGTCTAAAAAAGGGTTTTATTTTAGAATATGTTCCTCATAACTTTATAAGCTATTTTTCTTGACTAGATTAGTGTAAAATAACTTAGATTATGTTTGTTTCCTTTCTCATGTCATAGATCTTGAGTTAATACCCCTTTTTGATTGCATTTTCATCACAAAAACACATAAAACCACACACATACATGCATAAAATCACACATAGCATACATATACACATAGATCTACCCATTTTCTTATATTCCCCCTCCCATAAAACATATGAAAACCGAAAAAGAGAGGTATGAAGCTCACCTTGAGTTGTGTTTTCGGTTTTGAAGAGAGAAAAGAAGAAGATTTCGATCCTAGCAAGTCTTCTTGGTAGATCTCGAGTTTAGTGACTTCTAAGGTGCAAGTTCACAAGTTGGAATAGATTTAGAAGAGATTTTTGATAAAAAAAAGAGTCTAAGTCATAGATCCAAGTATGAACTTACCTTAGATGTTGAGTTTTCTGGAAAAATCTCTTTGAAAGCTTCCTAGATCTCGAAAATTTGGAGTGGAGTGGAGAGAGTTTCCTTTGAGAAAGTTTGAGTGAAGTGTGTGTGTGTGTGTTTGGGTTCGGCCGAGAGGAAGAAAGAGAGAAGAAGAAGAGAGAAGTGAGTTTGCATGGAAGTATGAGAGTTGCATGGATGTTTGAAGTATAATAGAAAGTTATCCATCAAATAAAAATGATGTGGCAAGCAAAGTCAACCCTTCTTCTTGGGTTGTAGTTTGGGCCGAGAGAGAGGAGAAAAAAGAAGAAATTTTTGGGCTTTTTGTTCTTAAGCCCATATTATAGTTAAGCTAGATGATGCTTGACCCAATTAAATTAAGGTGTAATTTTTATGACCTATTAGGGCTAAATTAATTTGGTTGTGACCCATTAAGGCCCAAATATTTATGTTTCATGTATATGGGTCCATTTAGGGCCCATTAGAGAGTTCTAGATTCAAGATGGATAATTTGGAAGTTTATTAGTCCATTAGGCCCAATAAGGAATTCCTAGTCCAAAATGAACTCAAATTGGGATTTCAAAGGTTTCCAACTCTTTGTTGACCATTTGTAGGGCTAGAATGTAGTATTTGATGAGGTTTTGTTGTTATAGAATGAGCATCATGCATGCTTTCATGTTATTGATTCATAGTAGTTATAAGTGTTGTAGTTACAAGGCGCCAAAATTTCTAGTTGTGACAGTTATTTCTATGAATTTTAGGGCGTTATCATACTAAAAATAATTTGAAGATATATTCTTTAAATAAAAGGCAATAATTTGCACTACTTTCACATTTTATGGAAAAAAACGACTAATGATAAAAAATAGCAACATACTTTGGAGAAGGAATCTCAAAACATGTTACTTTTAGAATTTTTCAAAGTAGCTTTCTATTTTTAAAGAATTTCAAATTTGGAAATTTTGGTTACATGGTTTTATATATTTTTATCTAATATATTCTTGATTTTACTATTTCCTCAATATCAACTTACCTAGTTTTGTAGTATGAAATTGTCGCCATGATTCCTAATTCCCACTGGAGATTACGAAGGAAGCAACAACGTCGGATTTCTATATTTTTTAAATCACTTTGACTGACATTAAAGAGGTATTTGCGAATCTTAGATATAATAGTTTATGTATATCAAGTCAACATTCTCTACAAGTATCCAATTTGTATGCAATTATCAACTTGTTGAGTAAAGAAACCAATCAAATTATGATTTCAGAATGTAAATGAACGCAAACGGTAAAGAACTTTTGTTTAGCTCATTAATGACTTTAAAAATAGTCTTTATGTAGTTTTTTTTGTAATTATGGAAGCTTTTTATTTGAAAAAAGTTTTGAAAAGCTCTAAATAAAGGACGTGTTTGGCACGAAGCGTTTGACAGCTTCTAGCTTCAAGCGTTTGACAAAACGTTTCGTTTTGAACAGAAAGCCTTGTTTGGCACTACTAGCTTCTAGCGTTTAGTTTAAACAAAACGCTCCAAGTTCAAATGTTACAGCCGTGTTTTGCAAAATTAGCTTGTTACGAGTAGCTTGTAGCTTGTAGCGTTTTGTTAAACGCTACATGAAGTAGTATTTGGATTTGAAGTGTTTTGTTTAAACTAAACGCTAGAAACTAGTAGTGCCAAACAAGATTTTGTGTTCACAACGGAGCGTTTTGTCAAACGCTAAAAGTCAGAAGCTCTTAAACACCCTGTGCCGAACACGACCTAGTTCATGTACCGTTTAACAAAACGTTACAAGCTATAAGCTACCCGCTATCCGCTACAAGCTATCCGCTACCTACTAATTTTTTCGAACACGGCCAAAGCTATTTTTATATGAAAAAGCTCTAAAAAAAACTTCCAACATTTTAATTATCGTGAGTGTTTTCAAAACCAAACTTTTTCTATAAGCTTGGTAATTAACAAAGCTTTATGGTAGATCTTTTACATAAAATAACACTATTATATATATATATATATATATATATATATATATATATATATATATATATATATATATATATATATATATATATATATATATATATAGAAAAGTGAATATGTGGTTGTCATGTATGTAATATTAGGTATAGAACCTCTAAATTGACTTCATTTAGATTTAAAAACCATAATTTTCACTCACTGTTAGTTTCTTCCTATTGCATTTGAATTCATATTATTTTTTATTTTGTAATTAATCCCCAACATCTATGTATTTCGAGTGTGTTTTTTATTAGATCTCTAGTAGAAGCTTCATAACTTTCTCCGACACCTATCTTATATATACTTGCATTGTTTTTTTATGGATTATGAGAAGAGGTTTATCGGATTTTTAATGAACAATTTCAATCTTTCACTAAAGTTTTGTATAATAGATTTCAGTATACCAAACTATATATGGTTGGTAAAATATTCTTATACACAGTTGTGGTGCAAAATTAAACTTATAAAACTCAATAAAAAATATATACAAAGCCTACCATAAGCTCTAATAGTTGACACAAGAAATATAGTAGAAATATTTGATTGAATTTTGTTAAAATTATATAGTTATTGATGGTTCTATACCTAATATTAGGTACATAACAGTGTATATATATATATATATATATATATATATATATATATATATATATATATATATATATATATATATATATATATATATATTTTCTTTGATTGATATTACGAGAGCATGTAAACATATGAAATCTCTTATAGTGAGTGTTTATAAAGCTTTTAAGTTATGATGTAGGACCAAAAAACAATATGAAAAAGCTCTCATATTGTAAACATTTTTGAGTAAAAATGTGATAAAATTACAAGATATTTTTTTTTCTTTTTGTGATTTTTATTATTTAAATGGTAAAAATAATTCCGCCGTTATAAAAAATGGTAAAAACAATATAGTTTCAAACTTGCATTAAAAGAGGTGTTTATTGCATAAAAACTGCAAGAAATACATTTTATGGACCATGTTTATAACAAAATGAAACACATAGTCAAAAGACATAACTTTTAACATCTTTATTTATCGAAATTACAAATGTTACACATGTTTCATACAATTTAAACAACAAAAAACGTTTTTCCCTTCAAAAATTAATATGAAAGATTGATTATAAGTTCAACTTTCTTTTCACAATACATTTAGATTTGGGATAATCACTAAAATAACTATTATTTAGTGCGACAGTAAACAATGGGCACAAAAGTAACCACAAATATTAACTGATCATTTGCAAAATCCAAAATTCGAAATTTTATTTTTACCGACCAAATGCGTAAAAAACTACAAAATAACTATTTTTTTTTTTTTTTTTTTTGTGAAACTTCGAAAAATTGCAAATTTGTCCATCTTTGTAAAAGTCTTAATAATAGTGCAATCAAATTTGCAGATGCAATTTTTTCAACCTTTTAATATTTTTAAGTCTTTTTGTTGTGGAGCCATTTAGAAAAGAAGGTACTGACGAGTTTAGTTATTCCATATATATTTGTATATGAGTTATGCCTTATAGTTTGGTAGGGTTTTCGGGAAATAGTTTGTTAAGGTCGTAATTATTGGTAATATTTTCTTATAATAATAAAGTTCTTTTGGGATTGCCCTTAAGATACATTTGAGTAATTAATTGATAAAAAAAGATTTAGGAGAAATTAGTTTGTTAATTTCTTTTGTTTTGATACATTAATTAGAAGCAAATTTGTAATTAGTTAGGAGTTAATTAATTACAAGGACTGAATATTAATTAATTAAAATAGTTTACTTAATAGAAACAGTTTAGTTTACTTAATGAAAACAGTTTATGGGGCAAATTCAACAAAAAGGTAGTTTCTTTGGCATGATAAGTCTAATCAAGGTTTTAGAGTTGCTTTGGAATTAAGCAATTGGAAACCTATAAATAGGGAGCTAGGGATCAAACCCTAGAGGCTCCCTCGTAGGTGACGCAAAATTGCCCTTCTAGGATTTTAGTTTTGGCAATTTTACCTTCTATTTCCTAGGGTTTTGTTGGTTTGCTCTTTTTGTGTTCTTGGGTGTGATACCATTAGAGAGATTCTACCTTCGATCCTAACATCCAAGCAAAGGTGGCAAGAACTCGATCTCAAGCAAGGAGATCTCTAGCATCTAAAGAGGTATGTAATTCTTATTACTTTTCTAGTAGCAACAATTGAATGAAACTTAGATCATTATAGGTCGCATGAACACATAGGATTGTTATATGCTTCCGCTACTTATGAACATGTGTTTGTATGCCTAAAATCTATTAGTGGTATTGGAGACTTTGTTCATGATTATTTGCACTACTTAATCCAAATTGATTTATGTAAAATCTTATTTACATGTAATGTTTTTCGGATTTGAAAGGTGAGAAATTATTATTTTAGTTTTCTATGGCTATTTTGATTACTTGTGCCCAAAGATAGGGTTTAATGGCCATAAACTTGAACCTTAAATTGCAAACTATGTTTTACTAAGAAAGTTATGCACTCTAATGCATCGTTTTTTGAAAAAAAGTTGCCTCAGCAGACCTTAATGCGTTTTCTAAGAAAAGCTTGCATCTACAGGCCCTAATGCAATGTTTTTTTGGAAAAGTGTAGCATCAGATTCTAATTAGGCAACACTTTTGCAACCCTAACTTGCTTAGCAAGTTTCCTAACTTGTTTTGCAAAAATGAAAATATGAAGATTTTTTAAATATTAGATATACATCTTTTATTTAATTATTTTTTTATAATAGGGATTATAATTTTGAAAATTAAATTAATATTAATTATTAATATTGCGTCCTCGCATGTTTAATTTGAATTAATGAAACACTTAAATTTAAATGGTTTGAATTTACCTATATATGATAGAAGAGTATGTATATATATATATATATATATATATATATATATATATATATATATATATATATATATATATATATATATATATATATATATAACAGTGCATCCTCGCATGTTAAATAAAACATTGCTAGGATTATCGCGAATAGGCTTACCCACTTTAATGCTATAAGAAAGGAGTAAGGAGGTTTCTTTGATTCATAATAAGGTTGGTTTTTAAATCTCATTTCTTACCACAGTCACCGCCTCTTTACGTTTTGAGTGGAGTTAATGAAAAGGTTTGATAGGATAATGCTCAAGTTAAAAATGCTTACTCAAAGTATTAAAATAAAATCTTGTTTTATATAAGTAAAAACATAAATCATATGATATCTTTGAAAAACATGCATTTTCTTTATGATTTATTGATGGAGCGTGTGTGGTTTTTTAACACATCAATCTGAGAGTATAGTTGAAATTGATGTGGCACTCGTGAATCTCCAGCATGCCTTGAGTCAATGATCACACGATTTTTTCATGGCTGATCCACCAAATCTAATCCATGTTCCACGAAATCCTTGTCATGGACTAAGATAATCATAATTGAGATTAACATTCCATTGAACCTAATTAATGAATTTAAAAGATCTAGAAATTTCAGAGTGATTTAAAATGGAGAATAGTGTTGCCTGCCTAAATTGTTTTGTGGTGTGATTAAATCATCCCTATTCATACCATGGAGTGAAATATGGATCCTAGCCTTATTTAAAACATTTTTTTGAATAGGGTAATTATTTTCTAAGGATTAATAAAACAAACTAGAATTGAAATTAACATTGAATGATGTCTATAAATTTATCCACTAAAATTTACTGCTATAAAACCTATGAAATGATAAGGTGATAAGATTGATCAATCTTATCTAAAATCATAGTTTAAGAATAGTTCTCATGAATGAAAAGAAAGATCATGCCATCGATAAAACTTTTCCTGAGGTTTCTTTAGCCACTGCATTAAAACTGTAGAAAGTAACAGGTACCACGTGTACATTATATACTGAAATATTAAAGCAACATGGAATTTCATTAAGATAAGAGTTAACTATGGTTTTCATAATCAACTAGCCAACATGTTCACATAATCAGTTCACTCTAATTTTGATATGAACAAATTTGAAATGTCCATGAAGGAGTTGCATGACACGTTAAGGGTATTTTTGAACTAACATGGCCAATCATACTCTAATTTCAAATACTCATACATCCATTTTCATGAATAGAAATGTCAAGAAGAAGAAAGCCAATTGCTCAAGGGTAGAAGTGTGGTTCGAGTTGGTCTTCTGAAACATATTATGATAGGCTATTTGTTTCCATAAAACGAAAATGACTAAGAAAGCATACATGCCCATCATATCTAAAAGAGTTGAAAAACAACACACCATAGAGTATGGCATAGTCAAATATATGAATTTGTAATACCATTAGAATTGTTGGGTTTTGTGTACTATAACACTCCTATGGTGCACATACAACCCTAATAGCTTTTGATTTAAGTTTTCTCTAGTTATACATTCAATAAAATTTCCAAAGCATGAAGCCTACAGCTAGCATACAATTTTGGTACATGAATCATAAAACTAGTTAGAATAATACATCTTTATTGTAGCTTGTAGTTTTGGCCTTTCAAGAGCTTAGCACCTCAAGTGTGATACCTCAAATGGTTCACAAACACCATGAACAAAGGAAAACTTTGAGAGAGAGCCTAGACACACTAAAATCAGTTATGATTCTCTTAGAATACATAGGTGTCGATTTTGGCCAAGGGATAACACATATATATTATAGGATTCCAAGAGTCATAGGTAAACCCTAGTCCATACACTTAGGTTATGATCCATATCGCATATGGGCTAACTCTTCATGGATACTTACATAAACTTAGCCCATCATGGATCAGTAGCCCAAACAATATATATTACTGATTTACATAATCAGTCCCCGTTAATTTAATTAGTCTCTTTTGATCACTAAATTAATTTCAAATTTATTCTTGATCAATACTAATTAAATATTATGATTTCTCAATTAATATATTATACTTATAATATATTAGTAAATCATAAATAGCCTCTTTCTCAAATATACATCCTACCAGATTGTTCTGGTGAGGGCAACCCAAATGGACCATGCTACACTCGGGTCAAGTACATACCAATTATAGTTATGGTCTTAGACACCTAATGCAACAGTATCCCACTTGGATAATTCTAATAACCATTATTACAAGTACGACTCCAAAATCCTGACAAGCAATCGTAGCTCTCAAAAGCCGTTGTCGAACGCTTACCTAGTAAAATGACGCGTCCATTAGATAAGGGATCATATATTTCTCCATTCTAGATATCATATAAACTGAGACATGGATTATAATCATTCATTTTTAAATATTATGGCCTCAAGCTCTTCTTTCATCTCTTTCGCCTCAATCAAAGTTCCTCTTTCATAAATATTATGATTTCTCAATTAATATATTATACTTATAATATATTAGTAAATCATAAATAGCCTCTTTCTCAAATATACATCCTATCAGATTGTTCTGGTGAGGGCAACCCAAATGGACCATGCTACACTCGGGTCAAGTACATACCAATTATAGTTATGGTCTTAGACACCTAATGCAACAATATCCCACTTGGATAATTCTAATAACGATTATTACAAGTACGACTCCAAAATCCTGACAAGCAATCGTAGCTCTCAAAAGCCGTTGTCGAACTCTAACCTAGTAAAATGACGCGTCCATTAGATAAGGGATCATATATTTCTCCATTCTAGATATCATATAAACTGAGACATGGATTATAATCATTCTCTTTATTCATGTGTTGTTTCCCAATTTCCTATTTATGATGACCGACTAATTAAACAAATCAAATCAGTCCAGGCTTGGCCAAACGCTTCGGGTTGTCATCACTAAATCATCTAGAGGCCTACAGATATCACTTTTATCCCATATTAGGTAAAAGGAATGGATAAACTTTGACTCAAATGCTTGCTTGTACTTACTCATCAAATCACACCCAACACTATGTTTTATAACACCAAGTTACTAGTGCGTTTACATATGTCATAGTGCAATCGACTTGTAAACTACAAATCACATGTCTTGGTTTCAAGAATATAAGATATTATCGTCTCACAATCATTTGTGATAATATTGATGAAGTGATTCAGATAAGTGTGGGTTTAATCCAATACTCGAATCTTATTCCATAAGTACTCGTGAACACTACAACAAACTTTTGCTATGTCTAAAACACTTTAGACAATCTACAAACGGATTCTTGACAGTCTTGCCTCAATA
The DNA here is from genome assembly GCF_051521515.1 of Lactuca serriola. Lineage (NCBI taxonomy): Eukaryota > Viridiplantae > Streptophyta > Magnoliopsida > Asterales > Asteraceae > Lactuca > Lactuca serriola. Next base: position 104,016,883 of record NC_136412.1, read on the forward strand.
CCTACTTCCAAAGTATGATCGACTGTGGATAGTTTGAATAACCTAGTTACTCGGGAAGTCAAAACATGCAAAGTGAAACACAAGAATTATCGAATCCAATATGGTCTCAAAACTTTTGAATATAAATAAAACACCTTTTATTTAATCACCATATTGATTAGACATTATTCGTTGTATAATGTTTCGATTAATCAACTTAATACTTGAATTAAAACAATAGTCATCCCTTGCTTCAAGCATGCACACTATTTTTATCTATGGTCCTTACTATGTGAAATAGATCAATTGTAAATATTTCCAATGACACTCATTTCACAATTCCAAATCCTTATCGTAAGTGTAAGAATACCAAGTCCTTGCCACTTACTGTAATCTGTTAGATTCTAAGCTTATATGCAATGATCCTTTTGTAATTACTATGCACACACGTCATAGAGACTTGTCAATAAACACTACAAAGTATTCCTTTTGGACATTGGTTATGGGACTAATTCCATGGAAGCGAAGACTCATATTCAAGGTGCATTACTTTGAAGATCCTTCTTGCATAAAAGTTTCTAACTTACTCATAGATTCTTGAATTCCAACTCCCTTTATGGAAACTTTTCCATAATTGCCATATGACTATCCATTCTTATAGAATATTATCTATTCAGAATTATATCAATATGGTTTATTCATTACTATACTCCAAATTACCCACAAGAGACCAATCCTTCGTGAACCTTGGATTGTCCTTAGCAATTGTTTAACAACTTCAGTCATATCCGGTTCTAGTACTTTTTCCCTCTTAATGCCCTAGGCATTTGGAAAATTAGAACATGAGAATATTATAGCACATGCAATCGATCTTTTGTCTGAAGCATATGGGACATGATTTATGTGACAACCTGGAATTTTCATTCGGTCAAACCCTAGAAGTCAATCACTTAATATTATAAGTCGATTTCACTTTTACTTGTTTTTAGGAAATTAAAGTTCGTTTGATTATTTTAATAATTAATCTTTAAACGAACGGGTGAACGAATGGGCCGTCTTGGGTCTTGAAATTTCAAAGCCGCAAACGCCTTGTGTCTTAGAAGTTCACGGCCAAACTTTTATGTTTGGGCCGAAAAATCTTCCCAAAAACGTAAACTCATGCTTAAACATGAGTTTACTCCCCAAACTAATCATTTTATGTTTACTCCCCAATCACCAAAAAGAGTAAACTCAAAAACACTCTCAAGTATCATCCAAGATTTAATTCAAGATCTTCAAACTTGTAAGTGTTCTAGCCATTTCAAGTTGGTATAACACTTAATCTAGTGATTTTACATCTTTTCATCCATCCATTTTTGTGTTTTGATTAGATTTCCAAAAACACCAAGAACACCAAGAACACACACTAGGTGTTCTTGGACTTTTAGCTCATTTCAATCTTCCTTATAGTAAGTACTTCCATCCTTGAGTCTTATTAAGCTTGTTTTACATGTTAGAATCAAAGAAAATTCCCAAGAACACCAAGATCAAGGTGTTCATGGTTTTGGGAGGCTCCCAAAAACGTAAAGACCAAATATGGTGCAAAGTGGTGCCTTAGGGTGCCTAGATGCTTCACCATGACTTAGGGACTTGTCTAGATTCATCCATGATGAGTTTATCACACAAAAAGCACCAAAACCTTACATTTTTATGTGTTTACGGTTTGGGGATCTCCCAAAACCTTAAAAACCCCAAAAGGTGTATTAAAGCCCCATAAAAGTCCCATGATTATTCCTTATGTCTAAATCTAACCTAGACTATTGCCATGATTGAGCTAAGGACTTGAAAACCCCCAAATACCAAACTTATGGGTTTAAGGTAGTAAACTCATGAGTTTAAGATAGTAAACTCATGAGTTTAAGGTAGTAAACTCATGGAGAAATGGTCCTTAGACCGTAAACTCCATTTAGGAGTGTTTTGATGCCACACAACACTTCCTAAGGCTAAATCATGAAGTAGGAATGCTTGGAATAGCTTAGAAGACTTCAAAACAACAAATGGTCAAAAGGTTAGGAGTTTACGACCGTAAACTCAAGAGTTTATGACCGTAAACTCAAGGGGTGTTGGTCTTTAGGGAGTAAACTCATTTTAGGAGTGTTCCTTGAACCCCAAACACACTAGCCTTTCCCTTCAACACATAGATGCACTCCTTAACACTTATAACACTTAAACAAAGTGTTTGTCATGTCCTAGAGTGTCTTGACTTGTTTATTAGTTGCTTAAATACTAATTGTTTATATACATATGTCCTTATATGTTATTAGGATCTTTGTGCGTGTCTAAGTCTTCACTTGACACCAAGCACTTATCCGACACTTCCTTCCGATCCACTTGCTACAGGTGAGTTCATAGCCCTTAATCAATGTTTTAAATGTTTTTAAATGCTCTATGGGGGGGGGGGGGATACAAGTAGAATCATGCTACTTATTATATCAATCACATATGATTAATAAGCAACATTCAAATGATTTACTATTTATTAGCCGTTTTACCAAACAGTTTCCTTCAAATGATTTTCATAAAAACTTTATATGTTTAAAACTCCTTATTAAACTGTACATTTTACTCTGTATGTTTCATTTCAAACTCATTTACAATTATGTTTCAAACAAATGTTTCTTTATACTTAAACAGTGTTATCAAACCCATGCTTTCAAATCGTTTTACAGATTGACATCAAGTCGATCTTTTCTTAGATAATAATTACGTTCAAAGGTTTTACAAAACTTATTTTATGATTCTATATTATCAATTGCATGCCTATATATGTATAGTTATATAAGAAATGTTTAAAAGACTTAGGAAGGCTATCCACCCTATTTCCTTTTCGCACTTGAGATGTGGTCTGGTGGGACATCGGGTATCCGTCCGAAGCTTGTTTAAATATTAGTTATATATCATATGTACATATATAGTCATAAAGGTTTTCCCAGTTCATTCAATACCCTTGGGTAGCAAGGGTATACTTCCATGTTCATAAGTGCCAGTTACATTACTAGTAAGCTACCATATGGGTAGTTTAGGAAGATACTAGAACTATTACTAGAACATGATATCATACAATGAGTCAGTTCATTCATGAGTCAGTACTTGCTAGATAGAGAGAGAACACACATCACAACTAGTACATACAGTACATTACTATAATATTACATAGATATAATTACATTATTACATTTACATGAGTACATTTACATGATTATATTTACATGAGTACATTTACATGATTACATTTACATGAGTACAGTTATATAGATACATCTACATGAGTACATTTACATGAGTACACTTACATGAGTACGTTTACATAGATAACATATGATGAATTGTTAGGACATTTTATATGTATAGATTTTGTTATATAATCATCATTCTTATCTTCACTTTGTGATTCAATCACACAATCGGAGAGATAGATTGGATTTAATATCCTAGTACCAAAGGATACGTTGCGGGATTAACCATTCCTAGAATCTCTGTTAGCTACAGAAGTAAAAGCACATCCACAGATGTCAACGGTTGATACCATTACAGGTATACTTTAAGGGACTAACTATTCCTATACCCAGGTGTTAGCAACAGAGGTAAATGTACATCTACCGATGTCTTCAGTTAACGCTATTAGTTACCCTAGTACCAAAGGGCAATACTTAGGTTATTTATATTATTACCTTTATCTTGTGACCCATTCACATAATCAATGAGGTGAATTATATTTGACTATCCTAGTACCAAAGGATACGATTTCTTATAAGAATAATAATAGTAGCACAATTAAGTCTTGGTAGAAGACTACATTTAGAACAGTTAAGTCTTGGTAGAAGACTACATCGAGAACAATTAAGTCTTGGTAGAAGACTATATTTAGAACAGTTAGGTCTTGGTAGAAGACTCCCTTTTATAATAGTAGGAATCATAGGGATTTCTAGGGTTTTTCAAACGTTTATAGTTGTTTTACAAACATTTTCATACTTATATGAACTTTCTTTCAAAACATTTTTCAGGTCTTTCATTACATGTCATACAAATACTTACATTCAAATTAAGACACATTAATACTTATGATCTCACCAGCTTTAAAGCTGATACTCTCTTTCAAAATAACTTGTATCCTCAGGTCAACAATAGATAGATACCGATGCAAGGTTTAGAGAAGATGGATCTCGCTCAAGACTCATATTTCATTTTGTTTATACTTTAGTGTCTATTATAATTTGACAGAACACTTATATTAAAATTATATTATTAATGCAATGGATGATGTTGTTGCTTGTTTACTATTTTTCATTGTTGTGATACTGTACATTACGTCCTCCGCCCCAGAACGTTTCCGCCGTTCTTGGTTTTAGGGTGTGACAATTTATAATGTCTTACATAAAGACCTGATACTTTACCAGTCTCTTGCTATAACATTTCCATATATAGAATTTCCTTATGTTGAATCTTTTCAACATTACATTCATATATGTCACACCCCCAAACTAGACAACGGAAACGTACGGGGGTGGGGGACTTCACTTGTAATATCACAACACATGCATCATAGTAATCAAAGTACAAACAACCATTGTATTAAAAAAGTATTTACATGTGTTCAATCACTGTATATTGACACCTAAACAGTTACAACAAAATACAGAAGATATGACACAAAAACGGCTCCATCTTCTCAAAAGCTCGGGGAGTATTTGTTTACTGTTTCCCTGAGAATACAAGTAATTTGAAAAGAGAGTATCAAAATAAAGTTGAGTGAGTGCATAAGTATTTATGTTTAAAAGTAAGTTTTCTGTTCCTTGAATATGTAAGCAGTTCTAGAAAATGCTATATTTTTTGTTGTATATGAAAATCATTTTTAATCTCATAAAACCGTTCTGTATGTAAATCAATGTTTTGTGTTTGTATCCTTTTTGTAAAACCTGTAAAAGTGAGTGTGCCTGGCTCCACCGGCTATTATTGTAAACTGTAATGTAATACTATAAATTGTATCTCTGTAAACTAGTATTTTGAAAATGTACTCATGTTTAGTTAATTATACACTAACATATTGTTAATATCTTTTTAATGAGTTATTATAACCATACTGTGACTAGATGGCCTGAAAAAAAAACACTTTGAAGGCGTTTAAACTGTTGATAACAATTGTCACTCATAGGCATGTATGCCCGATTGTAGCTAGCAGCCCAAGTGCGGGGTTGTCAATCCCAATATAGATCTATATACACTTGTTTCGATCCCCGACTGGAGATTCCGGTTATAATATCAAGACTTTAACTATGTTGTTTAAATGAATAAACAACATGAACATATTGTCTCATAAAAAGCATATACACATTACGAGTAAAATGAAAACCCAATCATTCTAAAATAAATGATTTATGTATGTTCCTTGTTTAGTATACTTGAAATGTAGTAGTAGTGTGCCCTTGTTTAGTTTTGAATCAAACTCTTGTTTTTGTACAGTAGTGTAAACCCATGTTCTTGTAAAATAGTGTACTCTAGTGTGTTTGAGTCATGAGTTAGTGTTCTTGAATCATAAATTATACCTATTATAATTTATATGTACTTTCTGTATTGATACTAATTGTTCATGAATGCAACCCCTTGCTCTACATGTTACAAAGAGTATTGAAACTGAGAGAAATAACCTTTATATTTATATACATACACAAATATATATAACTAAAATTTAAACGACATTCAGACAAATACCTGATACCCTAAATCCACATCCAAACAAGGAAAAGGAAATAAAACGAGTTATCAGTCCTAAGCCCTTTAAATATTATTTATATAAATGTAAATATATAAATATGATTTTTGGGGAAAAATATAAGTTTGTAAAACATTTTGAAAACTTTTGATGACTTGATGCCATTTGAATACACTTTGAAACCATTTTGATTTTGAAGATAACAGAAATCCATTTCGTAAGATATTTTAAAATCATTTGTTGATAACACAAGATCCTTGTGTTATACTTGTATACCCCCCACCCCTTAAAACTGTAAAAACTATGAAAATATGGGGGTATGAACTCACCTTTTGGAGGGAGATTCAAATGATGATTTGTTATAGGATGTTTAGTCCACAAGTGAAATCCCGTAGCAAAACAAGTCCTATATAGCAATTTATACGACATATATGCATCAAATTAGCTAATATAATCATAGGAATGATTGGAAACTTGTCACACCCCGAAACCCAAGGCGGAAACGTTTCCGGGGCGGACGCCACATTGAGTATCAAATCCAATGTACATAGTAAGCAAAGTAAACAAACATTACATTACATATAAAAGTTTACATTTGTTTGAAAGTAAAGTTGTACAAGTGTGATACATATGTATATATATAGACAAAAGTAAGACGTGTCTTCTACGCAATCCGTCTACGCCACAAGGAATCATCGGGTACCTGTCTAATGCGGACCTGAGAATACAAGCAGTTTGAAAATCAGCATAAAGCTGGTGAGTTCATAAGCGGTTTTGTTTTCTGAAAATGTATTTGTTTCCTTTCTGTTTCTGAAAAGTTACGCACCAAGAAAATCCCATATTTTCTTAAAAGTTGGTTACTAATCCGAAATGTAACGTAAAAGATGTACACTGAAAACATGGTTACTCTTGTAAATTGTAAGGTTTAGTTATCTGGTTTGTTACACGAATCTGGTAATGTACAAATTTTACCCCAGGAAAATCCCATATTTTCCTGAAAGTTGGTTACCAATCTGTAATGTGAAAGATGTATACCAAAAACCTGATTATCCTTGTGAAATGTATTAGTTTTTAACATGTATATAAAAATAATATGTACAAGTAAACTAGTTACTTTATTCATTATTACTATCAAGTAAATCTCTATTATCCAAATTGCGAGTTCCATAACCATATGATAGACTAGATATGGCAATAAGTAGTCCACATCACCTTATGAATTTCGTCACCCTTGAACCTTTCGGTTCGGCTGTAGCTAGCAGCCAGGTGTGGGGTAGTCAGCCCCGTATAGATTTATACACTCAAGTCACGCTCCCTATCTAAGAGATTCTGGTAACGGGTGTGGTCCTTCACTCACGTATCTCTATGGAGTGTTCTCTGAGGACATGTCTCCAATTTATAGGAATAACAAATTTACTAGTAATAATATAGAAAGATATTGTTACAAACAATGATCCTCCATTCGCGTATCTCTGTGGAGTGTTACCAAGCACAAAACAGTGTACTAAGTTTCATGTTCAAAGATCAAATGTTATGCTTTTAACTAATAAAATGTGGAAAAACATTTGTGAAAATATAAAAATACAACATTTTATAAAGTTTTTCACAAATACTACGGTAATGTATTCTGCAGGTTCAAACGGTTATCTGTTACGATTGTTAATGTTAAAAGCATATGAAATATGAAACACAACACACGTAAAAAAAGTTTTTGAGTACAAGTATTCCTTGTACTTTGCTTGTATTCCCCCTGAAAACAGTGAAAAATATTGAAAAAGGGTAGGGGTATGAACTCACCAGGCGAGAAAACGTGACAGTTTGAATGCTAAGCATCAGTTCGGGGCTTGATAATGCGCAAGGTTCCTATGCAATATGGAATGATACACAAATGTATCTAATTAGACTTCAAAACACTAATTGGATAAAAGTAAACACTTCTAGACGTGAAAACATTTCAATCCAAGTGTTTGGAGTGACCCAGGTAGCATCTAAGAGTGTGTAGGGCTTAAATATGGAGTTTACTCTTTAAAAGTAAACTCCTTGAGGAGTTTACGGTCCATTGACCATATCCCCATGAGTTTACAACCATAAACTCATGGGTGGTGGGTTCTTGGATGCCAAATGGTCATACAATGCACACGGGAAGGTTCTAGGGTTGATTCCATGGCTTAGGAAGTGTTCGGGACTTGAAATGGCTTTGGAAAATGAGTTTACGGTCTAAGGAGATGTTCTTGGGGAGTTTAGTACCTTAAACTCATCATATTACAACCGTAAACTCATGTTTGTACATGATTCATGGGTTTTAGTGGTTGAAGGTTAAGCATACAAGGTTCTAGGTTTAATTCCAAGCCATACAAAGTGTTAAAGGCACTTTAACACCCAATTGAAGAGTTTATGGTCTAAGGAGATGAGTTTATGGTCTAAGAATGTTCTTGGACCGTAAACTCTAGTTTGCTCCATTTGTGCATGTTTTGTTGCATTTCTTGAAGGGTTACAAGGTTCTATGCACTCATGGAAGTTCATTGGAGGTGTTTAAGGGCATTTTGACACTTTAACATGAGTTTATGGTCCATGAATGAGGGTTTACGGTCCAACAACATGCTTGGGCCGTAAAATCATGTCCATACATCAAATGATATGATTTTGGGGTCCTAAGCTCATGCATGCAAGTTTCTAAGTTGAATCTAACCACTAGAAGTGGTTTGGAGGGGTTTTTGGGCTCCAAAACCCTCATAAGAGGTGTTCACGGTTTTGGGAGGGTCCCCAAACCGTAAACACATGTTCATATTTGTTTTGGATGATTCCAACATGAATTTTCAAACTATACAAGTTAAACAACAAGTTTTGGATGGATTCCTTACCAAATGATGCTTGAAATGAGGTTTTTCGGCCAATTTCAAGTTCTAGAGAGCGAGTGTGTAGTGAGAGAAAGTTTTTAGACAGAGAGAGTAAAAGCCTCAAAATGATGTCACTCAATCCCTTATATAGGGGTTGAGTTTGTGGTCTGGAGGAATTCTACCCGATACTGACGTTAGACGCGGCTTTTGGTCGTACCCGGTAAATTTTGCCGTAACTCAACTTGGATGAAACTAATAATTTTCCAAATAAATATGGAAAATATTTTAATGTTTATAAAACATCCCGACAGTTATGGAACCGAATTAAAAGTCGCGATTAACTTAATTTAACTCAAAAGTTAACGGATCAGATTGAATTTAACGGTTTTACTTAATGGGAACGGTTTTAGTGGCGAAATAAATTACATGTTGTCACATTATCGCCCCGTTAGAGGGAATTTTGTCCCGAAATTCAGAATTAAGGTACAAATCATGGATTTGGAAAGAGATGCGGATACTTCTGTTTCATCGAGTCTTTGCGCTCCCAAGTGAATTCCGGTCCCCGCTTGGCATTCCAGCGAACCTTCACTATCGGGATGCGACTTTGTTTCGTACGTTTGATCTCTCGATCCATGATTTCGATCGGTTCCTCTACGAAGTTCAAGTTCTTGTTGATCTTGATTTCATCCAGAGGGATCACAAGGGTTTCATCGGATAAACACTTTTTAAGGTTCGAGACATGAAAGACAGGATGGATGTTACTAAGCTCATGGGGTAATCGAAGTTTATAGGCTACAGGACCGATCCTGGCGAGGATCTCTAAAGGTCAAATGTACCTCGGATTAAGTTTTCCACACTTTCCAAAGCGTACCATGCCTTTCCAGGGCGAGACCTTCAACAGGACACGGTCTCCGACCTGGAACTCCAGAGGTTTCCGTCGGTTATCAGCGTAACTCTTTTGGAGATCTCGTGAAGCTTTCAATCGTTCTCGGATTTGGATAATCTTTTCGGTGGTTTCGCGAATGATTTCAGGACCAGTGAGAGCACTGTCGGGGAATCGACTCTTGGCTAGCTGCGTGTCCCCTACCTCGGCCCAGCACAAAGGGGATCTGCACTTGCGACCGTAGAGGGCTTCAAACGGGGCAGCCTTGATACTAGTGTGGTAACTGTTGTTGTACGAGAACTCAATCAAAGGCAAATGTGTGTCCCACGACTTGCCGAAATCGATGACACATGCTCTAAGCATGTCTTCCATGGTTTGGATAGTTCTCTCACTCTGTCCATCGGTCTGAGGATGATAAGTCGTCCTCATGTCTAGCTTGGTTCCAAGAGCCTTCTGGAGAGACTGCCAAAATCTAGAGGTAAACCTGCTATCTCGATCAGAGATAATGGACGCAGGTACACCGTGCAGTCGAATTACCTCCTGGATGTAGACTCGCGTGAGTCTTTCCATCTTGAATGATTCCTTGATCGGAATGAAGTGAGCGGATTTTGTCAAACGATCGACAATTACCCAAATGGTATCGTACCCACTCGGACACTTGGGTAACTTGGTGATGAAATCCATCGTAATCATCTCCAACTTCCATTCGGGTATCTCGGGTTGCTGGAGCAGACCCGAGGGTTTCTGGTACTCGACTTTCACCTTGGCGCAAGTCAGGCACTTGCCCACGAATGTAGCGATCTCGTCTTTCATGTTGGGCCACCAGTATTGTTTCTTGAGATCCAAGTACATGTTATCAGAACCCAGGTGAACGGAGTATCTAGTCTTGTGTGCTTCCTCCATGACAACCTCCCTGAACCCTCCGAACTTTGGAGTCCAAATTCGATCCATGAAACAGTAGAATCCGTCACCTCTGATCTCATGTTTCTTATCCATTCCCTTCAAGGCTTCGCTTGTCACGTTCTTGGGTTTAAGGGCTTCTAATTGGGCGTCTCGGATTTGCATAGATAAATGGGAATGGATAGTCATCGTCAGCGTCTTCACTTTGCGGCTCGAACTTTCCTTTTGGCTAAGGGCATCTGCTACCACATTGGCCTTGCCGGGATGGTAGCGGATTTCACACTCATAGTCGCTGAGTAGCTCTACCCATCGCCGTTGCCTCATGTTTAAGTCTTTCTGATCGAAGATGTGCTGCAGGCTCTTATGGTCAGCGAAAATCGTACACTTGGTTCCGTAGAGATAATGTCTCTAAATCTTCAGTGCAAAGACTACGGCACCTAACTCCAGGTCGTGTGTGGTATATTTGACCTCGTGTGCCTTCAGATGTCTCTAGGCATAAGCAATTACTTTTCCTCTTTGCATAAGCACACAGCCTAAGCCCTGATTAGACGCATCACAATAGACAACGAAGTCCTCTGTCCCTTCGGGTAGGGACAGAACAGGCGCGCTGCACAAGGCTTTCTTTAATGTCTGGAACGCTGTTTCTTGCTTTCACTCCAACAAAAGGGTACACCTTTCTGTGTCAGAGTGGTTAGAGGTTTGGCGATTCTGGAAAAATTCTGGATGAATCTCCGATAATAGCCCGCGTGACCCAAGAATTGACGGATTTATGTGGGTGTCTTCGGTGCCGACCAATTCTCTATTGCTTTGATCTTGGAAGGGTCCACGTGTACACCTTCTTCGCTAACCACGTGACCAAGGAAAGATACTTTCCGAATCCAGAATTCACACTTGGAAAATTTTGCGTACAACTTTTCGGATCTAAGGGTCTCCAACACTAACCTCAAGTGTTGTTTGTGGTCTTCTTCGCTTCTGGAGTAGACAAGTATGTCATCAATGAACACAATGATGAACTTGTCCAGAAAAGGACAACACACCCAGTTTATCAGGTCCATGAACACTGCCGGTGCGTTGGTTAGACCGAAGGGCATCACTACGAACTCATAGTGTCCATACCGAGTCCTAAAAGCTATTTTGGAAACATCATTCTCATGAACTCGTAGCTGATGATACCCTGACCGAAGGTCTATCTTTGAGAAGTAGCTGGCTCCTTGGAGTTGATCGAAGAGGTCATCTATTCGCGGAAGAGGATATCGGTTTTTTGACGGTCAACTTGTTCAGCTCGCGGTAGTCGATACACATCCGGAAGGATCCATCTTTCTTCTTTACAAACAATATAGGAGCTCCCCAAGGTGAGGAACTTGGTCTGATGAACCCTTTGTTGAGTAGTTCATTGAGCTGGCTGGATAACTCCTACATTTCTGCTGGAGCTAAGCGATATGGGGGTTTGGCTACAGGGGTAGCTCCAGGAATTAGGTCAATGCGAAACTCGACCTGACGTTCGGGAGGAATTCTTGGAAGCTCTTCGGGAAAGACATCAGGAAAATTACAGACTTCGGGGATGCCCGCGAGGTCTTTGACTTCCTGTTTCTCGTTGATTACATGGGCTAGGAATGCTTGACATTCCTTTCGCAAGAGTTTCTGAGCTTTGATGCAAGAAATGATGCGAAGATTGGAGCTAAGTTTATCACCATAGATTATGAGAGTCTGACCCGAGGGGAGATTGAGACGGATGGCTTTTTCGTAGCAGAGGATATCAGCATGATTGGGACTCAACCAATCCATGGCAATGATAACATCAAAGCTCTTTATGGAAACTAGCATAAGATTGATGGGAAATGAATGATCGTTCAGGGTAAGGGTACAACCTATGAACACATCGCTAGCACTTTCTTTCTCACCGTTAGCCATCTCGACGGTAAATGTTTCGGTTAATGGTTGGGGGTTATGTTTAAGAAAGCGTTTGAATGAATGGATAACAAAACTACGTTCAGCACCAGAATCGAAAAGGATACTAGCATAAGAGTTGTCGAGAAGGAACGTACCCGAAACAACGGTGGGATCAGCGACTGCCTCCTCTCGTCCCATGGCTAGGACTCTCCCGGTATTATCAGCTGTTGTCTTCTTGGGGCAGTTTCTCTTGAAATGTCCAACTTCTCCATAATTGTAGCAGGCAACACCTGCTCCGGAAGATTTGTTGGCTGATTGGGCTGGTGCTTTGCAAAATCGGACTGTATGCCCCTTTTTACCACAGTTGGTGCATGACAGATCATGGCAGGGGCCGGGGTTATGGTTCTATTTGCACTTGTTACACTGGGGAAGGTTACCATCATACCTACTAGTGGATGTTTGAGCTGTGGATCCCACAACATAAGTAGTAGCAATAGGGGTAGTAGCGGCATGGACGGCTACAGTCTGCTGTTTCTTTGAGGATCCTTAGGAAGATTGATCTTTCTTCTTCTTCCAAAACTTCCTTTTCTCACCACTCCTTTTGGTCGATTCGGGAGTGGTGGTTGTTTCCTCAACATCATCACTATGGTCAATCAGGGTCTGGGCTAAACTTTTGGCGCTGTCATATGTATCCGGCCTCGCAGCTAAAACATTTCCCTTGGTCGGTTGGGTCAGCCCCCAGATAAATCTCTCGACCTTTTTACTCTCTGGGGTAACCAATCCCGGGCAAAGTAGCGCTAGGTCATTGAATCTAGAAGTGTAGGCGGCGATATCGGAACCCTTCATCTTCAGGTTCCAGAGCTCGTGCTCTAACTTCTGTATTTCGCCCCGAGGGCAGTACTCAGCAAGAAGAAGTTCTTTCATGGCTTCCCATCCCATAGCATTGGCTACAGGTAGGGTTAGGGATTTGACTCGGCCGTTCCACCAAGTCAGAGCTTTATCAATAAAGATACAAGCTGCGAATTTCACTTTATCGGATTCCGAACAGGCACAAATTTCAAAGATAGATTCGATTTTCTCGAACCATCAGGAAAGGGAAATGACACCTCCAGTGCCATCAAAGGACGTGGGTTTTGCGTTCATGAAATCTTTATAGGAACCCTCCTTTCGGTGTCCCTGGCTACCTTCCTGGTTTTGAGGCTGAGGAGCACCTCCTGAACCACCAGGGTTCATTCGTGACATAGCAGCTGCCACCGCGGTAGTAACAGCTACCTGGAAAACAACAGGGTCAAATTCAGGAGGAGGTGGTGGTGGAGGTGGATTGTTGTTCTTTGATCTGGGTCTTTTTCTTGGAGGCATCTTGATCTAATAAGATCAGGAAAGAGAGGATGGTAAGTCCTCTGAATTGAATCAAGAGATATGACAGATATTGAATTCTATTAAGCGATAAAGCGGGAACGAATTATCAAAGCAGATAAATTATCGCTAAAAGAATGATCGAGGAACAACGTTGGAATGAGGATTTCTATAACGAAGCTGGCTCTAGAAATACTCCCATAGTATTTCATTATTTGCTACGACGACGACTCATTGTTTGGGTATTGGGTAAGTTTTAGGCATGCCGCATACTACAGTCACTCCCAAGCATATGTTGGCCGTGTCTCGAATGAATATAGTTGGCCAGGCTAAATTGACCCTAGACACGACTACACAATTGCCCAGGTTTAACCGCAGCATACAACACCTATTTACTTATGTTTTGTTCTACTTGTAGTTGCAGATCTTGACGGTTTGGTATACTTATATACTTTTTGAAAATACTTATATTTAAAAGTATACTTTTAGTTTAGAGCACTCAGGCCCCTTAGTGTTTATAGTTTTATACCATGTAAGGTTTGGTATACTTAGTTCACTATAAACATGGGCTCTGATACCAATCTATCACACCCCGAAACCCAAGGCGGAAACGTTTCCGGGGCGGACTCCACGTTGAGTATCAAATCCAATATACATAGTAAGCAAAGTAAACAACCATTACATTACATATAAAAGTTTACATTTGTTTGAAAGTAAAGCTGTACAAGTGTAATACATATGTGTATATATATATATATATATATATATATATATATATATATATAGACAAAAGTAAGACGTGTCTTCTACGCAATCCGTCTTCGCCAAAAGGAATCATCTGGTACCTGTCTAATGCGGACCTGAGAATACATGCAGTTTGAAAATCAGCATAAAGCTGGTGAGTTCATAAGCGGTTTTGTTTTCTGAAAATGTATTTGTTTCCTTTCTGTTTCTAAAAAGTTACGCACCAAGAAAATCCCATATTTTCTTAAAAGTTCGTTACTAATCCAAAATGTAATGTACAAGATGTACACTGAAAACATGGTTACTCTTGTAAATTGTAAGGTTTAGTTATCTGGTTTGTTACACGAATCTGGTAATGTACAAATGTTACCCCAGGAAAATCCCATATTTTCCTGAAAGTTGGTTACCAATCTGTAATGTGAAAGACGTATACCAAAAACCTGATTATCCTTGTGAAATGTATTAGTTTTTAACATGTATATAAAACTAATATGTACAAGTAAACTAGTTACTTTATTCATTATTACTATCAAGTAAATCTCTGTTATCCAAATTGCGAGTTCCATAACCATACGATAGACTAGATATGGCAATAAGTAGTCCACATCACCTTATGACTTTCGTCACCCTTGAACCTTTTGGTTCGGCTGTAGCTAGCAGCTAGGTGTGGGGTAGTCAGCCCTGTATAGATCTATACACTCAAGTCACGCTCCCTATCTAAGAGATTCTGGTTACGGGTGCGGTCCTCCACTTACGTATCTCTGTGGAGTGTTCTCTGAGGACGTGTATCCAATTTATAGGAATAACAAATTTACTAGTAATAATACAGAAAGATACTGTTACAAACAATGATCTTCCACTCGCGTATCTCTGTGGAGTGTTATCGAGCACAAAACAGTGTACTAAGTTTCATGTTCAAAGATCAAATGTTATGCTATTAACTGATAAAATGTGGAAAAACATTTGTGAAGATATAAAATACAACATTTTATAAAGTTTTTCACAAATACTACGGTAATGTATTCTGCAGGTTCAAACGGTTATCTGTTACGATTGTCAATGTTAAAAGCATATGAAATATGAAACACAACACACGTAAAAAAGTTTTTGAGTACAAGTATTCCTTGTACTTTGCTTGTATTCCCCCTGAAGACAATGAAAAATATTGAAAAAGGGTAGGGGTATGAACTCACTAGGCGAGAAAACGTGACAGTTTGAATGCTAAGCGTCAGTTCGGGGCTTGATAACGCGCAAGGTTCCTATGTAATATGGAATGATACACAAATGTATCAAATTAGACTTCAAAACACTAATTAGATAAGAGTAAACACTTCTAGACGTGAAAACATTTCAATCCAAGTGTTTGGAGTGACCCATGTAGCATCTAAGAGTGTGTAGGGCTTAAATATGGAGTTTACTCTTTAAGAGTAAACTCCTTGAGGAGTTTATGGTCCATTGACCATATCTCAATGAGTTTACGGCCATAAACTCATGGATGGTGGGTTCTTGGATGCCAAATGGTCATACAATGCACATAGGAAGGTTCTAGGGTTGATTCCATGGCTTAGGAAGTGTTCGGGACTTGAAATGGCTTTGGAAAATGAGTTTACGGTCTAAGGAGATGTTCTTGGGGAGTGTACTACCTTAAACTCATTATTTTACAACCATAAACTCATGTTTGTACATGATTCATGGGTTTTAGTGGTTGAAGGTTAAGCATACAAGGTTCTAGGTTTAATTCCAAGCCATACAAGGTGTTAAAGGCACTTTAATACCCAATTGAAGAGTTTATGGTCTAAGGAGATGAGTTTATGGTCTAAGAATGTTCTTGGACCGTAAAATCTAGTTTGCTCCATTTTTGCATGTTTTGTTGCATTTCTTGAAGGGTTACAAGGTTCTATGCACTCATGGAAGTTCATTGGAGGTGTTTAAGGGCATTTTGACACTTTAACATGAGTTTATGGTCCATGAATGAGGGTTTACGGTCCAAAAACATGCTTGGGCCATAAACTCATGTCCATACATCAAATGATATGATTTTGGGGTCCTAAGCTCATGCATGCAAGTTTCTAAGTTGAATCTAAGCACTAGAAGTGGTTTGGAGGGGTTTTTGGGCTCCAAAACCCTCATAAGAGGTGTTCACGGTTTTTGGGAGGGTCCCCAAACCATAAACACATGTTCATATGTGTTTTGGGTGATTCCAACATGAATTTTCATACTATACAAGTTAAACAACAAGTTTAGGATGGATTCCTTACCAAATGATGCTTGAAATGAGGTTTTTCGGCCAATTTCGAGTTCTAGAGAGAGAGAGAGTGTAGTGAGAGAAAGTTTTTAGAGAGAGAGAGAGAGATTAAAAACCTCAAAATGATTTCACTCAATCCCTTATATAGGGGTTGAGTTTGTGGTCTGGAGGAATTCTACCCGATACTGACGTTAGACGCGGCTTTTGGTCGTACCCGGTAAATTTTACCGTAACTCAACTTAGATGAAACTAATAATTTTCCAAATAAATATGGAAAATATTTTAATGTTTATAACACATCCCGACACTTATTGAACCGAATTAAAAGTCGCGATTAACTTAATTTAACTCAAAAGTTAACGGATCAGATTGAATTTAACGGTTTTACTAAACGGGAACGGTTTTAGTGACGAAATAAATTACAGGTTGTCACAAAACAGAACTAATTTGTAAGTATAACTTACAAATTTGTATGTTAGAAGCTAAAATGGAAGCTAAATGGTGTTCACGGTCCAAGCACATGAAGGGTTCATGGGCTTGGAGGTTTACGGCCCGTAGGTTCTTGATGAATGATGAACACTTGATCCTAAACTAGTTTCTAAGAAGATTCAAAGGTTTTTAGGTGGTTGTTCTTCGTGTTCTTCATGTATTCTTCATGAAAACTAGTGAAATCAAATGATTTTCGGCCTAGTATAAGAGGATTGAATGATGTTCTTGAAATGATAACAAGATCAAGAAGTGATACATGTTAGATCTTATGAAGAATTAGTGGTTTAACACTTGAATAAGATGAGAATGGATGATTATAGCGTGTTCTTGAGGAGAGAGGTTGTTCTTCATGTTCTTGGCTGATGATACTTGAGATAAAATGACTTGGAGTGGTGTTTGAATGTGTAAAAAGTGAAGAGAAATCAGTTGAAAAGGTTATATATGCGAGGGTTCACGGTCTGAGGGGTTCACGGTCGTGAACCTCGTATGCGGTCCGAATTTGGCTGAGGCTGAGAAGTGATTACGGCCGAAGGCATTCACGGGTCTCACCTTTGTGGCCCTCGTTTGCGGCTGGAGGGTTTTAGTCCTTAGATCACAGTGCGAGATCTCGGTCCGAAGGGAAAGAAAGAAGGAGGAATGTGTGAAACTTCTCCGTTTTTAAGCATTTCACTTCTGATTTCAAACACAAGTATTTTAAGGATTTTTAACAAACAAAGGTCATTATTTTAACCTTAATAACAACCCAAAACAATAAATAAAGCTTTAGTTGACCCAAGTTTGACTTTGGTTGACTAGGGTTGACTTTACAAGGAGAAAATAACGGAGTGTCACAATATATGTCCTTGACTAAATTTGATTAAAATCTCAATCTAAACTTTTAGAAAAGAAATGAAGTATAAGTTCCTCTTCCTTAATTATAGTAAACCAACTTTTCAAAACCTGCAACTTTGCGAATTGAAACCTTTGTTTTCTATAATTAACATTTATAACTCGCAACACTTATCATAATAAATATGCTCCCACTAGCATGATAATTATTATCTTACTAGCATAACAGTTATGCTCCCACTAGCTTTGACATGTACTCAGAAATCAGCTGGAGTTCTAGAAATCAATACTTATTGAATTTCTTACCAAAGTTTAGATTTCTGATACAAGATGCTTCGATAAGCAGTTATCTAAATTCATACACCTTTTTATTAGAAAGCCCATATGTGTATCTAAACTATTTCAGAACTTACAACAATAAGTCTCAAATGTTCAAACTATATGTCATCTCTCACAATTCGATCTATGAAAAGGGATGCCGTAACCATAATCAAATTTGAGAACGCAATTAACACAACTGCTATATGTTGGATTATGAGTCTAAGCCTATAACTATAATTGATATGTACTTAACCCGAGAGTAGCATGGTCCATTTCGGGCTGCCTTCATCAGGACAATTCGATAGGATAGATATTTGAGTAAGAGGTTATTTGTAATTTATTAATATATTATAAGTATAATATATTAATTGAGAAATCATATTATTTAAATAGTATTGATCAAGAATTAATTTGGAATTAATTTAGTGATCAAAAGAGACTAATTAAATTAACGGGGACTGATTATGTAAATCAGTGAGACATATGGTTTGGACTAATGATCCATGATTAATTTGTAATGGGCTAAGCTTATGTGAAAGTCCATAAATTATTAGTCCATATAATTTATGGATCATAAGCCCAAGTGTAAGAATTAGGGTTACACATAACTCTTGGAATCGTACACTATATATGTGTAACCCCTTTAGCCAAAATCGTACCTAAGAGTGATATTGCAAGAGATGGATGATTTTGAGCTTCATAACTTCTCTCTCTTTATTCTCCAATTGTTCATAATGTTTGTGACTTATTTGAGGCACAACACTTCAGGTGCTAAGCTCTTGAAAGAGTAATTCCTACAGGCTATAACAAGAGGTAATCTTCTAACTTACTTTTATGATTTATATGTTAAAATTGTATGCTAGTTGTAGGCTTCATGCTTTAGAAATTTTATTGCATGTGTAACTAGAGAAAAATTAGATCCAAATCTATTAGGGTTGTATATGCACCATAGGAGTGTTATAGTACATAAAACCCAACAGTGGTATCAGAGCCATGAGTAGTTTTTTGTTATATTGTTGCTTGGTTTATTGTTCAAGGCTGGAAAAACTGAAAATTGATGTCTGAGAGGGGGACTCGACGAGTCCATTCATGAATTCGTCCCCATAAGCTGACTCGACGAGTTCAACAGCCTGTTTGCAGTTTTTCGTACTTTTGGCCTCAATTAGATTAGAATCATTACCACAAACTGTTTTGAATCATAAAATCTTTTTTTCTGATTTGGTAGTGATTATACTCATCCAATTAAAAGATAAATTGTCAAATTTTAAGATAGTTACTAGTTTATATGATAAAGCTAATTATTTGTACTTTTTGAATTGAAATTATCTTACTACAAGAATTGTATTATGATCAAATTGGTAAAAGATAAAAATTGTTATTTTATAAGTTTATAATTTGATCTAAATGCTTTTTGGAGTTACAAAACTTGTCACCAAGTTTGGAACTCAAAGGTTTTTCAAGAGTTACAAATGTTTTCATCAAATTTGGAACTCAAAAGTTTTTAAAGGAGTTACAAATAAATTGATCTTAATGTTTTTGAAGAGTTCCATAAGTTATAGAACTTGAAAAGTCTCTTCTTCATAAAACAAATTAACTCCTTAAGTTATGGAGTTCAATAGTTTTCAAGAATTAGAAAACTTGCCCTCAAGTTTTCAAAGTTGAAAAGTCTCAATTAAGAAACATTGAATTCATACAGACCCTAGTAATTTGAAAAGTTTTCAAAAATGTAACTCATGGGTTCATAACTTAAAATGAATTAAATAGTTTTAATTTGATTTACCATCTTGATGTGTTTTGAATAGTTTAATTAATTCTTATGGAATTTATTAATAGTTAATTAAATTTTAATTAAAAGAGTATTATTAAATTCATAGTCATATGGTTTAAGTTTAATTAAATTAAGAGTACAATATATTAATAGATTAAACCATCAAGTATTTTAAAAGCATAAAATACACCCTTATACTATATAAAATTAAAAGTCTAATATATTATATATCTATAATTAAAAGGCCAGCCTTACCATTAGTAGGCCTCATTCACGAAGTTAATCTATAAGGGGGTTATAAGGACACTACCTATAAAATGGAAGTTGAATGGGTGTCCACTCTCACCCACCGCTTCCCTGATTGGTGGATGGTCATTAGCCGAATGGGTAGGATAGGACACAACCTCCTACTATAAGTATAATGAAATACCAAGTAACTAAACAATTTATAAATTCCCAATCTTAGTTACTTAGGAAAAATGTGAATTTGGTGTTATTCCATGAAATTGCACTTTGCACCTTGTTATGTCGTTAGTGGAGTGTATGTGGTTAACCGGCACACTAATTTGGGACTAAAAATGAGTGGCAATGGGTAGCTTGATGTTAATCATGGATCAATGGAGTGTGTGTGGTTAACCGGCACATTGATTAGGTGATATGTAACATCGAGAGTACCAAGCTAATTTACATGGTTATTCACACTTTGTTTATGATCCTCTGCATCCCAGTCACAAACTTGAAGAGCATAATCGAGATTAAACATGCCATTGGAAAGTTCAATGAATCTCAAAGGATCTAGGAATTTCAATTCATTTAAATCCTAAAATTCATTTTCTTTTTTCATGGTGGAAATTGGTAAATCGTCATTTACCTACCTTCAAATATTTTGCAATTGGATTACGACATCCCTCTTCCGAATTGTAAATTATTGTGTTGGATCCTAGCCTTAATATTTCATTTGGGTGTTATATTAAGGACTTAGATCAACTAAACCGGAATTTCTCCCTTGTAGATGTCTAGTTCAGACAACTATGGTCTTCCCGAATCTTTGGGAAAAATCCTTCCTCATAAAGATGATGTTCATAGAAATCATACTTCACTTCCTCCACCTCCTCCAATAATGCTTCC
This sequence comes from Lactuca serriola, assembly GCF_051521515.1. Classification (NCBI taxonomy): domain Eukaryota; kingdom Viridiplantae; phylum Streptophyta; class Magnoliopsida; order Asterales; family Asteraceae; genus Lactuca; species Lactuca serriola. The sequence continues at coordinate 104,038,000 of NC_136412.1, forward strand.
TAACCCACATGTTCAAATACTTGAAAAGTTCAAGGTCACTCAAGCCCTATTGGCTAGCAAAAATGAAGATGGAAAGTCTGTATGTGCTCATGTCTTGGAGATGAAGCTGCATATTGATAGGTTGGGAATGTTGGGTGTCATGTTCCCAAGGAAGTTGGTTGTTAACTTGGTTCTTCAATCACTTCCTAAGTCATATAGTGAGTTCATTAAGTACTGCTATATGGTAGACCATGGCATGACCCTTATCGGTCTTACTTATTTGCTTATTGTTACTGAATCAACGATGATTTGGTGCACTGGTAAAGCAAACATGATTAGAAGATATACCTCCCAAACTTCCATGGACAATGACAATGGAAACATTGGAAGTCCAAAAAATATTTCTCTTTCCAAGGGAAAGGGAAAGTATAAGTCTGAGATTGTCCCATGTACCATTCAGAAATCGTCCGTTTGATTCTATTGCCAAGATAAGGGGCATTGGAAATGAAGCTGCCCTGATTACCTGAAGGACCACAAGGATGGTAAAGTCAAAATGTTTAACTCTGCTTCAGGTAAGTCCACTATCTAACTCTATTAAGTTCATATTTGGAGATTCTTAATACATGATGTGATAATATTACATTTTGATGTTTTGTAGGATCGAAGAAGAGAAAGGAAGCTTAAAGAAAGAGCATGCTGAGTCTGATCGCGAAGAGATGGATTTCGATCGCATTGTTCGATAATTAGATTTGTGAAGCTGCTACTAGGAGTTATGATAAGTTGCTTAGGAATATGTAGTAACATCATTTTAATTTGTAATTGCATTGTAAGGATAAGTTTTCTGCGTTTTATAAATAAAGAAAATTTTTAATTTGTTTATCTTATTTATATTTACTTGCAATGACATTTGTGAAAATTGATGTTTGTATATTTCTATTGTAAGCAATTTTGAAAATGAATTTGATTCTTTCGTTTGTGGTAGTGTCAAGATTTACCAAATAAGGAAAGATTCTCATCAACCAAGTTTCATTTGGACAGGAAATTAGAATCATGCAACTTGTATTGTATGATGAATGAGAACCTTCATCTTTGGGAAATTAGGACTAATTCCTTGTCCACATGTATATGTGCGTCAAGTGAAGGGCAAGTGGATCTAGTACACCTTGTTGCTCACTGATCAGGGCCACCACAAAGAACGATAAGACTATTCGTCATGATTTACTAAAGTTAGTAAATATGGTTATACTTACAAGATTAAGTGTAATTCTGAATCATTGAAAAAGTTTCAATGTATAGCAAGACGAATAAGAAGAATCAATTAGGCAGAAAGATAAAAGTTTCTCCAATCTAAAAGGAAAGGAGAGTACTTTAGCATCATGTTTTATGATCATCCTAATGATTATGAAAACCATATCACAATTGATCCACTAATGACATCTTAGTGCATTTGTATGGCTAAGAAGAGGAATCGTGAACTGCTGAAATGGTTAAATCAAAAAGTGAATCATACTTCGTTCCAAAATCAAGTCTTAGAGTCGTACTCCAAGATTGTAACTTGAGTGACATATCTTAAATAGGTTTATAAAACTTATCAAATGTAGAGTAAAATGTTACTTACTCTTGTACATTTGAAATTGGTAAGTTTTGATGTTTTGGATAAAACAAAGACCAACTAAGAACAATTGTCAGAAGTGTTTGTCTTGATAAGAAACTGCACTAACTCTTGAATCTTTTTTTGTCAAGTAAGGTTCCTTGACAAAGAGAATCTTATATGTCAAGAGGTCAGTGGGAGTCTTAAAGATCTTGAAAATTTCACGAACTAATCAAGAGTAAACCTATTGTTAATTACTAACGCACGACTTAAGTTTTGTAACCTATCGTGTTGACATGTTCTTGTTTCCGTGCCCGTTCCAGTTGAAGTTGACAATGCATGTGAGTTCTATGAGTGCTTAATTGTTTGCATAACAATTTAGAAGCAATGGTAGGCCCTTGTGCTGCCAGGTGGCAAGAAATTAAGATTGAACAAGTTTAGTCCATATGAGTTTGGATTTGTCACTAACCTTTTCTTGTGATTATGGTTATGACAAATTCACATGGATAGGAACACATACATCATAAAATCTAAGTTTTATAGGGTTTCTCTCTAATTCATGAAAATGATTGTGAGGAAACGCTTTCACTAAGTAGATTTTAAGGAGATAGCAATTATGATGAATACATCACCAAGTTTAGTCCATATGGGTTTGAACATGATTTTGGAAATCACTTAACCACAAGTCTTATGACAAATGCAAATCCTTTTTGTCAAGATAAAATGATGAATACATCACTTGGTGATGTGGATATCTGTTAGAATTAGTTCTTAATAACAGGTCGTTCAGATTAACCACAACCCACGATAAGACCGACTCCGTTACCTTCAAAAGGGTGTGAACATGTTTATCTGAATAAACATAAGTCTGGAACATTTTAATGTTTTCATATCTCTCATAAAATGAAGTTAAGAGTCAATTGGGCGATAGGACGAGATTCTGAAATCCAGCAGGGATAATAAGCATCTTCGTAAAAAATTTAACAATCATCTAAGGATTTATGAAATGGTTTCACAAACAGTCTCCACCCATAACACTAAACCAAAAATGTAGTTGGATAGAGAAACAAATCATTGATTGATTTGGTGGTTGATGAATCAGTGTATGGTTACCAACAATTCATGGATTGTATCATGAATAGTGTAATAAGAGTCCTTGATTTTGTACCAACTAAGATGGGTTATAAGACACCCTTTGATATATGCAGTAGAGTACATCCCTCACTAATACATATCGAAGTCTATGATTATGAGGCTTACGATTTTCATGAAGTGCTCAAAAATCAAGAAATAAGAATAAAGATGTGTTATTCTTTGGATATCCTAATAAGTCATTTGAGTAGATGTTTAACAAATCCTTTAAGAACAAAGTGTTTGTTGCTCAAAGGGTGGTCATTTGAGCTACGGAGATGATATCCAAAAGGGCTAGTGAGAGCTATATTGATCTTGACTTTGTGATTTCATCATCGGAATGATGATTCCAGTTTCGAGATGCTTGCTTTAATCCATAAATGCATCTCTTGATATTACACACTTTATTAGGATGTTTTTGATCAAAACCAACTTCGGGTTCAACCATATAGATATATTCTTCCATGTTTCCATTTAGAAAAGTAGTTTTGACATCCATTTGTCATATCTCATAGTCATAATATGTTGCTATGACAAATAGCATCCTAATAAATTTAATCACAGAAGATGGAGAAAAGGTTTCATCATAATTAACTTTGTAAGTCTAAGTTACTACATATTGCTAAGCAACCTATCATAACTCCAAGGGAAAGTGAAACATTGGACCATTTGTCATATCTCATAGTCATAATGTGTTTCGGTTTGAAAACGTATAAGGTGAGTATTGCAGAAAATCCTATATTTTGTATTGTAAGTAGAAGGTTTTGTATATTTGTATGTTTTCCAAGAAAATCCGATATTTTCTGACTGTAAAAGTGTTATCGTCTTAAAAACCCTAAGACCGGATTCCAGTGTATGTATGTATGTTTTTGTATAATCAAAACTATATATGTATTCTGTAAATTTTACAGCGGGGTTAATCTTTATGTGAGTCGTTATAACCATACTTGAGAATGACTGATTCACCTGCCTTGACGTTTTTCAGACGCCGACTTGTTTAAGGTAAGGTTTGTCACCCTAGACTGGCCTAGTCTAACTAGTGAACAGCTCAGGTGTGGGGGGGTCAACCCCGTATAGATCTGTACACAAACTCTCACTCTCCTTTTGGAGACTCTGGTTATAACTATAGGCTTATGGTCGTACACTAGATATGTACATATGAATGAAATGTTTCACAATAACCTTAATTGAATTTACAAGAATATTCTATTACACTATATAACGCAGTGAATAATGTTTCCATGTATGTTTTAAGTTTACTAGGCCCAACAAGCATGTAAATGGACCACAAAGGCCCAATAAATATGTAATGTATATTCCGGGCCCAATAAGCATGTAAATGGACCAAAAGGGCCAATAAACATTTAATGTATATTCCAGGCCCAATTAACATGTAAATGGATCACAAAGGCCCAATAAACATTTAATGTATATTCCAGGCCCAGTTAACATGTAAATGGATCACAAAGGCACAATAAACATGTAATGTATATTTTAGGCCCAATTAAAAGTGAAAATGACGTATTTAGTCTGTTTGTTATTACGTTTGATGTTTAAGCTCAATTGTTTATCAAAATTACATAAAAGGACCATTTTTTGTAAGAATGACATTTTCGGTCCATAAAACCGAAAATTTACAATTTACAATTTTGGTCTAAAAAAATAACACTTTAGGTCCCTTAAAACCAAAAGTTTACATATAAGGGCTTATTTTAATTAAAATAACATTTGTAGCCCACTTCTGTTAAAAATGACATTTTTGGCCCAATCTTAGATTAAAATTTACATTTGCAGCCCAATGTATAGAAACTTACATATTTGGCCCAAATTCGTTTAAAATGCCAATTTAATCCACAAAAGTCAATAATTACCCTTTTTAGGCCCTTGAAAACCGTGAATGGCTAAGTGAAACCCGTTTTTGCTATAATAGACATATTTAGCCCATATAAAACCGTAAAGGCCCATCTTTAAGCCCATTTTTTGAAAATTAACACTTTTGGCCCTTTTAAAGCCATAAGTATCTTTAAGACACATTTTTATATAAAATGACTCCTTTGGTCCTTGTAAAACCGTGAATGCCCTAAAGGCTTCACCTTTTTGTTTATTTTTCAAAAATGGCCCCTAAAATGGTTTTGTATTGTTTCTAGTGTATCATAACTTGCTTTAAACTTTCCATTTTCATAGTAAGTTGCATTTAACGATTTAGTTTGCAAATATCACCAAGTTATAGAAGATCTTTCAAACTTATGTAGTTTCAACACATAATCACAACATATAACATGGAAAACACGCATTTAAACATGCATAAACTCATATATCTAACACAAAGCAACTTGTATCCTCCCCTAAAACATAGTAAAAACCGAAAATAGGGGGTATAAACTCACTTTGGGGTGTTGGATTCGGTTTTGGTGAAGAGTTGGAAGGATTTTTCGGCCTTAGCAAGCTTCTTGAGAGGATTTTTCGAGCTTAAGGTGTTCTATGAGCATGAATCACAAAATGAGAGTGGTTTCAGGAGAGATTTCTAGTGTAAACTTGGATTAAAAGTGATAGGGCTTCACAATAACTTACCAAGTTGATGAGAAGCCTGAAGTAGATCTATTGAAGCACACACCAATTTATGATCTTTAGGAGGAAAAATGAGAGACTTTCTTTGGGGAGTTGAGAGGATAATGTGTTTGAGAATGAAGAAGGATGATGGTGGTAGGGGCTCTTATGGCCGAGAGTGAGAAGAGAAGAGAGAGAGAGGCCTTGGGATTGTTCTTGCTTTGGCCCATTGTGGAGTTTTAATCCATGTGGGCCCACATAGGTGTTTACGGTCCAACATGACAAAAAGAATGGGTTTTTGGCCGATTGAGGTTCGAGAAAATTGTTTACGGCCCAATAAGGCCCATAAAAAGTCTTATGGTCCAAAATGTTATAGTTTAATGGGTATGGGTCCAATTAGGGCCCAAACGAGGATTCTTAACACAAAGTAATCCAAATTTAGAGTTTATTGGCCCATTAGGCCCAATAAACGATTTCTGGCCCAATAAAGGTTTGAATCGAGAAACTAGGGTTACAACCCAACATTTAGTGAATATTGTGAATTGAATTGGATTTTAGGGCTTCACGAGTGATTTTTGATTCGAATACTTGTTTTTGAAATGAATAACATGTATAGCATCAATCTTAAAGTTACAAGATACATCAAGAGTTGATCATATATAGACATAATTTCCTAGCCCAAAAATGCTAGTTTTGACACAATGACAAGGGGCATTGGAAACGAAGTTGCCCGAAATACTTGCAGGATATCAAGGATGGCAAGGTGAAGACAACATCGACATGTATTTACATTATCTATCAAATAACTCATCATATTCTCATTCTTGGGTCCTTGATACAGGATGTGGGTTTCACATTTGTTTTAATTTGCATAGGATAAGAAGAAGCGAGGATGTGGAGCATGGAAGGATGAACTTGATCATGGGGTATAGGTGATCTTCACCTGTCACCAGGATTGCATTTTATAGCTTAGTGCTTAGTAGTGGGTTAGGTTTAGATTTAATAAATTGTTGCTACTCGTCTGAGATGACACGAAACATCATTTCCTTTCATGATTTATTTAAACAAGGTTTCAAATATTCTTTTATTGATAAGAATGGTTATATTTCTGCTTCTAAAAATGGTGTTTTTATTTTGAAGCTTTACCTTGTGATGGTGTGTATGAAATTGTGATGATTGTAGATAATTTAGAAAATAGTGTTTTTCAAATTCATTTCTTTAATGGTATAGACAAAGCGTGCTTGTGGCATTGTCTTCTTGGACATGTTAATAAGAAACGCATGGCCCAACTCCAAAAGGATGGAGTGTTGGAGTCATTTTACTTAAGGTCAGGACATACGAGTATTGTTTATTGTGAAAAATGACAAAATCAGCTTTCACTGGATCTTGTGAAAGAGGTGAAGGATTGTTGGATCTCATACAAACAAATGTGTGTGGGCCCTTCAAATCCACCATAAGGGATGCAACTCGGTTCTATGTGACTTTTACTAATGATTATAGCCGATATGGATATATCTACTTAATTAAGCATAATTCAGAAACCTTTGAAAAGTTCAAAGAGTTTAAGCAAGAAGTTGAGAATCAATTGGACAGGAACATAAAGATGCTTAGATTCGATAGAGGCATTAAGTATCTTAGCATTGAGTCCATGAATACCTCAAGGAATGTGGAATAGTTTCATAACTAACTCCTCCTAGGACACCACAACTTAATGGTGTGGCTGAGAGGCGTAATCAAACCTTGTTGGATATGGTTCATTCCATGATGAGTCGAGCTTCACTTCCAATCTCTTTCCGGGGGTATGCCTCAGAGATTGTCGCTCACATTCTTAATCTTTTCCCAATGAAGAAATTTGCCAAAATACCTCACATGATGTGGACACAGAAGCTTCCCTCATTAGCACATATCAAGGTTTGGTCTAGGGAAGCTTTTGTTAGAAGAAAGACTCACGACAAGCTTGAACCTCGAAGTGAGAAATGCATTTTCATTGGTTACTCATAAAAGTCCTTTGGATATTTGTTCTACAGACTTAGTGAGAACGTGGTCTTCGTAGCACGAAGGGGAGTCTTTCGCAAGAAAGAGTTCATATGCAAAGAGGACAGTGGGAGTACTATTTATCTCAAAGAAATTCAAGAGTCAAATGATGAAGTAACTTCTGATAATACTAGGGTTCAACCTGAGGAAAAAATTCCAGTTGAACCAATTGACGAGTCATTAACTCTTAGGCATTCCACTGGAGTTAGAATACAACCAGAGTTGTATGGTTTCCATATTAATGCAGAAGGTGATACGTTTATCAGTGATAGTACATTGGTAAATTTTGATGAACCATCTAACAACAAGGAAGCCATGGCAGGCCCTGAGTTAGCCAAGTGGAAAGAGGCAATGGATAATGAGATCAAGTCCATGTATGACAACCAAGTTTGGAATTTGATTAACAATGTACTATGTCGTAAGAAAGTTGGGTGCAAATGGATCTTCAAGAAGCAGAACGACATGGATGGAAAGGTACACACTTTCAAAGCTCAACTGGTTGTGAAAAGCTTTACTCATACCCCAGGGCTTAACTATGACTAGAAACTCTCACCAGTAGCTAAAATTAAATCTATTAGGATAATACATGTCATAACTACTTTTCATGACTATGAAATCTGGTAGATAAATGTCAAAACTGCTTTCCTTAATGGGAAGCTGGTTAAGGATGTTTAGATTAGTCATCCAGTGGGTTTTGTGGAAGCAAAGATTTCAAATAGACTGTGTAAGCTTGAGAAATCAATCTATGGATTAAAACAAGCTTCTCACAGATGGAATCTTTGTTTTGACAAGAAAGTTAAAAAGGTTGGTTTCTCTAGAATTGAAGATGAATTTTGTGTATATGCCAAAGCTAGTGAGAGTATAGTAACCTTCATGGTTTTGTATGTTGACAACATACTTGTTATAGGAAATGACATTCCAACTTTGTAAGAAGTAAAGTCTTGGCTTGGAAAGTGTTTCGCTATGAACGATATGGGAGAGGTTGCTTATATTTTGGGGATAAGGATTTTGAGAGACATGAGTAAAAGGCTAATTGGACTTAGTCAAAGTACGTATTTGGAAAAGGTACTAAAGCGTTTTTGTATGGAAAATTCCAAGAAAGGAAAACTGCCTATATAGAGTAATACAAAACTGAGTAAGACTTAGAGCCCAAGTATTGATGCAGAGATAGCAGAAATGAGTAGAGTTCCATATGCTTCTGCCGTTGGATGTATCATGTATGCTATGACATGTACTCACCCTGATGTGGCTTTTTCTTTGAGCATGGTTAGTCGTTATCAAGGAAATCCAGGTAGAGCTTACTGGATAGCATTTAAGAATATTCTTAAGTATCTGTGAAGAACTAAGGATTGGGTCCTTGTGCTTGGTGGCGGTGATAACTTAAGAGTAATTGGGTATAATGACGCTAGCTTTTAGATAGATAGAGACAACTTTCATTCTTAATTTGGTTGGGTGTTTCCCTTTAATAGAGGAGCAGTAACTTGGAAAAGTTCCAAGCATGAGACATATCGACAGAAAATACCATTCCATCCGACATAGAGTAGAAGAAGGTCACCTCGTTGTGAAGAAGGTGTCATCAGAAAAGAATCCATCAGTTCCCTTCACAGAGGATTTTAGTAGGGTCAAGCACATTCAACATGCTAGGAGCATTGGTCTAAAGGATGATATTTGTTTTAGTAGTTAGATAGGTATTTAGAAACATGTAACAAAATAAATGTAATTGAGTTTTGGTGATTAAGTAATCGAGATTTATTTATGATTTGGATTACTACCTTCTGTCTATTATTTATTTTGTGTTTCATTTTGCATGTTTTACTTCCTGAATAATTAGATTGTTCAAACATCCACAGTCGATCATATTTTTGGAAGTAAGTAGTGAATCAAGACTGTCGTGAATTGAATTGTGGATTGCTTAAAAGGATTTAGACATAGCAATGGTATTGCTGTAATATTCGTGAGTACTTTAAAATAGAGAATTTAGGTATTCGATTAACTCATGCTCAGAGAATTACTTCATGGAATTTATCACCAGTAATTCTTAGACAATAATATGTTATAATCTTTAAACGAATATATATGAGTTGTTGCTTACAAGTTGGTTGTGCATTGATGATACGTAAACGCATCGGTAACTTGATGTTATAAAATATATTCTTGTGCATAATTCAATGAGTAAATAGTACAAACATATAAGTCAAAGTTTATTTGTTCCTTTTTACCCTTAAGGGGAAAAACTGATATCTTTGGGCCCCTCGATGATTTGGTGTTGACTTATAGTGTCGGGCCCGGCCAGGACTAAATTGATGTGTTCGATTAGTAGTTCTTTGACATTACAAATCAGAAATCAGGGTACAAAGTATTGGACATTAGATTGATTATGTTCCATGTATCATATCCACACGATATCTTGCAGAACAGGGGATTATATGATCACTTATGTTAGGACACGTGACTAACTAGGTCAGAGTTCGGTAACAACTTTGAGAGCTACAATTTGCTGATCGTTTTAGAAGAATATACTGGCAGTTATAGTTATTGACTTATCCAAGTAGGAGACTGTTGGATTAGGTGTCTAAACCCATAATTATAAATTGGTATATACTTAAATTGATAGTAGCACGGTCCTTTTGGGTTACCCTCAAGACTAGCAACTAGACAGGATGATTTTGGAGAAAGAGGTTGATCTATTATTTTATTAATAAATTGAAATAAATGATTTATTAATATCTTATGAAAATAATATATTAATTAGAAATATTAATATTTAATTAATATTTAACTTTTTAATTGCAATTAATTTTGGGAATAAAAGAATTAATTAGAAGTGCAGGGACTAAAGTGCAATTGTTCAATAATTGAGCAAGAGGCAATCTAGAACCCTCCATGAATGGTTGGATGATTTCTTCATGGGTAAGGGATTCTAGAATAGTCTTTATTGGATAAACAGGAAAGTGGATAACTACCCGGTTTAAGATTATCTTGGATTAGGGTTTATCTAGGGTTTCTTAACTGCACTATATAAACAACCTAAACCCTATAATTTTTGGCCACTCATTCCCTTAAAGAGCAAGCCGAAAATTTGTAGCCTCTCTTCTCCTTCTTAATCATCTTCCATTGCTAGGGTTGGGTGTGAACCACTAGAGGTGTGACATTTGTGACGCTTGCTCTCAAGGCTTCAACACACACAAGGATTTGGATTGTTATTATAATATAACAATCAACGTATGAATCTTCTAATCCTAATTGTGTATTTCGATTATATACTAGTATGCTAGGGTTTTTTATTTTGTTGTTCAAGTTGTATGTTCAATTAGAGAAAACATATATAAAAATTAGTTAGGGTTGCATGCACACATAGGTTTATATGATTTGCATACTGCCCATCATTTTCTCCATTGAAAGGTTGAATCTTGAAGAGCAAGGTGGTGGAAAAGTGTATAGATGAAGGGTTCAAGTATAGATCTGTCACACCCCAAAACCAAGAACGGTGGAAATGTTTTGGGGCGGAGGACATCATGTATAGTATCACAAAACAGTATAATAGTAAACAAGTAAACAACATCATTCATTGCATTAATAATATAATTTTAATACAAGTGTGTTCCGTGGTTTATAAGACACCAAAATATGAATCAAAATAAAAGATGAGTCTTGTATGCGCTCCATCTTCTCAAAAGCTGGCATCGGTACATGTCTACTGATGACCTGAGAATACATGTTATTTTGAAAGAGTTTATCAGCATTAAAGTTGGTGAGTTCATAAGTATTTTAGTGTCATTGTTTGTATCAAAATGTTTGAAACCGTGTTTGAAGTATGAGTTTGTAAACATACGTAGTAAAAGTATGTGAATGTTTGTAAGTGTTTGTAAAGGTTTGTAACTCCTAGAAAATCCTATAGTTTCTACTAAAAGTAGCCTTCTACCAAGGCACGACTGTTATGTATGTTTGTTTCTTGTAAAAGTACATAATTTTCCCAAGTGTAACTATCATTATCAAAATATAGTTTGTACATTAACTTTTAAGTGACGTGATCACCAAATAAATGGAAAGGGTAAATTAATGTAGTACTGTAGTGTTGTATTATAGTAACTACTGCTGTACTAACTACCTTAAACCGGATTTATATTAAGGTATTATGTGATTAATTGTACCATACTATCGACTATGAACACGACGGTGTAAGGCATCGAAAGAAATGACATTTGGCACCCGAAGACCTGCAGGTCCCATTGTAACTAGCAGGAAGGTGTAGGATAGTCAATCCAGTGTAGATCTATATGCAAACTCACGCTCTCCCTCCAGGAGCTTCTTGTTCCAACTTGGGCCATGGTAATGAAGACATACTCCGATACAGTGGATCACATTTATGTTATAGTATACTTGTATATGTAATGTATGTACTAGTGTAGTGAATGTATTGTTTCTCATCATAGTATCGTTGTATAGTTTCTCATAATAGTATCGTTGTATAGTTTCTCATCATAGTATAGTTGTATAGTTTCTCATAATAGTATCGTTGTATAGTTTCTCATCATAGTATAGATGTATAGTTTCTCATAATAGTAAGTATTGACTCATGAATGAATTGACTCTTTGTATGTTTCATTTAATTAGTAGTAGTATATCTCTAACTATACCTATTATAGTTACTAGTAGAATCGTTTGTATGACTGAATGTATTGAACTGAGATAAAAGTCTTTATATCTATACATGTATACATAATATATAACTAAGGATCCAACGACGCTCGGACAAACAACGGGATACTCTAAGTCCACAACCAAACAAGGAACAGGAAATAAAGTGAGTTAGCAGTCTTAAGTCCTTCGATCCTTACTTATATAACTATATATGTAATAGACACGGTTTTAACAATATATAAGATTAAAAGTAATAGAAGAGGTTTGGTACATAAAAGTGAGTTTGATAAGAATTTTAACATGTAAAATAGTTTGATAAGAAGTTTGAAGTCATTTGTTTAGTAAAACAGTTTAAAGTATAAAAAATCCATTTGTATGCTAGTTATTAATCACATGTGATTGATCTAATAACTAGTATGATTCAACTTGTATCCCCCCATAAAAGCATTTAAAAACATTTAAAAGGTTAATTAAGGGGTATGAACTCACCTGTAGTGAATGGATTGTACGGAAGTGTTGGACAAGGAGCTAGGTGTCAAGTGAAGACTTGAACACACACAATGATCCTAATTAACATATAATAAAACATATATGTATCCAATTAGTCATTTAACAACTAATTAACCAAGTTAAGACACTCTAGGACATGGAAACACTTTGATTCAAGTGCTATAGGTACCAAAGGGTTGCATGGCATGACATTAGAGTTTATGACCCAAGGACCACTCCTTATGGAGTTTACGGGCTAAGGTCATTTCCCCATGAGTTTATGGCCGTAAACTCATGGTACTAAGTGTCATTTGGTGTTTTGAGGTCTTATAAGTCAAGATTGAGCATCCATTGATCAAGTCCAAGCCTTAGGAAGCATTAGGGGCACAATATCACCCCTTTATAGAGTTTACGGCCTAAGGACCATTTCCTTATGAGTTTACGGCCGTAAACTCTATGTGGACTTGGTTTCTTTGATGTTTAAAGTCCTAAAGACTCCAAGGAAGTGATCTAGACTAGTATCCAAGGCTTAGGAAGGGACTAGGGTTCATTTAACCCCACTTATAAGGGTTTACGGCCCAAGAACATCCCTTGGCCGTAAACACCTTTGATCTTATGATTTCTTGGTGCTTTCTAAGTGTAAACATGATCATTCAAGCACAAAACAAGCTAGGACAAGTGTACTTACAATATAGAAGCTTGATTGGGTGTTTAAGGTCCAAGAACACTAGTGTGTGTTCTTGTTGTTCTTGGTGTTTTGAAGAACACTTGAAGATCTAAGTGAAAACCAAGAATGAATGGATGAAATGATGTATAACAACTAGATGTTAGATTATAACAACAAATCAAGTTAAGAAACACTTACGCTTTCGGAAGATTGGGAGAAGAGTGGGATGATACATGAGAGAGAATGGTGGGGGGTTTTGAGGTTGGAAGTTGGGAAATGAAAGAATGTAGAGTAAACTCATGCCTAAGGCATGAGTTTGCAGCCTTAAGAGAGTTCATGGCCCGAACCCTCTTTGTTTGGCCATGAACGCCTAACTAGGGTGTTGATTGTTCCATTGTTACCCCGATATCCTAGAAATTACTTCCTTTTATCCGTTCGTTTCAAGAATAATTATTAAAAATACTCAAACGGACTTTAAACCAGCTAAAAATTAGCAGAAAAGTATTTAACTTTTAATTGAAGTGCTTGACTGTAGGGTTTGTATGAACGAAAATTGCGGGTTGTCACAAAATCCATCAAGGTTACTTCATTCCTGGACCATTGTGATTAAAAAGCTTCTAACTTGCTCATTGGTTTCATAGATCTAGTATTTGTCATAATTGCCCATTTTTGGTCCCTTGAGCTTGTGTTTTAGGAGTTGTGAGAACTCCAACACCTTTTGAGCTATATAGGATACTCTTGGGACCTATTGGACTTAGAAAGTTGTGCTTTGGTGCTTGTTTATTAAGTGAATTGTGATAGCATTTTTGGTCATTTTAGTGCATAAAGTTTAAATCTTGAAAGTTTGTGACCTTATAACGGATAAAGTTGGAAATTTTATCCATCTAAACATCATATAAATTTAGATATGAAGGTTGGATACTTGGACTTAATAGATTAAATTAAGAAAGATGTATTTTTTGTCCCTTTAAGACTTAAATATTAGATCTTTTTTGTTTGGACCATCCAAATGGATAAAGGTGGATTAGGTGCTTAAAATGAAGTTTGGCAATAGACACTACACGCGGTGCATAAGCTAGGCTACGCCCAACGTAGCCAGATGTTCACCCATTTTTCGGATAAGTCTCTACACCCTACGTTGAGCTAAAGTATGTCGCGCGTAAGTCAATGAAAGGTTGACTATTAACTTTTTGACCAGTTTGAATTTTGGTTGACCATGAGGGTTTGAGGACTCAGAAGGGGAAAATGGTCTTTTGCCCAAGTGAGGATTTATCTTGGTATATGGACTTGCTGAGTTGGGATATTTACCTTAATCGCTAATTAGAGTATGGTTTGTGGATATGTTTAGTGGGAGGACTTTAACACCGACAACTTGTGTGTGAGATATGCTCGTTTACCGATCATGGTGAGTCTTTTCATTGCATTTATGGGTCAAAGTCACTAATGTCGGCCCATTGGATTGTGATAATTGTCTTCGTGACTCTTGCATGTTTATATTGGGCTAGGCCTATTTGTATGCTGGGTTAGGCCCATTATTATACATGGTAGGCTGGGCCCATTATCATGTGTGTTGGGCTGGGGCCATTTGTATGATGGGCTAGACCTATTTATGTATGTTGGGTTGGGCCCATTTAGTTATGTGTTAGGTTGTGCCCATTTATATGGTAAGTGGTGTTTTAAGGAATAACTAATATGACATCCCCAAAATCACGGCCAGAAAAGACCAATTTCATTTATGCTTTTAAAATAATTTCAGAGTAAACCTTTTGATTTGAAAGAGTTGCAGAATTTGTTCCCAAAAACAAAGTAGGATAAAATAATATTTATCAAAGCATTTCATAAAGAAATGTATTTTCATTATTTAATCAAAACTCGGGATGTCATGTTCCGATACAGACCATAAAACATAAACGGTAACATTACAAGTCGTTTAACAAATATATACACATACAGACTTGTAAACAAAACAACTTGATGATTCATCCATCTTATGCCCTTGCGCCACTTCCTGTAATACAAATAAAACTGAGTGGGTCAGGCTTGGGAGCCTGGTGAGCATATAGGGTTTTCAACCCGCAATGAATAATTATATTTACTTTTACCAACCAACAATAACCCGATTACCCATTCCCGTTATCCTCACTTTACGTCCCTAAAACAACATCTATCTCAAGGGACCTAATCTAGGATTTTCATCGGGAGGACATTACTGCAAAGGGGTTTCCTCTACAATAGATGTCCTAAAGGCAACCATGAGGGGGATAGAGTACACCGGTGAACACATCGTTCACAACACCTACAGGTTATGAGCCTGCTAGTGTTCCACAGGACTGTCTAGAAAGAGTCTGTAGTCGTTATCCATACTCCGCTGAATAACTAGATCAACAACAACAACATCGAGGCCTCTCATTTGTTTATCATACATCAACTATATACCGATGTTACACCCAACATACTAGTAGATAAAAATATATATTTTTATACATAGTTTAAAACTTATATAGCATTCTCATTCAATACATATTCCAAACAATAGATGAGACACATACACATAACATGTATATCATAGAGAATAAATCATATCTATGAAATAGAAGAAAGTGAATATAAATTCACACATATAACAACAAAATATACACATAACACGTATTTCGTACAAAATACTTCATAATTATGCGTTAGAAGAAGGTAACTACACACTCACTTGATCAGAAGATGATCGGACAACACTACAAATTCTAGAAGTAGTATTCTTCCGTAGATCTGGAAGATCTCCACAAAAAAACTGGGATCCTCGCGGGCAGAGCTTCGGCTTGGGAATTGCACTTCTCGGGATCTTCGGGGCTTCGAGACTTGCTTCGGGGATCGGGAATAATATCAGGGCTTCGAGGTATAAGTTGCACGTAAAAAGATGTAAAACGGGGGAGAGATAAGAGATTTTAGCAAAAGAAGCCGGCTGCCCTCGCATGCCTTTTATAGAGGCTGAAGCCTCGCATTATGTTGGGGGTAATGCTCTACGCGGGGCGTAGTGCGAAACGTCATTGCATGCGTCACCGGAGCTCTTAAGTGCGAGGCGGTTCAAGCACCGGTGTACGCTGGGTGTACTCAACTACGATGGGCGTAGTTCGGATCAGATTGGTGACTCCTTCGGATATACATCTGAATTTAAGATTAATTAATAAATATTAATCATTTAAAAACTTTGGAAATTCATATCTTCTTCATACGAACTCCGTTTTCGACGTTCTTTATATCCACGCGTAGGTGAGACTACGCTCTACAACTTTCGTTTAGAATCCGTCGGCTAATTTTAAATTTATTTTTATTATTTATTTTTAGTAGGTCGGGACAGGAAAACTTAGTTATAAATTCATAACTTCTTTATCTAACGTCCGTTTTCGCCTGTCTTTTTACCGTTGCATTACCATTGATGATATCTTCGATTCTCGTTTAGATTGTGTCGGCTAAAAACTGCTCTAACGTAAATTTCACTTTTTACGTCATTCAGTGTTGCCGGTTCTGTCGCGAAACTTCGACAGGTCATAACTTCTTCGTTATAACTCGGATTTCGGCATTCTTTATATATTTGGAAACCTCGTTTCAACAACTACAACATTATCCATAGATATCAGCTTTATCTAACATTTTATTTTGACGCTTATTTTCATTCTTAATTCAATTAAGTCACACAACTAAGCACAAAACACATAATACTCAAATAATACATCTTTATTATTTCAAGACGGGTTACAAAGGTTAACCTAGACTATTACATTGATATTAATGACAAGCCCAGAAACACGGGTGTTACAATTCTCTCCACCATAGAATGATTCCGTCCCCGGAATCACACATCAACAAACAAATGCGGATAGCGACTCATCATGTCACTTTATCTCCCAGGTGAGATTTGGCCCATTCGTGTGTTTCCATCGGACAAGCACTAACTCGACCATCTTGCGTCGGAACTTCTTAGTCTTTTGGTCAACGATTGCCTCTGGTTCTTCAATCAACCTTTTGTTCTCATCGATTCTCAACTCCAAAAGTGGAATCATGTCGGGAACTTCTCCTGTGAACTTCCTCAAATAACACACATGGAAAGTGTTATGAATTCCATTCAGTTCTTCTGGTAGTTCGAGCTTGTAAGCTTGGTTCCCAATCCTATGAAGAGCTCTAAACGGTCCAATAAACCTTGGACTTAATTTTCCCCTTTTACCAAATCTTATAAGTCCCTTAATTGGTATCAGAGCTGGAGACTGTGTGATCAATACATATTCCTTCTGTATTCAGAATTCCTTAGGGTTTCAGTGTTTATCGTATAAATAGAAGTCGTCTTCTTTGTTTCGACAGTAACTCTGTTTCAGATAAATCCCTAATCTCAAGTTTACAGGTTTGATTCTAGAGGCTCACCATGTCTCACGAAGATTCGCAAACAAATCCCATCAACATCTCAAACAACATTGGATCTACTACCACGATACCCATACTCTACACTTAAGACTATGAAGTATGGGCGCATCAGTTTGAAGACTACATGGTTGGATCTGAAGATAATGGCTATCTCATCTGGGAAGCCATCATACTTGGACCTTTTGTTCATTCGGGAACGAACACGACAGTTAAGATCCAAAAATAATATAACAAGTTGGTGGCGGATGAACAGAAGATGACACAGGATGAGAAAGACAAGCTATTATGTAACGTGAAGGCCATGAGAATGATAAGATTCGCTTTGCAATCTGACACGTTTCGTTTAGTTAGTATATGCACAACGTCCAAAGAAATCTGGGATAGGTTGAAAGAACTCTATTCAACTGATGAAGGACTTGTAACACTCCATTCAAACCTTACTGCTGTCAGAATTTGGAGTTTTCGAACAGAAACCAGAGGAGAAACTCATACAAACTTTCAATCGGTTCAATCATCTCCTAAGCAAGATGATCAAACACGGAATAGAAAGAAAGTTGATTGAGTAGAAAGTGACTTTCATGAACGGGTTGAGACCGGAATGGATGGCTGTGGTTTCTACTGTGAAAATGCATGAACAATTTAAATCTTACTCGCTAGCGAAACTTGTGGGAATACTTAAGTCCCATGAAAGTGTAGTAACCAAAGAAGCGAAAGTGGTTTCTGGTGTGGGATCATTGGCTATTGTCTTAAAAGGAAAAAGTGTTGCAGAAGAAGAGGAAGATTCTGATATGTCTGAGTGTGACTTTACAAGCGAGGAGTATGCTATGATGGTCACCAATCCAAAGAAGTTTGCAAGGAGAAAATTTCCCGTCAATAAGAACAGAAACTGGCAGGGAAGGTATAGCTCTGAGAAGGTGAAGGATGAAACGAAAATCATCTCTAGAAAGGATGAAGTTAAAAAAGAGAGCAAACTTGTAGGAGACTCAGGATACGACTGCAATTACTGTCATGGCAATAACCATTTTGCCAAGGATTGCATGCTAAGGAAAATGGCTGAGAAAAGAGATGATGAAGATGACGAGGCGTACTATATGTGCAAGTTGGAAGAGATCAAGAAAAAGAAGGAAACTAACAGTTCCATGAATGCCTTGATTGTACAGGAGAATGCTGATGAAGATGAGTTCGGTGGCGTCGAAGTTTGGTCAACCGACTCTGAAGATGAAGAGGTGAAAAAGTCCACTCAAGGAAAGGCTTATGTGGCAAAGGAAGTAGGTTTGGTTGGAAAGTGCTTGATTGTCACAGCTAGTTCATCAACTTAAAGTGCAAGTGAGGAACCGAACCTGACTGAAAACAAATGTTTTGCAGCAAAGCCAGTTAGTGAGTAGATCAACGACTGCGATTGTTTGATCAAAAAGGTACAATCTATCCTAGAATCTCTTAAAGTTACAATAACAGAATATGAAGAAGAATTAACAGAACTAAAACTTAAATTTTCTAATCTAAGCGTTAGTCTCATGCAAACTCGGTTAACAAATTCTAACCTAACTGACCAAATAAGTAGGGTGACAACGAAGAGTGAGGAGAGACGAATGTGGATAAAGCTAAAGGAGCAGGAGTTAGTTAGGGCTAGGGATGAAAGTACTTATTTGCAAAGAGACAATCTAAAGTTTTTAAAACAAAGGAATGTTTTTTGTTTAATTGCTAAGCATTTATATACTAATATAACTCAATTGAATTTAAGTTTTGAGATAGGAAAGAAAATTCATAAGATGATTTTGCCATTTCTTGAATTTAAGGAAGATGAGCTCATAGCAGAATGTGAATCAGAAGTGTCATCTGAAGAGACATCCATGTCTTACAAAATTGGACTGGACAAAATAGAAACCTTCATTGATTCTAAGGAACACAAATGTATGCTAAAAGATATTTTAGATGAAAATGATAGGTTGAAAATTAAGTCAGACACTATTCAAACATTTGACGAATCCAATGCCAAATTAACTTCTGATAATAAAATGGACTTATAAAATACCTCTGAATTTGATGATGAAAGTGAGATGATTGAAATCTCGATAGAAGATGTGGTTGATTGCTCTGAGTTTATGAAGAGCGAAACCGAGAATGAGAAACCCCTAATTTCTGAAAATTCGGTTGAATTTGCTCGCCTATCTAAAGATAAGAAACAGAAACTCAAAGAAAAGGCTATGGTTTATCAAAAGGTTCAAACTGTGCCAAATCAGGTTTATGTAGTTACAGGGGTTACTCCAAAGCAGACGTCAGAATTAAGAATCATGGTCGACAAAGATAATGCTGAAGGGTGCGACGACTACTTCTGGTCAGCTCCTATTGATAATGCATACAAAACTGTAGGCTTGTCTGAGCATACTTCTTGGAGGGTTAAAGGAAGATACGTTGCTAAACCCATAAACAAACCCTCGAGTTTTGACAAACCAAGCACGAGTGGAACCAAAGAAATCCCTAAAGAACCAAACGAAGAACCAAAAGTTCCAGCCAAAACAACCGAAACTCAAAGAGAGAAACCAAAGGCCAGCTTCAATATCCACAAATCACAAAAGGAACTAGCTGAACAGAAACGCTTAACAAATCAAAGATATGCAAAGAATATGAATGAGCGAAAAAGTTACTAGCAATCTCAAAATCCCAACTATGTCCCTCCTAATAGAGCATCAATGGACAAAGGAAAGGAAAACTAAAGGAAAATTTCAGTCCAAGTTCCTACTATTCCAAGCCTCAGAACTGAAAGTCTTGTTTCTGTCCGAACGTCACTCAGAACCAAAAGTCCACTTTCGGCCCCCAGTCTAGTTTCAGTTCAAAACCCAGTTTTGGTCTTAATCCCAGTTTCGGTCCCGAGTCTAGTTTCGGTTCCTCCAAGTCCCAATGCAAAGCAAATTCTATGGAGGACATCAAAGGAAAGGGAAAGCTAATATCAGATTCTAAGCTCCATAATAAGAAATCATCAGCTAACCCTAGGAGTCAAAAGAAAAATCAAATACCATCTAACAAACCAACCAATGCACTAAAATCTAAATAAGATAAAACTAAAATTAAAGTGTATACAATTAAAAGAAAATATCAAACCACTTTAGTAAAAAGAACATATTTGGTTGATATTTCTACTGCAATTCCATTTTCTGTGAAAGACTCACCAGGACCCAAGCGACTTTGGGTTCCTAAATCTGCCTGAATTTGCAGGTAATTAGTGACGAGTAGTTCGATGATGAATGGTATATAGATAGTGGTTGCTCACGTCACATGACGGGATGGAAGGAAGGAAGAGCTGAGGGAGTTTCGGTCCCTGAAAGATGGTGGGTGTGTAAAGTATGGAAATAACTCCTATGGAACAATCAAGGGATACAGTATGATAACAAATAGAGATTTCTCGATTCGAAAAGTGGCTTATGTGGAAGGATTGCAGCATAACCTCATCAGCGTGTCACAGTTAGTTGTGGGAACAGGTCTGAAAGTATAACTTGATGATGAGGGCTCTGAGATAATTGAGAAACAATCCAAGAAGGTTCTGTTGAAATCTGAACGCAAGGGAGAGATGTACCCTATAAATCTCAACCCAATACGAGGAAAACCAGCAATATGCTTAATGTCAAAGGAAAATACAGATGAGAGCTGGTTGCGGCATCGACGATTATCGCACCTGAACTTCAAAGATATTAATAAGTTGGTGCTTGGTGATCACGTTCGAGGACTCCCTCTTCTCAAATTCGACAAGGAGCATCTGTATGCAGCATGTGAGATGGGAAAACAAAGCAGAAAGAGCCATCCTACAAGAATCAATACAAAGATTATTGAAGCTCTTGAACTCTTGCACATTGACTTATATGGACCTTCTGCTATAGAAATCTTTGGTGGTTGTAAGTATATTCTTGTTATTGTAGATGACTTTTCACGCTTCACCTGGGTTTTCTTTCTTAAGCAGAAATCCGATGCAACTCCCAGGTTGAAGACATTCATCAAGTAAGTGGAAGTGCAGCTGAGGAAGACGGTAAGGAATATCAGAAGTGACAACGGTCTACAATTCAAGAATAGTGATTTTGAGAACTTTCTGGCTTACAAGGGGGTAACTCACAATTTTTCAGCCCCTTATACACCACTACAAAATGGGATTGTTGAAAGATGAAACCGTTCTTTATGTGAGGCAGCCAGAACCATGCTCAGTTTTGCTTCACTTCTATTATATTTCTGGGCTGATGTTGTTGCAACCGCATGCTACACTCAGAATCGGTCCTTTCTAAACAAGAGATTCTCAATTACTCCATATGAGATCTTAAAAAATCGAAAGCCAAATGTCAATTTTTTTCACATATTCGGTTCAAGGTGCTTTATTTTCAATTCTAAAGAGAACCAAAATAAGTATGATGTCAAAGCCGATGAGGGAATCTTTCTGGGTTATTCACTAACATCAAAAGAATACAGAGTGTTGAATAAACGCTCAAAACGAATTGAAGAAACCTATTATGTCACCTTTGATAATAATTACATGAAAAAAGTTCAAAGAAGTGAAAGTGACTTAAGAGAAATTTTTCCAGAATCTGGACAAGTCTCGGTTCCAATAGCCAACCTGTTTGAAGAATACATGCGGCTGTTTGATAAACCAGAGAAAGCAGCACACTCAGAAGCGAAAACAGCAGACAACACAATTGATAATCTCAAGAAGATTATAGATGAAGCTGCCAAAGAGATGGAAAGTGAACCTCCTAAATCTAAGGGTGATCCGCCATCTAATGACTCAAAGTTTCAGGGGGAAAGTTCAGCTACATCAAAAACAAACAAAGTATCTTTCGAGGGGGAGGATCCAATTCCGTCCCCACCTCATAAAGGTTCAAGCGAAGGGGAAAGTTCTACTCCAAAACCACCCAATAGTAGTACTATCGAGGGGGAGAATCCCACTCCCATAGAGGATGCAAACTTTGATGCTGCCACAGATTACACTTCGCCAGTCGAGGGGGAGAAAGGTAATACAACTGACGAAGGTAATGATGATCAATCAAAATTTGAAGTTGAAGTGAACAATGAGTTAGATCCAGCATATGATCCAAACTATCCTTCGTTAGTAAAATGGACCAAGGACCATCCTAAAACACATATTATTGGTGAAACTTCAGAAAAAGTTCTTACTCATTCTCAATTGAAAGCGAAACAAACTACATTATTCTCTAAAGTTGAATTTTGTATGTTTAGTTCGATTGTTTCCAAGATTGAATCGAAAACTGTAAATGCTGCACTTGATCATTCAGACTGGGTCCAAGCAATGCAAGATGAACTTCATGAGTTCGAACGCAACCGAGTTTGGAGACTGATTCCCACACCAAAGGATGCTTCTGTGGTTGGCTTAAAGTGGGTCTTCAGAAATAAGTTGGACAACGAAGGGAATGTCATTCACAACAAGGCTCGGTTGGTGGTCAAACATTATTACCAAGAGGAAGGAATAGACTATGAGGAAACCTTTGCTCTTGTAGCTAGGTTGGAATTAGTGAGAATCTTCTTGGCATGTGTTGCTCATAAAAACTTTGAAGTTTTCCAAATGGATGTCAAATGTGCCTTTTTGAATGGAGAATTGGAAGAAACTGTTTATGTTGAGCAACCACCCGGGTTTGTGAACGAGAAATTCCCTGATCACTGCTATGTGATGGATAAAGGGGTCTGTGGATTAAAGCAAGCACCGAGAGCCTGGTATGAAACTTTAACCCGCTTCTTAAAATTGTCAAAATTTAAACAAGGTTCGGTTGAACCAACCTTCTTCCGAAAGAAAGAAGGCGAACATCTTATGATAGTTCAGATTTATGTTGATGATATCATCTTCGGCTCTACGAATCCGAGCTTAACAGTTGAATTCAGGAAGTTGATGGAGACTAAATTTGAAATGAGCGCAATGGGTCCAATTAATTTTTTCCTTGGTTTAAATATTAGACAGGGACCAGAAGGTATATTTATCAACCAGGAGGCCTACACAAAGAACTTACTGACGAAATTCGGTATGACGGGTGACTAAAAAATGAAGGTTCCTATGGCATTTGGCACTAAGTTAACACCATATCTGGAAAAACCTGTTGTCGACATAACACTATATCGTCAAATGATAGGGTCCTTTATGTATCTAACTGCTAGTAGACCAGATATTATGTTTTCTGTTTGTTATTGTGCTAGGTTTCAAGCTAATCCAAGAGAACCCCACATGGTGGCAGTGAAGAATATATCCCATTACCTGAAGCGTACCTCATCTCTCGGTCTCTGGTATCCTGCAAGATCTGGATTCTTCATTCAATCTTTTTCTGATGCTGATCTTGGAGGATGTGGTCTAGATCGAAAGAGCACTACAGGTGGATGCCAGTTTCTTGATGGAAAACTTGTCAGCTGGCAGTCCAAAAAGCAAACCTATGTGTCACTTTCAACAGCCGAAGCTGAGTATATAGCTGCAACGTCTTGCACTTCTCAAGTAATATGGATTCAAAGTCAACTGAGAGATTACAGGCTGAGTATGAAGAAGATTCCTCTCTATTGTGACTGAAAAAGTGCAATAAGGATTTGTCACAATCCAGTGCAACACTCAAAAACTAAGCACATTGCACTTAGATATCATTTCATCAAGGATCATGTAGAAGATGGGAACGTGGAAGTACGTTTTGTTCGATCCTTTGATCAACTTGCTGACATATTCACGAAGGCCTTACCTAAAGCAAGCTTCAATAAAAATTTACAAGGTCTGGGAATGATGGAAGTAGAGTCGGTACTGAATCCTCAAATTTTACACTAAAATTAGACAACCGAAATGGAACGACCGCTCAGTCTATTTCGACTCTATATTTTTCAGGAACCGAAATGAACCGAACGCTCGGTTTATCTCGGCTCTGTATTTTTATGGAACCGAAATGAACCGAGCGCTCAGTCTATTTCGACTTTGGAATTTTCTGGAACCGAAATAAACCGAATGCTCGGTCTATTTTGCTTCACCCCTTAAAGATAAGGTTTCGGTTGTATATTCTGTATTTTCTATAATCTCTATTCTTTTAACTACTTTCTGTTTTTATTATTTTTCAGAAAACTTCAAAAATTCCAAAAATATTTTCTCTTTCTGTTTTTATTATTTTTCAGAAAACTTCAAGAATTCCAAAAACATTTTATTTTGTTTGTGTGCTTGTTATGTTTGTGTCGTGTGTTTGTTTGCTCTTTCTTTTCATTAGGTCTCCAGGGTACCAGTATAACATAATTTGGAGCTAAGGCAGGTACAATCTTTTACGTCAGAACTAGTTAAGAGTCCCTAGAAGCATGTTGTTGTATGTTGACCAACGCCTCTACGACTTAGGGCAAGGCCTTAATGATTCGATCTATACCTATCGTATCTTCCCAATCAGGCTATTAACATCAACTCAGTCTAGAGCTACCTTACTCTTCTCATATGAGTTAAGAGTTTATCTGCTTAGTCATGTCTTTATAGCAGAAGGTACTTTCGGTTCTTTACCCATCCTCCTTACATTCTCCATCAAATTTCGGTTCACCACTGTAACCCTTGAGACTCTCGGTCCTTACCACTAAGGTTTATGGTTACATAAATTTTGTGTTTGTGATCCTAGATACGTACACCACGTGCTGAGTGAAACCCAAAAACCAACACCTATAATGAATTGACGGTGAATCATTGCATTCAAGTTGTTACTGGTTACCCATTGAAATCTTATTTTATTTTTTCGTGATCTTTTATGAATTTGTCTAACACCAAGGCTTTTCTTCCCCTAAAGATCCAGTCTATTTTTGTTTTTGAGATTTCTATAACTTCTTTAGTAATTATAAAATATATCCTACCTACTTGTTCAACAGACCACATCGGTCTCACAAGTACTTTTTCCAATGTTTGGTCTTACATTAAGAATTGACGTTTGGTTAAACATAACCCACCTTCATCCTATGACTTAAAAAGAAGCCTTTCAATGTTTCTTTACAAACACTTGATCGTATTTTTCAGGAAACTACACAAGCACTTCAAGGCTATCATGACTTTGAAGGGAGCGATTCTTGCCTGAAATCACCTGCTTTCTGTCTTATAATGAGACATCAGTCACATCCCATAGACATTTGCTTTATTTCTTTATTGTTTGTCACTCTATTGCATGAAAATTTTATTTTCCAAAATTCTAGTTGCGGTTGGTTCAAGTTTTGTTTAAACAGGGGCAATCATATTTCTTGAAGTAACACTGAATTTCAAACGACGATTGAGGATAAGATTTTGGGCGCGTGAATTTGAACGGTCTCTATACCCACGAGTGCTGACGTCTACCTGGGGGTATCCAACCTGTTACATCGTGCTTTTTCAGGCGACGTTTTAGTGATCACGTCATTATCGTCATGTTCATTCTCTCTCCTGGAAACGGTATATAAAGGGGTTTTCCTTTATTTCTCTTTTACCAGCAACAAATTCTCTCAAGATTACAAAGCAAGTTCCAACTATTCATCTTCCTTCTTCGTTCAACAATGGCGACTTCTTCTTCTGCTCACGATCAGACTGCTTCTTCTACATTGCTTTCCATCAAGCCAAATTAAAATATGATCATCGAACTTAACTTGTTTTTGTATGATTCATATATGCTTCATGTTGTTGAATGTTTGAAGTACTCTCCACTGGTTATAGCCCTAACGCAAGTTGAAGCCGTTCCAATGTCGCTATTATCGCAGGTCTACTCTACGGCCTCACATGACAAGAACAAAGAACGTATTTTCTTTCCAATACATAATAAGAAGGCTTCTATTTCAAACGGGAGGTTTTGTTCTTTGTTGAATCTTGCTGTTGATTCCTCAGTGATCTCACCGGACTTTATCACCACTACACAGTTGTTCTCAATGCTTTACGAGATGGGATATACGGATGTGCTTACCACAGTCACAAAAGTTAAAAAGTCTTATTTACCATCTCAATGGAATGGTTTGCTAACTCTTCTCATCAAGAGTTTGGCAGAAAGGAGTGGTGGATCGGATGGCACTAGCAAGGGTTTTCTAACTCTTTTATACTTTCTCTATAATGGCATCAACCTTGATTATGGGATGATTATATGGTCTCAAGTGGTGCAGAGTCTCAATACTTCTACGAGGCATTCAGAGATTTCATGTGGGCGCTTCTGGACACTTATTACAAGAAGGGCGATTAACACCTTGGACATTACTGTGATGAACGATGCCCTAGTCGCGTCAATTGCTACGTTTCACATGAAGAAGATCATCATCTCTGATCCAGTCAAGTTCCATCACAATGGCTCCATTCCTGAATCCATGTATCGCTGTGTCACAGCTGATAGTCAAGTTATGGCGGAATACAGAAAACTTACTCCTAAGGGACCGAGAGTCCTTACTCCAGAACAGAAGGCTGCCCTAGAATCTGTAGACAAGCCTGGCAACAGAGGGAACCGCACTACCACAAAGAAGGATCCAACAAAGGAGGATAATTCCAAAGCTTCTAAGTCACGGAAACGAAAGTTTGATAAAGGAGATTCTTCCAAGCTCAAGAAGCTTAAGAAAATGGCAAGAAGATCCAAGAGTCCCACTCCTCCTAGCTCAGAAAATGATAAGGAAGATGAAGAAGAGGAGAGTCATCATCAATCACCAAGAGGTAAAACACCTCCCAGATCCCCAACTCCAATTGAATCCATTCATGACAAGATTCCTACCCCAACTCCATCACCAAAACAGACTATTCTAGTTTTGGTTGCTACCATTCCTCCTATTACTACTTCATCACAAACAACTTCTATACCACCACCTCCACCAGTAACTTCTATTCCTCTTTCTACAACTCCATTACCACCTCCTATCATTTCTCAAACCACCACCACTACGATTCATCAACCGACAGTAGGAGTCAACGTATCTGATACGGGGGCAACTACTGAAACCGAACCTCCAGTTATCACTAAACCTCTTTCACCCACAAACTCAACCAATTCTAGTGCTACTCTCGGTGGTGAGAATGAAGAGTATGACTCTACATACTTTAGTCTATATCGGCTTCCAACTGATGAGGATGATGATGCTCCTATCACTAGCCAACATTTGCAGAGCATTAGTGAGAAACTTGATCGATTGCTTGTAGACAACAAAGCCGATAGTGGTGTGGTCCTCAAAGCCTTTTTGGAAACTGCTCTGGAACAATATACGGAGTCCACTGATAGATCCACCAAAGCCATTGATTCCTCTACCTCCTCTTGCAAGAAGTTTGTCGATGATGTTACTGGCATTGTTGGTACTACTCAGATTTTTCTTGTGCCATTGAAGGGGCATGCCGATACCAATGCTGCCAAGATACAAGATTTTGTAGATTCTTTCTCTAAGTCTCTTCATGAAGAGCAGTCAAAGTTTGAGGCTGTGCGTTCATCTATCCAAGCTGAGAATTCTTCGCTTATCAACTCAGTCACTTCTAAGCTTGAATCTCTTCACACTGATCTGGAAACTGAAAGTGCTCTAAAGGAAGAACTGGCATGACAACCCTCTATGATTGAAGTACAAAAAGTGCAGCTGGCTCAAGTAGAAAAAGAAATTTCTTTATTGAAGACCGAAAGGGCTGTTTTCCGTAGCTGTGCTGGTGATGTGAAGGACATGTTGACCAATCTTCTTGGTGCTCATGATCCTATTCTTACTTTGACGATCAGAAATCATTTAACCACAAAACTTCTTCCTGCCATTGCCATGTTACATGAGATGAAGGGTGTTTCGAAGGGATTCTGCCCTCCAAAAGAAGGGGGAGAAAGTGCTCAACCGAGAGTGACTGTGAAAACAGAAACTACACAAGAAAGTGCTCAAACGAGAGTGACTGTGAAAACAGAAACTACAGAACTAGAAGTCAAAGTCACAACCGAACTGAAGGATAATGTAGCTTCAAGTTCTGGTACAAATGAAAAGCAAAAGGAGACCGTTGATGATAGTGATAGTGATGTTCGTGAAACTATTGCTGAGGCTCTCAAGAGAAAGAAGAAGGACCGAGAGTTGGATGAAACTCTCAAAGTTGCAAAGGAAGCAGAGGAGAGGGAAAAGAGAAACAAGGAAGAAGAAGAATCCTTGAACTGTAAGAAGGCCTTGTTTCCCTTATGGACCAGAGAGGTACTTATCAATCAAGCTATAGAGTTTCCAAGTATTTATTGGTTGGAACCAGTTGCTTCGTTTAACTGTGATAACTCGAAGGACTCGCAGTTCGATATGCCGATAACAAGAAAAGCATTCACGTTTCATTGCTTTGACTTGACTGCTGAGGCTCCTTTTCCTAATCTGAAGGTTGACAGAGAGTTGATTGACTTTTATCTGAAGTATGGCCATCCTCAGTATCTAACATGGAGTGCCCAGAAGATTGTGACTGTTAAGGTGCTCAAACCCTCACATGCTGCGAGATTTGTCAATTTCAATTTTAAAATCACTCGAGGTTCTGCAAACTCGGTGTCAACTATCTCTCTAGCAGACCTTCCTAGTTTGAATCCCCATGACTGGATTCTGCTATACAACATTCTGCTCACTAATCCGGTGGAATATGAGCCGATTCTGGAACACTTAAAGAGAATATTGGCCTCCTACATCCATGAAGTTGCAACTATGGATCAGGAGATTGCGAAGGTTATGAACAAGAAGCCTACTGTGAAGCCTACACCAAAACCTGGAGATGTAAACAACATGAAGATGGGTTAAATTGATTCAACACATTTGAGTGTGATGTTTATCAAAGGCGAAGCTCACAGGTTTTTGTTCGCTCTTATGGATAAACACTTGTTTTCTACCGACTGCATGGAGCACATAGTCAACATAATTCATCTGTGCAAACAGAACTTAGAAGATGACAAGAAGAACTTTACGGATATGCTTCAGTGGTACATTACATTTAACTATAATCTTTTGGCCATCATACTGAGGGTATTCAAGACAGTGAAGAAGTCTTCTATTGCTAAACAGAATTGAGGTTTCGGCTCCAAAGACGCAAAAGGGGAGATTGTTGAGTCTATTCGTGTTGCGTCATGGGCCTCATGTTTTGTATTCGGATTGGGCCTGTCCATCTGTGATTATCTAGTAGGGTTATAGTATAGATATGCATGAATGTATGCATAATATGTGTAAATCTTGACGTTCATTGTTTTGTAACCCTAAACACCTCTACAGTCGAAGTTCTTAATCGAGCTCTTCTGAGGTGTTGAAGTATTAATCATTCGACACATTCAAAGCCATACTCGTTTTCTTATTTACTTTCATAATTGTTTGCATGCATAGAATCTAATGATCCTTAAAGAACTTTTGTTCTAACACCCTTCCATGGCGAGACTTTAAGCAAAACCAAATCTCCAACTTCAATAGTCATTGGTCTTCGCTTGTTGTCAGCATAGCTCTTTTGAAGATCCTGAGCTGCTAACATTCTCTCCCTAATTATTATCTACTTTTCAGCAGTTTCATGGACTATCTCCGGTCCCATAAACTGCTTTTCCCCAGCCTTAAGGCAACAAGACGGCGTACGACACTTCTGTCCATACAAAGCTTGATAAGGTGCCATCTTTATGCTCGAGTGGAAACTATTATTGTAAGAAAATTCTACCAAAGGTAAATGTTCATCCCAATTACCTTGGAATTCTAGAGTACATGCTCTCAGCATATCTTCAAGTGTTTGTATTGTTCGTTTGCTCTGACCATCAGTCTGTGGATGGTAAGCTGTACTTAAACACAACTTGGTACCCAATTCCTCTTGTACACTTTTCCAAAATCACGAGGTGACACGGCTGTCACGATCTGACACGATCGTTAATCGAACACCGTGAAGCCTCACAATTTCCTTCACGTAAGAATTCACAAGCTTATCCATAGACCATTTCTCCTTGGCTGCTATGAAATGTGCACTCTTAGTGAATCGATCAATGACCACCCAAATGATGTCGTGACCACTTTTCGTTCTGGGCAGTTTAGTGACACAATCCATAGCAATGTCTTCCCATTTACCCATAGGCACAGGTAAAGGTTCTAAACTCCCGCACGGTTTCTGATGTTGTGTCTTTACTCTCGCACAAGTCACACACTCGGCCACATACTTTGCAACATCAAGCTTCATCGTCGGCCACCAGTAGTAGGGTTTCAGGTCCCTATACATTTTAGTGCTACCGGGATGAATCGAGTACATGGTCTTGTGAGCTTCTTCCATCACAAGATCTCTGACTCCTCCTGTATTAGGTATCCAAATCCGATCTTGGAACACCTTTAGTCCATGATTGTTTATACCGAACACCAACGTTTTGCCCAAACGTTCCTCCTTTCGGTCATTCTTCTCAGAAGCTTCCTCTTGAGCTTTCTTTATACTTTCCACAATTGTCGAGACAAATTCTATTCCCAACGCTCTTGGCCTCTTCCTTTCAAGATTGACTTTCCGACTGAGAGCATCAACAACAACATTTGCTTTACCGGGGTGGTAAAGTATCTCACAGTTGTAGTCCTTAAGTCACTCTAGCCAGCGTCGTTGCCTCATATTCAATTCTTTCTGATTAAAGAGATATTGGAGACTCTTATGATCAGTGAAAAGTTTGCACTTCGTGCCATAGAGGTAATGCCTCCATATTTTTAGAGCGAAAGCTACCGCTGCCAACTCCAAATCATGAGTAGGGTAGTTCTTTTCATGCTCCTTCAGCTTTCGAGATGCATACGTGATCACCTTATCTCTTTGAGTCAAAACACAACCCAATCCAACCCCAGATGCATCGCTATAAACAGCGATGTCTTCAACTCCATCGGGTAGAGATAAAATAGGTGCCTCGCATAACTTCTTCTTTAGCAACTCGAAATCTTCTCTGTGCTTATCATTCCAAGCATAAACAGCTCCCTTGTGGGTCAAAGTTGTTAATGGACAAGCGATCGAAGAAAAGCCTTGGATAAACCTTTGGTAATATCCGGCTAATCCCAAAAAGCTTCGGATCTCCGTGGGATTCTTTGGTTGCTCCCACTTTGTCACAGCTTCAATCTTTGTTTGATCAACCATTATACCTTCTTGGTAGACCACGTGACCCAAGAATTGGACTTCTCGAATCCAAAAATCATATTTGGAGAACTTAACATACAGCTTCTCCTTCTTCAAGACTTCTAACACTTCTCGTAAGTGTCTACCGTGCTCCTCCTGGCTTTTCGAATAAATCAGAATGTCATTTATCAACACTATCACAGATTTATCAAGGAACGGGTTACAAACCCTGCTCATTAAATCCATGAATGTTGCTGGAGCATTGGTTAGTCCAAAGGAAATAACTAAGAACTCATAGTGTCCATATCGCGTTCTGAATGTAGTCTTCTCTATATCTTGCTCTTTCACCTTCAGCTGATGATATCCTGACCTAAGATTGATCTTTGAAAAATAACTTGAACCTTCAAGTTGATCGAACAGGTCATCAATCCTCAACAACGGATATATATTCTTTATTGTTGCTTTATTCAGATCTCTGTAATCAATGGACATTCTCATACTTCCATCCTTCTTCTTTACAAATAGCCCCGGAGCTCCCTAGGGCGATGAACTAGGTCTAATGAAACCTTTGTCCAATAACTCCTGAAGTTGCATCATCCACCTTTGTCCAACCATTTTGCTTCGCCTCCTCCACCTCCTCTCGAACCAGATTTTGAGAATTTACTTTTCTTGATGGACCCTAAAGGTCCATCAAACTTCCTCTTTTCACCAACCTCTGACTTCTCCAGACCTTTCTCCCTGATCTGGGTTTCAATATTCCTAGCAGCCCAGATGGCAGCTTTCAAGGTCGTTGCTTGCTTAACCATTGGACCAAAGTCCACTGGTAATCCGTGAGCAAATTTGTTGACCTTTGCTAGTTCAGTTGGAACTAGGTACGGAACAAGTTTCATCTTCTTTGTGAAACTTGCAGCGTATTCAATAACGCTCATCTTTCCCTTCTTCAAATTCTGAAAATAGTTATTGATTTCCAGAAGGTCCTGCTCTGAGCAGTATTGTAATTTCAGCTGTTCCACAAAGTCTTCCCAAGACATCTTGCTAGCTTCTCCCTTAGGCATCAAGTCAGCTAGTAACTTCCACCAACTTAGTACCCCATATTTTAACAGAGGGATCGCAAGAGCGGTCTTCTATCGGTTGCTGCACTTGCAACTTTCAAACATAATCTCCATTTCAGAGATCCAATTAATCACTTCCACTGGCGTCGGGCTTCCGGATAGACATGGTGGTTTGGATGCCACAAACATCACTTCCTCTATCCTGGTTATTCTGCCTAACAATCAGTTGGTCGTCTTGACCAATGATCCCACTAAAGTTTCCTCCTTCAGACTGCCCTCCATTTACTTCGGGCTCTTCGACGTGAATTGACAGTTCTTCGCGATTCCGCCTAAGCAGACGTCTAGTTTCCTCCATCTGACGATCTAGCATCGTCTGAATCATCAATTGCACACCAGCCATTGTCATTGGCTCAGGTGCAGCAGCTACAACATGTATTTGCTCAATCACTAGTATTTGATTCCTGTTTTCATCAACATTTCCAATGCCACTCCTTGTTCTCACCATTTTTGATCTACACACTGAATAAGGTGAAATTAGATCCTCATTCACGATAGATAATTAAATCATCCTTATCACTCTGAAACGTTTACATGTTAGTTCTAATACCGGAGACGTACGCTTAGAATCCTACATACATAAGGCTTCCAGATCCGGTCGGCAACAGAGCAGAGATCCGAACAAATAATATCATATATGGCAACATATAACATTTAGCATATAAAAGCACTTTAGGCAAATTTCCTAAAATAAACTAGTGCTCGTGTTTATAATATAACAGACACACGTCTCACAATCTCCACTTAACATTCTATGTTTAAGTCTAGAAATCCTACAAATTCCTAGTTCGCTTAAACTAATGCTCTGATACCAACTATGACATCCCCAAAATCACGGCAAGAAAAGACGGATTTCATTTATGCTTTTAAAATAAGTTCAGAGTAAATCCTTTTGATTTGAAAGAGTTGTGGAATTTGTTCCCAAAAACAAAGTATGATAACATAATATTTACCAAAGCATTTCATAAAGAAATGTATTTTCATTATATAATCAAAACTCGGGATGTCATGTTCCGATACAGAACATAAAGCACAAACGATAACATTACAGGTCGTTCAACAAATATATACATATACAGACTTGTAAACAAAACAACTTGATGATTCATCCATCTTATGCCCTTGCCACTTCCTGTAATACAAATAAAACTGAGTGGGTCAAGCTTGGGAGCCTGGTGAGCATATAGGGTTTTCAAACCACTATAAATAATTATATTTACTTTTACCAACCAACAATAACCCGATTACCCATTCCCGTTATCCTCACTTTACGTCCCTAAAACAACATCTATCTCAAGGGACCTAATCTAGGATTTTCATCGGGACGGACATTACTGCAAAGGGGTTTCCTCAACAATAGATGTCCTAAAGGCAACCATGAGGGGGATATAGTACACCGGTGAACGCATCGTTCACAACACCTATAGGTTATGAGCCTGCTAGTGTTCCACATGACTGTCTAGAAAGAGTATGTGGTCGTTATC
Source organism: Lactuca serriola (assembly GCF_051521515.1). Classification (NCBI taxonomy): domain Eukaryota; kingdom Viridiplantae; phylum Streptophyta; class Magnoliopsida; order Asterales; family Asteraceae; genus Lactuca; species Lactuca serriola. The sequence goes on from NC_136412.1 coordinate 104,072,066, forward strand.
CATACTTTGCTGAATAACTAGATCAACAACAACAACATCGAGGCCTCTCATCTGTTTATCACACTTCAACTATCTACCCATGTTCTACCCAACATATTAGTAGATAAAAATATATATTTTTATACATAGTTTAAAACCTGTATAGCATTCTCATTCAATACATATTCTAAACAACAGATGAGACACATACACATAACACGTATATCATAGAGAATAAATCATATCTATGAGATAGAAGAAAGTGAATATAAATTCACACATATAACAACAAAATATACACATAACACGTATTTCGTATAAAATACTTCATAATTATGCGTTAGAAGAAGGTAACTACACACTCACTTGATCAGAAGATGATCGGACAGCACTACGACTTGTAGAAGTAGTATTCTTCGGTAGATCTGGAAGATCTTCACAAAAAAATCGTGCTCCTCGCGGGCAGAGCTTCGGCTAGGGAATTGCACTTTCGGGATCTTCGGGGCTTCGAGACTTGCTTCGGGGCTCGGGAATGATACCAGGGCTTCGGGGTATAAGTTGCACACAAAAAGATGCAAAACGGGGGAGAGAGAAGAGATTTTAGCAAAAGAAGTCGGCTGCCCTCGCATGCCTTTTATAGAGGCTAAAGCCTCACATTACGCTAGGTGTAATGCTCTACACGGGGCGTAGTGCGAAACATCACTACATGCGTCATCGGAGCTCTTGAGTGCGAGGCGGTTCAAGCACCGGAGTACGCAGGGCGTACTCAACTACGCTGGGCGTAGTTCGGATCAGATTGGTGACTCCTTCGGATATACATCCGAATTTAAGATTAATTAATAAATATTAATCATTTAAAATTTTTGGAAATTCATATCTTCTTCATACAAACACCATTTTCGACATTCTTTATATCCACGTGTAGGTGAGACTACACTCTACAACTTTCGTTTAGATTCCGTCGGCTAATTTTGAATTTATTTTTGTTATTTTTTTTAGTAGGCCGGGACAGGAAAACTCCGTTATAAATTCATAACTTCTTCATCTGACATCCGTTTTCGCCTGTCTTTTTACCGTTGCATTACCATTGACGATATCTTCGATTCTCATTTAGATTGTGTCGGCTAGAAACCACTCTAACATATATTTCACTTTTTACGTCATTCAGCGTTGCCAGTTCTGTCGCGAAACTTCGACAGGTCATAACTTCTTCGTTATAACTCGGATTTCGGCATTCTTTATATATTCGGAAACCTCATTTCAACTACTACAACATTATCCATAGATATCAGATTTTTCTAACATTTTATTTTGATGTATATTTTCATTATTAATTTAATTAAGTCACACAACTAAGCACAAAACACATAATACTAAAATAATACATCTTTATTATTTCAAGACGGGTTATAAAGGTTAATCTAGACTATTACATTGCTATTAATGACAAGCCCAGAAACACGGGTGTTACAACTAAGCTTTGTGCTTACGGTTTATGTTTTAAATGTTTTAGGTACTTCTGGTTTCAAAAGGAAGGCCTCGGCTTGATTGCACTGCATCCCCTGGTGATTTTTTATACATTGAATGTTTACGAAATACTTTGATGTTTTGAGAATTCTTTGAATGATTTTCTTCTGGAATAGTGAACGAATAGTTTTAACTTATTTAAAATGAAAATTTTAGTCAGTATCTTTGGGATGTTTCATATTCATTTTCTAGAACATGTGTGCTTACATTCTTAGTCTGCTCTATTATGCAACCATGAAAGGATCAAACAGTTTCAAATCTTTCAATTCTAGCTTATTGACCAAACATCTCCTTTAGGTGTTCAATCATATCAAAGGCAGTATGAAGTTCTAGATCTCGTTGAAAATCTGAAATCAAGGTAGCAAGCAGCATAAGGTATGAAACTTCAATAGAGTCATACAAATGCTTGATCCATAGATCATGCGTAACCTTAGGGGTAGTAGATATATCATCAGGAATTGGACCCTCAAGAACATATTCTTTCTTTTCTTGTTTTAGTACGATTCTTAAGTTCCTGTTTCAATCCAAGAAGTTGGAATTTCCAAGTTTTTGTTGTCTAGAACATAATGAATGTTCATTTGGTGGTGGTTATGTGTTACAGTTACAGGTGGGGGTCATCTACAAAAATTTAACAAAGTTTTATATAGTATTTATTTCTTTAAAATTAATACCTTTGAGTTTCAAAAACATTAATTTTTAAAGTCTAGGATCCAAGTTGCAAATCAAATAAATTGTTAGGTGGTGTTTATCTCATTCACTTGATTTCAACAAGGTAAATAACCTTTATTAATTACACAAGTGTAATTCTTAGGTGTATGTGATCCTTAACAATCCATTTGTTATTAACATGTTTGATCCCGTCTATGCCTCAAAATTTTCTTGCTTAGGTAACCTTTATCACAATAGATTTCCAATCAAGTCATCCAATTAGATAAACTTGTATAATCAACCTATAATTTGGTTATAGAAATCGTGAATACACTTCAACCACCAAAAGATAATACAAATGATTATGTGACCTTTATCCCACAAGTATTATGCAAATGGTGTATGAATGTTCATTTAATTGGATGGCATAAACTTGCCTTTCTAGAAGGGATTTATATGTTTTATTATTCCATTTTAAAACATGTGATATCATGATTATTTCATGCATCCAATAAACCACGATATCAATTTTCAAAAAATAACTTTTAAGGTTCCATATAAAATCTAGTTTTTATATAATTTGACGCGGTGCAATTTTAAAGTTAATATCTAATATTAAATTTGAAGTTTGAGCGTTATAGAACCTTTTATAATCCTTTAATAAAAATTCATTTTACTATTAAGACTTTGGAGTTTGCATAAGTTTCAAAATCACCATTTTAGACTTATAATTTTAGTATTTCAAACCTTTCCATTATTAAGGTTTCTATATAAAAAACGTTTTTATTTTAAAGCCGTAACTTGTTACATCTTATGTTTACATTTTAAACTTTGAAAACCAAACTCAATGTGATGTTATTTTTGTTTAAAGTATTATTTAGCATGTGAAATCGAATTTAACAACCACACCATAATATTAACATAAAATAAACAACACATGCATGAATGAATGCTAGCACAAAAAAAACATGATCTAGCGACACTTTTATGAGCCGACATAAAAGTATTAAGTCCTTTCCTAAGGGACAAAATGGACCAAAATCATCATGTTGCTTTTCATGCTCCCACTTGCTTTGACAATCTCCTTTGTAGCAAATTTATAAGTCTTTTTTATAGATATTATAAAGTTTTATAAAACTCCTATAAAACTGCCGGGTGCTCCATGGATCTTCCAAATGGACATCATCTTCATATTGTTAAATTTTATACAAAATAAACTAGTCTAACACTAATCTATTACTTACAAAATAATAAAGATGAGAACTAACTATTTATTGTTACATACCATATGAATAAAAGAATATCACAACCATTTTAATAAATCATCCAAAACAACAACTCAATAAGGTCCATGGCTTGTTTATGCACACTAACATACATTAACATATAAAACAATCGTTGTTTTTCTAAGACAACGATACATGACAAATATGCATGTACAGTTGTATCACATAAAATAACAGTTATAAAGTTGTCATAGAATCTATGTACGAACTTGTTTTTAATAAAACCAAGCTATACATATTTTCCAAAAACTAAGATTATCCATATAATAATAAATTCTAACCAAGCTTGCAAGATGCCTCTGATACCAATTGTTAGGGTTTTATTCAAAATTTTGTTTCTAAAGCACAAGATTAACAACGAAAGACTTTGAATTTTTAACATAAACTAGTTTTACACCCACCAAAGGATCTACTTGTAAAGATTGGAAAGAAAACAACAACCATAGGGGGTGGGGGTTAAATGGTCAACAACCTTTGTAGTCCTTTGAGTCCTCAAGAGGAGGCTTGAAAGTTGATGAATATGGAAAAGATCCAAGGAACAATCTCTCTATGTCTATCCACCAACAAGTCACCAGACCACCAATGGATGCTAGTTTGGAACTTATATATAGTTGTTCTTGAGCCTTACAGACTTATACTAAATAAGTCTTCAAAGAAGAAGCAACTAGAACTCTCAAAACTACAAAAAAAAATTGTTAGAGAGAGAGAGGAAAGGGAGAGTAAAAAGCTATGACTTTTGTGGAGAAAGAAAAGAGAAAAACTAGCTTATTTCTCTAACACATGACCTCATATATACTTACACTTACGAGATGAAGTCTATACTTTCATCAAATGCATTAGCCATGCTTGTAAGAAGGCATGTGTGGAATATAAAGTCAAACAACCAACAACCCCTCTCCATGAAGGAGTTCACCACATCTCCAGGTGGTGACGGGATGTTTATTTATGTTCCACTCAAATCCATGACTAACTAGATATATGTCATATTTAAACGAAATACCAAGTGCCGAAAAAATGTTCATGACATATAAATTCATACCATATAAGTATGTCTAGTTTTGATCTCTTTATTATTATTATTATTACTTTTTAGAAACAATAATTCCTAATTAAACATATTTTAATTAATAGTTATATTACTTATTAAATAATCAATTAATGTTTACTTGTTATAAGATATGATGTTATTAGCAAATATCATTTCATATGTAATGTCTATTCCAGCAATCATTTAATTTTCTATGTTTTTAGGGTTTTGTGCTACGACTAGACGAGTTGGGGAGCCCAACTCGACGAGTAGAGATCAATTTTGGACGCGGGACATAGGGTCTACTCGACGATTTGGAAAGCCCCAACTCGACGAGTAGACAATGTAAAGGAAACCCCTAATTTTCAGGGATTTGTACCATATTTAAGGAACTTGTGGATCATTTGTGGCCTCCCTCATCTTCCTATTTATCCATAGAGAAACCCTAGCCACGTTTTGGCGCATTCTTGAGTGTGTGTGAGCATTGGAGAGTGAATCTTGTGTTTCTAGAAGGAAACTTGAAGGTTGAAGAGATTGAAGTGAGGAGAGGGGTTTAGATCCGACATCTACCTGTTGTTAGCATCTATTTAGAGGTAAAAAGTTGCTACCTTGAACTCTATTTTCTTATATATCATCTTCTGGAAGAGGATGGTTACTTTTGGTGCAAAAAGGGTGTCATACTCGAATTTGTATTTGTCATGAGGATATGGTTCCAGATCTGGACACCTCTAGGTCTTCAATGACATAAAGTTGCTCCCTTTACCTAGTCTAGGCCCTTTTCCACATCCTAAGTATTGTATGAACCCTAGCTCTAGTGTTTTAGCCATTTGCGGCCATGTATACACGTAAAGTTTTCAAATTTATGTGGTATTTCGGTCTTAAGGGACTGGATGTGTAGTTTGGAAGTTTGGATTCAACTAGAAGGGCTGATTATGTTAAGACAAGGGAAAACATGACGAGTTGACCTGGCGACTCGGCCAGTTGGAGCGGGTTTCCCGTTTTTAGTCTGTAAGGTATATATGGTATTTCAGGATTTTGACAAGTTAATCACATGATGGTTATAGGAAATTGAGTTGCAGCTGCGCGTTGGGACTTATCTGATTCTATCTTATCAGTTCAATATTCTTGAGAGGTGAATCTCCTCACCATACCAATGGGCCCAAGGCACCAAGGCCGACCCATATATGATATGTGGTATAGTAGTTGAAGTAGTTTTATGTAGCATATTAGCTGGTTATATTCTAGGAGGTATGCTAGGTGTATGTGTGGTATGCTTGTATGGAAGACCACGGGAGAGCCCATGGCACCTGGATGTAAGACCATGTGGAGAGTCCAGGGCTTTCCTATTAAAGACCATGGTAGATTTGTAACACCTGATTCCCGGTATGCATTTAATTTAATCATTTCTGTATTTTTTCTGGGAATCGACAACTTGGTGGCCCAACTCGTCGAGTAGGCTCGTGATTCGCGGGCATTTTAAGTGACCTACTCGACGAGTCGGTAGACTGACTCGACGAGTAGGTGTTGTTTGAGGGAAACCCTAAATCTGAGGGTTTGCACCCTATTTAAACGACTTAACTCAGCCTCCCTCGTCCCTATCTCTCCCAAGAAGTTGTATATCGAAACCCTAACCGTTTTTGTGTGATCTAAGGCCATTTTGGTGCTTTTGGGTGGTTTGTGAAGCTTGAAAGAAAGGAAGAAGCTTGGGAATTCGAGTTGGGGCCTGTAGATCTTGAAATCTTATTCCATCTCCAGCTCAATCAAGGTAACTGCCCATGTTTTGGTCTTCGTTTTTGGTTGTTCATCTTTAGGGCTTTGATTTTGGGTGCATTTAGGGTTTCCCAAGCGATTTTCGGATTTGTGAAGTGATTCATGGGGCTCTACCTTTTAGATCTGAGTCATTAGAGGGGTCTCATGGCATAAAGGTGCCAACTTTATGGCCATGAGAGCCCCATGCACATTGTAGAGCACCTTTTATGGATTTTTGAGCCAAAAGCCCCATTCATGTGCACCAAGTTTGGAACTTTATGTATAAAATGGACATTAGGAGGCTAGATCTAGGGTTTTGATGTGTTAAGTCCCATTTAAATCGGTTGTATAGTAAGGGTCAAGAAGGGACTCGACGACTTGTTCTTGGAACTCAGTGAGTAGGTGTGTATTGACCACCAAATCCTTTATGTGGATGGACCTGTTGTTTGGGAAGAAAGTCCAGTAGATGCTTAGACACGTAAAAGGGACCAGGGAATCATGGGACTTGGCGAGTGCATAAAGAGACTCGGCAAGCCCAAGGCTATATCCCAACCGTTGAATATGGACTCGACGAGCTGTTCATACAACTCGATGAGTCATAGACTGGACATGTTTTTATGAGGGAGATGAAATTGCCGAGTTGAAGGAAGAACTCGGCGATTCGCATGAATATGGTCCCGATGGTTTGAATGAAGGATAACTCGACGAGTTCTTTTTAGACTCGACGAGTGGTTCGGGGTTGGATCGGGTTAGTGAAGCATGGACTCGACGAGTTGGTAGACCAACTCGGCGAGTCAGGTCAACTAGGTGTTGACTTTGACTGGTTATGGTGTTGACCCTGGTTAGGGTCATATGTTCTGTTTGATGACTTGAGGATTGTCGTGTAGGGATTGAGGAGTCGAGGAGATTCGATCTTCGCGCAGAGGACGGTTCAGACACTACACGACATCGAGGTGAGTTACCTTCTGTCACACCCCAAAACCAAGAACGGCGTAAACGTTCTAGGGTGGAGGACGTCATGTACAGTATCACAACAATGAAAAGTAGTAAACAAGCAACAACATCATCCATTGCATTAATAATATAATTATTATACAATTGTGTTCTGTCAAATTCTGATAAACACTAAAGCATAAATCAAAATGAAAGATGCATCTTGATCGAACACCATCTTCCTGAACCTTACATCGGTACCTGTCTATGGTTGACCTGAGGATACAAGTTATTTTGAAAGAGAGTATCAGCTTTAAAGCTGGTGAGATCATAAGTATTTTAGTGGCTTAATTTGTATGTACGAATTTGGAAGTTTATGAACTGTAAGTATGGAAAATGTATATGAACTGTAAGTATAAAAATGTTTGTAAAACAACTGTAAACGTTTGAAAAACTCTAGAAATCCCTATGATTCCTACTATTATATAAGGGTGTCTTCTACCAAGACCAAATTGTTCTCAATGTAGTCTTCTACCAACACTTAACTATTCTAAATGTTCGTTTCATGTAAAAGTGTGTAATTTTCCCAAGTGTAACTATCATTTACAAAATATAGTTTTTACATTTAATGTTTAAGTGAAATGATCACTAAATATATGAAAAGGGGAAATTAATGTAGTACTGTAGTGTTGTATTATAGGAACTACTGTTGTACTAACTACCTTAAACCGGATTTATATTAAGGTATCATGTGATCAACTGCACCATACTATTGACTGGTAACAACGACATACGAATGGTCGTAAAATGGAATGATGTTTGGAACCCGCAGACCTATAGGTCCAGCTGTAGCTAGCAGCAAGGTGTAGGATAGTCAATCCAGTATAGATCTATACGCAAACTCACGCTCTCCCTCCAAGAGACTCTGGCTAAAACTTGGGCCATGACATTTGAGGCATGCTCCGATACAGTGGATCACAATTTTGTTAAGGTATTCATGCATATGTACTTATGTAAGCGTAATCATGTAAAAGTATGTGAACGTATGCCTTTGCTACCCAAAGGCACTGAAATGACTGAAAGGAACTATTATGTCCATATATGTATACATGATATATAAATAATGTTTAAACGACCTTCGGACGGTACCCGAGATCCCACCAGACCACATCTCAAGCGCGAAAAGGAAATAGGGTGGATAGCCTTCCTAAGTCTTTTAAACACTACTTATATAACTATACAAATATAGGAATGCTTATAACAAAATCTCTATGTAAACGTAATTATGTAATTGTATAGTAATGTACTGTAATGTTCTAGATGTAATGTATGTTCTCTCTATCTAGCAAGTATTGACTCATTAATGAACTGACTCATTGTGTGATATCGCGTTCTAGTAATAGTTCTAGTAATAGTTCTAATATCTTCCTGAACTACCCATATGGTAGCTTACTAGTAATATAACTGGTACGTATGAACATGGATGTATACCCTTGCTATCCAATGGCATTGGATGAACTGCAAAGACCTTTTATGACTATATATGTACACATGCTTTATAACTAATATTTAAACGACCTTCGAACGGTAGCCGATATCCCACTAGACCACATCTCAAGCGCGAAAAGGAAATAGGGTGGATAGCCTTCCTAAGTCTTCTAAACATTTCTTATATAACCATACATATAGAGGCATGCAATTTATAATAAAAGCATAAAATAAGTTTTGCAAAAACGTTTGAACATAAATATTTTCTAAGAAAAGATCAACTTGATGTCAATTTATAAAAGGGTTTTGAAGGCATGGGTTTGATAAAACGGTTTAGTATAAAGAAACATTTGTTTGAAACACAATTGTAAATAAGTTTGAAATGTAATATATAGAGTAAAATGTACAGTGTAATAAGGAGTTTTAAACATATAAAGTGTTTATGAAAATCATTTGAAGGAAACTGTTTGGTAAAACGGCTAATGAGTAGTAAATCATTTGAATGCTGCTTATTAATCACATGTGATTGATATAATAAGTACCATGATTCTACTTGTACCCCCCCCCCCATAAAACATTTAAAAATAGTTAAAACATTGATTAAGGGGTATGAACTCACCTGTTGAAGTGATTGGATTTGAACGGACTGTTATCGTAAGGAATGATCGGACAAGTGCTTGGTGTCAAGTGAAGACTTTAGACACACACAATGATCCTAATTACATATGAATACATATGTATATAAATAATTAGTGATTAAAACACTAATTATACAAGTATAAGCATTTTAATGCGAGGAAAACACTTTTGGTCAAGTGCTAGGAGGCAAATGGGTTGCAAGAAAGGAGTGCAATGCCTCTAATGGGAGTTTATGGTCAAATGACCATATGTTTTGGAGTTTACGGCCCAGGGGAGTAAACTCCTGGCCGTAAACTCTCAACAAGGTCTCTAAATGAAGCCTATCATTTATACAACTAGTTTGGTGAATTGTTTCAAGGCTTAATCAATTGATTGGGCTTCCTATTGACTCCATTGAGGAGTTCACGGCCCAGGGACCACTCCCCCATGATTTTAAGGTCGTAAACTCATGGTAAGGAGTACCAATTGATGTTTTGAGGTTCCTAACACTTCACAGTTAGGATCTATGTTGGGTTCTAGGCATAAGGAAGGAATCAGGGTGTCATTTGACCCCTCTATAGGGGTTTACGGCCCAAGAACTTGTCTTGGCCGTAAACTCCTTAATACTTGTGATTCCTTATGTTTTCTAGGCTATAAACACTTTAGGTTATATGTCTAAATTCAAGCCTAAGCCTTAGGAGGTGTTTGTGGCATCAAAACACCCCTAACTTGTGTTTTCGGCCCATGTACCATTTGGCCATGTGTTTGTGGCCGTGAACACCCATAGGTGTTGGTATTTTGATTGTTTTGGGTCCTAGACACATCAAGGTAATGTGCTATGCTAGTCTCTTGGGTCAATGAAGGCATTTAGGGCATTTTGGCAACCTAAAATGGAGTTCACGGCCCTGGAACATCCTTGGCCGTGAACTCACTTTTCATCCTTGATTTTAATTGTTTTGTGGACTAAACATTGTAATGAAGGCTTCTAGTTTGAGTTCTAAGGCTTTGAGGGTCATTGGGACACTTTTGGCCCTTAAAATGGAGTTTACTCCCGAAGTGTTCTTGGGCGGTAGACTCCCAAATCTTGGGGTTTTGGTCCGATTTTGATGTTTCTAAACACAATCTATGCTATATAATATAACTAGATCGAAGTACTCACAATTTGGGATAAAAACCCGAAGATCCATGAGAGAGAATTTTGACCTTTCTCTAATTGGAAATGCGAATAATGAATGAATTTGGTTCAGATAGTCCTGAGATATTTTTGGCAGAAAATATTTTTATTCCTGAAATGATTTCTAATATAACAGAGTGTTGGAATAACAGTGTTGCACAAAACCCTAGTGCATCCACTCTCCTGATATTTCCTGAAGTGTAAACCCTGAAAAACTGCCAAGCTTATACCCGAAGTCTGAATTTTCACTGTAACTGTTCTACTTCTATTGGCTTCAAATGGTTTGTTCAGAATGGAAATTTTGGGTTGTCGCATCATCCCCCTGTTAAAGGGAATTTCGTCCCGAAATTAGAATTTAGGCAAGGAAGTAGGTACGAATGATCGAGTCGTGAGGAGGAAACTTCCTAATCGATTGATCCTAATGCACTTAAGTGAAATCGGGTTCTCGGTTGGCATTCCAACGAACCTTCACTAACTGGCGACGGTGTTGCTTCGTCCGCTTGACCTCTCAGTCGAGGGTCACTACGGTTCTAATACGAAGGCGAGGATCTCGACGAGTGGACTTATTAGAGTCCTAACGGAAAGGTATGGTTTCACGATCGAGACGCGAAGAGTAGAATGTACGTTACTGAGTTCGCGGAGTAGGTCTAGGGTGTGCGAGGGTTTCTGGATGAACTATGACAGTAGGTATGTCAGACCTAGAATTTTGGCAAATTTCTGTCGGCGTCTCTGGTGTCGACAAATTCTCAACGGTTTTGACAAATTGCATGAGTACTCAAAATTTCTCACATCACTAACAGTGTGTCATAGAAAATTTTGACTCTTCAATTCCAAAACTTGGGTTCAGAGAACTTTGCGAAAAGTATCTCCGAAGGAAATGTTTCCATGTGTTTCTTCTTACTACGAGGGTAGATAAGTAAGTCATTATATGGAGAAATGACGAACTGATCCAAGTAAGAAAGACGTACCCTACTCATATAGCTCATGAAAACTATGGGCGTATTGGTCCTATTCGAAGGGTATCACTACGGACTTGAAGTGTCCACATCGAGTTCAAAAGGTAGTCTTTCGGACTTCCTTCCCTCATACTCAAACTGGTGATATTCGGATCTCGTTCCAATCCTGAAAAGTACTTGTTCCTTGCGTTAGCTCAACCGCTTCATCTATGTGAGGCAGAGACAACGATTTCTAATGGAAAATCTTGACGGAGTCCTCGATATCTGAGGTACATATGATGCAATCTGTCGATCTCTGGGAAAATAAGGTTGGGATTCTCCAGGGTGAGAAGCCTAGTTTTCTAATTCTCTTTCCGTGTAGTTCGCTAACTTGTCCGGGCTGTTCTTGTGTCTCCGTAGGTGTTTAAGCAAATGGGAGATCCGTTTACGGGAGTCGTACTGGGTTCTAAGTTTGTTCACATGACAATGTGATTACTCGTAGTCTTGAGCAGTTCTCCGTCTTGAAGTTCATATTAGAATTCATACTTGGTTCACAATCACAATTTCGTGTATACGAGTCGTATATAATTAAGATTGAAAAGGTAGTCGAATAACTGATTCTTCTTTAAGCTCACATCCCATCGGGAAAAAAGAAGTTAAAGTGGAATCATCAATTCTAAACCTGTAGAACCTTGATTATATATCACTCTTATGTATACATTCCTCAGCGATAGATCAATCGTATGAATCCTTGGATTGAACTTGATGTACTGCTCGAGTGGTACTTCGGGGATTTCTTCAGAAAGAAAATAACTAAGAGGTACTCCTGGCATGAGTACTTCGGTGTTCTGATATAATGGCTTCGCTGGAAAAGTGATCTAGAAGAAAGAGATGTACGTATGAAGCTGATTGTTTCTCGATGATGACATGATTTTGTTAGCACGAATGATAAGGATTTTGTGAGCGATTCTGGTTGACCCTAGATGTACTTCGATTGCTCAAGAAAAGAGTAAGAGTATGTTCTCGAAAGGTTGACCTACATCCCTATCATGCAGTCCTAGTACAAAATGGAAGTGAGTTTGTAGAATGGTCTCAAGACGTTTGTCATTCAATCCGAGGTATCGTGGGTTGGTGAATAACAAGATCCAACCACTAAAAGAGACTTGGAAATGTCTCCGGAGCTAAATTACTATAGTCCAATGACTTGACTAAAGCAAGTTTCAGATAGACTCCAATGAAAGTATGATGAAAGTACTTGAATAAAGGAAATGACACAGAAGTTAGCCGACTGTCAAAATCTTTGATACTCATGACGTAAAGTTCGGGAAAATGACCTTGGAAAGGTCTTACATCATATCCAAAGAAGATAGTTCTTGACAGCATAAGGACCTAACCTAAAGTACTTACAGTACAAGGTAATTTCATAGAAAATGCCACATTAGGCAAAGACATAAAACGATTACTTTCTAACAATGGAATTAAGGTAAAGAATCTACTACTCACGACGGTCATCCCTCAGTTGAACTCTCAGTTCAGCCAGTTGACATTCCACATCAAGTAGGTGTCTTTTGTACACCCTATGGCGTACTCGGAGCTCTATGACTTCGGCTCGTGATTCAGCTAGTGCTTGCACCAGGGTTTCAGGGTTTCTCTCTGATCTCTCGCGAGCATCTTCTAGACGAATGGTGCAGAGGGTATGCGTTCTAGCATCGGTGACAACTTCGGTAATTTGATATAGGGTTGTACTGCCTTGAATCTCATTTTCGGCCACTCTGCGGACCAAGATTGGAAAGATTTTGTATGCTGAGCCCGCATTGCTCAGGTCGTAAAAGTTTCGGTCGCCATTAAATGGCATGGGCTGATCTTGTCCTTGGCTCCATGTTTCCAAGCATTCCACCCACTCAGGGGTCGTGCCATGAAAAGTCGGACGAGGGTTAGGAATTGGAATGGGAGCTGCCTGGGGTAGGTTCTCAACCTCTGGTTCGGAATTAGCACCGTCCGAAGGGTTTTCATCATGGTGATCATTCAAAGGGATCAGATGATCATTCTCTGGTTCTTCTCCAAACCAACCAGCAATAACTTCGTTCAGAAGGAACAGGTTGTTGTGGGGATGGAGTCCAACCATGTTATCTATGCGAGAATTGGGTTAAGAAATAATTATTAGACGAACTATCTAGATAATTATTTAGAAAATCTTCATCAGTTACATCGCTATTTGTGAAGTGCATACCAGTTATATGTAATCGAAACGGGATAGGCCTTCGAATAAGTGACCTTAACTCCATATTCACATAGAATAGGGGTAAAGTAAAATTTTCACAGATTCTAAGTCTATAACGTCCTAATTACATATAGCCTTAGTGTATCCACTTAGCAACTATAAACTTAGTAATGAAGATCCCGTTTTAGTTCTCAAGTATAACGTACTTATAGTAACACCAAATACTCCTATAGTATTTTAAATTTAATGTTATGTTCTACTGTTCTCATTGTGGTAGGGTTGGTAAGATTTTAGCATTGTTGCAACCACACAATTAAACTTAGGCACATGCTAGTCAACCCTCGGATAATATAGGTGATCAGGCTATATCTTCCCAGTTTTGACCATATGTCTCTAAGCCCACTTGCGTTTCCCAACAATTGTAATTCTTTTGTACTGTCATAGTGACACTAATTTTAGTATAAATGCAGGCACATATACTTTATTAAATATTTTATTATTTAAAGTATAAACTCTTGGTCAGAGTATTTTTATCCCTTATGTATTTATAGATAGTATATCTTTTATGGGTTGATATACTTAATTCACTATAAACAATGCTCTGATACCAATCTGTCACACCCTAAAACCAAGAACGGCGGAAATGTTCTGGGGCGGAGGACGTCATGTATAGTATCACAACAATGAAAAGTAGTAAACAAGCAACAACATCATCCATTGCATTAATAATATAATTATTATACAATTGTGTTCTGTCAAATTCTGATAAACACTAAAGCATAAATCAAAATGAAAGATGCGTCTTGATCGAGCACCATCTTCCTGAACCTTACATCGGTACCTGTCTATGGTTGACTTGAGGATACAAGTTATTTTGAAAGAGAGTATTAGCTTTAAAGCTGGTGAGATCATAAATATTTTAGTGGCTTAATTTGTATGTACGAATTTGTAAGTTTATGAACTGTAAGTATGGAAAATGTATATGAACTGTAAGTATAAAAATGTTTGTAAAACAACTGTAAACGTTTGAAAAACTCTAGAAATCCCTATGATTCCTACTATTATATAAGGGTGTCTTCTACCAAGACCAAACTGTTCTCAATGTAGTCTTCTACCAAGACATAATTGTTCTAAATGTTCGTTTCATGTAAAAGTGTGTAATTTTCCCAAGTGTAACTATCATTTACAAAATATAGTTTTTACATTTAATGTTTAAGTGAAATGATCACTAAATATAAGAAAAGGGGAAATTAATGTAGTACTGTAGTATTGTATTATAGGAACTACTGCTGTACTACCTACCTTAAACCGGATTTATATTAAGGTATCATGTGATTAATTTCACCATACTATTGACTGGTAACAACGACATACGAATGGTCGTAAAACGGAATGACGTTTGGCACCCGCATACCTGCAGGTCCGGCTGTAGCTAGCAACAAGGTGTAGGATAGTCAATCCAGTATAGATCCATACACAAACTCACCCTCTCCCTCCAAGAGACTCTAGCTACAACTCGGGCCATGACATTTAAGGCATGCTCCGATACAGTGGATCACAATTTTGTTAACGTATTCATGTATATGTACTTATGTAAGCGTAATCATGTAAAATTATATGAAGGTATGCCTTTGCTACCCAAAGGCACTGAACTGACTGAAAGGAACTATTATGTCCATATATGTATACATGATATATAACTAATGTTTAAACGACCTTCGGACGGTACCCGATATCCCACCAGACCACATCTCAAGCGCGAAAAGGAAATAGGGTGGATAGCCTTCCTAAGTCTTTTAAACGTTACTTATATAACTATACAAATATAGGCATGCTTATAACAAAATCTCTATGTAAACGTAATTATGTAAATGTATAGTAATGTACTGTAATGTTCTAGCTGTAATGTATGTTCTCTCTATCTAGCAAGTATTGACTCGTGAATGAACTAACTCATTGTGTGATATCGCGTTCTGGTAATAGTTCTAGTAATTGTTCTAATATCTTCCTAAACTACCCATATGGTAGCTTACTAGTAATATAACTGGTACGTATGAACATGGATGTATACCCTTGCTATCCAAGGGCATTGGATGAACTGGAAAGACCTTTTATGACTATATATGTACACATGATATATAACTAATATTTAAACGACCTTCAGACGGTACTCGATATCCCACCAGACCACATCTCAAGCGCGAAAAGGAAATAGGGTGGATAGCCTTCCTAAGTCTTTTAAACATTTCTTATATAACCATACATATAGAGGCATGCAATTTATAATAAAAGCATAAAATAAGTTTTGTAAAAACCTTTGAACATAAATATTTTTTAAGAAAAGATCAACTTGATGTCGATTTATAAAAGGGTTTTGAAGGCATGGGTTTGATAAAACGGTTTAGTATAAAGAAACATTTGTTTGAAACACAATTGTAAATAAGTTTGAAATGTAATATATAGAGTAAAATGTACAGTGTAATAAGGAGTTTTAAACATATAAAGTGTTTATGAAAATCATTTGAAGGAAACTGTTTGGTAAAACGGCTAATGAGTAGTAAATCATTTGAATGCTGCTTATTAATCACATGTGATAGATATAATAAGTAGCATGATTCTACTTGTATCCCCCCCCATAAAACATTTAAAAATTGTTAAAACATTGATTAAGGGGTATGAACTCACCTGTTGAAGTGATTGGATTTGAACGGACTGTTATCGTAAGGAATGATCGGACAAGTGCTTGGTGTCAAGTGAAGACTTTAGACACACACAATGATCCTAATTACATATGAATACATATGTATATAAATAATTAGTGATTAAAACACTAATTATACAAGTATAAGCATTTTAATGCGAGGAAAACACTTTTGGTCAAGTGCTAGGAGGCAAATGGGTTGCAAGAAAGGAGTGCAATGCCTCTAATGGGAGTTTATGGTCAAATGACCATATGTTTTGGAGTTTACGGCCCAGGGGAGTAAACTCCTGGCCGTAAACTCTCAACAAGGTCTCTAAATGAAGCCTATCATTTATACAACTAGTTTGGTGAATTGTTTCAAGGCTTAATCAATTAATTGGGCTTCCTATTGACTCCATTGAGGAGTTCACAGCCCAGGGACCACTCCCCCATGATTTTAAGGTCGTAAACTCATGGTAAGGAGTACCAATTGATGTTTTGAGGTTCCTAACACTTCACGGTTAGGATCTATGTTGGGTTCTAGGCATAAGGAAGGAATCAGGGTGTCATTTGACCCCTTTATAGGGGTTTACGGCCCAAGAACTTGTCTTAGCCGTAAACTACTTAATACTTGTGATTCCTTATGTTTTCTAGGCTATAAACACTTTAGGTTATATGTCTAAATTCAAGCCTAAGCCTTAGGAGGTGTTTGTGGCATCAGAACACCCCTAACTTGTGTTTTCGGCCCATGTACCATTTGGCCATGTGTTTGCGGCCGTGAACACCCATAGGTGTTGGTATTTTGATTGTTTTGGGTCCTAGACACATCAAGGTAATGTGCTATGCTATTCTCTTGGCTCAATGAATGCATTTAGGGCATTTTGGCAACCTAAAATGGAGTTCACGGCCTTGGAACATCCTTGGCCGTGAACTCACTTTTCATCCTTGATTTTAATTGTTTTGTGGACTAAACATTGTAATGAAGGCTTCTAGTTTGAGTTATAAGGCTTTGAGGGTCATTGGGACACTTTTGGCCCTTAAAATGGAGTTTACTCCCCAAGTGTTCTTGGGCGGTAGACTCCCAAATCTTGGGGTTTTGGTCCGATTTTGATGTTTCTAAACACAATCTATGCTATATAATATAACTAGATCGAAGTACTCACAATTTGGGATAAAAAATCGAAGATCTGTGAGAGAGAATTTTGACTTTTCTCTAATTGGAAATGCGAATAATGAATGAATTTGGTTCAGAAATCTATTTATAGTCCTAAGATATTTTTGGTAGAAAATATTTTTATTCCTGAAATGATTTCTAATACAACAGAGTGTTGGAATAACAGTGTTGCACAAAACCCTAGTGCATCCACTCTCCTGATATTTCCTGAAGTGTAAATCCTGAAAAACTGCCAAACTTATACCCGAAGTTTGAATTTTCACTGTAACTGTTCTACCTCTATTGGCTTCAAATGGTTTGTTCACAATGGAAATTTTGGGTTGTCACACCTTCCAATAGGGGTGGGTCTAAGATCACAATGCCAACCCAGCAACAGGGGTATTTAGTAGATAATTGGCTTTGTGATAATTATCTTGGTTTGGTTATGTGAATTGGTCATGAGATATGCCTGCGTGATATGATATATATGTCAGTGGTAGTGACAGGGAATAGTCTTTCCCTGGCATAGGTCGTTAAGACCAAGGGGTAGGTCAGTACCCTGATATGCCTGACTGTATGTTTATATCTTGCTATTGTATGCTAGTGGTAGGGGTGAAATAGTCCCCAGTTACCGGTTGAAAGATACTGATGGCGGTTACCGGTTGAAAGATACCGATGGCGGTTACCGGTTGAAAGATACCGATGGCAGTTACCAGTTGAAAGATACCGACGATATTATATGGTATGCAGTATGATGGGGGAACTCACTAAGCTTTGTGCTTATAGTTTTTGGTTTTTGTTTTCAGGTTCCTTTTAAGACATGACACTACGGTTTTATGTATTGACATAATTTTAGCAATGTCTTGATAAATTATTTTAATTAAAAATGAAATTTTTGGCCTTGATTTTTGGGATGTTACAGTAGAGCCCATGGCACCTAGAAGTAAGACCATGTGGAGAGCCCATGGTATTCCTATTCAAGACCATAGGGGAGCCCATGGCACGTAGGTGTAAGACCATGTGGGGAGCCCATGGAATCCTGGAGTGAGACCCTGGGGTGAGCCCACGGCATCCCTATATGTTATATGCATGGCTTGTATGGTTTATGTAGTTTTTATAGCCAATATGGATTATGTGGATTCCGAGGGGGGTGTTATGCTCTCGGGAACTCATTATGCATTAGCTTATAGTTTGTTAAATTGTTTCAGCTACTTCTGAGCCAAAGGGCAAGGGCAAGGCTTGATGGCGTGGCATGCACTCTTTGGCATTTGATTTGATGGGACACTCTGATATTTGAAATAAAAATTGTTGATGTTATGAAATTGAAAACAATTGTTCTTTAGATTTGTGGTTTATTGGAAATGTTTGACTATTTAAAAATGAAAATTCGTTACAAGTTGGTATCAGAGTCTTGGTTTGACGGATTCGGGCAAACCTTTGGGTGTGTCAGGACTCAAACTAAATAAATGGTAAAATTGTTTTCAAAAATAAAAATTAAAAACTTCTTAAAATGAGAGAGATGTGAGTGCAATGCGCATGATCGGCTGAGCCAAGTATGTAGTTTCCCCAGTATGTTGGTCATGTTATACTGATATTTGAGTTATGATAATCGTAAGAATCATAATACATGTATGCTTTCAAAATTATATACGGTTAGGGTCTTATAGCCTCAGAATGATTGATTTGGCCTTATTTCCTGTTCCTTATCTGGTTATGGTCTTAGGGTAGAGTCTATTATTCGAAAGTCCATTTGATCCTGTTCCGTGTATAATTTGCATGTATAAGGCAACCTGTTATGATTGAGTTATGGATGGAGTAAATCTAAGGATAGCCCAGAATTTGAACTATGCGGTAGCCTGTGAGATATGATATATTCTAGAACGAATTAGACTTATCAGGTAGAGCCTTGAGGAAGTTACAGGTTGGTGTGGGAGGTAGTATTAGGCATGTACTACTGAAAGCACATGACATGTACTCAAACCAATGTTAGATCTGAAAGCTCTAAGGAGAACCGGTGTGGGAGGATCCCTTTTTTGGACGTCTTGATCATTACATTTTGTGATATTGCAGTTCAGTGTGGTGGTGACACGATTTGGAGCAGGGGGGATCCTGATCGGGATCAGGATTTGTGTTACGAGGGGCATTGGCCGGTGATTTTTGGGATGGTCAAGGAAGGTATGATGGAGATTATGAAGGAGAGGCTCAGAGCATTTAGAGCCGAGATTGTTGCAGGCCAGGTCGAGGCCCGGACTCCCTCGTTCCGGGAGTTGAAGGCTTGCAGGGCACCAAAGTTCTTTAGGGTTAGGGGCTGATAAGTTTGAGCACTCTAACAACCTTAAGGTGCACATACAACCCTAAATGCTTTGTATCTATGTTTTCTCTAATTATACATACGATTTGATATTCCCAAAACATTACCATAACTAGCATACAAAACTTTGATACTTGTATAATAAAAATAGTTAGACAACATACCTTTCTTGTAGATTGTTACTTGGAGCTTTAAGAGCCTAGCACCAAAAATCTGAATGCCTCAAATGGAACCACAAATCACCACAACAATTAGAAGACTTAATAGAAAGTACCTTTGCACACAAAAATCGGTTATGCTCTTCACACACACACACACACACACACTAGTGCCGATTAGTAGCTAGAGGAGTCCTTATATAGTATGGCATGATTAGGGTTACATCCATGTAAACCCTAATGCCCATGACCTTTCACATTACATAGGATACATGCGTAAAAACTGATGCGTTTTAACCACAAGAACATAATATGTGCTCATATAAACCCTAATGCTTGGATCTATGTTTCTCTATTGTACATGCAATTCATCCAAGACTTTAAACCCTATATCTAGTACATGATAATCAATATAACATATAAATTAGGGTTTAGATCATACCTTGATTGTTATGTAGCAATAACAATCTCAAATCCTCCATGTAATCACTTTAGAAAGCTTAGAGTCACAAATGTCACTCCTCTAATGGTTCACAAACACCAAGAGCAAGAGGATGAAGAAGAGAAGTGAAGGAGGCTGCCCAAAACGTGTGGAAACCCTAATCAACAAGTTCACCACGTTTTTGGGGCATAAGGGTTCTTTAAATAAAGAGGCTATTAGGGTTATCTAACAAGGAAACCCTAATTTGGATGCTTAAGCGCTAAGCAACCCATGGACTCCTTCCTTAAAGGCCCTAGGATGATTTCTAATGGGTTTCTCCATAGAATTCGTCCAACCTTATAATATAAGGCAATCCATGGCCCAATTGCAATTATCTTATAATTACAATTCCAGTCCCTTAAGTTTAATTAATATCTTTTAGCCATAAACTTAATTCTTATTAATTCTTGACTAATATTAATTAAACTATATGATTTATCCTTTAATATATTATCCTCATAATATATTAATAAATCATATTCAATCCTTTCTCTCCATTATTCATCCTATTAAGTTGCTTTGGTGAAGGCAACCCAAAAGGACCATACACCATCGGGTCAAGTACATACCAAAATAGTTATGGACTTAGACACTAATCCAACAGTCTCCCACTTAGATAAGTCTAATAACTATTATGCGTATGACTTTAGATCCTGATCTGCAATCGTAGCTTTCCAAAGCCGCTGTCAACTCTGATCTTATCAGATACGCGTGTCCTTTAGATAAGGGATCATATATTCCTCCATTCTATATATCGTATAGACTGAGACATGGATCTAAATCATTCTCTCTGTCTATGTGTTGTTTCCCGAATTCAGATTTATGATGACTGACAACAGACTACAATTGAACACATCAATTTAGTCCCGGCTTGGCCAAGCACTTAGGTGCCATCACTAAATCATCGAGGGGCCCACAAATATCACTTTTATCCTACTCTGAATAAAAGGAACGGATAAACTTTGACTCAATGCTCGTTTGCACTCACTCACCGAATCACACACAACAATATGTTTTATAACATCGAGTTGCTGGTGCGTTTACACATTATCAATGTGCAACCGACTCGCAAGATACAACTCACACATCTCGGTTTCAAGAATATAAGATATTATCGTCTCACCAATCACTCGTGATAAAATCCTTGAAGTGATCCAAGTGAGCGACGGTTTAATCCAATGCTCAAATCATATTCATAAGCACTCATGAACGTTGCAGCAAACATTTGCTTATGTCTAATGCTCTTTAGACAATCCACACACCACTTCACGACAGTCTTCATTCATATCTATTTCCAACATATTAACAACTGTGGCCCATTTGAATAATTTGACTGTTCTAAACCAATTAAATTATTCAGGAAGTCAAAACATGCAAAGTGAAACACAAGAATAATACTAATCCCATATGGCCTCAAACCTTTGAGTATAAATAAAACACCTTTTATTTATCACCATATCGATTACTCATTATTTGTTGTTTCGGATAATCAACTTCTTACTTGAATTATAACTATACTTGTCCCATGCTCCTAGCATGCACACAATGTTTACCTATGGTTCTTACTTTGTGAAATAGATCAAATGAACACATTCCGAATCATACTCATTTCACAACTCCTAATCATTTTCACAAGTGAAAGAATATCAAATTCTTGCCACTTGTGGAATATGTTACATTCTAACATTTAATGCAATGACCCCTTTTGTAATGTCATAGCACAAAAGTCACAATGACTATTGCCAATGAATTACAAAGTCATCTATCAGAGATTGTTACAAGACAATTCCATAGATGTGATGTCTCTCACTTAAAGTACATTCCTTTGAACATCCTTTTGCATAAAAGTTTCTAATCTAGACATTGATTCTCAATATCCAATTCCCAATATGGAAACATTTCCATATTTTTTCATATGACAACTCATTCTTGATAGAATCTTTTCTATTCATAATAATGTCGATATGGTTCATCCAAAACTATACTTCCAACTACTCACAAGCGACCAATCCTCGGCGAACTTTGGATTGTCCTTTGATAGTTGTTTAATTATCTTAGTCAAAACTGATTCTTGTCCTTTGGCTTCTAAATGCACTATACATTTGAAAAATTTTAGAATGGTCAATTATTATAGCATTTGCAATCGATCCTATACCCGAAGCGTATGGGACACGATGCATAATGTCTTACATAAAGATTTGGTACTTTATCAATCTTCTGCCATAATATTTTATGTGCTACGTTCTCACAATTCGAATTATGAAGAGGAATGCCGTAATCATAATCAAAATTTAAGAGCACACTATGTACCCTTGACTAAAAATATTAATATTCCACAACCTAAACCTTTAGTTTTGAAATGTAGCATAATATTCTCTCCCTTAATTATAGAAAAACAACTATTCAACCCTTACAACTTTGCAAAGTATGACTCTTGTTTTATATAATTAATATTGCTAACTTGCAATACTTGCCTTAATAATCATGCAATCATAACATTTATGCTCCCACTATCACGATGATTATTACAAACATAACACTTATGCTCCCACTAGCTTTGACATGTATTCAGAAACAACTTAACTTTCAGAAAAATAATGCCTATTGGATTTTTTAAGTTCATATTTCTAATACCCAATGCTTTGATAATCTTTTATCTAGGCTTCTTAAACTTATACACCTTTGCCTTAGATAGTTTATATGTGTGTCTTAAACAATTTAGACTAATTGCCAAATCTCAAAATTCGAATCATGGAAAGGGATACCGTAACCATAATCGAATTCGAGAATACAATTTCACAATCACTATCTTCTTAAAATCTCTATTAGTGAAAGCATTTCCTCGCAGTCATTTTCATGAAGGAGGGAATCTTATGACACTTAGATTTTAATGGTGTATGTGTTCCTATCCATGTGAATTTGTCAAAACCAAAGTTTACGACAAATTCAAACTCATATGGAACGAACTTTCTTAATCTTGATTTCTTGCCTTATGGTAACACAGCTGCCCACCATGTCTTCCAAGTAGTTAAGCAGCTCACCTATTCCTATCAATGTACTTTTCATTGATCAAGGTCCTTGCCTTTTTACGCATTCCAATGAGAACTCATAGGACCCACATGCATAATTAACTCAATTGGAACGACAAAGAAACAAGATAGTGTCAATACGATAGGTTGTGAACCTCAACTCGTGTGCCAGTGATGATCGATAAGGTTTATTTTGATTTGTTCTTTAAACCTTTTCAATACCATTGAGACTCCCACTGACTCCTTGACATATAATATTCTCTTGTCAATAAACATTTCTCGACAAACAACTATTCAAGAGTTAGTGTAGCCTTTATCAAAACACATCATAAATTGGTCCTAGTTGGTCTTTGTCTTATTCAAGTCATCACAACTTACCAATTTAAAATGTACAAGAATAAGAAAACCTTTTTCCAAATTCTACATTTGATGAATGTTATAAACCTTCTTAAGACTTGTCACTCAATATCACAATCTTAACTCTAAGACTTGTTTTGGAACGAAGTATTATTGGCTTCTTGATTTAACCATTTCTTCAACTCTCGATTCCTCTTCTTATACATACAATTGCACTAAGACTCACTTTGAGGATCAATTGAGATATGGTTCTTAATCATTAAGACCTATCATAAAAACATAATAAAGGTACTTTCCCTTCTTCTTACAATACGGGAAACTTTTATCTTTCTGCCTACTTGATTCTTCTTATTCGTTTTGCTATTGATTTAAACATTTTCAATCGATTCAGAATTATGCTTAATCTTATACGTATAATCATATTTGCTAAACTTTTAGTAAATCATGACGAATATCTTTGTTATTCTTGTGGTAGACTTGATTAACACATAACTTTGTGTATTCGATCTCCTAGTCCTTCACTTGACACTTTGTCAACGAATTAGTCTAATTTCCAAATATGAAATTTCTCATTCATCATGCAACCAAGTTGCATGATTCCAAGTTTCTGTCCACTTGAAACTTGGGCGATGAAAAACTTTCCCAATTTGGTAAATTCTTGACATTTCCACTATTAACATAATTAAGAATCACATCCATTCATTGTTGAAATATGCAAACATCAATTTTTCATAAAGATTTCAGTGCAAGGAAATAAATAAATGAGTCAAAACAAAATTTATTTTATTCATAAAAGCAGCGGAAAACATTTGTCCTTACAATGCAAAATCAACTGAAAAACTATGTAGTCAAATATTCCTAACAATTCTATCATAACTTTCTAAGCTCAAAATCTAATCTTCAAGTCCATGCAATCGAGATCCATTTCTTTGTGATTAGACTCATCTTGCTTTTCCATAAAGCTTCCTCTCTTTTCACTGATCCTGCAAAACATTCAAATGTAATCTCATCACATTATGTATTAAGAATCAACGAATAGGAACTTAATGGAGTTAGATAGTGGATTTTACCTAAATCACAGCCATACTCTTTGACTCTCCCATCTTTTGGACTCTTCAGGCTCTTAGGGCAGACTTCTATCCAACGCCCTTCTCTTGGCAGCAAACGCATGTCGGTTCTCCTAGAACGTTCTCGGAAGCATGGTTGGTTGACTTTCCCAACAAATATGTCCCATTGCTTTGCCAAATCATTTCTGATTTAGCGGTAATGAGCATGTAAGTTAGGTCAATGAGGTTATCGTCATGATCCATCAGATAATACTTTCTTTTGAACTCATTATATGATTCAGGGAGTGACTGCAAAACCCAGTTCACAGCCAACTTATCAGGGAATGACGCACCTAACATTATCAACCTATCGATGTGTGATTTCATTCCTAGAACGTGGGCACACACGGGTTTACCATCTTCATGTTTCATTTCCAATAGGGCTTTAGTGACATTGAACCTTTCAATTCTTCGATCTTGTGGGTTAGGGAGAATGATTGGAGGAGGTTGTCACACCCCCGAACCAGATGGCGGAAACGTCTGAGGGCTGCCGTGACTTAATTGAATACCATAACATTGAATATATATGAAACATAACATCATTCATCACCATGCATTAATATAGAACAACTGATAAAGTTTACACTGAGTACATTGTTTTAGCGTTACATTCCCAAAAATAAATTGTTCGGTTCATAGATAAACAAACTGCAAGCCATCACTGAGTGCATTTTCCTTCGGTTCACTTGTTACCTGAGAATACAAGTATTTTGAAAAACGTCAACATATGAAATGTTGATGAGTTCATAAGCGGTATTTGAAAAGCAACGTTTTGCATTGTTTTGAAAAACTACTAGAAAATCCGATATTTTCTGAAAAGGGTTTATGAAAAAGTTTGTGAAGATCCATGAGTATGCTTGTTTATTTCTATGGTTGTAAAAATTGTTCATTGAACTTGTGTACATTTCGAAAACCGTATGTATTGAAAAACCCTAGGAAAACCTGATGTTTTCCTAACACTTTGAATTCCATGTAGTTGTAAAACCATCGCGGCGTGTGAAGTCATTTATTCCAGGCGACGTCGGATTATTGCGCATGGTGAATTGCTATAAACACGCGTTACACAAACGACCAGTTTACAACTATACTAACGATCCCGTAGGCGTCGTCCGTACTATTCACGTAATCCAACCGCCCTGACTTCTTGTAGTCCCACATCCGAAGAGAAAGAGGGCACGAAGACCTCGATAACTCCGTTGGTCGATTGGGGATAAAAAGAGTGCGAAGGGCCCTTGACCCGATTCGCATTAGCATAACTGACTTTACTAGCAATACCAAAGGACCCTTGGGGACCAATAGTATAATATCCATTGAAAGTCCTTTTATGTTGTGTTGGATCATGTAAGACCCAACAAATCGTAAGGTTGAAGTCTTTGAGCCTAAAGATCAAGTCATTGGGCTAGCTAGGCCCAATAAACAAGATTTTACACTTTTGGGCCCAAAGGTGGTGCGTCGACGTCTGTGCACTCTCACGTGTGTAATGATTTCCCAAATTTACCATGTATGAGTCGAGTTATCGTCATGTTAGTAGTTTCGGGTTCGTTATTCATTTGAGACCGAATCAATTCGTTTGATAACGACTTTTGGTGTTGTTGTGTAATATAATTCATCGGTAGTCGTAGTGCCAGTGTTTGATCACAACGGATGTATTGAATTAACATTTCAACTTTTCTGTTACAGCCCCTCTTCTTGTTGTAAATTTACCTTTTCAACCCTTTAAATAAATAAATTTCCGGTTTGGTCCTTAAACCATTTTTCTTGACATTTTAACACCAAAACTTATTGAAATTGATATTTTTCAGCATATTTTTAGTTGAAAACAGTTTTAGTCCCTGAAAATACAGTTTTCTCGATTGTAACCCCCTCTTTTCGCAATTTTTACACTTTTGGCCCAAATTGGAAATTTTTTGCAACTTTGGTCCTTTTTAATTATGAAATGCATTTTTAACCCTTGAAAAGGATTTATAGCACTAATAGTCCACCGTTTTTCCGAAAAACATAGTTTCAGCCCTCCAAAATAGAAAATTTCGCATATTGGGTCCTATTGGGCCGAAAATGTCATTTTTAGCCCATTAAGCTTGAAATTTGTATTTTTAACCCTCCAATTGAGTATATTTCCAGAAAATATTTTATTAAAACTGTTTTGACTCTTCTCATCCATCAGAATTCGTAATATGACAATTTGGGCCCTTTAACTTTATATTTTTAACATTTTGTGTCCAAAAATTGAGTTTTTTAGCCCAAAGAAGATGTTATCAAGTCACTTAGCCATTTTTCTTGGAATACTTTGTATGTAATAATATAAGTTACGCTAATATCATTTAACATAAAATATATCTCGATTTTTAGGAGTTTATGGCTCGATCCAACATCATAATCACACCAAAACACACATATAAGCATAGAAATAGGCATACAAAACACATATAGATCTACACTTTCACTTGTATTCCCTCCCCCCCCCCCCCCACAAAACTTATAAAACAGAAAATAGGGAGTATGAAGCTCACCTTAGGGTGTGGTTTCGGTTTTTGAAGAAAAGATGGAAGAAAGCTTTGTGATTTTTGGCCTTAGCACCCTTTTCTTGAAGATCTCGAGTTTGAGGTGATTCTAGGATGCAAGATCATGATTTTTGCATGGATTAGGAAGAGATTTTTGATAAAACAAAGAATCTAAGTCATAGATCCAAGCATAACCTTACCTTAGATGAAGAGTTTGTGGAAATATCCTCTTGAAAGCCTCCTAATTTTCGAGATCTTGATGAAAGATGGAGGGAGTTTTCTTGAGAGGGAGTTGTGAGAGAATTGTGTGTGTGTGTGTGTGTGATTCGGCCGAGAGTGAGAGAGGGAGAGAAGAAATGGACCTTTGAGGTGATACACGCATGGAGGTATGTGATATGTTGCATGGAAGTCCCTTGGGTAATGGTGAGGTGTCACTCATAAAGTCAACCCTCTCTTCTTTTAGGCTTGGGCTGAGAATGAGGAGGGTGTGAGAAGATTTTTGGGCTTTTTGCCCTTAAGCCCATGTTATAGCTAAGTTTGATGATTGTTGGCCCAAAAGAAATATAACATGATTTTTACACTTTGTTGGGCTAGTTTAGGTTAATCATGGTTCAAAACTTTTAATTTATTTCATTCTAGGCCCAATATGGCCCAAAATGTTGAAATAAATTAATGTGGGTCCAATTAGAGCCCATTTAAGGGTTCTAAGCCCATGATAGTCAAATTGGAAGCTTATTGGTCCATTGAGTCCAATAAGGAAGTCCTAGTCCAAAATGGACCTAAACAAGAACTTCTAGGGTTTCCAATTGCTTGATGACTATTAGTAGTATTTGTATGATGTATTTGATTGAAGTTTTTGATGTCATAATAATAGGTATCACACATGCTCTTAAGTTTTTGATTCAACATTTTACTTAAGTATAGAGATTACAAGACACAAAATTTCTAGTTGTGACATCATCCCCCCGTTAGAGGGAATTTCTTCCCAAAATTCTGTTTGAATGCTAGGTTTGAGAATGCTAAAATAGGTGAGGGTACTTTTGCTTCATTTGGTCTTCACGTTCCCACGTGAATTTTGGCCCACGCTTTCCGTTCCACCGTACTTTCACGATCTGGATGCGACTTTGCTTAGTACGCTTCACCTCCCTGTCCATGATTTCAATTGGTTCTTCAATGAACAGGAGATTCTCGTTGATTTCGATTTCGTCAAGAGGAATGACGAGGGTTTCATCTGATAGGCACTTCTTCAGATTAGAGACATGAAACACGGGGTGTACACCGTTTAGCTCCGTGGGTAGTTGCAGTCTGTATGCTACCGGACCTATTCGGGCGACGATCTCGAAAAGTCCATTGTATCGTGGGTTCAATTTTCCCCGCTTCCCAAAACGAATAACTCCTTTCTAGGGCGAGACTTTTAACAGTACTCGATCTCCGACTTGAAATTCTAAGGGCTTTCGCCGTTTATCGGCATAGCTCTTTTGTCGATCGCGCCATGCTTGCAGTCGAGCTCTGATTTGAACGATCTTTTCCGTGGTTTCACGAATGATTTCCAGTCCCGTTAGGGCCTGATTCGTCGTGAGTGCTTTTGCTAGCTGGGTGCCACCTACTTCAGCCCAACATAACGGTGATCTACACTTACGCCCGTACAGTGCTTCGAAAGGAGCGACCTTAATGCTTGAATGATAACTGTTGTTATACAAGAATTCGAATAAAGGTAAATGGGTATCCCATGACTTCCCAAAGTCTATCACACATGCGCGAAGCATGTCTTCAAGCGTTTGAATGGTTCGTTCGCTTTGACCGTCTGTTTGTGGGTGATACGCGGTGCTCATGTCGAGATGAGTTCCTAGAGCCTTATGGAGAGATTGCCAAAAACGCGAGGTGAATCTACTGTCCCTATCCGAGATAATAGACACTGGTACTCCGTGGAGTCTCACGATCTCTCGAATGTACAATCGTGTCAATCTTTCCATCTTGTAGGATTCTTTTATAGGCAGGAAATGGGCAGACTTCGTCAGTCGGTCGACTATTACCCATATGGTGTCCAGTCCGTCCGATGTCTTGGGTAGCTTGGTCACGAAATCCATAGAAATCCCCTCCCATTTCCACTCAGGGATTACCGGTTGTTGTAACAATCCTAAGGGTTTCTGGTACTCCACCTTTACCTTGGCGCACGTAAGGCACTTACTAACATATGTCGCAATTTCCGCCTTCATGTTAGGCCACCAATAGTGTTGTTTAATGTCCAAATACATCTTGTCTGAACCGGGATAATGGAGTATCGTGTCTTGTGGGCTTCCTTCATAACAACCTCCCTAAATCCTCTGATTTTAGGGACCCAAATTCGGTTCATGAAGTAGTATACTCCATTCTCCCTTGCCTATAGGTTCTTCTCCATCCCGCGTAATGCTTCGCTTGCTCTATTTTCCGTCTTCATGGCCTCTGACTGGACTGCTGCAATTTGGGTGGCCAGATGAGATTAAATGGTTATCGAGAGAGTTTTCGCACGGCGATTAGAGTACTCCTTCCGACTTAATGCGTCAGCTACCACGTTGGCCTTGCCTGGGTGGTACTTGATCTCACACTCATAATCGTTTAGCAATTCAACCCATCTTCGTTGTCTCATGTTCAGCTCCTTCTGGTTCAGGATGTGTTGGAGACTCTTGTGATCCGTGAAGACGGTGCACTTCGTACCGTAAAGGTAATGCCTCCAAATCTTTAGGGCAAAAACTACAGCTCCCAATTCTAGGTCATGGGTCGTATAATTTACTTCGTGCATCTTTAGTTGGCGGGATGCGTATGCTATCACCCTTCCACGTTTCATGAGAACGCAACCTAAGCCCTGATTTGACGCGTCACAGTAGACTACAAAATCTTCCGTTCCTTCTGGTAGAGATAGTACAGGAGCACTACAGAGAGCTTGCTTCAAGGTCCGAAACGCAATCTCTTGTTTTTCTGTCCATTTGAATGGTACGCCCTTCTGCGTAAGCGAGGTAAGTGGCTTGGTGATCTTAGAGAAGTTTTGAATGAATCTCCTATAGTAGCCTGCTAGACCTAAGAATTGACGAATTTCTGTGGGCGTTGTCGGGGTTTCCCATCCTTCAACAGCTTTGACCTTAGAGGGATCCACATGAATTCCATCTTGGCTAACTACGTGACCTAGGAAGTTCACACTCCGGAGCCAGAACTCACACTTGGAGAGTTTTGTGTATAGCTTCTCCGATCGCAGCGTTTCTAGGATTTGTCGGAGATGTTGGCCATGCTCTTCTTTGCTTCTAGAATAAACGAGAATGTCATCAATGAATACAATGACAAAGTTTTCGAGGAATGGTCCACATATTCGGTTCATTAGGTCCATAAATGTTGCAGGGGCATTTGTCAGACCGAAGGGCATTACAACAAATTCATAATGTCCGTAGCGGGTTCGGAAAGCGGTTTTTGGAACATCCTCTTCCCGGACTTTGAGTTGGTGGTATCCGGACCATAGATCTATCTTAGAAAAATACCTAGCTCCTTGGAGCTGGTCGAATAGATCATCGATTCGTGGGAGTGGGTAGCGATTCTTGACAGTGAGTTTATTTAACTCTCTGTAATCGATGCACATTCTAAAGGATCCGTCCTTCTTTTTGACAAAGAGCACTAGAGCTCCCCATGGCGAGTAACTAGGTCGGATAAATCCCTTGCCCAGAAGCTCACTAAGTTGGCTGGAAAATTCCTGCATTTCAGCAGGAGCCAGCCGATAGGGTGATTTAGCGAGAGGAGTTGCTCCTGGAACGAGGTCGATTCGAAACTCAACCTGTCTCTTTGGGGGTACTCCCGCAAGATCTTCAGGAAACACGTCTGGAAATTCACATGCTACCAGAATATCTTGAATGTTAGTTTCTTCCTTGGTTTTATCCACTATGTGAGCCAGAAATGCCGAATCCTTCTTTCGTAGGTGCTTTTGTGCCTTGATGCACGAGATGAGGCGAAGGTTCATGCTAGGTTTGTCTCCGTAAATTACTAGGGTTTCGTGATTTGGGAGACGAAGACGAACGGCCTTCTCGTGGCACATAATTTCAGCATGGTGGGGGCTCAGCCAATCCATGCCGATGATCACATCAAAACTCCTAATCGATACTGGCATTAGGTCTATTCGAAAGACGTGTTGATTAAGGGTTATGGTACATCCGATGTAGATTTCCCCAGTGGATTTGGTTTTCCCATTGGCCATTTCCACCGTAAAGGTTTCATTTAGCTTTTGGGGCTGTTGTTTTAATAAATGCTTAAACTTATTGCTTACAAAACTTCGCTCCGCTCCGGTGTCAAAAAAGATGCATGCATAAGTGTGGTTTAGGGGAAACGTACCGGTAACAACAGAGGGGTCCTAAATAGCCTCACCCTGACCCATGGTTAGCATCCTTCCTGTTCCTCCGTTTCCTGATTTGTTGTTGTTAGGGCAGTCTCGGCAGAAATGCCCCGTCCTTCCACACCCATAGCAGGTGTGGCTAGGCCCTGCATTGCTGCCGTCGGTGATGATGTTGTTGTTGTTGCGATGGTTGTTATTGTTGTTCCCCTGATTTTGGTTCTAGGGAGGGTAAGTCCTGCAGTACCTTGCAGTGTGTCCCCTTCGGTTGCAACTGGTGCACTGAAAATCCTTGCATTCTCCATTATGATGGAGACCGCACTTATTGCACTTGGGAAGATTACCGGAATAAGGTCTTGAAGCATTTGAAGCAGCTGAGGCTAAAGCATGTGGTGCGGCTGGAACCGGTGCGGTGACAGCGTTAACCGCCACTGTCTGCTGCTTTTTAGAGGTCTAAGGGCCCTGGCGCCCCTTCCTCTTATTGTTCTTTCCCTTCTTGCCATCACCTTCCTTCTTTTTCTCCGCCTCCACTGGCTTCTCGCCCTTCTTGTTGTTATGGTCATACAGCTTCTTTGCCAATCTTTTTGCACTGTCAAATGTTTCAGGGTTCGCAGCTATCACATTCCCTTGAATTGGTGATGTTAGTCCCCAGATGAATCGCTCAATCTTCTTTCCTTCCGAGGTGATCATACCCGGGCACAGCAGAGATAGTTCACTAAATCTCGATATGTAGGCATCGATATTCACATTCGGCACAGTGAGGTTCCATAGCTCTTGCTCTATCTTCTGTATCTCGCCTCGTGGGCAGTACTCAGCCATTAACATTTCTTTCATCTCTGACCACGGCATAGAGTTGGCTACAGGGAGCATCATGGCTTCCACATGTCCGTTCCACCAGGTGAGTGCTTGATCCACAAAAGTGCAGGCCGCGAACTTCACTTTCATCTGCTCAGGGCAATCGCATATCTCGAATACCGACTCCACCTTTTCGATCCATCGCTTCAGGGTGATCACCCCTCCAGTGCCATTAAAAGTTCATGGTTTGGCGTTTGTGAAGTCCTTGTAGGTACATGTTTTGTTGGGTCCTTGATTCATTCCGTTGTTCGAACTTCCGGCTCCTTGCCCATTGACTCCTCCATTGTTCCCTTGATGAATTTGCGCAATCGCTGCAGTGACCGCAGCAGATACCGCTGCCTGGAACGCGGCTGAGTCAACTTCGGGTGGAGTTGGTCCTGGGTTTCCGCGAGTGGGTCGGAGAGGCATCTTTTTGTCACGAAACGGAAAGATGTTGAGTGTATGTGGTTTCTGTGAGGTTGTGATCCTACTGACTAGGTGCATGGTACGAACTTAAACACTACTACCATTGAACATGCAATCATAACTTCTCAACACAAAGCAATTTGTAATATCATAACAAAGCACATAAAAGTTTATTTATATTATCCGCATTTGATACAAGAAAATTTTGCCCGTAAGAGCATACATGAGTGACACTAATTCGACAGCATAACGGCTCTATGAGTAGTGTAGTCACTTAAACATAGAGTCGGGGTACATAGCATAGTTCCTAATGACCTACTAAGATAAGTCTATCCCTAACCGCGATGAGCTGCGTCCTACGTAGTGACGAGGTCATATGCCGAAATGTTGCGCCAGTAACTGAGCCATCTCTGCCATGTCTCCAATAACCTCATCCCTCTCATGCTCAGCTCGCACTGCCCGAGCTTCCATAGCATACAGCTGTTGTCGCAGTGCGGCGATCTCAGCTTCGGGGGAACGGTTCTCCCTTGGGGGGTTCACTGGTGGAGCGGGGTGGTCTGGTTGCGCCTCGTTCTCACACAGAGGGATATGGTCCTTGTCCCCGTCTTGGCCTTCCTCGACGTCATCGTCGGTCTCACCAAATTCGTAGTCGGTGTCTATGTATTCGTCATGTCCGACGTCGTGTGCTTCCTCTGGATTCCCTTCTGGTTCATCTTCAAGCATCCCATGAGCCACTAGGACTTGATGGAACTGAATACCCAGCTGATCTCCCTCCATGACGACTGGGGGAAAGTATAAACTATCGTCACTCCCACGACTATGATATATATACTAAATAGATGTCCTCTTTTTGGTGCTAAAAGGGTATAGTTTTAGGTTCCCTAGCTATTCCGATCTCATCAAAACGTGTGTTAGTTGTACTTTGGAGAGAATGTAGTTGATCAGGCTACATCCACTCCTTGGTACCACTAAGAACAGTCCTGAATTAACCGAGATACTAGCATTATTTTGTTTGGTACGGCGTTATGTTCTTATTCCTAATGCAAGCAAGGGTGTTTTATTTACTCGTTTTGTTCAGAGTTATGTTAGTCCCTCTTTTTGGTTTATAGTTGCATATTAATGTGTGGCTAGATATGCTAGTTCGCTATAAACAAAGCTCAGATACCAACCTGTCACACCCCCGAACCAGACGGCGGAAACGTCTGAGGGCTGCCGTGACTTAATTGAATACCATAACATTGAATATATATATGAAACATATCATCATTCATCACCATGCATTAATATAGAACAACTGATAAAGTTTACACTGAGTACATTGTTTTAGCGTTACATTCCCAAAAATAAATTGTTCGGTTCATAGATAAACAAACTGCAAGCCATCACTGAGTACATTTTCCTTCGGTTCACTTGTTACCTGAGAATACAAGTATTTTGAAAAACGTCAACATATGAAATGTTGGTGAGTTCATAAGCGGTATCTGAAAAGCAACGTTTTGCATTGTTTTGAAAAACTACTAGAAAATCCGATATTTTCTGAAAAGGGTTTATGAAAAAGTTTGTGAAGATCCATGAGTATGCTTGTTTATTTCTATGGTTGTAAAAAATTGTTCATTGAACTTGTGTACATTTCGAAAACTGTATGTATTGAAAAACCCTAGGAAAACGCGATGTTTTGCTAACACTTTGAATTCCATGTAGTTGTAAAACCATCGCGGCGTGTGAAGTCATTTATTCCAGACGACGTCGGATTATTGCGCATGGTGAATTGCTATAAACACGCGTTACACAAACGACCAGTTTACAACTATACTAACGATCCCGTAGGCGTCGTCCGTACTATTCACGTAATCCAACCGCCCTGACTTCTTGTAGTCCCACATCCGAAGAGAAAGAGGGGACGAAGACCTCGATAACTCCGTTGGTCGATTGGGGATAAAAAAGAGTGCGAAGGGCCCTTGACCCGATTCACATTAGCATAACTGACTTTACTAGCAGTACCAAAGGACCCTTGGGGACCAATAGTATAATAGCCATTGAAAGTCCTTTTACGTTGTGTTGGATCATGTAAGACCCAACAACTCGTAAGGTTGAAGTCTTCGGTCCTAAAGATCAAGTCATTGGGCTAGCTAGGCCCAACAAACAAGATTTTACACTTTTGGGCCCAAAGGTGGTGCGTCGACGTCTGTGCACTCTCACGTGTGTAATGATTTCCCAAATTTACCGTGTATGAGTCGAGTTATCATCATGTTAGTAGTTTTGGGTTTGTTATTGATTCGAGACCGAATCAATTCGTTTGATAACGATTTTTGGTGTTGTTGTGTAATATAATTCGTCGGTAGTCGTAGTGCCAGTGTTTGATCACAACGGATGTATTGAATTAACATTTCAACTTTTTTGTTACAGCCCCTCTTCTTGTTGTAAATTTACTTTTTCAACCCTTTAAATAAATAAATTTCCGGTTTGGTCCTTAAACCATTTTTCTTGACATTTTAACACCAAAACTTATTGAAATTGATATTTTTCAGCATATTTTTAGTTGAAAACAGTTTTAGTCCCTGAAAATACAGTTTTCTCGGTTGTAACCCCCTCTTTTCGCAATTTTTACACTTTTGGCCCAAATTGGAAAAATTTTGCAACTTTGGTCCTTTTTAATTATGAAAAGCATTTTTAACCCTTGAAAAGGATTTATAGCACTAATAGTCCACTGTTTAACCGAAAAACACAGTTTCAGCCCTCCAAAATAGAAAATTTCGCATATTGGGCCCTATTGGGCCGAAAATGTCATTTTTAGCACATTAAGCTTGAAATTTGTATTTTTAACCCTCCAATTGAGTATATTTCCAGAAAATATTTTATTAAAACTGTTTTGACTCTT
Source organism: Lactuca serriola (assembly GCF_051521515.1). NCBI lineage: Eukaryota > Viridiplantae > Streptophyta > Magnoliopsida > Asterales > Asteraceae > Lactuca > Lactuca serriola. The sequence goes on from NC_136412.1 coordinate 104,107,910, forward strand.
CTCATCCATCAGAATTCGTAATATGACAATTTGGGCCCTTTAACTTTATATTTTTAACATTTTGTGTCCAAAAATTGAGTTTTTTTAGCCCAAAGAAGATGTTATCAAGTCACTTAGCCATTTTTCTTGGAATACTTTGTATGTAATAATATAAGTTATGCTAATATCATTTAACATAAAATATATCTCGATTTTTAGGAGTTTATCGCTAGATCCAACATCATAATCACACCAAAACACACATATAAGCATAGAAATAGGCATACAAAACACATATAGATCTACACTTTCACTTGTATTCCCTCCCCCCCCCCCCCCCACAAAACTTATAAAACAGAAAATAGGGAGTATGAAGCTCACCTTAGGGTGTGGTTTCGGTTTTTGAAGAAAAGATGGAAGAAAGCTTGGTGATTTTTGGCCTTAGCACCCTTTTCTTGAAGATCTCGAGTTTGAGGTGATTCTAGGATGCAAGATCATGATTTTTGCATGGATTAGGAAGAGATTTTTGATAAAACAAAGAATCTAAGTCATAGATCCAAGCATAACCTTACCTTAGATGAAGAGTTTGTGGAAATATCCTCTTGAAAGCCTCCTAATTTTCGAGATCTTGATGAAAGATGGAGGGAGTTTTCTTGAGAGAGAGTTGTGAGAGAATTGTGTGTGTGTGTGTGTGATTCGGCCGAGAGTGAGAGAGGGAGAGAAGAAATGGACCTTTGAGGTGATACACGCATGGAGGTATGTGATATGTTGCATGGAAGTCCCTTGGGTAATGGTGAGGTGTCACTCATAAAGTCAACCCTCTCTTCTTTTAGGCTTGGGCTGAGAATGAGGAGGGTGTGAGAAGATTTTTGGGCTTTTTGCCCTTAAGCCCATGTTATAGCTAAGTTTGATGATTGTTGGCCCAAAAGAAATATAACATGATTTTTACACTTTGTTGGGCTAGTTTAGGTTAATCATGGTTCAAAACTTTTAATTTATTTCATTCTAGGCCCAATATGGCCCAAAATGTTGAAATAAATTAATGTGGGTCCAATTAGAGCCCATTTAAGGGTTCTAAGCCCATGATAGTCAAATTGGAAGCTTATTGGTCCATTGAGTCCAATAAGGAAGTCCTAGTCCAAAATGGACCTAAACAAGAACTTCTAGGGTTTCCAATTGCTTGATGACTATTAGTAGTATTTGTATGATGTATTTGATTGAAGTTTTTGATGTCATAATAATAGGTATCACACATGCTCTTAAGTTTTTGATTCAACATTTTACTTAAGTATAGAGATTACAAGACACAAAATTTCTAGTTGTGATAGAGGTGGAGGAAGTGAAGCATGATATCTTGTTCCTCGATCGAATCGTGGAATATCATCTTCATGTGGAATGCTTGTTTCACAGGATTTGGGAAGACCATAGTTGTCATACTTTGACATCTAAAAAACGGGAGAAAACAAATTCAAGTTAGTTGATTGATTGAGTCCTTAATAACTCACCTAAATGAGATATTAAGGCTAGGACCCAACGCAACATTCCATTACTCGGGAGAGGGATGTGGTAACCCAAATTGTAGAACATTTTAAGGTAAGTGAATGACGATTCACTAATTTTCCACCATGAAAATCGAAAACCGATTAAGTTTTAAATACTTTGAAAACTCCTAGATCCTTTGAGATTCATTGAACTTTTCAATGGCATGTTTAAATCTCGATATGCCCCTCTAGTTTGTGACTGAGATACCGAGGATCACAAAGTGGGTGTGAATAACCATGCAAACTTACATGGTGCCCCCACATGTTACAGTCACCTATTCGATGTGCCGGTAAACAACACACGCTCCACCGAACTATGACAAACATTGAGTCACCCTTTGCTACATTTGCTTAGAACCATTTAGTGTGCCGGTAAACCACACACGCTCCACTAACGTCTTCGCAAGGGTACAAAGTGTAATTTCATGGAATTGCATCAATTCACTTTTGCCTAAAGTAACTAAGATTGGGAATTTGTAAAACATTTAGTTACTTATGTACTTCATTATACTTGTAATGGAAGGTTTTTGTCCTATCCTACCCGTTCGGCTAACGACCCTCCACTAGTCAAGACTGCGGTGGGTAAGAGTGGATACCCATTCAATCACCATTTTATAGGCAATTTCCTTAAACACCCCTTATATACCAGCTTCGTGAATGAGGCCTACTAACGGTAAGACTGAATTTTACTCATACATATATATAATGTTAGACTTTTAATGTTATATATAGTATACCATGTATTTTACACTTTTAAAATACTAGGTGGTCAAATTTAACAATGACACTTTTAATTCAATTAATTTGTAAACCAAAACTTTTATGGATTTATTAAACCTCTTTTAATTATACACCTTAATTAATTAATAAAACCATAAGGGTGTGATATGAACTTTTCAAAAGAATACTAGGGTTTTAGAATTTAACATTCCTAAATTAAACCTTTAATCAACTTTTAAATTCCAAAAATTAAGGGCAAGTTTTGAAACATTTTAAAACATTAGGGTTTCAACTATTTAAATTTCAAAACAAAACTTTTGAGTTCAAATTTAAACTATAAAACCTAAAGGGGAAAATTGAAACTTTTCATAACACAATGATCAAATAACAAATAATATAAATTAAACAATTAATTTTATCATTATCTATATTTGACCTAATTTCAATTTCTTGCAAAATAAGTTACCCAATTAATACAAATAATCAACTTTAAACATATAAGTAAGTTATTATCCAATCAATTGGTAATTATCTTTTGTTTAATCAAGGATATACTTATAAATATGTACAAAATCGAATTTTAATGATCTAAAACAGATAAGGCATGTATTCATGAGAAAAATAGCAAGAAATCCCGAAAATAGCTCCATCTGACGCTCGAACTCGCCGAGTACCACACTGGAATCGCCGAGTTGAGGCATACTCGCCGAGTACACTGTGGTACTCGCCGAGTTCATCAGGCAGGGAGCTCAAAAACTGATTTTGCAACTTGAACAAACATACAAGGCATCAATACAATAGAAACCAATCAAGTCTCTGATACCACTGATGGGCTTTATCTATAAGAACATCCTATGTGCTCATACAAACCCCAATGCTTGGATCTAGGTTTCTCTATTGTACATGCAATTCATCCAAGACTTTAAACCCTAGATCTAGTACATGATAATCAATATAACATATAAATTAGGGTTTAGATCGTACCTTGATTGTTATGTAGCAATAACAATCTCCAATCCTCCTTGTAATGACTTAAGAAAGCTTGGAGTCACAAATGTCACTCCTCTAATGGTTCACAAACACCAAGAGCAAGAGGATGAAGAAGAGAAGTGAAAGAGGCTACCCAAAACGTGTGGAAACCCTAATCAACAAGTTCACCACGTTTTTGGGGCATAAGGGTCTTTAAATAGTGAGGCTATTAGGGTTATCTAACAAGGAAACCCTAATTTGGATGCTTAAGCCCTAAGCAACCCATGGACTCCTTCCTTAAAGGCCCTAGGACGATTTCTAATGGATTTCCCCATAGAATTCATTCAACCTTATAATATAAGGCAATCCATAGCCCAATTGCAATTATCTTATAATTACAATTCCAGTCCCTTAAGTTTAATTAATCTCTTTTAGCCATAAACTTAATTCTTATTAATTCTTGACTAATATTAATTAAACTATATGATTTATCCTTTAATATATTATCCTCATAATATATTAATAAATTATATTTAATCCTTTCCCTCAATTATTCATCCTATTAAGTTGCTTTGGTGAAGGCAACCCAACAGGACCATGCACCATCGGGTCAAGTACATACCAAAATAGTTATGGACTTAGACACTAATCCAACAGTCTCCCACTTGGATAAGTCTAATAACTATTCTGCATATGACTTCAGATCCTGATCTGCAATCGTAGCTTTCCAAAGCCGCTGTCAACTCTGATCTTATCAGATAGCGTGTCCTTTAGATAAGGGATCATATATTCCTCCATTCTAGATATCGTATAGACTGAGACATGGATCTAAATCATTCTCTCTGTCTATGTGATGTTTCCCGAATTCAGATTTATGATGACTGACAACAGACTACAATTGAACACATCAATTTAGTCCCGGCTTGGCCAAGCACTTAGGTGTCATCACTAAATCATCGAGGGGCCCATAGATATCACTTTTATCCTACTTTGAATAAAAGGAACGGATAAACTTTGACTCAATGCTCGCTTGCACTCACTCACCGAATCACACACAACAATATGTTTTATAACACCAAGTTACTGGTGCGTTTACACATTATCAATGTGCAACCGACTCGCAAGATACAACTCACACATCTCGGTTTCAAGAATATAAGATATTATCGTCTCACCAATCACTCGTGATAAAATCCATGAAGTGATCCAAGTGAGCGAGGGTTTAATCCAATTCTCAAATCATATTCATAAGCACTCATGAACGTTGCAACAAACATTTGCTTATGTCTAATGCTCTTTATACAATCCACACACCAATTTACGACAGTCTTCTTTCATATCTATTTCCAACATATTAACGACTGTGGCCCATTTGAATAATTTGACTGTTCTAAACCAATTAAATTATTCAGGAAGTCAAAACATGCAAAGTGAAACACAAGAATAATACTAATCCCATATGGCCTCAAACCTTTGAGTATAAATAAAACACCTTTTATTTATCACCATATCGATTACTCATTATTTGTTGTTTCGGGTAATCAACTTCTTACTTGAATTATAACTATACTTGTCCCATGCTCCTAGCATGCACACAATGTTTACCTATGGTTCTTACTTTGTGAAATAGATCAAATGAACACATTCTCAATCATACTCATTTCACAACTCCTAATCCTTTTCACAAGTGAAAGAATATCAAATTCTTGCCACTTGTGGAATATGTTAGATTCTAACATTTAATGCAATGACCCTTTTGTAATGTCATAGCACAAAAGTCACAATGACTATTGCCAATGAATTACAAAGTCATCTATCGAAGATTGTTACAAGACAATTCCATAGATGTGATGTCTCTCACTCAAAGTACATTCCTTTGAACATCCTTTTGCATAAAAGTTTCTAGTCTAGACATGGATTCTCAATATCCAATTCCCAATATGGAAGCATTTCCATATTTTTTCATATGACAACTCATTCTTGATAGAATCTTTTCTATTCATAATAATGTTGATATGGTTCATCCAATACTATACTTCCAACTACTCACAAGCGACCAATCGTCGGCGAACTTTGGATTGTCCTTTGATAGTTGTTTAATTATCTTAGTCAAAACCGTTTCTTGTCCTTTTCCTTCTAAATGCGCAAGACATTTGGAAAATTTTAGAATGGTCAAATATTATAGCATTTGCAATCGATCCTAGCAATCGATCCTATACCCGAAGCGTATGGGACACGATGCATAATGTCTTACATAAAGATTTGATACTTTATCAATCTTCTGCCATGATATTTTATGTGCTACGTTCTCACAATTCGAATTCTGAAGAGGAATGTCGTAATCATAATCGAAATTTAAGAACACACTATGTACCCTTGACTAAAAATATTAATATTCCACAACCTAAACCTTTAGTTTTGAAATGAAGCATAATATTCTCTCCCTTAATTATAGCAAAACAATTATTCAACCCTTACAACTTTGCAAAGTATGACTCTTGTTTTCTATAATTAATATTGCTAACATGCAATAATTGCCTTAATAATCATGCAATCATAACATTTATGCTCCCACTATCACGATGATTATTACAAACATAACACTTATGCTCCCACTAGCTTTGACATGTATTCAGACACAGCTTAACTTTCAGAAAAATAATACCTATTGAATTTCTTTAAGTTCATATTTCTAATACCGAATGCTTTGATAATCTTTTATCAAGGCTTCTTAAACTTATACACCTTTGTCTTAGATAGTTTATATGTGTGTCTTAAACAATTTAGACTAATTGCCAAATCTCAAAATTCAAATCATGGAAAGGGATACCATAACCATAATCGAATTCGAGAATACAATTTCACAATCACTATCTTCTTAAAATCTCTATTAGTGAAAGCATTTCCTCACAGTCATTTTCATGAAGGAGGGAATCTTATGACACTTAGATTTTAATGGTGTATGTGTTCCTATCCATGTGAATTTGTCAAAACCAAAGTTTACGACAAATTCAAACTAATATGGACCGAACTTTCTTAATCTTGATTTCTTGCCTTATGGTAACACAGCTGCCCACCATGTCTTCCAAGTAGTTAAGCAGCTCACCCTTTCCTATCAATGTACTTTTCATTGATCAAGGTCCTTGCCTTTTATGCACTCAAATGAGAACTCATAGGACCCACATGTATAATTAACTCAATTGGAATGGCATAGAAACAAGATAGTGTCAACACGATAGGTTGTGAACCTCAACTCATGTGCCTGCGATGATCGATAAGGTTTATTTTGATTTGTTCTTGAAACCTTTTCAAGACCATTGAGACTCCCACTGACTCCTTGACATATAATATTCTATTGTCAATAAATATTTCTCGACAAACAACTATTCAAGAGTTAGTGTAGCCTTTATCAAAACACACACTAGTGCTGATTCGTAGCTAGAGGAGTCCTTATATAGTGTGGCATGATCAGGGTTACATCCATGTAAACCCTAGTGCCCATGACCTTTCACATTACTTAGCATCCATGGGTAAAAACCTCCATGGACTCTCCATGGACTTCCATAATGGTTTAGCCCATCCTAAAAAACCTTTGGCCCATTCTATACGAATTTATATTTAATTAGTCTCATTTTGATCACTAAATTAATTCCAAATTAATTCTTGACCAGTGCTATTAATATGATTTCATATTAATATATTAGAACTTATAATATATTAATAAATCATTAATATCCTCTTCTTAAATGTTCATCCTTACAAATTGTTCTGGTGAAATGCAACCCAAATGGACCATGCTAAATCAGGTCAAGAATATACCAAATATAGTTATGGACTTAGACACTTTATCCAACAGTCTCCCACTTGGATAAGTGTAATAACTATAGTTGCAAGTACGACTTCAGGAACTGACCAAAAATCGTAGCTCTTAAAGCTTTTTCGAACCAAGACGTACCATTTTAGACAAGTGATCATATAGTCCTCTATTATCAAGATATCAGCCAGACAAATACATGGAACAACGTCATACTTAATGTCCAACAATTTGTTTCCCGATTTCCGATTTGTTTGGCATAGAACATAATCGAACACATCAATTTAGTTCTAACCGGGGCCAACACATACGTCAAAACAAAATCATTAAGGGGCCCAAGATATCGCTTTTAATCCTCCAAGGACTAAAAGGAACAGATAAACTTTGACTCATATGCTTGTACTAACTACTCGCCAAATCATACACAATAACACGTTTTATAACATCAAGTTACTGATGCTTTTTCGTACTATCAATGCACAACCAACTCATAGTCAACAACTCATATCTCTTGGTTGAAGACTTATATGATATTATCGTCTCACGATCACTCGAGAAAAATTCCATGAAGTGATACAGGTGAGCGTGGGTTTAATCCAATACTCAGAACTTATGAGCACTCACGAATGTTGTAGCAACTTTTGCTATGTCTAACCACTTCAAACATCCACAAGCCCAATTCATGACAATCTTGCTTCAATACCTACTTCCAAAGTATGATCGACTGTGGATAGTTTGAATAATCTTATTATCCTGGAAGTCAAAACATGCAAAATTGAAACAAAAGTAAACAATTGACACAAGATAGTAACTTTACTCATAAATAAACAACTTTTATTTAATCCTCAAATTTCAATTACATTTTATCTATTACAAGTTTCAGAAATAGTTATCTAATCATTAAAACTAATATCGTCCTTCAGTCTGATGCGCCTCACATGCTACAAATGCTTAACCCTACTCAGTCCCTTCATGAGGGGATCTATTGGGTTCTCTTCTGACGATACCCTCTTTGCTACGAGGATTCCTTATTCTATCTTGTGTCTTATGAAGTGATATTTTCTATAAATTTGCATGGATATTCCATGATCCCTTGGTTCCTTGGCTAAGGCAATCACACTATCACTGTCACACAAAATCTCCATGGGCTCCTTTATAGCCGGCACAACTCTAAGGTCTCCGATGAAGTTCTTCAGCCATGTCGCCTCCTTCGCCGCTTCTCTTGCTGCTATGTACTCTGATCCGCACGTTGAATCAGTCGTAGTCTCCTGCTTGGAACTTTTCCAAGTAACTGCTCCTCCATTCAGGGTAAATACCCAGCCCGACTAAGAGCGGAAATTATCTTTCTCGGTCTGAAAGTTGGCGTCACTATACCCTATCACTCTCAAGTCATCACTCCCACCGAGGATAAGAACCCAGTCCTTAGTCCTTCACAGGTACTTGAGAATATTCTTTACCACAGTCCAGTGAGCCTTACCAGGGTTCCCTGATATCTGCTGACCATGCTCAAAGCAAAAGCCACATCAGGGCAAGTACAATTCATTACATACATGATCAAGCCAACTGCAGAAGCATGTATCAATCGACTCATATCAGCTATCTCAGCCTCTGTACTCGGACTCTGAGTCTTACTCAATTTGGATCGGTAAGTCACCTTTCTTGGAATTCTGCATGTTGAACCTCTTCAATACCTTGTCCAAGTAGGTACTTTGACTAAGTCCAATTAATCTTTTACTCATGCCTCTTAATATCCTTATCCCTAGGATATAGGTAGCTTCTCCAAGGTCCTTCATAGCAAAACACTTCCTATGCCAGGATTTCACCTCCTGCAAGGTTGGGATGTCATTTCCTATGAGCAGTATGTCATCCACATACAGTACCATAAAGCAAACTATACCCCCACTAGCTCTGACATATACACATGACTCATCCTCACTTCTCGAAAATCCAAACTCTTTGACTTTCTCATCAAAATAAAGATTCAATCTGTGAGACACTTGTTTCGATCAATAAATGGATTTCTCAAGCTTACATACTCTATTAGGATAATTTGCATTGACAAAACCCTCTGGCTGACTCATGTAAACATCCTTAGCCAACTTTTCATTAAGGAAAGCAGTTTTGACATCCATTTTCCATATTTCATAGTCATGAAATGCAGCTATGGCTAGCATAACCCTAATAGATTTAATCTTTGCTACCGGTGAGAAGGTCTCATCATAGTCAACTCCAGGAGTTTGAGTGAAGCCCTTCGCAACCATTCGCGCCTTATATGTGTGTACTTTCCCATCCATTTCGGTCTTTTTCTTGAAGATCCATTTGCACCCGACTGTCTTACGACCCAGTACATTGTCAATCAAGTTTCAAACCTGATTGACATACATGGACTGAATCTCGCTGTCCATAGCCTCTTTCCACTTTGTAGACTCAGGGCCTGCCATGGCTTCCTTGTAGTTGTTAGGTTCATCCAAATTTACCAATGTGCTATCAATGATAAATGTATCACCTTCTGTACTAATATGGAAACCATACAACTCGGGTGTATTTCTAACTCTAGTGGAACGCCTCAGAGGTACAGATTCGTTAATTGGTTCAACAAGAGTTTCCTCCTCAGGTTGATCGCTAGTGTTTGAGGTTCCTTCACCGCTTGACTCTTGAAGCTCTTCAAGGTAAATTTGCCTCCCACTATTTCCTTGGCCTATGAGTTCTCTCTCACGAAAGACTCCTCTCCTTGCAATGAAGACATCATTATCACTCGGTCTATAAAAAAGATATCCAAAGGATTTTTGTGGGTAGCCAATGAAAATACACTACTCACTACGAGGTTTGATCTTATCATGAGTCTCGCGTCTCATGAAAGCCTCCCAACCCCAAACCTCGATGTGTGCTAATCAGGGAACCTTCCATGTCCACATCTCGTAAGGTGTTTTGGCAACCTTCATAGTTGGGACTAGATTAAGCATATGGGCGGCAGTCTCTAAGGCATACCCCCAAAATGAGATAGGTAATGAAGCTCGACTCATCATGGAACGAACCATGTCCAACAAGGTTTGATTATGCCTCTCATCCACACCATTAAGTTGTGGTGTCCTAGGAGGTTTCAATTGTGAAACAATTCCACATTCCTTAAGATAGTCAAGGAACTCGATACTAAGATACTCTCCACCCCGATCGGATCAGAGCATCTTTATCTTCCTGTCCAACTGATTCTCCAGTTCTTTCTTAACCTTTTTGAACTTTTCAAAGGTTTCTAACTTATGCTTGATTAAGTAGATATAGCCATATATGTTGTAATCATTAGTAAAAGTCACATAGAAGTGGTTAGCATCCCTTGTGGCAGTTTTGAAGGATCCACTCACATTTGTGTATGAGGTCCAACAAAACTTCACCACTTTCACAAGTACCAATGAAGGGTGACTTAGTCATCTTTCCAAGCAAACAAGATTCGCAACTATCATCTGACTTTAAGTCAAATGATTCCAAGACTCCAGCCTTTTGAAGTTGGACTATGCGCTTCTTGTTGACATGTCCAAGATGAAACCACCACAAGGATGCTTTATCCAAACTACTGGAAGAATCAATATGTAATACATTATTTCCTTAGTTGTCTACAACCAACATAGTTTCATATACACCATTACAAGGCAACGCTTTAAAATAAAATATATCATTATAAAAAGCATTAATAGCACCACTTTCATTATCAAACAAAAACTAAAACCTTGTTTGTACAAACCATGAAAGGAAATAATATTTCTCGTCATTTCAGACGAGTAACATCAATTATTCAAATCTAATTTTAACCCACTACTAAGCAATAAAGAATAAACTCCAATCTTGGTGACAAGTGAAGCTTTTCGATTCCCCATGATCAAGTTTATTTTCCCGTACTCCACATCCTTACTTCACTTTAGTCCCTGCAAATCAGAACAAATGTGAATTCCACAACCTGTATCAAGGACCCAAGAAGTAGTATGTGGTGAGTTATTAGACAATATAGGGTAAATACCTGCATGCGTGGGTTTTACTTGCCCATCCTTAACATCCTACAACTACTTGGGGCAACTTTGCTTCCAGTGCCCCTTTTCATGACAATAGAAGCACCCTGCTTCTTTTGGGTTGGTGGAGGGAGTAGCGGAACTAACTTTAGTTCCACTAGAAGATGACTCATCATGAGACTTTCCCTTTTGAACCTTGGTAGCGGTCTTCTTCTTCTTCCCTTTTCCTTGCCCAATTGCCAGAACTAGGGTAGTAATAGGAGTGGTAACAACATTTTTACCTTTGAGACTACTTTCAACAATCCTCAAAAGTCCCTGAATCTTGCTAAGGGTGACCTCTGTGTTCATATGATAATTTATACGAAACTTATCATAACAGGGAAGTAGAGAATGTAGAATAATATCTATGGTCAGTTCTAAAGGGTTTTGAGCATTCTAACACTCCTATGGTGTACATGCAACCCTAGAAACCTTGGATCTATGTTTTATCTATGATACATGCAAAATAGTTTTCCAAGGTTCACAACCTATCTAGCATACATGGGGAACTTTTAAACATAATAGTTAGTAAGAAATACATACCCTGTAGTAGTTAGGATTCCTTGATATCCTTGTGAGCCTAGCACCTCAAGTGTTATGCCTCAAATGTCTCACACAACACCAAATGCACTTGGAATAACTTAGAGAGAAATGAAGAACACTTAGAAATCGGCTAGCGCTCACTTGTATGTCTTAGTGGCCGATTTTGGTGAACAAAGTGTTACTTATATAGTGTGTTACAATTAGGGTTACACCATGTAAACCCTAATTGTCAAGACTTTTCATTTCCATGAACCATGGGTTCTATAAACACCATGGAGCTGATGGGTTTTAGCCATAAGAACATCCTATGTGCTCATGCAAACCCTAAAGCTTGGATCTAGGTTTCTCTAGTGTACATGCAATTCATCCAAGACTTTAAACCCTAGATCTAGCATGTGATAATCAATATTAACACAAGAATGGGGTTTAGATCTTACCTTGATTGCTATGTAGCAATAATAATCTCAAATCCTCATTGTAATGGCTTTAGAAAGCTTAGAGTCACAAGTGTCACTCCTCTAATGGCTCACAAACACCAACAGCAAGAGGATGAAGAATGAAAAGAAAGGAAGCACCCAAAAACATGTAGAAACCCTAAGGAGACTCTTCACCACGTTTTTGGTGCCCTTGGGATCCTTAAATAGTGAGACTATTATGGTTATCTAACAAGGAAACCCTAATTTGACTGCTTAGGCCCTAAGCAGCCCATGGACTCCCTCCTTAGAGGCCTTGGACGATTTCTAATGGGTTTCCCCATAGAATTCATCCACTCCATCCTCTATGGAGTCCATTAGCCCAATATTCAACTATCACACAATTGACATTTCTAGTCCCTTAAGTTTTATTAATATCTTTTAGCCACAAAATTAATTCTTAGTTAATTATTGACTATATTAATTAAATAACATGATTTCTCCTTTAATATATTATTCTCATAATATATTAATAAATCATACTTAATCCTCTCTCTCCATAATTAATCCTATCAAGTTGCTTTGGTGAAGGCAACCCAAAAGGACCATGCACCATCGGGTCAAGTACATACCAAAATAGTTATGGACTTAGACACTAATCCAATAGTCTCCCACTTGGATAAGTCTAATAACTATTATGCGTATGACTTCAGATCCTGATCCGCAAGCGTAGCTTTCAAAAGTCCTTGTCAACTCTGATCGTATCAGAAGCGTGTCCTTTAGATAACGGATCATATATTCCTCTATTCTAGAAATCGCATAGATGTGAGACATAGATTGAAATCATTCTCTCAGTCTATGTGTTGTTTCCCGATTTCTGATTTATGACGACTGACAACAGACTACAATTGAACACATCAAATTAGTCCCCGCTTGGCCAAGCGCTAAGGTGTCATCACTAAATCATCTAGGGGCCCACAGATATCGCTTTTATCCCTCTTTGGATAAACAGAACGGATAAACTTCGACTCAATGCTTGCTTGTATTCACTTATTGAATCACACACAACAATAAGCTTTATAACACCAAGTTACTGGTGCATTTACTTATCATTAATGTGCAACCGACAAACAAATAACAACTCACGCATCTCGGTTTCAAGAATATACAATATTATCGACTCACAATCACTCGTGATAAAATCCATGATGTGATTCTTGTGAGCTTGGGTTTAATCCAATGCTCAAATCATATTCATAAGCACTCATGAACGTTGCACCAAACATTTACTTATGTCTAATACACTTTAGACAATCCACACACCAATTCGTGATAGTCTTCATTCATACCTACTTCCAACATATGAACGACCGTGGACCGTTCGAATAATTTGATTATTCTGAAATAATTTAATTATTCAGGAAGTCAAAACATGCAAAGTGAAACACAAGAATAATACTAATCCCATATGGCCCCAAACTTTGGGTATAAATAAAACATTTTATTTAAACACCATATTGATTACTCATTATTTGTTGTTTTGGGTAATCAACTTCTTACTTGAATTATAACGACAATTGTCCCATGCTCTCAGCATGTATACTATGTTTACTTATGGTCCTTACTTTGCGAAATAGATCAAATGAACACATTTCCAATCATACTCATTTCACAACTCCCAATCCTTATCATAAGTATAAGAATATCAAATTCTTGCCACTTATAGAATATTCTAGATTCTAACATTTTATGCAATGATCCTTTCGTAAAGTCATAGCTCAAAATCATCAAGACTTGGCCAATCTCTATCAGAAACAATTCTATAGATATGATGTCTCTCACTCAAAGTACATTCCATTGAACATCCTTCGTGCATAAAAGTTTCTAATCTAGACATAGATTCTCAATATCCAACTCTCAATATGGAAACATTTCCATATTTACCATATGACAACTTATTCTTAATAGAATCTTATCTATTCATAATAATGTCGATATGGTCCATCCAATACCATACTTCCAACTACTCACAAGCAACCAATCTTCAGCGAACTTTGGATCGTCCTTTGATAGTTGTTTAATTATTTTAGTCAAAACCGATTCTAGTCCTTTTTGCCTCTTAATGTGCTAGACATTTGGAAAATTTGAGAATGTTCAAATATTATAGCATTTGCAATCGATCCTATACCCGAAGCATATGGGACACGATGCATAATGTCTTACATAAAAATATGATACTTTATCAATCTTCTGCCATAATATTTTATGTTTCATGTTCTCATAATTCGATCTATGAAGAGGGATGCCATAATCATAATCGAAATTTAAGAACACACTATGTATCCTTGACTAAATTTATTAAAATACCACAATCTAGGCCTTTAGATTTGAAATGAAGCATAATATTCTCTCCCTTAATTATAGCAAAAACATCTCTTCAACCCATGTAACCTTGCAAAGTGAAACTTTTGTTTTTCTATAATTAATATTGCCCACTTGCAATACTTAAATAATAATCATGCTCCCACTAGCTTTGACACGTATTTAGGAACCAACTAAACTTCTAGGAATCAATACACATTGACTTCCAAAGTTCATTGTTTCTAATACGATGTGCTTCGATAAGCCTTTATCTAAGCTTCTCAAAATCATACACCTTTCCTTAGATAGTTTATATGTGTGTATAAATTAATTCAGAACTCATGTTACTAAGTCCTAAATGTTCAAACTAATTGCCAAATCTCATAATTCGAACTATGAAAAAGGGATGCTATAATCATAATCGAATTTGAGAATGCAATTTACATAGTTGCCATCTCCTTAAAATCTCTCTTAGTGAAAGCGTTTCCTCACAATCATTTTCATGAAGGAGAGAAACTTTATGACACCTAGATTTTATGGTGTATGTGTTCCTATCCATGTGAATTTGTCATTACCATAATCGAAAGATAAAGTTTGTGGCAAATTCCACCTCTTATGGACAGAACTTGTTCATTCTTAATTTCTTGCCATCAAGGGTCCCACCATTGCTTCCAAGTTATCCAGCAGCTCACCTATGCCAGTCAATGTACTTTCATCGAACAAGGTGTTTGTCCTGCAACCTATTGAGAACTCGTAGAACTCATATGCATAATCACTCGGCTGGATTGGCACAGAAATAAAATTTGTCAACATGATAGGTTACAAACCTCAAGTCATGTGGTAGTGTTTACTCTTGATTAATTCTTGAATCCTTTCAAGATCTTCAGACTCCCACTGACCTCTTGACATATTAGATTCTCTTATCAAGAACATTTCTTGATAAACAAATATCCAAGAGTTAGTGTGTGTCTATATCAACACAAAACATTACACATATTTGGTCTTAGTTGGTCTTTGGCTTCTTCAAGACATCACAACATACCAAATTCAAATGTGTAATAGTAGGAAAACAATTTTCTACTTCACATTTGATAAATGTGTGTCACTCAATTCACAATCTTGGAGTACGATTCTAAGACTTGATTTTGAAACAAAGTATGACTCATCCTTTTGATTTAACCATTTCAACAATTTCTGATTCCTCTTCTTAGCCATACTAGTGTACTAAGATGTCCTTAGAGGATCAATTGTGATATGGTTCTTAATCATTAAGATGATCATAAAATCTGATACAAAAGTACTCTCCTTTCTTCTTAGATTGGAGAAACTTTTATCTTTCTGCCTTCATTGATTCTTCTTATTCATTCTGCTATTCATTAAAACCTTTCAATGATTCAGAATTACACTTAATCTTGTAAGTATAACCACATTTACTAGACCTTTTGGTAAATTATGATGAATAGTCTCATTGTTATTTGTGGTGGACTTGACTAGTGCACAACATTGTGTTCTATTCCTTTAGTCCTTCACTTGACTCACATACTTGTGTGATCAAGGAATTAGTCTTAATTTCCTAAGTACCAAGATTTCCATACATCACATGATTCAAATCATATGATTCCAAGTTTCTGTCCAATTGAAACTTGGGTGATGGGAATCTTTCCTTAGAAAATTTTGACACTACCATAAATAACATAACTAAGAATCACATCCATTTATAGATATACACAAACATCAATTTTTCACAATGATTTCATTGCAAGGATATACATAAATAAGATAAATCAAAATTTATTTTACTCATAAAAGCAGCGGAAAACATGTCCTTACAATGCAAAATCAACAGAAAATCTATGTAATCAAATATTTCTAACAACTCTATCATAACTTTCTAAGCTCAAAATCTAATCTTTGAATCCATGCGATCGTGATCCATTTCTTCGTGATCAAACTCATCTTGCTCTTCCATCAAGCTTCCTCTCTTTTCACTGATTCTGCAATCTTATCACATCAATGAATAGGAACTTAATGGAGTTAGATAGTGGATTTTACCTGAAGTAGAGCCAAACGTCTTGACTCTCCCATCTCTTAGATCTCTCAGGTAGACTGGGCAGCTTCGTCTCCAATGCCCCTTCTCTTGGCAATAAAAGCAAATTGACTCTTTTGCAACAGCACACGGAACTACTTCAGACTTTGCCTTTCTCTTATGATCAAATTTTTCGACCATGGCATGCCTTTCGTTTCCATTGCCTATATCCATAGAGGTCTAGAAGGCAGATCCACCAATCAACCTTGCTTTTCCAGTGCGCCAAATTATTGCTGATTCAGCAGCAATAAGCATATAGGTGAGATCGATGAGGGTCACGTCGTGGTTCATCATATAGTACTCTCTTACGAACTCACTATATGAGTCAGGAAGCGACTGAAGAACCTAGTCAACAGTCAGCTCCTCACAGACAACGGATTCCAACATTCTTAACCTATCAATGTGTGACTTCATCTCTAAGACGTGTGCACACACTGACTTTCCTTCGTCATGTGTACTTGCCAAAAGGGCTTGAGTGAGTTTTAACTTTTCAAGCCTTTGAACTTGTGGGTTAGGGAGAACAATAGGAGGAGGTGGAGGAAGTGAAGCATGATCTCGTGTTCCTCGATCGAATCGTGGAATATCATCTTCATGTGGAAAGCTTGTTCCACGGGATTTGGGAAGACCATAGTTGTCATACTTTGACATCTACAAAACGGGAGAAAATTCAAGTTATTTGATTGATTGAGTCCTTAATAAATCACCCAAATGAGATATTAAGCCTAGGACCCAACACAATATTCCACAACTTGGGAGAGGGATGTCGTAACCCAAATCGCAGAACATTTGAAGGTAAGTGAATGACGATTCACTAATTTTCCACCATGAAAAACGAAAAGGAAGATTATGTTGTAAATGTATTGAAAAACTCCTAGCTCCTTTGAGATTCATTGAAATTTTCAATGGCATGTTTAAATCTTGATATGCCCCTCGATTTGCGACTGGGATGCCGAGGATCACAATCAGGGTGTGAACAACCATGCAAACTTACATGGTGCCCCTAATGTTACAGTCACCTATTCGATGTGTCGGTTAACCACACACGCTCCACCAAACTATAACAAACATTGAGTCACCCTTTGCTACCTTTGTTTAGAACCATTTAGTGTGTCGGTTAACCACACACGCTCCACTAACGTCTTCACAAGGGTACAAAGTGTAATTTCATGGGATTGCATCAAATTCACTTTTGCCTAAAGTAACTAAGATTGGGAATTTTGTATAAAACATTTAGTTACTTTATACTTCATTACACTTTTAATGGAAAGGGTTTGCCCTATCCTACCCATTCGGCTAACGACCCTCCACCAATCAAGGAAGCGGTGGGTGAGAGTGGACACCCATTAAATGACCATTTTATAGGACATAACCTTATACCCCCCTTATAGATCGGCTTCGTGAATGAGGCCTACTAACGGTAAAACTAGCAGTTTAAGTTATACATATATAATATTAGACTTTTAATGTTATATATAGTATAAGGGTGTATTTTACACTTTTAAAATACTAGGTGGTCTAATTTAATAAATTATACTTTTAATTTAACTAAATGTAAACCATATTACTATGGATTTATTAACTCTCTTTTAATTATACACTTAATTAATTTAATAAAACCACAAGGGTGCAATTTGAACTTTTTCAAAACTTAGGGTTTTAGAATTGAACATTTAAAACATTAAACTTTTTAATAAAAATTTAAATTCCAAAACTTGAGGGCAAGTTTTGAAACCTTTCAAAACTATTAGATCAAAATACAAATAAGGCAATTAAACAATTAATTGGTGATTATCTAATTATGACCTAATTCAATTTCATGCAAGATAATGACAAATAATCCAAATAATTTAACATTTATCAAATATGGTAACAATTATCTAATTAGATGACCAAAATCTTTTATTTTGACAAGGATAATCATAAGGAATCAATAAAATTTGAATTTTATTAATTTTAAACAATTATGGCAATTATCCTAAGTCAAAATAGGCAGAAATTCCGAAAATCCGCCTGTCTGACAGTTAAACTCGTCGAGTTCCCATATGGACTCGCCGAGTTCAATTTACTCGACAAGTACACATTGGGACTCTACGAGTTTGTCAGGAAGATGGCCAAAAACTCGATTTTACAGCAAGAATGAATATACTAGGCATCAATACAATAGAAACCAATCAATTCTCTGATACCACTGATGGGTTTTAGCCATAATAACATCCTATGTGCTCATGAAAACCCTAAAGCTTGGATCTAGGTTTCTCTATTGTACATGCAATTCATCCAAGACTTTAAACCCTAGATCTAGCATGTGATAATCAATATTAACACAAGAATGGGGTTTAGATCTTACCTTGATTGCTATGTAGCAATAACAATCTAAAATCCTCATTGTAATGGCTTTAGAAAGCTTAGAGTCACAAGTGTCACTCCTCTAATGGCTCACAAACACCAAGAGCAAGAGGATGAAGAATGAGAAGAAAGGAAGCACCCAAAACGTGTAGAAACCCTAAGGAGACTCTTCACCACGTTTTTGGTGCCATTGGGATCCTTAAATAGTGAGGCTATTAGGGTTATCTAACAAGGAAACCCTAATTTGACTGCTTAGGCCCTAAGCAGCCCATGGACTCCCTCCTTAGAGGCCTTGGACGATTTCTAATGGGTTTCCCCATAGAATTCGTCCACTCCATCTTCTATGGAGTCCATTAGCCCAATATTCAACTATTACACAATTGACAGTTCTAGTCCCTTAAGTTTAATTAATATCTTTTAGCCACAAAATTAATTCTTAATTAATTATTGACTATATTAATTAAATAATATGATTTCTCCTTTAATATATTATTCTCATAATATATTAATAAATCATAATTAATCATCTCTCTCCATAATTCATCCTATCAAGTTGCTTTGGTGAAGGCAACCCAAAAGGACCATGCACCATCGGGTCAAGTTCATACCAAAATAGTTATCGACTTAGACACTAATGTAACAGGAGCATTCTATGGGTTTTAGCCCAACTTGATAATCCATGAAGCATTAGCCCATTATATAAGTATGGATGATTAGCACAATCAACCCATATATTTAATTAGTCTCCTTTTGATCACTTAATTAATTCCAAATTAATTCTTGATCAATACTAATTAAATAATATTATTAATATATTAGAACTTATAATATATTAATAAACCTTAAGTGTTATTTTTCTCATTTTAGTCTATCCAAATGCATGATCCCATGCAACCCAAATGGACCATGCCAAACCGGGTCAAGTACATACCGTAAATAGTTATGGACTTAGACATCATATCCAACAGTTTCCCACTTGGATGAGTCTAATAACTATAACGGCAAGTATGACTTCAGGAACCGATTAGCAATCGTAGCTCTTTCAAGGTCTCTCGGAACTAAGATGATGATGATACGCAATTTAAGATAAATGATCATATAATACTCTGTTCTAGATATCAACTGGACAAAAACATGGAACTATGTCTTACTTTTTGTCATGTAGTTGTTTCCCGGTTTCCGATTTGTTTGACATAGAACTTAATGGAACACATCAATTTAGTTTTGACCGGGCCCGGTACATAAGTCAAAACACAATCATCGAGGGGCCCAGATATCACTTCTAATCCAAGAAGGAACAGATAAACTTCGACTCTTATACACAAAGGCATGTGTCACACCCCGCTAAAGCGGAAACACGAAGCATGACAGCTGTAACGGTTTCATAGCAAAAGTTAAAGATACATCACCATCATAAAAACATTTGTAGTTTACAATATATATTTAAAGAAAACACATCCAATACAAGTCTCAAAATAAACATCATTTTTCAAAAACTAGGAACACAAAAGCATTTTCCCACTTGATGCAGCATACATATGATGATGAATCATTCGACCACTTACTAATTATTTCCTGAAAAAGCATGTAAAACGAGTGTCAACTATAAAAATAGTTGGTGAGTTTACATGTTTAAAAAAATATAGTTTCATGAAACATAATCAAAGTTTTGATAGAAATTTCCATAAAAAGTACATTGCAAAAATGATTAAATAAGTTCGTTGTCATCATGAGAAATAAAGTTTGTTGCTAAAACAAGATACAAGGTTCGTATGTGCATAATGATTATATCATGAGTTCACAACCCAAGCCTAAAGACCAAGGGTGCCCTCTTCTATGTCTATCGCTAACATAGGGAAATATGGTAAAATGCACTCAAGCGAATCGTGCGAGTGAGGAGTTGTCTACCTCCTAATAGCGTTATCCATAATAACCATAGGCTCAAATGCGTTAATGAGTTATGTGAACTGATTCTAGGGACTTAAACGCGATAAGGCCTCATGAATTAAAAATAACATACACATACATAGCAACATATAACAACCACGTTTGATACAAGTCAAATTAAATACAACGAACATAAATATTTTAGGACATGTTTTTCCACCTCAAAACATAAAAACTGAAAATAGGGGGAGTCGTGAATACTCACAATGTTTCAAGTAGGTACAAGTGGTGCCTCGGAATACACCAACACCTTATTACCGGGATCCTATGACATCAAACACATACTAGTGAGTTTCTATGTCGAAATCTAATGCTAATATACTAAACTCTACATATAGAGAAATGCCAATTTTTTTTGTTCTAATATTGGTTTTATATTAATTGGTTACTATTTTTCTGAAATTATAAAATTTTTTAACTCATGTGGTTAAGACAATTTTGGATATTAATTTTCCGTATTTTTTTGTAATATTGATTGAGGGTATTTCAACACATTTAAAGGCGTTTTAAACTCCTAAAAATGTAAAATATTATCAAACAGTTTCCAAAAATTGTAAAACCTTGTATTTTCATTCTAAATACAGTAGAGGTCTTCCAGAAATTTTCCCTTGAAATTTTGATGTGATTAACTATTTTTCCAAATTTTTAATCCTTCATAACATTATAAATTCAAAAGAAATAGCATCCAAAGGATACAAATTCCCAAACTTTTTATAATACTTCCACTAGACATACTTAAGCTGGGAAAAATATAAAAAAGTATTTATAAACTGTGTAACCTGATTTTATGATTTTTGTGCATTTATTATAATAAAAAAATGAAATAAATAGCAAACAGTTTCCAAAATTACCCAAAAAATTTTCATTAATGTTATAAAACATTATTAAGGTGAGAAAAATATAAAAATGGATTTCTAAACTGTTTAACCCAATTTTATGATTTTTTTTTATTTATTCTAATAAGAAATGGGTTTAAGTGTATTTAATCTTGGGAAAATAGGAAAAATAGCATAAAGTATCGAAAAATCATAAAAACTTTTATGTCGCATCCTAATGTATTGTAAGGTGTTTTGGTAAATTTTCATGAATTTTGGATGAGCAGAACTATTTTATGTGTTTTTAGTTCATTATAAATACAAAAATTAGTGATAAATAGTAATGCATTATGAAAAACTCTCAAAATTATTTTCTGAGTCTTTTACCTCTATTAGTAGCTGAAAAAATTATTACATATCATTTTCACGTTTTCTAAAGTTGTTTTATTATTTATTAGGGCTAAACAAAAAGAAAATCAAAAGTCATACTAAACTGAAACAAAAAGCGGTGAAACTTAACGAGGTTACATCATTTATTTAGGGGTTATCCAAGAATTTATCTGGGATTTATAGACCTCCCAAAGTATTTTATATGATTTAAGTCCTTGTTTTCTTGTAACAATTTTAATAAATAAAGGAAATGATAAAAACTCTTGGGATTTTCCAGATATTCATATCATCTTACTAGAAATCTGGGGAAATTTTATTTTGAACTGAAAAGGATTTTTAGATTTTTTTATAAATAAAATCATTTACATATACTATTAACAATGTACTTTGATCATCAAGCTCTTTAGCTTGGTGTTCATCACATGCATCACGGTTTGAAGACCATGCATGGACATTGTTGGTCATAGTGATGTTTTCAAAGGAAATACTTGAATGCATAAGGTATATGAACCTTTAAAATCAAAGGAAATACTTGAATGCATAAGGTATATGAACCTTTAAACAATAGCATACAATATCGAAAAATCATAAAAGCTTTTATATAGCATCCTAATGTATTTTAAGGTTTTCTCGTAAATTTTCCTGAATTTTGGATGAGCAGAACTATTTTATTTGTTTTTAGTGCATTATAAATACAAAACTCGGGGAAAAATAGGAATGCATTATGAAAAATTCTCAAAATATTTTTCTGGGTCTTTTACCTCTAGTTGGAGCTGCAAAAATTATTACATATCATTTTCACTTGCTCTAATGTGGTTTTATGATTTATTGGGGCTAGATAAAAAGAAAATCAAAAGTCATACTAAACAGCAACAAAAATCGATGAAACTTAATGAGGTGCCATCATTTTCTTTAGGGGTTAGCCAATAATTTATCTAGGATTTATAGACCTCAGAAAGTATTTTATATGATTTAAGCCCTTGTTTTCTTGTAACAATTTTAATAAATCAAGGAAATGATAAAAACTCTTGGGATTTTCCAGATATTCATATCATCTTACTGGGAATATGGGGAAATTTTATTTCGAACTAAAAAGGATTTTTAGATGTAGATCTGGGCCAATTTTTCCATCTTGAAGTCTTCCCGAATAGGGAGAAAGTGAGCAGATTTCGTCAGTCGATCCACTATGACACAAATTGAATCGTGACCTTTAGAAGTTATAGGAAGTTTGGTAATGAAATCCATGGATATCTGCTCCCATTTCCATTGTGGAATTTCAGTTTGCAACAAGTCGGGTGGTTTCTGATGTTTTGCTTTGACTATTGAGCATGTCAAACACTTCCCAACATACATGGCAATATCCTTTTTCATTCGAGGCCACCAATAGTACTCTTTAAGATCCTTGTACATCTTATCCGCTCTAGGGTGGATTGAGTATTTAGATCGATGAGACTCCTCTAGTACTATGTCTCTCAGATTGTTAACCCTTGGAATCCAAACTCTGTCCTTAAAGTAACATACTCTGTCGGGTTTGGTTTCAAATCTCTCTTCTAAACCATGTAAAGTTTCACCTAGAAGATTTTCCTTGACCAAGGCTTTCTCCTGGGCGTCAATGATTTGAGATTTCAAGCTTGTCTGAATTACCATCCCAAAGCTCTCACGCGGGAAGGTTTTACTCTTTCTTTTCTGCTAAGAGTGTCGGCTACTACGTTAGCCTTGCCTGGGTGATATCGTATCTCACAGTCATAATCACTAAGCAACTCTACCCATCTCCTTTGCCGCATGTTTAGCATTTTCTGATCTAGGATATGCGGAAGGCTTTTGTAATCGGTATAAATGATGCACTTGGTTCCGTACAAATAATGTCTCCATATCTTAAGAGCGAAAACTATTGTTCCTAGTTCTAGATCGTGGGTTGTATAATTTTTCTCATGCGGTTTGATTTGTCTGGAAGCATACGCAATAACCTTATCATTTTGCATTAACACACATCCTAAACCTTGATGAGACGCATCACAATACACTAAAAAGTTCTCTGATCCATCCGATAAGGCCAAAATTGGTGCATTGCACAGTTTGTTTTTCAAGATTTCGAAAGCTTCTTCGTGTTTCTCTTCCCAGAGAAATTTTCTGTCCTTTTGGGTCAGAGATGTTAATGGTTGAGCAATCCTTGAGAAATTATCAATGAAGTGTCTGTAGTACCCAGGTAATCCTAGAAACTGTCGTATTTCTGTCAGGGTTTTGGGGGCTTCCCACTTCTTGATTTCCTCAATCCTAGCTGGATCTACATGAATTACTCTTTCACCGATCACATGACCAAGGAATATACCTCCCGAATCCAGAATTCACACTTAGTGAACTTCGCATACAGTTTCTACTCCTTCAATAGCTCTAACATTAGCTTCAAATGTCTCTCATGATCATCTTTGGTTTGCAAGTAAACAAGTATGTCATCGATAAATACGATTACAAACTTGTCTAGGTACGGTCTACAGACCCTGTTCATCAAATCCATAAAAACAGATGGCGCGTTTGTTGGTCCAAAAGGCATGACTAAGAACTCATAATGTCCATAACGGGTTCTAAATGTTGTTTTATGAATGTCTCCTTCGTGAACTCTCAGTTGATGATATCCTAACCGGAGATCGATCTTGGAGAAGTATGAAGCGCCCTGTAACCGATCGAATAAGTCATCAATTTGAGGAAGAGGATATCGATTCTTTATCGTTAACCTGTTCAGTTCTCTGTAATCAATACACATTTGGAATGACCCGTCTTTTTTTTTTGACGAATAACACGGGGGCTCCCCAAGGTGAAGAACTTGGTCGTATAAACCTCTTGTCTAGAAGTTCTTGAAGTTGTCCAGACAATTCTTGCATCTTGGATGGCGCAAGGCGATATGGTTCTTTTGCTACAGGTGCCGCTCTGGGAATTAGGTCGATCCGAAACTCGGCTTGTCTGTGTGGGGGTAGTCCGGGTAATTCCTCCGGAAACACTTCATGATAGTCTTGCACCACTAGGATTTCTTTGATTTTCTTTGCTTCGGGTTCTCTTTCTACCACATGCGCCATGAATGCAACACAATCCATCTTTAGGTACTTGTGAATCTTCATGCTTGACACAATGTTTAAACTTCTTCCCGGCTTCTCACCATATATGATAAGGGTTTCATTATTGGGGAGAGGTATTATAATGACTTTCTCATAACAACCAATGTCCTCCCTATTCATGGATATCCAATCCAATCCTACTATTACATCAAAACTACCTAGCTCTATAGGAATTAGGTCAATGCTAAAGAGTTTATCAGCTGAGTTCAAAGTACAACCTTGAATTATTTCATTAGCCCTAATTTCATACCCATTAGCAAGTTCAATAGCATAAGTATTCCTCATCTTTCTCGATTTTAAGTCAATTAATGCTCTAAATTCTAAAGACACGAAACTCCTATCTGCTCCTGCCTCGAATATTACTGATGCAAAGTGATTATTTAGGAGAAACGTACTTGTAATCACTTCAGGGTTTTGACGAGCTTCTTCTGCACAATCACAAATGCTACACCCCTATCCTGCCCACCTTGATTCCTCTAGTTGACTTGCCTTCCCGGGATCTTACCATTGCTACCAGGCCTCTTGTTCAATTTTGGACAAACATTTTTGAGGTGGTTTGTACTCCCACACTCATAGCACGCCCTTTTCTCACCCTTATTCAACCTACAATACGTGGTGAAATGGCCTGTGCGATTACACTTCCGGCACACTGGACAGGCTCCCATATGATGGAAACCACACATGTCACACTTTGGATGCGGTCCAGCGTACTGGAGTCGTTTCTGAGTCTTCATCGGGTCTTGTTCTTGTGTTTTCACCATGAAATTCCTTGTGGTTTTTTGCTTCCTCCCTAAACCACCATCCTTTTTCATTTCTCCTTGATTTTATGACTTTCTCTTTTCACCTAAACTTCCCTTTATTGAATTCTTAGTCCGAATCAAGTCGTTACTCAATCGATTTGCCAAAGTCACTGCACTCTGAATGGTGTTTGGGTTTGATGAAGTAATCATTCCCCGAATCTCTGTTGCCAAACCCCAGATGTAGCGACGGTTAGGTATACTTGTATACTTTTGAAAATACTTATATTTTAAAGTATACTTTTAGTTTAAAGCACTTAGGCCCCTTTAATGTTTATAGTCTTATACCATGTAAGTTTTGGTATACTTAATTCACTATAAACAAGGGCTCTGATACCAATCTGTCACACCCCGAAACCGATGGCGGCAACGTTCCGGGGCGGAGGACGTCATGTATATCGTAACCAATGTACATAGTAAGCGTAGTAAACACAACCATTACATTACATAGAAATATTTACTTTGTTTGAAAACAAAGTGTTACAAGTGTTATATATATATATATATATATATATATATATATATATATATATATATATATATATATATCATATGATCAAAAACTAAGACGGGTCTTCTATACGCTCTGTCTTCTCCAAAAGATCGCGGTGTACCTGTCTAATGTGGACCTGAAAATACAAGCAGTTTGAAAATCAGGATAAAGTCGGTGAGTTCATAAGCGGTTCATTTTTGAAAAAGAATAAGTTTCCTTTGGTCTTCTGAAAAAAGTTGTTATCCAAGAAAATCCCATATTTTCTTATAAAAATAGTTTAGTTATCATTCGTTACACAATTCGATTTTGAGCCGTTATGTTATCCCAGGAAAATCCCTTATTTTCCTAATAGTTTAGTTATCCATTCGTTACATAATGTACTAATATTTGGCATACTTGTATTATTAGTTAAGTATTCTGATATCTTAGTTATCCTACACACGAATGTCAATTATCTACCATACTTAGCCGTATTTTCGAATATTTGGATACACTCAGAAATGTACATTAACTGTATATTCGATGTTCTGGTGACTTCCAAAAGCGTACTTTAGACGTATTTCTGAAGCTCTATCGACCTCCAAAGGCATATGTTTTCAAAACTCAGTCGATGTCCAGAGGCGTACTTTCGAATTATTTCCGAAACTCTGGTGACACTCAAGGCGTAACCTAACTGTATTTTCGAAGTCTTAGTGTCATCCAAAGGCGTTCTTTCGTATTCTTCTTTCGTATTCGTATTCATTCTATTCCTAACTGGACTTTCGTATTCGTTCTGTTCCTAACTGTACTTTCGTATTCGTTTTGTTCCTAATTGTACTTTCATATTCGTTCTGTTCCTAACTGTACTTTCGTATTCGTTCTGTTACTATCCGAGGGCGTATCTTATTAGTATTAATCCTGGTTTAAGATTAGTATGAATCCTTTGTAAATTATAAAATGTAACATAGATTATAACACTTTATAAAGGAATCTAGATTTAGTCTGAAAGTCAACTCTGCAATTCGAACTATTGGTTAATACGATTTTCAATATTAAAAGCATACAAATTATGAAACATTTGAACTGAAAATAATAAGTTTAAGTACAAGATTTCCTTGTACTTTTTCTTGTATTCCCCCCTGAAAACATTTGAAAAACATTGAAAAGGGGTAGGGGTATGAACTTACCGGACGAGGAATGTGTCGGCTAGGATGCTAAGCGTCATTTCGGGGCTTGAACGCGAGCGAGGTTCCTTTGTAATATGAAGAGATACATAAAATGTATCTAATTAGGCCTTGATATACTACTTAAAATGAATAAACATTCTGAGGCGCGAAAACACTTCAATTCAAGTGTTTGGAGTGACCCGGGTGACATCTATGGACGTATATGGCTTGGATATGGAGTTTACTCTTCAAGAGTAAACTCCTAAGAGAGTTTACGGCCCTAATGACCCACTCCCCATGAGTTTACGAACGTAAACTCATGGTGGGGTGTTCTAGGGTGCTAAATGGCCTTATAACATTTGAGGGATGATGCTAGGCTTGGTTTTAAGGCATTAGAATAGGATTTGGACATTCTAAGGACCATTTGAGGATTTTACGGCCGTAAACTCTTATATGCCTAATTAAAGTGTGTTTTAGTGGTCCTAGGTCAATCACATGTGATTTTAAGTCATTATACAAGCCTTGGGATGAATTTAGGACATCATTTGACTAGGATATAGGAGTTTACGGCCCAGGAACCTATCCTTGGGGGGTTTATGGCCATAAGCTCCTATAGGGGTGGTTTTCATCAAGTTTAAGGCCTCTAACTCGTTTGTGGTTGCTTCTAGACTTTAATCCAAGGCTTAGGAGGTGTTTAAGGGGCTTCTTAACACCTTAAAAGGAGTTTACTGCCCAAGAAAGGGTATTTACGGTCCAACCATGTTCTTGGGCCGTAAACTCATGTTTACCCCCCTAAATGTTGAGTTTAAGGTGTTCCTAGTCCATTCAAATAAGTCTTTAAGCCATATCCAAGCTCCATAAGTGATTTGGGAGGGTTTTGGGGCTCCTAAACCCATTATATGTGAGTTCACGGCCTAGGACTGTTCTAGGGCTGTAAACTCATTTAATGGTCCTATTTCATAGATTAACCATGAATTTGAAGGCTAAATATGTTATAGTAGAATTATGTTCAAAATGATTTTCAGCTTGAACTTTTGAAAAACAATGTTTTTCGGTGTGTGTACGGGCATTCCATATTATAGGCATTCATCTAGATACACTTAGAAACTAAATGCACTTTTATAATAATGCCTTTATTTAGAAATATTCTTACCCCTTATCAAGTGCTAGGTTAACCACTTAGGTTATATCACTAGCCGCTCTAGAAGCAATGCACATAGTACTAAGAATGGGTATTCCTTGGTAACTATTGACTTTAGATGTAAGATTAGTAGCTAGATATGCACTAGTAATAATCTTAAGTCGAGACCTATACCAATTATTCCTTAATACCTCTTCATCGTCTTCGTATTAGAGTTACAACTAGGAAAAAGTGTTTCGATATCGACACGAATAATAATTGGAGCATCGCGTATGGAGATAGATGAGTCGCCACTAAGCAATCACTTGGATATCATTGGCGGGCATTCCGGATTCGACTCACAAGGAGACACGGAGGTTTAACCCATACGTGAGACTTATCTACTACGCTACGAAGTTAGCTTTAGGTTGTTTCCACCTTGAGCTTAAAACTTAACATAGGATATCCCTTTGACCTCTATAAAGGGTCATAAACTGCATTGACACCATAAAACATCTTACTAACAAATTTTCTTGTCCTTTATCTTGGGGAAAAGACATCGGTACTCGCCTTAGTATTTAAGTATGATTAGCTATACTAACATACTTATTCGTTACTTCTTAATCTTCCATCGAAAATTTATTTCACTTCATCGGTTTTATTTATCATCGATAAAATATTTTATATCCACTTCATTCAACTTAGTAGACATTTCCTAACAATTTAAGCCATATTCTCGCTAAAACTCTTTTGACAACTTGCTTTAATTTAACGCTTTTCTCCAAAACTCAACTTAACTAATATTGGTTTTTACCTTGCTATTTCAATTTCATTTCGAATCCATTTCAATGGATAGATGTGCTTTTGGGGGCACATAAACCATTTTAAACATTGCTTACCATTTTGACACGTCTTCGAAAAACTAGAAACATTTTCTTTTATAATCGTGTTTAAACTCTTTGCTACAAAACATGGACCTATGACGTTGAAGTTCATTTTATGTGTAAAAGCTTCATTGAATCTTCAAAACACTTTTGTTTGACATTTTTAACAGCTTTCTCATTTAGACAATGTAATTTACTTTAATGTGTTTTCTCGAAAATACAACCTGATATTTATGCAAATTTCTACTTCAAACATGTTTATAAGACATATCTAACGCTTGTAATTCAAAACATACATTATTTGTGTACTTTGCTTCAATATAGTATTATAATCTATAAAGATTCTAAAATATAAAGCATTGCAAAACTTAGTGCTCACTTTCAAATTTCCAGTGGTGCACTTTCGACAATTCACAATTATTTATCTAAATATGTTAAGTCTTTACCTTATCCGTTTAACCATTGTTGGACTCCAGTCAAAAAGGTCAAAGTTGTCGGAATTTCAATTACATAGAAATATTTACATTGTTTGAAAACAAAGTGTTACAAGTGTTATACATACATACATATATATATATATATATATATATATATATATATATACATATATATCATATGATCAAAAACTAAGATGGGTCTTCTATACGCTCCGTCTTCTCCAACAGATCGCAGTGTACCTATCTAATGTGGACCTGAGAATACAAGCAGTTTGAAAATTAACATAAAGTTGGTGAGTTCATAAGCGGTTCATTTTTGAAAAAGAATAAGTTTCCTTTGGTTTTCTGAAAAAGTTGTTATCCATGAAAATCCCATATTTTCTTATAAAAACAGTTTACTTATCATTCGTTACACAATTCGATTTCGAGCCGTTATGTTATCCCAGTAAAATCCCTTATTTTCCTAATAGTTTAGTTATCCATTCGTTACATAATGTACTAATATTTGGCATACTTGTATTATTGGTTAAGTATTCTGATATCTTAGTTATCCTACACACGAATGTCAATTATCTACCATACTTAGCCGTATTTTCGAATATTTGGATACACTCAGAAACGTACATTAACTGTATATTCGATGTTCTGGTGACTTCCAAAAGCGTACTTTAGTATGAATCCTTTGTAAATTATAAAATGTAACATAGATTATAACACTTTATAAAGGAATCTACATTTAGTCTGAAAGTTAACCCTGCAATTCGAACTATTGGTTAACTTTGCAATTCCACTTTACATATGATTCAGGTTTGAGACACGGTGGAATTCTACCCGATACCGACGTAAACGGGGTTTTGGTCGCACCCGATTAAGTTGTGTAACCCGGCGGGGTCGAATCTAAAATTTCTCAAATTAAAAATTTGGGCCGCTTACATGAGTTTCTAAAGGGTTTAGACACTCATGAGATCATAACAAACATATTAATTTAGATAACATAGCCCAAAAACGAAATCGGAACAAATCGCTAAAGACGGGTTTTACGGACGGAACGGGTTACGGCGATGGAACATCTTCGGGTTGTCACATTATCCCCCCCTTCAAAGGGAATTTCTTCCCGAAATTCAAACTTTAGATACGACTCGTGGATTTAGAAAGAGATACTGATACTTTTGTTTCATCAGATCGTCAAGCTCTCAAGCGAACTCGGGTCCTCGCATGGCATTCCAGCGAACCTTCACTTATCGGGATACGGCTCGTTTCGTACATTTGATCTCTTAGTCTATGATCTCGATTTGTTCAAGGGGGATTACTAGGGTTTCATCAGACAGGCACTTCTAAAGATTTGGGACGTGGAAGACAGGATGGATGTTGTTATGTTCTGAAGGTACTCGGAGTTTGTAGGTTACGAGGTCGATCCTAACGAGGATCTCGAAGGGTCCAATGTACCTTGAGTTACGTTTTCCGCGCTTTCCAAGGCGTACCATGTCTTTCCAGAGTAAGACCTCCAATAAGAAGGTACATCTTTCTGTGTCAGAATGGTTAGGGTTTTGGCGATTTTGGAAAAAATTTTGGATGAACCTGCAATAGTAGCTAGCGAGACCCAAGAATTGATAGGTTTCTATGGGTATCTTCGGTGCCGACCAATTCTCTATTGCTTTGATCTTAGGAGAATTTCATGCGGATGTCTTCATCGTCTACTACATGACCAAGGAAAATGGTTGGACCGATGGGCACCACTACGAACTCATAGTGATCATATCGAGTCCCAAACACTGTCTAGGAAACATTATCTTCGTGAGCGCGTAGCTGATGGTGTCTTGAACTGAGGTCTATCTTCGAGGAGTAGCTGGCTCCCTGAAGTTTATCGAAGAAGTCATCTATTTGGGAAAGAGGATATTAGTTTTGACAGTCAACTCATTAGGCTGCCTGGATAATTCATGTATTTCTGCTGGAGCTAAGCGATACGGAGGTTTGGCTACGGGAGGTGGTTCCAGGGATTAAGTTGATACGAGGCTCGACTTGACGTTCAGGAGGAATTCTTGGGAGCTCTTTGGGAAAGACATCAGGAAAATTACAGACTTCGGAGATGCTCTCGGGGTCTTTAACTTCTTGTTTCTCACTGATTACATGGGCTAGGAATACATGACATTCCTTTCGAGGAAACTTTTGAGCTTTGACGCAGGAAATGATATGATGATTAGAGCTAAACTTATCGCCATGGATCATGAGAGTCTGGTCAGAGTGAAGATTGAGAAGAATAGCTTTTTCATAACAGAGCATATCAACACGATCGGGACTCAATCGATACATGCGAAGGATAACATCAAAGGTCTTTAGTGAAACTGACATTAGGTTAATGAGGAAAGAATGATTACTCAAGGTAAGGGTACAGCTTAGGAATAAATCGTTAGCGCACTCATTCTCTCCTCTAGCCATCTCGACAGCAAATGTTTCGGTTATTAGACGAGGACTTTGTTTACGAAAATATTTGAATGAATGACTAATAAAACTTTCTTGACACTATATTCGAAAAGGCGGCGAGCATAAGAATTGTCGAGAAGAAACATTACCCGCTACGATGGTGGGATTAGTGGTTGCCTCTTCCGGATTTATAGCCAG
Source organism: Lactuca serriola (assembly GCF_051521515.1). NCBI lineage: Eukaryota > Viridiplantae > Streptophyta > Magnoliopsida > Asterales > Asteraceae > Lactuca > Lactuca serriola. Next base: position 104,140,476 of record NC_136412.1, read on the forward strand.
AGCTATCCCAGCGTTGTTGGCGTGGTTGGTGGTTGTTGCTTTTGGGCAGTTTCGCTTGAAATGCCCGATTTCTCCACAATCATAACAGGCCTGATCGGTACTTGATCCAGAAGCTTGACTGATTAGTTGAGCTGGTGTTCTGCAGCTTCGAGTAAGGTGGCCCTTCTTGCCAAATCTAATACAAATCCTCTCACGTCATAGGCCAGGAATACCATGGTGATAACTACACCTGTTGCACCAAGGGAGGTTGTCAGCATACCCATTGATAGGTGCTTGAGCTGTAGACACAGCAACAGGGGTAGTGATAGCTTGAACTACCACATTTTCATGCCTCTTGGAGGGTCCTTGTGAACATTGACCCTTTCGCTTTTTTCAGATAACCTTCTTCCTCTTATCACACTCATTCTGGTGTTCCTGATCATCTTCATGGTTTTGGGGATAGCTGCTACTTCCTGGACCACTAGACTTGCCAAGGTTCAAAAGCGTCATTACAGCAGTCACTGCAGCAGTAACAACTGTTTGAAACAAGATGAAGTCGAACGGAGGAGAGTATGGCGGCGGAGAGTTGTTGTTCCTTGGGCTAGGTCCTTTCTTTGGAGACACCTTGATCTAAAAAGATCAAGAAAGAGAGGATGGTAAGTCCTCTGAATTGAATCAAGAGATATGAAACAAGGGATATCTCTTTATGACAGACATAGAATTCTATTAAGCGATAAAGCTTGAATGAATTATCAAGACAAATAAATTATTGCTAAAAGAATGATCGAGGGGCAACGCTTGAATGAGGATTTTCTACAACGAAGTTGGATCTAGAAATACTCCCATAGTATTTCACGCTTTGTTACGACGATGGCTCTTTGTTTGGGTATTGGCTAAGTTTTAGGCATGTTCAACACCACAGTCACTCCTAAGCACATGTTGGTCGTGTCTCGAATGAATATAGTTGATCAGGCTATATTGACCCTAGACACGACTACATAACTGCCCAGGTTGAACCGCAGTGTACAACACCCATCTACTTATGTTTTGTCCTACTTATAGTTATGAATCTCGACGGTTAGGTATACTTGTATACTTTTGAAAATACTTATATTTTAAAGTATACTTTTAGTTCAGAGCACTTAGGCCCCTTTAATGTTTATAGCCTTATACCATGTAAGGTTTGGCATACTTAGTTCACTATAAACAAGGGCTCTGATACCAATCTGTCACACCCCAAAACCGATGGTGGAAACGTTCCGGGGCAGAGGACGTCATGTATATCGTAACCAATGTACATAGTAAGCGTAGTAAACACAACCATTACATTACATAGAAATATTTACATTGTTTGAAAACAAAGTGTTACAAGTGTTATACATATATATATATATATATATATATATATATATATATATATCATATGATCAAAAACTAAGACGGGTCTTCTATACGCTCCGTCTTCTCCAAAAGATCGCAGTGTACCTGTCTAATGTGGACCTGAGAATTCAAGCAGTTTGAAAATCAGCATAAATCTGGTGAGTTCATAAGCGGTTCATTTTTGAAAAAGAATAAGTTTCCTTTGGCTTTTTGAAAAAGTTGTTATCCAATAAAATCTCATGTTTTCTTATAAAAACAGTTTAGTTATCATTCGTTACACAATTCGATTTCGAGCTGTTATGTTATCCCAAGAAAATCCCTTATTTTCCTAATTACATAATGTACTAATATTTGGCATACTTGTATTATTAGTTAAGTATTCTGATATCTTAGTTATCCTACACACGAATGTCAATTATCTACCATACTTAGCCGTATTTTCGAATATTTGGATACACTCAGAAACGTACATTAACTGTATATTCGATGTTCTGGTGACTTCCAAAAGCGTACTTTAGACGTATTTCCAAAGCTCTGTCGACATCCAAAGGCGTTTGTTTTCGAAACTCAGTCGATGTCCAGAGGCATACTTTTGAATTATTTCCGAAACTCTGGTGACACTCAAGGCATACACTAACTGTATTTCCGAAGTCTTAGTGTCATCCAAAGGCGTTCTTTCGTGTTCGTCTTTCGTATTCGTATTCGTTCTATTCCTAACTGTACTTTCGTATTCGTTCTGTTCCTAACTGTACTTTCGTATTCGTTCTGTTCCTAACTGTACTTTCGTATTCGTTCTGTTACTATCCGAGGGCGTATCTTATTAGTATTAATCCTAGTTTAATATTAGTATGAATCCTTTGTAAATTATAAAATGTAGCATAGATTATAACACTTTATAAAGGAATCTACATTTAGTCTGAAAGTTAACTTGCAATTCGAAATATTGGTTAATACGATTTTCAATATTAAAAGCATACAAATTATGAAACATTTGAACTAAAAATAATAAGTTTAAGTACAAGATTTCCTTTTACTTTTGCTTGTATTCCCCCCCTGAAAACATTTGAAAAATATTGAAAAAGGGTAAGGGTATGAACTCACCGCATGAGGAATGTGTCGGCTAGGATGCTAAGCGTCAGTTCCGGGCTTGAACGCGAGCGAGGTTCCTATGTATTATGAAGAGATACAAAAAATGTATCTAATTAGGCCTTGATATACTACTTAAAATGAATAAACATTTTGAGGCGCGAAAACACTTCAATTCAAGTGTTTGGAGTGACCCGGGTGACATCTATGGACGTATACGGCTTGGATATGGAGTTTATTCTTCAAGAGTAAACTCCTAAGAGAGTTTACGGCCCTACTGACCCACTCCCCATGAGTTTACGGCCGTAAACTCATGGTGTGGTGTTCTAGGGTGCTAAATGGACTTATAACATTTGAGGGATGATGCTAGGCTTGGTTTTAAGGCATTGGAATGGGATTTGGACATTCTAAGGACCATTTGAGGAGTTTACGGCAGTGAACTAGGAGTTTACGGTCGTAAACTCTTATATGCCTAATTAAAGTGTGTTTTAGTGGTCCTAGGTCAATCACATGTGATTCTAAGTCATTATACAAGCCTTGGGATGAATTTAGGACATCATTTGACTAGGATGTACGATTTTACGGCCCAGGAACCTATCCTTGGGGGGTTTACGGCCGTAAGCTCCTATAGGGGTGGTTTTCATCATGTTTAAGGCCTCTAACTCGTTTGTGGTTGCTTCTAGACTTTAATCTAAGGCTTAGGAGGTGTTTAAGGGGCTTCTTAACACCTTAAAAGGATTTTACTACCCAAGAAAGGGTGTTTACGGTCCAAGCATGTGCTTGGGCCATAAACTCATGTTTACCCCCCTAAATGTTGAGTTTAATGTGTTCCTTGTCCATTTAAATAAGTCTTTAAGCCATATCCAAGCTCCATAAGTGATTTGGGAGGGTTTTAGGGCTCCAAAACCCATTATATGTGAGTTCACGGCCTAGGACTGTTCTAGGGCCGTAAACTCATGTTAATGGTCCTATTTCATAGATTAACAATGAATTTGAATGCTAAAGATGTTATACTAGAAGTTAGGATAGTTACCTTGATGATTTTGAGCTTCAAATGAGTGATTTTGGATCAAGAACTTGGATTTGAGGAGAGAGGTTAGAGAGAGAGAGAGAGAGAGGAAAAGGCTTCAAATGAAGCTCATTCCACTTTATATATGGTTTGGTTTTGGGACAGGGTGGAATTCTACCCGATACCGACGTTAAACGGGGCTTTTGGTCGCACCCGATTAAGTTGTCGTAACCCAGCGAGGTCGAATCTAAAATTTCTCAAATTAGAAATTTGGGCCGCTTACATTAGTTTCTAAAGGGTTTAGACACTAATGAGATCATAATAAACATATTAATTTAGATAACTTAGCCCAAAAACAAAATCGGAACAAATCGCTAAAGACGGGTTTTACGGACAGAATGGGCTACGGCGATGGAACAACTTCGGGTTGTCACAAGTTGATATGCCGTTGCACGACCTTGGGTTTGCACTTGGGTATTCCACCATGTCAATTCCCTATCCTGGAGTAGACAAGTTGCATATTCCACTTTGTTGCGTTCGAGACATTTGCTAATGTGAAGGACCGACTCCATACTATCAATCCACTTCAGCAACCCAACTGCACCTTCTTTTCCATGAAACTCCTTTGGTTTACATGCCATAAAGGACTTGTAGTTGCACTCTCTTTCATTGTTACCCTAATTTCCACTCAGGTTTCCTTGAGTAGCATTTAGACCCGTTGTGACTTGAGTGACGATGTTTGGCATTGCTGCCATGAGCTGTTGTGCTACCAGTTGAGCAACATCAGGTGTTTTGTTCTGTGGGCGTCCATGAGTTGGCCTTCCTGAAGGCATGGTTCTAAGACACAATAATAAAATACATATAATTAATTGTTTTTAAAATATTGTAAAGTTTTCGGTACTACATTATTTTCCAAATCATTACACAAAGTCAAAACCATATTCTGCACCACTTTTTGCATACAGTTTTATTGTTGATGCAAAATCTTTTATCTGACAATAAACATTTATCATAAATTTCATAACGTTAAAAAGTATATAAATATGAAAGTTCAATACATATCGATTGAAGGCAAACGGGCAACAAGCTACGCCGCTAGCCCTTTTTGGATGGCAAAACCAATTCTTTTGAAAACAACATTTATGGATCTAGGAGATATGACATTAGAATGCATGACCCGTTGGACTCTATTAAGTAGCTCCACCGCCTATGGTGCGAGAAAACCAAATGTATCGAATGCAAAAGGAACAAACACATGTTGATTTTCTCTACATGCATTCTCGTGCTTTACCACTTTGCACGTAGCGGCTTTCAAAGCGGCATGCCCAGCTGCAAAACCTCCGCTCCCCAAACCAACGAGAGGAGAGACACCAGTAAGATCTACGCACGCATGCTTCCCTCCTATACATCAAAAGACCAAAATGTCATAACTAAACTTCACATTTCAAACTTTTGACAAACATAATATAAGTTTTTCTACAAAATATTTAAAATAGTTTAAACATTCCAAAACATTACGTCATTATCCAAACAAGGTTTTCAGTTTTCTTCCAAAAGACATTTCAAAAGACATCCCACATGGGTATTGAAAACATAACGAAGTAAAGTACAGACATCAGAACCAAACATGGATCACTATCCCAACGAAATACATCAACACCATAATCAGGAGTCCTCCTCCAAACATATAGCATTTGGTCACCAAACGATCCACAACTCTCTCTGCATTCCTGGCAGTCAGGATAGCTTCTGTCTCATACTGATGCATGGTATCCATTCCTACCATCATCCCATCCAATATTTGTTGATGTTCATCAATCACTACACGATCCTGATGTAAACTTGCTGCCATCCACTGAATTCTCCTCGACTCCTCCGGGGATAGACCCGTATGCCGAACAGGAATCTCAATATCTCGTTGTGGTGGGGGTACTCCTGATCCTACTATGCTAGGTCCTACTATGTCAAATGTCATCCCCATACGTCTAGGGATGCTCTTCCTTGTCGTCCGTCGAACACAAAGACCATAGAGTGGCAGTTGTGGTATCATCGATGCAGGTGAAGCTCCACCTTGCTGACTTAAGGAGTCGTCGCTACTAGTGTCATGTGAGTCTCGTATGTCTCTCGTGTATTTGGATGGATCTTCCTCCACAGAGGCGGGTGGGTCACGTCTCGGAAATGCCGTAATGTAGCCGGACTCGTCAACTAAAAAGGTAGTGTGGGATGATGATGATTTTGACATAGTAGGGTGAGACATAAGTATAATGAGCTATAAAATACATAATAATGAATGCCTATAGTATGCAATGCTTACACACACCAAAAATTTTCCTTTTTATTTTTAAAATAAAGTTTTCATGAAAATTTAGTTGAATATATTCCCATTGTAATTAGCTCAAGTCTTGTAAAATCTTTCCTTAATTAAACATAGGTGATCAGGCTATGTTTAATTGAGGTCCAATAATACAATTCCTGACCTAATTATATTGAAAATATGTTCGATGTTTCAAAATTCATATATATTTCGGTTATAGTTTTGGTCTTCTAAAAGAAGATTGATGTTCCCTATAACCTTTGGCTCTGATACCATTTCTGTCACACCCCGCTAAAGCGGAAACACGAAGCATGACAGCAGTAACGGTTTCATAGCAAAAGTTAAAGATACATCACCATCATAAAAACATTTGTAGTTTACAATATATATTTAAAGAAAACATATCCAATACAAGTCCCAAAATAAACATCATTTTTCAAAAACTAGGAACACAAAAGCATTTTCCCACTTGATGCAGCATACATATGATGATGAATCTTTCGACCACTTACTAATTATTTCCTGAAAAAGCATGTAAAACGAGTGTCAACTATAAAAATAGTTGGTGAGTTCACATGTTTAAAAAAATATAGTTTCATGAAACATAATCAAAGTTTTGATAGAAGTTTCCATAAAAAGTACATTGCAAAAATGATTAAATAAGTTCGTTGCCATCATGAGAAATAAAGTTTGTTGCTAAAACGAGATACAAGGTTCGTATGTGCATAATGATTATATCATGAGTTCACAACCCAAGCCTAAAGACCGAGGGTGCCCTCTTCTATGTCTATCACTAACATAGGGAAATATGGTAAAATGCACTCAAGCGAATCATGCGAGTGAGGAGTTGTCTACCTCCTAATAGCGCTATCCATAATAACCATAGGCTCAAATGAGTTAATGAGTCGTGTGAACTGATTCCAGGGACTTAAACGTGATAAGGCCTCATGAATTAACAATAACATACACATACATAGCAACATATAATAACCACGTTTGATACAATTCAAATTAAATACAACGAACATAAATATTTTAGGACATGTTTTTCCACCCCAAAACATAAAAACTGAAAATAGAGGGAGTCATGAATACTCACAATGTTTCAAGTAGGTACAAGTGGTGCCTCGGAATACACCAACGCCTTACTACCGGGATCCTATGACATCAAACACATACTAGTGAGTTTCTATGTCGAAATCTAATACTAATATACTAAACTCTACATATAGAGAAATGCCAATTTTTTTTTGTTCTAATATTGGTTTTATATTAATTAGTTACTATTTTTCTGAAATTATGAAATTTTATAACTCATGTGGTTAAGACAATTTTGGATATTAATTTTCCATATTTTTTTGTACTATTGATTGAGGGTATTTCAACACATTTAAAGGTGTTTTAAACTCCTAAAAATGTAAAATATTATCAAACAGTTTCCAAAAATTTTCAAACCTTGTATTTTCATTTTAAATATAGTAGAGATCTTCTAAAAATTTTCCCTTGAAATTTTGAAGTGATTAACTATTTTTCCAAATTTTTAATCCTTCATAATATTATAAATTCATGAAAAGTAGAATCCAAAGGATAAAAATTCCCAAACTTTTTATAATATTTCCACTAGACATACGTAATCTGGGAAAAATATAAAAATGGATTTCTAAACTGTTTAACCCAATTTTATGATTTTTGTGCATTTATTATAATAAAAAATGAAAGAAATAGCAAACAGTTTCCAAAAATACCCAAACTTTTTGAATTAGTGTTATTAAACATTATTAAGGTGGGAAAAATATAAAAATGTATTTCTAAACTGTTTAACCCAATTTTATGATTTTTGTGCATTTATTCTAATAAGAAATGGGTTTAAGTGTAATTAATCTTGGGAAAATAGGAAAAATAGCATACAGTATCTAAAAATCATAAAAACGTTTATTTAGCTTCCTAATGTATTTTAAGGTGTTTTAGTAAATTTTCGTGAATTTTGGATGAGCAGAACTATTTTATTTGTTTTTAGTTCATTATAAATACAAAAATCAAGGGAAAATAGTAATGCATTATGAAAAATTCTAAAAACATTTTTCTAAGTCTTATACCTATATTAGGAGCTACGAAAATTATTACATATCATTTTCACATTTTCTAAAGTTGTTTTATTGTTTATTGGGGCTAAACAAAAAGAAAATCAAAAGTCATACTAAACTGAAACAAAAAGCGGTGAAACTTAATGAGGTTCCATAATTTACTTTAGGGGTCATCCAAGAATTTATCTACAATTTATAGACCACACAAAGTATTTTATATGATTTAAGTCCTTGTTTTCTTGTAACAATTTTAATAAATCAAGGAAATGATAAAAACTCTTGGGATTTTCCAGATATTCATATCATCTTACTGGGAATCTGGGGAGATTTTATTTCGAACTAAAAAGGATTTTTAGATTTTTTTTATAAATAAAATCATTTACATGTACTATTAACAATGTACTTTGATCATCAAGCTCTTTAGCTTGGTGTTCATCACATGCATCACGGTTTGAAGACCATTCATGGACATATGTTGGTCATAGTGATTTTTCAAAGGAAATACTTGAATGCATAAGGTATATGAACCTTTAAAACTTTTAAAAATCCGTATTTTAGGGTTTGACATATGTTTTGGTCCTTAGATTTCACCATTAAACAACATGCATGTTGTTCTTGGGTGAAACCCTACCACCTTCATCATCAAACTCGAAATTGATGGATATGTTTATGAATGTTCATAACGAATGGTGTAGAATAATGAGAAGTACAAGAAAAACCTTTAAAACAAGAAAGAAAAATGAAGGAAGATGAAGGATTTTCGTGATTACCTTGAAGAACAACCCTAGAAGATGAAGATTTGAAGGTTGAGAGGTGTTCTTGGCTGCAGAATTTCATGGATTTGGAGAGGGATAATGAGAGTGTTGAATGGTTGAAGTGATAGAAAATGAGAGAGAGTGAGAAAGAAGTTAGAGTGCAAATGTGGTGAAAATGATTAGGTGTGTTGGGAAGGGGAAGGGTGTATTGGGAGAAGGGAGGCCGAGTTTTTTGAGGGTATTAGAGAGTCTACGTCTCACTTATTTCTTCTAACTATAATCTCTCCTATTTTTATAAATTTTTCCATATTTTTATAACTATGCATTTACCTAGTTTTCTTTTCATAAAATCTTGACATTTAACTTGTAGATTAGGGTTAAATGTTAATAATTAAATTTTCTTTCCATGATTATATTTAATAATTTTTTTAACTTAAATTGATCTTATAAGGTTCATAATAAATTTTTATGGAGTTTATGTGTTAATTTTATAAAATTTAGGTTTTTAGGGCTTTTTAGGGTTTTGGGACCTTGTTAGCTATTTAAAAATATAATGAAGTGAAATTAGAAGATTTTAATTTATTTTAGGTTTTCATACCCTTTTTCAATTGTATCAATGTTTTTATTTTTGTTTTAATTCGGGTATTGACATTCTCTATAGTAGTTGAACAATTAACTTGAATTGTAAGAGTCAAGTATATTAGTCATAGATTTTTGTTGGATCCAAGTTTCTACAAGATTATGACCTAATATCTACTACTAGGCCATGGCATGATGTGTATATATGGTTAATGAAAAGATGCATAAGTCCGAGAATGACCTAAATTTGACGGTTGTCACAGCACGTTTTATAACATCGAATTACCAATGTGTTTTCGTACAATCAATGCATAACCAACTCATAGTCAACAAGTCATATCTCCAGGTTTGAAGACTTATATGATATTACCATCTCACAATCACTCGAGATAAATTCCATGAAGTGATACAAGTGAGCGTGGGTTGAATCCAATACTCAGAACTTATGGGCACTCATGAGTGTTGTAGCACCTCTTTGCTATGTCCAACAAATTAGACATCTATAATCCAACTCATGACAGTCTTGATTCATATCTACTTCCAACATATGACTGACTGTGGAGAATTTGAATAATATGATATACCATAACATAATTATTTTGGAAGTCAAAACATGCAAAATGAAATTATAGTAAAGGATTGACAAAAGATAGCAACACTTAACTCACAAATAAACAACAACTTTTATTCATCATCAACTGTCAAATACACTTTACAAATTTCAAAGCTATCTAACTACTGAAACTAATATCATCCTTTAGCCCTATGCGCCTCGCATGCTGGAGATGCTTAACCCTACCTAGTCCCTTCATGAGGGGATTTGTTGTGTTCTCATCTGATGAAACCCTCTTTGCCACGAGGAGTCCTTCTTCTATACGATGTCTGATGAAATGATAGTTTCTGTCAATGTGTCTGGATCTCCCGTGATCCCTTGGTTCCTTGGCTAAGGCAACTGCACTTTCACTATCATAGAAAAATTCCATAGGCTCCTTTATAGTTGTACAACTCCAAGGTCTCCAATGAAGTTATTTAGCCATATAGCCTCCTTTGTTGCCTCTCTTGCCACTATATACTCTAATTCGCAAGTTGAATTAGCCAATGTCTCCTACTTGGAACTTTTCCAAGTTATTGCTCCTCTGTTTAAGGTAAACACCCAGCCTGAATGAGAGCGGAAATTATCCCTATCAGTCTGGAAGCTAGCATCACTATACCCTACTACTCTCAAGTCATCACTCCCACCGAGGGTAAGGACCCAGTCCTTAGTCCTCCATAGGTACTTAAGAATGTTCTTCACCGCAGTTGAGAGAGCCTTGCCAAGGCTCCCCAGATATCTACTGACCATGCTCAAGGTGAAGGCCACATCAGGACGAGTACAAGTCATAGGATACATGATCGAACCTACAGCGGAAGCATACATAACTCGACTCATCTCAGCTATCTCGTCTTCTGTATTCGGACTCTGACTCTTACTCAATATGGCATTACTCTGGATCGGTAACTCTCCTTTCTTGGAATTCTGCATGCTGAACCTATTCAGCACCTTATCCAAGTTGGTACTCTGACTAAGTCCAATTAGTCTTTTACTCCTGTCTCTCAAAATCCTTATCCCTAGGATATAGGTAGCTTCTCCAAGGTCCTTCATAGCGAAATACTTCCCAATCCAGGACTTAACCTTCTACAATTGGGATGTCATTTCCCATGAGTAGTATGTCATCCACATATAATACCAAAAAGCTAACTATACTCCCACTCGCCTTGACATATACACAAGATTCATCTTCACTCCTCGAAAAGCCAAACTCTTTGACTTTCTCATCGAAACAAAGATTTCATCTGCGAGGTGCGTGTTTCAATCCATAGATGGATTTCTCAAGCTTACACACTCTATTAGGGTATTCTATGCTGAAAAAACCCTCTGGCCAACTCATGTAAACATCCTCAGCCAACTTTCCATTAAGGAAAGCAATTTTGACATCCATTTTCCATATTTCATAATCATGAAATGTAGAAATGGCTAACATAACCCTAATAGACTTAATCTTTGCTACTGGTGAAAAGGTCTCAACATAGTCAACTCCCAGAGTTTGAGAAAAGCCCTTTGCAACCAGTCGCGCTTTATAAGTGTGTACATTACCATCCATGTCGGTCTTCTTCTTGAAGATCCATTTGCACCCAACTATCTTACGACCTGGTACATTGTCAACCAAGTTCCAAACTTGATTTTCATACATGGACTGTATCTCACTGTCCATTGCCTCTTTCCATTTAGCAGCCTTAAGGCCTGCCATGGCTTCCGTGTAGCTGTTAGGTTCATCCAGACCAATCAGTGTGTTATCACTAATAAGTGTATCACCTTTCACAGTAATATGGAAACCATAGTAATGCTCAAGTGCATTCCTAACTCTCATGGAACGCCTTAGAGGTACAGACTCATCAGTCAGATCAACAAGAGTTTCCTCCTCATGTTGATTGCTAGTGTTTGAGGTTCCTTCACCACTTGAATCTTGAATTTCTTCAAGGTCAATTTACCTCCCACTGTTTCCTTGGCTTATGAACTCTCTCTCTCTCTCTCTCTCTCTCTCTCTCTCTCTCAAGACTCCCCTCCTTGCTACAAAGACCACATGATCATTGGGTCTGTAGAAGAGGTAACCGAAGGATTTCTGTGGGTAGTCAATGAAAATACACCTCTCACTTCGGGGCTCGATCTTATCGAGAATCTCACACCTCACGAAATCCTCGCAACCCCAAATCATGATGTGGTCCAGATTTGGAACTTTTCCAGTCCACACCTCATGATGTGTTTTGGCAACCTTTTTGGTAGGGACTAGATTAAGAATATGTGCGGCAGTCTCTAAGGCATACCCCCAAAATGAGATTGGTAGCAAAGCTTGATTCATCATGGAACGAACCATGTCCAATAAAGTTCGATTACGCCTCTCAACCACACCATTAAGCTATGGTGTTCTAGGAGGTGTCAATTGTGAGACAATCCCACATTCCTTAAGATAGTCAAGGAACTATGTACTAAGATACTCACCACCTCAATCGGATCGAAGCATCTTAATGTTCCTGCCTAATTGATTCTCCACTTCCTGCCTAAACTCTTTGAACTTATCAAAGGTTTCTGAATTATGCTTGATTAAGTAGACATATACATATCTACTAAAATCATCAGTAAAAGTCACATAGTAGCGGTTAGCATCTCTTATGGCGGTTCTGAAGGATCCACACACATTAGTGTGTACCAGATCCAACAAACCTTCACCCCTAGCACAAGAACCAATGAAGGGTGATTTTGTCATTTTTCCAAGTAGACAAGATTCACAACTATCATCCAACTTTAGGTCAAATGACTCCAAGACTCCATCCTTTTGTAGTTGGCCTATGCATTTCTTGCTTACATGTCCAAGACGACAATGCCATAATGATGCTTTATCCAAGTTAGTGGAAGAATCAATACACAACATATTATTTCCTAGGTTATCTACAACAGATACAACTTCATACACACCATCACAAGGTAATGCTTAAAATAAAGAACATTATTAAAGAAAGCATTAATACTACCATATTCATTATCAAAAGAAAAGGTAAACCCTTACTTGTACAAAGCATGAAAAGAAATAATATTCCTCGCCATTTCAGACAAGTAACAACATTTATTCAAATCTAATGTTAACCCACTACTTAGCAACAAAGTATAAACTCAAATCTTGGTGACAGGTGATGCTTTCATATTCCCCATGATTAATCTTATCTTTCCATGCTCTACATCCTCACTTCTTCTTAGTCCCTGCAAGTCAGGAAAAATATGAATACCACAACCGGTATCAAGGACCCAAGAGTTAGAATGGGGTGAGTTATTAGACAACATAGTGTAAATACCTACATGTTTGGGTTTCACTTTACCATCCTTCATATCTTGCAGATACTTTAGGCAGTTTCGCTTCCAGTGCGACTTTTCGTGGCAATAGAAGCATTCAGCATATTTAGGGTTAGCAAAAAGAGTGACGGAACCTTTCTTGGTTCCACTTGAAGAGGAGCCTTCAAGGGACTTTCCATTAGTGCACTTCGAGGAGCTCTTCCTCTTCTTCCCTTTGCCTTGCCCGGTTGCCAAGACAGGGGCCACGGTAGGAGTAGGAGTGGTAACAACCGACTTACCCTTAAGACCACTGTCGGTGGTCTTCAAGAGTCCTTGAAGTTTGCTGAGTGTAACTTCCTCCTTGTTCATGTGGTATGTTATTCGGAATTGGTCAAAACAAGAAGGTAAGGAGTGCAAAATGATGTCAATTGCCAACTCCTCGGGGAAGTTCACATTTAGCTTCAGCAACCGGTCCATATACATTTGCATTTTTTTGCAAGTGGCCAGTGATGGGTTCACCATCCTTTATTCGGCTTGTTATCATGGAGCAGATGATTTCATACCTCTCTTGGCAAGAACTTTGATGGTGGCGGTCCATCAAGTCCTAGTGCATCTCAAAAGGGTAATAGTCCTCATAGGACTTCTGGAGTTCAGCTGTCATCGTGGCCATCATGATGCAAGCCACTTTCGTGGCATCTCTCTCATGAGTCCAAAATTTAGCAATCTCCTCAAGAGTAGTAGTTGACTCATCAATTTCCTTTAGCTCCTTGTCGAGGACATATTCCTTGTCCTCGTAGCGAGTGACCATCCTGATGTTCTGGATCCAATCCATAAAGTTGGAACCATTGAATATGACTCTCCCACAAAGGTTCACGAGAAAGAAGGAGCTGGTAGGGTTTGAGCCAGAAGCAGCATTGTTTGAAGACATTTGAAAATAAGAAAGACAAGTTTAGATTAGATATAAAGATAGTCCTTAATAAAACAAACAAATGTAACATTAAGGCTAGGACCCAACACAATATTTTATAACTTAGAAGAGGATGTCGTAACCCAAGCTATAAAATATTTGAAGGTAGGTGAATGACGATTTACCAATTTCCACCATTAAAAACGAAATAAAGTATTAGGTTTTAATTGGTTTTGAAACTCCTAGATTCTTTGAGATTCATTGAACTTTTCAATGGCATGTTTCAATCTCGAGTGTGCCCATCAAGTTTTGTGACTTGGATGCCGAGGATCACAAAACAAGGTGTGAAGTAACCACGCAAATTACTTGGTACCCTTAATATTTACCCCTCAATCGATGTGTCGGTTAACCACACACGCTCCATCGATACTATCATAAACATTAAGTTACCCTTTGCCTACCTTGTTAAGTCCAAGTTAATGTGCCGGTTAACCACACACGCTCCACTAACGACTTAAACAAAGTGAAAAGTGTAATTTCATGTGTTAGCACCTTATTCACATTTTCATAAAGTAACTAAGACTGGGAATTTATAAAAACATTTAGTTACTTTAGTATCATTATACTTTTAATGAGAATTTAAAGTCATTGTCCTACCTGTTCGGCCAACGACCCTCCACCATTCAAGGAAGCGGTGGGTGAGAATGGACACCCATTAAGCTTTCATTTTATAGGCAACAACCTTATACACCCCTTATAGACCAACTTCGTGAATGAGGCATACTAACGGTAAAACAAATTTTGTTCTTATACATATATATATATATATATATATATATATATATATATATATTATTAACTTATAATATTATAAAGTATAAGGGTTGGATTTTAACTTTTAAAATTCTGGGGTTGGAACTAAAGTTTTTTAAAGTGACTTTACATGTTCCAAAACTTGAGGGCAAGTTTTGTAACTTTACAAAACCTTTCATCTTTCATAACTTATGAGTTAATGATGTAATAAAATGAGTGACTTTTCATTTTATGTAACCTATGTGTTTCTTTAATGGACTTTAAAAGAAAGACTTTTGGTAATCCATAACTTGAGGACAAATTATGGATTCCATTAAAACACATAATGATCAAGAATTAAACTAACAAGCAAGTTACAAATAATTCCTCTGATCTTCTAAACTCATAAGTTCATGAGCATGCATATCAATAATTTTAAGAATCATAAATAAACCATATAAAACTTGAAATTTTTGATATTAGCCATTACAAATGGATTAGAGCAACCATTACACCATCTAAAACAAGTTTTAAAACACCAAAATAGTTTAGGGTAATGTTTCTTGTCCATTTCAAGCAGCAAAAGTCAAAAATCCGCAGTCAGAGGCTCCTACTCGTCGAGTGCAAGAACCTACTCGATGAGTAGGATGAATATGTGCTTGGACTCGTCGAGTCCCCCCATGGACTCGGCGAGTCCACTGTCTAAACAACAAGATTTTCAGTTTTTTTTCACAATTTTGCATCATATATCAAGAAAACAAGCCTAGGCTCTGATACCACTGAAGGGTTTTGAGCATTCTAACACTCTTATGGTGTACATTCAGCCCTAGAAACCTTGGATCTATGTTTTTATCTATGATACATGCAAAATAGTTTTCCAAGGTTCACAACCTATCTAGCATACATGGGGAACTTTTAAGCATAAAAGTTAGTAAGAGTTACATACCTTGTAGTAGTTAGGATTCCTTGAAAACCTTGTGAGCGTAGCACCTCAAGTGTGATGCCTCAAATGTCTCACACAACATCAAATGCACTTGGAATAACTTAGAGAGAAATGAAGAACACTTAGAAATCAGCTATCCCTCACTTGTATGTCTTAGTGTCCGATTTTGGTGAACAAAGTGTTACTTATATAGTGTGTTACAATTAAGGTTAAACCATGTAAACCCTAATTGTCATGACTTTTCATTTCCACGAGCCATGGGTTCTATAAACACCATGGAGCATCCTATGGGTTTTAGCCCAACTTGATAATCCATGAAGCATTAGCCCATTATATAAGTATGGATGATTAGAACAATCAACCCATATGTTTAATTAGTCTCCTTTTGATCACTTAACTAATTCCAAATTAATTCTTGATCAATACTAATTAAATAATATTATTAATATATTAGAACTTATAATATATTAATAAACCTTAAGTGTTATTTCTCTCATTTTAGTCTATCCAAATGCATGATGCCATGCAACCCAAATGGACCATGCCAAACCGGGTCAAGTACATACTAGAAATAGTTATGGACTTATATACCTTATCTAACAAGTTCCTCATCGAAGTTGACATTCAACTTTAGCAGACGGTCCACAAACCTTTGTATTTTCTGCAAGTGGCCCGTGATGGGCTCTCCATCCTTCATTTTAGTTGTTATCATGGAGGTGATGATCTCATACCTCTCTTGACAAGCACTCTAATGGTATCTCTCCATCAGGTCTTGGAGCATCTCATAAGGGTAGAAATCCTCATAGGAATTTTGGAGTTCTGCTGTCATAGTTTCCAGCATGATACAAGACACCTTAGTGGCATCCTTCTCATGGGTAGTGTACTTAGCAATCTCCTCAGGAGTAGCAGAAGACTCATCAATGACCTTAAGCTCCTTGTCTAGCACATAATCCTTGTCCTCATAGCGAGTGACCATCCTCATGTTCCTAATCCAATCATTGAAATTAGTACCATCGAAGATGACTCTCCCATAAAGGTTCATGAGAAAGAAGGAGCCAGTAGGGTTTGAGCCAGAAGCATTGTTGGAATACATCTAAAAAAGAAAGGCAAAGTTTAGACTAGATAAGAGTCCTTAATATAAAACTCAAATGAAATATTAAGGCAAGAACCCAACACAGTATTTTACAATTTGGAAGAGGGATGTCGTAATCCAAGTTGCAAAATATTTGAAGGTAGGTAAATGACGATTTACCAATTTCCACCATGAAAAACGAAATTGATTATTAGTCTATAAATGAATTGAAATTCCTAGATTATTTTAAGATTCGTTAAACTTTTCAATAGCATGTTTAAAAAATAGATGAGTTTAATGGCCTTTTAAAAAATGAGACTCTTCATTTTCTATAACCTATGAATTTAATGACTCTTTTAAAGAAAAGACTTTTGGTTTTCCATAACTTGAGGACAAGTTATGGAGTCCATTAAAATCATTTAGATTATTAATACAATAAACAAATAATTCATGCATGATCTAATTAAACCCATAAGAATAAGATAATTCATATCATCAATCTTCAAGAATTTAGCATAATCTAAATTTGGTCAATTCGGATGCTCATTACCATATCACAAAAAACAATTTTAATGATTCAAAACAGTTTTTGGTAATGATCCTAATCCAATTCTTGCCAAAAAAACCCGAAAACCTAATGTTTTCTCATCAAATTTTTCGAGCCCACTACTGTACTCGTCGAGTCCAAGGCAAAATACATCAACCCATCGAGTTGATTCATGCACTCGCCGCGTTGTGCTGTCAGACAACATTTTCTGCTTTGAAAAATCATATTCCAACAACAATATAATAGAAAACAATCCTATGCTCTGATACCACTAATGGGTTTTGAGCACTCTAACAACCTTAAGGTGCACATACAACCCTAAATGCTTTGGATCTATATTTTCTCTAATTATACATACAATTTGATTTTCCCAAAGCATTACCGTAACTAGCATACAAAACTTTGATACTTCTATAATAAAACTAGTTAGACAACATACCTTTCTTGTAGCTTGTTACTTGGAGCTTTAAGGGCCTAGCACCAATAATGTGAATGCCTCAAATGGATCCACAAATCACCACAACAATTGGAACTTAAGAGAGGGTATCATTTCACACAAAAATCAGTTATGCTCTTCTCACACACACATACACACTAGTGACGATTTTAGTAGCTAGAGGATTCCATATATAGTGTGGCATGATTAGGATTACATCCAGTGTTGTAAAACTCGCCGAGTTGGCCGATTACTCCTCCGAGTACTTGCTACTCGGCCCCTTACTGAGGCGAGTTACAGAATCCCGAGTACTCCCCGATCGGCCCCTTACTGAACTGAGCAATGTTATAAAACCTGGTCAATTCGGTGATTAATATGTATAATATACTTAATGATTTATTATTTAACACACACACGTGATTATTACTACATGTATATCATAAATTTTCAATGATTACTCACGAAGTGAGACCATTATGTGTTTTTCAGCTTTTTTGTATTCACATTTATCTAATTTTTTTATATATTTCAATTAGCTTATGGTTTTAACTTATGATTTTGATATATATAATTTCCCTGAAAATATTTCTAGATGAATTACCAAATCTGAGTACTCCCCGAGTACTCGCTAGTCGCTACTCGGTAGTCGGCCGAAGAGGTACCGAGTAACGAGTTCTACAACCTTGGTTACATCCATGTAAACCCTAATGCCCATGACCTTTCACATTACTTAGGATCCATGGGTAAAAACCTCCATGGACTATCCATAGACTTCCATAATGGTTTAGCCCATTCTAAATTACCTTTGGCCCATTCTATAAGAATTCATATTTAATTAGTCTCATTTTGATCACTAAATTTTTTCCAAATTAATTCTTGACCAATGCTAATAATATGATTTCATATTGATATACTATAAATTATAATATATTAATAAATCATAAATATCCTCTTCTCAAAAGTCCATCCTTACAAATTGTTCTGGTGAAATGCAACCCAAATGGGCCATGCTAAATCGGGTCAAGTATATACCAAATACAGTTATGGTCTTAGATACCTTATCCAACAGGGACCCCATTGATAGCCGACGCTAGGTAGCGGACATAAAGAATGCCCCGCACACGATTTCTTGCCCTTATGAGGCAAAGGTAGGGTTTGCTTCATGTATGCTGAGGGATCGAGTCTGAGATTGGTGGGGGGAGATGACTAGCCAGGTGGGAGCAGCCGATGTGGCTGAGATGACGTGGGTAGAGTTTGTTAGGCGATTCGATTTGGAGTTTGCACCACATATGGAGGTGCGACGGCTAGTCAGGGAGTTTCATGAGCTCCATTAGACCACCGAGACTGTAGCAGAGATCATCGCCAAGTTTCGGGAATGAGCATTGTTGATCCCACTGTATACTACAGACGAGGATATGAGGAGGACGAGGTATCATTCCATGCTGAGGGATGATATTTGACATTTTGTGAGCTTTACAGGGTGCAAAACCCTGAATGAGATGGCGGAGAAGGCCCGTGAGACGGAGATGGAGTTGGGCTTCCATACTAAGAGGAAGCCGGAGTAGGCACATGCAGCAGTAGGTCAGGCTAAAAAGCCTAAGACCTCGAATTCTTCCAGTAGGGTACAGCAGGGTTGTGGCCAGTGTGCCAAGTGCGGTAAACCGCACAGTGGGGTTTTTCAGATGACGGGCTAGGGATGCTACACGTGTGGCTATTCGGGCCACGTGATAAGGGGTTTCCCTAAGAAGGGCTTGATTTGTTTTCACTATAACCAGAACGGCCACAAACAGGCCGATTGTCCGAGTTTGTAGAGAGCGGGAGGAGCAATGGTGGCGCCTGCGCCTGCCACCATGATCATAGATGGCCGCCCTGCTAAGGCGGATGCTCCAGCGGTGAAGAGTCGCACATTTCGGTTGACTAACAAGAGGCTCGGGCAGCGCCAGACGTCGTGGTTGGTACGTGTTTTATCTTTCCTGCTCTATATTTATTTGCATTGCTTATATGTATAATTGTGCTTATGAATAAGGACCTTTTTGGTCAATGATATATCGGCTCACGTTCTATTTGATTCGGGTGCTACCCGATCGTTTGCATCTATTGCGCTTAGCAAGAAGTGTCACACCCCGAAAACCAAAGGAGGAAACATTTACGGGGTTGGCTCCACGTTGAGTATCAAATCCAATGCACATAGTAAAGCAGTAATCACAAAACATTACACTACATAATACTGTTTACATCTATTTGAAAGTAAAGTTTTACATATGTAATATGAACAAAAGTAAAGATGAGTCTTCGAGATGCTCCATCTTCTCCAAAAGGTTGCGATGTACCTGTCTAACGCTGACCTGAGAATACAAGCAGTTTGAAAATCAGCATAAAGCTGGTGAGTTCATAAGCGGTTTAGTTTTGAAAAAGGACGAGTTCCTTTTTATTTTCAGGAAAAGTTGTTGATCAAGAAAACAGGAAAATCCCATATCTTCCTTATAGTTTTAGTTATTCGTTTGTTACTTAATCCGTTTATGTGTTGTTGTACTACCCAGGAAAATCCCATATTTTCCTATGTATTGAGTTGTCTATTTGTATCTAGGTTCGTTACTGTTTGTTATGTTATCCCAGGAATATCCCATATTTTCCTATGTGTTAAGTTGTCTATTCGATTCTAAATTCGTTACTAGCTGTTATGTTATCCCAGGAAAATGCCATATTTTCCTATTTGTTAAGTTGTCTATTCGATTCTAATTTCGTTACTAGCTGTTATGCTATCCCAGGAAAATCCCATATTTTCCTATGTGTTAAGTTGTCTATTCGATTCTAATTTCGTTACTAGCTGTTATGTTATCCCAAGAAAATCCCATATTTTCCTATGTGTGGTGGATGGTTCTTAGGTCTGATTTCGAAGTACTAGTAATTACCATGTGAGTAATATTAGTTACGTGTTCTAAACCCTTAGTTATTCTACATTCGAATGACTATTATCTACTAACTTAGTTGTATTTTCGAATATTTGGAATCACACAGAAGCGTACATTTTAGTATTTTTGAAGTTCTGTTGAGTTCCAAAAGAGTACATTAGTTGTATATTCGAAGCTCTGTCGACATTCTGAGGCGGATATATTCGAAAATCAGTAGAGGTCCAGAGGCGTATTTTCACATTTAATTTGAAACTCTGGTGACACTCAAGGGGTACACTAACTGTATATTCGAAGTCTTAGTGTCAACCAAAGGCGTCATTTCGCATTCGTAGTCGTATTCGCATTCGTAATCGTATTCGTATTCGTAGTCGTATTCGTATTCGTAGTCGTATTCGTATTCGTAGTCATATTCGTATTCGTAGTCGTATTCATATTCGTAGTCGTACTCGTATTCGTATTCGTATTCGTATTCGTACTAGATTACATTTGTATTCGTATTCGTACTAGATTACATTTGTATTCGTATTCGTATTCATATTCGTACTAGATTACATTTGTATTCGTATTCGTATTCGCATTCGTATTCGTACTAGATTACATTTGTATTCATATTCGTATTCGTATTCGTACTAGATTACATTTGTATTCGTATTCATAGCAGGTTATATTCGTATTGACCTTAGATGTGATTAGTATGATTTCTTATACAAAGAGAATATAGTTACAACACTTTTAAAAGAAATCTATATTTAACCTGCAATTTGAAACGTCAGTTATCACAAAACTTTGGAAGTCAAGACATTTAGTAAGTAAAACCATTGAGATGAAAATCAGTTTAAGAATAAAATACACTTGTACTTTTTACTTGTATTCCCCCCTGAAAACATTGAAAACACGGAAAAAGGGTAGGGGTATGAACTCACCGGTCGAGAAACGTGTCGGATTGGATGCTAAGTGTCGGTTCGGGGCTTGATAACGTGCGAGGTTCCTATGTAATATGAAATGATATACAAATGTATCTAATTAGACTTTAATTCACTAATTAGATATGATTATACACTCCAAGACGCGAAAACACTTCAAATCAAGTGTTTGGAGTGACCCGGGTGACATATAAGGACGTATAGGGCTTGGATATGGAGTTTACTCCTCAAGAGTAAACTCATAAGAGGGTTTACGGTCCTAATGACCCTTTCCCCATCATTTTACGGCCGTAAACTCATGCATGGTGGGTTTTTAGATGCCAAATGGAAGAGTCATGTACACGGGAAGGTTCTAGGATCGATTACATGGCTTAGGGAGTGATCAGGACTTGAAATGCCCTTGGGAAATGAGTTTAAGGTCTAAGGAGATGTTCTTGGGGAGTTTACTACCTTAAACTCATGAGTTTACAACCGTAAACTCATGTTTGTCCAAGAATTACGGGCTTTGATGGTTGTAATTAAATCACATGTGATTCTAGGTCCAAAACACTTATATAAAGTGTTTAAGCGTGTCTAGGATATCTTAACATTATCAATTAGTGATTTAAGTCTAATTGAATGCATATATGTGTGATTATATGTTCATTAGGATCGTAGTGTGTGTACAAGTCCTCGCTTGACACCTAGCAATCCTATACCGTCAGTTCATCCCAATCACCAACTTCAGGTGAGTTCATACCCCTTAATCAATGTTTTAAATGATTTTAAATGTTTTAATGGGGGGATACAAGTAGAAAACAGTATGTTATTAAATTAATCTTATGTATTTTGTAACTGTGTTTTCACTCAGTAGATTTCACATATTTCAAAAGGTGACACATGAGGTGGTTTTCTATCTTAAAATACCTTGATAACAAAAGTATTAGTTTTGAAATGTTTATTAAAATGACATCAAGTCATTCTTAATTATTGTTCAAAACTCCTAGATATCTTGCAAAACAATTATTTTACCTTATTGAATCAAACTATACTTACGCGCATATGTTCATTTATATGATAGAGATTATAGTTTTCATCCTTCTTTCAGTTTCCCACACCCTGGTGTATCGAGGGTGCATAAATCTACTTGAACAACCACTTACCTTCCATTAATTATCAATGGGATAGTTAGAAGATATCAAACATTATTACTACTACAAGGAATCACACAAGAGTCAGTTCATTCATGGGTCTATACCAATACCTTACATGATACATGAGTACACGTACTTAGGATTACATGATACATGAATATGTTTACATATACTTACCTGTTACATGAACACACTTACATGAATACCATACAGGAACACTTCTACACAGGTGCATTATCCTGTATTTACTTACCTTGGATACTTGTACTTAGAACTAAGAGGATGATTTATTAGTACTTACTGTGTAAATTGTCTTTCCTATCCCGGTTCAATGGGATATCTCGGCGGGACTTACCATTCCGAACCCCACTGATTAGCTCCAGTGGTCGATGAACGTCTACGGATGTCTAAGGTTGTCACTTATTTAGTAGTCAGTGATGGGACTAACCATCCCTCCGTCCAACTGTTGCAACAGTGGATGAGATGTGAATCTTCGGAGGATCATTAGGTTAACGATCTGTATTAGGAGATCGACATCGGGACTAACCCTCCTTCCATCCTGCTGCTGCTACAGAGGATGAGTGGACAATCTTCGGATGTTCATTAGGGTATACCTTTCGCTTCGGCGATGTCGTGTTAATCCTGGTCACCTAGGGATAACACTTACATGATTAGATTTTCCTGTTTACTTTATTTTGTGATTTTTTCACATAAACGAGGAGTTAGACTAGGTACTCTAGTACTAGTCAATAGAAAGGAAAAGCTATCATATTACTTACAAAACATTCGGGTCTTAGTAGAAGACTACACTTCATACTTATAGCAAATAAGGGATTTTCTAGGGTTTTCATACTTACATCGACGTTTTCATTTAAAGGTTTACATGGCCTTCATGATAGGTTTTCATAAGCAAGACAATGACACCTTAATTACTTATGAATTCACCAGCTTTAAAGCTGATACTCGCTTTCAAAATAACTTGTATTCTCAGGTCATCAGTTAGACACGTGCGATGGCCAGGTTTTTGAGAAGATGGAGCACAAACAAGACTCGCCTTATTTTGATTATTCATTTTATTGTTGTACATTATGAAATAACACACATGTATTAAAACTCTACTTATAATGCAATGGATGATGTTGTTGCTTGTTTATTATATTACACTGTTGTGATACTGTACATGACGTCCTCCACCCCTGAACGTTTCCGCGTTCGTGGTTTTGGGGTGTGACAGATTGGTATCAGAGCATTGTTTATAGTGAATTAAGTATATCAACCCATAAAAGATATACTAACTATAAACACATTGGGATTAAAACACTCTGTCTAAGAGTTTATACTTATAAATAATAAAACATTTAACAAAGTATACGTGCCTGCATTCATACTAAAATCAGTGTCACAATGACAAGAACAAAAGTATTACGATTGTTGAATATCACAGGTAAGCTCGGGGATGTATGGTCAGCCTTGGGAGTGGCATAGCCTGATCAACTATGATGTTCCAAGGAGTGATTAGCACATGCCCAAGAATGGTTGTGATATGGCAACAAGTCTAAAAACTTACCAACATTACCCCAATGAGAACATTATAATAGAACCTAAGTCTAAAATACTATAGGGGTATTTTGTGTTACTATAAGTACTTTATACTTGAGAACTAAAATGGAATCTTCATTTCTAAGTTGATAATTGCTAAGTGGATACACTAAAGTTATATGTAACTAGGATGTTATAGACTTAGAATTAGTGAAATTTTTGCTTTACCCCTATTCCTTGTGAGTTTGGAGTTGAGGTCACTTATTCGAAGGCCTATCCTGTGTTGATTACATATAACTGGTATGCACTTTACAAATAGCGATAGAACTAATGAAGATTTCCTAAATAATTATCTAGATAGTTCATCTAATAATTATTTTCTTACCTCAATTCTCGCGTAGATAACATGGCTGGATTCCATCCCCACGACAACCTGTTCCTTCCGAACGAAGTGATTGCTGGATGGTTTGGAGAAGAACCAGATGATGATCATCCAATCCCTCTGAATGATCACCATGCTGACGACCATTCAGACGATGCCATCTCCGAACCCGAGGTTGAGAACCTACCCCAGGCAGCTCCCTTTCCGATTCCTAACCCTCGTCCGACTTTTCATGGCCCGACGCCTGAGTGGGTGGAATGTTTGGAAACATGGAGCCAAGGATAAGATCAGCCCATGCCATTTAATGGTGACCGAAACTTCTATGACCTGAGCAATGGAAGCTCAGAAGACAGAATCATGCCAATTCTGATCCGAAGAGTTTTCTAAAACGAAATTTAGCGTAGGACAACTCTACAACGTATCGCAGAAGTTGATACAAATGGAGGAATGCATATGCTTCACACCAGTCGCCTCGAACATGCTCGTGAGAGGTCTGAGAGAGACCATGAAACTCTGCTACAAGCACTGGCTGAATCACGAGCCGAAGTCATAGAACTTCGAGTACGCCAGAGAGTGTACGAAAGACACCTACTTGACATGGAACGCCAACTGGCTGAACTGAGAGTTCACCAGAGTGATGACCGTCGCCAGTAGTGGATGCTTTACTTTATATTCCTTGTTAGAAAGGAATCTTGTTCATGTCTATGCCCGATGAGGCATTTTCTATGAAACTATCTTGTACGGTAAGTACTTTAGTTAGGACTTTATGCTGTCAAGAACTATCTTCGCTGGATATGATGTAAGACCTTTTTACAAGGTCATTTTCCCGAACCTGTACGTCATGAATACCAAAGATATTGACAGTCGGCTAACTCCTGTGTCATCCTTTATTCAAAAACTCTTATCATACTTTCATTAGAGTCTATCTGAAACATGCTTTAGTCAAGTCATTGGACTATAGCAATTTAACTCCAAAGACATCTTCGAGTCTCTTTTAACGGTTGGATCACGTTATACGCCAACCAGCAACATCTCGACTAGAACAACAAACATCTTGAGACCATCGTGAACATACTTCCATTCTGTACTAGGACTATATCATAGGGATGTAGGTCAAACCATCGTGAACATACTTCCATTCAGTACTAGGACTGCATCATAGGGATGTAGGTCAAACTTTAGATAACATACTTCTATTCTTAGCATGAGCGATCGAACTACGTCTAGTTTCAACCATCTTCGCTCACAAATTCATTTTCTTTCAGTAACAGAATCATGGCTCCCAAGAAGAACGATCAGCCCATCAACCAAACACCCACTCCTCAGATTGATGCATCTACCTTTCAAGCTGTAGTCTCAGCTGCCATGTCAGCTTTTCTAACCCACCTGAACACTAACAACGCAAGTGTTAGCAGGTTTGTTAACGACAATTCCAACCCAAGTAACAATCCAGTACCTCAGCAAGCAACAAACTACCACGATACCCCAAGTCCTAAGACCAAGAGTATCAAACGAAAGTCTTGGACTAACTCTAAGGACAAGTCGCTCCGAAGGGCGAACAGGAAACAACCACTAGTATCAACCTTCACAGCCACGACATCAGCACCTCCAACTACCATCCCTTCGGGCATCCCAATACTTCCTAAACCAGCCAAGCTTTATGTTGGAAGTCTCCCAAAATGCATTAAATGTAGTTTTCACCACCATGGACTTTGTAGGGAGATGCAGTGTTCACACTGCAACAGGAAGGGGCATACATCCCGTTACTGCAAGCCTACAACAGCTTAGGACGCTCAAGTGCCGAACATCAGTGGGAACCAGGTTTGCTACGGTTGTGGCAAAGTAGGTCACTACAAAAGGAACTGCCCAGGGGTAGCAATTGTTGGCTCAGACGAAAGTCTACTACCAACCACCGCCGCAGGAGAGTCTGCTCCAGACCCACGTTAATGTAATTTAGGCATTTCGTTGTAACAGACTTATGAACCATCCCAAAACTAGCGCAACCAGAGTCTTATCTTTTGCGGGATCCCATCCGTTTAGGGATGCTCGTGCTGCGTATACTTATTTTTTGTAGTATACCTTGTTCGCAGAAATAATCTTGTCGTAAATCCTAAGTACAGTAACTCTGTTAATGGTTGCACTATTGTGTTTTTGTCTGTAACGCCTTATGTTCAAATCTAATGTCTTTAGTTTCCATATGTTTCCGACTTTATCATATGACTCGATTAAATTCGATCCTCGCAATACCAGCTTCATAAGTACATCTCTTTCTCAGTAAACGTCTTTTAGCGTAGTCATCATATCAGGACACCAAAGTACTCATACAAGGAGTACCTTATAGTTCTTTTCCTCTCCGAAGGAATCCCCACATTATCGCTCGTGCAGTACGTCAAGTTCAATTTCAGGATTCATATGGTTGATCTATCACTGAAGAATGTATGCATGAGAGTGATATATAATTAGTGTTCTACAAGGTTTAGAATTGATGATTCCACTTTAATTTCTTTTCCCTCGATGGGATGTGAGATTAAGGAAGAATCAGTTATTCGACTACCTGTTCAGTCTTAATTATATACGACTCGTATACACGAAATTGTGATCTTTGAATCACGTATGAATTCTAATATGAACTTCAGGACGGAGACTGTCCAGGAGTTCGAGTAATTGCATTGGCATAGGAACCAACTTAGAACCTAGTATGACTCTTATAACCAGATCGCCTTCAGTCTAAACACCTACGGAAGATACAAGACCAATCCGGACAACACCACGAACTACTTAACAATAGAATTAGAAGACCAGACTTCTCACCCTTGAGAACTCGGGTCTTACTCTTACCAGAAGTCGATGGAGTGCATCATATGTACCTCGACGACTGGAGGCTTCGTTTAGATTTCCTTTAGAAATCCTTATCTCTGCCTCGCTTAGAAGAGCTAATTGAACAACCACAGGGAAAGTGTTACTTTCAGAAATGGACCTGAGATCCGAATATCACCAGTTCGAGTGTTAGGGAAGGATGTCCTAAAGACTACCCTCCGAACTCGATACGGACACTTCGAGTCTGTAGTGATACCCCTCGGATAGGACCAATACGCCCATAGTATTCCTGAGATATATGAGTGGAGTACGCCTTTCTTACTGGGATCAGTTCGTCATTTCTCCATATAATGACTACTTATCTACCCTCGTAGTAAGAACGAACCCATAGAAACATTACCCTCGGAGATACTCTTCACAAAGTTCTCTAAACAAGAGTTTTGGAATTTAGAGGCAAATTTCCTGAGACACACTATTAGTGTTGTGGAAATTCTTGAGTACTCTGTCAAATTATCCAAAACCGTTGGAATTTGTCGGCACCGTAGTCACGGACGGAAAATTCGCCAAATTCTAGGTCTTACAGACTTACTATCATAGCCCATTCAAAACTCCCTGCAAACTTCAGGAACCCTTTCGACTTTGACCCAGCAAGGGATGGCCCTTGACTGGGAAGTTAAGCGAGAGAAAGAACATTTGGAATTCTTAGTGAGGGGCCAAATTCTTTAGGAATCCTCACTCTAAGAATGGCTCAATACGCTTCGTAAAGCGTGGAAAGCTAAATCCAATGTAGTTGGGACCTCCGAGATTCTTACCGGAATCGGTCCTGCATTTCACAAACTAGACCTACCCCACGAACTCAGTAACGTACATTTTCCCCTTCGTGTCTCGAACCTGAAACAGTATCTTTCCATTAGGACTTTCGTAAGCCCTCTCGACAAGATCGAGATTTACGAAATCTTTGACTTCGTATTTGAACCGTAGTGACCCTCGACCGAGTGGTCAAGCGGACGAAGCAACGCCGTCGCCCATTAGTGAAGGTTCATTGGAATACCAACTGAGAACCCGATTTCACTTGGGAGCGCGAGAGCAAATCGATTAGGAAGTTTTCACCTAACGACTCGATCACGTTTACCTACTTCCTTGCCTAAATTCTAATTTCGGGACGAAATTCCCTTTAACAAGGGGATGATGTGACAACCCGAAATTTCCATTCTGAACAAACCATATCAAGACAATAGAGCTTAGAACAGTTTCAGTGAAATTCCAAACTTCGGGTATAAGTTTGGCAGTTTTTCAGGATTTACACTTAAGGAGATATCAGGAGAGTGGATGCACTAGGGTTTAGTGCAACTCTATTATTCCATCACTCTATTATATTAGAGGTCATTTCAGGAATAAAAATATTTTCTACCAAAAATACCTCAGGACTACAAATAGATATCTGAACCAAATTCATTCATTATTCGCATTTCCAACTAGAGAAAAGTCAATTTCTCTCTCACGGATCTTCGGGTTTTTATCCCAAATCGTGAGTACCTCTTTCTAGTAGTGTTAGAAAGCATTATATGTAGTTATAATATGATTTAGAAGGCTAAATCACTAGATTTAGGAGTTTACTCCCCAAGGTGTTCTTGGGCGGTAAACTCCCGAAACAAAGCCGAGACCGACCCTTGTGTTATGCTACTGCCTTAGACTCAATTGTAGGTGTATTAAGGACAAGAAAACAATCAAAGAACACAAACAAATGAGAGTTTACGGCCCAAGTGTATCTTAGGCCGTAAACTACATAGAAATGGACCACAGAGTGTTATTAAGACACCTAAAGCCCTAGACCTTTATATACAATTGTTTCCCATTTAATCTAATGTCTTAAACACATAAGAATCACATTTCAAAGTGAGTTTACGGCCATGACATGGTTCATAGGCCGTAAACTCATTAAAGGGGCACCAAAGTGTGTCAATGGTCTTCATATGCTTGGAATAAAAGTCTAGAACCAATACCACATGTGCAAGAGACTTGAAAGCATCAAAAACACACCCTACTTAGAGTTTACGGCCGTAAACTCTAAGGGGAATGGCCTTAGGGCTGTAAACTCCTAAATGGAGTGTTTCTAGACCTTAAACCCTTCCAAGGACTTAGCCACCAAGTTGGAATAATTCTAGGAATCATTTGGAACTTCAAAACACACCAAACACCCATGGTTGGGAGTTTACAGCCGTAAACTCAAGAGTTTACAACCATAAACTCCATGTGTGATGGTATATGAGGAGTAAACTCATATATGGGGTCCTTTGGAACCCTAAACACAAGTGTCTTGTCCCACATTAGCTTAGATGCAATCCTTAGGGCCTAAAACACTTATATAAAGTGTTTAAGCGTGTCTAGGATATCTTAACATTATCAATTAGTGATTTAAGTCTAATTGAATGCATATATGTGTGATTATATGTTCATTAGGATCGTAGTGTGTGTACAAGTCCTCGCTTGACACCTAGCAATTCTATACTATCAGTTCATCCCAATCACCAACTTTAGGTGAGTTCATACCCCTTAATCAATGTTTTAAATGATTTTAAATGTTTTAATGGGGGGGAATACAAGTAGAAAACAGTATGTTATTAAATCAATCTTATGTATTTTGTAACTGTGTTTTCACTCAGTAGATTTCACATATTTCAAAAGGTGACACATGAGGTGGTTTTCTATCTTAAAATACCTTGATAACAAAAGTATTAGTTTTGAAATGTTTATTAAAATGACATCAAGTCATTCTTAATTATTGTTCAAAACTCCTAGATATCTTGCAAAACCATTATTTTACCTTATTGAATCAAATTATACTTACGTGCATATGTTCATTTATATGATAGAGATTATAGTTTTCATCCTTCTTTCAGTTTCCCACACCCTGGTGTATCGAGGGTGCATAAATCTACTTGAACAACCACTTACCTTCCAGTTAATTATCATAGGGATAGTTAGAAGATATCAAACATTATTACTACTACAAGGAATCACACAAGAGTCAGTTCATTCATGGGTCTATACCAATACCTTACATGATACATGAGTACACGTACTTAGGATTATATGATACATGAATATGTTTACATATACTTACCTGTTACATGAACACACTTACATGAATACCATACAGGAACACTTCTACACAGGTGCATTATCCTGTATTTACTTACCTTGGATACTTGTACTTAGAACTAAGAGGATGATTTATTAGTACTTACTGTGTAAATTGTCTTTCCTATCCCGGTTCAATGGGATATCTCGGCGGGACTTACCATTCCGAACCCCACTGATTAGCTCCAGTGGTCGATGAACGTCTACGGATGTCTAAGGTTGTCACTTATTTAGTAGTCAGTGATGGGACTAACCATCCCTCCGTCCAACTGTTGCAACAGTGGATGAGATGTGAATCTTCGGAGGATCATTAGGTTAACGATCTGTATTAGGAGATCGACATCGGGACTAACCCTCCTTCCATCCTACTACTGCTATAGAGGATGAGTGGACAATCTTCGGATGTTCATTAGGGTATACCTTTCGCTTCGGCGATGTCGTGTTAATCATGGTCACCCAGGGATAACACTTACATGATTAGATTTTCCTTTTTACTTTATTTTGTGATTTTTTCACATAAACGAGGAGTTAGACTAGGTACTCTAGTACTAGTCAATAGAAAGGAAAAGCTATCATATTACTTACAAAACATTCGGGTCTTAGTAGAAGACTACACTTCATACTTATAGCAAATAAGGGATTTTCTAGGGTTTTCATACTTACATCGACATTTTCATTTAAAGGTTTACATGGCCTTCATGATAGGTTTTCATAAGCAAGACAATGACACCTTAATTACTTATGAATTCACCAGCTTTAAAGCTGATACTCGCTTTCAAAATAACTTGTATTCTCAGGTCATCAGTTAGACACATGCGATGGCCAGGTTTTTGAGAAGATGGAGCACAAACAAGACTCGCCTTATTTTGATTATTCATTTTATTGTTGTACATTATGAAATAACACACATGTATTAAAACTCTACTTATAATGCAATGGATGATGTTGTTGCTTGTTTATTATGTTACGCTGTTGTGATACTGTACATGACGTCCTCCACCCCTGAACGTTTCCGTCGTTCGTGGTTTTGGGGTGTCACAAACAGTCTCACACTTGGATAAGTCTAATAACTATTATTGCAAGTACGACTCCAAAATCCGATTAGCAATTGCAGCTCTCAAAAGCCACTGTCAACTCTGACCAATAATGTGTCCATTAGATAAGGGATCATATATTCCTCCATTCTAGATATCGTATAGACATGAGACGTGGATTATAATCATTCTCTCTCTTCATGTGTTGTTTTGCCAATTTCCAATTTATGACGACTGTCTAATTGAACACATCAAATTAGTCCTGGCTTGGCCAAGCACTTAGGTTGTCATCACTAAGTCATCGAGGGGCCCACGCATACCGCTTTTATCCCTCTTAGGGTAAAAGGAATGAATAAAATTCGACTAATATGCTTGCTCTATTTACTCATCAAATCACACACAACAATATGCTTTATAACACCAAGTTACTGGTGCGTTTACATATCATCAATGTGCAACCGACTTGTAAACCGCAAATATATGTCTCCGTTTCAAGAATATAAGATATTAGCGTCTCACAATCACGCATGATGAAATCCATGAAGTGATTCAGATGAGCGTGGGTTTAATCCAATACTCAAATCATATTACAGGAGTACTCATGAACATTGCAGCAAACTTTGCTATGTCTAAACACTTTAGACAAACTATAGTTGGATTTATGACAGTCTTGCCTCAATATCTGCTTCCAAATTATGATCGACTGTGGATGGTCTGAATAATCTTATTATTCAGGAAGTCAAAACATGTGAAGTGAAACACAAAAATAGTCGAATCCAATATAGTCTCAAAACTTTTGAATATAAATAAAACATATTTTATTTAATCATCATATTGATTACACATTATTGATTGTATAATGTTTCGATTAATCAAGTTAATACTTGAATTAAAACAATAGTTATCCCATGCTTCAAGCATGCACACTATGTTTACCTATGGTCTTTTCTTTGTGAAATAGATCAAAAGAAGACATTTCCAGTGAAAAATCATTTCACAATTCCAAATCTTTATCACACGTGTTAGATTCTAAACTATCATGCAATGATTCCTTTTGTAATGTCATGGTACCAAAGTCATAGAGACTTTTACATTGATATTACAAAGTATTCCTTTGGAGATTGTTACAAGAATATTTCCATGGAAGCGAAGTCTCAATTGCAAAGTACACTCCTTCGAACATCCTTATTGCACAAAAGTTTCTGATATACACATAGATTCTTATTATCAAACTCCCATTATGGAAACATTTTCATATTTTCCATATGACAACTCATTATTAATATAATCTTGTCTGTTCATAATAATGTCAATATGGTTCATCCGTTACTATACTTCCAACTACAAGCAATCAATCCTTAGTGAACCTTAGATCGTCCTTGACAATTGTTTAATAATTTTAGTAATATCTGGTTCTAGTCTTTTTCCCTCTTAATGCACTATGCATTTTGAAAATTAGAACACGTGAATATTATAATATATGCAATCGATCCTATATCTGAAGCATATGGGACACGATTCATAATGTCTTACATAAAGACATGATACTTGACCAGTCTTTTGCTATAATATTTCCATATATAGAATTTCCAATGTTGAAATATTTTAACATAGTATTCATATATATCCATGACTAAGTTTGATTAATACTTTAATCTAAACTTTTAGATTCGAAATAAAGTATAAGTATCCTCTCCTTACTATAGCGAAACAACTTCTCAACCTTTTCAACTTTGCAAATTAGAACTTTGTTTCCTATAAATAGTATTGCTAAATACACTTACCATAATAATTATGCTCCCACTAGCATAACAATTATTTTGTTACTAGCATAACATTTTTGCTCCCACTAGCTTTGACATGTATCTAAAATCAGCTAGACTTCTAGAAATCAATACTTAATTGACTTTCTTACCAAAGTTCAGATTTTTGATACTAGATGCTTCAATAAGCCTTTATTTAAGCTCGTACACCTTTTATTAGAAAGCCCATATGTGTGTCTAAACTATTTCAGAGCTTACAACAATAAGTTCCGAATGTTCAAACTATCTGCTATTTCTCACAATTCGAACTATAAAGAGGGGTGACGTAATCATAATCGAATTTGAGAACGCAATTAACACAATTTCTATCTCCTCAAAATCTACTTAGTGGAAGCATTTCCTCACAATCATTTTCATGAATTGGAGAGAGACCTTATATCACATATATTTTAAGGTTTATGTGTTCCTATCCATGTGAAGCTGTCATTTCCAACCATTATCATTAGATAAGGTCTATGGCAGATTCAAACTCATCTGGACTGAACTTGTCCAATCTTAATCTCTTTCCACTTGGGAGCACAAGGGCCTACCATGTCTTCCAAGTTGTTGAGCAGATCACCCTTACTGATCAATGAACTTTCATTGATCAAGGTGTCTTGCCTTATGCAAACAATTTGAGAACTCACATGCATAGCCAACTTTAACTAGAACGGGCATAGAAACAAGAATATGTCAACACGATAGGTTACAAACCTCAAGTCGTGTGCTAGCGATAAACATAGGTTTATTCTTGATCAGTTCTTGAAACTTTTCAAGGTCTTTAAGACTCCCACTGACCTCTTGACATATAAGATTTTGTGTCAAGAAACATTCCTTGACAAAAAAATATCTAAGAGTTAGTGCGGATTCTTATCAAGAATGACACTTCATATAATTAGTCTTAGTTGGTCTTTGTCTTGTCTAAGACATCACAACTACCAATTTGAAATATGCAAGAGTTAGAAAACTTTTCTAGGCCATATTTCATGATGTGTTATGAACCTACTTAAGACATATCACTCAAGTCACAATCTTGGAGTATGACTCTAAGACTTGATTTTGGAACGAAGTATGATTCACCTTAATTAATTTAACCATTTCAACAATTCCCGATTCCTCTTTTTAGCCATATAAATGCACTAAGATGTCCTTAGAGGATCAATTGTGATGTGGTTTTTCATAATCATTAAGATGATCATAAAACACAATAGTAAAGTATTCTCCTTTCCTTTCAGATTAGAGAAACTTTCATCTTTCTGCCTATTTGATTCTTATTATTCAGCCTGCTATTGAAACTTTTTCAATGATTTATAATTATACTTAATATTGTAAGCATAATCATATTCACTAAGCTTTTAGTAAACCATGACAAATAGTCTTATCGTTCTTTGTGGTGGACCCGACTAGTGCACAACAATGTGTACTTGATCCCCTAGTCCTTCACTTGACTCACATCTATATGTGAACAAGGAATTAGTCTTAATTTCCCAAAGATTAAAGTTCTCATTCATCATACAATACAAGTTGCATGATTCCAAGTTTCTGTCCAATTGAAACTTGGTGATGAGAATCTTTCCTTATTTGGTAAATTTTAGACACTACCACAAATGAAAGAATCAAATCCATTTTCCAACATTGCTAGAATATACATAAACATCAATTTTCACAAATGCCATTGCAAGGAAATATAAAATAAGATAAAGTCAAAAGTTTTCTTTATTTATAAAAATGCGGAAAATCTTGTCCTTACAATGCATTTACAAATGAAAACTATGTTACTAAATATTTCTAAGCAATCTATCATAACTCCTAAGCATCAGCTCAAAACTCTGATCATCGAATCATGCGATCGAAATCCATCTCTTCGCGATCAGACTCATCCTGCTCTTTCTTTAAGCTTACGTTCTCTTCTTCGATCCTACAAAACATCAAAATGTAATCTTATCACATCATGTATTAAGAATCTAGAAATAGGAACTTAATAGAGTTAGATAGTGGACTTACCTGAAGCAAAGTCATACATTTTGACTTTACCATTCTTGCGATCTTTCAGGTAAATATGGCAGCTTCGCATCCAATGCCCCTTCTCTTGGCAATAGAAACAAACAAACTCTTTCGGAATGGCACACGGTACAATCTCAGACTCAGCATTTCTCTCTACCATTTGGTCTAATGATTCGACCATGGGCGGTCCATTTCCATTGGGAAGAGAAGACTTTTCTGGACTTCCAATGTTTCCATTGTCAATGTCTATGGAAGTTTAGGAAGTAGATCTTTTAATAAAATTTGCTTTACCAGTACGCCAAATCATTTCTGATTCAACAACTATCAGCAAATATGCAAGATCGACAAGGGTCATATCGCGGTTTGTCATATAGTAATCTTTTAATGAACTCACCATATGACTTAGGAAGTGATTGAAGAACGCAGTCAACAACCAACTTTCTCTAGACAACGACACCTAACATTCCCAACTTGTTAATGTGTGACTTCATCTCCAAGACGTGTGCACACACAGACCTTCCATCTTTATGTTTGCTAGCCAATATGGTTTGAGTGACCTTGAACTTTTCAAGTCTTAGAACATGTAGGTTAAGGAGAACTATTTGAGGAGGTGGAGGAAGTGATGTATGATTTCTAGGAACATCATCTTCATGAGGAAAACTTTTTCCATAAGATTCGCGAAGACCATAGTTGTCAGAACTACACATCTACAAAGGAGAAATTCAAGTTTAGTTGTTGTAAGTCCTTAATACAACACCCAATGAAATATTAAGGTTAGGACCTAACACAATAATTTACAATTTGAAAGAGGGATGTCGTAATCCAATTGCAAACTATTTGTTGGTAGGTAAATGGCGATTTACCAATGTGACAACTTGAAGTTCGTTCCGTCGTCGTAACCCATTCTGTCATTAAAAATTCGTCGTCTTGAATTGTTTCCGTTCGTTTCTAAATTTAGTCATTAATTTTGAGTTTGTTTTAATGACTTAATAATT
Organism: Lactuca serriola; assembly: GCF_051521515.1. Classification (NCBI taxonomy): domain Eukaryota; kingdom Viridiplantae; phylum Streptophyta; class Magnoliopsida; order Asterales; family Asteraceae; genus Lactuca; species Lactuca serriola. The sequence continues at coordinate 104,176,903 of NC_136412.1, forward strand.
GTTCAAACACATTAGAAACTCATGAAAATGCCCCAAATTATTATTTGGAAAAATTTTAGTTTTATTCCGTCAAGTTATAAAACAATTAAATCGGGTGCGACCAAAAGTCTCACTTAACATCAGTATCGGGTAGAATTCCAACGTGTCCCAAACTTTGAGCATATATAAAGTTGAGAGAGCCTCATTTGAAGCCTTTTTCCATTGTCTCTCTCTCTACTCTCTCTCTACCTTCTCTCTCTAAAACTCGAAATTGAGCCAAAATCACCCAAATCAAGCTTCAAATCATCAAGGTAACTATCCTAGCTCTTAGTACAACGTCTTTAACCTTCAAATTCGTGGTTAATCTATGAAAAAGGACCATTACCATGAGTTTACGGTCCTAGAACAGCCCTAGGACGTGAACTCACATAAAAGGGGTTTTTGGACCATAAAACCCTTCCAAACCTCATTTGGAGCCTATATATGACCTAAGGACTTATTTGCATGAACTTAAAACACCTTGAACTTTTCATTTAGGGTATGAACATGAGTTTATAGCCCAAGCATATGCTTGGACCGTAAACACCAATTCATGGGGAGTAAACTCCTTTTAAGGTGTTAAAATGCCACTTACACACCTTATAAGCCTTAGAATGAAATCTAGAAGCAACCTCAATCAAGTTAAGGACCTTAAACATGCTAAAACTACTCCTATAGGAGCTTACGGCCGTAAACCCCCCAAGAATGGGTTCTTAGGCCGTAAACTCCTAAAACTTAGTCAAATGGTACCTTAAACTCATCCCAAGGCTTGTTTAATGACTTAGAAACACTTGTAAAGGACCAAGGACCACCAAAGCACCTTAAGACTTGGCACATAAGAGTTTATGGTCGTAAACTCCTATTTTATTGCCGTAAACTCCTCAAATGGTCCTTAGGATGTTCAAAACCCATTCCAAAGCCTTAAACCAAGTCTAGCATTAATCCTCAAGTGATATAAGGCCATTTAGCACCTTAGAACACCCCACCACGAGTTTACGGCCGTAAACTCATGGGGAGTGGGTCATTAGGGCCGTAAACCCTCTTATGACTTTACTCTTGAAGAGTAAACTCCATATCCAAGCCGTATATGTCCATAGATGTCACCCGGGTCACTCCAAAAACTTGTAATGAAGTGTTTTCGCGTCTTGGAGTGTATAATCCTATCTAAATTGTAGTTCGAATCTTAATTAGATACAAATGTGTATCTTTTCATATTACATAGGAACCTCACACGCGTTCAAACCCCGAACTAACGTTTAGCATCCAATCAGGCATATTCTTCAATCGGTAAGTTCATACCCCTATCCTTTTTCAATGTTTTTCAATGTTTTCAGGGGGAATACAAGCAAAAGTACAAGGATCTTGTACTCAAACTTACGATTTTATTTGAACTATTTCATATGTCGTATGCTTTTACCACGAGAAACCGTATTAACAATTTATTCAACTTGCAGAGAAAACCGTCATGTTATTTGAGAAACTTCTTTTAAAATGTTATAATTTTTATTTCACAAATGAATTTTCCATATAATTTTTGTTAAAATCATGAATCTTAAAGCATTAAAATGTTCTTGATATAGCTCCATGTAGATACGAAAGTGCAGTTAGAAACAGATAATAATACGAAAGTGCAGATAGGAATACTAATGAGTTAAGAAACTCTTTGATCGTTTAGATCTTTGAACAGGTTAATCACAAAAAAGATAATCAGTAATATCAAGCACAAGAATGAATCAAAATATGTCGAATGATTCAATAGATTTAAGCCTCAGCAGAGCTCGATAAAGAACTTCTGCTGTAGAGGCTGTTAGGGTTACAAAACGATAAAGATAATAATTGACTTCAAAAACTTACGTACTAAGATGCATGCAAGCACCTATAAATACAAAACCCTAGAAATAACTTTCGGATGGACAGGCCCAATCTGGAAACTAAATGGACTAAAGAGCGAGCCCAAGACGCAACACCTTTCAGACCCTACAATCTCCCCCTTTGCGTCAATTGGAGCGAGACTATTACTTCGGCTTGCTGGTCCAGCCGCAGGAACTTTGTTAGTGGTTTCAAACAGACGTGCGATGAGAGCAAGGATGGTCTGTCTGAAGCGAATGTACCACTGGATCATGTCATCAAAATACTTCTTGTCATCCGCTGAATTCTGCTTGCAACGATGAATGATTCCCAGAACATGTTCCAAGCATGCAGTGGTGTAAAGGTGCTTATCTGACAAGGCGAACAAGCATTTTTGGCCTTCGTTCCTTGTAAACATGACAGAATTCCGCTTCGGGTTGATTCTTCCCATCTGCATCATGTTCAAATCACTAGCAGAGCCCACAGGAGAGATAGTAGGCTTTTTCTTGAAGATGCTAGCAATCTCCTGATCCATCTTAGCAACCTCCATAATGTAACATAAAAGCATTCTTTTGAAGTGATCAATGATTGGACCATACTTAGCTTCGTTGGTGAGGAGGATGTTATGCAAAATAATCCAATCATGTGGATTCAGGTTGGGAAGATCAGCAAGTGATATAGCGTGTTCGGTTTTAACAGAACCCCTCAGTACTTTGAACCGAACGTTCGTGAAGTTCCCCTCACGAAACGGATTGAGGACCCGAACGTTGATGATTTTCTGAGCGCTCCATATCTGATACTGAGGTTGAGCAGACTTCATATAGAATTCAACGAGCTCCCTATCAACCTTTGGATGAGGATGAGGGACATCAGCAACATTATCAAAAGCATGGAAGATGAAGGCTTTTCGGGTCAGTGGCATGTCGAACTGAGAATCGACAGAATTGATTCGATCCAAGGAAATCACTGGTTCGAGCCACAGGATGCTGGGAGTTTCAATTGCTTCTTTTATAAGCTTCTCGAGAGTCCACGGAGGAAAAAGAGTTTTCCTACTCTCAAGAAGATCATGAGCCTCCTTCATTTTTCATTTGTTCGCCTCAAACTCTCTGGCAACGCGAGCACTCATGTCAGCATCTTTATCCCGTCCTTGTTCCTTTAAGAGATCAGCGATGGTCTCTTTATCATCATCATCACTGTCTTCAGCAATCTTCTTTTCTTTGTCTTTGACACCCGAACCTGAGGGTTGACCTGCTGGAGGAGGTTCGGTTGTTTTAGTTGTTGTGGAAGTGGGAGGCGGTTGAGACACATTTTCTCCCCCTTGTTTCAGATGGGCCACGAACTCAAGAAGCCCTTCAAGTTTGCTTAGTAGGGCAAGGGCAGGAGCAAGCTTCTCTGCTAGAGCGCGCCTTACTGAGTAGTTCAAAATAGGATCATGTGCTTCAATGATGTTGGAGAGAGCAGCGTGAACATCCGAAACACACGATGAAATAACCGCACGCTCAGATCGAAGAGATGCAACTTCCTTTTCAGATTGGAAAAGATGAAGACTCTTGACCTTGAGAGCAGTGGTCTTGAGAGCAAGAGCATCCATCACTGAGTTCTCTGAAGCGAGATCTTCTTGCAGCTTTGTCAGGTGCTCCTCAACGGTCGCCTGGAATAATTTGTTGTCATCGCTGAGAGACTGACGAAGACTGGCAAAGGACTGCAGTTCTGAGGCAACTGAAGTGGCCAGTTTGTTGACAAGAGAGTCAAGCTTTTCTGCCTTGGAGTCTGCGGCTCCCTGTAAAGACTGTAAAAGTGAATTAGCATCAACAAATAGTTTTTCGACTTTTTCGGTCGCTGCAGCACACGTCTTGGCTGAGGCATTAATAGTAGCAGTGGCATTGTTGATGGAGGCTTCATGAGCCTTGGTGAATGTATCAACAAGCCCCTGAAGAGCAGCCTCTGAGATAGTAGACCGAGAGGAAGAGGAGGAGGAAGCAATGAGAGAATCGATTTTCTCATGAAGCTCCTTGAGATGCTTCTTGGTGACGGAAGCATCATCGTCATCATCACTTTGCATTTGATACAGAATGTAATAGACCAAGTCAAACGTCATGTCCTCTCCTCCAAGAAAAGGTTCTTCATTTTCTGCTGAGTGAGCGGGAGATGAGGGCGAGGGTGGAGGCTCGGTGGTGGTAGTAGGCTCGGGTGCGGATGTATGTTCGGTAGTGGGAGTGGGTTCAAGTGCTGTAGTAGGAGCCCCCGTATCAGATACGTTGGTTCGAACGTCAGCGGTGGTTGTTGTGGTAGCTTCGGTGAAAATGGGAGGTGGTATGGGAATAGAGGTGGGTGGTATTTGAGTAGTGGAGGTTATGGGGGGAATGGAAGTAGAGATGGAGATTGGGGGAGGAGAGACAGGTTTAGAAGAAACGGGTACCTCAGGGGTAGGTGAACGTGGAGGAGTATTACCTCGAAGTGACTCTTCGGAGTTTGAACTCTCTTCCTCAGATTCACTGGAGGAGGAGGCAAGAATAAGCTTTCGCATGGGTTGAGTCTTCCTCTTCTTTGGTGGAGGGGATTGAGCTGCCTGGGAAGGTCTGCGTTTCTTTGGAGAAGGACCTTTCGCTCCTTTGACAACCTTCTTGTCTTTTCCCTTGTCATGTTTCTTTCCCCTGGGAGCAGGCCTATCAGCATCATGGATTGATTGAATCATTTCAGGAGTGAGCTCTCTGGGACCTGAGCGACGAAACTCCTTGTAAGTTCTGATGATGCGACTGTCGCTTGGAACACACCCATACATTGACTCTGGGATTGAGCCAACAAACTGAAATTTGGAGGAATCAGACACTATGATCTTGGTAGTGTGAAAAGTTCCTATGAAGGCGAGTGGAGAATCAGCAACAATAGGAACATGATACTTGTCCATCACCCACTTTGTGAACAGCGTCCAGAATCTGGCATAAGAGATCTCTGAATGGCGAGAAGTAGACGCTAGGCTCTGAATTAGCTTCTGCCATAGAACCGATCCATAATCGAGATTGAGGCCGTGATACAACCCATAGAGAATGGTCATAAATAGTCGGCTCGCCCCATCTGAACCTGCACTTCGTTCCGATAGCCCTTTGAACAACACAGTGAAGAAGCCATTCCACTGAGGAGGTAAGCATGATTTCTTGAACTTTGTAACAGTTGTTAGGATCTCGGTGTAACCCATGTTGTAAAACATGGAAAACAGCTGACCGACGGGAACAGATTCAGGGTTAACCCTAGACTCATCAGGTTCAACCCTAAAAGCGAACAGAATCGTTGTTTGGAGATGGAGGACTTGTTATCAAGAATGTCGAAGAAGATTCTATCGACAGACTTGTCATAGTGGGCTGTGGAGAAGATTTGCGACAGACACTCCATTGGAACAGGTTCGACCTTGGTGAGTGCTGGAACTAGTGGTGAATACTTGAGACATTCCATGATTGGGAACATGAAAGCATCGTAAACGTGTGTGGTAAGATCGATGATCAGGCTTTGTTGAGGACGGATGGGCAGAATGTGAGAAGTAGCATGAACTGAAGAGGAGTCCGCCATTGAAGAGAAGTGTTTGGGGAAGATGATGAACAGTAGGAGAAGGTAATCTTTTCTTGCTCTCAGAATATTTGGTGCAGTAAAGAGGTAATTGACTGTTGAATTTACCTTTTATATTGTGGTAAGAAGAGAGAGAAGAATTTGTTCCCAAATCTTCAAAGAAAAACCAAAGCGTTTCCTTAGGTGATTGACGTGTGACAGTTTAGAACCCCAATGATTACACAGGAGAGAGAAAGACTGTCCCGTTTCACACGCCTTCCCATCAGGCGCCGTTTGAAAATCAAAAACGATTCCACTTCACACGCCTTCCCATCAAGCGCCGTTTGAAATATCAAAACGATTAAACTTTCGGCTAAGTCAGCAACTTATCTCTTTAGAATGAGCTGTCTTCATAGATCAAAAGAACCACGTGTAACATTGTTAACCACATCTCTTTTATAACATTAAATCCCATAGCCAAAAATAGCTTATAATTAACGAAACCAGATTTATGGAAAATCAAAAGGATTTTCGTGCATAGAGTGTCAAAGAAAAAGAAATAAATCAACATATATGTGGGAAATTGTGATGTCAATAAAGACACGAAACAGTGGATCCCGGGCACAAATCTCTTCCTTCAAAGTCAAGAGAGACCTTAAAGTGTTTGTGTGGTTTCCCGTTGAATTACGATCAGACACTAATTAAGAAGTGTTGAAAGGCATCTTTTAATAAGGCTAATTTGGGAGGCTTTTGCTTCAGTTCAGAATTCCTGATCTTGATATAAGACAGAAATCGACTGAAGTACTTGTGAGACCAATGTGGTCTGTTGAACAAGTAGGTGTGGAGAGTATTTAAGTAACATGTTGAAAATATATTTGGGTGAAATCTCAAAAAAAAATTGAAACTGGATTCTAAGGGAAGAAATGTTATGGTTTTTTAACAATTTCATAAGAATCACACAAAAATAAAAAATTAGAGATTTCAAGGTACAACCACTTAGGTGAATTCATTAATTCATTAGTGAAAACTAGAGCAAATTTAATTGTTCACCGTCAATGCATAGTAGGTATTGAATTGCGGGTTTCACTTAGCACGTAGTGGCACGAAGCTAAGATCATAAACGCAGAAATTGTGTAACCATAAACCTTAGTGGTAATTTCTGAGAGTCTCAAGGGTTACGTGTATGAAGCGAATAGGATGGAGAAAAATATTTTAGATGGTGCAAAGAAACCAAAGTACCTCTGCTGTTAAAATAAGGACCAAGCAGAAAACTCTTATCTCATGTGAGAAGAGAGTAAGGTAGCTCATGATTAGAATAAATATAGTAGCCTAATTGGGAAGACAAGGTTTGTATATACCAAGTCAGTAAGGCTTTATTCAGAATCAGTTGAGGCTTTGGACAACATACAGTAGTATGCTTCTAGGGACACATAACTAGTAAAAGGTGTGAGAACAATGCCTGCCCCATTGATCATCCACAAATGGTAAAAATGAACGGAAGTAAAGAAAAATATTTTTGAATTTTAGGAAATTTTTGATTCAAAGAGAAAAACAAAAATAAAACAAAAAAAATTGGAACCGAACCCGTAATAGACCGAACGCTCAGTTCATTTCGGTTTCAAAAAAATGTTTGAAAAAGAAAAAGAATTGGGAAATAAGTAAGAAAGAATTGAGAAATAAGAGTACAAATAAGTTTACAACCAAAGAAACTACCTTTGAGTGATAAGCGAACATAAGTGAATAGGACCGAACCCGAGCGCTCGGTTCATTTCGGTACCTATGTGAACCGAACCCGAAATAGACCGAACGTTCGGTTCATTTCGCTTCCAATTTTAGTTTTGAGAAGTAGTTTTTGGTACTGACTCCGATTCCATCATACCTAGCCCTTGTAGAATTTTATTAAAACTTGCTTCAGGAAGAGCTTTGGTGAAGATGTCAGCCAGTTGATCAGAAGTGCGAACAAAATGAATCTCTATGTTTCCGTCTTCTACATGATCTTTAATGAAGTGATACCTCAATGCAATGTGTTTGGTTTTGGAATGTTGCACGGGGTTATGACAGATCCTAATTGCACTTTCTGAGTCACAATATAGAGGGATCTTTTTCATATTGAGTCCATAATCCCGGAGTTGACTTTGGATCCAAATCACTTGCGATGTGCAAGAGGCGGGTGCAATACATTCTACTTCTGTAGATAGAGAAACACATGTTTTTTTCTTAGATTGCCAGCTCACCAACATCCCGTCGAGGAATTGACAGCCTCCCGTGGTGCTTTTCCTGTCTAAACCACATCCTCCAAGGTCTGCATCTGAGTAGGCTTGAACAAAGAAGCTTGAGTTTGAGGGATACCAGAGACCGAGAGAGGTGGTTCGCTTCAGATATCGGAGTATGTTTTTCACTGCTAGCATGTGTGGTTCATGGGGATTCGCTTGAAACCTAGCACAATAGCACACAGAAAACATTATGTCAGGTCTGCTAGCTGTGAGGTACATCAGGGAACCAATCATTTGGCGGTATAGAGTTATGTCCACTGCCGGTTTTTCCAAAGATGGTGTGAATTTGGTGCCGAACACCATAGGAATTTTGACTTTTGAATCTCCTATCATGCTGAATTTAGCAAGAAGAGTCTTGGTATATGCTTCCTGGTTGATAAAGATGCCTTCGGGTCCCTGTCTAATGTTTAAACCAAGGAAAAAGATAATCGGACCCATTGAGCTCATTTCAAATTTTGTCTCCATCAGCTTTCTGAATTCAGCTGTTAAGCTAGGATTCGTTGAGCCAAAGATGATATCATCGACATAGATCTGAACTATCATAAGGTGGTTACCTTTCTTTTTACAAAAGAAGGTTGGGTCAACCGAACCTTGTTTGAATTTAGACATCTTTAAGAACTTAGTTAGTGTTTCATACCATTCCCTAGGCGCTTGTTTCAGACCATAAACTGCCTTGTCTAGAATGTAGCAGTGATTTGGATGCTTTTCATTCACAAAACCAGGAGGTTGCTCCACATAAACCGTTTCTTCAAGTTCCCCATTCAGAAAAGCGCACTTCACATCCATTTGGTAGACCTCGAAGTTCTTGTGTGCAACATAGGCAAGAAATATTTGAATAGATTCCAGCCTTGCTACCGGAGCAAATTTTTCTTCATAATCAATTCCGTCTTCCGGGCAGTATCCTTTCACCACAAGACGAGCTTTATTTCGAATCACATTTCCCTCCTTATCCGTTTTGTTTCTGAATACCCATTTGAGACCAATGACTGAGGCATCTTTCGGTGTTGGAATGAGACGCCAGACCTTATTTCTTTCAAACTCATTGAGTTCATCATGCATTGCCTGGACCCAGTCAGAATGATCAAGAGCAATATTAACGGTCTTTGGCTCAACTTTGGATACGAAGGAATTATACATGCAGAAATCTACTTTGGAGAATAGGGAGGTTTGCTTTGCCTTCACTTGAGATCGGGTTAGGACCTTTTCAGACACATTACCCACTATCTGAGATGCAGGATGATCTCTGGTCCATTTGGTGAGTGGGGGAAAGTTTGGATCATAGGATGGATCCAATTCAGCATTGACCATTTCTTCCAACTCTGATTGAATATCATCATCATAGAACATATCGGAATTCTCCTCCTCGACAGATGATGACTCATTTGGATCTTCAGGTTGATTTGGACCTTCGGGTGCTACTAAACTTTTAGGTGTAGCCGGGCTTTCGGGTGCTACAGGACTTTCGGGTGTAGCCGGGATTTCGGGTGCTACAGAGATTGGATTCTCCCCCTGAAAGTGTGAGTCCTGTTGATTTGATGAGAATTGATTCTCCCCCTCAACTGAAGTGTCGTGCTAAGGAGGTTTGTTTCGAACTGATTCTCCTTCTCCCATTTGTTTGGCTGTATCTTCGACAATCTGCTTCAGATGATCGATTTTGTTGTCTGCTGCCTTGGCTTCCAAGAGAGTGGCTTTCTCAGGTTCATCGAATAAGTCTACGAACTGATCAAATAAATTGGCAATCGTAGCTGTGACTTGACCTGTTTGAGAGAAAATCTCTCCAATTGCTTCTTCAGTAGTCTTTAGTTTCTTGACGAAATTGTCATCGAAAGTCACATAATAGGTTTCTTCAATATTTCAAGAAAGTTTATTTAAAATCCTGTATGCCTTTGAAGTAAGAGAATATCCCAGAAAGATTCCTTCGTCAGCTTTAACATCAAACTTGTTGCAATGTTCCTTGGAGTTGAAGATGAAGCACCTTGAACCGAACACATGGAAGAATTTTACATTCGGCTTCCTGTTTTTGATGATCTCATAAGGAGTGAGAGAGAAACGCTTGTTGAGATAAGACCTATTCTACGTAAAACATGCTGCAGCAATAGCATCAGCCCAGAAATATAAGGGAAGAGAAGCAAAACTTAGCATAGTTCGGGCCGCCTCACACAAGGATCGGTTTCGTCTTTCGACAATACCATTCTGTTGAGGTGTATAGGGGGCTGAGAAGTTATGACTGGTTCCTTTTTCTGCCAAGAAGTCTTCGAATTCTTTGTTCTTGAATTCCAGTCCATTGTCGCTCCTAATGTTTCGAACGACTTTTCTCAGTTGTACTTCGACCTGCTTGATAAACATCTTCAGCTAAGGAGTGGCCTCGGATTTGTGCTTTAGAAAAAATACCCATGTAAAACGTGAGAAATCATCAACAATAACAAGAATATACTTGCTGCCGCCAATGCTCTCGATTGATGATGGACCACATAAGTCGATGTGAAGCAACTCAAGTGGTTCAACAACTTTTGTGTTTATAATCGATGGGTGACTTTGACGACTCTGTTTCCCCATTTCGCATGCAGCGCACAAATGTTCACGATCAAACTTGAGCAATGGAAGACCCCGAACATGACCGCCGGTGACAAGCTTGTTGATGTCTTTGAAGTTGAGATGTGAGAGCCTTCGGTGCCACAACCAACTTTCGTCTGAATGAGCTTTGGACAAAAGACATATGGCTGGATTCCCTTTGATTGGTCTAAGATTCAGAGGAAACATTTCGCCTTTTTCGATCTGATTTGAGAATGACCTTGTTGGATTTCTTCTCTATAATTTCTGAACCCTCGTCGTCGAATGAAACTTTGAGACCGGTACCTCCCACCAGTTGAGATACACTAATGAGATTATGTTGCAACCCTTCTACATATGCCACCTTTCTTATTGTGAAGTCTCCATTGGTTATCATCCCATAACCCTTTATTGTTCCATAGGAGTTATTACCGAACTTGACATTGCCACCATTTTGAAGTGATCGAAACTCCCTTAGCTCTTCCTTCCTTCCTGTCATGTGACGTGAGCAGCCACTGTCAATGTACCATTCTTCGTCAAACTGTTCATCACTAATAACCTGCAAAAATTAAGCAGGTTTAGGAACCCAAAGTTTCTTGGGTCCACGTGAGCCTTTCACGGGAACAGGAATAGTAATAGAAACATCAACAAGATATGTTCGTTTTATTAAGGTTGTTTCATCTTTTCTTTTAATAGTAAACACTTTGATTTTATTAGAATTAGTTGCAGGCGTTTTGGATTCAGATTCTGGTGTTTGGACTTTAGCCTGCTTTCGATCTTCCTTAGCTGAGGAAATCTTCCTTTTTCCTTTAAAATCACTTGACGATCTTGAATTTTGTGTAGGAACAGAATTAGGCTTAGAAGAAGATTGAGAAAGAGTAGAATTAGAGGAAAAGAAATTAGCATGAGAATCTTTCCTGACTCGAGATTCGGAATGACCCTTTCGGTTGTGATCATTTGGGGAACCGAACCTGGACCTTCGGTAGCTGTTTGATGAAGAACCGAAGTTGGATTTTTGGGTGTTGTTGGTTGATGGTCCGAAACTAGGTCTTTTATTGTAAAAGCTTGATGGACTGAAATCAGGTCTTCGGCTGTTGTTATTTGATGGACCGAGACTAGCTTTTCGGTTGCTGTTGCTTTCGGGACCGAACCTATACTTTCGGTTATGTTCTTCGTGTGGCCCGAAAGTCTTTCTCTGGTTCTTCTGAATTTTGCTTTCTTCTCCCTTTGACTTAGAATCTTTGTCATGGTAAGTGTAGTGAGGATTTTGGGAGCGCCAAAACTGCTTTCGCTCTGAGAGATTTTTCTTGTATCTCAAGTTTCTCTGCGGTTTTTGATTTCTCACCTGTTTTGGTTGTCTGTGGATATTAGCCTTTTGTTTCAGCTTCTTAGCAACTGGTTCACTCTTCATAGATGAGGTTTCGCTTGTGGAGGTGACTTCTTCTACTGGAATCTCTTTTGTGCCACTAGTACTTGGTGCGTCAAAGTTGGTAGGCTTATTCCGCGGTTCGGGCACATATCTACCTTTGGCCTTCCAGGATGTTCGCTCTGATAGACCATCTGTTTCGTCTAAGTTATCTATCCGTGCTGACCAGAAAAACTCATCACAGCCATCTGCATTATCTTCGTTCACAATGGCAGTGAGTTCGGATGTTTGATGTTCGGTTACTCCTATGACTTTATACACCTGATTGGGAGTAGTTCTAACCTTCTGAAACACAACGGCCTTTTCTTTAAGAACTGGGGACTTAGTTTTGGACAAACGAGCGAATTCCACAGAATTTTCAGAAATCAGGTTTTTGTGGTTTTCGGGTTCGCTTCTGACGAACTTAGAACAGTCAACTTCGTCCTCTACAGAAATTACACTCATATCATCGTCCTCATTAAGTTCAGATGCGTTTTCAACATCAATTTTGTTTTCTGAACTTAAATTGGTACTCAATGAGTCAAATTTTTGTATAGTTTCGGTCCTGAGTCTCAACTTATCATTTTCATCCAAAAGATTTTTAAGCATGTCCTTATGGTCTTTGGACTTTATAAAAGATTCCATTTTGTCTAGATCATACATGTAGGTAGGATTAACATCATTGGAAGATACAACACTTTCACAGTTGTATGCTTCGGCATCGATTTCATCCTCCTTGAACTCAAGGAAGGGAAGAATCATGCGATGTATCTTCTGCCCTATTTCACAATTTAGATGCAGTTGAGTAATGTTAGCATAATGCCTTTTGGCGATCAAACAAAAAACATTCCTTTGTTTTAACAATTTGAGATTGTCTCTTTGTAAATAAATGTTTTCATCCCTAGACTTAATCAGCTCCAACTCTTTCTGCTCTATCCACATCCTTCGCTCCTCACTCTTGGATGACACCCTGCTTATTTGGTCAGTTAGATTAGAATTCGTGACCCGTGTTTGCTTTAAACAACTATCTAGATTTGAAATTCTTGAATTCAAGTTATTTAATTCCTTTTCATATGATTTTTGTGGTATATTAAATGAGACAAAAATAGATTGTACCTTCTTGATCAGTTCATCAAGTTCACTGATCTGCACACTGAGAGGTTTTGCTGTAAAGCATAAGTCCTCTCGCTCCTTGCCCTCTTCATTTCCACCATTAGTGTTGTATCCCCTCATCTGAGATACATCGGTCACCATCAGACATCTTCCATTAGATTCATCACCTTTTGCAACATAAGCCTTTCCATGAGAAGGCTTTCTCACTTCATCGTCTTCTGAGTCAGTCGACCACACCTGCACGCCACCGAACTCATCATCATCTACCGAACCTTGCACGATAAGAGCATTCATAGAGGAATTAGTAGCAACTTTCTTCCTTTTTATCTCTTCCAGTCTTTTCAAAAGACTTGCTTCTTCATCTTTCTCTGCCATCTTCTTCAGCACGCAATCTTTTGCGTAGTGATTCTTCCCACCACAGTAGAAGCAACTGACACCAGAGTCAGCTTCACCCTTCGCTTCCTTTTTCGATTCCTCAACCTTCGGTTCGTCTTTCACCTTTTCAGAACTATAGCTCCCCTGCCAATTACGATTTTTGTTGGAAGGGAACTTTTTCTTGATGAACCTTCTAGGATTTGACACCATCATTGCATAGTCTTCGGCTGTCAGATCGTGATCTCCCAGATTTAGATCCTCTTCATCTTCTTATACACTTTTACCCTTGGACAGAAGCGCCAGAGACCCCAGATTTGAAACCACGCTTTTCTCTTGCAGCACTGTCTTTTCTTGGGATTTCAAAATTCCCACCAGTTTTGCCAACGAGTACAATTTGAACTGCTCGTGTGCTTTGACCGTTGACACAACAGCTCTCCATTCGGATCTTAGACCATTCAGAAAAGTGACCTTCTATTCAATGAGCTTCCTTTCAATATCATGTTTGATTATCTTGCTGAGAAGATGATTGAAGTGATCAAATGTCTGCGTAACAGACTCATCAGGATTTTGCTTGAACTCTCCAAATTCAGACAGGAGTAAGGTCTGAATTGAGTGCTCTAGATCTTCATCTATGGAATACAGCTCCCGCAGCCGATCCCAGATTTCTTTAGTTGTACTACAGGAACTCACCAATCTAAATGTGTCAGATTGAAGAGCGAATCGAATTAGTCTTAGTGCCTTGATGTTGCACTGAAACTTCTCCTTTTCGTCCTGAGCAACATCTTTCACATCTTTCAACAAATCATTATACTCCTTTTGAGTTTTAATAATTCTGGATGTTCCTGAATGAGCAAATGGTCCAGTCACAATAGCTTCCCATATCAGATACCCATTATCTTCAGATCCAATAACGTAGTCTTCAAAGTGGTGCGTCCAAACCTCGTAATCTTGAGTGTAGAGAATTGGAATCTTGGTTGTAGATCCAATACTATTTGAGATGTTGATAGGATTGGATTGAGAATCGTCCATGCTTGATCATTTAACCTGTTATAAGATCAGACTTGTAATACGTAATATTAGGGCAAGATGAATAAGTAATGAGATACATCAATTATGGAGTGACGGCTCAATAAATATCAATAAATGCGGAATAAACCCTAATCACTTCTTTCACAGAAGAGATGTGTATGAATTACACAGTCTCCTACTCTGATACCAATTAATGAGTTAAGAAACTCTTTGATAGTTTAGATCTTTGAACAGGTTAATCACAAAAAAGATAATCAGTAATATCAAGCACAAGAATGAATCAAAATATGTCAAATGATTCAACAGATTCAAGCCTCAGCAGAGCTCGATAAAGAACTTCTGCTATAGAGGCTGTTAGGGTTACAAAACGATAAAGATAATAATTGACTTCAAAAACTTACGTACTAAGATGCATGCAAGCACCTATAAATACAAAACCCTAGAAATAACTCTCGGATGGACAGGCCCAATCTGGAGACTAAATGGACTAAAGAGCGAGCCCAAGACGCAACACCTTTCAGACCCTACAAATACGAATATGATATGAATGCGAATGCGAATACGAATACGAATAGAAATAGGAATAGGAGTAGGAGTACGAATATGAATACGAATACGAATACGAATACGAATGTGAATACGAATACGAATAGAAATAGGAATAGGAGTAGGAGTACAAATACGAATACAAATACAAATACGAATACGAATACGAATGCGAATACGAATACGAATATGAATAGAAATAGGAATAAGAGTAGGAGTAGAAATACGAATACGAATACGAATACGAATACGAATGTGAACGCGAATGTGAATACGAATACGAATAGAAATAGGAATAGGAGTAGGAGTACGAATACGAATACGAATGCGAATGCGAATACGAATACGAATAGAAATAGGAATAGGAGTAGGAGTACGAATACAAATACAAATACGAATATGAATACGAATACGAATGCAAATGCGAATACAAATACGAATAGAAATAGGAATAGGAGTAGGAGTATGAATATGAATACAAATACGAATACGAACACGAATGCGAATACGAATACGAATACGAATAGGAGTAGGATTACGAATACGAAAGTACACCTTTAGATATAATCGAATGTAAGATAACTAGAATAACTGAACTGTTCTTAAACTAGACCGTGCAACTAATGGATAACTAAACTTTACTTTTAGGAAAATAAGGGTTTTTCCTAGGATAACTGAATTGTTCTTAAACTAGATCGTGCAACTAATGGATAACTAGACTTTACTTTAGGAAAATAAGGGTTTTTCCTGGGTTAACAAACTATACATAATCGAACCAGGTAATAAACGAATAACTCAATTAAACTTGTAAGAAAATATGGGATTTTCTTAGATAACAAACTTTTTCA
Source organism: Lactuca serriola (assembly GCF_051521515.1). NCBI lineage: Eukaryota > Viridiplantae > Streptophyta > Magnoliopsida > Asterales > Asteraceae > Lactuca > Lactuca serriola. The sequence goes on from NC_136412.1 coordinate 104,192,448, forward strand.
GAAAAACCAAAGGAAACTTGTACATTTTCAGAAAAACAAACCTCTTATGAACTCACCAGCTTTATGCTGATTTTCAAACTGCTTATATTCAGAGGTCCATATTAGACAGGTACCCGCGATCTTTTGGAGAAGACGGAGCGCTTATCAGACTCGTCTTAACTTTTGTTCAAATGATATATATGTATGACACTTGTAACACTTCGATTTCAAACAAATGTAATAATTCTATGTAATGTATTGTTTTGTGTTTACTATGCTTACTATGTACGTTGGTTGCGATATACATGATGTCCTCCGCCCCGGAACGTTTCCGCCTTAGGTTTCGGGGTGTGACAGATTGGTATCAGAGCCCTTGTTTATAGTGAACTAGTATACCAAACCTTACATGGTATAAGACTATAAAAATTAAGGGGCCTAAGTGCTCTGAACTAAAAGTATACCTTAAAATATAAGTATTTTCAAAAGTATACAAGTATACCTAACCGTCGAAATCCATAACTACAAGTAGAACAAAACATAAGTAAATAGGTGTCGTACGCTGCGGTTAAACCTGGGCAGTTATGTAGTCATGTCTAGGATCAATATAGCCTGGCCAACTATATTCATTCGAGACACGGCCAACATGTGCTTGGGAGTGACTGTGGTATGCAGCATGCCTAAAACTTACCCAATACCCAAACAACGAGCCGTCGTCACAGCGAATCATGAAATACTATCGGAGTATTTCTCGAGCCTAATCCGTTATAGAGATCCTCATTCCAGCGTTGCTCCTCAATCATTCCTTTAGCGATAGTTTATCTGCTTTGATAACTTTTTCCTGCTTTATCGCTTAATAGAATTCTATGTTTGTCTTAATGAGATATCCCCTGTTCCATGTCTCTTGATTCAAATCAGAGGACTTATCATCCCCTCTTTCCTGATCTTTTTAGATCAAGATGCCTCCAAGAAAGAGACCCAGCTCAAAGAACAACAACCCTCCACCACCGCCTCCTCCCCAATTTGATCCTGTAATGTTCCAGACAGCTGTTACTGCCGCAGTGGCAGCCACCATGTCTCAAATAAACCCCGGTAGTTCAGGAGGTGGTCCCCAGCCCCAAAACCAGGAAGGTAGCCAGGGACACCGGAAGGAGTGTTCCTATAAGGACTTTATGAATGAAAAACCCACATTCTTCGATGGCACAGTAGGTGTCATTTCCCTAACTCGGTGGTTAGAGAAAGTCGAATCTATCTTCGAGATCTGTGCCTGTTCAGAATCCGACAAGGTGAAATTCGCCGCCTGCACGTTCACCGATAAAGCTCTGACTTGGTGGAACAGCCGAGTCAAATCTCTAACCCTACCTGTAGCCAATGCTATGGGTTGGGAAGTCATGAAGGAACTTCTGTTCGCGGAGTACTGCCCTCGGGGAAAAATTCAGAAGCTGGATCATGAGCTCTGGAACCTGAAGATGAAAGGTTCCGATATCGCCGCTTACACTTCAAGGTTTGACGACTTGGCGCTTCTTTGTCCAGGGATGGTTACCCTGGAAAATAAGAAGATTGAGAGGTTTATCTGGGGGTTGACCCAGCCAACTAAAGGGAACATTTTAGCTGCGAAGCCGGATACATACGACAGCGCCAAATGCTTAGCATAAATCCTGATCGACCATAGTGAGAACATAGAGGAAGCAGCCACCACTCTTGAGCCAACAGAGAGAAGTGGTGAGAAAAGAAAATATTGGGAGACGAAGGAGAAAAGTCAGCCTTCACAGGAGTTCTTGAAGAAACAGCAGATAGTGGTAGTCCACACTGCCACTACCCCTGTTGCTGTATCTGTCATCAGTTCCTCAGCCCAAGCACCTATCACCGGATATGCCGGTATTCTCCCGTGGTGTAACCAATGCAGTTACCACCACTGCATCCCCGTTCCCTGTCATGTGAAATTTTGCAAAAATTATGGCCAAGAGGGTCACCTTGTGCGAAGTTGTAGAACACCAACCAATCAAGTCTCCGGAGTAGGTATCAGTCGGGCCTGCTACGGTTGCGGCGAAGTCGGGCATTATAAGAGAAACTGCCCCAAGACAACAACAACTGGCAACACTGGAAGATTCCTAGCTATAGGACAAGGTGAGACAGCCGCCGATCCCACCGTTGCTACAGGTATATTCCTCTTCGACAACCTTTATGCTTGCAATCCTTTTCGATTCTAGTACTGAAAGATAATCTGTTAGCTATTCATTTGAACATCTTCATAAATATAGGCCTCACCTAGTAACCGAAACGTTTACCATCGAGATAGCTAACGGTGAGAAAGAAGGCATGTTACATTCTGAAAAGCGTATCCCGAGGTACATAGAACTTTTCGAAATCCTCATTAGGATCGATCCCGTAGCCTACAACTCCTGCTACCCTCAGAACTTAGCAGCATCCATCCGATATTCCACGTCTTTGTCCTTAAGAAGTTCCTAATCGGCGAAACCATAGTAATCCCTTCGTTGAGACCGAAATCAACGAAAGTATGAACTTCATGGTAGAACCAATCGAAATCATAGATCAAGAGGTTAAACGTATGAAACAAGCCGTACCCCGATAAGTGAAAGGTTCCCCGAAATGCCATGTGAGAATCCGAATTCTCTTGGAAGCGTGATGATCCAATACAACAAAAGTATCCGTATTCTCTTCCCAAATCTGCGAGTCGCCTCTAAAGTTTGAATTTTGGGACGAAATTCCCTCTAACGGGGGGATAATGTGACAACCCGAAGTTCGTTCCGTCATTAAAGATTCGTCGTCTTGAATTGTTTCCGTTCATTTCTAAATTAAGTCATTAATTTTGAGTTTGTTATTATGACTTAATAATTGTCCAAACACATTAGAAACTCATGAAAATGCCCCAAATTATTATTTGGAAAAATTTTAGTTTTATTCCATCAAGTTATAAAACAATTAAATAGGGTGCGACCAAAAGCCTCACTTAACATCAGTATCAGGTAGAATTCCACCGTGTCCCAAACTTTGAGAATATATAAAGTTGTGAGAGCCTCATTTGAAGCCTTTTCCACTCTCTCTCTACTCTCTCTCTACCTTCTCTCTCTAAAACTCGAAATTGAGCCAAAATCACCCAAATCAAGCTTCAAATCATCAAGGTAACTATCCTAGCTCCTAGTATAACATCTTTAACCTTCAAATTCGTGGTTAATCTATGAAAAAGGACCATTACCATGAGTTTACGGTCCTAGAACAGCCCTAGGCCGTGAACTCACATAAAAAGGGTTTTTGGACCATAAAACCCTTCCAAACCTCATTTGGAGCCTAGATATGACCTAAGGACTTATTTGCATGAACTTAGAACACCTTGAACTTTTCATTTAGGGTATGAACATGAGTTTATAGCCCAAGCATATGCTTGGACCGTAAACACCAATTCATGGGGAGTAAACTCCTTTTAAGGTGTTAAAATGCCACTTACACACCTTATAAGCCTTAGAATGAAATCTAGAAGCAACCTCAATCAAGTTAAGGACCTTAAACATGCTAAAACTACTCCTATAGGAGCTTACGGCCGTAAACCCCCCAAGAATGGGTTCTTAGGCCGTAAACTCCTAAAACTTAGTCAAATGGTACCTTAAACTCATCCCAAGGCTTGTTTAATGACTTAGAAACACTTGTAAAGGACCAAGGACCACCAAAGCACCTTAAGACTTGGCACATAAGAGTTTACGGCCGTAAACTCCTATTTTACTACCGTAAACTCCTCAAATTGTCCTTAGGATGTTCAAAACCCATTCCAAAGCCTTAAAACCAAGTCTAGCATTAATCCTCAAGTGATATAAGGCCATTTAGCACCTTAGAACACCCCACCATGAGTTTACGGCCGTAAACTCATGGGGAGTGGTTCATTAGGGCCGTAAACCCTCTTATGAGTTTACTCTTGAAGAGTAAACTCCATATCCAAGCCGTATATGTCCATAGATGTCACCCGGGTCACTCCAAACACTTGTAATGAAGTGTTTTCGCATCTTGGAGTGTATAATCCTATCTAAATTGTAGTTCGAATCCTAATTAGATACAAATGTGTATCTTTTCATATTACATAGGAACCTCACACGCATTCAAACCCCGAACTAACGTTTAGCATCCAATCAGGCATATTCTTCAATCGGTGAGTTCATACCCCTACCCTTTTTCAATGTTTTTAGGGGGGAATACAAGCAAAAGTACAAGGAAATCTTGTACTCAAACTTATGATTTTATTTGAACTATTTCATATGTCGTATGCTTTTAACACGAGAAACCGTATTAACAATTCATTCAACTTACAGAGTAAACTGTCATGTTATTTGTGAAACTTCTTTTAAAATGTTATATTTTATATTTCACAAATGAATTTTCCATATAATTGTTGTTAAAAGCATGAATCTTAAAGCATTAAAATGTTCTTGATATAGCTCCCTGTAGATACGAAAGTACAGTTAGAAACAGATAATAATACGAAAGTACAACTAGGAATACGAATACGAATGCGAATGCGAATACGAATATGAATAGAAATAGGAATAGGAGTAGGAGTAGGAATATGAATACAAATACGAATACGAATACGAATGCGAATGCGAATACGAATACGAATACGAATAGAAATAGGAATAGGAGTATGAGTACGAATACGAATACAAATACGAATACGAATACGAATGCGAATGCTAATACGGATACGAATAGAAATAGGAATAGGAGTAGGAGTAAGAATACGAATACGAATACGAATGCGAATGCGAATACAAATACGAATAGAAATAGGAATAGGAGTAGGAGTACGAATACGAATACGTATACGAATGCGAAGGCGAATATGAATACGAATACGAATAGAAATAGGAATAGGAGTAGGAGTACGAATACGAATACAAATATGAATACGAATGCGAATGCGAATGCGAATGCGAATACGAATACGAATAGAAATAGGAATAGGAGTAGGAGTACGAATACGAATACAAATACGAATACGAACACGAATGTGAATATGAATACGAATACGAATAGGAGTAGGATTACGAATACGAAAGTACGCCTTTGGATATAATCGAATGTAAGATAACTGGAATAACTGAACTGTTCTTAAACTAGACCGTGCAACTAATGGATAACTAAACTTTACTTTTAGGAAAATAAGGGTTTTTCCTAGGATAACTAAACTGTTCTTAAACTAGACTGTGCAACTAATGGGTAACTAGACTTTACTTTAGGAAAATAAGGGTTTTTCCTGGGTTAAAAAACTGTACATAATCGAACCAGGTAATAAACGAATAACTCAATTAAACTTGTAAGAAAATATGGGATTTTCTTGGATAACAAACTTTTTCGGAAAAACCAAAGGAAACTTGTACATTTTCAGAAAAACAAACCTCTTATGAACTCACCAGCTTTATGCTGATTTTCAAACTGCTTGTATTCTCAGGTCCATATTAGACAGGTACCCGCGATCTTTTGGAGAAGATGGAGCGCTTATCAGACTCGTCTTAACTTTTGTTCATATGATATATATGTATGACACTTGTAACACTTCGATTTCAAACAAATGTAATAATTCTATGTAATGTATTGTTTTGTGTTTACTATGCTTACTATGTACATTGGTTGCGATATACATGATGTCCTCCGCCCTGGAACGTCTCCGCCTTAGGTTTCGGGGTGTGACAACCAATTCCACCATGAAAACAAAATTTTAAACGAATTAGGTTTTAAATGAAACTCCTAGATCTTTTGAGATTCATTGAACTTTTCAATGGCATGTTTAATCTCGATTATGCCCTTCAAGTTTGTGACTGGGATACAGAGGATCACAAACAGGGTGTGAATAACCATGCAAATTAGCTTGGTACTCTCGAAGTCATTTATCACCTGGATTAACCACACACGCTCCATTGATCTATGACAAACTACGAGCTACCCATTACCACCCTTCATTAGTCCACATTAGTGTGCCGGTTAACTACACACGCTACACTAACTGACCAATAAGGTACAATGTGCAATTTCATGGATTAGCATCAAATTCACATTTTTCTTAAGTAACTAAGATTGGGAATTTATAAAGCATTTAGCTACTTGGTATTTCATTATACTTTTAATGGAAGTTTGTGTCCTATCCTAACCGTTTAGCTAACGACCCTCCACTGGTCAAGAGTGCGGTGGGTAAGAGTGAGTACCCATTTAATCGTCATTTTATAGGCAATTTCCTTAAACACCCCTTATAGATCAGCTTCGTGAATGAGGCTTACTAACGGTAAGACTGACCTTTCACTTATACACATATAATATATTAGACTTTTATTTTTATATAGTATAAGGGTGTATTTTACACATTTAAAATACTAGATGGTTTAAACTATTAATAAATTAGACTTTTAATTTAATTTAACTTAAACCATGTTATTATGGATTTATTAATTCTCTTTTAATTAAACACTTTAATTAATTTAATAAAGTCCATAAGGTGTAATTTGAACTATTGAAAAACATCAAGGTTTTAAATATAAAAAATTCAAAATTAAAACTATTTAATTAATTTTTTAAGCTATGAAACCAAAAGTTGCACCTTTTAAAACTCTTCAAATTACTAGATGTTTTAGAATTCAATGTTTCACAAAAGAGACTTTTCAAATTCCAAAACTTGAGGGCAAGTTTTGTAACTCTTCAAAATTTTTTGACTCCAAAACTTGATGGCAAGTTTTGTAACTCCTTTAAAAAAAACTTTTGAATTCCAAAACTTGAAGACAAGTTTTGTAACTCTTCAAAACATTTAGATCAATTTTAAACCAAAAAAATAATCACATTTTTTTGTATCTTTTACCAATTTGACCTAATACAACTCTTGTAGCAAGATAATTTCAAATAAAAAAATTTACAAATAATTAGCTTTATCATATAAACTAATATTCATCTTAAAATTTTGACAGTTATCTTTTAACTGGATGAGGATGATCACTACCATATCAGAAAAATGGATTTTATGATACAAAACAATTGGCGATAATGATCCTAATCAAATTCTGGCCAAAAAAACTTGAAAAACTGCCATCTAATGATCCAAAAAATGATTTTCTTTTGCTTTGAACAATCGACGAGTAGACACTGTAAAGGAAAATCGTAATTTTCAGGGATTTGTACCATATTTAAGGAACTTATGAATCATTTGTGGCCTCCCTCATCGTCCTATCTATCCAGAGGGAAACCATAGCCGTGTTTTGGTGCTTTCATGAGTGTGTGAGCATTGGGGAGTGAATCTTGTGTTTTTAGAAGGAAACTTGAAGGTTGAAGAGATTGAAGTGAGGAGAGGGATTTAGATCCGACATCTACCTGTTGTTAGCATCCATTAGAGGTAAAAAGTTGCTACATTGATCTCTATTTGCTTAGATCTCATCTTATGGAAGAATATGGTCACTTTTGGTGCAAAAGGGTTTCATACTCGAATTTGGATTTGTCATGAGGATATGGTTCCAGATCTGGACACCTCTAGGTCTTCAATGACATAAAGTTGCTCCCTTTACCTAGTTTAGGCCCTTTTCCACGTCTTAAGTATTGTATGAACCCTAACTTTAGTGTTTTAGCCATTTGCAGCCATGCATGCACATAAAGTTTTCAACTTTACGTGGTATTTCGGTCTTAAGGGACTGGATTTGTAGTTTGGAAGTTTGGATTCGACTAGAAGGGCTGATTATGTTAAGACAAGGGAAAACTTGACAAGTTGCCTTGGCGACTCGGCGAGTTGGAGCGGGTTTCCTGTTTTCGATAGATAGAGTAAACTCGGAGAGTTGATAAGATAATTCAACGAGTTGGATCGGGGTTTCCCCATTTTTGATATGACGAGTAACTCAACGAGTTGATGAGACAACTCGGCGAGTTGGTTAGGGTTTTCCCCGGTTTTCTGGACTCTGAAGGTACTCGACGAGTTGCTAAATGCACTCGACGAGATGGGGTTAACATGGACTGTTGACATTGACTGTTGACTTGGACTTTGACCAGGGTTGACCAAGTTTGACTTCAAGGGTATTTATGGTATTTCGGGATTTTGACAAGTTAATCACATGATGGTTATAGGCAGTTGAGTTGGAGCTTCGTGTTGGGACTTATCTGATTCTATCTTATCAGTTCAGTATTCTTGAGAGGTGAGTCTCCTCACCATACTAATGGGTCGAAGGCACTAAGGCCAACCCATTTTATGATATATGGTACATTAGTTGAAATAGTGTTGTGTGGCATGTTAGCCGGTTATGTGCTAGGAGGTATGCTAGTTGTATATGTTATATGTTTGTATGGAAGACCACGGGAGAGCCCATAGCACCTGGATGTAAGACCAAGTGGAGATCTCATGGATTTCCTATTAAAGACCATGGGAGAGCCCATGACACCTGGATGTAAGACCATGTGGAGAGCCTATTGTCTTCCTATTCAAGACCATGGGGGAGCCCATGGTACTTAGGTGTAAGACCATGTAGGGAGCCCATGGCAACCTGGAGTAAGACCCTGGGGTGAGCCCACGACATCCCTATATGTTGTATGCATCGCTTGTATGGTTTATGTAACTTTTATAGCCAATATGGATTATGTGATTATGTGGATTGCCAGGGGAGCGGGGTATGCTCTGGGTAACTCACTAACCATTAGCTTATAATTTGTTGATTTGTTTCAGGTACTTCTGAGCCTAAGTGAAATGACAAGGCTTGATGGCGCGACATGCATTCAAGGCATTTGATTTGATGGGACACTCTGATATTTGAAATAAAAATTGTTGATGTTATGAAACTGAAAACAATTGTTCTTTAGATTTGTGGTTTATTGGAAATGTTTGACTATTTAAAAATGAAAATTTTCTTTTCAAAAATTTAGGTCATTACATCATAATGATTATTGAGCATAAAGATCTTTTATTTACTTGGATGAAGTCGTTGGTTAGGCTCAAGCTCTCCTCGAAGTCTTATCCTCAATTTTCTTTTCTTCTAGAGAAAACTTAACATGACATGGGTTTTTGGGTGGTAAAACAACCGACTAAAGGCTCATATATAGAGTAGAGGGGTGTGTAGGGTTTATGTAAGTTTAGGGTCATGTCTTGGAGGGATACGAGGCCATTCCCAATCATATGTTGCTTGTATCTTAAAGAAAAACTATTTTTTACTTTTGGTCCTTGAATTGGTTGGAGGCCATTCCCCTAAACTTGTTTTCTCTAACATTATGGACACTTTATGAACTCACAAAAGACCTCCCTTCGAGTTATCTTATTTCAAATTTAATTAATTTTATTTAATTTATGTTTTTTTTCCTTTTATACATTTAGCCCATTTTACTTTTATATCTTAGGTTAATATTATTCTGATTACTTTAGTTTATGTTTTTAGTCTTCAATAACTAATTTAAAATATCCAATTCTTAATTGATTTGTTTATTAAATGATCCATATGATTTACCAAAAGTCACAAACTTTTATATATATATATATATATATATATATATATATATATATATATATATATATATATATATATATATAATTTATCAAAAGTCACAAACTTAAATAAACATAGTCTTAATTATTATCTTTTAATATTTTAACAATAATTAAGTATATTCAGTTAAATAGTTATTTTTAAAACTCCTAACCATGAACTTAGGTGTCGCGTATACATAATACATCTCTTGTTTTTTTATGTTTTATTACAAAATTCATGTTATTTTTTGTTTTTTTATGTTTTATTACAAAATTCATATTATTTTTTCTTCTTGGTACTTACCATTACAAATTTAAATTTTATTACAAAATTCATTTTATTTTTTGTTTTTGATATGTATTATTACAAATTTAAATCAACCAAATTATTGGTAGCTAAACAAATTAGTATTAATTATACTTGTTATGGTACTGTTTACGAAATTTATATACCAACAATAGGTGGTATGTTACATGGTTTGGAAAAAAAGAATTGGTATGGTACCATTTTCACATTTATTTTTTTAACCTTAGAAACTTATGATTTGGTTGTTGTAAGTAGACACAAACAAAAAGATAAAAAGATTGGTCCCGAAAAAGACTGGGGTCGAACGAGTTTAGAACGAGACCAAACCAAAAAAGTATATGCCTGAAAAAAGATTGGACTGAATAAAAGACTAGTAGAAAGTGGTATAAAAAAGACAGGTTCGTTCCGAGTCTAGTCCAAAAAAAATCCGTTCGTTCCGAGCCCGATCTGAGAAATGACTAAAAGTCAAAGTTTAAATCATAATGTTTTTGTGCTAATCACACATTACCTACATCTTTGTTTTTCTATTTGTTAATAGAAAAACAAAATTGAAACAAAAAATGAAACGGAACCGATAAACCCTAAGGTTGCGTTTAGTTACGGAAAAACAATTTTCATTTTCTGTTTTTCGTTTTTCCTTTTCAGTTTTTATTTTTCGTTGCCGGTAGAGATGAGAAAAAACCAAACCGAATACCAAAAAACCAAAAAAAACTGACATAACCGAAACCGAAAAACAGAACCATAGCAATAACCGACGGTTTTTGTTTGAATTTTACAAAAACCGAAAAATAACGGTTTGGTTCGGTTTTGACGTATAAAATCGCCCATAAAAACTGAATCGGCCCACATATAAGTATTATTTATTATGTTTTAAACTGTTAGTTTTAGACTTTAGACTTTATAACTTTAGTACTTTATATTTGTTTTTAACAAACTCTTAATGGTGTTAAACTTTGATCTTTTGAATACTTTTATCCCTTTAGAATACTAGAATCTATACTCTTTATTTTAGTATATTTAAAGTATCTGCAATACTATTTATTGCAACGTACTTTCACTAGGTTTAAGTCCAAAAACTAGAAAAAAATGAGCTCGTAAACCCACGGTTTAAAACCGAAAACCCATGAACCCAACCCGGAAAACCGAAAAAGCGAACCATGCAAAAACTGAACCTATATGGGCTTAAAAATCGAAAAACTGACTTTCTACGGTTTGGTTTGGTTTTAGCCAAAAACCGACTCATGCTCATCCCTAGTTTCTGGTTTTCATTGGAAAATTTAGAAAATACGTTTAGTTAAAACATATTTATTTTTCATTTTTAGTTTTAGAAAATTAGAAAACGTATTTAGATATGTAATTTTCTATCGGTTTTCATTTTTAGAAAATGATAACGGTGGTAGGGTGGGCATGCGGACGGTGGCGGTGGTGGGGGCAGTGGTGGTGTCGATGATGGCGATGGTGGTGGTAGTGGTGGCGGTGGCAGCGGGGTAGCGGCGATGGTGGCAACAATTGTGACAATGGTGGTGATGGGGTAATGGTGGTGCTGATGGTGATGGTAATGGTAGGTCAGTGATTATGGTAGTTGTGTTGTGTATGTATGCGTGAGTTTGTGTGTGTGTGTGTGTGTGTGTTTGTGTGTGTGTATGTGATTGTGGGGGTTGGTGTGTGTGTGTGTGTGTGTGGGGGGGGGGTGTTTGTGGGGGTTGGTGTATGTGTTTGTAGGTGTGTGTGTGGGTGAGTATGGGTGAGTGTGTGTGTGTGTGTGTGTGTGGTGGGGAGGGGGTTGGTGTGTGTGTGGGGGGTGGGGGTGGGTTTGGGAGTGAGTGTAGGTAGGTAGGGTGTGGTGGGTTGGAGGTATTAAGGTGATGGTAGGTAGAGGTGGATGGAGTGAGAGTGAGTGTTTATATTTTAGATAAAATTTGGAATTAGAAAAATATGGAAAACAATGATTATCGTTTTTTCAAAAATTTTCCAACTTCTTTTTAATTTTAAAAAATGGAAAATTTTCATTTTCCGTGAAAAATTTAGAAAAACAGACAAACTAAACGCGTTTTCAAAATTTTCATTTTTCTTGGAAATTTTTTCCGGAAAACGGTCGATTTTTCCGCAACTAAACGCACTCTAAATTTGATTGAAAAAGACATATGCAAATATCGTGCCAAAATAAGACTAATTCGAAAAAGAGAAATTAAATATCCTCCTATATTTTTCTTATATCTATATTTTTACCTATATTAAATGATGACAAATGTATTTAACTATTATTAATTTATTAAAAGGTAGAATGATGAGTATGAAGGAAAAAAATAGACAAAACTGCAAATTTGGTCCCTGTGGTATTCAAAAACCTTTTGATAGGATCCAAAAAGTTTATAACTTGCATAGAAGGTCCAAAATCAAAGTTTTTCTGAGTTTTTGGTGCAAAAAAACTTAAAAAGACGGTTATGCCCTTTTGATTTCTTTTTTCCTTTTTCTATAAATATTTAAATGTTATTTTGATTTAAAAAAAAAAAAAAGAAAAAAAACGATTTTTTCACCCCTGCCCCTACCCCCACCATACTCTCTCTCTCTCTCTCTCTCTCTCTCTCTCTCTCTCTCTCCCTCTCTCAAACAACACAACAAACCCAAAACTAAAACCCACCATTTCTCCACCGTGTGTTCCTCCCTCTTTTGTTGATAATCGGAGCAAGTCAAGCACCTATGAGTGTGTCATTGTTGCTCTTGGCACTTCCCTGTCTTTCACTCGCTTGTACTGCTGCCGGAATGACAAAGCCAAGGGTGGTGTTGCTGCTGTGTAACCACCAGGAACCACCTTGGTTCTTCCTTTTTTCCACTGACCAAAGAAGACTACTAGGAACCACATCCCCTCGTCACTCTCCACCGTTTCTCACTCCACCGGTGAAGAGAACCACCACAGTCAACGGTGGCAGCCTCTCCGCCTCCTCCTTGTCCAGGTTTAGAGGAGAACAATATTAGGAATCTCATTGTTCGATTTTAGAAGAGATGGATTTGAAATCTGGACCGATCTGAAGGTATGATTTGTAGGTTTCATTATCTCTTCATAATTCATTTTCAATAGCAATCTGGACCCATTTTCAAGACTTGAATTCTTCTCTCCTTGATTCAAATTCCCCTGATCCAATTTCGATTCCGACCTCTTCATCAATCCTTCCATTTTCCTCTACTTCTTTTCCACCGGAGCTTTCTTTACCTTTCTCAGAGCCAGTATTGTTATCGCTACCGGTGGTGAAATGTTCACAACATTCACCGTCGGAAAATTCCACCAATTCCCATCATCACCGTTCTTCAATGCCCTAACTCCATTCCTCAATTTGAAACCAAAATTAAACTTGAAATTACCACCAAATTTGATCCCCAATGGGTACCCATAACAAGTTTTCGAATTTAGATAAAAATTATCAAATGATCTGTAGTTTTGGATTGTGGATTTCGAGTTCCCCATGACGTCGAAGGTGGGTTAGAGAGAGAGAGAGAGAGAGAGAGAGAGAGAGAGAGAGAGAGAGAGAGAGAGAGAGAGAGAGAGGAGGAGGAGGAGGAGGAGGGGGGTAACGGTGGGGTGGGGGGATATTTTTTTCTTTTCTTTTTATTTTTAAAGTAAAAAAATAAAAAAAAAATATTATAATAGTATTAGAATAATTAAAGAAAATACAAAAAGAAAACAAAAGAGTATAATCGTCTTTTCAAGTTTTTCTGGACCAAAATCCGAGGAAGTTTTTGATTTTGGACCTTCCATGCAAGTTGAAAACTTTTTGGACCTTATCCAAAATTTTTTGCAAACCACAAGGACCAATTTTACAGTTTTGTCGAAAAAATATTTAATTTATTTGAGGAAAAAAAATTCATAACCATTCTAATACCAAACCATTTCAAAAGTGCTCTTTTCTTTCAAAAGAGGGTAAGGCTATACGGAGTGGGATAAAAACCTCTATATGGAAGCTTAGGTGACATCCTAAAAGACTCGTGAATACCGCCCCAAGTGCTAGTGGCTTGAGTGTGGAGTGGATGCAAAGACAAACGAAGACAACCAATAAAATTGAAGATGTGTGAGATTCGGACATTTTTTGGGTTGTGAGTTTGTAGCCCTTGAAAACAATTAAATTTAAAAAATAAAAAAAGATTTTCAATTTAAATTAACCTCTATATACACATACTTTACACATATTTTTACATACAACAAACACACATTAGTGTAAAATGGATAAATTTCTATGTTCAATTTTCTATTTTTTTAATAATTTAGGTGTAATTTTCTATATTTTTTAATTAATGTAACGTGGTTTTAATTAATATAAAATATTTATTTATGTTATAAATTGTGTTTTTTATTTAATTTAATATTAAAAATTAAAAATAAAATAGTATGATCATTTTCAATATTTAATTATTTAATGAGATAGTGGTGAAATTGACATTAGGCTAAGGTGACAACGTTTCATGATGGTTTAGGTGTGACCCATTCGGTGGCGTAACGGGAGGATGGGTTTGGTTGTTGGGTAAAACACTAAAACCCGAAAAACTAGAAAATTGAAATAAAAATATTGGTAAGAAATTGGAAGGAATCTATTCTGAAGTCCGAGCTGCAGTAAAACCAACGGCCCTGATTAATCGAATCGGTTTTACATATTCAGCGCAGCCAGGCCTCCATTTCTCTACTCACTGTCTCCACGATTCTCCTCTGCATGCCCTTGTGCAATACCTAATCTGTGTAGATTCTAAAGCCATTTTTGATTGATTTTAGAAGCTTCCAGACGCCATGTGTGGAATACTCGCGGTATTTGGTTGTGTGGATTGCTCTCAGGCCAAGAGAGCCAGAATCATCGAACTTTCTAGACGGTAATGTCATCTTTATCACCATTTTTAGTTATTTATTCTTTTCGGTTGATGCAATCGGCTACTATTGTCCATCATTAATCAAATCCGGCAATTGTATATTATCTTTTTCATATTTCTGGATTTTGTTCGTTGGCATTTGCCTCATTTACGACGAATTTATGTTGAATTTTTTGTTTTTGTGAGATGATGAGAACTATATCTCACTATGTGATGAAGAACAGGATAAGTTTCGTGTAAACTGTAACACTTGGGGCCTCAGATTTTATGCTATTAATGTTATCCAAAAAAATTGGAAAAATGGAAGCTAAGGGATGATGTATTTGGTGGGTGACCAGATGTCCAGAATTAATATAGTCTTAATCTTAGTCCCAGTTATTGGATTGGTATCACTGTTCTCCTATATCCATGGAAATGATATTATAATTTTTTTTAAAGTAATTGAATCTAACTTTAGCCTTATGTTCATGTAATCTATAAACATTTATATCTTTGTATATCTAAATGAGCTTCATACGCTTTTGCTTAATCATCTTTTAATCCCATATTAATCTCTACTTTGATGATTAAACACTAAAAGGTCACTTGAGTGCCTCCTTGCTCCATATAATGATTTGTAAAACAGTAAATATCAAACATATGATTGACCAAAATCACATCTTTTGAATCCTCATTTTCGTATCCCAATGTAGAGTTAAGGTCAAACCCACCATTCCCTCGAAGAACAACACTCTCAAAAGCACTTAAATATGCATACTGAACTATGTGTGTAGTTTTTGGTGTTTGAATTTAATCAGCAAGAGATTTTGCAATACGAATGTGTAATTAATAAGCTATATGCTTTTCTTCTAAAAGAGCCAAAATGACTCTTGGCTATGTAAAAAAAATTAAAACACATTAGATAATTGTCAATTATTGATTATGTTTTTTTTTGTTCAGATTGCGCCATAGAGGTCCAGACTGGAGTGGGCTCCACAGTGAGCAAGACTGTTATCTTGCTCATCAACGGTTAGCAATTGTTGATCCTGCTTCTGGAGATCAACCGCTTTATAACGAAGACAAGACGATTATTGTCACGGTAACTGGAATACCTTTTTTCATCAAGACATGTTTGAAATTATATACAAATCAACCAGACCAAAAGTCAAAATAGTAGCAACAAAAGTCAATGCATATTTTGTCAACCAATGAATCTCTTTTTTGTATAATGAAGCTAGCCAAAAGGTTGACTTTTTTTGTTTTTTAGGTTAATGGGGAGATATACAACCATAAAGCTTTAAGGGAGAAACTGACGTCTCACAAGTTCAACACTGGAAGTGACTGTGAAGTGATTGCCCATCTTGTAAGTACCTTTTATAACTTTAACAGGAATACATACAAGTTACAAGTTACAACAAATCAGATAACATGTCAAGTAAAGAATGATATAAAATGAAATGGCATTTGAATTTCGAACTGTTTGGAATATTTTGTGCTAACTTTAGTTATGTATTATTTACTACTAGTATGAGGAATATGGAGAAGACTTTGTGCACATGTTGGATGGAATGTTCTCTTTTGTGCTTCTGGACACTCGTGATAAAAGTTACATAGCAGCTAGGGATGCTATTGGGATCACCCCACTCTACATGGGCTGGGGCCTTGATGGTATCTATAAATCTTAATACTTAATATTTCATATTTGTTTTTTTTTTTTTGTTAAATTATTCATAATGAAACTATTTTTGAGTGTCTTATAAACTTTTGACTTCATCTGCAGGTTCTGTGTGGTTTGCTTCAGAAATGAAAGCTTTGAGTGATGACTGTGAACAGTTTATGTCATTTCTTCCTGGCCACATATATTCTAGCAAAGTTGGTATGCATTATTCATCCTTTAATCAAGCATCTATAATTACATTTTTATACCCATAATTCCTAAGTTTACAAGGTTTAATCTTTTCTTTTGTATTAATATGTATATACACTTTTATGTAACAGGTGGGCTGAGAAGGTGGTATAACCCCACATGGTATTCAGAACGCATTCCTTCAACTCCATATGATCCCCTGCTCCTACGTCATGCCTTTGAAAAGGTTTGTTACTTGTAGAATTACTTTTTTTTTTTTGAGTAAAATTTTTAATATGAGGTATTTACAGGCTGTAGTTAAGAGGCTAATGACGGATGTGCCCTTTGGTGTACTTCTTTCTGGAGGTCTTGATTCATCTCTTGTTGCTGCTGTTGCTTCACGCCATCTGGCTAACTCAGAAGCTTCCTGGCAGTGGGGATCACAGTTGCATACTTTTTGCATTGGATTGAAGGTCAGTTAACATTCTTGATTCTATCATCTCATGTATTATTATCCACTTATTTTTTTTAAGTAAACCTAATTTGATTAATTATCAACAGATACTACGTCAAGGGTCAACCTTTTAGGTTTTGTATAACTTAATCTGATTATCATATATAAAACAAATTCCTAATTTGGATATAAAGAAACCTAGTTTTTAGGTTTTATGTAATCTATCATGCTGGATGTCAAGTTCTTGCCTTTTTATGATTAATGATCAACCAAAACTAAAATTAAAAGACTCCCCTTTTGTCAGTAAAATGAAGAGAAAAATAAATAAATGAGAATTTGTGATTTGTTTTTTTCAGGGTTCTCCTGATTTGAGTGCTGCCAGAGAGGTAGCTGATTATCTTGGCACTCGCCACCATGAGTTTTACTTTACTGTCCAGGTAATTCTTTTTAGGGCTAAATGCAACAAATAGCAACGTACTTCCAGGATCTGTTTTTTATAATACATCCTAATTTCATGTCTTTCTGTTACAGTTGTATACTTGAATAATCATAATCCACCCTGTTATAATAAAAAAAATATTACTGAAATACAAAGCAATTTTCAGTGCTATAACTGTGTAGATTTTCAAAGTATAATCTTCTGATAATAACAAAACTACAAGTCCAGGGTAGATTTTCCAAGACGCAATACCTTAACAAGAAACATATGATGTAATGGAAAAAAGAAACTGGAAGGAAATAGCAACACACTTTTTTTTATTTGTTTATTAAAAGTATAGCATCCTGTTTTCAGGTTTTCCTATTAAAAGTACAGCATTATACCTAAAAATCTACCCAGTTGTAGCAACGTCATTGAAATACAAATCAATTTTCACAGGTATAACTGGGTAGTGTTTACTATCCTGCAAAGAAAAAAATTTACAATACATCGGTAGTTTTTTCAGGTTACAATGCCTTGATAAGAAAAAAAGAGTGATGTAATAGAAAAAACTGGTAATACACAAACAAATGAAAGAAGTAGCAAATATAATTTCATTGATTTGTTTGTTATCCTATCCTACTTTCATTTCTTTCTGTTACAACATTATACTTCAAAAAAATTGAGTAGGTAGATTTTTCAAAGTATAATGTCTTTATAAAAATATTAGAAGTAAAATGGTATAATTGGGTAGATTTTTGAAAATGCAATGGGTTAATAAGTAAGAAATGGAAAGTAGAATGGTGTAATAGAAAAGAATGAAAGTAGGTTGCTAAATACTGATGTTGTTAAAATTTATCAGGAAGGAATTGATGCACTGGAAGAGGTGATTTACCATATTGAAACGTATGATGTGACGACTATTAGAGCCAGCACACCCATGTTTCTCATGTCCAGAAAAATCAAGTCTTTGGGAGTAAAAATGGTTCTTTCTGGAGAAGGCTCTGATGAAATTTTTGGTGGCTACTTGTATTTCCACAAGGCACCTAACAAGGAGGAGTTCCACGAGGAAACTTGCCGAAAGGTTCTAATTCATAACCATCATCATTAATTCATTATTATTATTATTGTTGTTAACTTTCATTTTCTTTTATAGCATCTTCATCTTACTTTCGTTTCTTTCTATTACAATGTCATAATAAGAAGAGATGAAACAAAGCTATTTCTTGCATTTAACCCTTATCATTATTATGATTATCTTTTGATTATGATTCATGCTTTATTATGCTTTATTGATATAGATAAAGGCTCTTCATTTGTTTGATTGCTTGAGGGCAAACAAATCAACTTCAGCATGGGGTCTTGAAGCTCGTGTACCTTTTCTAGATAAGGAATTCATTGATGTTGCAATGAGCATTGACCCTAAGTGGAAGATGGTAAACTAACTTTAACTTTTCTTCATATAAATTTTAATATATGCTCTTATTCTTAGATGACAAAATATAATCTTGTAATCCGCATTATACATATGCTCTTTATGCCAACTGCCTGCTAAATATCATATGGGATGGTGGAATATTAGTGTTTCCAATAATAGTAAGTAGTAACAATAACAATAAATAAGGATTTGGTATATGATGGAATCAGAGAACGGAGGTATTGGAATGAAAAATTCCGCTCCTACATGCCAACCGAAGGTCATGGAATGTGATGACTCATTCCACCAACTTGTTTATTCCTTTAACTCGGTCATTCCATTTTGTAATCCAATCAAACAAGACATTGAATAAATAATTATACAATTAATTTTCCAAGATTTAATTTTTTGTAATTTTATTATAGATTCAACGTGATATTGGGAGGATTGAGAAGTGGGTCTTGCGCAATGCATTTGATGATGCCGAAAACCCTTATCTGCCGAAGGTATGCTGTTTCATCTATTTTAGAGTAAATTACATTTTTGGTCCCTTAGCTTTTTGCAGTTTTGAGGCCTATTTCCAATTGTTTTAATGATTTTGTTCAAAAATTGTATTTTTCAATAGTTTTATCTTGCACTTTTGGTGCCTATAGGAACCAAAATCATTACAACAATTGAACCGAGTTTGCAATAGGAAACTATATGGGACCAAAACTGAAAATTTTGAACAATCTCAGGGACCAATAATGTAATTTACTCTTAATTTTATATCCAAACCCCAAAAGGAACTGTTAGAAATGTTTAACTCTCCAATTATTATTTCATTTGAATTTAAATAAAAATGTTACAAGTTATAATAGTTGCTTGTCTCTTCAACAGCACATACTGTACAGACAAAAGGAACAATTCAGTGATGGAGTCGGATACAGTTGGATTGATGGTTTGAAGGATCATGCAAACCAACAGGTCAGTCGTTTGTTGTTATTCAGCATTGCTTCTAAGACAAAAGGGCAAAATAGTCATTTACTCTTGAATTCAAATGGTGTATCCATGATGTTAAAAAAGAAAGTCTCAACATTTTATCTGATGAAAAAGAAAAAAAAAAATGACCCTAAGACAATTATTTTTGCAGATTACTGATTCAATGCTAACAAATGCAACTTTTGTTTATCCCGAAAACACCCCTACGACAAAAGAAGGGTACTACTATCGGACAATCTTTGAGAAGTTCTTCCCAAAGGTAGGTTCACTTTACTTTTTTTGCTTATGTTTTTGGGTGTTGTATGACTTATAATGTCACTTTCAGCATAACCTTAAACCCCGTGCAAAAGACGGGAGTACCCCTTTTCAAATAAAAAAAATAGCCCTAGAAAGGTTGTCCAGTGGCAATCCTTGAGAATTTTATAACCCAAGTATTATTATTATTGTTATTATTCAGTTAACTGACTCATTGGAAAAATATTTGTGGTTTGAAACAGAATGCAGCAAGATTAACGGTTCCAGGTGGTCCAAGTGTGGCATGCAGTACGGCTAAAGCGGTGGAGTGGGACGCGTCATGGTCCAAAAATCTTGACCCGTCTGGTCGAGCCGCTCTCGGGGTGCATGAGGCGGCTTATGCTTCTGATGCAAACAAGACCGATGCTCTACTTAGTTAATGCCTCCTCAACATTTATTTATCAACGACTGGTCTTATAAATATTTGCCTTTTAACCATTTTTTGCTTCATTTAGGGTTGGAAACTGGTTTTGAAATTTTCGTTTCTGTGGATTTGATTTGCTTTCTTCGACACATGTTTTGATCAAACTTTTATTGTAT
The DNA here is from genome assembly GCF_051521515.1 of Lactuca serriola. Lineage (NCBI taxonomy): Eukaryota > Viridiplantae > Streptophyta > Magnoliopsida > Asterales > Asteraceae > Lactuca > Lactuca serriola. The sequence continues at coordinate 104,212,995 of NC_136412.1, forward strand.
AATTGTTGGTTTGTTTTGGTATTTATATAAATGGTTGATGCTTATAGAGCTTTTTGTTGATCTTATTAGTAAAAAAATTGTAAGTATTATCGCTTATCTTAGCAGCAAAACTGAAGTACATTATATAATTTTTCCTTAATTTGCTCTAAGTACGTCATAAATAATAAAAAGCAGCTGTTGTGCAAAACATGAGAATTAAAACCCTACTCTTGTTAAATCCATCAAGTCAAAAAGCAGTATCCTCCACAACTTTCATTTGTAAGTACATTTGATTTACCAGCATTCGAATATCAGTAATCGCAAAATGAGACACATCCCCTCCAACAAAATAATGCCACGTATTCCCGATCTCCATCCAACTAAACCCCGTTTGCTTCTTGACCTCATTTTCCTTCATCAAACTCCTCACCCGTGTCACTTGTCTCCACAAACCCAATGAAGCATAAATATTGGACAACATAACATAAGCCCCCGAGTTTTTAGGGTCAAAACCCATAAGTTTCTCAAAAGCTAATTCCGCCAATTCGGTATTATTATTCATGCTAAAACTACACCCCGCAAGAATGGCACCCCAAACTCCAGAATCGGGTGCAAATGGCATTTCTTGGATTATTTCATAAGCTTTTTTAACTTCACCCGATCGACCCAAAATATCGATTAAACACGCGTAATGCTCCGAACGTGGGGCCACCTTGTAAAAAGATTTCATTGACTTGAACCAATATAAACTCTCTTTTACCTTACCTGGATCATCAATAACAGTTAAAATTTCAGCGACTTCTTTAGGATAGATATTATACTTTGAAAAACCTTTGCTTTGTGTATGGATGACATTAATACAATTGGTTTTAGTTAGATTTTTCAAGACATAAATAAACAGACAGATGAAAGTGCATTGCTTATAAAAATGAATAATTGTGTACCTACCTGCATGACCACAAGCTGAGAGCAAGCTAAGAAAGGTGATCCCATCGGGTTCAATTCCATGCAATTCAATCTTTTTAAATAATCCAAGAGCTTTCTCATATGCTCCATGTTGTGCAAAAGCTGCAATAATTGTGTTCCAAGAGACAATATTTGGAGTTTTTATATGTTCAAAAGCCGACTCAGAGTCAGGAAGACATCCACATTTGCTATACATTGTGATCAGAGTGTTTCCTACAGAAACATGTGTGCTTAATTTGAGTTTGAATACGAGTGCGTGTGTTTGTTTGCCTTCTGTTAATGATGCAAGACTTGAACATGCAGAAAGAATGGAAACAAGGGTGTATTGATCCGGTTTTAGTGGAGTTTGAATCATTCGGGTGAGTAGTTTTAGTGCTTCCTCACCTCTCCCATTGTGAGCATAACCTACCAACAATCAAGAATTAGTACTTGGGTAAATGACCATTTTACCCTTGTGTCAAGTAAACATACCTGTTATCATAGCATTAAAAGAAACATCATCTTTACATTCAATTTCTTCAAACAACACCCTGGCATCTTCCATCTTTCCTTCCTTGCAATAACCAGTAATCATAGCAGTTATAGCAACTACATTCTTGCATGGCATCCGACCAAAGATTTCTCTAGCCTCATCAAATTGTTCATTTTCAACATATGCACTGATCATCACAGACCATGAAACTTCATTACGAGTTGTCATGGAGTCAAATAACTCCCTAGCTTTCTTAATCTCGCCTTTCTGTGCATACCCATCAATCATAGCTGTATAAGATATCACATTTCTCTTTGGCATTTGTTCGAAAAGCTCCACAGCTTCGTCTACTCTTTTATACCTAATAAAACCCGAAATCATAGCATTCCAAGACGCTGTATTTCTCTCAGGCATCTCGCTAAAGTAAGCAAATGCAATATCGATCATACCATTTTCAACACAACCAGCGATCATCGAGTTCCAAGACACTACATTTCTCAGAGGCATTAGATCGAACATTCTCTTCGATTCTCCAATAAATCCGTTTTTCCAGTAGCCGGTGATGACCGCGTTCCATGAGACAACATCTCTAGTAGGCATTTCGTCGAACAGTTTACGGGCAAGATCCATTTTCCCGGCACGTGAGAGGTTGCCGATTCTAACATTTGAGGAGTATACATCTCGAAATGAATGAAAGTTTAGAGTGTGTGTAAGGAAATAGCGACTGATGCAACGGTTGGATGAAGTGATGGAAGATAGATTGTGAAGTTTTGCCCGGGGAAGCCGCGAGACAAGCATCCGGGAATTGTGAAACTTGGTTCACAGATAGACCGCAGCAGGAAATAGTTGAAATGATTCAAATTAAGGTTAAAGACTATACAAAATTACACGATTGCACCGCAATAAAATTAATTAAATTTTTATATAAAAAATCAAAATTATTAATTAATTATTTTAAATAAATTATTATTTAAAAGAAATTTTTTTAGTTATATAAAATTAAAATCGTTGATTTAAATAAATACATGAAGTTATATCATTTTATAATATGTATTAAATTTATTTTATTTTTCAATCTAATGTTATTAATTTAATATAATTAGAGTGAAAAAATTTAAAATTTGAAATTTAAATGAAAGAATCAATTATTAGTTTAATATAATTAGAGTGAAAAAATTTAAAATTTGAAATTAATAATTAATAGGTTAACAAGTTGCATGATAATGTATATATAACATTAATGAGATGTTCTAATTGTATGTCAATAGGAGATTAAACTTATTCTTTTATTAAAATAGGGATATACTCCTACTTTTTAGTTTATATATTCTACTATCGAATTAAATGAATTAGATGGTGACATGTGTAATATTTAATGCACATTTAATAAAATTTAATGATATTTTAAGATTACTAATACGATACATGCCAACATTTAAATATGTAGGAGGATTGATAGGAACAAAACGTAGGATAATATTTAATTTCTCTTATCTTTTTTATTGGTTTATATTTATTATTTCAGTTTTAAATAGTATTGCATTAATTAGAAAAAAAACATCTAAAACATCTAACACTAATCAGATTTCTTCTCTTTCTTTTTCGGTTGGAGCCAACCCAACACATCCCCCCTTTTTCACTTTAAGACGGGTGGAGCGGATAAAGCCTTTAGGCGTTAGAATAACGTGGACAACAAAAAACGGCGTTATAACGACCTGTACACCCCCCTCCGTTTTTTAGTGTTATGATAAGAGATTTTATTGTGGTAATGGGAGGAAACGAGACATTTGATTGGAACGGTCACATTTTCAACCGTTTGCATACGGTCACAAATATAAAAAAAAATCCCTATTAATATAAATACACAACATTTTTATCTTCATTTTACCTACAAAACTCAACAAATTCTTTCAACAATTCCTATTTATTTCAATTTCATTTTCTTTTCTAGTACTCTATTTAATTAAAAAATTGATCATTTTGATCTGTTCTATCCATACAATCATGATATCGACGAGGATGGTATGTTTGTGGGTATGATGTACCGATATATTATGGACATGCTACCCCTCGAAGCCAGCTCCACTACTGACCAGACATGCGGCATTGAACAGAGATCGTGAAGAATAGCATAGACGTCTACTACACGATTATTTTGCGGATAACTGTATCTGCCAACCTAGTGATTTTAAAAGAATGTTTCATTTGTAGAAAAATATGTTTCAACGAATAACCAATGCAATGGAAAGCAGTTACCGTAATTACAATTGTTTTAAAAATTAAATATATGTTCATTAGATTATTACATAATTGTTTTAAAAATTAAATATATGTTCTTTAGATTATTAAATAATTGTTTTAATAATTAAATTTATGTTTAGGTGTGAATATTTCCAAATGAGGTATGATGCGATAGGTAAACAAGGTTTTACAGGGTTGCAAAAAAGTGTTGCTGCAATCAATCTTATGACTTTGAGGGAGTCGTCCGATTCTATTGATGACTATCTGAAAATGTTAGAGTGAAGTGCACAAGAAAGTTTGTTTAGATTAGCGAGAGGTGTATTGAAACCTTCGGTGACAAATACTTGCGCAAACTGTTGAAGATTCGTTTGAAGATTGCGTCGATGGGCTCGGCTGTTAGTCCATTTATTTTGTACTCCGGTTTTGGGCCTGTCCATACCGTGAGCTTGCTAGGTTTATTATATAAGTATATGCTTGCATGCATATTAGGTAAATGATTGATCGATCTAGAGAATAACGATTACGATAGCATTATAGATTTCTTTGATCGTTCTTGTAAACCTCCAACCCTCTACAGTTGATGTTCTTGATCGAGCTCTTCTGAGGGTTATTTTATAATCATTCGACACGTTTGATTCATTCTTGACTTGTTCTTTACTTTTGTGTTCTTGCTGTTTAATTATTATTTACCTGTTTGAGATCTAATCGATCTTCAAGATTAAGTTTTAATCTCATCAATTGGTATCAGAGCAGGAGGCTGTGTAATCGATACACTTCTTTTCTGTGAAAAGGTTTCAATTAGGGTTTTTCCGCAATTACTGATATTTATTGAGCCGTCATCTCATTATTGACGTATCTTGATATTTATTGTTTTGCCCTAATCTGATTTATTACAAGTCTGATCTTTGAACAGGTTTTTCGATCATAATGGACGAGTCGCAATCAAATCCCATCAATATTTCCAACAGCATCGGTTCAACCACGAAGATTCCAATCCTATATACCCATGATTATGAAGTCTGGGCGCATCACTTCGATGACTACGTTATAGGATCTGAGGATAATGGATACCTCATATGGGAAGCAATCATCAATGGACCTTTTTCTCATTCTGCAACGTCAAGGATTGTTAAAACTCAAAAGGAGTATAATGATCTGCTGAAGGATGTCAAAGATATTGCACAAGATGAAAAGGATAAATTCCAGTGTAATATCAAGGCGTTAAGATTGATAAGATTCGCCCTTCAGTCCGACACCTTCAGTTTGGTCAGCTCATGCATGACGGCAAAGGAAGTTTGGGATAGACTTCGCGAACTGTACTCTACAGACGAGGATCTTGAACATTCTATCCAAACCTTGCTCTTATCTGAGTTTGGAGAATTCAGGCAAGGAGCCGAAGAAACTGTGACCCAGACTTTCGATCGCTTCAATCATCTTCTCAGCAGGATGATCAAACATGACATCGAAAGGAAGCTTATCGAGCAGAAGGTTACGTTCTTAAATGGTCTAAGGTCAGAATGGAGAGCAGTGGTGTCAACAGTTAAAGCCCATGAGAAGTTTAAATCATACTCTTTGGCGAAACTGGTAGGTATTCTCAAGTCTCAGGAGAAGATTGTGCTGCAAGAAAAGAATGTTGTTTCAAGCCTAGGTTCGCTGGCCCTCCTGTCAAAAAGTAAAGCTGTGATGGAGGATGAAGACCTCAACTTGGAGGAGTATGACCTCACGTCTGAGGATTATGCTATGATGGTGTCTAACCCCAAGAGGTTCATTGAGAAGAGATTCCCCAGCAACAAAAACCGAAACTGGCAGGGGAGTTATAGTTCAGAAAAGGTTAATAATGAACCGAAGGTTGAAGAGCCCAAGAAGGAACCGAAAGCAGATGGTGATTCTGGAGTAAGCTGTTACTACTGTGGAGGGAAAAATCACTATGCTAAGGATTGTGTCCTCAAAAAGATGGCTGAAAAAGATGAGGAAAAAGATGAGGAAGCTTTGCTACAGAAAAAGCTTGATGAGATGAGGAAGAAGAAATCTACCGCTAACCCTTCCATGAATGCTCTTATTGTGCAGGGTTCGGTTGCTGATGATGAGTTCGGTGGAGTGGAAGTTTGGTCAACCGAATCTGAAGACGATGAAGTGAGGAAGCCTTCTCATGGAAAGGCTTGTGTGGCAAAGGAGGAGAGCAGTGGAGGAAGGTGCTTCATGGTGTCTGATGTATCTCAGATGAGGGGCTACAACACTGATGGTGGAAGCAATGAACCGAAGGAGCAGCAGGATATGTGCTTTACGGCCAAACCGCTCAGCGTGCAGTTCAATGAGCTCGATGAACTGATCAAGAAGGTACAATCGGTTTTCGTTTCATTTAAAGTACCACAATCCTCATACGAGAAAGAACTAAAAAATGTTAATACAAGAATTTCTCATCTAGATAGTAGTTTAACTCAAACTCGAGTCACCAATTCTAACCTAACTGATCAATTAAGCAGGGTGTCTTCGAAGAGTGAGGAGCGGCGCATGTGGATCGAGTTGAAGGAGTCTGAATTAGTTAAAATAAAAGACGAAAACATTTATTTACAAAGAGACAATTTAAAGTTGTTAAAACAGCGGAATGTTTTTTGTTTAATTGCAAAACGTCTTTATTCTAATATTACTCAGCTTCACTTAGACTGTGAAATAGGCCAAAAGATCCATCGCATTATTTTGCCCTTTCTTGAGTTTAAGGAGGATGAAATCGATGCTGAAGCTTATAATTGTGAGAGTGTGATATCATCTGATGACATTAATCCGACCTACATGTATGGACTGGACAAAATAGAATCTTTCATTAAATCCAAGGACCACAAGGACATGCTCAAAAACCTTTTGGATGAAAATGATAGACTTAAACTGAGAACCGAAACCATACAAAAATTTGACTCTTTAAACGCCAACTTGAGCTCAGAAAACAAAATTGATGTTGAAAATGCATCTGAGCTTAATGAGGACGACAACATGAGTGAAATTTCTGTAGAGGACACGGTTGACTGCTCAGAATTTGTAAAAAGCAAACCTGAAAACCACAAGAATCTAATTTCTGAAAATTCAGTGGAGTTCGCTCGATTGTCCCAACAAAAGTCCCCGATCTTAGCAGAGAAAGCGGTTGTATATCAAAAGGTCAGGACCACTCCAAATCAAGTGTACAAGGTCACTGGAGTAACCGAACATCAGACCGCTGAACTCACAGCTATTGTTAACGAAGACAATGCTGATGGATGTGATGAGTTCTTCTGGTCAGCTCCAATCGATAATGTAGATGAAACGGTGGGCTTGTCAGAAAGGACTTCATGGATTAGTAAAGGTAGATACATACCAGAACCTCTGAACAAGCCAGATAATTTCAATGTGCCAAGTACTAGTGGTACGAAAGACATTCCTCAAGAGAATGGAAGTTCGGCAAAAGAAGACATTCCTTCTAGTTCCTCTGTTCAAGGTGAAACTCCCACAGTTCAAAGTGAACCAGCTAAGGAGAAACCGAAAATGAAAGCCAATATCCATCATCAACCGAAGCAGATGAGGAATCAGAAACGTGAAAGGAACCAGAGATACAGGAAGAATCTCTCTGAAAGGAAACAATTCTGGCAATCCCAGAATGCATATTTCTCTCATCAAGACAAGAATCTAAAAGTTGAGAATAATCCTGTTAAAAAACACGAGAGCCACAACAACCGAAAGCCAAGGTTCGGTTCAGAAGAGAATACCAACCGAAAGCAAACATTCGGTTCTGAGAATGACTCCAACCGAAAGCATAGGTTCGGTTCATAGAACTGCTCCAACCGAAAGCAAAGGTTCGGTTCTGAAATCAAAAGAGATCAAAACTCTAAGGTCAGTCCCACCAATGATCAAAAGCAAAAGGGTCACCTAGAGTCTCCAGCCAAGAAGTCATCTCAATCTAAGCCCACTCCTTCTCATTCATCTAATTCTTCTAATTCTTCCAATTCATCTCCATCTTGCTCTAAAGCTCATTCTGTTCGTTCTAAAAAATCTCATTCGTCAGCTGAACAAAAAGGCAAACAGAAGGTTAATGCATCCAAACCAGAGTCTAAACCGAACGCACCTAATCCTAATAAAATAAAAGTTTTTACCATAAAAAAGAAAGATGAAACAACACTCATAAAACGAACATATCTTGTTGACATCTCTCTTACTATTCCTGTTCCTATGAAAAGCTCACGAGGACCCAAGAAACTTTGGGTTCCTAAATCTGCTTAACTTTTGCAGGTTATAAGTGACGAGCAGTTCGACGAAGAATGGTACATCGATAGTGGCTGCTCGCGTCACATGACAGGGAGGAAAGAAGAGCTCAGGGAATACAGGTCTCTTTCAAATGGTGGCAACGTCAAGTTTGGAAACAATTCTTTCGGCACCATAAAGGGATACGGAATGATAACTAATGGTGATTTTACTATAAGGAAGGTGGCATATGTGGAAGGACTACAACACAACCTCATCAGTGTATCTCAGCTTGTTGGAGGTACAGGTCTCAAAGTCTCATTCGACGATGAAGGTTCTGAAATCATTGAGAAGAAGACAAATAAAGTAATCCTCAAGTCGGAGCGTAAGGGTGAAATGTTTCCTCTAAATCTTAAACCCATCAAAGGAAACCCAGCTATATATCTGTTATCAAAAGCTCAATCTGACGAAAGCTGGTTGTGGCACCGAAGACTCTCTCATCTCAACTTTAAAGATATTAACAAGCTTGTCACTGGAGGTCATGTTCGAGGCCTTCCACTGCTCAAGTTCGACAGAGATCATTTGTGTGCTGCATGCGAAATGGGGAAGCAGAGTCGTCAAAGTCATCCATCTATAATTAACACAAAAGTTGTTGAACCACTCGAATTACTTCATATTGATTTGTGTGGTCCATCATCTATTGAAAGCATCGGTGGTAGCAAGTATATTCTTGTTATTGTTGATGACTTTTCACGATTTACATGTGTGTTCTTTCTAAAGCTCAAATCTGAAGCGACTCATAAGCTGAAAGTGTTCATCAAGCAGATTGAAGTACAACTCAAGAAGGTCGTTCGCAACATCAGGAGCGACAATGGTCTGGAATTCAAGAACAGGGAATTTGAAGAATTTCTAGCAGAAAAGGGAATAAGTCACAACTTCTCAGCTCCCTACACACCTCAACAGAACGGAATTGTCGAAAGACGAAACCGATCTTTGTGTGAAGCTGCCCGAACTATGCTAAGTTTTGCTTCCTTACCTCTTTATTTTTGGGCTGATGCTATTTCTGCTGCTTGTTTTACACAGAACAGGTCCTATCTCAACAAGTGATTCACGCTCACACCTTATGAGATTCTCAACAACAGGAAGCCCAATGTGAAATTTTTCCACGTGTTCGGCTCATGGTGTTTCATCTTTAACTCTAAAGAACACCGCAACAAGTTCGATGTCAAAGCCGACGAGGGAATCTTTCTGGGCTACTCTCTCACATCCAAAGCATACAGAGTCCTAAACAAGCGTTCGAGAAAAATCGAAGAAACCTATTACGTGACTTTTAACGATAGCTATGTCAAAAAGCTACAGGCCAAAGAAGACACCGCTGGGGAAATCTTTCCTCAAACTGGCCAGGTCACAGTCTCGATCGCTAATCTATTCGAGAAGTTTATGGAGCTGTTTGACGAACCAGAGAAAGCTACTCTCTTAGAAGCAGGCGCAGCAGACAACAAGGTAGACCATATGAAGCAAATTGTCGAAGAAGCTGCCAGGAGAATGAACGAAGGAGGATCGAATTCTGATGACCCTCTATCCAACGATGCTTCAGTCGAGGGGGAGCCAAGCTCACATGTTGAGGGGGAGCCAAGCTCTACAACTGCAACCGAAAGCACTTCTCCAACTGAAAGTACTTCACCAACCGAAGGTGCATCAACGCCTGAATACCAAGCACCACAAGAAACCTCTGGACTTCAAGTTTCTCCAAACATTCCAGAAAGCTCATCTATCGAGGGGGAGCAAGCTGATATGACGCTCGACTATGAAAGCCAATCCGAGCCAGAAGAAATGATTAACGCTGAACTAGACCCCACCTTTGATCCAAACTACCCTCCTCTTGTCAAATGGACCAGAGATCATCCTATCTCTCAAGTGGTTGGTGATGTCTCTGAAAAGGTCCTGACCCGATCACAACTCAAGGCAAAACAGACATCCTTATTTTCCAAGGTTGAGTTTTGTATGTTTAACTCATTCGTATCTAAAGTTGAACCGAAGACAGTTAACACTGCTCTCGATCACTTCGATTGGGTTCAAGCAATGCAAGACGAACTGAACGAATTTGAAAGGAATAAAGTCTGGTGCCTCATTCCAACTCCTCCAGATGCCTCGGTTGTTGGTCTCAAATGGGTCTTTAGGAATAAAATGGACAAGGAAGGGAATGTTATAAGGAACAAAGCTCGTCTGGTGGTAAAGGGATATTGTCAGGAGGAAGGGATTGATTATGAAGAGACTTTCGCTCCTGTAGCTAGGCTGGAATCTGTAAGAATATTTCTTGCTTACGCTGCCCACAAAAACTTTGAAGTTTTCCAAATGGACGTCAAGTGTGCATTTCTTAATAGAGAACTCGAAGAAACCGTGTATGTGGAGCAACCTCCTGGGTTCGTGAACGAAAAATATCCAAATCATTGCTACATTCTGGCTAAAGCTGTGTATGGTCTCAAACAAGCTCCGAGAGCCTGGTATGAAACGCTAACTAAATTCTTAAAGATGTCTAAATTCAAACAAGGTTCGGTTTACCCAACCTTCTTTCGCAAAAAGGAGGGTAACCACCTTATGATAGTTCAAATTTATGTCGATGACATCATCTTTGGCTCAACGAATCCCAGTCTAACAGCTGAATTCAGAAAGCTGATGGAGACTAAATTTGAAATGAGCTCAATGGGTCCTATTAACTTTTTCCTTGGTTTAAATATTAGACAGGGACCCGAAGGCATCTTTATCAATCAGGAAGCTTACACGAAGACTCTCCTAGCAAAGTTTGGAATGATGGGAGACTCCAAAGTCAAAGTCCCAATGGCATTCGACACCAAGCTAACTCCATCCCTAGACAAACCGACTGTTGATATCACGCTCTATCGTCAAATGATAGGCTCGCTAATGTATCTTACTGCTAGCAGGCCTGACATCATGTTTTCTGTGTGTTATTGTGCTCGATTTCAGGCAAACCCACGCGAACCTCACATGCTTGCAGTGAAGAACATTTTACGCTATCTCAAGCGAACTGCCTCCTTAGGTCTATGGTATCCTTCCAACTCAGGCTTTTTCGTTCAAGCCTATTCAGATGCAGACCTTGGAGGATGTGGACTCGACAGAAAAAGCACCACTGGCGGCTGTCAATTCCTTGACGGGAAGTTGGTTAGCTGGCAATCCAAGAAACAAACGTGCGTGTCGTTGTCTACTGCCGAAGCGGAATACATAGCCGCTGCATCCTGCACCTCTCAAGTGATTTGGATCCAGAGTCAACTTCGAGACTATGGACTCAATATGAAGAAGATCCCACTATATTGTGACTCTGAAAGTGCAATTAGGATCTGTCATAACCCAGTGCAACACTCTAAAACCAAACACATAGCACTGAGGTATCACTTCATCAAAGATCACGTGGAAGATGGAAACGTCGAAGTTCACTTCGTAAGAACCACTGATCAACTGGCTGACGTCTTTACCAAAGCTCTTCCTGAAGTGTCATTCAACAGAATATTGCAAGGGCTAGGTATGATGGAATCAGAGTCAGTACCTCAAACTACCTCTCAACCTCAAACGTAAGAAGCAAAATTGACCGAACGTTCAGGTTCGGTTAAATCATCTGACTCACTCATCACCACAAAGGTAGTTTTCTTGGTTGTATATTTCTTGTACAAAGTTGTTTATCTTATTGTTAAAAGTATTTTATGATTGCTGTCTAAATTCCTTGGTTTTCTAAAATTTTCCAAAACCGATACCTACCGAAGGCTCGGGTTCGATTTTTCAAAATTTTCTTGAACCGAAACCAACCGAACGCTCGGGTTCGGTTTTTCAAAATTTTCTTAAACCGAAACCAACCGAACGCTCGGGTTCGGTTTTTCAACTTTTTCCCAACCGAAACCAACCGAACGTTCGGGTTCGGTTACCAAATTTTACCAAAGTTTTTTTTTACTCTTTCTAAGTCTATTTTTTTTTCTTGCTTATTTTTTTATTTTATTTTATTTTTTTTCTCTACTTCAAAAACTCCAAAAATATTTTTCTCTTTTAATTTTGTTTGTGTGTGTGTTCGTTTATGGGGATATAATTGTTGGATTGCTTAAGTGTCCCTAGAAGCATGCTGCTGTATGTGTCCCAAGCCTCATAAGATTCTGAATAAAAGCCTTAATGACTTGGTAAGCACAAACCTTGTCTTCCCAATTAGGCTGTCACATTTATTCTAATCAAGAGCTACCTCACTCTCTTCTCACATGAGTTAAGAGTTTTTCTGCTTGGTCCTTATTTTCGCAGCAGAGGTACTTTAATTTCTTACACCATCTCCATTACATTTCTCCATTACATTCGTTTCATCATCGTAACCCTTGAGACTCTCAGAAATTACCACTGAGGTTTATGGTTACACAACATCTGTGTTTATGATCTTAGTTTCGTGCCACTATGAGCTGAGTGAAACCCCAAATTCAACACCTAATCTGAATTGACGGTGAACAATTAATTTGCTCAAGTTTTCACCAAACGAATTGACGGATGTATCCTACTGAAATCTCAAATTTTTATTTTTTTTGTGATTCCTATGAAATTGTTAAACACCATAACATTTCTTCCCTTGGGATCCAGTTTTTAATTTTTTTTGAGATTTATATTTTCCAAGCTACTTAAAATTAATTCATACCTACTTGTTCAACAGACTACACCGGTCTCACAAGTACTTTGTTCACTTTCTTTCTTATTTCAAGATTAGAATTGCTGAATCAAAGCGAAAGCCACCCTTACTTAGCCTAATTAAAAGAAGCCTTTCAACATTTATTAATAAATGTTTGATCGTAATTCAACGGGAATCCACATAAACACTTTAAGGTCTCTCTTGATCTTGAAGGAAGAGATTCGTGCCCGGGATCACTTGTTTCGTGTCATTATTGACATCACATTTATTCCTAAAAGAGTTGCTTTATTCCTTTTTTTTACACTCTTAGCACGAAAATCTTTGATTTTCCAAAATTTCGTTACTAATTATTACAGGCTGTATTATTACTTTGGTGGTTAATTATCAAGATATGGTCAAAAAGCATCCACGTGGGCAATTAATTCAAAAGACGCCATTTAAAAGATAAGACGAAAGGTTGCTGACTCAGGCGGGAATTAAAAGGATTGAATTTCAAACGACGGTAAAAAGGGAGCGCGTGTGAATTTGAAACGCCCATTCTTTTACTGACATCATGGACGCGTGTGCGAATTTCAAGCGACACCTCTTTGGCAATTAAAGGTGCGTGAGGATTTGAAACGGTATGCTCTGAAACGGCGCTTGTTGGGTGGCGTGATCCTAGGAATCTGACACTCTCTCTCCTACGTGATCATCGCATAGAAGATTTGAAACGATTTTTCTCTCTCCTTTCACCCACTATAAAAGGCATTCTATACTCTCATTTACCTTTTTACTGCATCCGGATTTTCTAGAGAGCAAAAACTCCCAAAAGCTTCACTGTTCCTCTTCTTCTTCTACTACCTTCAACAATGGCAGAATCATCCTCAGTCCATGCTACCTCACACATCCTTCCTATTCGTCCACAACAATGCTTGGTGATCGACCTAAACCCTCTGGCGTACGACTCTTATATGTCGCCGATCATCGAGTGCCTGAAGTACTCACAAATCGCTCCAGCTCTCTCCAGGATTGAGTCTGTGCCCATGGCGATTCTCTCACAGGTGTATGCGACTGCCTATTACGACAAAGCAGTCGAGCGGGTGTTCTTCGAGGTTGCTGATCACAAGACCTCCATTTCTCGACAACGTTTCTGCACACTGCTAGGGTTGGCTACTGACCCATCGAGAATTAATCCGGAGACGATTCCGGTTGGGCATCTGTACAACATGTTCTATAATATGGGGTACACGGAGGTGCTCACCTCCGTTGCGAAGTTCAAGAAATCCTGCTTGCCGCCACAGTGGAACGACATGTTTACAGTCCTCTTCAAGGGCTTATCTGAAAGGAGCTTAGGATTCGATGGTTCAAGTCGACTGTTCCTGTCGATTATGTATGCAATTTACAACGGAATCAACCTAGACTTTGGGTTGGTCCTCTGGCAACAGCTCATCCAGAGCCTTTCTTCTTCATCACGACATTCTGAGGTGTCGTTTGCCCGGTTCTGGATTCTTATCACCAAATGGGCAATGGATAAGCTTGATGTCCCAACTGCTGCTGGTGCATCGATGTCTTCGATCGGTACGTTTCATACCACGAAGATCATCGTCTCTGATGCATCTAAATTTTCGTTCATTGGCTCTATTCTGGAGACAATGTATGGCGATGTTCCCTCTGACAGCAGGCTCATCCAGACGATTAAGGAGTTCAAAGCGACTGGACCTAGGGAACTTACACCGGAAATGCTAAAGTCCATCCACGATGCTGACAAACCGGTTAACAGGGGCAAAAAGGCCGAAAAAGGGAAGCAAGTGACCAAAGCTCCTAAAGGTCCTTCTCCCAGGAAAAGGAAACAAACGAAACCTGCCCAGTCACCGCAGCCGAAGAGAAGGAAGACTCAACTGAAGCAAAAACTTCTTATCCCTTCATCTTCGAGTGACTCAGAAGGCGAGCGTTTGGGTTCGGATGGCTCTCAAAGAGGCGAAACCCCTCAAAGAGGCAACACCCCACCCCGATCACCTACCCCAGACATGGAAATTCATGTCTCGCCAGTTCCTTCACCTCCTCAAAACATCCCTACTTCCATTCCCACCATATCCCCCACTACCACCATTCCTCAAACCTCTTTCCCTATACCACCACCCATTTTCACAGATACAACTAAAACCACTGCAAAGGTTACAACCAACGTATCTGATACGGGGGTTCATACCAGTGCAACCGAAACACCACCCGTAACCGAACCACCTCAAACTGAAACCCAGCATACAACCGAACCTACCCACACTCAACCACCACCCGAAACTACCCCCACAACCAATCAACCTGAACCTACCCAAACCACCACACCCCCAGCTTCACCACCCCCACCATCTCCAGATCATGCCTCTGATGGAGATAACCCGTTCCTTGGTGGTGAAAACATGACCTTCGATTCGGTCTACTTTAGTCCGTTTCAGGTTCAAAGTGACGAAGAGGATGATGCTCCAGCGACAAAGAAACATCTAAAGGAGCTTAACGAGAAGGTTGATTTGCTTCTTGCGTCATCCACAAACACTCAATCCTCTCTTTCTGAAGCCGCTCTTCAGAAGATTGTTGATGCCTTCTCCAGGGCTCAACATGATTCTGTAGCTTCAGCCACTGCCGCCATAGACGCCTCCACAAAAGCATGTGAGGCTGCGACCGCAAAAGTCGATAAACTATTCTCAGACGCCTCTTCCCTGTTGAAGTCCTTACAGGAGAGCGCTGATGCCACCAAGACAACTTTGGAACCAATCGTTCAGCAATTGGCCAAGTTCATCTCAACGGAGTTACAGTCATTCGCTACTCTTCGCCAATCCATCAGCGATGACAACTCGGCCCTTCGTGCCTCCATTGATGAGCGTCTCGCTAAGCTACAGGAGGATCTCGCAGCTGAAAACTCATTAATGGACGTTCTGGCAAGCAAAACCACCGCCCTCAAGGTCAAGAGCACTCAGCTTTCAAACTCACAGCAACAACTTGAAGCTCTTCGATCCGAACGGGAGGTCATAAAAACATGTGTTTCGGATGTACACGCTGCCCTATCTAACATCCTAGAAGCACACGATCCGATTCTCAATCATTCGGTGAGGCGAACCCTTACTGAAAAACTTGCTCTTGCCATGGACCTTCTCAGCAAAATTGAAGGCTTACCTAGTTTCGTGTCCGATCCGAAACAAGGGGGAGAAGTGAAGTCCGGATCGAAACCACCTCCTTCCTCCAAAGCTACTCACACAATCGAACCACCTCTGACTGGTCAAGCTTCGGGTTCGAGTGTGAAGGATAAAGGGAAGAACATAGCTGAGGAAGAAGATGATGATGAAGATGATGAAACCATTGCGGACATGTTGAAACGCAAAAACAGTCGCAATGTTGATGATGATATCAATCGTGTGGCGCGAAAGGCTGAAGAAGCCGAACGCAAGAAGAAAGATGCCCACGATCTCCTTGAGAGCAGGAAGACTCTCTTCCCTGACTGGACTCAGGAGCGAATGATTAAGGAGGCCATAGATACTCCTAGCATCCTATGGCTCGATCCGGTGATCTCTTTCGACTGTTATAATTCTGTCGATTCGCAGTTCGACATGCCGTTGACTCAAAAGGCGTTTATCTTCCACGCCTTCTCCAATATTTTTGAAGTCCCTCATCTGAACCCTGAGGTTGATAGGGAGTTGATCGAATTCTATCTGAAGGCTGCTCGTCCTCAATATCAAACATGGAGCGCCCAAAAGATAGTGAACGTTCGGGTCTTGAAGCCTTATACCGAAGGAAGGTTCATCAACGTTCGGTTCAAGGTGATTCGAGGGTCTGCAAGAACTGAACATCCTATATCCCTAGCAGATCTACTGAATCTAAATCCTCATGATTGGATTGTCTTGCATAATATCCTTTTGACTGATGAAGCCGAATATGGTCCAATTATAGACCATCTCAAAAGGATGTTAGTCTGTTACATCATGGAGGTTGTCCTTATGGATAAGGAGGTTGCCACAGTCTTCAAGAAGAAACCGAAGATAGCTCCTGTGGGATCGGCCAATGATCTCAATCAAATGCAAATGGGCAAGATCGACCCGAGACGCAATTCGGTTATGTTCACTAGAGCAGAAGGACAGAAATGTCTCTTTGCTTTAGCTGACAAACATCTTTACACCACTGCTTGTCTAGAGCACGTGCTATCGATCATCCGAAGGTGTAAAGAGAATGCAGCGGATGATGTCAAGTACTTCAACGACATGATCCAATGGTACATCAGGTTTAGACAGACGATACTTGCTCTCATCTCGCGTCTGTTTAATACTGTGAAGAAGAAGGTACCTGCCTCGGCTGCTGGCCTAAGTAACAAGTGAAGATCTCGCTCCAATTGACGCAAAGGGGGAGATTGTTGAAGATTCGTTTGAAGATTGCGTCAATGGGCTCGGCTGTTAGTCCATTTATTTTGTACTTCGGTTTTGGGCCTGTCCATACCGTGAGCTTGCTAGGTTTATTATATAAGTATATGCTTGCATGCATATTAGGTAAATGATTGATCGATCTAGAGAATAACGATTACAATAGCATTACAGATTTCTTTGATCGTTCTTGTAAAACTCCAACCCTCTACAGTTGATGTTCTTGATCGAGCTCTTCTGAGGGTTATTTTATAATCATTCGACACGTTTGATTCATTCTTGACTTGTTCTTTACTTTCGTGTTCTTGCTGTTTAATTATTATTTACCTGTTTGAGATCTAATCGATCTTCAAGATTAAGTTTTAATCTCATCACAAACCTTCATTGAATGACATGCACCAACTATATGCGACACATAAAGAACATCATGGTTTTCCGGTTATGCTTGGAAGCATTGATTGCACAAAGTGGATATGGAGATATTGTCATGTGGCATGGAAATATCAATACACAAGTAGTCATATTGGGTCGCCTTCATTAGTATTAGAGCTTGTTGTGTTACAAGACTTATGGATTTGACATGCTTTTTCCGGAGTTGTGGATTCTAACAATGACGTAAACGTTCTTGATCAGTCACCAATATTTCAAGACCTTTTGACAGCAAAGGCATCAGATGCTCCTTTCACAGTAAACAGCCATGAGTATAAGTTCGGGTATTACCTCACAGATGAAACATACTGTAACACCCAAAGTTTGGAAGGCCAAGAAAGGAAAGAAAACCTTAATTTTAAGGGGCGACTCGGCGAGTCCAAGGAGGAACTCGGCGAGTCCGAGCGGGATCCGAGTCGAGGAGTAAGTGACCGATTCGGCGAGTCGGCCAAGGTGACTCGGCGAGTCTGGTCTGTGCGAGGAAAACCCTAAATTCGGGACTTGGAGCCTATATAAACGCCTTAATCTTCTTCCTAGGGTTCCTTTACTGCCTCTTTAGCCCTGAATACCAAACCCTAGCCGTCATATCCATTGATTGAGCCAATTATTGCCTTGAAGAGTGCATTAAGCTTGGAGAAAGAAGAAGAATCTTGAGAGTGCAAGAAGGGGGCTGTAGATCCGGGATTGGGAAGACATTTCTGAGCTTTTGGAGGTAATAAGCTAGTTCTTGGACTCCCTTGCACCTAGATCTATGTGTGTGTTGGGCATTCTTGGCATGTTAGTAACTATTTCGAGCTAGAAGTCCAGATCTGAGGTTGCTCCCTCAGACCCATGCTTGTTTTGGTCTAGTGTCCCATAAAGTATTTGCCCTTGAGCTGATTATGGAGCCTTCTTGCCTTAGACCCTAGTTTGTGGTGTATTTTGCCTAGATCTCCTTCTATACACGTAAAGTTTGCAACTTTACGTGGGGAATAGGCTTGGGAAGGGTAGATCTACAGTTTGGAGTCCATGCATGACTCAAAAGTCCTCTGCATGTATGTAGATCTGAATGGACTCGGCGAGTCCTTCGAGTGGACTCGGCGAGTAACATGAAGATGAGGAGGAACTTGACGAGTGGGATGAACAGCTCGTCGAGTCGGATGAAGTTGGGCATGAACTCGGAGAGTTGGATGAAGATTGCCTTGTACTCGGCGAGTCTGTTCTTGGACTCGGCGAGTCAGGTCGCGAAGCCCCAAACCCTTCGGGTTGAGACTCGAATCAGTGAGTCGGGTGGAGACTCAGCGAGTTGGACAGGTTAGGACTCGGAAATCGTTGGACTCGGCGAGTCATGGACTGACTCGGCGAGTCGTGTCGTGAATGGAAGGACCCTGAGTATATGAACTCGGTGAGTCAGTAAGTGGACTCGGCGAGTAGGGTTGACCTGGAAAGGTTGACTTTGACCAGGACTTTGACTTAGACCGGAATTGACTTGGTTGGTTGTCGGGGGTCAGTTAGACTAAGTGTTGCATTGATATTGATAGCTCGGGGAGCAAGTAGAGCAGGAGTTCAGTGAGTGGTCGGGCAGCAGCTAGTGGGATCATCAGCAAGTTCAGCCAGTGCAGGTGAGTTTCCCTTTGTGTGAATGGGTCTACGGCCACAATGCCGGCCCATGTAGTTATGTGTAGAAGACCCGGGGGTTATCCCTAAGCATAGCATGCTAGTATGATATTCGGGACGAGGTCCAATGTTAGCGGGCGGGTGCCCAAGGAATGGTTTATTGATAGTTTATACTTGTTGTCTGTGTTATACTTGTATGTGCCTGATAAGGGGGTGAGTGTGGGCGAGGTCTCGTATCTCACCAATAGCAGAGTGTGGATGGTGTTCCACATCTCATTAGCAACAGATCAGGGGCGAGGCCCAAGTTAGGAAAGGGTGAGTGTGGGTTGGGCCCGTATCTCACTATCGGTAGGAGCATGGACGGGGTTCCATGACTCATCAGTAGCAGGATAAGGGCGAGGCCCAGGATAGGCGAGGCCTTTGGACAGAATCCATTAGTAGGTGTTTAGCTTATGTGTTGTGATATGATTATGTGCTATTATGTGTTAGTGGGCGAGGCCCTGTGACAGGCGGGGCCTAAGTGAAACAGATTTGTATCCGAGCGGGGCTCAAAGCCAGGCGGGGCCGTTGTAGCGGGCGAGGCCCGAGATAGGGGGCGAGGCCCAGGATAGCAGGCGTGGCCCAGTATGTGCAGTATGTGATTTGGCATGGTATGTCGTAGAGTGGGGAACTCACTAAGCTTCGTGCTTACGGTTTTCAGTTTTAGTTTCAGGTACTTCTGGTAGCAGATGATGGAGCTCAGGGTGATCGCATGGCACACACCATAGATTAGTTAGCCTGGGAATATTTTACTCTGATAATGAACATGTGTTTTGAAAACTATTACTTTGATTATGCTTTGAATCGATGATTTTACTTTAAGTAATATTTTATTAAAAGAAATTTTTAGTCTTGAATTTTGGGACGTTACACATACCTGTTGCCATATTCTACATTTCTGAAGATGTTTCGACACCTGATAGAACCAAGAGGCAAATTTTTAAAGAGAAGACAAGAAGGAGCACGTAAAGACGTGGAACGTGCTTTCAGAGTTCTGAAAGCAAAATGACACATAGTTAAACATGTGGCACGACCATGTGAGTTGGACACTCTATGAGATATTATGTATGCATGTATCATAATGCATAACATGGTGATTGAAAATAAAGGGTGAAAGATTGCGGAGTATTCGCCTACAGAACTTGAACACATTCAATTTCAACCAGGGACACCATAATACTTACATAGAGTCGTTGATATTTAAGACCAACGAAAACACAAACAACTTCGAGAAGACTTGACAGGTCATATCTACGATGACATTGAAGATGAATAATTTAGATCAAAATTGTAATTTTTTTCGTCCTTTTTTGGATTTTAGGTTTTTAAATGTTTTTATCCTTAGTTGTAATTTTTTTATGTTGCTTTTAATTTAGGATTTAAAATTTTATTTTTACTTTTTTAATGTTATTTTTAATAAATGATTTAATTTATATGATAATTATAAATATTATGGCATAAATAAAAAAAGAAATTGGAAATACAGAAACTAAAAACATCGAAAAAAAATAGAAAATAAGGGGTGTTGTTACATGTTATTTGGTGTTACTCATTTCCACCTTGGGTGTCATAACACCCATGTATGACTAGGATGATGATGTGATACCTTTTGGGTGTACTAACATGTAATAACATGTTGCCTACACTCAACAGCCTAAATGACCATCATCACTAATTCCATCAATTGTGATTGACATCTTTCAAGCCAACATCGTCAACGGGTGACCTACTCCCTTCATAACTGTAACATCAGTTTCCTTACTTCCGTTATGTATTGTTTTAAAGGATTTAAAAGAATAAATAATAATAATAATAATAATAATAATAATAATAATAATAATAATAATAATAATATTATTATTATTATTATTATTATTATTATTATTATTATTATTATTATAAAAGTCTAGGGTCTATTTTATAATTTTAGGAAGCTGAATCTACGAAGAGAAATGAGGATTGGGTGCATTCTGCCATAAATCCAAAACATAGGGAACAATGCTTCAATTTCCAGAAACTTATGACACATCTCTTTTCTCTTCAATGGCGCAACTCACATTCGTGTCTTTTGCCTCGTTTGGACATGTAAAATCAAGAATATGTGAAAGATGAATGATTCCCATACCTTAATACATTAAGTCTCAACCTTATAAAGCAAACCTCATCTCTTTTTAGCCCAAATTCTGAAAGAAATCAGTGACTGAAGTGGGTTCGGTGATTAGGGTTTTCGGGAGGAAGGACCATGACACTCGTTTCAGACCCCCTCCAAGCCAGGTATGAGTCTCATTAACTCACTAGTAGTTGAAGGATCTTGTATACTCAAGAATCATATTAAAATGATATTACGAATTAACATATGATACTAATGGGTCATACTAACAAAAACTTGATACAAATTATTATTTATTAGAAATTGATTTTAATAAATATTCAATAAACTCTTATAATTAAATATGAAATTATTCATTTCTGGGAAATAATTAATTTTCATTAGCAAGTAACATAATATATGATATGATATGATTTATAAGTTATGCACAACCTTTTGGACTAGATAAATCCTTTTGTCTTTAACCAAAAAGTTAAAGTTTATATTTTATAAACTAGTTTATAAACTTTATAAATTTTGTCTTTTTCTTTGTTGTTATATTCGAAGGTGGGCAAGACAAAAGAAGGGCATGGTCTTATGATTATTCAAAGGAAAAAACATGCTTTGAGGAGTATGGGAGACAAGTAGAGTATATGTCACACCCCCAAACCGGAACGACGGAAACGTTCGGGGGCGGAGGATGTCATGTACAATATCAAAATAATTGTGTAATAGTAATCAAAGTACAACAACCATGTATTGATAAAGTTTAAGTTTTTACATATGTGTTCAAATCATTGTATATTGACACCAAAAATGTAATGCAAAAGCAAAAGACATGAGTCTATCAAGCTCCGTCTCCTCAAAACCCGTGGAAACCAGTTTACTGGTTTTTTCTGAGAATACAAGTGGTTTTGGAAAGAGTGTCAACAATTAAGTTGGTGAGTTCATAAGCATGTTTGTAACTGAAATCTGTTTTTTGTTCCTTAGTAATGTAAATATGTTTTCCAAGAAAATCCTATATTTTCTGTTGTAGTATGTTGTAAGCAAAATGTGTGAATGTTATTATACTCTGAAGTTGTCACACCCCCAAACTAAAATTGCGGAAACGTTCGGGGGTGGATGACGTCATATGTAGTATCACAACCATTGAATTACAAGAATCAAAATAAACACAACTATTACGTTAATTAAGTAAAATATTTACATCGGTTTGATTCATGTTTATGGACATCAAAAGTGTAATAAGAGTAAAAGATGCGACTCTATACGCTCCGTCTTCTCAAAACTCCAGGAGGTACCTGTCTACTTATTTCCTGAGAATACAAGCAGGTTTGAAAGAGTATCAGCATAAAGCTGGTGAGTTCATAAGCATGTTTTTGAGAAGAAATCCGGTTAATAAATCAATGAATGTATATGTATGCATCCAAGAAAATCCATTATTTTCTAACATGTGTATTTCATTTTTGAATCCCATTAAATGTGTTGTGCATTGTTTGATTGAATAAGAAACCTCTTTTTATAAGGAAAACCCTGATTCACACCAGTATGTATACTAAGTTCGGAAAGCTCTGAAAACTGTAACATGTATAGTAGTTATGTTACTTTGTAATAAAACTCATTAAAGTTATTATCATTTATATATTAATCGTGTTTTCTTGGTACCAAATTTATGAGTTGTTATAAGCATACGTGACCATTGAATTACCTGAATGACATTCTTCAAGTGTCGGAATCGAAATGACTTTGTCACCCAGGCCTGCCAGCCTAACTATAGCTAACAGTTATGGTGCGTGGTTGTCAATCCCGTATAGATCTATACACAAACTCACGTTCTCCCTCCAGGAGACTCTGGTTATAATCTCAGGACTTTTGTTAGTACTTATGTAAGTACACGAAGAATGCTTACTCATAAAATGCTATACTAACGATTACATGTAAAGTAAAATGAATCCATTGAATTTAGCTTGTTGTCTATGCGTCTCATAAACTATATTTCATATACTTTATATATTTGCTCTCATTGAATCTATGTTTGTACATTTGTATGTTCGTGGTTCCATAAGTTATACCTATTATAGTTTATATGTTCGTTCGTGCATTCAATTCCTGTTTTAGATTGAAAGTTCTGAGTTTAAGATGAAAACTTCCTTTTTGCTCAGCATAGTACACAAAGGGATAAAATATCAATATATTTTGTAAAAGCATAGAAACTGTACAATTGAATCAATTGCATCCGTTTTAAGTTTATTGAAATCCTTTTTGTATAAGTTTCACAAAATTATTTATGGTTGGCATGTATCCCCCCTCTTGAAAATGTTTAAAAACCATAGAAGTGTAGGGGTATGAACTCACCGTTGGATGTGTGATTCGAATGTAAGACCGATATAGGATGCTGTGTGTCAAATGAAGCCTAAAATACAAATAGGTCCTATTAACATGTAATAGCACATATATGTATCAAATTAGGATAAATCACAACTAGTTATGATAGGGAGCCACCCTAGGGACTCGGAAACACTTGAAGCTAAGTGTTAAAATCATATGTGATTGAATGAGGGAGGTTTACGGCTACACTAAGGTGTGTATGACAATGGGTGTACGGACCATGAGTGTACGGCCGTACACTCATGAAAAAGTGTGAAATAAAGGTGTTTTTATGGTGCTTTCTAGCACAATGGAAGTGCTCTAGGTCCCATGCTTAGCTTTAAGGAGAGTTTAAGGCCATCTATGACCATCAGCAAGGGTGTACGGCCCTTTGAGGTGTGTACGGCTGTACACATGGTTTACGACTATACACCCTTCATGTTCTTGCTAAGGTGGTCAATTTTAAGGTGAAAAACAAATGTTTCTAGTAGATGACAAGCATAGGAAGCAGTTACTCACGATTTGGAAGCTTGATGAGGGTTCACAACCACCAAGGACTAGTGTGTGTCCTTGGTGAAAGATGAAGATCTAGCCAAGGATGAAATTAATGAAATGAAAACATGGATTCATCACTAGCTAAAACAATGTAGCAACAAATTAATGTAGGAAACACTTACATCTTTGAAGATATAGGTGAGAAATTGGACGGTAGTTGAGAGAATTCCGAAATCTTGGCTTGGGAGTGTGTAAAGTGTTGAAAAAATGACTAAGTGTCATCTTTATAGGGAGAGTGTACGACCATGAGGGTGTGTACGGCCATACACCCATGTGTTTGGCCCGAAATGCAACTTTATGACTTTGGTAACTCATCCCTAAGACTCAACCTTGATTAAGCTTAGAACGCTCAAGCAGACCCTAAACAAGGCTAAAGATAACAGAAATGGGTCTTACTTTGATTGAATTGAATGGATTGTACAAGAGAGAAATTTCGGGTTGTCACAAAAGTTGTAAAAATGTAGTTTAGTTCACTTAAAAGTCATGAAAAATATGTTTTCTTTGTACTGAAGTAAAAATCAGTAATTGTACCTGTTATGAAAACCGTGTATTTGTAATAGTTTAGTTTTACTAACTATACTTGTAAAATACTGTATTATAGTTTTGTTATTAAATAAAACTATGTGAAGTTGTTTACTTATTCATATACTAATCATTTTGTTCAATACCAAATTGTGAGTTATTATAACCATGCTTGATGACCTAAGATGGCCTGAACATGACGTTCTTCACACGTCGCAATCGGTACGACAATTGTCACCACAGGCTTGCCAGCCTAGCTGTTGCAAGCAGCTCTGGTGTAGGATTGTCAGTCCTGTATATATCTATACACAAGTGTCACGCTCTACCTCCAGGGGACCCTGGTTATAATTTCAGGACTTGGTTGGTACTTACATAAGTACTTGAAGTGTATCTTACAAATGCTATATTGATGATTACGCTTAGAATAATGAAAAACTACTTTATAATGAATAAACTGTAAATATATCTCATAAACTATACTTAATATAGTTTATATGTTTGCTTTTCTGTAATGTATTATGAATATGTAAAGTAGTGCATATGATCCATAAACTATACGTATTATAGTTTATATGGTTATTATCCATTTTGTAATATGAACTTTGGAAACAATATGTATGTTTCATAAACTATACCTATTATAGTTTATATGTTTGTGTTTTAGTGTAGTGAAAATCTTTGTTTAGTTTGTAAAATCTGTAATATGGTTGCTCCTTGAAATTCAATATTTACTTCCAAATGGGACTAAAACAGTTTGCAAAAATTATATTTTTGTTTAACAAGTTTGAAAATCATTTTATACTTATATAAATATAATATTTATATAATTGTGATTAAATAGACATTCGAATAAATAATTCTACCAAGCCCACAACCAAACAAGGAACAGGAAATGGAGTTAAATTACCAATTCTAAGCCTGTTGAATCCTAATTATAATATATATATATATATATATATATATATATATATATATATATATATATATATAATTCTTATAATGGAAACAATTTATAAACATCAAAAACATTTAGATATTAACACAATTTTTATTGTGTTACACTTGTATCCCCCCTTAAAATAGTTAAATTTTTTGAAAACGTAGGGGTATGAACTCACCTTTTGTGTGAGTTCTCGACTGGTTGTGTAGATCTTTGGGTTAGAACTCATATTATAAATCGTATCCTAACAATATTTACACACGATATTGTATTTAAATCAAATATAATAATTTAAATACTAAGTTTAAAGTGTTAAACAACAGTTAATCATTGTAAGAAAACTTACGATAAGCCTTAGAATTGTTTATAGGTGTTCTTGGTGTAACTAAGGAGATAGGGTGTTTTCGGTTGAAAGTTAATGAGATTGGATGGTGTTTTCGGTGTGAGAATAAGAAGATTCAATTGAATTTTAGTTGATACTTGAGAGAAAAGTGGTGATTTCGCATATGATCTTGGGAGCAAAAGGAGTGATTTCGGTTCGAGGATGTAAGAATGAGGGGTACTTTTCGGTTATACATATATATGAAACAAAAAGTGAGGCAGTTTAGTTGTTCTCAGTCAAGAACACAATCTGAGGAAGGGGTTCTTAGTCAGGTACTCCACCCGAGGAGAATAGTTTTCATTCGAAAAGGGAAACCCACTGAGGAGGTTTTCTGCTGGGAAGGGCTTTCGGTCTCGCACATTTGCGGTTCGAGGTTCTCGGTCGTAAACGGTTTGCGATACAAGGAGAATAAAGGAATTGCGAAGGTTTTCGGTCCGAGGAGAAAAGCCAATCCGAGGGTTTTCGGTGTATGCGAGTATCCTCGGTTTTTGGGTGGTTTAACTTCTAAATTCTACAGGTGTATGCGAGAATCCTCGGTTTTTGGGTGGTTTAACTTCTAAATTCTACAACACCTTTACTAAACAGTTTATACATACCAACATTATTAATTTAACTTTATTAAATTAACAAAACAACAAGGTTGACTTTTACTAGATATGTGTGACCTTTGTTGACTTTGGTTGACTTTTACAAGATTGAAAATAACAGGTT
This sequence comes from Lactuca serriola, assembly GCF_051521515.1. NCBI lineage: Eukaryota > Viridiplantae > Streptophyta > Magnoliopsida > Asterales > Asteraceae > Lactuca > Lactuca serriola. The sequence goes on from NC_136412.1 coordinate 104,239,543, forward strand.
GCCACAGTATAGGAGGCATAATGTTCTTAAAGTGTTAAGGACTAATGGTCCATGGACTAACTGGTTGAATGACTTTATGCGTCTTTCACTTGGAGACTCTCTTGGCATATACAAAACCATAACATGCATGTAGTGTGTGATAATCTCTCTATTTTGTTCATTCTTTAGAAGATTACTTGCACCTTTTTCCTCTCCATATGTTATTATTTTGATATGAACATAAAGCTTAAGAGATTAAGAGTTTTATACAAGAAGAACCAACATTCTACATCAACTAAGAGGACCCAAAGAACTACAAAGGTTGTTATTTATTCATCTCTTCTTTGGTTTGTGTTTAATCTTTCTACAACTTGCAAGATGATCCTTGGTGGGCATAAACTTTTTTTTTATGTTATTCAAATTATCAAGTCTTTCGTTTCCTAAAATCATGTTTTTGAAACTAATTTTGAATAAACTCAACAATTGGTATCAAGAGACACATTGCAAGTTTGGTTAGATTTTTTGATTTTTGGAAATATTAGTTTTTGGAAAATATGGATAACTTGGTTTTGTATAAAAACAAGTTCATACATAATTTGTATGATAATTTTATAATTGTTATTTTTCATGTGAAAAAAGTTTCTTGTATCTTTTGTCATTTAAAATCGTATTAGAAAAACAGAGGTTGTTTAATGTGTATGTTGATATGTATGATATGCATAAACTAGCCAAGGACCATTGTGTTTGTTATGTTGTCGTATTTGTTGTTTTATAAAAATGTTTACAATAATTTATTTATTCATATGGTTTGTAATAAACTAAATAAATTAGTTTTTTTGGTTTGTTTTTGTTAGTAATATATTAGTTGTTAGATATAATTTATTTGTACATAAATGTAACAAGAAACGAAGTTGGAGCCTTTTTTTGAAGACCAAAGAGAAATATTTGAGATTAAGAACATGTTGAAAGTTGGCGACAGTTTCTGAAAAGTGTCACTAATGTTGTTTCTTAAGGGCCGTCGGACTTTTAGCCACAATTGCTGAAATATTGCTTTCAAGAAGCTTTTCCAGTCTTTTTATAACAAATGGTGTTTTTCTCAAGTGGGAGCTTCTACAACAACATTAGAAGAAGATTTTTTTGGTCCCTTAAAATGTTTCTTTAGGAATGGACTTGACACTTTTGTGTTGGCTCACAAAAATGTCATTAGTTTCTTATGTTTATGCACATATATGTTTATACATGTTTTTATTGTTTATTTTATGCAATTATTATGTATGGTTGATAAATTAGTTTTTCACATGCTAAAATAATTTATGAACAAAATAAACATCACATGGAATTTGTTTTCAAAATTTGTAATGTGGACAAAAGATGTGACAAGTTATTGTTTTAAAAGAAAATCCGGCTTATAAAAACGTTAATAACATCAAATTTTGAAATACTAAATTATAAGTTTTAAAATGGTAAGTTTTGTAACTTATACAAACTCCAAACATATAAGTAATAAAATGAAGTTTTATTAAAGATATAAAAGGTTCAAATACACTCAAACTTAATACCGCTTATTAAAATTGGATCACATCAAATTACATAAAAACTATCTTTTTATATAGAACCTTTATAAGTGATTTTCTTTTGAAAATTGGTACCATGGATTACTATGTGCATGTAGTAACCATGATATCATATGTCTTTAAAAACTAGAATTACAAAACATATAAAAGACCCTTTCAAACCTCAAATCTATGCAACCCGTCTTGAACAACTCTCACACATCTCTTATATGCACTAATGGGTTAAAGGTAACCTAACCTATTAATATTATCTTTTGATGGCCGAGGTCTCTTCGTGATTTCTATAACCAAGTTATAGGCCGATTACATATGTTTTTCAAATTAGATGCTTTGATTGGAAATATGTTGTGATAAAGGTCACCTAAGCAAGAGATTTCTAAGGCATAGATGCGATCAAACATGTCTAATTAAATTTGTTATTAGCAATCCTATAAATCTAGGAATTATATAGTAATATATAATTGATAATCGATATCTACCGGGTGAGATTCAAGTAAATGGGACAAATGTCCCTTAACCATTTATGGGTTTTGCAACTTGGATCCTAGACTTTAATAATTAATGTTTTTAGAAACTAAAGGGGTATTAATTATTAAAGAGTTTAAATATTAAAAACACTAAATGAATTTTGTTAAAATTTTGTAGTTAAATAATACATCTTATTACCATGAATTATCTTTTTCTTTATTGACTTAATGAAATAATAACATTCACTAGATACAACTTCAATGAATAGACTCATTTCTTAAGAGACAATCTTGTGAGAGATATGAAATTGTATATACTTAAAGGTCCTTGTCCTAAACTATTTGCTATGAGCAATAAGCCTGAACATGATACCTAGTAAAGGCATCAGTATGATGCTAAAGATGTTTCTAACATCAAACTAAGAATAGTTAAAAACCCAAAAGAATCACCTTGTGTGATCTAGGAGGCCTAAATTTTATTGACTGAACACCTTTAAGCTCAAGAAATCCAATAAGGCCCACATTGATGGATCTTGTTTTTTTTATGGAGAAACTAGACATTGGAAGATGATATGCTCCTCTTATCTTGAAAGAAAGTCTGGAAGAGACTACTACTTCAAGTATCTACTAGATAGAACTCATACTTTTCATATAACACTTAGGTACTTGGTACTTAAATGCTAATCTAATATTTGTAATTGGCTTGTAGATATTTTGCATAAGAGTAACTAGATGAGCACAATCAAGTAGGAACTACACTCTCAGTGTTTAGTTTATTTGGTATGCTAGGAAAATAATACACTTGTATTATGAAACAACGTTTTTTATGGAACAATGTATGTTTTAATTTAGCATGCCTAAATATATGTCTCAGTTTAATTTAGGAATGATTGAGGATTTACTTAAATCGTTTTTCATAACGACCACCTTTATATTCGAGAATTATTAAAATTATTTTTATGAGACTATGTAACATTTATTTTTTAGGTATTTACTTTTGACCGTTAGGTTATGAATTGTTTGCAAGATTGGTCCATAATGGCGTTTCTGTAATTTTTGGCCTTGTATGCATATATTGGGCATGCGTAGCCAGAGTGCAAACCCTAAATTTTATGGTTTTGACCAAATTTAAGCATCTTTATGGCCTCATGCACCCTCTTATCTTAAGCCTCCTTCCTCATTTCGTAACCCTAAAGTGTATGAGTGCCTTATGAAGCTTGAAGATCCCTTTGGTGTCGTTTTGGAGCTTTTAGAGAAGAAGGAAGAATGTTGAGGTTATGGTGTTTCACTCAAGGCCTTAGATCCAACATCTACTTTCGCTTTTTGCATATTTTGGAGGTATAAATCTCCAACCTTGATGAATATTTCATTTGGATCTAGTTTTAGATTAAAGTTGGCACCTTTTGTCCCAATCTTGTTCTTTGTGAGTATGGAATACTCCAAGACATTTGAGTTGTCCTTCCAAATGTTTTAGGGTGTGTTATGTCATAAAAATGTGGTCTTGGACATTGGTTTCTTCCCATGCATGGTCTAGGTTGTCTTAACTGGTCAAGAAGCTAGGGTTTTTGTTATAAATTTCTTAATATCCATGCAAAACTATAAAGTTAGAAAATTTATGGTTAAGATCACCTTTTAAGGTCTAGATCTGGATTTTGGACATAAGTGGTTAAGGATTAAGCACTTGATGGATAAAGTTGAGAGCATCCGTGTATGCTTGGCGTACTAAGGGGAATGATGCACATACATTGTCAGCTCTCCTATTTTGTTCAACCAAGTATTATGCCCCGTGTTCATTTTATGTACGCACAACATACTCACTGGGCCAACTTGGTTGACTCAGTTGACTTTGACCTGGATTTTTTTACTAGGGTTTGACCTAGGGGTATTTTAGGTATTTTGATATGTATACAAAGATTGTGTCACTGAATTCATTAAGGTGACTGGTAGAGTTGATCTCGAAGTGGCATGCTATTGAGTTTGCTTATGTGTCTGTGAGGTGAGCTTTCTCACTAGATCCATGGGTTGAAGGCACCAATGTCGGCACATTACTTTGTTATGTGGAATGCTAGTTGTCTTTGTGATACTTGCATGAAAGACCAGGATTTGGCCCCTGGAAATTGTATGAAAGACTAGGATCTGGCCCTTGGCACTTATATGTAAGACTAGAATTTGGCCCTCGACATTGCAAGGAAAGACCATGGGGGTAGCCTATAACACTTGTATGTTAGACTGGGATTTGGTCCTCGACATTGCAAGGAACGACCATGGAGGTAGCCCATGGCACTTGTATGTTTTGGTATGTAGTACTTGGAGGAACTCACTATGATTTGTACTTATAGTTATGTTTATGGTTTCAGGTACTTCCGATTCGAAAGGGAAGGGCCTGGCGTGATAGCACAACATCCTACCCTTCTAATTTTCACATTCTGGATAATTGTAATTTGATGTTTTGAATATTATAACTGGGTGTTTGATTTTGAACAATTTTTGTATGATTTGGTAAACATACAAATGAAAATTTTTATCACTAATTTTGGGATGTTACAAGTTGATATTAGAGCCTTGGTTTATGGGATTCAGACACACTCTCGGGTGTGTCAGAACTCAAACTGAGGAAATGATAATCCTTATTTTTTGTAAATGAAAAATATATTGGATTTTGAAAAGATTTTTATTAAGTAAAAAAGGGGAGTGCGATGCCTTACACATACTTACGTGTTATGAGAAGTATGCTTAATATGAGAATTCCACGCTATATTAGGTCTACGGATACCTTCAGGAATCATATGACAGAATTACTTGATTTGTGTGATGCCTTATTGTCGAGTGGAATTTGATGCTATGTATTACTTAGGATTGATATTAGTTATGTTAATTTCTAAGTGTATGCTTTTAAAGTTGTATACGATTAGGATTGTATAGCCCTAGAATGATTGATTTGGCCTCATTTACTGTTCCTTGTATGGTTGTGGATAGACCTGGCAATTTCAGACACGCAAACACGAATCTGTGAGAGACACGACACGACACGAATACACGACACGAATACATCTTAAAAACTGAGATAATTTCTCATCGTGTAATCGTATCGTGTCAAATTCGTGGCCGACACGTTTTCATGACACAAATACACGAATTGCCAGGTCTAGTTGTGGACTTAGGGTAGAATAATTATTTGACAGTCTGTGTGATCCTATTTTGAGTATAACTTGCATGCATAAGGCAACCTATGGTGTTGATTGAGGTTCTTGGTATTACGATCTGAGAGTTGAGATTTGCTAAAAAAGTCTAGGATTGTGACAACCTGATATTTCAACTCTATGTAATGACCTAAAAAGTCAAGTATTGTAACCACTTTTGATATAATGAAATTAACTTCGAAAATAAAAAGTCCAGAAAGTCTCTAAATAATTACCTACTATGTTTGATGTTATTAAACCGTGATCGTACGTAAAAAGAATGCCCAAATCTGACTTCGTATAATGAAGTTATGATTTTTCCAAGTTCGGCTTAGCGACAGACAGCTAAAAACTCGAATCGGAGATCGAGCGACTTTTGGCCGGAATGACCTAAACGAGAATCGAAGGTCTCGACAATGGTATTACAATGGTAAAAAGTCTGGCAAAAACAGACGTCAGATAAAGAAGTTATGAATTTCTAACGAAATTTTCTTACCGCGACCTTTTAAAAATAAATAATAAAAATAATTTCAAATTTTGCCGACGGAATCTAAAGGAAAGTTGTAGAGCGTAGTCTCACCTACGCGTGGATATAAAGAACGTCGAAAATGGAGTTCGTATGAAGAAGATATGAAAATTTGAAGTTTATTAAATATTAAAAATATAATTTTTAATAGAAATTTCGGTATTATCCGAAGGCTGAGTCGCACACGCGTACGCCCAACGTACTCAAGGCCTAGGCCTCGGATCGTCCACGTCGCGCCCTTTGCGAGCCTATGTCCAATCCCATCCGGAGTCCAAAGCAGTCGAGGATGCGCTCATGCGTGACGCACGAGTACGCCCAGCGTACTCGAGTACGCCCCGCGTACGGAGGCGGTTCCTACTCCCTATAAAAGGGATGCGAGGGTTCCGAAGAGAAAATCCGCTTTCTCGAGCCGAAGTGCTGCTCGGTTTTCATCTCGCCTTTTCTGATCTTTCAAGTGAGTTCATACCCTTATAATCCACACTTTTAAATATTTTATAAATGATTTTATATACTTTCAAGGGGGGAAATATAAGTAAAACACACGATATTATCGTGTGTTATATAAAGTTTCATTGTACACTTTTTATCAACGGTATCATATGTGATTTATAACTATTATAGGGAAACTTTTGTATGCAAAATATATCACGATAACATCATATCTTTTGAAATGAAAAATGTTGTTATATATATATATATATATATATATATATATATATATATATATATATATATATATATATATATATAAATCAAACACTCTGCTTAGACTGCATGTATATGTGTCCATCTTAGACACTATAAAAATTTATACTTTCATAACAAGTGATTCATTTTTCTAGGGATTTCTAAACAAACGAGACACACTTTTAGAAAACTATAATAGGTATAGTTTTACGAGAACATCACGAACTGTTACATACTAGAAACACTATTTCAAGAAGTTTACTTTCACCTACAAGAACAAACGTACATTTTCACAAGTAAATCTGTTTTATACTAAGTTTTGTGAGACATTAATTTCATGTACGTTTGAGTACACATTTCAAGTCCTGTATTATATACCAGAATCCCTTAGAGGGGGTGCATGGTGTTTGTGTATAGATCTATACGGGCTTGACAACCCCACACCCTTACTGTTAGCTACAGTACACCATTTGGGGTGACAAACGTCAGAACATTCCAACGCCTGAAGAACGTTGTGTATAGGCATTTCTAGTCAATAGCAAGGTTATAAAACTCACATGGAGTATTAAAAACACATTGATTTACGGGGTTTTTTAGACGTATTGGAAATTTTATACGTACATACATTTTCTAGAAACAAACATTGGTTTTAATAGAAGGCTACATTTATGCTAGTAGAAAATATGAGATTTTCTAGGAACAAACAAACAAAACAAACAAAACATTTCATTTCATACAAACATTGTCATTTAATACTTATGAAACTCACCAGCTTAAATGCTGATCTACTCTTTCAAAACTACTTGTATGTCCCAAGGATTCAGTAATTACATGTAACAAACAGCTTTTGAAGAAGGAACGCTGCGACGCCAGTTTAAATTCATATTTTGGCATCATATTGTAATTGGTTTTTGAACATGTACCTTTTAACAATGTAAACTTTCAATTATATATATGATGGTTGTATTGCTTTCTTTACTATGTATTCATTTGTTACGTTACCACATGAAGTCATCCGCCCCCGAACGTTTCCGCCGTTCCGGTTTGGGGGTGTGACAAGGATATGTATGTTGTTTAACATGGGATTGTAATATGGTTAGTGGTGACTTAGAGGGAACAGGCCTGATTTTAAGGAAGGTATAATTAGGTGTGAAAGGTAGTATTGGGCCTATACTACTGGAAGCACAAGATTTGTACCTGCGATGACGGTGGGCCTGGGAACTCTAAGGAGGCCTTTGTAGTAAAAATCCCCTCGAGTCTTATTCTGATTATTTATTAGTTGTGTTTTAGTTTGAGGATGGTGATGATTACTCAGGGAGGTTTTGGCTCTAGTTCTGGTTCTGGTTTTAGCTTAGGCACAAAACCGATTGATGAGTGTCTGCACGAGTTCATTTCGGCCGAGGTTACTCGTGAAATCTTAGATGCTACCCCTGTGTTGTTCGTTACCATCAAAGAGGGAATTATGGAGGTGAAGATGAGAGGCTCATGACCTTTCATGCTTAGATTGTTGCGGGTCAGATAGGATCTCAAGCTTCCTCATTCTGGGAGTTCAAAGGCATGTGGAGCTCCTGAGTTCTTTGGGGCTAAGGACCCCATTGCTAGCCAAAGCTGGATAGCTGACATGGAGAATGCTCAGTGGATGAGGTTTTGCCATGATGAGGAAAATATGGGATTTGCATCCTGCCTGTTGAAGGACCCAGCACAAGACTGGTAGGAGGAGGTTAGCCGAGTTGTAGGTTCAGTGGCAGTGGCAGTCATGACTTGGGATGGTTTTATTTAAAGGTTCCAGAGGGAGTTTGCACTAGCTATTGAGGTGCAACAGCTAATGAGGGAGCTCCAGGACCTTCGCCGGACTACCGAGACTATATCAGACATTACAACCAAATTTAGGGAGAGGGCTTTGTTGGTCCCACAGTACACTGCAGATGAGGAGATGAGATAGCATGACATGTTGAGAGAGGATATCAGGGAGTTCGTAAGATTTTCGAGTTGCAAGACCCTGAATGATATGATCAAGAAGGCCTGTGAGTGGGAGATTAAGTTGGTGTTTCGGATAAAGCAGAAGCCAGAGCAGGTACAAATAACTGTAGGCCAGGATAAGAGGCCTAAGACTTTTGATGCTCGCACCAGAGACCAGCAGGACCGGGGCCGTTGCGGCAAGTATGGCAAGCCATATAGTGGGGCATGCCGAATGATGGATTCAGGTTGTTATATTTGTGGCCAATTGGGCCACACGAGTAGGGACTGCCCCATGAGTGCTCTTATTTTATTTCATTGCAATCACACCGACCATAAAAGGCCGCTTGCCCAATATTGTCAGGGGGACCAGTGGTAGTGCCTACGCTAGCTACCTTGAGGATTACTAATGGCCGCCAGGGTAAGGCGGATGCTCACGTGGTGAAGAGCAAGGCATTTCAGCTGACCACCAATGAGGCTCGTGCAATACCAGATGTGGTTACTGGTATGCGATTTATCTCTATTTTTGATTGCTACCTTTATTTATGCTTATGACTATTCTGATCTTGTATATGGACCTTTTTGGTCAATGGTATGTCTGCTCATGTTCGGTTTTATTTAGGTGTTACTTGATCTTTTGTATCTCTTGCACTCAGAAAGAAGTTTGTGATGCTCCTGGGACTTTGGATTTTCCACTAGAGGTTGAGATTGTAGATGACCATATCGTGAGTGTTTCAAGGGTTTATTGTGGGTGTGTGCTGATTCTATTTAGTGAGAGATACTCTATTGATTTGGTGCCAATTCCTTAGAGAGGATTGAAGGTTTTTATCGGGATGGATTGGTTAGGACCCAATGGGGCCATGATCGACTAGGAGTGACAGTTAGTGAGAGTTCAAACCCAAAGTGGGGGAGAACTCGTTATTCCTGGCGAGGGATTCTCGCATGGATCGACTCTTTTTTCAGCTGCGAGGGCCAAGAGATATCTTCAACATGCTTGTTCTAGGTTCTTAGCCTATGTTATAGACACTTTATTTGAGGGTTAGATGGGGTTTAGTGGGGTACGTATTGTTTGGGATTTTCCCAATGTTTTTCCTAAGGGTTTGCTAGGAGTGCCTCCTGAGAGGCAGATCGAGTTTTAGATTGATTTGGTTCCTGGTGTGGCTCCGATAGCCAAGCCACCGTACTGCCTGGCGCCACTTGAGATGTATGAGTTGTCTATGTAGCTTCAGAAGCTACTAGACAAGGGTTTTATTCATCCGAACAACTCTTCGTGGGGAGCACTGATTCTATTTGTGAATAAGGACGGTTCATACAAAATCTGCATTGATTACTGGGAGTTGAATAAGCTAACGGTGAAGAACTGTTACTCACTTCCGAGGATTCACGATTTGTTTGATCAACTTCAGGGTGTATCTTGGTTTTCCAAGATTGATTTGTGATCGGGGAACCATCAGTTGAGGGTCATGGATGATGATGTACAGAAGAAATCCTTCATGACTCGTTATAGTCATTATGAGTTCGTGGTGATGACCTTCGGGCTCACCAATGCACTAGTGGTGTTCATGGATCTCATGAATCAGGTTCGTAAGCCGATGTTGGATCGGCTGGTGATAGTATTTATTGGTGATATTATGGTCTACTCCAAGACCAAGGAGTAGCATGAGGAGCATTTGCACGAGGTATTGGAGACCCTTGGAGGGAGAGGCTTTATGACAAATTCTCAAAATGTGAGTTTTGGTTGCGAGAAGTGCAGTTCTTGGGGCACCTCTTCAATCAGAGGGGTGTATTAGTCGACTCGGCCAAGATCGAGGCCTTGATGTGATGGGAGGTTTTGGGGATCCCATCTGAGATTCATAGCTTCCTAGGCCTCGTAGGGTATTATCGAAGATTGATTTAGGACTTCTCCAAGATTGAATTGCCCTTGACTCGCTTGACGAAAAAGAATGTGGTTTTTTGATAGGGTACCCGATCAACAGTTGGCTTTTAAGACTCTGAGGCAAAGATTGTGCAAGGTCCTGATCCTCGCACTTTTTGAGGGTTTGGATGATTTTGTGGTTTATTGTGATACCTTTATTTTGGGTTTGTGAGTTGTCCTTATGAAGAGGGGTCATGTGATTGCTTACGATTCAAGGCAGCTGAAGCCTCATGAGGCAAATTATCCTACGCATGATTTGGAGTTGGGGGCAGTGGTTTTTACCCTCAAGATTTAGAGGCACTATCTATATAGGGTTCAGTGTACTATCTACACTGACCATAAAAGTTTGAGGTACTTGATGGACCGGTCGAATCTGAATATACGGAAGCGGAGATGGCTAAATATGGAAAAATATTATGATTTCTAGATCCTATAGCACCATGGGAATTCCAATATGTTTGTCGATGCTTTGATCCACAAGGCCATGAATTCTTCTATCAAGGATATCTGCTTGAGGATGGTTGTCACTATGTGTTTGTTGGATTTGATCAAGAAGGATCTGGTGGAGGGGTTGAAAAATGAGAATTGGAAGGCCGAGCGCATCAAGGTATAGATTCCCTTATTTTTCAAATACAATCGGGGTTTTTTGACCCAGTGTGGTAGAGTTTGGGTTCTGACTACAGGTGGGGTAAGTCAGACAGTTCTGGAGGAAGAGCATAAGTCAAAGTTTTCTATCCATATGGGGCCATTAAGATGTATAGGGATTCGAGGTTGAGTTATTGGTGGCCATGTATGCAAGGGGAGATAACTTGGTTTGTTTAGCGGTGCTTAAATTGTTGGAAAGTTAAGGCCAAACATCAGAGACCCCAGGACAAGATGCAGTCTTTACCTATTCTTATGTGGAAGTGGGAAGAGATTACCATGGATTTCATCACAAAGCTGCCAAGGATGACACATGGAGTAGATTCTATCTGGTTCATCGTTAATAGATTAACCAAGAGTGTGCATTTCATAGCGACTACCGAGAGCATATCCGCTGAGAAGTAAGCTGACATCTACGTTCGGGAGGCGGTAGTTTTGGTGGTTTCATACTGGGATGTTTGTTTCACCTCTGGATTTTAGAGGAAGCTTCATGAGGAATTGGGTACTCAGCTGCATTTTAGTACATCATACCACCCCAGACTGATGGAAAAAGTGAGCGGATGATTCAGACACTCGAAGATATTCTCTAGGCTTGTGTACTTGATTTTAGAGGGATTTGGGATAATTACCTTCCACTTGTTGAGTTCTCCTACAAAAACAACTATCATGCCAGTATGTACCGACCACTGTTTGAGATGTTATACGGAAGGAGGTGAAACACCCTAGTTTGCTGGGGGGGGGGGTCGGGCATCGGGTACGGGGAGTACTGAGGTTGTTCTCAATACTACTGAGTTGATTCAACAAGTGTGCGACAGGTTGCAAATCACGTAGAGCCGGTAGAAGAGTTATGCAGATCGGTGACGTTTGGACCTCGAGTTTCAGGTAGGAGATTTGGTGCTTTTGAAGGTGTCACATTCGAAAGGTCTCATCTAATTTTGGAAGAGGGTAAGCTGGGAGCCAAATTCATTGGTCCTTTCGGGATATCCACTTGGGTGGGAAAGGGTACATACCGACTAGATTTTCCTGATGAGCTCAACCAGATCCACAACACCTTCCATGTGTCTCAGCTTCAGAAGTGTGTGGCTAATGAGTCCGTAGTGGTTTCTCTGGATGATATTCAGGTTGATGATCGCCTGAATTATATGGAGAGACTGGTGGCAATCTTGGATCAGAAGACAAAGGATCTACACAACAAAGAAGTGTCACTGGTCGAGGTCTAGTGGCAATATCAGAAAGGTTCCAAATGGACATGGGAGCATGAGGCGGAGATGCGAGAGCACTACCTTGATTTATTCGCGACAACAGGCTTCGAGGGTGAAATCTAGTTCAAGTGGGGGAGATATGTAACATCTATTTTATTTTTCAAGTATTCGCTTTTGACCCTTAGATTATGAATTGTTTGCAAGATTAGTCTCTAATGGTATTTATGTAATTTTTGGCCTTGTGTGAGTATGATGGGCGTATGTAGCCAGGGTGCAAACCCTAATTTCTATGGTTTGGACCCAATTTAAGCATCTTTATGGCCTCATGCTCCCTCTTATCTTTAGCCCCTTTCCTTATTTCGAAACCCTAAAGTGTGTGAGTGCCTTGTGAAGCTTGAAGAGCCTTTTGGTGTCGTTTTGGAGCTTTTGGAGAAGAAAAAAGAACCATGAGTTTGTGGTGTTTCACTTATGGCCTTGGATGCAACATCTACTTCCATTTGTGCATCTTTTAGAGGTATAAAGCTCCAATGTTGATGAATATTTCATTTGGATCTAGTTTTAGCTTAAATTTGGCACATTTTGTCCTAATCTTGATCTTTGTGAGTATGGAATACACCAAGACATTTGAGTTGTCCTTCTAGATGTTTTAGGGTGTGTTATCTCATAAAACTATGATCTTGGACATTGGTTTCTTCACATGCATTATATAGGTTGTCTTAATGGGTCAAGAAGCTAGGGTTTTTATTATAAAGGTCTTAATATCCATGCAAAGCCTACTGTTTGAATCTTTATGGTTAAGATCATCTTTTAGGGTCTAGATCTAGATTTTAGACATAAGTTCTTAAGGATTAAGCACTTAATGGTTAAAGTTAAGTGCAGCCGTATATGCTGGGCATACCAAGGGGTATGATACGCGTATGTGGTCAGTCACATGATTCCGGTCAGGCAAGTATTATGCCCCACATTCATTTTGTGTATATCTATCGTACTCACTGAGTAAAATCGGTTGACTTATTTGACTTTGACCTAATTTTTTACTAGGGTTTTGTTGGATTAGGTGTCTAAGCCCATAACTATTTTGGTATGTACTTTATTTTATTATGAGCATGGTCCTTTTGGGTTGCCTTCAATCATACAACTTGATAGGATGACAAGTGGAGAGATAGGGTATGATTTATTATATGAATAATAAATTGGTACTCAAAATGAATTTATTAATATATTAAATGATTAATACATTATTTGTTAATCATATTATTGATTAATGATTAATTAGAAATTAATCTAGTATTAATTTTGGGATTAAAGGAACTAATTAATAATGGAGGGACTGATTATGTAAATCAGTAGTAGTTGTAGTTTGGGCTAATGGACCTTATTGACAAGGGGTGGACGAAAATCTATGGGAAACCCATAGAGTTTTCATCCAAGGGACTGTCATATGGGGGTTCATGGATTGCTTAAGGCCTAAGTAAGGGAATTAGGGTTTCCACCTGAAAATCCTAATAGCCTCAACTATATAAACCCTCTATCACTAAGGATTTCGGCCCCTATGAGTTTCTAAGAGATCCTAGCCGAAAATCCTCACTCTCCATCTTCATCCTTTGCGTTGAGTCTTTGTGACTCCATTAGAGGTGCAACACTTGCGGCACTAAGCTTTCAAGAGTCAATGAGTTCCTATTATTGCTACATAACAAGTGACATAATGTTTCTAACCCTAATTTGAATTAGAATTTTGAAATTGGTATGCTAGTTATTAGGGGTTATGCTTTGGATATGAATTGCATGTACAACTTGAGAAAAAGCTAGATCCAAAGCATTAGGGTTGCATGTACACCATAAGAATGTTGTAGTGCTCAAAACCCATCAGTGTTATCAGAGCCTAAGTCGTTTTTCTGTTATATTTGATGCCATGGTTAAATGTTCAAAGTTGAAAAAGTTTCATTTTTGGCGTCTGACTGGTAGACTCGATGAGTTCGACCAACTCAATGAGTTGGTTTATCTGGTGGCAGGATTTTTGGATTTTTGGCCTAAATTAGATTTGGATAATTACCATAATTTGGTTTTACTGATTAAATTCGAATTTTGTAATATGGTAATGGATATGCTCATCAAATTAAAAGATAATTTTCAAATTTTAAGATAATTACAAGATTATGTGATAAATTAATTATTTGTAAAATTTGACTTGAATTTTCTTGCCAAATAAATTGTATTAGATCATATTTTTGATAATGATATAATTATATGATTAATTTAATTGTTTTAAATTTGATCTAGAAGTTTTGAAAAGTTTCAAAATTTGCCCTCAAGTTTTGGAATTTAAAATTTGATTAAAAGTTTTAATTGTGAAATATCCTCCCTAATAAATAAAGAACCTTTTGCCACATGTCACTTTCTCATTGATTTGGCCACTTGTCATTTTGTGGTTATTTTCAATATTTTTTTCACATGGCATTTTGTGGTTTTTTCATTCTATTAATTTCCACATAATATTTAAATATAATAAATGCAATAAATTTAATAATAAATGCATATCAATTTCATTAATTGACTTCTTTTTAATTTCAAATTTTTTAAATTAAATTTTCATTAGTTTCTTTTGTTTATTTATCTAAATTATTTGTTTAATTAAAAAAAAAACAAACAATTTAATTTTAATAATTAATATTTTTCAATTTTTTTTATAAATTTAAACTTCTTAAATGTTTAGAATTTCATATATATTTTTTCTTTAAAATGAACCCATGTAATACATGGGTCTTACACCTAGTTAAATTATAAAACCCTAGTATTTTAAATGTTTGAAATACATCCTTTTGGTTTCATAATTTAAATTTAGAATTAAAAGTTTTAATTTTGAAAATTTAAATTTACACAACTAGAAGGAATAATTATGGCTTTATTAATAATTAATTAAAAGAGTAATTAAGAGAGTATTAATAAATCCATAAATGGTTTAAAATTTTAATTGAATTAAAAGTCTAATTTATTTAAAAGATTAAACCACCTAATATTTTAAAAGTTTAAAATACACACTTATACTATTATAAGATTAAAAGTTTAATATATATATATATATATATATATATATATATATATATATATATATATAAGTAAAGTCAGTCTTACCATTAGTAAGCCTCAGTCACGGAGCTAGTCTATAAGGGGTGTTTAAGGAAGTGACATGTAAAATGACTGCCATTGGGTGTCCACTCTTACCCACTGCACTCTTGACTAGTGGAGGGTCGTTAGTCGAACAGGTAGGATAGGACACCAAACCCTCATTAAAAGTATAATGAGTTATAAAGTAACTAAACGCTTTTATAAATTCCCAATCTTAGTTACTTTAGGACACTGTGAATTTGATGCTAGCACATGAAATTGCACATTGCACCTTATTTGTCGTTAATGGAGCATGTGTGGTTAACCGACACACTAATATGGGACTAATGAAGGGTGGTAATGGGTAGCTCGTAGATTATCATAGATCAATGGAGCGTGTATGGTTAACCAACACTTTGATTAGGTGATAAATGAATTCAATAGTACCAAGCTAATTTGCATGGTTATGCACACCTTGTTTGTGATCCTCAGTATCCCAGTCACAAACTTGAAGGGCATAATCGAGATTAAACATGCCATTGAAAAGTTCAATGAATCTCAAAAGATCAAGGAGTTTCATTTAAAAACATAATTCGTTAATTTTTTTTCATGGTGGAATTGGTAAATTGTCATTTACCTACCAACAAATAATTTACAATTGGATTTCGACATCCCTCTTCCGAACTGTGAATTATTGTGTTGGGTCCTAGCCTTAATATTTCATTTGGGTGTTATACTAAGGATTAAATCAACTAACTTGAATTTCTCCCTTGTATATGTCTAGTTCTGACAACTATCGTCTTCCTTATCCTTTTGGAAAAAGCTTTCCTCATGAAGATGATATTCCGTGCGACGATCAAGGTGAAAGATCAATCCATTTTTCACGCTTTGGTGGAACTTCTCTTTCTCCACTCCCTCCAATAGTTCTCCCTGAACCACGTGTTCGTCGACTTGAAAAATTCAAGATCACTCAAGCATTATTGACAAGTAAACACAAAGATGGAAAGTTTGTATGTGCACACGTCCTGAAGATGAAGTTGCATATTGACAAGCTGGGAATTTTGGGTGTTTCTTTCCCGAGGAAGTTGGCTGTTGACTTGGTTCTTCAATCACTTACTGATTCATATGGTCAGGTTGTTAAAGACTACTATATGACAAATCACGACTTGACCCTTCTTGATCTTACATATTTGCTAATTGTTGCTGAATCAACAATGATTTGGCGCACTAGTTAGGCAAATTTGATTGCAAGATCTGCATCCCAGATTTCCATGGACGCTAAAATGGCAAAGGTGATAGTCCAAAAATGTTTTCTTCTCCTAAGGGAGAGAAATCAACCATGGTCGAAAAGTTTGATCACAAGAGAAAGGCCGAGTCTGAGATAATCCCATGCACCATTCCGAAAGAGTCTGTTTGTTTCTATTGCCAAGAGAAGGGGCATTGGATGTGAAGTTACCATATATACCTGAAGGATAGCAAGGATGGTAAAGTTAAAATGTATGACAATACTTCAGGTAAGACCACTATCTAACTCTATTAAGTTCCTATTCATAGATTCTTAATACATGATGTGATAAGATTGCATTTTGATGTTTTGTAGAATCGAAGAAAAGAAAGGAAACTTAAAGGAAGAGTGATCTGAGTCTGGTCGCAAAGAGATGGATTTTGATCGCATGGTTCGATGATCAGATTTTTGAGCTGCTACTTAGGAGTTGTCATAGATTGCTTAGGAATATTTAGTAACATAGTTTTCATATGTATTTGCGATGTAAGGACAAGTTTCCACACCTTTTATAAAAGAAATTGTTTTTGTCTTATTTTATGATATCCTTGCAATGACATTAGTGAAAATTGGTGTTTTTATATTATTAGCAATGTTGGAAATGAATTTGATTCTTGGTTATATCGTTTGTGGTAGTGTCATAATTTACCAAATAAGGAAGGATTCTCATCACCCAAGTTTCAATTGGATAGAAACTTGGAATCATGCGACTTGTATTGTGTGGTGAATGAGAACCTATATCCTTGGGAAATTAAGACCAATTCCTTGTTCACATATGTACGTGATTCAAGTGAAAGACTACTAAAGGATCTAGTGCACATTGATGTGTACAAGTAATATCCACCACAAAGGACGATGCGTCTATTAATTATGATTACTAAAAGTTCAGTAAATATGGTTATGCTTACAAGATTAAGTGTAATTCTAAATCATTGAAAAGGTTTCAATGTATAGCAGAACGAATAAGATGAATCAATTGGGAAGAAAGATAAAAGTTTTTCCAATCCAAAAGGAAAGGAGTTGCACACCTCGCTAAAGCGGAAAGACAAGGCGTGGCAGTACAAAGGGTTTCATAGCAAAAGTTAAAATACAATACAAGCCATAGTATTAAAAAGCATTACAATTTACAATTAGTTTGAACAACTTTTTAAAATAAATTACAATGTATTTGATCAACACATGTAAATGCTCCTATAAGTGTTGTGTCTCTACGTGCCTCTTACTAGACGATTCCTAAAAAATTATATAAAACGAGCGTCAACTATAAATTAGTTGGTTCATAATCACAAGTTTATAACATAATATAGTTTGAAATCATGAAAATCAGAATATTAATAACAGTTTCCATAAACAAATTTTTATTGCTAAAATAAGTAAATACGTTTTCATGAATAGAAGTTTGTTGCTAATATAAGAAACAAGGTTCGCTGTCATCATGAGAAATAAAGTATGTTGCCAAAATGAGATGCAAAGTTCATATTCTCATAGGAAATAAAGTTCAATGCTAAAACAAGTAAACAAGTTTCCTTGCTAAAATGAGTATATAAGTTTTGTTGCTAGATTGAGTATACAAGTGTCATTGGTAACATGAGTATACAAGTTTCGTTCATAAAATGAGTCTACAAGTTTCATCGCTAAAATGAGTATAGAAGTTTCATGGCTAAAATGAGTATATAAGTTTTGTTGCTAAAATAAGTATACAAGTGTCGTTGCTAATATGAATATACAAGTCTCGTTGATAAAATGAGTATACAAGTTTCATCGCTAAAATGAGTATACAAGTTTTGTTGCTAAAATGAGTATATAAGTATCGTTGCTAAAATGAGTTTACAAGTGTTGTAGCCAACATGAGGATACAAGTTTTTTATGAGCATAAAGATTCCATTCATGAGTTCATAACCCAAGCCTAATGACCGAATAATGCCCTATTGACTACTATGTATATCGCAAACATAGAGAATAAAATGGTAAAATGCACTCAAGCGAATTGTGCGAGTGAGGAGTTTTCTACCTCCTAATAGCGCTATCTATAATAAGCATAGGCTTAAAAGAGTTAATGAGTTGTGTTGAATGATTACAGGGACTTAACCACGATACAATCCTCATGAGTTAAAGTAACATACACATACATGCAAAATATAGCAAGCAAGTTTATACGAGTCAAAATAAATACAACAAACATAAATAGTTTAGGACATGCTTTTCCAACCAAAAATATTTAAAAACCGAAAATAAGGGGAGTCATGAATACTCATAATGCTTTGAGATAATGCAAATGGTGCATTGAACTACACTCCACTCGTACCACTATCGATTCCTACAACGATGTTACACACTAGTGAGTCTCTAATTGAAATATAATACTAGTATAGTTACTACTACAATAGAATTATGCCATTAATGTGTCAAAATTTTGATATTGATAAGTTATAAACTTTTTTCTGTGAAAATTAAATTTCCATGAATCAATTGTTACATAACAATTTAAGCGGAAAATTCTCATTATTGAAATGTTAATATTTAACATTTTAAGAGGGGTTCCAATGATTAAATATTCAATATATATATATATATATATATATATATATATATATATATATATATATATATATATATATATATATATATATATAGTTCTAGAATTTCCGAAACTATATATTTCAGTTTCAACTGAAGTCAAAGATGTTAACATAAATTTTTATTAATTTTTAATTTGTCTAACTATTTTCCACCATTTTAATTCCTTGAATAATCATAAAATCATGGAAAAATAGTAAATTATTATGAAAAATTCTTATAATTTTAGTGTAACTGTTTTACAGTGTAGATAATCTAGAAAAATTATTTAAAGTTATTTTTGAATAGTAAATCTCTATTTTTAAAATTTAAGTGTATTTAATACTAAGAAAATAGAAATAAATAGTAAACAATTAAATAATTCTCCAAACTTTTTGCACTACTGATATGCAAGATATATAATCTTGGAAAAATAATACAATGTATTTTAAAATAGTTTAACTTGTTTTTTTTTTTTTTTTTTTTTTCCTGATTTTTGTTTGTTTATTATAGAAAAAATCAAAATAAATAGGAAACTATTAATAAAATTCTATAAAGTTTTTTTTCCACGGGTAATTATTATATATAATCATGGAGAAATATCAAAGTTGGTGTTCAAATAGTTTAACTATTTTTCTTTGTTTTATTCATTGAAATACTAATTAATTTGTGTAAATTTATTAAAAAGAAGGTAAAATTCATTAAACATTTTATCTATGATTTATATGTAATATAAGAGATTCTGATGAAGTTTCTTAAGTTTTGGAAAATTGTAACTATTTTTCATCAATTTAATCCCTTAAACATTCATTAAATTGGGAAAAATATGACATCCACTTGGAAAAATCTGGAAAAATTTTCATAGTGTTTTATAATGTCTAGAAGATGTGAAAATTATGAAATATTATTTTGGACATTCATAAGTATATGTTTCTATTTATTTGTCTTCAAAAGAAATAAATTCGAAATCAATAGAAAACAGCCTTATAAATGTATGCAACTTTATGAAAAGTCCTTAATCTATTCATAGGGGATATTCATAACTTATCAGGATTTATTGAACATAAGAATTATTTTACATGAATTATTGCTCTATTTTCTTGCAAAAATAATAACAAATCGAGAAAAATAATTTATTTTCTAAAATTTTCCAGATCATCTTGTTTTGTTGTCCAGACTATGGGAAAAATCAGATTTGAGTGGAAAAGCAGGTTTAGATATTTATTTGTGAATAAATCCTTTTATGAAATATTTGAAAGCTTTTTAACAACATACTTTGATCATCAAGCATCCTGAGCTTGAAGATCATGACATGCATGTTGGTTTTTGGGTGAAGTACTACCACCGTCTTCATAAAAATCATGGTTATGAACATATGATTATAATCCATCCATAGAATGGTGTAGAAGTAGAAATATATGCATAAAATGGTGAAATTATGAGTGTAAATGAAGGGATAATGCTTGGTTTTTGTGATTACCTTAAGAAGAACACTTGAAGAAGATGATTTTTGGTGTCTTGAGTCTCATTTTTTTGGAAAAATTTTGTGAGTTTGCCCAGAGTGTGGAGAGTGAAAGAGAAGGAAGTGTATAAGAGGATAAAATGATTATTGTCTTGGGGAAGAGTGTCTTGGAGAGGGGGTGGACGACTTTTTAGGGTATTATGCCCTCCCTCTCATTTACTTTTATAAAAAATTTAATTCTTTTATAAAAATATCAAAGTTTTTATTAAATATACACCCTAACCTAGTTTTTATTCATGAAACTATGATTTTTTACTTATAAATTAAGGACAAATGTTAATGATTTAATTTTTATTTTCATCGAATACATATTTTCCTGAATTTAATTATTTTAAATTGATATTGTAAGGTTCATAACAATTTTAGGGAGTTTTAGGTGTTAAAGTTTATAAATTTTAGATTTTAGAGCCTTTTGGGTTTTTCGGATTTTGCTAAGTGTAAATTCACCGTCTAATTAAGAAGGGATTAGGAACAATTTGTTCACTTCATTGTGTACTCAGTCTGCACCGATTCTTAAGTCATGTTCTAATCGGCACCAACTGGATTGTGTACTCAGTCTGCATCGATTGTGTACTCAGTCTGCATTTGTGACAACTGTCAATTCAGGTCATTTTCGGACTCATGCATCTTTATAAAAACCATTCATGCACAACATGCCATGACCTAGTAGTATAAATTAGGTCAAAAATCTTGCATAAACTAGGATCCAACTAAGATCTAGGACTAATATACTTGATACTTACAATTCTAGTAAGTTGCTTAGCTACAATAGGAAATGCCAATACTATAATTAGAATAAAGCTTCAAGCTTTGTTATAATTGAAATAGGGTATAAAACCCTAAAAATAAATTAAAACATTCTAATTATACTTCAACATGTTGTGAATATCAAACAATATTCCAAAAACCCTAAAGAGCCAAAAATCCAAAGTTATAAATTATAAAGCTTAAAAACTTTATAAAATTTGGCTATAAACTTCCTAATATCAAATTTTATTAATCAAATTATGGATTATACCAATGAACTAGAAATATAAATTACAAGTATTAATCATAAATTATTTGTTGAAAACAAGATTTTTAAATAAATCCAAATTTGCTTAATAATCACTTTTATAAAAATTAGATTTTTATAAAAATTAAGGAGGGATTTTTATAAAATTTGAATTTAGGAGAGAGAAGGCCCTAATCCACTCAAAAATCTGGCCATTCTCCCCTCCCCATGCTCCCTCTTCCCAAAAACTTCAATCATTAAGTCAAAACCCTCACTCCACCTCTTCTTTCTCCACTCTCTTACACTCCACTCTTCACACACTTCACTCTCTTCTTCCCTCTCTCTAAACTCACGAAAATCCTCTCATTTCTCTGCAAAATTTCGAGATTGTGAAGCCCTTGAAGTGTTCTTACTTCTCTCAAGGTCAAAACCAAGGTAAACAACAACATCTTCTTCCATAATTTCATGGTTAAACTTCTTTTCTTCTTAATCTTCTCTACTTTTCGGATTCTATGCCTTTCCATGGCTAGAAATCTTTATTCTCCCCTTGTGGTTTGTAGATTCTCACCATAACACAATGCATGTGTTAAAGATGGTGAAAATCCGGGATCAAACCCATGCAAGGAGTGGAAAAGATGCACATATGATCATGTGACATCAAAACCTAATATTTCATGTTCTTCTCCATTTCTTTTGTGTTCATGCATGAACAAAAGCATTTAAACCATTTCTAGTACATCTTGGATGCTCATTCATTCCATGCATGTATTAGAAATCGGGCCTTACCAAAGACATGCATGATGTTCTTGTTGAAATACCTTAATAATGCACACAAGCAAACATGCAATCTGCCAGATTACTTTGTTCGACTTTGAACAGTCATAACTCAGTAATTTCTTAACCAAATCATGATATTCTTTTTGTATTGGTTAGTTCCACGAATTAACTTTCAAACCCAACTGGTCTTACTGTAAAATATTAAATATCCGATTTTTGGCAGATTTTACAAAAAGGTTGCGCATACAGCTCTTTTTCTGTGATCACTATTTTTATCTTGCTTAAACAATGGCCTTAAACCCAACCATAAATCTGAGGAAAAATACCTTAGAAACTTAACATATCTAGTGAATGATGGTTGAAATTTCGTGGCTTAAAACCTCACAGAATGGGCTACACAAATTCATGAACTTCAGCCACATCTAGACTTCATGCATTATTGCATGCAACTTTTCTTAAATTGTTTGGAATCATTACCCTCATTTCTCTTCTGAATTAATTTTTTTACATTTTTCCTTTTGAAAGCCCTTGCATGCATAAGATAATCTGGAAAATTTCAATAGCTTTTGTTATTTCTTTGATTTATTAGAGTTATTGCTAAAACCAAGGGCATAAATCATATAAAATACTTCCAGAGGTCAATAAATCCTAAATAAATTCATGGATGATACTTATGGGGAATAATGACCCCTCACCAAATTTCAGAAATTTTTGTTACTGTTTAATACGATTTCTAATTTTCTTTTATTTAGTACATGATAAATTACAAAACCACCTTAGAGGATATGAAAATTGTATCTAACAATTTTCGCATACCTTAACTGTTATGGGTGACTTCAGAAAATAATTTCAAGATTTTTCATCATGTCTTACTATTTTTACCAATTCTTGGTAATTAAAATGGTCTAAAAAATGGGAAAAATAGTTCTGATTATCCAAAATTCGTGAAAATTTACCAGGATATAATATTATACATTAGGAGGTTACATAAAAATTTTGAATATTTTTCTCTACTGTAAACTATTTTTCTCTTATTTTCTAAAGTTAATTGCACTAAAATACACTTAAATATACATAATTACCCAAAACCGGTTTATACATTATGCAAAACCACTTTTTATATTTTTCCCAGGATATTTATACTGTAAATGATGTTACAAAAATTTATGGTGATTTATTTTAACTGTTTAATATTATTTCTTTAATTAATGACTATTTAAAGAAATAAAACAAGGAAAAATACAAATAACCACTGAAAAATATCTTTTATATTTTTCCCAGTGTAGTTATGTATAATAACAATTAAATAAAAAGCTTGGCTAATTTCGGAAACTGTTTTCTATTTATTTCAATTTTTATTGGAATAAATGCCCTTAAATCATAAAATATAATTAAACAGCTTGAAAATCCATTTTTATATTTTTCCCAGCATTGTATTGTGTAATAGCAGTTAAATAAAAAGTTTGAGAATTTTTATCCCTCGAATGCTATTTTCGTGAATTTATGTTGTAATAAGGACTTAAAAATTTGGAAAGTTTATATTCCAAGGTTGTAATTAATCGCCCGATATATAGAATTTCATTACTTCAGAAAAAGTGTAACTAATTGATATAAAATCCAATACTAAAACATAAATTGGCATTTCCCTATATGTAGAATTTAGTATATTAGCATTAGATATCGACATGGAAACTCACTAGTGCGTGTGTTTGATGTCGTAGGATCCCGGTAGTAAGACGTTGGTGCATCCCGAAGTACTGCTTGTGTCTACACAAAACATCGTGAGTATTCACGCACTCCCCTATTTTCAGTTTTTATGTTTTGGGGTGGAAAAGCATGTCCAGAAAAACTATTGTTTGCATGTTGTATTTAAATTGATTTGTATCAAACATGATTGCTATTGTATTGCTATGTTTCTTTATGTATGTCTATGCAACACGGAACATGAGAACTTATCGTACTAAGGCCCTTCCCTTATCTCTAACCATTAACTCTTTGAGCCAATGGTCATTATGGATAGCGCTATTAGGAATTGACAACTCCTCACTCGCCCGAATCGCTGGAGTGCATGATACCATATTCATCTATGGAACGATAAGCATAGATCTCGATAGGGCTTCAGTCATAGGTTTGGTTGAGACTCATTGTTTGCTCATACACATACAAACGCGTTTCTCGTTATAGCAATAAACTTGTATTCCTTAATAAGCAATCATCTTTGTATCATTAAAGCAATGTACTTGTACTTACGAAAAGCATTATTTCAAGCTTGCTTTTATAAACTTGTGATACTCACCAACTATTTTCATAGTTGACGCTCGTTTTACATGCTTTTTCAGGAAATCATTAGTAAGTGAATGTAAAGATTCATCATCATAGAGCATGCTGCATCGTGTTGAAGCTATTATGAAGTTATATTTTGAACAATGTTATTTTGAAAAAACTTGTATTCTGTTTCGTTTGAAGCTATGGGTTGTAACTTTTAAATATTGCTATGGTGATGTATCTTTATCTTTTGCATTGAAACCGTTATCACTGTCATACCTTGCGTTTCCGCTTTAGCGGGGTGTGACAGAAGTGGTATCAGAGCTAAAGTTATAGAGAACATCGGTTTTTCTTTAAGAAAACACAACCTATAACTAAAACTTACAAAGAAATTCTTTTTACATCAAACATATTACTAATATAATTAGGTCGGGAGTTGTATTATTGGACCTCGATTAAACATAGCCTGATCACCTATGTTTAATTAAGAAAAGATTTATACAAAGCTTGAGCTAATTATAAGGGGAATATGTTCAACAAAAATATTTGAGAAAACTTTATTTCAAAATTTCAAAAGGTTAATTTTGGTGTGTGTAAGCATTGCATATTATAGGCATGCATTGTCATTTATTTCATACCTCATTGAAACTATGTCACAGTCCACTATGTCAATATCGTCATCTTCCCGTGCTACCGCCTCAGCCGATGAATCCGGCTACGTCACCGTTATTCCTCGACGTAATCTCCCCGCCTCGGTAGAAGAAGACCCATCAGAGGATACGGAAGATACTGGGAACTCAGTGGAGATCAGCAATGACGACGCCCCGAGTCAACGACGCGAGGCATCACCTACATCGGTGTTGCCACAGCCACCGCTTTATGGACTTCGCATTCGGAGGACGGCGAGGAAGAGTGTTCCCATTCCAGGAAGGATACCCGCCAGCACAGCAGGACATGGCACGGCAGGACCTAGCGGAGCAGGACCCAGCGATACAGGACCGAGAGCACCCTCACCTCAGCAAGTCATAAGGATACCTGTCAGACAACCAGGTATGACCCCGGAGGAGTCCCGGAGATTGCAGTCGATAGCAGCGGGCCTACGTCACAGTCTCGCTGTGATAGCTGGGCATCGAGAAGTTTTGGATGAAGTCTTGGCAGGAATGGAAATCCTGTATCAGCATTCGATGGAGACTGCTGACACTGCTAGTGCTGCTAGACGAGAGGCAGGTCATGCGATGATAGCATATTATGTGCTTGGTGGGCTATTACTGATTATGATGTGATAAGGATGGGAGCATCGGCAAAGGAAAACTCTAGTAGCAAGAGGAAGCCAGCGGATCAGGGAGAGAAGAAGTATGGAGGCAAGTCAGGGAGGAAGCAGAAAGTCTCAAGAAACTTTATGGTAAGAGCCCAGGAGCAAGAGCCAGTGAAAACTCGGGAACAGGGAGTCATGGAAGTGCAGGAGAGAAAGCAATACTCAGGACCACTTCCGAAGTGCAATAAGTGTAACTTCCATCACAAGGGAGCTTGCCCGGTGTGCCAAAACTGTAAGCAAACAGGCCATTACTCGAAGTATTGTAAGGTGAATAAGGAGGGAAAAAGGACATGTTACGAGTGCGGGAGTACTGATCATCTCCGTAGAGCATGCCCCAAACTGAACAATGGACCTGGTAATAATAGACAAGGCCAAGCCAGGCAAAACTTTCAAGGAAATCAAGTTGGACAGCCAAGAGGTGTAGCCTTTGTGATTGGTGCAGAAGAAGCTCGTCAGAACCCTGAAGTGATAACAGGTACGTTCCTCCTGAACAACCATTTTGCATCAGTAATATTCGATGCGGGAGCAGATAGGAGTTTTGTTTCTTTAGCATTTAGACCGTTAATTGGCTTGAAATCGGTAAAGATGAGGAATGCTTATGCTATTGAACTTGCTGATGGGTATGAAATTAGGGCTAGTGATATAATTCCTGGTTGTACTTTGAATTTAGCTGATAAACTCTTTAGCATTGACCTAATTCCTATAGAGCTAGGTAGTTTTGATGTGATAGTAGGGATGGATTGGTTATCCAAAAATAGAGCGGACATTGGTTGTTATGAGAAAGTCATTAGAGTGCCTCTCCCTAATGGAGAAACCCTTATCATACACGGTGAGAAGCCAGGAAGAAGTTTAAACATAGTATCAAGCGTGAAGGTTCACAAGTACCTGAAGAAGAATTGTATTGCATTCATGGCCCACGTGCTAGAAAGAGAACCAGAAGCTAAGCAACTCAAGGAGATTCCGGTGGTTCAAAACTATCCCGAAGTATTTCCGGAGGAATTGCCCGGTCTACCCCCTTATAGACAGGTCGAATTTCGGATAGACTTAATTCCCGGAGCGGCACCGGTAGCAAAAGCACCATATCGCCTTGCACCATCCGAGATGCAAGAACTATCCGGACAACTTCAAGAACTTCTAGACAAAGGGTTTATTCGACCAAGTTCTTCACCTTGGGGAGCCCCAGTGTTATTCGTCAAAAAGAAAGATGGTTCGTTCCGAATGAGCATTGATTACAGAGAATTGAACAAGTTGACAATCAAGAATCGATATCCCCTCCCTAGAATAGATGACTTGTTCGATCAGTTGCAGGGCGCTTCCTACTTCTCAAAAATCGACCTTCGGTCAGGGTATCATCAGCTAAGAATTCACGAAGAGGACATTCACAAAACAACATTTAGAACCCGTTATGGACATTATGAGTTCTTAGTCATGCCTTTTGGACTAACGAACGCACCCGCTGTATTCATGGATTTGATGAATAGGGTCTGTAGACCATACCTAGACAGGTTTGTAATTGTATTTATCGATGACATACTTGTTTACTCGCGGACCAAAGAAGATCACAATAGACATCTAAAAGCTAGTGTTGGAGCTGTTGAAGGAATAGAAATTGTATGCCAAGTTCACTAAGTGTGAATTTTGGATTCGGGAAGTACATTTTCTTGGTCATGTGATCGGTGAAAGAGGAATCCATGTAGATCCAGCTAAGATAGAGGCAATCAAGAAATGGGAGGCCCCCAAAACCTCGACAGAAATATGACAATTCCTAGGATTAGCTGGGTACTACAGACGCTTCATTGAGAATTTCTCTAGGATTGCTCAACCATTAACATCTTTGACCCAAAAGGATAGAAAATTTCTCTGGGAAGAGAAACACGAAGAGGCGTTTCAAATCCTGAAAAACAAGCTGTGCAATGCACCAATTCTGGCTTTACCAGAAGGATCAGAGAACTTTGTGGTGTATTGTGATGCGTCTCATCAAGGATTAGGATGTGTGCTAATGCAAAAAGATAAGGTCATTGCATATGCTTCCAGACAACTCAAACCGCACGAGAAGAATTATACCACCCATGATCTAGAACTAGGAGCAATAGTTTTCGCCCTTAAGATATGGAGGCATTATTTGTACGGAACCAAGTGCACCATTTATACTGATCACAAAAGCCTTCAGCATATCCTGGATCAGAAAATGTTAAACATGCGGCAGAGAAGATGGGTAGAGTTGTTTAGTGATTATGATTGTGAGATACGATATCACCCAGGAAAGGCTAACGTAGTAGCCGACGCTCTTAGTAGGAAAGAAAGAGTGAAACCTTCCCATGTGAGAGCTTTGGGAATGGTAATTCAGACAAGCTTGAAATCTCAAATCATTAATGCCCAGGAGAAAGCGTTATGCAAGGAAAATCTTCCCGGCGAAACTTTACATGGTTTGGAAGAAAGATTTGAAACCAAACCTGATGGAGTTCGTTATTTTAAAGACAGGGTCTGGATTCCAAGGGTTAATAACCTGAGAGACATGGTACTAGAGGAGTCTCATCGATCTAAATACTCCATCCACCCTGGAGCAGATAAGATGTACAAGGATCTTAAAGAGTACTATTGGTGGCCTGGAATGAAAAAGGATATTGCCTTGTACGTTGGGAAGTGTTTGACATGCTCAATAGTCAAAGCTGAACATCAGAAACCATCCGGGTTGTTGCAACAACCTGAAATTCCCCAATGGAAATGGGAGCAAATATCTATGGATTCCGTTACCAAACTCCCTAGAACTGCTAGAGGTCATGACTCAATTTGGGTTATAGTGGATCGACTGACGAAATCTGCTCACTTTCTCCCCATTCGAGAAGATTTCAAGATGGAAAAATTGGCCCAAATCTACATCGACAAAATTGTTTCTCTGCATGGTGTACCCCTATCTATCATTTCCGATAGAGATAGTCGTTTTACATCTCGATTTTGGTGGATGTTACAGAGGGCACAAGGAACCAAGATAGATTTGAGCACAGCTTACCACCCTCAGACAGATGGGCAAACAGAGAGAACAATACAAACATTGGAAGACATGCTACGAGCGTGTGTCATTGAGTTCAAAGGAAATTGGGATACTCATTTACCTCTAATTGAGTTTTCCTACAATAACAGTTACCACACGAGTATCCAATGTGCTCCATATGAAGCATTGTATGGACGCAAGTGTCGTTCGCCCTTATGCTGGACAGAAATCGGAGACAGACAGTTGACTAGAGTCGAACTTATCCAGGAAACATCTGACAAGATTGCTATCATCAACGATAAGCTTAAAGCTGCTAGAGATCGTCAGAAAAGTTATGCGGATAATCGTCAAAAACCATTAGAATTCCAAGTAGGAGACAAGGTACTTTTAAAAGTGTCGCCTTGGAAAGGGCTTGTGCGTTTTGGTAAGAAAGGAAAACTAAGCCCGAGATATGTTGGACCCTTTGAAATCCTTGAAAGGATTGGTCCAGTAGCGTATAAACTCCAATTGCCCCAAGAGTTAAGCGCCATTCACGACACATTCCACGTCTCCAACCTTAAGAAATGTCTAGTCGACGAAACATTGATAGTACCCCTGGAGGAAATTAAGATCAATGATAAGCTGAGCTTCGTTGAGGAACCGATAGAAATCCTTGACAGGGAGGTAAAACAACTTAAGCGGAGTAAGATCCCGATTGTGAAAGTTCGATGGAACTCAAAACGCGGTCCGGAGTACACCTGGGAGCGCGAGGACTACATAAAGGAAAAGTATCCGCAACTATTCCCTTGCGATTACAAGCGATGACATAGAATGAATTTCGGGACGAAATTCTTTTTAAGTGGGGGATACTGTGACAACTGTCAATTCAGGTCATTTTCGGACTCATGCATCTTTATAAAAACCATTCATGCACAACATGCCATGACCTAGTAGTATAAATTAGGTCAAAAATCTTGCATAAACTAGGATCCAACTAAGATCTAGGACTAATATACTTGATACTTACAATTCTAGTAAGTTGCTTAGCTACAATAGGAAATGCCAATACTATAATTAGAATAAAGCTTCAAGCTTTGTTATAATTGAAATAGGGTATAAAACCCTAAAAATAAATTAAAACATTCTAATTATACTTCAACATGTTGTGAATATCAAACAATATTCCAAAAACCCTAAAGAGCCAAAAATCCAAAGTTATAAATTATAAAGCTTAAAAACTTTATAAAATTTGGCTATAAACTTCCTAATATCAAATTTTATTAATCAAATTATGGATTATACCAATGAACTAGAAATATAAATTACAAGTATTAATCATAAATTATTTGTTGAAAACAAGATTTTTAAATAAATCCAAATTTGCTTAATAATCACTTTTATAAAAATTAGATTTTTATAAAAATTAAGGAGGGATTTTTATAAAATTTGAATTTAGGAGAGAGAAGGCCCTAATCCACTCAAAAATCTGGCCATTCTCCCCTCCCCATGCTCCCTCTTCCCAAAAACTTCAATCATTAAGTCAAAACCCTCACTCCACCTCTTCTTTCTCCACTCTCTTACACTCCACTCTTCACACACTTCACTCTCTTCTTCCCTCTCTCTAAACTCACGAAAATCCTCTCATTTCTCTGCAAAATTTCGAGATTGTGAAGCCCTTGAAGTGTTCTTACTTCTCTCAAGGTCAAAACCAAGGTAAACAACAACATCTTCTTCCATAATTTCATGGTTAAACTTCTTTTCTTCTTAATCTTCTCTACTTTTCGGATTCTATGCCTTTCCATGGCTAGAAATCTTTATTCTCCCCTTGTGGTTTGTAGATTCTCACCATAACACAATGCATGTGTTAAAGATGGTGAAAATCCGGGATCAAACCCATGCAAGGAGTGGAAAAGATGCACATATGATCATGTGACATCAAAACCTAATATTTCATGTTCTTCTCCATTTCTTTTGTGTTCATGCATGAACAAAAGCATTTAAACCATTTCTAGTACATCTTGGATGCTCATTCATTTCATGCATGTATTAGAAATCGGGCCTTACCAAAGACATGCATGATGTTCTTGTTGAAATACCTTAATAATGCACACAAGCAAACATGCAATCTGCCAGATTACTTTGTTCGACTTTGAACAGTCATAACTCAGTCATTTCTTAACCAAATCATGATATTCTTTTTGTATTGGTTAGTTCCACGAATTAACTTTCAAACCCAACTGGTCTTACTGTAAAATATTAAATATCCGATTTTTGGCAGATTTTACAAAAAGGTTGCGCATACAGCTCTTTTTCTGTGATCACTATTTTTATCTTGCTTAAACAATGGCCTTAAACCCAACCATAAATCTGAGGAAAAATACCTTAGAAACTTAACATATCTAGTGAATGATGGTTAAAATTTCGTGGCTTAAAACCTCACAGAATGGGCTACACAAATTCATGAACTTCAGCCACATCTAGACTTCATGCATTATTGCATGCAACTTTTCTTAAATTGTTTGGAATCATTACCCTCATTTCTCTTCTGAATTAATTTTTTTACATTTTTCCTTTTGAAAGCCCTTGCATGCATAAGATAATCTGGAAAATTTCAAGAGCTTTTGTTATTTCTTTGATTTATTAGAGTTATTGCTAAAACCAAGGGCATAAATCATATAAAATACTTCCAGAGGTCAATAAATCCTAAATAAATTCATGGATGATACTTATGGGGAATAATGACCCCTCACCAAATTTCAGAAATTTTTGTTACTGTTTAATACGATTTCTAATTTTCTTTTATTTAGGACATGATAAATTACAAAACCACCTTAGAGGATATGAAAATTGTATCTAACAATTTTCGCATACCTTAACTGTTATGGGTGACTTCAGAAAATAATTTCAAGATTTTTCATCATGTCTTACTATTTTTACCAATTCTTGGTAATTAAAATGGTCTAAAAAATGGGAAAAATAGTTCTGATTATCCAAAATTCGTGAAAATTTACCAGGATATAATATTATACATTAGGAGGTTACATAAAAATGTTTAATATTTTTCTCTACTGTAAACTATTTTTCTCTTATTTTCTAAAGTTAATTGCACTAAAATACACTTAAATATACATAATTACCCAAAACCGGTTTATACATTATGAAAACCACTTTTTATATTTTTCCCAGGATATTTATACTGTAAATGATGTTACAAAAATTTATGGTGATTTATTTTAACTGTTTAATATTATTTCTTTAATTAATGACTATTTAAAGAAATAAAACAAGGAAAAATACAAATAACCACTGAAAAATATCTTTTATATTTTTCCCAGTGTAGTTATGTATAATAACAATTAAATAAAAAGCTTGGCTAATTTCGGAAACTGTTTTCTATTTATTTCAATTTTTATTGGAATAAATGCCCTTAAATCATAAAATATAATTAAACAGCTTGAAAATCCATTTTTATATTTTTCCCAGCATTGTATTGTGTAATAGCAGTTAAATAAAAAGTTTGAGAATTTTTATCCCTCGAATGCTATTTTCGTGAATTTATGTTGTAATAAGGACTTAAAAATTTGGAAAGTTTATATTCCAAGGTTGTAATTAATCGCCCGATATATAGAATTTCATTACTTCAGAAAAAGTGTAACTAATTGATATAAAATCCAATACTAAAACATAAATTGGCATTTCCCTATATGTAGAATTTAGTATATTAGCATTAGATATCGACATGGAAACTCACTAGTGCGTGTGTTTGATGTCGTAGGATCCCGGTAGTAAGACGTTGGTGCGTCCCGAAGTACTGCTTGTGTCTACACAAAACATCGTGAGTATTCACGCACTCCCCTATTTTCAGTTTTTATGTTTTGGGGTGGAAAAGCATGTCCAGAAAAACTATTGTTTGCATGTTGTATTTAAATTGATTTGTATCAAACATGATTGCTATTGTATTGCTATGTTTCTTTATGTATGTCTATGCAACACGGAACATGAGAACTTATCGTACTAAGTCCCTTCCCTTATCTCTAACCATTAACTCTTTGAGCCAATGGTCATTATGGATAGCGCTATTAGGAATTGACAACTCCTCACTCGCCCGAATCGCTGGAGTGCATGATACCATATTCATCTATGGAACGATAAGCATAGATCTCGATAGGGCTTCAGTCATAGGTTTGGTTGAGACTCATTGTTTGCTCATACACATACAAACGCGTTTCTCGTTATAGCAATAAACTTGTATTCCTTAATAAGCAATCATCTTTGTATCATTAAAGCAATGTACTTGTACTTACGAAAAGCATTATTTCAAGCTTGCTTTTATAAACTTGTGATACTCACCAACTATTTTCATAGTTGACGCTCGTTTTACATGCTTTTTCAGGAAATCATTAGTAAGTGAATGTAAAGATTCATCATCATAGAGCATGCTGCATCGTGTTGAAGCTATTATGAAGTTATATTTTGAACAATGTTATTTTGAAAAAACTTGTATTCTGTTTCGTTTGAAGCTATGGGTTGTAACTTTTAAATATTGCTATGGTGATGTATCTTTATCTTTTGCATTGAAACCGTTATCACTGTCATACCTTGCGTTTCCGCTTTAGCGGGGTGTGACAGCATTGATTCTTAAGTCATGTTCTAATCGGCACTAAGTGTAAATTCACCGTCTAATTAAGAAGTGATTAAGAACAATTTGTTCACTTCCAGGTTGGGTCAGAAAAACAACAGTGGAAACGTCCTAGGGCGGGTGACGTCTTTCGTAGTATCACAACAATCGTATCATAGTAATCAAAGTAAACATAACCATTACAATACAATATGAATATTTACATCTATTTTGAGGACATTGTTTGTACATAATAGTATATAGCAAAAGATAAAGACGAGACTCCAAAATGCTCCGCCTTCTCCGAAAGCTGGTGTGGTACCTGTCTATCGTTGTCCTGAGCATACAAGTGGTTTTGAAAAACGTATCAGCATAAAGCTGGTGAGTTCATAAGCATGTTTTTGTATTGAAAACTAGTCACTGAGTTTGTATAAATAATTTCTTTCCATTATAAGTAAAATGTCGATTTTATCGGAAACCATTGATATCAAATTCTGAAATACATATACATGCTTGCCAAGAGAATCCCATATTTTTTAACATGTTGGTTGTTTTATGTATGAAAAGTTTCGTTCTGATTGAAAACCCTGGTTGGCACCAGTATGTAAGATCTTGATCAAAAAACCCTGGCTAACACCAGTAAGTATAATAGTTTTATTAAATAAAACTATAGAAGAAAGAAATTTCGTAAACAAAGGTTAGTTTATACTTATTGTGAATCGTATAACCATACTAATATGACCGGTGACCTCCTTGATGTTCTTCAGGCGTCGTACGATTACAAAAATTTTCGCCCTAGGCATGCCCGCCTAACTGTAGCTAACAATTTAGGTGTGGGATTGCCGGTCCCGAATAGATCTATCCACAAATTTCACGCTCTCCCTCCAGGAGACTCTGGTTATACTACCAAAGAGGATTTATTGGTACCCCAAGGGGCATAATGAATATAAGTCTCACAAGCTCATATTAACTAGTTTACGTGTTGTACGGTCGTTCTCGAGTTCGAAATCATTTGGAACGGTGCAGAGTATGAATAATTATACACAAAATAATTATTTAGCAAAAATACTCCAAATTCGTATTCATAATAACGGATAAACTAAATCTGTCATAGTTTATATGTTTGACTTTGCATGGAGTTTGAATCTGTAAGAATGGTAATGAAAATCCCAAACAATACCTATTATAGTTTGAATAGTTTGTTACGTATGTGTAAGGTTTTGAAACTATGCAATTATGATTTGAAAACATCCCTTATGCTTAGCATAATACAAAAGGGATAATTATATCTAAACATTCCATAGAAAACCGTTATGATTGCATTAGTTTTTAAGTTATGAAAACCTTTATGTTTAGCTTGTATTCCCCCCCCCCCCTTGAAAACATGAAAAACTTGTTAAAGTGCAGGGGTATGAACTCACGGTTGGTTGGATGCAGAGGACTGAACTGGACCATCCTTGAGTTGCTGAATGTTGCACTTAACGAAAATCCTAGTATCAAATGAATACATATGCGTATTTAAATTAGCGATTTCGTTAGACAAGTGTTAGATAAACACTTGGTTTTGGTTAAGGAATGCCATCGGAAATTGGTTGGATTGAGGAAAATAGACTTTTTCCCATGAATGAGCTGTTTACGGCCATAAAGGGAGTTTACGGCCGTGAACTGGGTTTGCGGTCCATGGGTTTACGGCCCATGGATTTGTGGTCTAAGGGTTTACGGCCCAAGGGTTTACGACCGTAAACACTGGACGAGATGTGTGATTTTTAGTGTTCCAAGGTCCTTTCTAGCCTTTTGGAATTATTCTAAGCCTTGTACAAAGCTCAAAGTAGGGTTTAAAGGCCAATATTCAACCTAAAATGGAGTTTACGACCGTTGAAGGGTGTACGGCCGTAAACCCATTCCGAGTTTATGATTTGGGTCGATTTTAGGTCAAAAATCAGTGGTTTCTAGTAAACATGCAACATGGAGGATAGTTACCTACTGGAAGAGGCTTGGAATGAGGTTCTTAGTCACCACACACTAGTGTGTGTTCTTGGTGTGAGAGAATATCTAGCAAATACAAGATTTTATGGAATGAAAACATGGATTGATCTCTTAGAAGGGATTAAAATACAAGAAAGGTGATGGATCACTTACCTTCTTGATGATTCTTGATCAAAACCTGGAATTGTAGAGAGAGAGTAGCGAGAGAAAGATTCTGAGAGGGTGAAAAGGCTGAAATGGAGGCCACTCAACCCTCATATAGGGTGAGTTTACGCCCAGGGGTGGGGGCCACCAGGCACCGACCGCAAACGGAGTTTACGGTCGTACACGAGTTTACGGCCGTAAACCTGCCTTGGCCGTGAACTCGTGACTTTTCAAGGGAATTGAGGGTTTTTCGTGCGATTTTTCATTTTCCGAGACGTATGAAATTTTGACGATAATCCTAGATGATTTACTTAACCCAAGAAGTTGACAGAAAACCAAAAATAAATTAAATTTCATTAACAGCAGCGGGTTATAGTAACGGGATAAATTTCGGGTTGTCACATCATCCCCCCGTTAGAGGGAATTTCGTCCCAAAATTCGGAAATAGGATACAAATCATGGATTTGGAAAGAGATGTGGATACTTCTGTTTCATCTGATCTTCACGCTCCCAAGTGAATTCGGGTCCCCGCTTGGCATTCCAGCGAACCTTCACTATCGGGATGCGGCTTTGCTTTGTTCGTTTGTCCTCCCAGTCCATGATTTCGATTGGTTCCTCCACACGAAGTTTAGATTTTCGTTGATTTCAATTTCTTCGAGAGGAATTGTAAGGGTTTCGTCGGATAAGCACTTCTTAAGATTGGAGACATGGAAGACAGGGTGAACGTTACTAACTTCTTGAGGTAAGCGGAGTTTGTAGGCTACGAGACCAATCCTAGCAAGGATTTCGAATGGTCCTATGTACCTTGGATTTAGCTTTCCATGTTTTCCAAAGCATGCCATGTCTTCCAAGGCGAGACTTTTAACAGAACACGGTCTCCGACCTGGAATTCCAAGGGCTTTCGTCGTTTATCGGCGTAGCTCTTTTGTCGATCTCGTGAATCTTTTAGTCGTTCCCGGATTCGTATGATATTTTCGGTGGTTTCGCGGATGATTTCTAGACCAGTGAGAGTTCTATCAGTGACTTGCCCCTTGGCTAGCTGCGTGTCACCCACCTCATCCTAACACAGAGGGGATCTGCACTTGCGGCCATAGAGGGCTTCAAAAGGCGCAACCTTGATACTAGTATAATAACTATTGTTGTAGGAGAATTCAACCAAGGGTAAATGGATGTCCCACGATTTACCGAAGTTGATGACACATGCTCTCAACATGTCTTTCAAGGTCTGGATGGTCCTCTCATTCTGTCCATCTGTCTGAGGATGATAAGCTGTACTCATATCCAGTTTAGTTCCAAGAGCCTTTGTTGGGCTGAAGATTATTTTGATGTTGCGTCTTTTGGGCTCGATAGTTTTAGCCATGTACACTCCGGTTTGGGCCTGTCCAACCGTGAGCCTTTTATGTATTGTATATAAGTTAATGCTTGCATGCATATTAGGTTAACGATTATAGAGATTATCGATATAGTGATTCATCTAGAGTACAACAGTTTTCTTTAATCGTTCTTGTAATCTTCCAATCCTCTACAGTTGAAGTTCTTAATCGAGCTCTTCTGAGGATTTTGTTTAATCATTCGACACGATTGATTCATTCTTTTCTTGTTCTTATTATTGCGTTCTTACTGTTTTATTTTCATATACTTGTTCAAGATCTAATCGATCTTCATTGTTTAAAGGTTTTAATCTCTTCAATTGGTATTAGAGCAGGAGGCTGTGTAATCGATACACATCTTTTCTGTGAAAAAGATTTCCATTAGGGTTTTTCCGCAACTATCGATATTTATTGAGCCGTCATCTCTTTATTGACGTATCTTGATATTTATTGTTTTGCCCGAATCCGCTTTATTACAAGTCTGATCTTTGAACAGGTTTTTACGATCATAATGGACGCGACGCAATCAAACCCCATTAATATTTCCAACAGCATCGGTTCGACGACAAAGATTCCAATCTTATACACCCATGACTATGAAGTATGGGCGCATCACTTTGAAGACTACGTGATTGGATCGGAGGATAATGGATACCTCATATGGGAAGCCATCATCAATGGACCGTTTTCTCATTCTGCTACGTCTAGAATCATTAAGACACAAAAGGAGTACAATGATCTGCTAAAGGACGTGAAGGACATTGCACAAGATGAAAAAGACAAATTCCAGTGCAATATTAAGGCGTTAAGGTTGATCAGATTCGCCCTTCAATCCGACACATTCAGATTGGTCAGCTCATGCACGACGGCGAAGGAAGTTTGGGATAGACTTCGCGAACTGTATTCTACAGACGAAGATCTTGAACATTCTATCCAAACTTTGCTTCTATCTGAGTTTGGAGAATTTAGGCAAGGGACCGAAGAAACGGTGACCCAGACGTTTGATCGCTTCAATCATCTTCTCAGCAAGATGATCAAACACGATATTGAAAGGAAGCTTATCGAACAGAAGGTTACTTTCTTGAATGGATTGAGGTCAGAATGGAGAGCAGTGGTTTCCACAGTCAAAGCCCATGAGCAGTTTAAATCATACTCTTTGGCGAAACTGGTGGGTATTCTAAAGTCCCAAGAGAAGATCATGGTACAAGAGAAGGATGTCGTTTCTAGTCTAGGTTCGTTGGCCCTCCTATCCAAAAGTAAAGCTGTGATGGAGGATGAAGACCTCAACCTGGAGGAGTATGACCTCACGTCTGAGGATTATGCCATGATGGTGTCCAATCCTAAGAGATTCATAAAGAAAAGATTCCCCAGCAACAAAAACCGAAACTGGCAGGGGAGTTACAACTCTGAAAAGGTGAACAATGAATCGAAGGCTGAGGAGCCCAAAAAGGAACCGGAGGTGGATGGCGATTCCGGAGTAAGCTGTTTCTACTGTGGTGGGAAGAACCACTATGCTAAGGACTGTGTTCTTAACAAGATGGCTGAAAAGGACGATGGAAATAATGAGGAAGCTGTGTTGCAGAAGAGACTGGATGAGTTGAGAAAGAAGAAGTCTACCGCTAACCCTTCTATTAATGCTCTTATTGTGTAGGGTTCGGTTAATGATGACGAGTTCGGTAGCACTGAAGTTTGGTCTACTGACTCAGAAGACGATGAAGTGAGGAAGCCTACCCATGGAAAGGCTTATGTGGCTAAGGAGGAAAGTAGTGGAGGAAAATGCTTCATGGTGACTGACGTATCTCAAATGAGAGGATACAACACCGATGGGGGAAGCGATGGACCGAAGGTGCAGGAAGACATGTGCTTTACGGCCAAACCCCTCAGCCAGCAGTTCAATGAGCTCGACGAACTGATAAAGAAGGTACAATCGGTTTTTATTTCATCTAAAGTGCCACCATCCTCATATGAGAAAGAACTAAAAAACGTTAATACAAGAATTTCTCATTTAGACAGTAGCTTAACTCAAACTCGAGTCACCAATTCTAACCTAACTGATCAATTAAGCAGGGTGGCGTCGAAGAGTGAGGAGCGGAGAATGTGGATCGAGCTAAAAGAGTCGGAATTAGTTAAAGTTAAAGACGAAAACATTTATTTGCAAAGAGACAATTTAAAATTGTTGAAACAACGGAATGTTTTTTGTTTAATTGCTAAACGTCTGTATTCTAATATTACTCAGCTTCACCTAGATTGTGAAATAGGCCAAAAGATCGATCGCATGATTTTGCCCTTCCCAGAGTTTAAGGAGGATGAAATCGATGCAGAAGCCTACAATTGTGAGAGTGTAATATCGTCTGATGATGTCAATCCGACCTATATGTATGGACTTGACAAAATTGAGTCCTTCATTAAATCCAAGGACCACAAGGACATGCTCAAAAATCTTTTGGATGAAAATGACAGACTCAAACTGAGAACCGAAACCATGCAAAAATTGGACTCTTTAAACGCCAACGTAAGCTCAGAAAACAAAATCGATGTTGAAAATTCATCTGAGCTTAACGAGGACGATAACATGAGTGAAATTTCTGTAGAGGACACGGTTGACTGCTCAGAATTTGTTAAAAGCGAACCTGAAAACCACAAAAATCTCATTTCTGAAAATTCTGTGGAGTTCGCTCGATTGTCCCAGCAAAAGTCCCCGAAACTAGTAGAGAAAGCCGTTGTGTATCAAAAAGTCAGGACCACTCCGAATCAAGTATACAAGGTGATTGGAGTAACCGAACATCAAACAGCCGAACTCACAGCTATTGTGAATGAAGACAATGCTGATGGCTGTGATGAGTACTTCTGGGAAGCTCTAATAGATAATGCAAACGAAACTGTTGGCTTATCTGAAAGAACCTCTTGGATGAGTAAAGGAAGATATATTCCTGAACCCTTGAATAAGCAGGATAACTTCAATGAGCCTAGCACCAGTGGTACGAAAGACATTTTTCAAGGGGATGAAAGTTCGACAAAAGAAGACGCTCCCTCTACTCCCTCATCTCAAAGTGACACTCCTTCAGACACTCCCTCTACTCCTTCGGCTCAAAGTAAAATTCCGTAAGTTCAAAAGGAACCAGCCAAGGAAAAACCGAAAACGAATGCTAATGTTCATCATCAACCAAAGCAGATGAGGAATAAGAAGAGAGAAAGGAACCAAAGATACAGGAAGAACCTCTCTGAAAGGAAACAATTCTGGCGATCCCAGAATGCATACTTCTCACACCAAGATAAAAATCTGAAGTATGAAAACAATCCTATTGGAAAGCCTGAAAATCACAATAACCGAAAGCCAAGGTTCGGTTCACAAGCAAACACCAACCGAAAGCAAACGTTCGGTTCTGAGAAAGACTTCAACCGAAAGCCAAGGTTCGGTTCACAAGACGATTCCAACCGAAAGCAAAGGCTCGGTTCTGAAGTCAAAACTCTAAGGTCAGTCCTTCCAACGATCAAAAGCAAAAGGATCACCTAGAGTCTACAGCCAAGAAGTCTTCTTCATCTAAACCCACTTCTTCTACTTCTTCCAATTCATCAACTGAACCATCTTCTTCTAATTCTTCTGATTCTTCTACTTCCACCAATCCTTCTCTATCTAGCTCTAAAGCTAATTCTGTTCGTTCTCAAAAATCTCATCCATCCGCTGAACAAAAGTGCAAACAGAAGTTCGATGAATCTAAACCAGAGTCCAAACCAAACACATCCAATCCTAATAAGATAAAAGTGTTTACAATTAAAAAGAAAGATGAAACAACTCTTATAAAACGAACATATCTAGTTGACATCTCTCTTACTGTTCCTGTTCCCATGAAAAGCTCACGTGGACCCAATAAACTTTGGGTTCCTAAATCTGCTTAATTTTTGCAGGTTATAAGTGACGAGCAGTTCGATGAAGAATGGTACATCGATAGTGGCTGCTCACGTCACATGACAGGGAGGAAAGAGGAGCTGAGGGAATACAGATCTCTTGCAAATGGTGGCAACGTCAAGTTTGGAAATAATTCTTTCGGCACCATAAAGGGATACGGGATGATAACAAATGGTGACTTTACAATCAGAAAGGTTGCCTATGTGGAAGGACTACAACACAACCTCATCAGTGTATCTCAGCTTGTTGGAGGTACAGGTCTCAAAGTCTCATTTGATGATGAAGGTTCTGAAATCATAGAGAAAAAGACAAAGAAAGTGATTCTCAAGTCAGAGCGAAAGGGTGAAATGTTTCCTCTAAACATGAAACCTATAAAAGGAAACCCATCCATATGCCTGTTATCTAAAGCTCAATCCGACGAAAGCTGGTTGTGGCACCGAAGACTCTCTCATCTCAACTTTAAAGATATCAACCGACTTGTCACTGGAGGTCACGTTAGGGGTCTTCCATTGCTCAAGTTCGACAGAGAGCATTTGTGTGCTGCATGCGAAATGGGGAAGCAGAGTCGTCAAAGTCACCCATCTGTAATCAACACAAAAGTTGTTGAACCACTCGAATTACTTCATATCGATTTGTGTGGTCCTTCATCTATTGAAAGCATCGGTGGTAGCAAGTATATTCTTGTTATTGTTGATGACTTTTCACGATTTACATGGGTGTTCTTTCTAAAGCTCAAATCTGAAGCGACTCAAAAGCTGAAAGTGTTTATCAAGCAAATTGAAGTACAACTCAAGAAAGTTGTTCGCAACATCAGGAGCGACAATGGTCTTGAATTCAAGAATAGGGAGTTTGAAGAGTTTCTTGTAGAAAAGGGAATTAGTCATAATTTCTCAGCTCCCTACACACCACAACAGAACGGAATAGTCGAAAGACGAAACCGATCGTTGTGTGAAGCTGCCCGAACTATGCTAAGTTTCGCTTCCTTACCTCTTTATTTTTGGGCTGATGCTATTTCTGCTGCTTGTTTTACACAGAACAGGTCCTATCTCAACAAGCGATTCACGCTCACACCATAGGAGATACTAAACAACAGAAAGCCAAATGTGAAATTTTTCCATGTGTTCGGCTCAAGGTGTTTCATCTTTAACTCTAAAGAACACCGCAACAAGTTTGATGTCAAAGCCGAAGAGGGAATTTTTCTAGGTTAGTCGCTCACATCCAAGGCGTACAGGGTCCTAAACAAGCGTTCGAGAAAGATTGAAGAGACATACTATGTGACCTTTGACGATAACTATGTCAAGAAGCTACAGGCCAAAGAAGACACTGCCGGGGAAATCTTTCCTCAAACTGGTCAAGTCACAGTCTCGATCGCCAATTTGTATGAGAAATTTCTGGAACTCTTTGATGAACCGGAAAAAGCTTCTCTCTCAGAAGCAAGTGCAGCTGACAACAAAGTTGATCATATGAAGCGAATTGTCGAAGATGCTGCAAGAAGAATGCATGAAGGAGAATCGCCCACCGATGGCTCTCCATCCAACAATGCTTCCGTCGTGGGGGAGCCAAGTTCTCATGTCGAGGGGGAGCCAAGCTCACAAGTCCAGGGGGAGCCAACCGAAGGTACTTCTCCAACCGAAGGTGCTTCTCCAACCGAAGGTCCTTCAACGCCTAAATGTCCAGCACCACAAGAAACCCCTGAACCTCATGTTTCTCAAAGCTCATCAATTGAGGGGGAGCATGATGATATGATGCTTGATTACGATAGCCAATCTGAGCCAGAAGAGATGATTAATGCTGAAGTAGACCCAACCTTTGATCCGAATTACCCTCCTATTATCAAATGGACCAGAGATCATCCTATCTCTCAAGTAGTTGGTGATGTATCTGAAAAGGTATTGACCCGATCACAACTGAAGGCAAAACAGACATCCTTATTTTCAAAAGTTGAGTTTTGTATGTTTAACTCATTCGTATCAAAAGTTGAACCGAAGACAGTTAACACTGCCCTCGATCACTCTGATTGGGTTCAAGAAATGCAAGACGAACTGAACGAATTTGAAAGGAATAAAGTCTGGCGCCTCATTCCAACCCCACCAGATGCTTCAGTTGTTGGTCTCAAGTGGGTCTTCAGGAACAAAATGGATAAGGAAGGTAATGTTATAAGGAACAAGGCTCGTCTGGTTGTAAAGGGATACTGTCAGGAGGAAGGGATAGATTACGAAGAGACGTTCGCTCTAGTAGCTAGGCTAGAATCTGTTAGAATATTTCTGGCCTATGCTGCTCACAAAAACTTTGAGGTTTTCCAAATGGACGTCAAGTGTGCATTTCTCAATGGAGAACTCGAAAAAACTGTGTATGTGGAGCAACCTCCTGGGTTCGTCAACGAAAAGTATCCAAATCATTGCTATATTCTGGATAAAGCTGTGTACGGCCTTAAACAAGCTCCGAGAGCCTGGTATGAAACGCTTACAAAATTTTTAAAGATGTCCAAATTTAAACAACGTTCGGTTGACCCAACCTTCTTTCACAAAAAGGAAGGTAACCACCTTATGATAGTTCAGATTTATGTCGATGACATCATCTTTGGCTCTACGAATCCCAGCTTAACAGCTGAATTCAGAAAGTTGATGGAGACTAAGTTTGAAATGAGCTCAATGGGTCCTATTAACTTTTTCCTTGGTTTAAATATAAGACAGGGACCCGAAGGCATCTTTATCAATCAGGAAGCTTACACGAAGACTCTCCTAGCGAAGTTTGGAATGATGGGAGACTCAAAAGTCAAAGTCCCAATGGCCTTCGGCACCAAGCTTACCCCTTCACTAGACAAACCGGCTGTCGATATCACGCTCTATCGTCAAATGATAGGCTCACTGATGTATCTAACTGCTAGCAGGCCTGATATCATGTTTTCTGTGTGTTATTGTGCTCGATTTCAGGCTAACCCATGCGAACCTCACATGCTGGCAGTGAAGAACATTTTACGCTACCTAAAGCGAACCACCTCCTTAGGTCTATGGTACCCATCCAACTCAGACTTCTTCGTTCAAGCCTATTCTGATGCTGACCTTGGAGGATGTGGACTCGACAGAAAAAGCACAACTGGTGGCTGTCAATTCCTTGACGGGAAGTTGGTCAGCTGGCAATCCAAGAAACAAACATGTGTGTCGTTGTCTACTGCCGAAGCGAAATACATTGCCGCGGCATCCTGCACATCACAAGTGATTTGGATCCAGAGTCAACTTCGAGACTA
Source organism: Lactuca serriola (assembly GCF_051521515.1). NCBI lineage: Eukaryota > Viridiplantae > Streptophyta > Magnoliopsida > Asterales > Asteraceae > Lactuca > Lactuca serriola. The sequence continues at coordinate 104,283,729 of NC_136412.1, forward strand.
TGGACTCAATATGAAGAAGATCCCACTATATTGTGACTCTGAAAGTGCAATTAGGATCTGTCATAACCCAGTGCAACACTCTAAAACCAAACACATAGCACTGAGGTATCACTTCATCAAAGATCATGTGGAAGATGGTAATGTCGAAGTTCACTTCGTAAGAACCACTGATCAATTGGCTGACGTCTTTACCAGAGCTCTTCCTGAAGCATCATTCAATAAAATCTTGCAAGGGCTAGGTATGATGGAATCAGAGTCAGTACCTCACACTACCTCTCAACTTCAAATGTAAGAAGCGAAACCAACCGAACGTTCAGGTTCGGTTCAACCATCTGACTCGCTCATTACTTCAAAGGTAGTTTTTCTCTGTTGTATATTTCTTGTATAAAAATGTTTTTCTTTGTGTAAAAAGTTTTTCCAAATTGCATGTCTGAACTCCTTGGTTTCTTAAAATTTTTCAAAACCGAAACCTACCGAAGGTTCGGGTTCGGTTTTCCAAAATTTTGTTGAACCGAAACCAACCGAAGGTTCGGGTTCGGTTTTTCAAAATTTTCTTGAACCGAAACCAACCGAACGCTCGGGTTCGGTTTTTCAAAATTTTCTTGAACCGAAACCAACCGAACGCTCGGGTTCGGTTTTTCAACTTTTTCCCAACCGAAACCAACCGAACGTTCGGGTTCGGTTACCAAATTTTTCCAAAGTTTTTTTTACTCTTTCTAAGTCTATTTTTTTTCTTGCTTATTTTATTTTATTATTTTATTTCATTTTTATTTTTTCTCTATTACAAAAACTCCAAAAATATTTTCTTATTTTTTTATGTTCGTTCGTTTATGGGGATATAATTGTTGGATTACTTAAGTGTCCCTAGAAGCATGCTGCTGTATGCGTCTCAAGCCTCATAAGATTCTGAATAATAGCCTTCATGACCTGGTATACACAAACCTTGTCTTCCCAATAAGGCTAACACATTTATTCTAATCACGAGCTACCTCACTCTCTTCTCACATGAGTTAAGAGTTTCCTGCTTGGTCCTTATTTTCGCAGCGGAGGTACTATGTTTTCTTACACCATCCCCATTATACTTCTCCATTACATTCGTTTCATCAACGTAACCCTTGAGACTCTCAGAAACTACCACTGAGGTTTATGGTTACACAACATCTGTGTTTATGATCTTAGTTTTGTGCCACTACGAGCTGAGTGAAACCCAAAATTCAACACCAAAGAATTAACGAATGTACCCTTATAAAATCTCAAATTTTCTTTTGCTTGATTCCTATGAAATTGTTACAAACCATAACATTTCTTCCCAAGGGATCCAATTTTTAATTTTTTTTTTTGAGATTTTATATTACTCCAAGCCAATACAAAATAAATTCCTACCTACTTGTTCAACAGACTATACCGGTCTCACAAGTACTTTGTTCACTTTCTTTCTTATTTCAAGAATAGAATTGATGAATCAAAGCGAAACCACCATTAATTAGCCTAATTAAAAAGAAGCCTTTCAACATTTATTAATAAGTGTTTGATCGTAATTCAACGGGATTCCACACTAACACTTTGAGGTCTCTCTTGATCTTGAAGGAAGAGATTCGTGCCCGGGATCATCAGTTTCGTGTCATTATTGACATCACAGATAATCCTTAAAAGAGTTGCTTTATTACCTTTTCTTTTACACTCTTTGCACGAAAATCCTTGATTTTCCAAAAATTCCGTTACTAATTATTTACAGGCTGTAATTATGGTGCTGTGGTCAGAAATAATCCACGTGGGCGTTTAATTCAAAAAGATGCCGTTTAAAAAGGATAAGACGAAAGGTTGCTGACTCGGCGGGAGTTAAAGGGATAGAAATTCAAACGACGGTAAAAAGGAAGGCGCGTGTGAATTTGAAACGGCCGCGCTTTTACTGACACTTATGGACGCGTGTGCGAAATCCAAGCGTCATCTCTCTGGCAATTAATGGCGCGTGCGGATTTGAAGCAATTTTCTTCTGAAACGGTGCTTGTTGGGTAGCGTGATCCTAGGATTCTGACAATCTCTCTCCTACGTGATCATCGCATAGAAGATATGAAACGATCTTTCTCTCTCCAATCCCTCACTATAAAAGGAAGTCCACAAAACCTTTTACCTCTTTACTGCCTCCGAATTTTCTCAAGAGCAAAAACTCATAAACCGTCTACTGTTCCTCCTCTTCTCCAACCTGCAACAATGGCTGAATCTTCTTCCGTTCATGCTACTTCTCAGATCCTACCCATCCGTCCCCAGCAATGTCTGGTCATTGATCTCAACCCACTGGCGTACGACTCCTATATGTCGCCGGTCATCGAATGTTTGAAGTACTCTCAACTTGCTCCAGCACTCTCCAGAATTGAAACCGTGCCGATGGTGGCTCTCTCGCAGGTTTATGCGACTGCTTACTACGAAAAGGCAGTCGACCGGGTGTTCTTCGAGATTGCAGAACACAAGACTTCCATTTCTCGCCCTCGTTTCTGCACCATGCTTGGGTTTGCTGCTGACCCATCGAGAGTTAACCTGAAGACGATTCCGGTTGGTTTTCTATATAACATGTTTTATAACATGGGATACACAGAGGTTCTCACCTCTGTTGCTAAGTTTAAGAAGTCTTGCCTGCCGCCACAGTGGAATGGCCTATTTACAGTCCTTTTTAAGGGCTTGTCGGAAAGAAGCTCAGGGTCCGACGGTGCAAGTCGTCTTTTCCTGTCGATAATGTACGGGGTCTACAACGGGATTAACCTGGATTATGGGTTGGTCCTATGGCAACAGCTCATCCAGAGCCTCTCTTCATCATCCTGACACTCTGAGGTGTCGTTGGCCCGGTTCTGGATCTTGATTACCAAATGGGCGATGGACAAGTTTGACGTTCCTACTGCTGATGATGCATCGATGTCTTCTATTGGTACGTTCCATACCAAGAAGATCATCGTCTCAGATGCATCAAAATTTTCATTCATTGGCTCCATCCCGGAGACAATGTATGCAGACGTGCCCTCTGACAGCAGATTGATCCGATCGATCAAGGAGTTCAGGCCAACTGGTCCCAGGGAACTGACACCAGATATGCTCAGATCGATCCATGATGCTGACAAACCGACCAACAGGGGCAAAAAGGGTGACAAAGGGAAGCAAGTGTCCAAAGCTCCAAAGGGACCTTCTCCCAAAAAGAGGAAACAACCGAAGGCTGCTCCGTCCCCACAGCCGAAGAGGAGGAAGACACAACCGAAGCGAAAGCTTACTATTCCCTCTTCTTCCAGCGACTCTGAGGGAGGGAGTTCTGATTCTGGAGGCTCTTAAGGAGACGAATCTCCTCAACGAGGCAACACACCACCTCGATCCCCAACCCCAGAGATGGAACTTCATCAATCCCCAGTTCCTTCACCCCCACCAACCATTCCTATTTCCATTCCCACCATAAACCCTACTATTCCACCAACCTCTTTCCCTATACCACCACCCATTTTCACCACATCAACCGAAACACCACCAGTTACCGAAACCCCACCTGTAACCAAACCACAAACTGAAACCCATACAACCGAACCTACCCATACTCAACCACCACCCGAAACTAATCTCACACCTACTCAACCTGAACCTACAAAACCCACAACACCCCCAGCTTCACCACCCCCTCCATCTCCAGAAGACGCCTCCGATGGCGAAAACCCATACCTTGGTGGTGATCACATGAACTTCGATTCAGTCTACTATAGTCCGTTTCAAGTTCAGAGTGATGAGGAGGATGATGCTCCAGTGACAAAGAAGCATCTCAAAGAGCTTCACGAGAAGGTTGACCTACTTCTCGCCTCCTCCTCCAACCAGCAGTCCTCTCTTTCTGAAGCTGCCCTTCAGAAAATTGTTGACGCCTTCTCCAGGGCTCAACATGATTCGGTGGCCTCAGCAACTGCTGCGATTGATGCCTCTACCAGAGCCTGTGAGGCAGCGACCGAAAAAGTCGATAAACTATTCTCCGACGCTTCTGTCCTGCTGAAGTCCTTGCAGGAAAGCGCCGACGCCACCAAGACAACTCTGGAACCGATTGTTCAGCAATTGGCCAAGTTCGTCTCAACGGAGTTGACTTCATTTGCTGCCCTTCGCCAAAATATCAGCGACGAAAACTCGGCACTATGTGCCTCCATCGATGCCCGCCTTGCTAAGCTACAAGAGGATCTTGCAGCTGAGAACTCTTTGATGGACGTTCTGGCGAGTAAAACAACCGCCCTAAAGGTCAAGAGCACGCAACTATCCCACTCACAAGAACAACTGGAAGCTCTTCGATCTGAACGGGAGGTGATCAAAACGTGTGTTTCGGATGTCCACGCAGCATTATCAAACATCCTAGAAGCACATGACCCCATTCTAAACCATTCGGTGAGGCGTACCCTCGCTGAAAAGCTCTCTCCGGCCATGGATCTTCTAAGCAAAATTGAAGGCCTACCGAGTTTCGTGTCCATTCCGAAACAAGGGGGAGATGCGAAGACAGGATCGAAACCTCCTTCCTCCAAAGCTACTCACACAACCGAACCACCTTCGGGTTCGGGTGTGAAGAACAAGGGCAAAAACATAGCTGAGGAAGATGAAGATGAAGATGAAGACAAGGAGACCATTGCTGACTTGTTAAAACGAAAGAATAGTCGCAATGCTGACAATGATGCCAGTCGTGTGGCGCGAGAGGCTGAAGAAGCCGAACGCAAGCAAAAGGAAGCCCACGATCTCCTTGAGAGCCGAAAGACGCTTTTCCCTGCCTGGACCAGGGAACGTATGATTAAAGAGGCCATAGAAACTCCAAGCATATTATGGCTCGAGCCGGTTATATCATTCGACTGCAACAACACTATCGATTCGCAGTTTGATATGCCGCTGACTTGAAAGGCGTTCATCTTCCACGCCTTCTCTAACATTTTCGAAGTCCCACATCCGAACGATGAGCTTGACAGGGAGCTCATTGACTTCTATCTGGAGGCAGCTCGCCCTCAATACCTTACCTGGAGCGCCCAGAAGATTGTAAACGTTCGGGTGCTGAAGCCTTATGCCGTGGGGAGATTCACAAACGTTAAGTTCAAGCTCATTCGTGGATCAGCAAGAACTGCTCATATTATCTCCCTGGCGGATCTACCGAATCTAAATCCTCATGATTGGATTGTCCTGTACCGAATCTAAGCCGAATATGGTCCCATTATAGACCATGTCAAAAGGATGTTGGCCTGCTACATCATGGAGGTTGCCCTAATGGATCAGGAGGTCGCCACAGTTTTCAAAAAGAAACCAAAGATAGCACCTGTGGGATCGGCCAGTGATCTAAACCAAATGCAAATGGGCAAGATTGATCCGAGGCGAAACTCAGTAATGTTCACTAGAGCCGAAGGACAGAAATGTCTCTTCGCTTTAGCTGACAAACACCTTTACACCATAGCTTGCTTGGAGCATGTCTTATCAATTATCAAGCGGTGTAAAGAGAACTCGGCTGATGACATCAAGTACTTCAATGATATGATCAATTGGTACATCCGGTTTAGACAGACCATCCTCTCCATAACCAAATGTCTGTTTAATACCGTGAAGAAGAAGGTACCTGCATCAGCTGCCGGCCCAAGCAACAAGTGAAGGTCTCGCTCCAAATTGACGCAAAGGGGGAGATTGTTGGGCTGAAGATTATTTTGATGTTGCGTCTTTTGGGCTCGATAGTTTTAGCCATGTACACTCCGGTTTGGGCCTGTCCAACCGTGAGCCTTTTATGTATTGTATATAAGTTAATGCTTGCATGCATATTAGGTTAACGATTATAGAGATTATCGATATAGTGATTCATCTAGAGTACAACAGTTTTCTTTAATCGTTCTTGTAATCTTCCAATCCTCTACAGTTGAAGTTCTTAATTGAGCTCTTCTGAGGATTTTGTTTAATCATTCGACACGATTGATTCATTCTTTTCTTGTTCTTATTATTGCGTTCTTACTGTTTTATTTTCATATACTTGTTCAAGATCTAATCGATCTTCATTGTTTAAAGGTTTTAATCTCTTCAGCCTTCTGCAGGGACTGCCAAAATATAGAAGTGAATCTGCTATCTCGATCGGAGATAATGGATACAAGTACACTGTGCAGTCGAATTATCTCTTGGATGTAGATTCGCGTGAGTCTTTCCATCTTGAAAGTTTATTTCATTGGCAGGAAGTGAGCGGATTTCGTCAATCGATCGACTATTACCCAGATGGTGTCCTACCCACTCGGAGATTTGGGTAATTTGGTGATGAAATCCATGGTAATCCTCTCCCACTTCCACCAGGTATTTCCGGCTGATGAAGCAGACCTGAGGGTTTCTGATATTCGACCTCACCTTGGCAAAAGTCAGACACTTGCCCACGAAGGTAGCGATTTCTGCTTTCATGCTTGGCCACCAATATAACTTCTTGAGGTCAAAGTACATCTTATCCGATCCTGGGTGAACAGAGTATCTAGTCTTGTGAGCTTCATTCATGACCACCTCTCTATATCCACCGAACTTTGGGGTCCAGATCCGGTTCATGAAATAGTAAACTCTGTCTCCTTTGATCTCTAAGTTTTTCTCCATCCCCTTTAAGGCTTCGATTGCCACATTCTCTGGTTTCAGGGCTTCCAACTAAGCTTCTATAATTTGTGTGGATAAGTGGGAATGGATGGTCATAGTAAGTGCCTTCACACTGCGACCTGAGTATTCCTTCCGGATGAGGGCATCTGCTACCACATTGGCTTTGCCGGGATGGTAGCATAGTTTACACTCATAATCATCGAGTAGTTCTACCCATCGCCGATGTCTCATGTTTAAGTCTTTCTAGTTGAAGATGTGTCGCAGGCTTTTATGGTCAGTGAAGATCGTGCAGTTTGTTCCGTAGAGGTAGTGTCTCCAAATCTTCAATGCGAAGACCACTGCTCCCAACTCCAGGTCGTGATTTGTATAATTGACTTCTTGTGATTTTAGCTGTCTCGAGGCATAAGCAATAACTTTTCCTCGCTGCATAAGCACATAGCCTAAGCCCTGGTTGGATGCATCGTAGTAGACGACGAAGTCCTCCGTCCCTTCTGGCAGAGACAGGATAGGTGCGCTGCACAGGGCTCGCTTCAATGTTTGGAATGCAGTGTCTTGATTTTCACTCCAACAAAAGGGTACACCCTTCTGAGTCAGAGTGGTTAGGGGTTTGGCAATTGTAGAAAAATTCTGGATGAATCTACGATAATATCCAGCAAGACCCAAGAATTGACGGATTTATGTTGGTGTCTTCGGTGCTGACCAATTCTCTATTGCTTTGATTTTGGACGGGTCCACGTGTATGCCTTCCTTGCTTACCACATGACCCAAGAAAGTTACTTTCCGAATCTAGAATTTACACTTGGAGAATTTCGTGTATAGCCTTTCCATCCTTAGAGTTTCCAACACTAATCTCAAGTGTTGTTTGTGATCTTCCTCGCTTCTAGAATAGACAAGTATATCTGTAACATCCAAAATTTCAAAACAATTAAAACTTTTCAAAAACCACTCATTTTAATAATGTTGTTACAAAAAGGTTTTCAATACATTATTTAACAGAGTATTTCCCAGGTTCAATTCATAAAACACCAACGCGAGGAACGGTACGATCACGCCTTTGCCTTGCCACAGACTCTTGAGAACCTGAAACATAAAACCACAACTGTAAGCCCGAAAGCTTAGTGAGATACCCCAAGAATACCAACCACATATACGCCTTTCCAGGCCCTGACCTTCCGGTCCATGTGTCTCAGGGGACTTCCGTCCCTGCTGGGTAAACCTTCCGGTCCTACCCACGCCGACCTTCCGGTCCATCACACAACATAATCGCCTTCCGGCCCATAACATATTGCCTTCCGGCCCATAACATATTGCCTTCCGGCCCATAACATATATTGCCTTCCGGCCCATAAGCATAAAATGCATATACAACATAACGAATAATCATATAGCAGTTCATAGACAACAATCGATCAACAGATTACATATCATAGCATTACTCTAACAAGATACCGGTCTAGCCGGTCACTATCATAACATTACCCTATGAATCAGTCAACATACTAAATGCATACATACGCCTTTCCAGGCCATGACCTTCCGGTCCACATAGTAATGCCTTCCGGCCCATAACATGTATTGCCTTCCGGCCCATAACATATAACAAATGACAATTACTCGGATTTCCATCCGATAAAAGGGTCGGCCTTGGTGCCATAAACCCTAACGATATAGTGAGGATAACTCACCTCGAAACTGCCGACTGAACAGATAGCTCAAACTGCTCCGATCACTGATACGATCTCCACCTCTGGACAGTCACCAATACACTGAACTCAAACAATAAACAACAATTACCAAAATACCCCTGGAACCACTGGTCAATCCTTGGTCAAAGACAAGATCAAAGTCAACCCCTGACTGACCCTACTCGTCGAGTCAATCCTATGACTCGCCGAGTCCCCATACTCAGAACTTCACTTAACCCGCGACCTAACTCGCCGAGTCACCCCAAGACTCGCCGAGTACAACGACTCTGAGTCCACTCGCCCTTGACTCACCGATTCCTTAAGATTCCTTTTCTACACGTCGAGTATCCCCTCTTTACTCGACGAGTTCCTCCTGGAAGAATCGCGGGGCCACCCCGACTCAACTCACCGAGTCTGAAGAACAACTCGACGAGTCCCAGTTATTCTTCAAGCTACTCGCCGAGTCTGTTCATCAGACTCGTCGAGTCCATGCCATGCAGTCGATCAAACTGCTTCCTGAGATAAGTATTGTCCCGAAATACACAAGCATGGGACCTTCTGGACCTCTAAGGTCCTAATACAGGGTTATAGTCGTTTGGGGGACTAGGGTAGCATTCAATCTAATCACAAAAGGGTTCCACAAACCCTAATTCCATAAACACATCAACATAGCAGAGCATAACTCGAATTCTTACCTGAATAATGTGCCCTCTGTGTCCCCAAATCCTCAGAACGTGACTCCCTTGCTGTTCCTTTAGCCAAGCCCTTCTCTTCCTTGCACAACAACTCTTCCAAGATCAACAATGGCTCTTAACTTTGCTCCAGATGCACCCAATCGATTTAGGGTTCTTCTCAGTCGACTAAAGACGGACAATGACGGCCTACAAGTGCCTCTTATACGTCCCAAACCTGAACGGTTAGGGTTTTCGCCAAACAGCGCAGACTCGCCGAGTCCATATCTGGACTCGTCGAGTCCAGTCGCGAACCCGTAACCCGGTCTGCGATCCTACTCGGCGAGTCTAGGCTCCGACTCGCCGAGTCCCCTCTTAAAACACCCCCAAAATCATAATTATATCAATATTTGAAATTCCGGGCTGTTACAACTCTCCCCCACTAGAACTAGACTTCGCCCTCGAAGTCTCACTCTGAAAATAGCCCCGAATGTTGCTCCCACATATCACGTTCCAGATTACAGTTCATTTCCGATCCCCTCCTGGGCTGCCACTGAACTAACACCTGAGGTATCTCCTTATTCCTCAGAACCTCGATCTTCCGTTCTCTGATGACCACTGGCTTCTCGGCATAATTCAAGCTTGCATCCACCTGAATGTCTTCTAATGGAACCACTGCCGAGTCATCAGCTATATACTTCCTCAATTGCGACATATGAAATATCGTGGATTTGTCTCAAATCCGTGGACAACTCCAACCGGTAGACCCTCAGGCCTACCCCCGCAATCACATGAAAAAGCCCAATATACCGGGGCCCCAACTTGCCCCTCTTCTTGAATCGAATCACTCCTCTCCAAGGAGAGGCCTTCAGAAGTACGAAGTCACCGACCTGAAACTCAAGCTCGGACCGGCGTCTGTCCGCATAACTTTCCTGTTGGCTTTGTCGAATCTGCTCTGTTGACCGAAGCACGATCTCTGTACTGCACATCACTCTCTGTAACCAAGAATTACCCAAGATGCAACTCTGCTCAAAATCTCAACAATCACTCGACCCATAAGGGTTAGGAAACCATGAATCACCGGATCCCCGATCCAAAGCCCACTTCGTCCATTCTGGACCGACTGAGAGATCCATTCTCACTCTCAGAGCAACTCTCACAAGTTCTCCTCCTGTCATCACATACACATGCTGAACTAACCCCAACACCCGCAGGTTAGAAGACCCGATACACTGATGATATCCTCGAACATCTCCCAAGATGAACCACTACATCCACCCTACACTCTGATCAGAATCACACTGAGAATTTAAGATTCTCTCTCCCCCTGCATCCCTTCCAAGCCTCAACAGACATCCCCAAACCGGATGGGTTCCTACTTCGCTGCCGCGAACACGATGCTCGAAGCCATACTCGAAATACTCTAACCATAACTCTGCTCTGCAGCTTTCATTCTCGTGAACTTGCACTCCCTTTCGGAGTTACACACCTTTCTCTTTTCCTTCCAAGGGACCCTCTTGGCCATAATGCCACTCCAACCGGTGCGACGGTGCTTGCCCCAATCGACACCACCCTTTTTGCGTAACTGCTATTCACATACTCTGGTTCTCATTGCAGGGGCTCTCAATCCCATGCACTCTCTCCACTCATCAAAATCACTGCCTCAGCTAAACAAGATCACTAACCCGGGGCCAGACCTTCCAATGCAATCACATTGCAACATACACAATCCGTAACCTCAAACTGATCCAGCAATACCAACAGAGTCTCCAGCATGACTGGACCGACTTTCATAACACATACTAGCCACTCGAGGCTATATCTCTGTGGGTCCGTATACCCAAACTCTGCGAACCCTCAGGTTCTAACTCTGGGAACCTTCCGGTTCCAGCTCTAGAAACATGCACAACATAATCCCGTGGGATTAATGCAGTACAACCCATCACGTACCTCAAACATACAAATACTCTGATCGCATAACCCCGATTACTTACTCAAGCTTGATCCCGGCCTCCTCTCAGGCCTCCACAATCAAATGCCCTAGGTCTGTATCCCGCCCCGCATACTCGACACCCGCTCTCGTCGGCCTATACTCTGAGCTGACAACACTGCTGAATCCCAACAGCTAAGCACTCTCACATACACATCGATCTCCTGGAGAATTCTCCAATTCTCCCCCACTAAAGCACTGACTAACTGCCACCGATCGTCATTAATGACCTTTCAGAACAATCCTGCATAAAGAGAACATTTACACACTGACTGCTTCCCACCAGCATAAGCAACCCTCAGCAAAACACATCTCCTCCCTGATCAATCCACTCAAAAGAATCCGGTCTTTCAATTATCCACTCTACGACTGCAGATGCTACCCAACATTCAACCCAGTGCCGCATCTCCACTAACAACCCTCACGAACGATAACCAACGGAATTCCCAACAATAACCCGTAACCAAACCCACAACCTGCCAAAGGATGAATACCACATCGAAAACCGCACGAGGCTACCGGCACCAAAACACCAAACTATAACCATACCAACCCATCAGGGAACAACGATTGTCAAAGCGAAAACCTGAAGTACCAATCCATAACCATGCCCAACCCGCGAAATAACGAATACCGCATCGAAATTCACACAAGATACCAGCACGAACAATGCACCACAATCAACGCAAGGCAATCAAGACATCAAGAAAGCCTCATACCCGCAGCTGCCTCCGGCACTGCTCCGCCTCCCTCTGCCGCAAGCCGATAAGTACGACCCTGAGCCCTTAGGGATCCGCTCCGTCCTGTCCTCCTCCTGAACTCCTCGAGGTGGCCGGTGCTAGAGCCTGCAGCGGTCCTGCAGAAAGCTGTGGACAGTTGACCCTCAAATGTTCAACCTGCCGACACTGATAACAAATCCTCAAATCCCGAATTGGCACTGACTGCCGACAATCCCGTGCACCGTGCCCCTCCTTTCCGCACTTGCGGCATGCACCACCGGACCAACAAGCTCCGGTGCCATCCCTCCCACACTTCCCACAAGTGTGGCCGCTCCGATCCCCCATTCTAACATCTACGGTCCTGGACCGTTTCGGCGCCGACTGCGACTGCATCGGGGCCTGCCTCAGCTCACGCAACTGTAACTCAACCTCTAACTTACGCCCCATGGCGGCCTCCTGCAACTCCAACAAGGTCTCGCGCCTCTGCACAGACACGAACTGTCTGATATCCCCTTTGAGCATACTCAGATATCGGGACATCTGAGCCTGCTCCGAAGCGAACTCAGGGCAAAACATCGCCCTCTCAATAAACATCCCGGTGCTCTCAGTCACCGACTCCAAATCCTGCTTCAGCTCAAGGAACTCCCGAGCCAATCTCTCCCTCTCATCTCGCGGAACATAGCGAGTACTGAACATCTCTCTGAACTGATCCCCTGAAACCGCAGCCCTCTGCGCGTCGAAAAATGACCTAGTGGTCAATCTCCATAAATCCTTCGCTCCTAGCCTCACAGGTTCAGAGCACACCTCACCCTCTGGTCAGCAGGGCATAAACTCGTGGAGAAATACCCCTCCACGTCTGATAACCATCTCATAGCAACAATCGGGTCCTGAACCCTATCGAATATGGGAGGCTTCGTGTAATAGAAGTTCTGATACTGAAACCCCGACTAGGTCTTCCCTTTGCCGCTGCTACAGCCGTTGTAACCGCCGCGGCAGCCGTCTCTACGAGAGCCGCATATCGCTCATCAAACTACTCAACCATGGCGGTCTTGATCGACCCAAACCATTCTGGCAACTCAGGCCGTAATAATGCAGTAACCTCATCACGCAGGATCTCGCGAATCCTCGCATCCCGCTCGCTCGTGCTCGTCCGACCGATAACCTCCGACGACACCGATTCACCCGGAACTCGCTCTCCAGCTCCCGATCCTGATCCGGATCCACTATCATCATGCCTCGAGATCTCCATACTGAAGACACCCTACCAATCTCAGACACTTCCCAAAATCCTGGGATCCAACTCTCGCAACCCTACCCTAGAGACCATGGTTTCCCTGATACGCGTATGGGTCCTGTGCTTTCAGTAGTACGGGCCCATACTACCTTCCACACCTACCCATATTTGTATGAAGTACTACCACAATACCCTAGGGAACATGCATAACAACTATCAACCCTCACCACTAGAGGAACACTGAGAACATCCCATAAGGGACCCTAGGCTACAGGCATCACATATCAGGCAACATTATCATGAATTCCTGAAGATCCCTAGCCTAACTCTAGCATGCTGTTCTATCAAGCTCAATAAAACAAATATCATGTATGGTATCTTGGGGTTACTTACTGGCTCCGGCTGATCGTATCTCCGCGTCCTCCTTTTACTAAATTTGAAAACCATTTTAATTTCTCTTTTTAAAATCCTCCTCGATTTGAGACTGGAGTCACACGAATGTTTCCCCAATTCACTCAAACCAAGGCTCTGATACCAACTTGTAACATCCAAAATTTCAAAACAATTAAAACTTTTCGAAAACCACTCATTTTAATAATGTTGTTACAAAAAGGTTTTCAATACATTATTTAACAGAGTATTTCCCAGGTTCAATTCATAAAACACCAACGCGAGGAACGGTACGATCACGCCTTTGCCTTGCCACAGACTCTTGAGAACCTGAAACATAAAACCACAACTGTAAGCCCGAAAGCTTAGTGAGATACCCCCAGAATACCAACCACATATACGCCTTTCCAGGCCCTGACCTTCCGGTCCATGTGTCTCAGGGGACTTCCGTCCCTGCTGGGTAAACCTTCCGGTCCTACCCACGCCGACCTTCCGGTCCATCACACAACATAATCGCCTTCCGGCCCATAACATATTGCCTTCCGGCCCATAACATATTGCCTTCCGGCCCATAACATATATTGCCTTCCGGCCCATAAGCATAAAATGCATATACAACATAACGAATAATCATATAGCAGTTCATAGACAACAATCGATCAACAGATTACATATTATAGCATTACTCTAACAAGATACCGGTCTAGCCGGTCACTATCATAACATTACCCTATGAATCAGTCAACATACTAAATGCATACATACGCCTTTCCAGGCCATGACCTTCCGGTCCACATAGTAATGCCTTCCGGCCCATAACATGTATTGCCTTCCGGCCCATAACATATAACAAATGACAATTACTCGGATTTCCATCCGATAAAAGGGTCGGCCTTGGTGCCATAAACCCTAACGATATAGTGAGGATAACTCACCTCGAAACTGCCGACTGAACAGATAGCTCAAACTGCTCCGATCACTGATACGATCTCCACCTCTGGACAGTCACCAATACACTGAACTCAAACAATAAACAACAATTACCAAAATACCCCTGGAACCACTGGTCAATTCTTGGTCAAAGACAAGATCAAAGTCAACCCCTGACTGACCCTACTCGTCGAGTCAATCCTATGACTCGCCGAGTCCCCATACTCAGAACTTCACTTAACCCGCGACCTAACTCGCCGAGTCACCCCAAGACTCGCCGAGTTCAATGACTCTGAGTCCACTCGCCCTTGACTCACCGATTCCTTAAGATTCCTTTTCTACACGTCGAGTATCCCCTCTTTACTCGACGAGTTCCTCCTGGAAGAATCGCGGGGCCACCCCGACTCAACTCGCCGAGTCTGAAGAACAACTCGACGAGTCCCAGTTATTCTTCAAGCTACTCGCCGAGTCTGTTCATCAGACTCGTCGAGTCCATGCCATGCAGTCGATCAAACTGCTTCCTGAGATAAGTATTGTCCCGAAATACACAAGCATGGGACCTTCTGGACCTCTAAGGTCCTAATACAGGGTTATAGTCGTTTGGGGGACTAGGGTAGCATTCAATCTAATCACAAAAGGGTTCCACAAACCCTAATTCCATAAACACATCAACATAGCAGAGCATAACTCGAATTCTTACCTGAATAATGTGCCCTCTGTGTCCCCAAATCCTCAGAACGTGACTCCCTTGCTGTTCCTTTAGCCAAGCCCTTCTCTTCCTTGCACAACAACTCTTCCAAGATCAACAATGGCTCTTAACTTTGCTCCAGATGCACCCAATCGATTTAGGGTTCTTCTCAGTCGACTAAAGACGGACAATGACGGCCTACAAGTGCCTCTTATACGTCCCAAACCTGAACGGTTAGGGTTTTCGCCAAACAGCGCAGACTCGCCGAGTCCATATCTGGACTCGTCGAGTCCAGTCGCGAACCCGTAACCCGGTCTGCGATCCTACTCGGCGAGTCTAGGCTCCGACTCGCCGAGTCCCCTCTTAAAACACCCCCAAAATCATAATTATATCAATATTTGAAATTCCGGGCTGTTACAATATCGTCTATAAACACGATAACAAACGTGTCCAGGAAAGGACGACACACCCTATTCATCAGATCCATGAATACTGCCGGTGCATTGGTTAGACCGAAGGGCATTACTACGAATTCGTAGTGACCATATTGAGTCCGGAATGCTGTTTTAGGGACATCGCTCTCTTGGACTCATAGCTGATGGTACCCTGATCTAAGGTCTATTTTGGAGAAATAGCTGGCTCCTTGGAGCTGGCCGAAAAGGTCGTCGATCCAGGGAAGAGGATAACGGGTTTTGATGGTGAGCTTGTTCAGTTTGCGGTAGTCAATGCACATCCGAAAAGATCCATCCATCTTTTTCACAAATAAAATCGGGGCTCCCTAGGGTGAGGAACTCGGTCTGATGAATCCTTTGCTGAGCAACTCGTTGAGCTAACTGGATAATTCTTGCATTTCTGCTGGCGCTAGACGATATGGTGACTTAGCTACGGGGGTAGCTCTAGGGATTAAGTCGATACGAAACTCGACTTGGCGCTTAGGGGGAATTCCTGGGAGCTCTTCAGGAAAGTCATCAGGAATGTTACAGACTTCAGGGATGCTCTCGAGGTATTTAACCTCCTGTTTCTCATTTACAACATGGGCTAGAAATGCATGACACTCCTTTCGCAGAAGTTTTTGAGCTTTGATGCACGAAATAATGCGAAGGTTTGAGCCGAGTTTATCACCATATATAACGAGGGATTCTCCAGAGGGAAGATTGAGACAGATAGCTTTTTTTGAAACAAAGGATATCAGCACGATTGGGGCTTAACCAACACATGCCAAAGATAACATCAAAGCTCTTTATGGAAACTGGCATAAGGTCGATGTGAAAGGAATGATCGTTTAGGGTAAGGGTGCAGCCGATGAACATGTCGTTAGTGCTCTCTTTCTCACTGTTAGCCACTTCGATGGTAAATGTTTCGGTTAAATATTGAGGTTTATGTTTAATAAGATGTTTGAAAGCATGACTGACAAAACTTCTTTCCACACCAAAATCGAAAAGAATGCATGCATAAGAGTTGTCGAGGAGGAACGTACCCGTGACAACGGTAGGATCAACAACGGCCTCCTCTTATCCCATTATTAGAACTCTCCCAGTATTGCCATTTGTTGCTACTTTGGGGCAGTTTCTCTTGTAGTACCCGACCTCGCCACAACCATAGCAGACCTGACCGACACCTGTTCCAGATGCCTGATTGGTTGATTGGGCTGGTGTTCTGCAGTTTCGAGCAATGTGACCCTTCTTGCCACAGTTGTTGCAGAGCATATCATGACATGGGCCGGGAATACGGTGATGATAACTGCACTTGCTGCACCAAGGGAGAGTACTGGTATATCCACTGGTAGGTGCTTGCGTTGCAGGAGCAGTAGCAGGAGTAGCGGCAGCGTGGATTGTCACAGTATGTTGTTTCTTGGAAGACTCCTGCGAACACTGGCCCTTTCGCTGCTTCCAAAATTTTCTTTTCTCGCCACTCCCTTTTGCTGGTTCGGGAGCGGCTATCACTTTGTCAAGATCAAAGCCATGATCTATAAGAGTCTGCGCCAAGCACTTGGCACTGTCAAAAGTGTTTGGCTTAGCAGCCAAGACATTTCCTTGAGTTAGGGGCGTCAATCCCCAAATGTATCTCTCTATCTTCTTGCTTTCCGGGGTGACGATTCCCGGTCAAAGAAGTGCTAGGTCTTCAAACCTAGAAGTGTAAGCAGCAATGTCGGAACCCTTCATTTTTAGGTTCCAGAGTTCGTGTTCCAACTTCTGCATTTTGCCCTGAGGGCAGTACTCAGCAAGCATGAGCTTTTTCAGACTCTCCTAACCCATAACATTTGCTACTGGCAGGGTTAGGGATTTGACCCGACTATTCCACCAGGTCAATGCTCTGTTGGTGAAAGTGCAAGCGGCGAATTTCACCTTCTTAGCTTCAGAACAAGAACAAATCTCGAAGATAGACCCGATCTTCTCGAACCATCGAGTCAGGGAAATAACACCTCTAGTACCGTCGAAAGACATGGGTTTTGAATTCATGAAGTCCTTATAGGAGCACTCCTTCTGATGTCCTTGACTTCCTTCATGGCTTTGGGAATGATTACCACTCCCGGAACCACCAGAACTGCCCAAATTTATCTGTGATGAAGCAGTAGTCACAGCGGCAATAACGACTGCCTGGAACATTGCGGGATCGAACTGAGGAGGTGGTGGTGGCATTGGATCTGTCGAAGTATTGTTGTTCTTTTTGTTGGGTCTTTTCTTTGGAACCATCTTGTTCTATATCAGGAAGAAGAAGATGATAAGTCCCTTTGACTTTATAACCAAGAGATATGATGCAAGATATATCTCTACATGATAGATAAAGTGTTCTACTAAGCGATAACAGGAATGAGTTACTAATGCAAGTAAAGTATCGCTAGGAGAGAATGAGTAGCAACACTTGGGATGAATTTCTACAATGTATTCAGCTTTGACTAAGATACTCCTATAGTATTTTATGATGAAAGTTTTGTTCAATCAAATTCTTTTGGTAGGAATACTTGGTATGTTTTAGGCCTGTTGCAACACCACAGTCACTCCCAAGCACATGTTGGTCTTGTCTCGACTAAATATAGTTGATCAGGCAATGTTGAGCCTAGACATGATCACATAACCATCCAGGTTTAACCACAATGTTCAACATCCAAATACTTTTGTTTGGTTATTTTTACGGTACGGTTTCTGGTATGTAGGTATACTTGTATACTTGGAGTAAAAATACTTATATTTTTAATGTATACTTTTAGTTCAGAGCGCTTCGGCCCCTTAGTGTTTATAGTTGTATACCATGTAAGGTTCGGTATACTTAGCTCACTATAAACAATAGCTCTGATACCAATCTGTCACACCCCCGAACCGTCAGAAAAACAAAGACGGAAACGTCCGGGGGCGGGTGACGTCATTCGTAGTATCACAACAATCGTATCATAGTAATCAAAGTAAACATAACCATTACATTACAATATGAATATTTACATCTGTTTTGAGGAAATAGTTTGTACATAATAGTATATAGCAAAACATAATGACGAGACTCCAAAATGCTCTGCCTTCTCCGAAAGCCGGTGTGGTACCTGTTTATCGTTGTCTTGAGGATACAAGCGGTTTTGAAAAACGTATTAGCATAAAGCTGGTGAGTTCATAAGCATGTTTTTGTTTTGAAAACTAGTCACTGAGTTTGTATAAATACTTTCTTTCCATTATAAGTAAAATGTCGATTTTATCGGAAACCGTTGATATCAAGTTCTGAAATACGTACACATGCTTTCCAAGAAAATCCCATATTTTCTAACATGTTGGTTGTTTTCTATATGAAAAGTTTCGTTCTGTTTGAAAACCCTGGTTGGCACCAGTATGTAAGATCTTGAGCGAAAAACCCTGGCTAACACCAATAAGTATAGTAGTTTTATTAAATAAAACTATAGAAGAAAGAAATTTCGTAAACAAAGGTTAGTTTATACTTATTGTGAGTCGTATAACCATACTAATATGAGCGGTGACCTCCTTGACGTTCTTCAGGTATCGTACGATCACAGAATTTGTCACCCCAGGCGTGCCCGCCTAACTACAGCTAACAGTTCAGGTGTGGGATTGTCGGTCCCGAATAGATCTATCCACAAATTTCACGCTCTCCCTCCAGGAGACTCTAGTTATACTACCGGAGATGATTTATTGTTACCCCGAGGGGCATGACGAAGATAAGTCTCACAAGCTTATATTAACTAGTTTACGTGTTGTACGGTCGTTCTTGAGTTCGAAATCGTTTGTAACGGTGCAGAGTATGAATAATTATACAGAAAATAATTATATAGCAAAAATACTCCAATTTCGTATTCATAGTAATGGATAAACTAAATTTGTCATACTTTATATGTTTGACTTTGCATGGAGTTTAAATCTGTAAGACTGGTAATCAAAATCCCATACTATACCTATTATAGTTTGAATAGTTTGTGTAAGGTTTTGAAACTATGCAATTATGATTTGAAAACATCCCTTATGCTTGGCATAATACAAAAGGGATAATTATATCTAAACGTTCGATAGAAAACAGTTGTGATTACATTAGTTTTTAATTTATGAAAACCTTTATGTTTAGCTTGGATCCCCCCCTGAAAACATGAAAAACTCGGAAAAGTGCAGGGGTATGAACTCACGGTTGGTTAGATGCATAGGACTGAACTGGACGATCCTTGAGTTGCTGAATGTTGCACTTAACGGAAATCCTAGTATCAAATGAATACATATGCGTATTTAAATTAGCGATTTCGTTAGACAAGTGTTAGATAAACACTTGGTTTTGGTTAAGGATTGCCATCGGAAATTGGTTGGATTGAGGAAAATAGACTTTTTCCCATGAATGAGCTGTTTACAGCCATAAAGGGAGTTTACGGCCGTGAACTGGGTTTGCGGTCCATGGGTTTACGGCCCATGGATTTGTGGTCTAAGGGTTTACGGCCCAAGGGTTTACGGCCGTAAACACTGGACGAGATGTGTGATTTTTAGTGTTCCAAGGTCCTTTCTAGCCTTTTGGAATTATTCTAAGCCTTGTACAAAGCTCAAAGTAGGGTTTAAAGGCCAATATTCAACCTAAAATGGAGTTTACGACCGTTGAAGGGTGTACGGCCGTAAACCCATTCCGAGTTTATGATTTGGGTCGATTTTAGGTCAAAAATCAGTGGTTTCTAGTAAACATCAAGTATGGAGGATAGTTACTTACTGGAAGAGGCTTGGAATGAGGTTCTTAGTCACCACACGCCAGTATGTGTTCTTGGTGTGAGAGAATATCTTGCTAAGATGAGATTTTATGGAATCAAAACATGGATTGATCTCTTAGAAGGGATTAACACACAAGAAAGGTGATGGATCACTTACCTTCTTGATGATTCTTGATCAAAAACCGGAATTGTAGAGAGAGAGTAGACAGAGAAAGCTTCTGAGAGGGAGAAAAGGCTGAAATGGAGGCCACTCAACCCTCATATAGGGTGAGTTTACGGCCACGGGTGGGGGCCACCAGGCACCGGCCGCAAATGGAGTTTACGCCCGTAAACCCGCCTTGGCCGTGAACTCGTGACTTTTCGAGGCAATTGAGGGATTTTCGCGCGATTTTTCGTTTTCCGATACGTATGAAATTTTGATGATAATCCTAGATGATTTACTTAACCTAAGAAGTTGACAGAAAATTAAAAATAAATTAAATTTCATTAACAGCAGCGGGTTACAGTAAGGGGATAAATTTCGGGTTGTCACACAAAGTAGTAAAATAATATAAAGATTAATTAAAGTTAAAGGTTTAGGTTGTCATTAAAGGAATTTGTAAATAAATATTTGTATTAAATTGTTTGAGAAATTGTCCAATTATTTAAGTCAGGACAAATTCAAGTTTACAAGGAGTCGTAATATTTGTGAAAACTAGTTTGAGAGTTTAGGAACTCACCGGAGATTGCAAAGTAGAATGCTATTTTAAGAAATTCTAAAAATGTCTATCATTGAAAGTAATGCATTCTTTATGTAGTGATTGTACCAAAAACAATCATTTGAAGGATAAATAATCCAAAGTTTTAAAACTTTTTATATTTTTAAAGAAAAGAAGAAACTTAAGAAAATGTGTTCTTTGACATATATTTTTTTGGATTTAGAAAAATGATAAGAACAAGGGTATTCATCTTATGTATTAATTGTAAGGAAAGAAATACAATGAAAATTGCACTTTAAATCAAGTTTCCGAATTTAGAACGAAAGACAAAATATAAATAAGGATTACTTGTTTATTGTAGATTTCAGAATAAAAACAAAATGTATATGATAAAAGATGAAACTGAACATATCAGAGTTGACGAAGTTAAAATTTTGCCTCATGACTATACACATATTAATCGCTCAAAACGCAAGGGTAGACTTCTCGTATGTATATGTACGAACATGATACCAAGAGAAGAAAAATGGACAGAAACAAAGTTAGACAATGTATTACGTTATTGTTATGGGCGTGCATAATCTAAAATCAGAAGGAGAGTGAGAATCAAGTTCGGGGGAAAGAAAAGGAAGGTAGCAGCAATGATTGCTATTGTTAAAATTTTGCTAAGGTTTGCTAAATGAGTTATCTATTAAGTTAATGGTTATATAGAAATGAAGAAGTTTTAAAGTGTTTGCTAAGGTTTGCTAAATGAGTTATCTATTAAGTTAAACTCCATTTGTGAAAAAGAAGAAGCACTACAAATGGTAATTTAAAATCTGACAGTTTGGACCTTTTAGACTAGTGTCCAACAATGGTTAAAATAGATAAGGTAAAGGCTCAACATATTTAGAAGAATAATTATACATTGTTGAAAGTGTGTCACTGGAAGTTTAAAAGTGAACACTAAGTTTTGCAATAATGTAAATTTTAGAAACTCTACAGATTATAAAACTAATTTGAAATAAAATAAACAAATGAGGTATGTTTTGAGATGTATGCATTAAAGATACCTTATAAACATGTTTGAAGTAGAAAGTTGCAGAAATATCATATCGGATTTCAAGAAAACACATTCAAGTAAATTACCATTCCTAAATGAAAAAAAGTGGTCAAAAGAGTCAAAACAAAAGTAGTTTAAAAGATCTGATGAAGCTTTTAAAGATAATACGAACTTCAATGTCATAAATTTATGTTTTAGAGCATAATGTTTAAAAACTTTTATAAAAGAATATGCTTTTAAGCTTTTCGAAAACGTACCAAAATGGTAAGTAGGGTTTAAAATGGTGTATATGCCCTTAAAAGCACATATATCCATGGAAATGGATTTGAAATGAAATTGAAATTGCAAGGTTAAAACCAACATTGTTTAAATTGAGTTTTAGATAAAAGTGTTAAGTTAAAGCAAGTTGTCAAAAGTAAAGTTGGTTGTTTTTAGCGAGAACTATGGCTTACATTGTGACAACCCGAAATTTCCAATTGTACGAACATTATCTATTCAATAGAAGCTAGTCCAGTTTCAGTGATTTTCATACTTTTCTGAACAAGTTTGTGTACATTAGAGTTTACGTTTAAGGAGATATTAGGAGAGTGGATGCTCCTGGTTTTGTGAAATTTGAGCATTCCAAGTTTCATAATGTTACAATCCAATATCCGGAATAAAAATATTTTCTGCCAAAATATTTCAGGACTATAAATAGATTTCTGAATTAAATTAATTCATTATTCACAATTCCAAATAGAGAAAAGCCACTTTCTCTCTCACGGATCTTCGGGTTTTCATCCCAGATTGTGAGTCTACTTTCCTAGATGTGTTTCATTACTTGTTATGTGCTTTATAACCTCATTTACATGTCTAAAACACAAGATCCGGGAGTTTACTGCCCAAGAATGTTCTTGGGGAGTAAACTCCAAAACGAGGCCTAAAAGCTTCCTAGTCCCATTTCCTTGATAGACAACTAGTTAGGGACTTAATGTATGATCATTAGAGGCTTGAAATCATTTAAGATCCACAAGTTATAGGAGTTTACGGCCAAGGACATTTCTTGGGCCGTAAACCCCTTTTTAAGGGCTATAAGTGCCCTAAACCACCCCTAAAGCTTAAAGACATTTACCCTCTAATGCTTGTAGCTATTTTGGACTTCAAAACACTTCAAACTCATTAAGTTTTAGGAGTTTACGGCCAAGATATGCTCTTGGGCCGTAATCCCCTTTTTCAAAGGCTAAGTGTAACTCAAACACCCCTAAGGCCTTAAGACTATTACCCTTGAATACATAGGACTTGAATGAGGATTAAACTACATCAAAACCATCCCTTAAAGGGAGTTTATGGCCAAGGAACATCACTTGGGCCGTAAACTCCAATTAAAGGCACAAATGTGTGCCTAATGTCCCCTTTAGCCTTAGATAAAAACATAGAAGCTATCCTACATGTGCAAGTGTCTCAAATGAATTAAAACCAACACCCCATAGGATTTTACGGCCGTAAACTCTAGGGGATATGGTCATTAGGCCGTAAACTCCTCTATGGAGCATTCTAGGGCCTTAAACTACTTCAAGGATTATTCCAAAAAAGCTAGGCTTATTCTAGAATCAATATAGCACCTTAAAACACCCAAAAGCACCAAGTGAGGAGTTCACGGACATAAAATCATGGGTTTACGGCGGTAAACTCCAAAGGTGGGGTTTGTTGGGTGGTAAGCTCTTATACAAGGTCATTGGTGCATTAAACCCCTTTTGCCTTGTCCCGTATCGACTTAGATGCAACCCTTAGGACCTATAACATTCATACAAAGTGTTTTCATGTTCCTAAGTGTCCCAACTTATTTTTAAGTTATTATTTGTCTAATTAGTTATATATATGCTTATTATATGATAACTAGGCTCGTGCGTGTAAACAAGTCTCCGTTTGCCACCTAGCACGGTATCCGACACTGCAATTCAAACAGCTCACCACAAGTGAGTTCATACCCCTTTTAATCAACCTTTGAAATGATTTTAAATGTTTTAAATACTTTATGGGGGGGGGGGGGAATACAAGTTAAATACTTATAGTTATTGCTTCAATCACATGTGATTGCATTAATCACATGTGATTAATAACTAGGAAACCAATGATTTTATCACTGTTCAAACTGTTTATCAAACTGTTTTACTTCAAAATGTTTTACAAACTCTTTTACTGTTCAAACTTATTTACAACTGTGATTCAAACAAATGTTCCTTATACTTAAACTGTTTTATCAAACTTATGCCTTCAAATTGTTTATAGATTGACATCAAGTCGATCTTTTTCTTGAACTAATATTTATATTTAAAATGTCTTATAAGAACTTATTTATGCTTTTATATTATAAATTGCATGCCCATATATGTATAGATATATAAGTAATGTTTAAAGGGCTTAGGAAGGCCATCCGCCCTATTTCCTTTTCCTCAATTTGGATGTGGTCTGGTGGGATTTCGGGTGACCATCCGAGGGTCGTTTCAATATTAGTTATATATCATATATACATGTATAGACATAAAAGTACTTCCATATTCATACTTATCAGTACATCAATAGTTAGTTACCATCGGGGTAACACAGGATCATACTATTACAACTGCGAGATCAATGAGTCAGTTCATTCATGAGTCCATATACAACTATACTAGGAAGAGAACATATACAACTATACTACGAGAACATATACAACTATACTAGGAGGAGAACATATACAACTATACTAGAACTAGAAACATTACGTTACATATACGAGAATACGTTAACAGTTGTGATCCACTGTGTCAGAGCATGCCTTAAATGTCATGGCCCGAGTTGTAGCCAGAATTCTCTTGGAGGGAGAGTGTGAGTTTGCATATAGATCTATACTGGATTGACTATCCTACACCTTGCTGCTAGCTACAGCCAGACCTGTAGATCTGCGGGTGCCAAACGTCATTCCGTTATTACGACCATTCGTATGTCGTTGTTACCAGTCGATATCTTGGTGCAATTTATCACATTTTACCTTAATATAAATCCGGTTTAAGGTAGTTAGTACAACAGTAGTTCCTATTATACAAAACTACAGTACTACAATGATTTACCCATTACATATTTTAGTAATAACCTCACTTAAACATTAATGTACAAACTATATTTTATTAAATGATAGTTACACTTGGTAAATTACTCACTTTTACAACAAATGAGCATACAAACAGTTAGGCCTTGGTAGAAGGCTACTTTAATAGAAAATATAGGATTTTCTGAGAGATTCAAACTTTTACAAACACTTTCAAACACTTACCTACATTTTACAAACTTATACATTGAGACAGGTTCAAACATTTTTGACAACAAACATTGACACTAAAATACTTATGAACTCACCAGCTTAATGCTGATAAACTCTTTCAAAATAACTTGTATTCTCAGGTCATCAGTAGACAGGTACCGATGCCAACTTTTGAGAAGATGGAGCGTATTCAAGACTCATCTCATATTATTTTGTTTTACATTATTTTGGTGTCTATAGCTGTACAAAACACGCTTGTATTAAAATTATATGCTTAATGCAATGGATGATGTTGTTTGCTTATTTACATTTACTGTGTTGTGATACTTTACATGACGTCCGCCGCCCCAGAACGTTTCTGCCGTTCTTGGTTTTTGGGTGTGACATACATTGTTAGGAAATGTCTAGTAAGTTGTATGAAGTGGTTATAAAGTATTTTATCGATGATAAAAAAACCGATGAAGCAAAATTACTTTTCGATGGATGATTAAAAAGTAAGGAATAAGTATATTAGTTTAGCTGATCGTACCTAAATACTAAGGACAGTACAAGGTGTGTATCGATGTCTTTTCCCTAAGATAAAGGACAAGAAAATTTGTTTGTAAAACATTTTATGGTGTCAATGCAGTTTCATGGCCTTTTATAGAGGTCAAAGGGATATCCTATGTTAAGTTTTAAGCTCAAGATGGAAACAACCTAGAGCTAAATCGTAACATAGAATGAAGGTCTCACATGTTAGTAATAAAGGGGATAAACCTCAATGTCTCCTTGTGAGTTGAATCTAGAATGCCCGCCAATGCTATCCAAGTGATTACTAGTGGCGACTCATCTACCTCCTTACGCAATGCTCCAATTCTCACCCGTGTCGGTATGAGAACGCTTTTCCTATTTGTAACTCTAGTACGAAGACAATGAAGAGGTACTGAGGAATAGTTGGTATAGGTTTCGACTTAAGATTATTACTAGTGTCTATCTAGCTACGAACCTTACATCTAAAGTCAATAGCTACTAAGGAATACTCATTCTCAGTACTAAGTGGCTTTCTCCTAGAGTAGCTAGTGATATTACCTAACTAGTTAACTTAGCACTTGATAAGGGATAAGAACATTTCTAAATAAGGCATTGTGATACAAGTGTACTTAGTTTCTAAGTGTACCTAGAAGAATGCCTATAATATGCAATGCCTATATGCACACCGAAAATTTTTTTGTTCAAAAGTTCAAGTTGAATATTGTTTTGAACATAATTCTAATATAACCATTTCTGGCATCACATTAATTTTCCTTAATTAAGCATAGTTAGCCAGGCTATACTTAATTAAAGTCCAATAATGAATATTCAAATTAGTTATACTAGTAGTATGTTTAGTATTTTAGAAAATTTTTGAAAATTTTGGGCTATAGTTATGGTTATCCAAAAGAAAACCGGTATTCTCTATAACCTTTGGCTCTGATACCAGTTCTGTCACATCCCGCTAAAGCGGAAATACATGGCATGACAGTACAAAGGTTTTCATAGAAAAAGTTAAAAGACAACACCTACCATAGTATTAAAAAGCATTACAATTTACAATTAGTTTGAACAACTTTTTAAAATAAATTACAGTGTATTTGAAAGTCAACACATGTAAATGCTCCTATAAATGTTTGTGTCTACGTGCCTCTTACTAGATGATTCCTGAAAATTCATGTAAAACGTCCGTCAACTATAAAATATTTGGTGAGTACGCATAGGTATATAACATAATAGAGTTTGAAATCTTGAAAATCAGAATATTAATAACAGTTTCCATAAACAAATATTTATTGCTAAATAGGTAAATAAGTTTTCATGAATATAATTTTGTTGCTAAAACAAGTAACAAAGTGATGATGTATTGAATCGAGAAATGAAAACAAAATCAGAATAACAAGAATTAAGAACACAAGAAGTAAATAAGATCTTGTTTAAGCTCATATTAGGCTTCACAATTATAGAGAGAATATAGACAAGACAAACTCCAAAACTCTTATCTATCTCTAAGTAACAACTCCTATTTATAGGAGAAAAGTAAAGCATACAAGAAAATACTAAGGACTAAGCATCTAGACTTCGAAACATAAATGCCTTAGTGAATAGATTACATACTATTCAAAAATGCTAAAATATAGTACTTCGACACATTACAACAAATTTGACATTAACAATCTCCCCCTTTGTAATAAGTGTCGAAGTCAGTTGAGTAATACTTGAGCAACTTTATGTGATGTCTTCCGAACTTCAGCATACCAATTCATGATCTTTCGCATTTTAGCTTTATCTTCTTCAAAGTTCTTCTTACAACTATTCATACAAATAATAAAGTTCGTATATTGAGCTGTTGTGTATCTTTATACATCATTGACTTGAAACAAATATGTTGAATGTCTTCCATTCTTGCCCTTCCCAACAAAAACAATCTCATATGGCTTCAAGCATATTTCACCATCAACATATGCAACCAATTCAACTTTCTTTTTCACTAATGATTGAGAAATAAAAACTTCTTTCTCGAAAGACATAGCTAGTTCTATGTCGGTCAAAGCTAGACAATCGTAATAATTATCTATGAAGATTTTAATATGTCCCAATCCCAATCTCAATACATATTTGTTGGTTCCCTGAAGCTTTGACGCATATGACTCCTTAAAAATATACGTAACTTGAATAAGATCATTCAAGTTCATTAGTGGAAAATCAGTAATGGTGAAATTACATGCCACCCTTTTAGCTCTCACCACATGATATCGAAAGTTGTTTAACATGTTTTCGAACATCTCATCTTTTGTAATATTCAAAACTTGAATAATATTCACACAAGACAATACTTCCTCCTGTTCTTTTCCCAAGATAGCATGAAACCTTAGCTTCATGTGTGTGAAGTCACCTGGATTCTTGAATTGATCAACAATTTTATACTGAGCTGTTATGAACATCATTTCATTTATTGGGAAGTCAAGTTGATTCATATCTGAGTTTTCGATAACATAGCTCTTTCTGGGTTTCTTCTCAAATTCATGCAATTCATTATATGCCACCCTTGCTTTGATATTTTCACAACTGTGTAACTTCCTGGGATCTCCCTTGTGTAGATGAGGAGGATCATTTTGTCGAAGCCTCAAAATACTCTGAATCTGCCTTTGCCTTTCCATCTCAGCCTCCACTTCTACCTTTCTTTCTTCTTTTGATTTTCCACCATAAACTTTTTCCCTCTATATTGCATTGTTGGGATTTCTTTGGGCTTCGAAGCACTCCTTTCTCCACTTGACCCAATCACTATGCCTTTCAACACCTGCCTTGTAGTTGTAATAGTCAAAATTACAGTGTCAACTTTCGATATGATTGGCTTTGTTATGGTAATGTTTGTTGTAAATACTTTACCAACTACTTTAGCTTCTTCACCAGATTTTCCAGAAGCTCCTTCACCAACATATATCCTTTCTCCCCTTTGCACCCCTGTGACAACAGGCGGGGAATTTGTTGGTAAAATACTTGCAAGTTGAGATAATGGGGCTAACAGTTTGTGGAGAACCGCTTTGAAAAGAAGAAACTTTTGGGACAAAAATTATGGAGTTATTAAATGTAACAATAGTCAAAATTAGGTCAATAACAATCACATGTGATTATACCAATTATGTAATGTGATTTTGTTAAACTAGTAATGTAATAAACTTACTATGTATTTCATGATAATTCTAATACAAATATGAGCATTCTTTATAATACAACTCAAAGTATACGTCCATACGATTCCAAAAATATAGAGAATGTCTAAATCTGACTTCGCGCGAAGAAGTTATGACAAACCGAACACTATAAATCTCTAGAACAAGTGGAATTTAAAATAGACATATAAATAGCTATTAAAGACTAAAAGAAATTTGTAGTACTCGGAAATACCTACGCATGGATATAAAGAACGTCAAAAACGGAGTTCGTATGCAAAAGTTATGACCTTCCGAAGATGCAACTGTCTAAGGGCATGACACGTGGCAGAAACCCTAGCCGCCTTAAGTCACGACGTGCAAATTAGGTTCACGACGTGAAACGTGTCTAGGACACTAATCGGGGCTAGAAAAGACATGTTAAAGCTACGGGGTGACTCATGGATGGCCACGACGTGACCCTAGGTATGCCACGACGTGAAATGGCCCATAACAACCTATAAATAGCCATTTTGACCCCAAGGCTTAGTAAACCAAATCCTTTCTCTCTCTCTCTCTCTCTCTCTCTCTCTCTCTCTCTCTCGTTTTCCAAAGTCGTTTTCCTTCCCGATCCTGACAACGACGAGCCTCTATTTGTTTAGATTTTATAGATCACGCTACTCGGGTGAGTTTCACGGCCTCACTTTCTAATATTTTCAGGGGAAACACATGGTAAATATTGTATATACATTAATATTATGTCTATATGATAGTATATTAGTATCAACATAGATAGTTATATTAATCGGGATAAAGTTGTATAAATATAATATTTTGAATATATTTTTCATTGACAAATCCAGGAGGTTGCTCTACATACACGTTTCTTCGAGTTGTCCATATAGAAATGCGCACTTTACGTCCATTTGGTAGACCTCAAAGTTCTTGTGTGCAACATAGGCAAGAAATATTCGAACAGATTCCAGCCTAGCCACAGGAGCAAAAGTTTCCTCATAGTCGATTCCTTCCTCCTAGCAGTATCCTTTCACCACTAGACGAGCTTTGTTTCTTATCACATTGCCTTCCTTGTCCATCTTATTTCTAAAGACCCATTTGAGACCAACAACCGAGGCATCTTGAGGAGTTGGAATGAGGCGCCAAACTTTATTTCTTTTGAATTCATTAAGTTCGTCTTGCATAGCTTGAACCCAATCGAAGTGATCAAGAGCAGTGTTAACTGTCTTTGGTTCGACTTTTGAGACGAAGGAGTTAAACATACAGAACTCTACTTTTGAAAATAAGGAAGTTTGCTTTGCCTTTAGTTGTGAACGGGTCAGGACCTTTTCAGAGACATTACCGACAACCTGTGAAACAGGATGATCTCTGGTCCATTTAACAAGAGGAGGGTAATTTGGATCATAGGATGGATCCAATTCAATATTTACCAGCTCTTCTAGTTCAGATTGACTATCATCGTCATAAGACATATCTGCATTCTCCCCTCGACAGATAAGCTTTCAGGTGTATCTTGAGTCTCCGGAGCTACAAGAGTTTCGGGTGGTGTTGAGCTTTCGGGTACCACAGGACTTTCGGGTGCAGATTGGCTTTCGGGTACAGCTGGGCTTTCGGGAGCAGCTGGAGAACAGTTCTCCCCCTCAACATGTGAGCCCGGCTGTGATGAAGAAGGTGGATCCTCCCCCTCAACTGAAGCATGGTGCTGTGGAGGGTCATTTGGACTTGATCCTCCTTCATTCATTTGCTTGGCAACATCTTCGATGAGTTGCTTCAGATGATCTACTTTGTTGTCTGCTGCACTAGCTTCCGAGAGAGTAGCCTTCTCTGGTTCATCGAATAACTCAACAAACTTCTCAAACAGGTTTGCAATCGAGGCTGTGACTTGGCCTGTGTGAGAAAAAATTTCTCCAACTGTGTCTTCACTGGCCTTCAGCTTTTTGACATAGCTGTCATCAAAAGTCACATAATAAGTTTCTTCAATCTTCCTCGAACGCTTGTTCAAAACCCTGTATGCTTTCGAAGTGAGAGAATATCCCAGAAATATCCCTTCATCGGCTTTTACGTCGAACTTGTTACGATGTTCTTTAGAAGTGAAGATGAAACACCGTGAGCCAAATACGTGGAAGAATTTGACGTTTGGCTTCCTGTTGTTGATGATCTCATAAGGAGTGAGATTAAAGCGTTTGTTGAGATAGGACCTGTTCTGCGTAAAACATGTTGCAGCAATAGCATCAGCCCAAAAATATAAAGGTAAAGAAGCAAAACTTAGCATGGTTCGGGCCGCCTCACACAAAGATCGATTTCATCTTTCGACAATTCCGTTTTGTTGAGGGGTGTAGGGAGCTGAGAAGTTGTGACTGGTTCCTTTTTCTGCCAAGAAGTCTTGAAATTCTTTATTTTTGAACTCCAGCCCATTATCACTTCTGATGTTGCGAACGACTTTCTTCAGCTGCACTTCAACCTGCTTGATAAACATCTTTAGCTTGAGAGTTGCCTCAGATTTGTGCTTCAGAAAGAACACCCATGTAAAACGTGAAAAGTCATCAACAATGACAAGAATATACTTGCTACCGCCGATGCTTTCGATAGATGATGGACCACACAAGTCAATGTGAATTAACTCTAGTGGTTCAACAACTTTAGTGTTTACAATCGATGGGTGACTTTGACGACTCTGCTTCCCCATTTCACACGCAGCACATAAATGTTCTCGATCGAATTTGAGCAATGGAAGACCTCGAACATGAACACCTGTGACAAGTTTGTTGATATCCTTGAAGTTGAGATGAGAGAGCCTTCGGTGCCACAACCAGCTTTCGTCAGATTGTGCTTTGGATAACAGGCAGATAGCTGGATTTCCTTTGATGGGTTTGAGACTCAGGGGAAACATTTCGCCTTTGTGCTCCGATTTGAGAATTACTCTTTTCGTTTTCTTCTCTATTATCTCTGAACCCTCATCGTCAAATGAGACCTTGAGACCAGTACCTCCAACAAGCTGAGATACACTAATGAGGTTGTGTTGCAGTCCTTCAACGTATGCAACCTTTCTAATCGTGAAATCTCCATTTGTTATCATTCCATAGCCTTTTATCGTGCCGAATGAGTTGTTCCCGAACTTGACATTTCCACCGTTTGAAAGAGACCGAAATTCCCTCAGCTCTTTCTTCCTTCCTGTCATGTGACGTGAGCAGCCACTGTCAATATACCATTCTTTGTCAAACTGCTCGTCACTGATAACCTGCAAAAATTAAGCAGATTTAGGAACTCAAAGTTTCTTAGGTCCACGTGAGCCTTTCACAGGAACATGAATAGTAAGAGAGATGTCAACAAGATATGTTCTTTTTATTAAAGTTGTTTCATCTTTCTTTTTAATGGTGAAAACCTTAATTTTGTTGGGATTTGTTACAATTGGTTTGGATTCAGGTTTAGGCATTTGGAGTTTGGAATGATTTTGATTTTGATCAGTCTTGATTGAGGAAACCTTCGATTTTCCTTTCAAATCTGTTGAAGATTTTGGATTTTGAGTATGAACAAAATTGGATTTAGAATGAGGTTGAGAGGAATTAGAAGAATTAGAACGAGAGAAGTTAGACTGAGAAGTTTTATTGACTTGAGGTCCTGAGTGACACTTTTGTTATTGGTTATTTGTAGGACCGAACCTCGAACTTTGGTCGCTTTTGCTCTTGGAACCGAACTTATGCTTTCGGTAGCTGGTGTTCTCTGAACCGAACCTTTCCCTTCGGTTATTATTACTTTCTTACTGCAGCACTTTTCTCTGACTTTAAATTTCTGTCATGATAAGAGAAATGGGCGTTTTGAGATCGCCAAAAGTGTTTTCGTTTAGAGAGATTTTTGTTGTATCTCTGATTCCTTTGCTGTTCTTGATCCTTCACTTGCTTCGGCTGTCGATGGATATTGGCTTTTTGCTTTTGCTTCTTGTCAGCCGGTTCACTTTGAACTGATGATGTTTCGCTTGAAGGAGTGACTTCTTTTGCAGGAACTCCTTTTTCTTCAGGAACATATTTTGTACCACTAGTGCTTGGCATGTCGAAGTTATCAGGCTTGTTCAAAGGCTCTGGCACATATCTGCCTTTGGTTTTCCAGGACGTCTGTTCTGACAGACCAACAGTTTCGTCAGCATTGTCGATAGGGGCGGACCAGAAGAACTCATCACAACCATCAGCATTATCTTGGTTTACAATGGCTGTGAGTTCGGCTGTCTGATGTTCGGTTACTCCTGTGACCTTATACACCTAATTTGGAGTCGTCCTTACCTTTTGGTATACAACAGCCTTTTCTTCAAGGAT
The DNA here is from genome assembly GCF_051521515.1 of Lactuca serriola. Classification (NCBI taxonomy): domain Eukaryota; kingdom Viridiplantae; phylum Streptophyta; class Magnoliopsida; order Asterales; family Asteraceae; genus Lactuca; species Lactuca serriola. The sequence goes on from NC_136412.1 coordinate 104,316,807, forward strand.
CGGGGACTTTTGTTGAGACAGACGAGCAAACTCCACAAAATTTTCTGAAATAAGATTTTTGTGGTTTTCGGGTTCGCTCTTGACAAACTCAGAACAATCAACTTCATCCTCTATAGAATTTCACTCATATCATCATCCTCATTAAGCTCAGATGCATTTTCAACATCAATTTTAGTTTCTGAGCTCAAGTTGGCATTCAATGAGTCAAACTGTTGTATGGTTTCGGTCCTTAGTTTCAATTTATCATTTTCATCCAAAAGGTTTTTCAGCATGTCCTTATGGTCCTTGGACTTTATGAAAGATTCGATTTTGTCGAGACCATACATATAAGTCGGATTCACATCATCAGATGAAACTACACTTTCGCAATTATATGCTTCAGCGTCAATTTCGTCCTCCTTAAACTCAAGGAAGGGCAAAATCATGCGATGAATTTCTGTCCTATTTCACAGTTAAGATGAAGTTGAGTGATGTTAGAATAAAGACGCTTAGCAATCAAACAAAACACATTTCTTTGTTTCAAAAGTTTTAAATTATCTCTTTGTAAATAAATGTTTTCGTCTTTGGATTTGATCAACTCCGACTCCTTCAGCTCTATCCACATCCTTCGTTCCTCACTCTTTGAAGACAGCCTGCTTATTTGGTCAGTTATGTTAGAATTGGTGACCCGTGTTTGAGTTAAACTGCTGTCTAGATATGAGATTCTTGAATTTACGCTTTTTAATTCTTTTTGATATGAATTTTGTGGGACTTTGAATGAAACAAAAATGGATTGTACCTTCTTGATTAATTCATCAAGCTCATTAAACTGCACGCTGAGAGGTTTTGCTGTGAAGCACAAGTCCTCTCGCTCCTTCGTGTCTTCATTCCCACCGTCTGTGTTGTAGCCCCTCATTTGAGATACACCCGATACCATCAGACACTTTCCACTGCTTCCTTCACCTTTCGCAACATAAGCCTTTCCATGAGATGGCTTTCTGACTTCATCATCCTCAGAATCGGCTGACCAGACCTCCACGCCACCGAACTCATCATCCGCTACCGAACCCTACACAATTAAAGCATTCATAGAAGGGTTAGCAGTAGTTTTCTTTCTCTTGATCTCTTCCAGCTTTTTCATCAACACAGCTTCTTCATCTTTTTCTTCATCCTTTTCTGCCATTTTCTTTAGGACACAGTCTTTGGCATAGTGGTTCTTTCCTCCATAGTAGTAGCAGTTCACACCAGAATCCCCTTCAGCTTTCGGCTCTTTCTTTGCTTCTTTTGCCTCGGTTCCTCCCTCACTTTTTCAGAACTATAGCTTCCCTGCCAATTCCAGTTCTTATTGGGAGGAAACCTTTTCTTAATAAACCTCTTTGGATTTGACAGCATCATTGCAGAGTCTTCAGAGGTAAGGTCATAGTCTTCTAAGTTAAGGTCTTCATCTTCCATCACACTTTTGCTTTTAGAAAGAAGGGCCAAGGAACCCAAGCTTGAAACCACATTTTTCTCCTGCAAGACAATCTTTTCATAGGATTTCAAAATCCCTACCAGCTTAGCCAATGAATAAGATTTGAATTGCTCATGAGCTTTAACAGTGGACACAACTGCTCTCCACTCAGATCTAAGACCATTCAAAAACGTAACTTTTTGTTCAATCAACTTCCTTTCAATATCGTGTTTAATCATCTTACTGAGAAGATGATTGAAGCGATCGAACGTCTGAGTAACGGTTTCCTCGGGATTCTGCTTAAATTCCCCAAACTCAGATAAAAGTAAGGTCTGAATGGAATGCTCCAGATCTTCGTCTGTGGAATATAACTCTCGTAGCCTATCCCATATTTCTTTGGCAGTGCTGCATGAACTCACTAGCCTGAAAGTATCCGATTGAAAAGCGAATCTGATTAGTCTCAATGCTTTAATATTGCACTGAAACTTATCTTTTTCGTCTTGAGCAATATCTTTTACGTCCTTCAACAGATCATTATACTCTTTCTGAGTTTTAATGATTTTAGACGTTGTTGAATGAGCGAATGGTCCAGACACGATTGCTTCCCAAATAAGATATCCATTGTCTTCAGATCCAATGACATAATCTTCAGAGTGATGTGCCCAGACTTCGTAATCCTGGGTGTAAAGGATGGGAATCTTCGTCGTTGATCCAATGCTGTTTGAGATGTTTATGGGATTTGATTGTGACTCGTCCATGCTTGATCGTATAACCTGTTTGAAAGATCAGACTTGTAATATATAAAATTAGGGCAAAACAAATAAATGCTGAGTTACGTCAATTATGGGATGACGGCTCAGTAAATATTAGTTAATGCGGAATAACCCTAATCACAACCTTTTTCACAGAAAAGATGTGTATGAATTACATAGCCTCCTACTCTGATACCAATTGATAAGTTATGAACAAACTTAATGATCGATTAGATCTTCTTAACAGGTAATGCGATGAATGTAAAAGCAGTAAATAACACACGTATGGATCAAGATGTGTCGAATGATTAGATCAAACAATCCTCAGCAGAGCTCGACTAAGAACTTCCGCTGTAGAGGATTTTAGGGTTACAAGAACGATAATAACAAACTTGCTGAATAAATCTCTGATCGTTCTATTCTATCGTTTCCTTCTAGGATGCATACAAGTTCCTATATATACTAAACCCTACTAAACTCACGGATAGACAGGCCCATACCGGAGATACATAATGGACTAGCTAACGAGCCCAATAGACGCAACACAAAATACAAAACACGACCCAACACTAGGGATTAGTGGGAGTCGGTTGATGACTCACTGAGAGCCCCATCCATCGAGGCTATGTCTTGGTTGGACTTTGTGACTAGGTTTAGGGTTGAGTTTGCGCTAGCTGTGCAGCTTTAGAAGCTGGCTAGGGAGTTTCTTGACATGAGGCAGACTACTGACATAATGGCAGAGATCACCGCCAAGTTCCGGGAGAGGGCCTTGTTGGTACCTCAGTATGCAGGGGATGAAGAGACGTGGAAGACCTGCTATCATGACATGTTGAGGGTTGATATTCGGGATCATGTAAACTACTCAGCCTGCCTGACCCTGGAGTCCATGATTACCAGAATGAGGGAGAGGGAGATTCATTTAGAGCACCTCAGGAAGAGGAAGGCAGAGGCAAAGCAGGTTAATGGGGTTTTGAGGAAGAAACCCAAGGGATCTGACACTAGGTCGAAGGGCCAGTCGGGCCAGAGCCACTACAGGAAATGCAGAAGGTCGCATGAGGGAGCTTGTAAAGCAGGATCATCGGGCTGCTACAAGTGCGGCAAGACAGGGCACTTTGGTAGGGATTATACTACCCCTGCCCCCATTGTTCAGATGTCAGAACTAATTTTCTTTCATTGCAATCAGAGGGGCCATAAAAAGGCTAGCTGCCCTAGATTAACAGTAGCAGCAGTATCGCCAGTGGTGGCACCAACTCTAATGACTGCACGGGTTACGGATGACCGGAAGGCCAAGTTAGAGGCTCCAGTGGTGACGAGCCGAGCTTTTTAGTTGACAGCCAAGGAGGCACGCGCTGCACCCAATGTGGTGATGAGTATGATTTCTTCTCTCTAATCTTTATTATATATTGTTTGTTATATTGATGTGCCATGTTGTATATTTTTCTAGGACCGTTCCATGTGAACGGTATCCCAGTGCATGTGTTGTTTGATTAGGGTGCTACCCGATCATTTGTTTCTCTTGCGCTTAGCAAGAAGTTCCCTGAGTCTTCGAGCATGTTGGATTGTCCTCTAGAGGTCAAGATTGTAGACGATCGATCAGTGTGAGCATCAGAGGTTTTAAGGGATTGTGCTTTGAGGTTGTTCGAGGAGCTCTACTTGGTAGACTTGGTTGCCCCAATGAGGCATTGATTGACTGCACGCAACAGTTGGTCCAGGTCAGGACCCTAAGTGGGGGAGAGCTGGTGATTTAGGGCTAGAGGCCACGGTGTGGACCAACTTTATGTTTAGCAGTGAGAGCTAGGCGCTATCTCCAGTAGGGGTGCACAGGGTATGTCGCCTGTGTCTTGGATACCCGAGAGGGGGGTAAGGCGACGGTGAGTGATGTACTGGTGGTACAAGAGTACGTGGATGTATTCCCGGAGGAGCTGCCTGGGATACCTGCGAAGAGGCAGGTAGAGTTCAGGATCGACATAGTCCCTGGTACGGTTCCGATAACCATGGAACCATATCAGTTGGATCCTCCTGAGATGTAGGAGTTGTCTACAAAGCTGCAGGAGCTGTTAGATAAGGGATTCATCACACCGAGCAGTTCACCCTGGGGAGCCCCGATCCTATTTGTGAAGAAGAATGACGGGTCGCACTGTCACACCCCGAAACCCAGGGCGGAAACGTCCCGGGGCGGAGGTGTCTTCATTTTGAATATCATAACCAATGTACATAGTAAGCGAAGTAAGCACAAAACATTACATTACATAGATTTCATTACATATGTTTAAAAGTAAAGTAATACAAGTTTCGTAGATACATAAGTTTAAATAAAAGAAAGACGTGACTTCATACGCTCCGTCTTCTACAAAAGAACGCAGAATACCTGTCTAAGAAGAACCTGAGAATACAAGCAGTTTAAAAATCAGCATAAAGTTGGTGAGTTCATAAGCGGTTTGTTTTATGAAAATGAACAAGATTCTTTTGTTTTCTGAAAAGTTGGTTATCCAAGAGAATCCCATATTTTCTTAAAAGTAATGTTTAGTTTTCCGTTATGTTACACAATTCTAGTTATGAATAGTTATTACCCCAGGAAAAATCCTATATTTTTCTAAAAGTTGGTTACCAATCCGAAATGTAATGTAAAAGATGTATACTGAAAACCTGATTATCCTTGTGAAGTGTATGTTAGTTTTAACACGTGTATAAAACTATCAACATAGTAAACTAATTTCAAAGGTTATTAATTTACTATATTCATTATTGCTAACAAGTAAATCTCTGTTATCCAAATTGCGAGTTCCATAACCATACGATAGACTAGATATGGCAATAAGTAGTCCAAATCATTTTATGACTTTCGTCACCCTTGAACCTTTCGGTTCGGCTGTAGCTAGCAGCCAGGTGCGGGGTAGTCAGCCCCGTATAGATCTATACACTCAAGTCACACTCCCTATCTAAGAGATTCTGGTTACAGAGGCGGTCCTCCACTCGTGTATCTCTGTGGAGTGTTCTCCGAAGACGTGTCTCCGATTTATAGAAATAACAAATCTACAAGTAATAATGCGGAAAAATACTGTTTAAATTCTATTTACAAATACGATCCTCCACTCGCATATCTCTGTGGAGTGTTCTCCGATGACAAAACAAATGTACTAATCTACTGCTTTTAACAATAATGTTAAGGAACAAATCATTTGTGAAACATATATTATAACATTATATAATAAGATATGAAATCGGTTTGTAAACTAATTATGCAAGTCAAATAGTTGGTTAATACAGTTTCAATTGTTAAAAGTAAGTGGAATATGAAACAATTCAATTGAAGTAATAAGTTTAAGCACAAGATATTCTTGTACTTTTTCTTGTACCCCCCTGAAAACATTGAAAACATTGAACAACGTTGAAAAAGGGTAGGGGTATGAACTCACCGGACGAGGAATGTGTCGACTAGGATGCTAAACGTCGGTTTGAGGCTTGAAAACATGCGAGGTTCCTAAGTAATATTAAATGATACACAAATGTATCTAATTATATTTTAAATCACTAATTAGTTGAGTGTATACACTTCTAGTCGCGAAAACACTTCATTTCAAGTGTTTGGAGTGACCCGGGTGACATCTATGGACATATATGGTTTGGATATGGAGTTTACTCTTCAAGAGTAAACTCCCAAGAGAGTTCGCGGCCCTAATGACCCACTCCCCATGAGTTTACGCCCGTAAACTCATGGTGGGGTGTTCTAGAGTGCTAAATGGCCTTATAACGTTTGAGGGGTGATGCTAGTTTTGGTTCTAGCGCATTGGAAGGTAGTTTGGACATTCTAAGGACCATTTGAGGAGTTTACAGCAGTAAACTACAAGTTTACAGCCGTAAGCTTCCCCTCACACCTTCCTTTGATGTTTTGGTGGTCCTAAGTCAATCACATAAGATTTAACTCATTTTTACAAGCTAAGGGGTGAATTTAGGGCACCATTTAACCCATTTATAGGAGTTTACAGCCCAGGAATCCATTCTTGGGGGGTTTACGGCTGTGACCTCCTAAGGGAGTTGTTTTCATCAAGTTTAAGGCTTGTAATTCGTTTGTGGTTGCTTCTAGTTATTAGTTTAAGGCTTAGGAGGTCTGTAAATGGAATTTTAACACCTAAAAAATAGTTTACTACCCATGAAAGGGTCTTTACGGCCCAAGCATGTTCTTGGGCAGTAAAATCATGTTTACTCTGTAAATTATGAGTTTAAGGTGTTTTAAGTCCGTTCCAATAAGTCCTTAAGCGATATCTATGCTCCAATGGTGGTTTGGAAGGGTTTTAAGGCTCAAAAACCCCATTTGCATGTGTTCACGACCTAAGGCTGTTCCAGGGATGTAAACACATGGTTATGGTCCTATTCCATGATTTGAACACGAAATTGAAGGCTAAAGATGTTATACTAGGAGCTAGGATAGTTACCTTGGTGATTTGAAGCTTGAAATGAGTGATTTTGGATCAAGAAGTTGAATTTGAGGAGAGAGGTTAGAGAGAGAGAGTGAAAAGGCTTCAAATGAGGCTTAAACAACTTTAAATATGGTTTGGATTTGAGACATGGTGGAATTCTACCCGATACTGATGTTAACCGAGACTTTTGGTCGCACCCGATTAAGTTGTCGTAACCCGATATGGTCGAAACTAAAATTTTTCTAATTACTAGTTTGGGGCTTTTTCATGTGTTTCTGACGTGTTTGGATACTTACGAGGTCAAAATAAAAGTCTTAACTTAAATGACCTAATCCAAAAACGAAATCGGAACAATTCTCTTAAGACGAGTTTTACGGACGGAACGGGTTATGGCGATGGAACAACTTCGGGTTGTCACATTATCCCCCCCGTTAGAGAGAATTTCGTCCTGAAATTCAAAGATTAAGATACAGGTTATGGAAAGGGTTGCAAATATATCTGCTTCATCAAATCTTTTACGTTCCCAAGTGAGTTCAGGTTTCCGCATGACATTCTAGCGAACCTTCACTATCGGAATGCGGTTTTGTTTCGTATGTTTGATCTCTCGGTCTATGATTTCGATTTGTCCTTCCAGGAAGTTTAGGTTTTCGTTGTTCTTGGTCACATCAGGATGGATTTCTAAGGTTTTATCAGATAGGTATTCATTAAGAATAGAGGCGCAGAGTACAGGGTGAACGTTGCTAAGTTCTGAAGGTACTCGGAGTTTGAAGTCTACGGGATCGATTTCTAACGAGGATCTCAAAGGGTCCAATGTACCTCGAGTTGAGTTTTCCGTGCGTTCCAAAGTGTATCAGATCTTTCCAGGGCGAGACCATTAACAGGACACAATCTCTAGCCTGGAATTCCAGAGGTTTCCGTTGTATATTTGCGTAACTCCTATGTCGATCTCGTGAAGCTTTCAATCGTTCTCAGATCTGGATGATCTTGTCGATGATTTCGTGGATGATTTCAGGATCAGTGAGGGTATTACCGGGGGATCGACTCTTTGGCTAACTGTGTGTCTCCTTCTTCAACCTAATACGAGGGAATCAATACTTTTGACCGTAGAGGGTTTCGAACGATGCAATCTTGATACTGGTGCGATAACTGTTGTTATACGAGGGTTCGATCAAAGGTAAATGGTTATCCCAAGTCGTTCTGCAATTGATGACACATGCTCCCAGCATGTCTTCCATGATCTGAATAACTCTATCACTCTGTCTAATTGTCCGAGGATGATAAGTTGTACTCATATCTAGCTTGGTTTCGAGAGTCTTCGGAAGGAATCTGTCTAAACCTTGAGGTAAACCTACTATCTCAACCAGAGATAATGGACGTAGGTATACCATGCAGTCGGACAACTTCTTGGATGTGGGTTCGCGTGAGTCTTTCCATCTGGAATGATTCTCTAATCAGAAAGAATTTAGCAGATTTTATCAAAGAATCGACAATTACTCCAATTGGTATTGTACCTACTCGGGAATCCGGGTAACTTGACGATGAAATCTATGATAGTCATCTCCTATTTCCATTCGGGTATCTCGGGCTGCTGGCGCAATCCTAAGGGTTTCTAACTAAGCTTCTCAGGTCTGAGCGAGTAAACGGGGTTAGATGGTCGTTGTCAATGTCTTAGTCTTGCTATCTGAGCTTTCCTTTCGGCTAAGGGCACCTCATGTTTATGTCTTTCTGATCAAATATATGTTGTAGTCTCTTATGGTTAGTGAAATTCGTGTACTTGGTTCCATTGAGATCATGTCTCTCATTCTTCAGTGCAGGAACTGCTGCTCCAAATTCCAAGTCGTGAGTTGTGTAGTTAACTTCGTGTGCCTTTTGTTTGTCTCGAAGCATGAACGATAACTTTTCTTACCTGCCTAAGTACATAGTCTAAACTTTGATTGAACACACCGTACTGGACAACAAAATCCTTTGTTTCCCTCTGGCAGGGACAGGATAGATATGATGCATAAGTCTTACTTCAATGCTTGGATTGATGTATCTCACTTTTTACTCTAACAAAAGGGTACACTTTTCTGTGTCGGAGTGGTTAAGGGTTTGGTGATTTTGGAAGAATTTTCTGAATGGATTTGCAATAATAGCCGGCGAAACCCAAGAATTGACAGGTTTTCTATGGGTGTCTTTGGTGCCGACCAATTCTCTATTGCTTCGACCTTAGGAGGATCCACGCGTATGTCTTCATCGCCTACTACATGACCAGGAGAAAATGGTTTGATCAAAGGGTACCGCTACGAACTTATAATGATCATATCAAGTCTTGACTACTGTCTTAGAAACATTATCCTCGTGAGCTCGTAGCTGATGGTGTCTTGACCTAAGGTTTATCTTCGAGGAGTATCTGGCTTCCTGAAATTGATCGAAGAATTCATCTCATTGAGGAAAGATGATATCGGTTTTGACGGTCAATACATTAAGCCGATTGGATACCTCCTGCATTTCTGCTGGAGCAAAGTGATATGGAGATTTAGCTACAGGGTAGTTCTAGGGATTAAGTTGATACGAGACTCGACTTGACGTTCGGGAGGAATTCTTGGGAGCTCTTCGGGAAGATATCAAGAATATTACAGTTTTCGGGGACGCTCTAGAGGTCTTTAACTTCTTGTTTCTCGCTGATTGCATGGACTAGGAATACACGACATTCCTTTCGGGGAAACTTTTGAGCTTTGACGCAGGAAATGATACGAAGATTAGAGCTAAACTTATCGCCATGGATCATGAGAGTCTGGTCAGAGGGAAGATTGAGAAGAATAGCTTTTTCATAACAAGTATATCAGCATAATTAGAACTCAATCAATACACACCAAAGATAACATCAAAGCTCTTTATTGAAACTGACATTAGGTTAACGAGAAAAGAATGATTACTCAAGGTAAAGGTACAACTTATGAATAATTTGTTAGCGCACTCATTCTCACCGCTAGCCCTCTCGACGTAAATGTTTCGGTTACTAGACGAGGACTATGTTTACAAGGATATTTGAATGAATAACTAATAAAACTTTCTTGACACTAGATTTGAAAAGGATGCGAGCATAAGAATTGTCGAGAAGAAATGTACCTGCGACGGTGGTGGGATCAGCGGTTGCCTCTTCCGACTTTATAGCCAGAGCTATTCCAGCGTTGTTGGCGTTGTTGGTGGTGTCTGCTTTTGGGCAGTTTCGCTTGAAATGACCGATTTCTCCACACCTATAGTAGGCCTATTCGATACTTGATCCGGAAGCTTGATCGGTTTGTTGGAATGGTGTTCTACAGTTTTGAGCAAGGTGGCCCTTCTTGCCACATTGGATGCAAATCTTTTCGCGACATAGACCAGGGATACGATGGTGATAACTGCACTTGTTGCACCAAGGGAGGTTACTGGCATACCCAATGGTAGGTGCTTAAGCTGTAGAAGCAGCAACAGGAGTAGTGGCAGCTTGAACTGCCACAGTTTCATGCCTTTTGGAGGGTCCTTGGGAACTTTGACCCTTTCACTTTTTCCAGATAACCTTATTACTCTCATCCCACTCATTCTGATGTTCCTGAACATTTTCATGGCTTTGGGGGTAGGTGTTATATCCTGGTCCACCGAACCTGCTAGGGTACAATAGCATCATTGAAGCCGTCACTGCGGCAGTAACTGCCACCTGGAACATCACAGGGTCGAATTGAGAAGGAGTTGGTGACGGAGGGTTGTTGTACCTTGAACTGGGTCCTTTCTTTGAAGGCATTTCGATCTAAAATGATTAGGAAAAAAAGGATGGTAAATCCTCTAAATTAAATCAAGAGATATGAAACAAGGGATATCTCTTAGACATATAATTTTATTAAGCGATAAAGTAGGAATGAATTATCAAGGCAGATAAACTATCACTAAAGGAATGATCGAGGGGCAACGCTTGAATGAGAATTTTCTACAACAAGTTAGATCTAGAAATACTCCCATAGTATTTCATGATTCGCTACGACGACGGCTCGTTGTTTGGGGTATTTGGGTAAGTTTTAGGCATGCTGAACACCACAGTCACTCCCAGGCACATGTTGGTCGTGTCTCAAATGAATATAGTTGTTCAGGCTATATTGATCCTAGACACAACTACATAACCGCCCAGGTTTAACCGCAACGTACAACACCTATTTACTTATGTTTTGTTCTACTTATAGTTACGAATCTTGACGGTTAGTTATACTTGTATGTTTTTGAAAATACTTATATTTTGAAGTATACTTTTAGTTCAGAGCAACTTAGGCCCCTTTATGTTTATAGTCTTATACAATGTAAGGTTTGGTATACTTAGTTCACTATAAACAAGGGCTATGATACCAATCTGTCACACCCCGAAACCCAGGGCAGAAACGTTCCGGGGCGGAGGTGGCTTCATGTTGAATATCATAACCAATGTACATAGTAAGCGAAGTAAACACAAAACATTACATTACATAGATTTCATTACATCTGTTTAAAGGTAAAGTAATAAAAGTTTCGTAGATACATAAGTTTAAACAAAAGAAAGACATGACTTCATACGCTCCATCTTCTGCAAAAGAACGCAAAATACCTGTCTAAGAAGAACCTGAGAATACAAGCAGTTTAAAAATCAGCATAAAGCTGGTGAGTTCATAAGCGGTTTGTTTTATGAAAATGAACAAGATTCTTTTGTTTTCTGAAAAGGTGGTTATCCAAGAGAATCCCATATTTTCTTAAAAGTAATGTTTAGTTTTCCGTTATGTTACACAATTCTAGTTATGAATAGTTATTACCCCAGGAAAAATCCTATATTTTCCTAAAAGTTGGTTACCAATCCGAAATGTAATGTAAAAGATGTATACTGAAAACCTGATTATCCTTGTGAAGTGTATGTTAGTTTTAACACGTATATAAAACTATCAACATAGTAAACTAATTTCAAAGGTTATTAATTTATTATATTCAATATTACTAACAAGTAAATCTCTGTTATCCAAATTGCGAGTTCCATAACCATACGATAGACTAGATATGGCAATAAGTAGTCCAAATCATTTTATGACTTTCGTCACCCTTGAACCTTTCGGTTCGATTGTAGCTAGCAGCCTGGTGCGGGGTAGTTAGCCCCATATAGATCTATACACTCAAGTCACGCTCCCAATCTAAGAGATTCTGGTTACAGAGGCGGTCCTCCACTCGCGTATCTCTGTGGAGTGTTCTCCGAAGACGTGTCTCCGATTTATAGAAATAACAAATCTACAAGTAATAATGCGGAAAAATACTGTTTAAATTCTATTTACAAATACGATCCTCCACTCGCATATCTCTGTGGAGTGTTCTCCGATGACAAAACAAATGTACTAATCTACTGCTTTTAACAATAATGTTAAGGAACAAATCATTTGTGAAACATATATTATAACATTATATAATAAGATATGAACTCGGTTTGTAAACTGATTCTACAAGTCAAACAGTTAGTCAATGCAGTTTCAATTGTTAAAAGTAAGTGGAATAAGAAATAATTCAATTGAAATAATAAGTTTAAGCACAAGATATTCTTGTACTTTTGCTTGTATTCCCCCCTGAAAACATTGAAAAATATTGAAAAAGGGTAGGGGTATGAACTCACCGGACGAGGAATGTGTCGACTAGGATGCTAAACGTCGGTTTGAGGCTTGAAAACGTGCGAGGTTCCTATGTAATATTAAATGATACACAAATGTATCTAATTATATTTTAAATCACTAATTATTTGAGTATATACACTTCTAGTCGCGAAAACACTTCATTTCAAGTGTTTGGAGTGACCCGGGTGACATCTATGGACATATATGGTTTGGATATGGAGTTTACTCTTCAAGAGTAAACTCCCAAGAGAGTTCATGGCCCTAATGACCCAGTCCCCATGAGTTTACAGCCGTAAACTCATGGTGGGGTGTTCTAGAGTGCTAAATGGCCTTATAACATTTGAGGGGTGATGCTAGTTTTGATTCTAGGGCATTGGAAGGTAGTTTGGGCATTCTAAGGACCATTTGAGGAGTTTACGGTAGTAAACTAAGAGTTTACGGCCATAACCTTCCCCTCACACCTTCCTTTGATGTTTTGGTGGTCCTAAGTCAATCACATATGATTCAACTCATTTTTACAAGCTAAGGGGTGAATTTAGGGCACCCATTAACCCATTTATAGGAGTTTACGGCCCAGGAACCCATTCTTGGGGGCTTACGCCCATGAACTCCTAAGGGAGTTGTTTCCATCAAGTTTAAGGCTTGTAATTCGTTTGTGGTTGCTTCTAGTTATTAGTTCAAGGCTTAGGAGGTGTGTAAATGGCATTTTAACACCTAAAAAGGAGTTTACTACCCACGAAAGGGTGTTTACGGCCCAAGCATGTTCTTGGGAAGTAAACTCATGTTTACTCCCTAAATGATGAGTTTAAGGTGTTCTAAGTCCGTTCCAATAAGTCCTTAAGCCATATCTAAGCTCCAATGGTGGTTTGGAAGGGTTTTAAGGCTCAAAAACCCCCCCATTTGCATGTGTTCACGGCCTAAGGCTGTTCCAGGGCCGTAAACACATGGTTATGGTCCTATTCCATGATTTGAACACGAAATTGAAGGCTAAAGATGTTATACTAGGAGCTAGGATAGTTACCTTGGTGATTTGAAGCTTGAAATGAGTGATTTTGGATCAAGAAGTTGAATTTGAGGTGAGACGTTAGAGAGAGAGAGTGAAAAGGCTTCAAATGAGGCTTAAACAACTTTAAATATGGTTTGGATTTGAGACATGGTGGAATTCTACCCGATACTAACGTTAACCGAGGCTTTTGGTCGCACCCGATTAAGTTGTCGTAACCCGATATGGTCGAAACTAAAATTTTTCTAATTACTAGTTTGGGGCGTTTTCATGTGTTTCTAACGTGTTTGGATACTTACGAGGTTAAAATAAAAGTCTTAACTTAAATGACCTAATCCAAAAACGAAATCAGAACAATTCGCTTAAGACGAGTTTTACGGACGGAACGGGTTACGGCGACGGAACAACTTCGGGTTATGACACGCACTGGATGTGTATAGATTACCGGGAGCTAAATAAAGTAATAGTGAAGAACCGTTACCCACTCCCAAGGATTGATGATCTCTTTGACCAGCTTCAGGGAGCATCTTGGTTCTCCAAGATTGATCTATGTTCAGGTTATCCTCAGATGAGGTTCGGAGAGGAGGATGTGTAGAAGACTGCTTTTTAGACATGATATGGTCACTTTGATTTTGTGGTGATGCCTTTCGAGCTCACCAAGTCTCCTGCCGCATTCATGGATCTCATTAATTGCGTGTATAGACCGATGTTGAATCGGTCTGTGACAATTTTCATTGATGACATCTTGGTTTATTCTAACGCAGGAACAGCATGAGGAGCACTTGCAAGAGGTGTTGGATACTCTGAGGAGGGAGAGCGTGTATGCCAAGTTCTCCAAGTTTGAGTACTGGTTGTGCAAGGTGCAGTTTCTTGGGCACCTTGTATCACACCCCAAAACCGGAATTGTGGAAATGTTCTGGCGCGGAGGACGTCATGTACAGTATCACAAGAAAGCATAATAGTAAACAGGCAACAACATCATCCAGTACATTAATAATATAATTTTAATACAACTATGTTCTGAATTGTTTAATAGACACCAAAAATATGAATGAAAATAAGAGATGATTCTTGAATGTGCTCCATCTTCTCAAAAGCTGGAATCGGTACCTGTCTACTAATGACCAGAGTATACAAGTTATTTTGAAAGAGTTTATGATCTTTAAAGCTGGTGAGTTCATAAGCATTTTAGTGTCATTGTTTGTATGAAACTGTTTCTAAGTGTTTGACGTATGAGTTTGTAGATGTTTGTAAATGTTTGTATCTCCTAGAAAATCCTATATTTTCTACTAAAAGTGGCCTTCTACCTAGGCCCAACTGTCTTGTAAGTTTGTTTCTTGTAAAAGTGTGTAATTTTCCTAAGTGTGACTATCATTAACAAAATATTGTTTATACATTACCGTTTATGTGAGAAGATCACACTGTGAATGCAATGGGAAAATAGTATAGTACTGTAGTGTTGTATTATAGTAACTACTGCTGTACTAACTACCTTAAACCGGCCGTTATTTAAGGTATAATGTGATTTGATTAGACCATACTATCGACTAAAAACACGACGATGAAAGACGTCGAAGGAAATGACATTTGACACCCGTAGACTTGCAAGTCCCACTGTAGCGAACAGCAAGGTGTAGGATAGTCAATCCAGTATAGATCTATTTTCAAATTCACGATCTCCGTCCAAGAGACTCTGGATACAAATCGAGCCATGCCATGCCCCGAAACAGTGGTTCACATTTATGTTATAGTATACTTGTATATGTATTGTATGTACTAGAGTATTGTATGTTCTCTCTGTCTAGTATGTAGTATGTTCTCTCTGTTTCTCATATAGTATGTTCTCTTGTATAATGTATAGTATGTATTGTTTCTAGTTATAGTGTTCTCTATATGATTCTCTTTATAGTATATTCGTTATGTTTCTCATAAGAGTAAGTTCTCTTAGTTTCTCATCATAGTATATATGTATTGTCTCTCATAATTGTAAGTTCTCTTAGTTTCTCATCATAGTATATTTGTATTGTCTCTCATAATAGTATGCATTGACTCATGAATGAACTGACTCTTTGTATGTCTCATGGTACTAGAAGTAATGAGTAGTATCTTCCTAAACTATACCTATTATAGCTGAATGTATTGAACTGAGATAAAAGCTTTTATGTCTTATACATATATACATAATATATAACTAAGGATCAAATGACACTCGGACAAACAACCGGGTGCTGTAAGTCCACAAACAAACGAGGAATAGGAAATAAAGTGATTTATCAGTCCTAAGTCCTTCAAACCTCACTTATATAACTATATATGCATTAGGCATGGTTTTGACAATATATAAGTTTAAAAGAAAAGAAGTTTTGTAAAACATTTTGAAGAGTTTAATATAAGATAATGACTTGAGGTCATTTTATAAAACGATTTAAAAGCAGTTTGGAATATAAGAACAAGTTTTATAAAGTGTTTAACATGTAAAAGAGTTTGATAAACAATTTGAAATAGTTTGTTTGATAAAACAGCTAAAACTATAGTAAATCCATTTGTTTGATAGTTATTTATCACATGTGATTAATATAATAACTATAATGTTTCAACCTATATTCCCCCCATAAAAGCATTTAAAATCATTAAAAAGTTGATTAAGGTGTATGAACTCACCTGCAGTGAGTAGATTGGATGAATGAGTGGTATAGGATTGTAGGTGTCAAGTGAAGACTTGAACACACACGGATCCTAGTTAGCACATAATGACACATATATGCATCTAATTAGTGATTAAACAACTAATTAAGCAAGTATAGACACCCTAGGACCTAGAAAACACTTTGATTCAAGTGCTAGAAGTATAAAGGGTTTCATATAAGGGGTGTAGGGAATCACATAAGAGTTGACAGCGTAAATGGTAATCCCCCATGAGTTTACGGCCATGGGTTTGCGGCCCAATGAGTTTATGGGCATAAACTCATGGTAACTTCTACCATTTTGTGTGCTAAGGTTTTATGGTCCTCTTGGGAGTGTTCTAGACCTAGTTCCAAGGATAAGGAAGGAGTTGTGGCAACTTTGCACCAATCATTAGGGTTTACGGCCACCCTATAGAGTTTACGGTCAAAGAGGTATGACCATTGGAGTTCACGGTCCAAGTGTTCACGGTCCAAGGAGATTCAACCGCAAACTCAACAAATCTTGTTCAAACGACGGTTTTCAAGGGCTTCATTCAAAGGAATCAAATTCTAGGGACCATGCTTAGCCTTAGGAAGGGTAAATGCTATAAGAACACCCTTTATAAGGGATTACGGTCTAAGGAGATACACTAGATCGTAAACACTTTTCGTTCTTGGAAAAATGATGGTTTCAAGGCCTAAATCAAATATCCTAACTAGCTAACAAGTATATAAGATAGATACCTACAATTTGGATGCAAAGAAGGGTGTTTTCAGCCGAAAACACTAAAGTGTTCTTGATGTTCTTGAGTATCTTGAAGATCTAGACTCAAAACATGAAATCCATAGATGAATCACGAGCGAATCATGGATATAGAAAGGATTAACAACCAAATGAAAGAATGACTTACTTGTTGGAAGATTTGGAAGCAAAAATCTTATGATACTTGAGAGAAAATCAAAATTCTAGGCTTGAAAAGGAATAAATGATCAAAAATGATCATGAACTATATGTATAGGAGGGAGTTTACGGTCACCATGACCGTATGCTCTAAATTTCTTGACCATAAACTCCTTTTAAGGAGGTTTACGGTTTGCTAGATGGTTTGGAACCTTAACTGACAAGTCCAAACACTGATTCCTTTGATGCACTAATCTCAGAATACTCATAATAGACCCTAAACCGTGCTAAACAGATAGCAATACGAGTCTAAGTTTGATAGATTTGAATGTTTATACAAGCTAGAAATTTCGGGTTGTCACATCATCCCCCGTTAGAGAGAATTTCGTCCTGAAATTAGATTTTAAGCAATTAAGTTAATACAAATAACTAAGCGAAAAGACGAGGATATTTCAGTTTCATTTGATCCTCTTGCTCCCAAGTGAATTCAGGTTCTCGCTTGGCGTTCCAGCGAACCTTCACTATCGGGATACGACTTTGCTTCGTTTGCTTGACCTCTCCGTCCATGATCTCTATTGGTTCTTCCATGAAGTTGAGGCTCTCGTTGGATAGACAGTTTTTCAAGTTTGAGACGTGGAAAGTAGAATGTACGTTACTAAGTTCACGAGGTAGATTGAGTTTGTAAGCTACAGGGCCGATTCTAGCAAGAATCTCGAAAGGCCCTATGTATCTTGGATTGAGCTTCCCACACTTTCCGAAGCGTATCAAGTCCTTATAGGGTGAGACTTTCAAGAGAATGCGGTCTCGCGCCTGAAATTCCAAGGGTTTCCTTTTCTTGTCAGCGTAGCTTTTCTATCGGTCTCTAGAGGCTTTCAATCGTTCACAAATCTAAATGATCTTTTCTATCGTTTCCCGAATGATCTCTGGACCTTCGGAGCAAATACCACTGCCCCTAACTCAAAATCGTGTGTTGTATAGCTGGCTCGAGTGTTTTCAGCTAACGGGAAGCATAGGCAATGGCCTTACCTCGTTGCATCAGAACACATCCGAGCCCTTGATGGGATGCATCACAGTAGACCACAAAGTCTTCTATTCCTTCTGGGAGGGATAGTATCGGTGCGGTGCATAAGGCTCGCTTCAGCGTTTGGAACACTTTCTCTTGCTTCTCTTCCCAGTTAAAGGCCATGCCCTTCTGGGTCAAAGTCGTAATAGGTTTTGCAATCCGAGAGGAGTTCGGAATGAATCTACGATAGTAGCAAGCGAGACCTAGAAATTGACGAATTTCTATAGGTGTCTTCGGAGCTGACCAGTTCTCAATGGTCTTGATTTTGGAAGGGTCCCTTGAATTCCCTCTTCACTAACAACGTGACCCAGGAATTCGACTCTTCGAATCTAAAAATTGCATTTAGAGAACTTCGCGTAGAGCTTCATCGATTGAAATGTTTATAAGACTCTTCATAGGTGTTGACTATGCTCCTCCTTACTACGAGGGTAGATAAGTACGTCATTGATGAAATCAATGACGAACTGATCCAAGTAAGGATGACACACTCTATTCATTAGATTTATGAATACATCTGGTGTGTGTGTTAATCCGAACAACATCACTATAACTCGTAGTGTCCATAACTAGTTTGGAAGGTTGTCTTGGGGACATCCTCCTCTAGCACTCGTAATTGGTGATACCCGAATCTCAGATCTATTTTTGAAAAGAAATTCTCCCTTTGAAGTTGGTCGAACAAATCATCTATGCGAGACAGAGGGTAACGATTCCTAACAGTAAGCTTCTTGAGCTCTCTATAGTCGATGCACATACGAAATGATCCATCTTTCTTCTTGACAAACAAGACCAGAGCTCCCCAGGGTGATAAGCTTGGTCTTACAAAGCCCTTGCTGAGCAGTTCGTTAAGGTGACCGGACAGTTCTTGCATCTCTACAGGTGCTAGACGGTAGGGAGATTTGGCTACTGGGGTAGACCTTGGAATTTAGTCGATTCTGAACTCGACTTTGACATTGTGGAGATAATCCTGGGAGTTCTTCTGGAAAGATGTCGGAAAGATCTAAAAGAAAGTACGATTACTCTTGAGGTAAAGAAAAGAGAGGTACTTCTGTTCTATCTGTATCTCTTGTCCCGATCATCGAAAAGGCATTTGTTTGGCTCCTAAGTTTATTCGTATGGCAGCGCGATCACCCGTAGTCATGAGCAGTCTCCGTCCTGAAGTTCATATTAGAAGTTATATTTGGTTCATCAATCACAGCTTCGCGTATACGAGTCGTATGTAATTAAGATTGAAAAGGCAGTTGAATAAATGATTCTTCTATAAGCTCACATCCAAACAAGGAAAAAGAAGTTAAAGTGGAAGCATCAATTCAAAGCATATAGAACCTTGATTATATACCACCCTTGTGTATACATTCCTCGGCAATAGATTAACCACATGGGTCTTCTATGACAACCCAAATTTATTGCCGTTACATAATCCCGTTTTCACTAACGGAATTCGTTGTTATGTATTAATTTCCGTAATGTTTGGAGTCGTCAATAAATAAATATCTATTTATTTATATTTCTTGAAGTTATCATTTTAAAATAAGTAAATATAACTTGTAAGTGTTAACCCCGTTTAACTAAATAAAGTTATATTACTTTTCAACCACTTCACCCGGGTAAAAAGTTTTAACCTCGTTAAACTTTAGCATCAGGTAGCCGTGTACCGGGTGCAATACCCGAGGCATATATAAAGGAAGTGGACACCACTTGAACACTTTTTACCACCCTCTCACTCTCTCTCACTACTTTCTCTCTCTAGACTCGATCCCGACTCCAAAAACCGCGAATTCCGGCTTCCAAACGTAAGAGTTTCTTCCCTAGCTTGTTCTAAACGTACTCCATTGTATTTAGAACACAAAAATCATATGATTTAGTGGAAACCATGTAGTTTACGGCCTAGGAAGCCTCTTAGGCCGTAAACACCCCAAATCTTGGCCAATGTCCCACTTTTCCTTCCTTTAAGCTTGTGTACTAATTAAGGGATATACCTAGATGAGTTTGGACACCAAAACATAAGATTTTAGGACCTAAAAGAGAGTTTACGGCCCAAGCACATGCCTAGGCCGTAAACTCCCAAATTTCCATGTTAAATGCCCCAAAAACTCATCTAAGGCATGCTAGAATTTAGTTATGATCATAGGAAATGCTTAGGGCCATAAAGCAACACATTTTGAGGGACAAAATGGATTTTACGGCCCAAGCACAAGCTAGGACCGTAAACCCCCTCAAACACAAACAAATGCAGGTTTTAAACCCCCAAATTGGTCCTAGACATTCACTAGAAATTTAGGGGATTGATTTAAGGCCTTAACTTTCATTTTGAGAGGAGAACAAGAGTTTACGGCCAAGCCTAGGGGCTTACGGCCATAAAATACCAAGGAGTGGCCTTTGGGCCGTAAACTCCAAGGGAGTAAACTCTTGGACTCCCCCGTAACCCCGATTTGGCCTTGTACAATTCCCGAGAACCACTTCTAAGCCCTAAGACCCCGAATCAATGCTAGAATGTCTAAATGTTTTCATAAAAGGCATAAAATGATTAATTCTTTATAAAACACATATTCCACATGTTAATAGGGTCCTAAAAGATGTACAAGTCCTTATTTGGCACCAAACGCTCAACCGACACTTTCACCCGATTTACCCGATTTTCTCGGTTTTAGGTGAGTTCATACCCCTTTAATGAACCTTTCAAATGTTTTTATATGTTTTAGGGCGGGGGGATACAAGTCAAATATACATGTTTATGGAAATTAATCACATGTGATTCACTATCCGTAGTTCAAATCACATGTGATTTACCGCTATGCTTCATAAAAGGATTTTACGTTTTCAAAACTATTTTGGATAAATAAACAATTTTCTAAATGTTCCCTTTGGACAAGATTTTTATTACATAAATTTTTCTTACAAAATGTAACCACACTAATATATTTATATAAGTAAGACTTGAAGGACTTAGGACCGATAGCTCGCCTTATTTCCTGTTCTTGTTTGATTGTGGGCTTAGGGTAGTTGTTATCCGTCCGACCGTCGTTGATTTCTTAGTTATATATCATGTATATTAGTGTTGGATACGAGTATTTTCATTTCATCTGATGCTTAAACCACTAAATTGAGAAGAACCATACACACTAAGTTAACTATAATAGGTATAGTTAAGGCCACTACTACTCGCTATAGCTACTACTCTACACACTATAATACACACCATTACGAGACTATACACTAATAAGAGAACACACTACGAGCTATACAAAAGACTACTACACTATAATACAAGAGAAAGTACTAATCCGAAGATAACACACTAACTCACTATGAGATACTCTATTCGCTACAGACTACGCCCAAAGTTTTGGAGAACGACGTTACATGTATAGATCTATACGGGGCAGACACTATTACATCCCGACTGTTAATTTCAGTTCAAGCCGTGCAGGCCCAGGGATGCCGCTACTTCACTACACTGTGCGTGACCGGGAAGGTCATGGGGTCCTCTATTATACCCACTTCTGGTAACATACAAGGAATACACTATAACCACACTAAAACACTAAACTAAAGGCTAAGTTAATATCCCAAAGTAAACAAGTATCTAACACTCAAGGAAGTTTGCACCACTATTATTGACTTCAGGCATAACCTACCATATTGCATTACTTAGTGGAGATTCACTATTATACTTTTACAATAAATGGTTTTCAAAGATGAAAATTACATGTTTCTTAAAGGTTTTCACTTACAATGTATTTCTGGAAAATGTAGGATTTTCTAGGTTTTTCTACTACTTATGAATGTAAATTGCAGATTTTCATACTATCGGTTCTAATGCTTTTTATACAAAAACTCACACTAAACTCTTATGAACTCACCAGCTTTATGCTGATATTCGTTTTCAAAATAACTTGTATCCTCAGGTCAAAGATAGACAGGTACAGGTGCAGCATTTTGGAGAAGGTGGAGCATACAAGATCCATCTCTTATTTTTGTATTACTTTTGGTGTTTGTTGAACATTACAAAACACACTTGTAATTAAACTCACTATGAAATGCAATGGTTGTATTTTTCTTGTTTTTACTATTATGCAATTGCGATGATACTGTACATGACTTCCTCCACCCCGAAACGTATTCCGCCGTTATCGGTTTTGGGGTGTGACAGATTGGTATCAGAGCATTGTTTATAGTGAATCAAGTATATCAACCTATAAAAGATATACGAACTATAAACACTTCGGGACTAAAACACTCTGACCAAGAATATATACTGTTAAGTATTTAAAAGGTTTAACTAAGTATATATATATACACACGTCTCTATGAAACATAGAAGTTAGTATTTAAAAGGTTTAACTAAGTATATATATACATGTAACCAGGGCGCTATAGACTCAGAATCTGTGACCTTTGCTTCATTCCCTGTTCTTGTTTGATTGGGGGTCTGAAGTTAGGGTTGCTTATTCGAAGGACTATCTTGCTTCGGTTGCATGTAATTGGTATGCACTACGCAAGTATTGGGTCAACTAATAACGATTCCTCTTATAAGTATCTTAGAGTAGTACGTCTATTAACCTTTCCTTTCCCCTTTCTCGCGTAGATAGCATGGCTGGCTTCCACCATCCCGGTGATCCGTACTATCCAAACCAGGGCAATGGAGGATGGCTCGATGAGGAGTCAGACGATGATCACCCGATCCCTTTGGATGATCATCATGCTGAAGGCTTCTCGGATAGCTCGAGCTCCGAACCAGAAGTTAACAACCAACCTCCTGAAGCTCCGAACCCCAACCCCCGTCCGGCATTTCAGGGTCCCACTCCTATGTGGGCCATATCCTTGCACCGATGGAGTGAGGAGCAGGGGCAGCCTTTACCTTACAATGGAGACCGAAGCTTCTACAACATAAGCGAAGGAGGATCAGCGGATCGGGTTCTGCCCATCATGATCCGAAGGATTGCCATGAATGTCGAGCAGGGTTAAGCAGCCATAGGTCGAGTTGTAGAAGTGAATGCCAACTCGAATCTCACCACTGTTCGCATTCGCCAACTCGAGGAAGCCATGGACAGGACAAGGAGGACCAACGAGGCTCTGCAGCATCAGCTGGCTGCATCCCGAGCCGAAGTTAGGGAACTCTGAGCACCCCAAAGGACTCATGATCGACACCTTCAAGAAGTTATGCGTCAGCTAGCGGATCTGAGGATTTACCCAACAAGTAACCGTCGCCAGTAGAAGACGTCCCACTCTTTTGTTTAAAGGACTAGCCTTTCCTCTCTATTTTCCGTAGATCTCTTGTCTGTAAACATTCCTAGCTTAAAAATACTCTAACTAGACCTCTAAACTACCAACATTTCCTTTATGCTTTGATGTAAGACCTACTGTTAGGTCAATTTTCATGAGCTTGTATTACATCATTAATACCAGTATATTGGCAGTTGATTACTCTATTGCTATGACTCTCTTTCTGATCTTGGGTTATGTTGATTTAATCCATGAAACACTCTATTCACATTTGCACTAGACTCTTACTATTGCTATCATTTCTATGATCTTCCAGTGAAAGATGCCTCCACGAAAGCGTCCAAGAAGAGGAAGACCAACAACTCAAACCCCTCCTCCACCACCTCCTCCTCCGCAGTTCGATCTAGTGCTGTTCCAAACAGCCGTGACCGCAGCTGTGACAGCAGCCATGGCCCAAATGAACTCCGGGGACGCAAGCGGTGGTAACTCTAGGTTTGGTGAAGTCCACCAAAGAGTGCAGGGATGCACTTATAAGGACTTCATGAACTGTAAACCTACCTTCTTCGATGGTACTGGAGGAATTCTGGCATTGTCTCAATGGTTCGAAAGAACCGAAGCTGTCCTTGAAATGTGCTCTTGTCCCGAAGAGAGCAAAATCAAGTTCGCAACTGCCACCCTCACTAACAGGGCCTTGACATGGTGGAACGGCCATGTCAGTGCACTCTCCTTGGTCACAGCCAATGCCATGGGCTGGGACACTCTAAAAGATCTCATGAGAGGGGAGTACTGCCCTAGGGGCGAAGTTCAGAAACCTGACGAGGAACTCTGGAACCTCAAAATGAAAGGGACTGACATAACAACTTACACAGCCAGGTTCTGCGACTTGGCAGCTATGTGTCCCAACATGATCCCATCCGAAAGCAAAAAGATCGAACGATACATCTGGGGTCTAATGCCCCCGTATCGAGGAAATGTTCTAACCTCACGCCTTACCACCTTCGAAAGCGCCAAGGAATTGGCCCAGAGTCTGATCAACCATGAAGTCTCTTCCACTCCAGCAACAACAACCCCCACTACCACTGCACCACCATATCCATCTGACAGAAAGAAGAAGCGTATGGATAAGAAGAAAGGCAAGAAAACTCAAACCTCCTCCAAGGACCAGCAAATTGTGGTGGTCCATGCTGCCACCACTCCAGCTGCACCTGCCCTGCCAAAAGCTTATAGTGGGAATCTGCCCAAATGTCCCAAATGTCCTTTCCACCACCACGGCCCCTGCCGTGAATTGCAGTGCTCCAACTGCGGCCGGAAAGGCCATACTATCTGATTTTGCAAGGCCCCTCCCAAACCTATCTCGCAAGTTCCCGGTTCGGGAGTGGCCCCGACGTGTTATGGCTACGGTGAAGCTGGTCATTTTAAGAAGAACTGTCCAAAGGCTACAAATGTTGGGGGAACTGGAAGGTTACTCACTATCGGTCACAATGAATCGGTAGTGGATCCCACGGTGGTCACGGGTACATTTCTTCTCAACAAATCTTATGCATGTGTCTTATTCGATAGTGGTGCAAAAAGAAGCTTCATAAATCAAAACTTTAAACACTTACTCACACAAAACTCCTCAACCACTAAAAGAAACATTCGTCGTAGAAATGGCTAACGGGAAGACTGAAAGCTCTAACGAAATCTACATAGGTTGTACCCTCACGTTAGACGATCACTCATTTCCAATCGACCTTATACCAGTCTCAATCAAGAGTTTCGATGTTATCGTTGGTATGGACTGGTTGAGTCTCCATCGCGCTGATATACTATGCTTCGATAAAGCCATTCGCCAGAACCTTCCGAATCACGAAACCCTACTAATCTATGGAGATAAACCCAGTACGAGCCTTCGTATCATCTCCAGTATTCAGGCTCAGAAATACTTGCGCAAGGAATGTCGCGCCTTTCTTGCTCACATTGTCGACACTAGCCAGAAATCGAAAGATCCAAAGGACATTCCCGTTGTATGTGAATTCCCTGATGTTTTCCCAGAGGATCTTCCAAGTCTACCTCCCAAACGTCAGGTTGAGTTCAGAATCGACCTAGTCCCAGGAGCTACTCCCGTAGCTAAGTCGCCCTATCGTCTAGCGCCTGCCGAAATGCAAGAACTATCCGTTTAATTCAACGAACTGCTCAACAAGGGTTTTATAAGACCGAGCTTCTCACCTTGGGGAGCTCCGGTCTTGTTCGTGAAGAAGAAGGATGGATCGTTTCGGATGTGCATCGATTATAGGGAACTCAATAAACTCACGGTCAAAAATCGCTACCCTCTCCCTCGTATCGATGACCTATTCGACCAACTACAAGGAGCAAGTTACTTCTCCAAGATTGATCTTAGATCCGAGTATCACCAGTTACGGGTACTTGAGGAAGATGTTCTGAAGACAGCTTTCTGAACTCGTTACGGGCACTTCGAGTTCGTAGTGATGCCCTTTGGACTGACTAACGCCCCAGCAGTATTCATGGACTTGATGAATAGGGTGTGCCATCCATATCTAGATCAGTTCGTCATCGTCTTTATTGATGATATACTCATCTACTCTCGGAGCGAGGAAGAACACAGGGATCATTTACGACGAGTCCTGGAAACGCTGCAATCTGAGAAGTTATATGCGAAGTTCTCTAAGTGCGAGTTTTGGATCCGAAGAGTTGAATTCTTAGGACACGTGGTTAGTGAAGACGGAATCCACGTGGATCCCTCCAAAATTAAAGCTATTGAGAACTGGTCAGCACCGAAGACGCCTACAGAAATTCGTCAATTTCTAGGCCTCGCTGGCTACTACCGCAGATTCATCCAAAACTTCTCTCGGATTGCAAAGCCTCTCACCATGTTCACGCAGAAGGGTGTATCATTCGACTGGGAAGAGAAACAGGAGTAGGCATTCCAGACCCTGAAGCGAGCCCTATGCACCGCACTGGTATTATCCCTTCGCGAAGGGACAAAAGATTTTGTTGTATACTGCGATGCATCAAATCAGGGGCTCGGTTGTGTCTTGATGCAACGAGGTAAGTTCATCACCTATGCCTCTAGACAGCTAAAGACACATGAGGTGAACTACACTACTCACGACCTCGAGTTAGGAGCGGTCGTCTTCGCACTAAAAATCTGGAGACACTACTTGTATGGGACGAAAAGCGTGGTGTACACTGATCACAAAAGCCTCCAACACATACTAAACCAGAAAGAACTCAACATGAGGCAGCGTCGATGGGTCGAACTACTCAGCAATTACGATTGCGAAATCCGATACCACCCGGGGAAAGCCAACGTGGTAGCAGATGCCCTAAGTAGGAAAGAGTATTCTGGTCGAAGAACCAAGTAAATAACAATGACTATCCGTTCGCATCTATCCGCGCAGATCAGGGAGGCTCTGCTGGAAGCCTTAAAGCCTGAGAATGTGACCGGAGAATCCCTGCGCGGAATGGATAAAAGTTTGGAGGTCAAGGGTGACGGAGCCTACTACTTCATGGACCGAATCTGGACTCCGCGCCATGGAGGTTTCAGAGACTTGGTCATGAGGGAAGCACACAACACTCGCTACTCCATCCACCCAGATTCAGATAAGATGTATCTGGATCTCAAAAAGCTATACTGGTGGCCTAACATGAAAGCAGAGATCGCTACCTTTGTGAGCAAGTGCCTTACTTGCGCGAAGGTCAAGGTCGAATATCAAAAGCCATCAGGACTCCTCCAACAACTAGAGATACCGAAATGGAAGTGGGAGCGGATTACAATGGACTTTATAACCAAGCTACCCAAGACAGCAGGTGGGTTGGATACCATTTGGGTCATCGTCGACAGATTGACCAAGTCTGCACACTTCCTACCCATCAAGGAAACGGACAAGATGGAGAAACTCACAAGAACATACATAAAGGAAATAGTGCGGCTGCATGGCGTCCCTATATCTATTATCTCGGACAGAGATAGTAGATTTACCTCTAGATTTTGGCAATCACTACAAAAGGCGCTAGGGACGAGGCTGGACATGAGTACAGCCTACCATCCGCAGACTGACAGACAAAGTGAGAGAACGATCCAAACTCTAGAAGATATGCTGCGAGCTTGTGTGATCGACTTCGGTAAATTGTGGGATACACACTTACCTCTTGTGGAGTTTTCCTACAACAATAGTTATCATACGAGCATCAAGGTAGCTCCATTCGAAGCCCTCTATGGCCGGAAGTGCAGATCCCCTCTATGCTGGGCTGAGGTGGGTGACACTCAGTTAGCTAAAGGACGAGTTCCTGACAGCGCTCTCACTGGTCCGGAGATCATTCGAGAAATGACCGAGAAGATTGTACAGATTCGTGAATGACTAAAAGTCTCTAGGGATTGACAAAAAAGCTACGCAGAAAAACGAAGAAGACCCTTGGAGTTCCAGGTGGGAGACTGAGTCCTTTTGAAGGTCTCGCCCTGGAAGGGCATGATACGCTTTGGAAAGCGTGGAAAGCTGAACCCAAGGTACATAGGGCCTTTTGAGATTCTCGCCAGAATCGGCCCTGTAGCTTACAAACTCAACCTACCCCACGAGCTAAGCAACATACACCCTACCTTCCACGTCTCAAACTTGAAGAAATGCCTGTCCGACGAGACTCTCGTGATTCCCCTCGACGAGATCGAGGTCAATGAGAGCATCAACTTTGTGGAAGAGCCTGCGGAGATTATGGATCGGGAAGTAAAACGAACGAAGCAAAGCCGCATCCCAATCGTGAAAGTTCGGTGGAACGCTAAGCGGGGACCGGAATTTACTTGGGAGCGCGAAGATCAAATGAAACTCAAATACCCCTATCTCTTCTCTTAGTAGTATTGTAATACCTATCTGTATGAATTCTAAATTTCGGGACGAAATTCCCCTAACGGGGGGATGATGTGACAACCCAAATTTATTGCCGTTACATAATCCCGTTTTCACTAACGGAATTCGTTGTTATGTATTAATTTCCGTAATGTTTGGAGTCGTCAATAAATAAATATCTATTTATTTATATTTCTTGAAGTTATCATTTTAAAATAAGTAAATATAACCTGTAAGTGTTAACCCCGTTTAACTAAATAAAGTTATATTACTTTTCAACCACTTCACCCGGGTAAAAAGTTTTAACCCCGTTAAACTTTAGTATCGGGTAGCCGTGTACTGGGTGCAATACCCGAGGCATATATAAAGGAAGTGGACACCACTTGAACACTTTTTACCACCCTCTCACTCTCTCTCACTACTTTCTCTCTCTAGACTCGATCCCGACTCCAAAAACCGCGAATTCCGGCTTCCAAACGTAAGAGTTTCTTCCCTAGCTTGTTCTAAACGTACTCCATTGTATTTAGAACACAAAAATCATATGATTTAGTGGAAACCATGTAGTTTACGGCCTAGGAAGCCTCTTAGGCCGTAAACACCCCAAATCTTGGCCAATGTCCCACTTTTCCTTCCATTAAGCTTGTGTACTAATTAAGGGATATACCTAGATGAGTTTGGACAC
Organism: Lactuca serriola; assembly: GCF_051521515.1. Classification (NCBI taxonomy): domain Eukaryota; kingdom Viridiplantae; phylum Streptophyta; class Magnoliopsida; order Asterales; family Asteraceae; genus Lactuca; species Lactuca serriola. The sequence goes on from NC_136412.1 coordinate 104,345,412, forward strand.
CAAAACATAAGATTTTAGGACCTAAAAGAGAGTTTACGGCACAAGCACATGCCTAGGCCGTAAACTCCCAAATTTCCATGTTAAATGCCCCAAAAACTCATCTAAGGCATGCTAGAATTTAGTTATGATCATAGGAAATGCTTAGGGCCATAAAGCAACACATTTTGAGGGACAAAATGGAGTTTACGGCCCAAGCACAAGCTAGGACCGTAAACCCCCTCAAACACAAACAAATGAAGGTTTTAAACCCCCAAATTGGTCCTAGACATTCACTAGAAATTTAGGGGATTGATTTAAGGCCTTAACTTTCATTTTGAGAGGAGAACAAGAGTTTACGGCCAAGCCTAGGGGCTTACGGCCGTAAACTACCAAGGAGTGGCCTTTGGGCCGTAAACTCCAAGGGAGTAAACTCTTGGACTCCCCCGTAACCCCGATTTGGCCTTGTACAATTCCCGAGAACCACTTCTAAGCCCTAAGACCCCGAATCAATGCTAGAATGTCTAAATGTTTTCATAAAAGGCATAAAATGATTAATTCTTTATAAAACACATATTCCACATGTTAATAGGGTCCTAAAAGATGTACAAGTCCTTATTTGGCACCAAACGCTCAACCGACACTTTCACCCGATTTACCCGATTTTCTCGGTTTCAGGTGAGTTCATACCCCTTTAACGAACCTTTCAAATGCTTTTATATGTTTTAGGGGAGGGGGATACAAGTCAAATATACATGTTTATGGAAATTAATCACATGTGATTCACTATCCGTAGTTCAAATCACATGTGATTTACCGCTATGCTTCATAAAAGGATTTTGCGTTTTCAAAACTATTTTGGATAAATAAACAATTTTCTAAATGTTCCCTTTGGACAAGATTTTTATTAAATAAATTTTTCTTACAAAATGTAACCACACTAATATATTTATATAAGGAAGACTTGAAGGACTTAGGACCGATAGCTCGCCTTATTTCCTGTTCTTGTTTGATTGTGGGCTTAGGGTAGTTGTTATCCGTCCGACCGTCGTTGATTTCTTAGTTATATATCATGTATATTAGTGTTGGATACGAGTATTTTCATTTCATCTGATGCTTAAACCACTAAATTGAGAAGAACCATACACACTAAATTAACTATAATAGGTATAGTTAAGGCCACTACTACTCGCTATAGCTACTACTCTACACACTATAATACACACCATTACGAGACTATACACTAATAAGAGAACACACTACGAGCTATACAAAAGACTACTACACTATAATACAAGAGAAAGTACTAATCCGAAGATAACACACTAACTCACTATGAGATACTCTATTCGCTACAGACTACGCCCAAAGTTTTGGAGAACGACGTTACATGTATAGATCTATACGGGGCAGACACTATTACATCCCGACTGTTAATTTCAGTTCAAGCCGTGCAGGCCCAGGGGTCCTCTATTATACCCACTTCTGGTAACATACAAGGAATACACTATAACCACACTAAAACACTAAACTAAAGGCTAAGTTAATATCCCAAAGTAAACAAGTATCTAACACTCAAGGAAGTTTGCACCACTATTATTGACTTCAGGCATAACCTACCATATTGCATTACTTAGTGGAGATTCACTATTATACTTTTACAATAAATGGTTTTCAAAGATGAAAATTACATGTTTCTTAAAGGTTTTCACTTACAATGTATTTCTGGAAAATGTAGGATTTTCTAGGTTTTTCTACTACTTATGAATGTAAATTGCAGATTTTCATACTATCGGTTCTAATGCTTTTTATACAAAAACTCACACTAAACTCTTATGAACTCACCAGCTTTATGCTGATATTCGTTTTCAAAATAACTTGTATCCTCAGGTCAAAGATAGATAGGTACAGGTGCAACATTTTGGAGAAGGTGGAGCATACAAGATCCATCTCTTATTTTTGTATTACTTTTGGTGTTTGTTGAACATTACAAAACACACTTGTAATTAAACTCACTATGAAATGCAATAGTTGTATGTTTCTTGTTTTTACTATTATGCAATTCTGATGATACTGTACATGACGTCCTTCACCCCGAAACATATTCCGCCGTTATCGGTTTTGGGGTGTGACATCTTCGGATTGAACTTGACGTACTGTACGAGTGGTATTCTGGGGAGGTTTGCTGAGGTTACTTCGGGAAGGATGCGAACCATAAGGCACTCTACGCATGAGTACCACGGAGTTCTGAAATGACTGTTTCGCTAGAAACGCGATTACGGGGAAAAGAATTTTCACACTAAACTGGCATTATGAGGATCAAATTGACCCAGGTCGAATGATAATGTCGGACTACTCGGAAATAACTGGTGTTAGACTAGTTCGGAAAAGTGTTACAAAAACACAACGATTCAACTGTTGACAGAGTTTTAGTACTTTAGTTTCATCTACGAGACTAGTGCTACAAACAACGTATTCTTCAAAAAAAAAACAAGTATACGCAGCACGAGGGTCCCTTGACTGATGGGATCTCGCAGAAAGATATGAATCGAGTTGCACTAGTTTTTAACAGTTTATAAGTCTACTTTATCTAAACAAACTAGTATTTCAACGTGGGTCCGGAGTAGTCTCTCCTGCAACAGTGATCCTTAGTATCTTCCCTTCTGCGCTAGAGTTCTTTGTTATTGGAAAATCCTTCTTGAGATATCCTATCTCACCGCATATAGGACATATATGGCTTCTACCAACGTCGGTGGTGGAAGTGATGTGGACACGAGTGCTTTCGTTGTTCCTCCGTTTTGGACAATTCATTTTATAGTGTCCGGTTTCACCACAACTATAATAAGCCGGGCTGACTCCGATTGCTAGTGGTCTTGAAGATGGTTTGTGCCGACGCTCTACAGACACGAGTAGTGTGCCCCATTCGGTTGCAATTATTGCATTGCAAATCACGGCAAAATCCGTTATGATGAAAATTACACTTGTCACACTTCGGGAGTGTTCCCTTATATGGTTTGATTGGTGTTGAAGTGGCAGGGGTCACCACTTGTTGCTGTTGCATGGCAAGTCTTTGAGATCGCTTGCGCTCCTTTTGGGCTTGACGCCTTCTTTTCTTATACTCAGATTTGTGACTTTGGGTGTTTGTGACTGTTATCATTTGTTGATTTCCCGGATTGTTACAACGATTTGAATTTTAACTCCAATTTTGTCTTTGTTCGCATTACTAGTGTGGAATTGTGCTAGGACAGTTGTCACGGCAGCTGTTACCGCAGCTTGGAAGATAGCGGCGTCTATATGAAGGATCGGGGTTTTGTCGTTCGGCTGACTATTTCTGGATGACAACATGATTCTGTTATACGAAAAGAAAAGGAGTTCATGAGTGATTATGGCCGGCCCTAGATGTATTCTACTCATTCATGTAAATGCAAATTTTCCCTTTTGTTAAACTGTGCTCTGTGGTTTGACCTACATCCATATGATACAGTACTGGTAAAGGTCTGAAGTAAGTTCATAGAATGGCCAGTAGACGATTGTTATTTCGAACAAGGCTATCATTGGTTGGTGGATAACATGATCTAACCTTCGACAAGAATTGGAAGTGATCCATGGGCTAAATTGACATAGTCCAACAGTTGAATGAGTGTATGTTTTGAAATCACGACACAATATTAGAGTAGGGACACACAAGCGTAGAGACTTTTTAATAGATTAGATAACTGCCGACATTATTGGTGTTAATGATGTAAATGAGTTCGGGGAAAAATGATGTAACAGTAGGTCTTACATTATACCATAAGGTAGAAGTCTAGTTAAAGTACTTGAAAGATAGGAATATTTTACAGACAAGTGCTACGTAGAGCATAGATAAGAAAGGCTATTCCTTAAACCAAAAGAAAAGATGAGCTAGACATCTTCTATCGGCGACAGGTACCCCTTTGGCTGAACCCTCAAGCTTTCCAGTTGATGCTCCATGTCGAGAAGGTGTCGTTCATAAACTCTCTGGCGAACCCGGAGTTCTATGACTTCAGCCTGAGTTGAAGCAAGATCTTGTTGCAGGGCCTTGTGTTCTGTCGCAGACTTCTCCTGGGCATTTTCAAGATGAATGGTGCGAATGGTATGCATTATTGCATTGGCATTAACTTTCGTGATTCGCTGGAGAGCCGTCCTGCCCTGATTTCATTTCGGGCAACTCTGCGGACTAGGATTGGCAGAATCCTGTCTGCTGAGCCTCCTTCGCTCAAGTCATAGAAGCTTCGGTCTCCATTGAATGGCATGGGATGATTCTACTCTTGGCTCCAGGTTTCAAAGCTTTCCACCCAGGGAGGCGTCGGGCGTTGAAATGCCAGACGAGGGTTAGGATTTGGGACAGGAGCCACCGGGGGTAGGTTATTGACTTTAGGCTCGGAGTCAGAACCATCAGAAAATCCTTCAGTGAGGTGATCATCCAGAGGGATTGGATGATCATCTTCTAGCTCTTCTTCAAGCCATCCAACATTGCCTTCATTTGGGAAGTACGGGTCGCCATGGGGATGGAATCCAACCATGTTATCTATGCGAGAATAGGGATAAGAAATAATTATTAGACGTACTAATTAGATAATTATAAGATGATCTTTATCAGTTATTTCAATACTTGTATAGTGCATACTAGTTATATGTAATCAAAACAGGATAGACCTTCGAATAAGTGACCCTAACTCCAAACCCACAACAAAACAAGGAACAAGGAGTAAAGCAAAGATTACAGATACTAAGTCTATGACATCCTAGTTACTATTGACTTACTAATAAAGACCTTTTTAGTTCTCAGATAAGAATTATAGTAACACAAAATACTCCTATAGCATTTGAGGTTTATGTTCTGTTCTAATGTTTTCATTGTAGTAGTGTTGGTAAGTTTTTAGGCTTGTCGCCACATCACAACCATTCTCGGGCATATGTTAATCGCTTCTCGGACCAACATAGTTGATCAGGCTATGCCAGTCCCAGAACTGACCATATATCCCCGAGTCTACTTGTGATGTTCAACAATTGTAATACTTTTGTTCTGTCCTAGTGACACTGATTTTAGTATGAATGTAGGTATGTATACTTAGTTAAATATTTTATTATTTAAAAGTATAAAATCTTGGTCAGATTATTTTAATCCTGTTGTGTTTATAGTTAGTATATCTTTTATGGGTTGATATACTTGATTCACTATAAACAATGCTCTGATACCAATCTGTCACACCCCAAAACCGGAACGGCAGAAACGTTCTGGGGCGGAGGACATCATGTACAGTCTCACAACAAAGCATAATAGTAAACAAGAAACAACATCATCCACTGCATTAATAACATAATTTTAATACAACTATGTTCTGAATAGTTTAATAGACACCAAAAATATGAATCAAAATAAGAGATGAGTCTTGAATGTGCTCCATGTTCTCAAAAGCTGGCATCGGTACATGTCTCCTGATGACCTGAGAATACAATTTATTTTGAAAGAGTTTATTAACTTTAAAGCTGGTGAGTTCATAAGCATTTTAGTGTCATTGTTTGTATGAAAATTTTTGTAAGTGTTTGACGTATGAGTTTGAAGATGTTTGTAAATTTTTGTAAATGTTTGTATCTCCTAGAAAATCCTATATTTTCTACTAAAAGTGGCCTTCTACCAAGGCCCAACTGTCTTGTAAGTTTGTTTCTTGTAAAAGTGTGTAATTTTCCCAAGTGTGACTATCATTAACAAAATATAGTTTATACATTATCGTTTATGTGAGAAGATCACAATGTGAATGCAATGGGAAAATAATATAGTACTGTAGTGTTGTATTATAGTAATTACTGCTGTACTAACTACCTTAAACCGGCCGTTATTTAAGGTATAATGTGATTTGATTGCACCATATGTTGCTCAAAGTTGGCTATTGCCTTCTAGAGTTTGGCTATCTTGGATGGCGGGCAAAACTGGTCCAGGAATTGCTCACGCATTTGAGCCCAAGTGGTGATTGTACCCAGTGGGAGTGCTTTTAACCACTCCTTAGCAGCTCCTTTGAAAGTGATGGGAAGCATCCTAAGCAAGACTGTGTTTTTGTTGACATTTGGGACATTGAAGTAATCCGCAATGTCGTTGACTTCATCTAGATGCTTGAAAGCATCCTCATGATCTTTCCCGAAAAATGGGATGTCCTTCAGTGTAGTCAATATGTGCCCCTTCAGCTCGAATGTGGCAGTGGCAGGTATTGCGGGTTGGACTAAACCGGGACCCACATCTTCTCGGATCCGCTTCTTGTAAGCTCCCATGGACATTTCTTCAATTGCTACCATCTCGTTCCTTGGCTCGTTCTCGGGTTCACTCGTGTGTTCTTCAAATTCCGGCTCGGTATCACTTTCGGACTCGGTTTGGACGGGTGTATAATCCAAATGCTCAACATTGCTTTTGTGCGTCGCGGATGAACTTGACTCTCCTATCTTCTTTCCCGACTTCCTGGAAAAAGCTGACTTCAATTCTTGTAAGGGCATCTTTTTCTTGTGAAGTGCATACTCGGAATCTTCAAGTGGTGGCACCAAGTGTGTGTTTGAGCTTCTAGTCATGAACTCCTGCAACTTGCTAGACTAGAAAAACGTAACACTGAACTAAAATAAGAAAAACTAACTACAAACTAAAAATCTAGTTTTTTAACTGTCCACGTCGTGGCAGGTATCTGGCCACGTCGTGGACTCTGTGACTGACAGAAAAAATTTTATTTTGCTGAAAAATTAACTTTTTGTGGTTTTTACCCCACAAGAAGGATTGATTAATTTAATGCAAATAAATAAACGAAAAACTAAGATAAAACTAAGTCGTTCCCCGGTAACGGCACCAAAAACTTGATGTGTACACAAAAGTACTCACTAATTTTAATATTTATAACCTATCAAACTTAACTAACTATGCACTTATAAGCAATGTACCTAGTCAGATTACAGTATAGCTTGGGTTAGTCGGGTGTCGATCACAAGAAATGGTGTTCTAATTAATTTACTTACTATTAAATTAACCTAATTATTAACAAGTTTAAAAGGGTTTTTATATGATTTTACAAGATCAGATGAACTTAAATCAAATTCATTAAATAAAAACACACTCTTGTTTAGTTTGAATCCACTCCTTCCTTATGGCTAGCTAATGATTACGGATTATTAAGTTGGTTTTTTTTAGTTATATTAGTAATTTAGTTCTAACTTTACCATTAATTAACTAATTCATGTCAAACCATGTATGTTCACACATAATTAAACACAGAACTAATTATGAATATAAATATGCTATGTAAGATTTGTAATATAAACGCAATTATGGTCACAATACACGTTCTCTAGCACAGCTAAGCTTATTTATTCTAATTACTAAGTAAGATTGGTCAATCCTAGCTCTAGCAATTTAATGTTCACTAAATCATTAGGTAAACAAATTCATGCAGTTTAATGGTCACTAAGCTACACAGAATATGCAATCAAGCAATTAGAGAAACAAACAATAGCATGCTAAGTAATACAAATCGAACACAAGCAATTTTTACCAACTAAACTTAATCCATAAACATTGAACTATTCATAAGTTTGAAGCTTCATCTAGCTAAACAAGAGTAGTTAGATTCAGCTACTCATCCTAGCAACTAATAAACCAACACAGCTTAAAGTAATAAAAGACATGTTCTTATGTAACTAAAATATAAACCTTTATTCTTTTTTGTGTTGAAAACCTTCTTCCAGAACCCTTCTTTTGCTCTGAATCGTCTCCTGGAACTCTTTCCTTCAGCCAAAAGCTTCTTCCTTTCGTAATAATCAGGAGAACTTAAATAATCTCCAAAAACCCGCGCCACGTCGTGGCTATCCAGGCCACGTCGTGGGCTTCAAGCTATCCGTACCGTGCAACGAATCCTCCGCATCGCAATGTCTATCCTCTAGAAACCTCATGCCACGTCGTGGCCGACTTTGCCACGTCGTGAATTCAGTATTTATCATGGGTTTATTCTTTTCTTGTCTTTCAAGTCTCCCATGTTCCACATATTGTCACTTTTGGTCCCTCTCTTCGAAAATCCCTTTAAATGACTGAAAATAACAATTTAAAGTCATAAGTACCATTATTCTAAACATTTTATCAATTTATTAATAAAAATGTACTTAAATATTGCCTAAAAATAGGTATAAATATGGCAATATCACCAGTCCACATCTCATGAGGTGTTTTGGTAACCTTCTTTGTAGGGACTAGATTGTCACAACTAGAAATTTTGTGTCTTGTAATCACTACATTCAGGTAAAAGTGTAGAATCAAAAACCTAAAGAGCATGTATGATACTTACTCTATGACAACAAAATTTCAATCCAATACACCATACAAATACTACTAATAGTCAATAAGCAATTGGAAACCCTAGAAGTTCTTGTTAGGTCCATTTTGGACTAGGACTTCCTTATTGGACTCATTGGGCCAATAAGCTTCCAATTTGACTATCATTGGATTAGAACCTTTAAATGGGCTCTAATTGGACCTAATTCCATTTAATCCAATATTTTTGGCCATAATAGGCCTAGAATGAAATATAACACCCTAATGGACCTTATTGGGTCACAACAAATTCATATAGCCTTAATGGATCATAATAATCATACCTTGATGTAATAGGGCCGAAAAATTTCATAATTGAGCCATAAAATGGGCTTAAACAAAAGAAGCCCAATATTCTCCCTCTCCTTCTTCACTTCTCGGCCCAAACAACCCAACATGGAGGAGGGTTGACTTTCAAGTGACACCTCACTATTACCTCTTGGTTATCCATGCAACATATCTCATATTCCCATGCATATATCACCTCAAGGTCTACCTCTTCCTCTCTCTCCCATTCTCAGCCGATTTCAAACACACACACACACACAATTCTCTCACAACTCTCTCAAGAAAACTCCCTCCACTCTTCATCAAGATCTCGAAATTTAGAAGGTATTTCAAGAAGATATTTCCACAAATTCTTCATCTAAGGTAAGATTATGCTTGGATCTATGATCTAGATTCTTTGTTTTATCAAAAATCTCTTCCTAATCCATGCAAAAATCAGGATCTTACATCCTAGAATCACCTCCAGGCCGAGATCTTCATCAAAGTGTGCTAAGGCCGAAAATCACCAAACTTTCTTCCATTTCTCCTCCAAAACCGAAACCACACCCTAAGGTGAGCTTCATACCCCCTTATTTTCGGTTTTTATAAGTTTTGTGGGGGGGGGGGGAATACAAGCAAATGTGTAGATCTATCATTATGTGTATGCCTTGTATGATTTCTATGTTTATTTACATACTTTTGTGTGTTTATGGTGTTGAAACTAGTCAAAATGACCTAAAAATCGAGATTTGTGTTATGATGCATGAAACAAGTGCTAAAACATATCATTATACATAAGCCATTACTAGAAAAATAACCAAGTTGGTTTAGATGAACATCTTGGGCTAAAAATCACATTTTTGGACTTAAAATGCTAAGAATATGAAGTTTAAAGGCCCAAAATGTAAAAATACAAATTCTGGAGGTTAAGAAGTGTCAAAACAGTTTCATAAAAGAATTGTTGCAGAAATATACACTTTAGAATGTTTAAAATGTAAATTTCTAAACTTAATGGGCTAAAAATGAACTTTTCGGCCCAATAGGGGCCAATATGCGAAATTTTCCAATTTGAGGGGCTGAAACTGTGTTTTTCCGTAAACCAGTGGAATACTAGTGTTCCAAGTCCTTTTCAAAGGTTAAAAATGCTTTTCATAATTAAAAAGGACCAAAGTTGCAAAAATTTTCCAATTTGGGCCAAAAGTGTAAAAATTGCGAAAAAGAGAGGTTACAGCCGAGAAAACTATATTTTGAGCGACTAAAACTGTTTTCAACTAAAAATGTGCTGAAAAATATCAATTTCAATAAGTTTTGGTGTTAGAATGCCAAGAAAAATGGTTTAAGTACTAAACCGGAAATTAATTTATTCAAAGGGTTGAAAAAGTAAATTTACAAAATAAAGAGGGGCTGTAAACAGAAAAGTTTCAATGTTAATTCAATACATCCATTGTGATCAAATATTGACACTACGACTACCGACGAATTACAACACACAACAACACCAAAAATCGTTATCAAACGAATTGATTCGGTCTCGAATCAATAACAAATCCGAAACTACTAACACGACGACAACTCAATTCATACACGGAAAATTTGGGAATTCAATACACACGTGAGAGTGCACAGACGTTGATACACCATCTTTGGGCCCAAAAGTGTAAAATCTTGTTTGTTGGGCCTAGCTAGCCCAATGACCTGATCTTTAGGCCCGAAGACATCAACCTTACGAGTTGTTGGGTCTTACATGATCCAACACAGCATAAAAGGACTTTCAATGGCAACGTGCTGCTGGTCCCCAAGGGTCCTTCGGTACTGCTAGCAAAGTCGAGAATTCACCAATGCGAGTTGGGCTAAGGGCCCTTCGCATTCACTATAGCCTTGAACGACGTAGGGAATTACCTGGGGCTTCGCACTCACTTTTCCCCTCGGTCGTGGGGCTACATGAGTCCAGGTGGTTGGGTTAAGTGAATAGTCCGAGCGACGCCTAAGGGAATCGTTTGTACGGTTGTCAATGGGTCATTTTCATTAATGTACGTTTACAACAATTCACAATCCACAATTAATCCAATGTCCCCGGAGCTCAACGAATACACCTGTCGTAACGAAATAACGAAACATGAAATTATTTAATGCAAAGTAATGGGAAAACGTCGGGTTTTCCTAGGATTTTCAATTATTACACCTGCGAATTACATACCGAGTTTTACAAATCGTACTCTTACATTTATAGAAACAAAAAAGCATAGTTTCGGATCTTCACACCTTTTACTTTCGGGAATGTAATATTTTGAAACAATGTACTGAATGTAAACGCTACCAGTTGTAATATTCCAATGCTTGGTATTGTATGATGTTGTGTTTCATGTATATTCATTGTGATGGTATTCAATTGAGTCACGACAGCCCCCGGACGTTTCCGCCATCTGGTTCGGGGGTGTGACATAGATTAAGGATATGGGCGGCAATCTCTAAGTCATACCCCCAAAAAGAGATTGGTAGCGAAGCTCGACTCATCATAGAGCGAACCATGTCTTACAAGTTTTGATTACGCCTCTCAGCTACACCATTTAGTTGTGGTGTCCTGGGAGGAGTCAATTGTGATTCAATCCCCCACTCCTTAAGATAGTCAAGGAACTCGGTACTAAGATACTCACCACCTTGATCGGATTGAAGCATCTTAATGTTCCTGCCCAATTGATTTTCTACTTCCTGTTTAAATTTTTTAAACCTTTCAAAGGTTTCTGACTTATGTTTAATTAAGTAGACATAACCATATCTATTAAAATCATCAATAAAAGTCACATAATACCAATTAGCATCCCTTGTGGCGGTTTTGAATGGTCCACTTACATCAGTATTTATTAGGCCCAACAAACCCTCACCCCGTTCACAAGTACTAGTGAAGGGTGATTTTGTCATCTTTCCAAGTAGACAAGATTCACAACTATCATCCGATTTAAGGTCGAATGATTGCAAGACTCTATCCTTTTGGAGTTGGCCTATGTGTTTCTTGTTTACATGTCCAAGATGACAATGCCACAATGATGCTTTATCTAGGCTAGTAGAAGAATCAATATACAATACATTATTTCCTAAGTTGTCTACAACCGACACAGTTTCATACACACCATCACAAGGTAATGTTTTAAAATAAAACACATTATTAAAGAAAGCATTAATACCACCACATTCATTATCAAACGAAAAGGTAAAACCTTGTTTGTACAAACCATGAAAAGAAATAATATTTCTCGCCATTTAAGACGAGTACACACATTTATTCAAATCTAACTTTAACCCACTACTTAGCAACAAGGTATAAACTCCAATCTTGGAAACAAGTGAAGCCTTCCTATTTCCCATAATCAGGTTTATCTTCTCATGCTGCACATCCTCACTTCTTCTTAAGCCATGCAAATCAGAACATATGTGAGTACCACATCTTGTATCAAGCACCCAAGAGTTAGAATATGGTGAGTTATTAGACAATATTGTGTAAATACCTGCGTGGTTGGGTTTCACTTTCCCATCCTTTAGATCCTGCAAGTACCTATGGCAGTTTCGCTTCTAGTGCCCCTTGTCCTGGTAATAGTAGCAATCAGCATCCTTGGGAATGGTAGAAGGAGTGACAGAACCGCTTTTGGTCCTTGATGAGGAGCCTTCAAGAGACTTTCCCTTGGTACCCTTCGAAGGGGTCTTCCTTTTTTTCCATTTTCCTTGCCCGATAGCTAAAACAGGGGTAGATGTTGGAGTAGGAGTAGTAGAGATATCAACCGACTTACCCTTAAGACCGATTTCAGCAATCTTCAAGAGTCCTTGAAGTTTGCTAAGAGTAACTTCCTCCTTGTTCATATGGTATGTCATACAAAATTGGTCATTACAAGAAGGTAAGGAGTGCAAAATGATGTCAATTTCCAACTCCTCAAGGAAGTTCACATTTAGCTTGAGCAATCGGTCCACATACCTTTACATCTTTTGCATGTGGCCCATGATAGATTCACCATCCTTCATGCAGGTTGTTATCATGGAGGAGATTATTTCATACCGCTCCTGACGAGCACTCTAATGGTACCTTTCCATCAGGTCTTGGTGCATCTCAAAAGGGTAGAAGGCCTCATAAGACATTTGGAGCTCGGCTGTCATCGTGGCCATCATGATGCATGCCACCTTAGTAGCATATCTTTCATGCGTCCTGAATTCAACGATCTCCTCAGGAGTAGTAGTGGACTCATCAAGCTCCTTTAACTCCTTATTGAGGACATATTCCTTGTCCTCATAACGAGTAACCATCCTGATGTTCCTAATCTAGTCCATGAAGTTGGAACCATCAAAGATGACTCTCCCACAAAGATTCATGAGAGAGAAAGAGCCAGTTAGGTTAGAGCCTGAAGCATTGTTGTTGGAAGACATCTGCAGAGAAGAAAGCAAGTTTAGATTAGATATATAGAGTCATTAACAAGACACACAAATGTAATATTAAGGCTAGGATCCAATCACAATACATTATACTTAGAAGAAGGATGTCGTAATCTAAGTAATAACATATTTGAAAGGTAAGTGAATGACGATTCACCAATTCCCACCATGAAAAACAAAATGAATTATTAGGTTTTAATTGGATTTGAAATTCCTAGATTCTTTTGAGATTCATTAAACTTTTCAATGGCATGTTTCAATCTCGATTGTGCCCTTCAAGTTTTGTGACTGGGATGCCGAGGATCACAAAACAAGGTGTGAATAACCATACTAATTCACTTGGTACCCTTAATATTATCACCTAATCAATGTGCCGATTAACCACACACACTACATTGATCTATGACAAACATTAAGTCACCCTTCGTGATCCTTACTAGTCCAAGTTAGTGTGCCGGTTAACCACACACACTCCACCAACGACTTGGTAAGGTACAAAGTGTGAATTCCATGGGCTAGCACCATGTTCACATATTTCCTAAAGTAACTAAGATTGGGAATTAAAATATTTAGTTACTTTATAATAATCATTATACTTTTAATGAGAATTTAAAGTCAATGTCCTACCCGTTCGGCTAACGACTCTCCATCAATCAAGGAAGCGGTGGGTGAGAGTGGACACCCATTAAGCTGCCATTTTATAGGCAACAACCTTATACCCCCTTATAGACCGACTTCGTGAATGAGACCTACTAACAGTAAAATGACATATTCTTATACATATATATAATAATTAACGATTAATGTTATAAGTAGTATAAGTGTTGAATTTTAACTATTAAAACTCTAAGGGTTGGAGTTAAAGTTTATTAAAGTGTGTAAAACTTTACAAATTCCAAAACTTGAGGACAAGTTTTGTAACTATTCAAACCTTTTCATTTCATAACTTATGAATTAAAGGTTCATAAAAATGAAGAGTCTTCATTTTTATGTAACTTATGTGTTTTAAATGTGTGTTTAAAAGAAGTGACATTTGGATATCCATAACTTGAGGACAAATTATGGACTCCATTAAAACACATAAATGATCAAGAATTAATCCTAAACAATTCAGCAAATAATTCCTATCGTCTTCTAAATTCATCAGAACAAGAACATGATCATCAAAGTTTCAAGAATTATATCAACACATACAAAGCATGAGATTTTGATATAAGCTATTGTAAATGGATTAGAACAACCATTACACCAACTAAAACAAGTTTTAAAACACTAAAACAGTTTAGGGTAATGTTTCTAGTCCATTTCAAGCAGCAACATTCGAAAAACTACACTCTACATGACCAACTCGTCGAGTGCATGAACTGACTCGGCGAGTTGGATGAAAAAACACTTGGACTCGTCGAGTCCCCCCATGGACTCGGCGAGTCCCCTGTCCAGACAGCATGCAGTTTCGATTTTAAGCACAATTTTGCATCAAGTATCAACAAACAAGCCTAGGCTCTGATATCACTATTGGGATTTGAGCATTCTAACACTTCCAAAGTGTACATGCAAACATAATAAACCTTGGATCTATGTTTGTCTAAAACGCATGCAAAATTTGTTTTCCAAGGTTTATAATTTATCTAGCATGCCATGGGGAACTTTTAAACATAAAAGAACTAAATGAATTACATACCTTTTGATGAGTGTTAATTCCTTGGAGTTTGAGAGCCAAGCACCAATAATGTGAATGCCTCAAACGGAAATCAAAAATCACCACAAACTTGGAAAACCTTATGAAAGTGTATGCTTTGCACTAGAAATCGGCCATCACTTCTCACACACACTAGGGTGTCAATTCATGCAACCTGGGCTTATTTATATGGTGTAGATGATTAGGGTAAACCCTAATAACTCATGTATTTTCCTCTTCCAAGAATCCATGGGTTAAAAGCTCCATGGATCATCCATGGACTTCCATATAAGCTAAGCCCATTCCCAAATGAGTGTTAGCCCACACCATATAAATATAATAGCCCATGATTTAATTAGTCTTCCTTTTCATCACTAAATCAATTCATAATTAATTTAAGATTAAAACTTAATTAAATAACATCACTTTATATTAATATATTATAACTTATAATATATTAATAAAACATAATTATACAATTCTCATAATATCATCCATAAATCGTTTGGGTGAAGTGCAACCCAAATGCACCATGCCGGGTCGGGTCAAATATATACCAAATAAGTTATGGACTTAGATGCCTTATCCAACACATCTGAGATAAGCAAAGACCAACATAGGAAGTTATTACTTTTTGTAGCTTTCAAAAGAGAGAAGGTTGATAACATTTCTTATGATTGTAAGAATACCATTGCTGAATTTGATAGAATTCCTGATGATAGGTACGCTTATGGAATTGTCAAAATTGATGAATATCTTGATGCAGATGAATTACTTGATATTGTGAATGATAGCTTGACCAAAATTGAACAAATTAAAATTTTGAAAAGAACTGAGAATTCGACATCTGATTCTCAATCTAATTTTGTTGATATCGAAGATAATTCTGATAATATTAGTGAAATTAGTGATATTGAGGATGTTGATTGTTCTGAATTGTCTATCGTTAATGTTACATCTAAGACTAAAGGAAAGGAAAAGTGTAATGATTCGTTGGTTAAGATTGACACTGACAAACCTTCAACTTCAAAAGTTTGTGATTTCTATCATGTGAGTGTTAGAGATAGTCAAACTGATAGCAGTGATGACGAAAATGATGATGAAGTTTCACAAAAACCAACACAAATAAACAAAGGTTCTAAAGAAACATAAATTCCACGAATTGTTGTTGATCAGGTGTATGGAGAAATGGAAAATTTCGACAAAGTAATGACTGAAAAGGGTGCTCATTATCTCAAAGCGAATACGCTGGTGTATCCGAACTTCAAATGTACTGATGATGTCATCTTTCCAAATCAAGTATTTGTGACAACAAGAAATGTCGATAAAAGCAAACTTGAATTTAGCAAAATGGTTGAACAAGATAACAAACATACATCTGATGAAGGATTCTTTTCAAATCAAAGTAATATCAAAAATAATATCACAAAGAACACTTACACTTTTCAAAAACAAAAACCTCAAAGAAAGTGGGTTGAAAAACAAGTTTCAAAAGAAATCCAAAATCAAGTTGTTGAGGATGTTAAAAAAGTTGTTAAGATTAATTCTCAGGAATTTAAAGACCGGGTTGACAAGTTTTCGAAAGATAATGAAATTTCAAACAGACAAGCATGAAAGAAAATTTTCTGGCAAACTATTGAGTCTCAAATGCAACAAAAAGGTTTGAACAAGAACTTGTCTTAACAGAAAAAGTCTAAATCTGTTCAGACAACTTCATCAAAAAATTCAGACAATCAGAAAAATCACGCTCAATTTAAAAAACCATTGTCTAATTCCATTCCACAAACTACATTTTCGAAATCTAAACCTCAAACAACTACAACGTTTTTGAAAAATTTCACTCATTCATACAAGAAATTTCAAAATCAACATTCCACAAATCAATTTCATCATTATCCACAACAACGATTTCCTCAAAATCGATACTTTCAACACACACATTTTCCAAATCACTCAAAGAAATTTCAAAATGGATTTTCTTAAAACATAGATGTAGAAACCAAAGTAAAAAATCGAAAGCCTGAAAACTTTCATCCTAAATCATATGTTGACTTCACCCCATAACGTCCAAAATTTCCACATCCATTTGTGAAAAAAATTCGAAAGTTTCATATACTAAGGGTTTCTCTAATGTGAAGAACATAAACCATTGGCTTGGAGGAAAAGGAAAGATATATCAATCACGAAAATTCTCACATCAACAAATTCAAGAAGCTTATGAGACGTATCTGAATAATTCTTCCAATGGAAGTTCGTCTTCGAAATAATCAAATATTTCTGTGAAGGCTTGGAAACCAGTTTCGAAAGCTAAGCTAGTTGAAAAACAAACTGAGAAGAAAAAGGCGAATGTCAGTGGCAATCCTAAACCTCCAAAAAATTATGTTTATGTCCCTTTGTCTAATGATGTGGACTTAATTGAGACTTTCAAATCAAAAGTTCGAGATTGGGATTTACGTTCTTCATTTCACTCTATCTTTAACATTAATTACCAAGGACCAAAATAGCCTTGGATACCTAAATTCTTTCATTAATTGCAGGTGTTGTGTGACGAGCAGTATGACGATAAATGGTACATTGATAGTGGTTTCTCTCGTCACATGACTGGAAAGCAGGAGAATCTGCGTGATTATTGAAGTTTGAAGAATGTAGGAGTGGTGAAGTTCGGAAACAATCTCAAGTGTCAGGTAAAAGGATATGGCAAAGTCACGAATAAAAAGTTTACTGTTAATAGAGTGGAATATGTCGAAGGTCTTCAACATAACTTGATAAGTGTTTCGCAACTTGTTGTGGGCACTGGCAATCAATTGGTGTTTAATAAGGAAGGTAGCATAATTTCGAATGTCAATTCAACATAAGTTTTGCTCAAATCCAAATGAAGAGGAGACATGTTTACTCTGGACATAAATCCTATTGTTTGCAAACCCTCGGTGTGCTTACTTTCAAAAGCTTCATCAAATATTAGCTGGCTTTGGCATTGAAGACTTTCACATTTGAACTTTCGAAATTTGGACAAATTTGTGGTTCAAGATCTGGTAAGAGGTTTAACTGTTTTAAAGTTTGATAATGATACTTTGTGTGCTGCATGTGAATTAGGAAAACAACATAAGTAATGTCATCCGATTACCATTTATTCAAAAATTGTCGAACCATTGGAATTACTTCACATTGACTTATGTGGTCCATCGACAGTTGCAACTCTCAACAAGAAATGGTACATTCTAGGTATTATTGATGATTTTTCTCGATTTACTTGGGTTTATTTTCTCAGGTTAAAATTCGAATTTGCTCAAATAATGATTGATTTTATCAAAAAGATGGAAACTAGCTTAAAGAAAAAGGTTTGAAAAATAAAGAGTGATAATGGTTCCGAATTTAAGAACAATGTTCTTGATTCGTTTTTAGTCGACAAGGGAATTTCGCATAATTTTTTGTCACCCTACACACCGCAGCAAAATGGTGCTTTTGAAAGGCGAAATCGATCTCTTTGCGAAGAAGCACGAACAATGCTCATTTATGCAAACCTTCCTCAATTTTTGTGGGCTGAAGCAGTCTCAACTGCATGTTTTACTCAAAACAAATCTTTTATTCATCAAAGATTCAACATCACTCCTTATGAAATTATCAATACCTGAAAACCTAATGTCCAATTCTTTCATATTTTTGGTTGCAGGTGTTTTATAATTAATCTCAAGGATAATCTTTCGAAATTTCAGTCCAAAGCTGATAAAGGAATTTTCTTGGGATATTCTAACAATTCAGTTACATATCGCGTGTTGAATAAACGAACAAGGAAAATTGAAGAAACTTTCAACCTTACCTTCGATGATTATTATCTCAAACAAGGTAACAAGTGTTTCGAACAAAAACAAATTCTTAATGAATCAAAAGATACATCTGAAAGTCTAGATTCATGTGATTTTGATTAGGATTTAATTTTTGGTGCTCCTGACAGGGCTGCGGATGCTGAAATAAATGTTCAAGATAATCAAATTTCGGAATTGTCAAAACATTCTGATATTTCGACGTCTACTTTAGATGCAACTAATGCTCAAAAACATTCATCATCTTCTGTAAATGGCGAAAGTATGCTAAATAATCCAGTGAAGGGGGCGCACTTGAATTCGAATACTCATATTAAGGGGGAGCATTCTTTCGAGGGGGAGAATAGAAGAATGGATGCTAACATCGAGGGGGAGAAACATGTGGATACTAATGTCGAGGGGGAGAAACCTAAAAAAGAATTTGCCGAGGGGGAGCAACCTAAAAATGAATTTGTCGAGGGGGAGCAAAATATGTAGATTAACAATCAAGATGAAACTTTTCATGATCTAATGGATAATGTTTCTGTTACAAGTTCTGAAACTGAAGATATGTTCGAAGATGCACCTTTAGATTTTCATCCAGCATATCCTCTAATGGATAGATAGGTTAAAAGTCATCCTAAAGAACAAGTGATTGGGAATCTACATGAAGGAGTATTAACAAGAGCTCAATGGAACACTCTAATTTGGTTGTTAAAATGCAATCTGAATTAGCCAAATTTGAAAGAAACAAGGTTTGGAGATTAATTCCTAAGCCAAAAGTTGTTTCAATTGTCGGATTAAAATTGATTTTCAAAAATAAAACTGACAAAGATGGTAATATTGTTCGAAATAAAGCAAGGCTTGTTGTAAACGGTTATTTGCAATAAGATGGTATCGATTATGAAGAAACTTTTGCCCTTATTGCAAGACTCGAGGTTGTTCAAATATTTTTAACCTATACAACACATAAAGATTTCGATGTTTATCAAATGGATGTCAGTGACAATAGTCAATTTCGGGTCGAGTCAAAGTCAAACAAAGTCAACGAGTCAAAACCTGGCGACTCAATTAGCCCTTGTATACTAGGGTTTACGTTATGTAATTACTGTTCAACTCACTATTTTAATAAGAAAACATCAATTGGAAAATTCGTTTGTTTGAATTTCCTTAGCCTTGATAATGCTAAACAATGAACCAAAGCGATAAAACACTATTTCACACTCATCGTGAGTGTGTAGGACACTAAAACATGGCTTAACGGGGTTTACGGATCTTGCGTTGCGAAGCCGGATACCCAAAAAGGTCATAAATAGAACCTCTCTTAAATCTCTTTCACTCTATCTCTCTATATTACAAATCTCTCTCCGTATGTGAAATCTCTACAAGTATGTCAAATCTCTCCCAAATCTCTCCAAGAATGAGAAATCTCTCCCAAATCTCTCTACATATGTGAAATCTCTCCAAGATTGTGAAATCTCTCCCAAAATCTCTCAAAACCCCTTTCGATTTATTTTGATCATTTGGGGGCATCCAGGTACTTGGTTTGGTGAGAAAACACTCAAAAAGGGGAGATATTTTGGAAAATAGCCCCACAGGGCCGAAGCCTCTCTATAGGGGCCAAGTCCTCTTGGATCCGAGGCCACAATGATCTGAGTCTGAGGCCCTTGAGCAGCCGCACTCTTTGGACCGTAATGGGGTAGCCGCAGCAAGCCGACCGCAGCCAGCGAGCCCCCTGCAATAGTAGCTCGGATCCGCATCATCCCCTTCTCCTCAGACCGCAACCAGGCGACTAAGCCACTTTGGTTTTAGGCTGCTGATGACCGAGACTTCGCCCTGAACATCGGATTTCAGCACCTTCTACCCGGTTTTCGATATTTTGAGCATTTTAAGCCCTTTTTAATTATTTTAACGTGGGATTTTCTCCAAAAATCATATTTTAACATATAAGACCCTAAATATTCATAATTTAGACATATTTTTTATGGAAATATTTATTAAAGAATAAAATCTATTAAGTGAGATCTTGAGGTGGAGTGTGGATCTTGCCATAATATTTGACACAAACAACCACCCCATGTCCATTCCTTTGACCAGCCATTGTACTCCCCACTACTCCTAGTCACCTCAAGGCACTACCCTACTCCTTCCCCAGCAAATTCACGTCCAAATGAGCTGGAGAACTTTCTTTCACTCTTCACTTCACTCATTTTCCTCATTTCCTCCAAGTATCAAACATCACTTTTCTCTCAAATCCTCTCACTTAAATTTCGAGATTTAAGGGCTGATCATCAAACTTTCTCTCATTTTTGGTAAGTTTCGTCATTCTCCTTTTGGTTATTACATTCCCTTTACTCAAAATTATAGATTGCTTACACAAACATCATCACATTCATGCTAGATCTTCGAATCTTCAAGTGATCCTTCAAGTGTTCTTGAGTTGAACACTTCTCATCTTCAACATTCACCCACTGAAATCACTCAAGCTGAGTTCATACCCCTGTATTTTAATGTCTTCTTAAGGTTTAAGGGGGGAATACAAGTTAAAACACCAACAACCTAACTAAACTTTTCTAACAGCTTTCATCAGAAAAGTTGGACTCCATTCATGGACTTTTTTGGACATTTAAACATTTTAGGTCTAAAAAATGTATTAGGTGCAAATATTTCAAGTTCTTACCTTTAAAATGACTGCTTGCACATCTCCATACGACGTTTCTACAATTTATGGTGATTTTTAAAAAACTGCCTATCATTTCAAACATCAATCCGGACCAGTCTGTGATTATAGACTTGTTCACACAAGTTAGAGGTCCCTAAAAATCATGAGAAAAATCATAGAGAAACTAGACTCATTTTCCAAACTGTCAGAATTTTTGGATTCTGATTTGGACCTTTGATGACTTTTTACAAATTTTCTAAGAATAGGGATAGAAAATGTTATCAATAGAAAAATACTATTTATTTCATTTCACCTTGTAATATGTTGAGCAAGGTGTATATCTTTATGTGATTATATGTTATTGAAATATATGACATTATTGTCTTAGTATGTAGACATAACCAGTTAACAAATGGAGTTTGCAAGATAAAGCATAGAAATAACGATTTGTTATAATCATAGCACATCTATTACATACAAACATTTGAATAAACTATGTTAAAGTATAGTTCATGTACATTACCAGTTTTACCCTTGTTTTGATAAACTATAATAGGTATAGTTTATGATACATCACAAAACACACTCATACAAAAAGGGTACATTTATACAATAAGGAATTTCCAATACATTACACGTGAATTCGTTAATGACTTTTGTGAGACATTCGCTTCACCTTACCAATAAGTCCTGTATTGTAAACAGAGTCTCCTGGAGGGAGAGCGTGATAGTTGTATATAGATCTATATTGGGATTGACAAACCCACACCTGAGCTGCTTGCAACAGCTAGACCTGTAGGTCTGTGGTGACAAATGTCATAACAGTTCCGGGGAACAAACATAGAATTTACGGGGAATTCATTTAGATCAAACAAGTTTACCTAGATTTAAACTTGCATTATTTTATCATAAGTATAGCAAATTACTTGTACACCTCGGTTTATGGGTTTTAAGACTACTTTTACATATTAAGGAAAATATTGGATTTTCTGGAACAAACACCACTTTTACAAGAAAAAGCTTTTCATAAACTGCCTACAAATGCTTATGAACTCACCAACCTTTGTGTTGAAACTTTTTCAAATAACTTGTATTCTCAGGAAATCACTAAACATGTAACCAAGTGCTTTTGAGGATGGAACGTTAAGACGTTAAACATTTCACATTTTGTCAACATATTGTAATTGATTTGGAAACATGTAATTCATACAATGATGTAACTTTTTCAATTATATATATGTTGGTTGTGTTTGCTTAAATCACTATTATTGTTATGATGCTATACATGAAGTCCTCCACCCCTGGATGTTTCCGCCATCCTTGGTTTGGGGGTGTGATAGATTGGTATCAGAGCACGGTTTATAGTGAATTATGTATATCAAACAACATAAGATATACGAACTATAAACACATTTGGGACTAAAAGAATCTGAGTTTTTTTAAAAACATTTTAACGGGTTATACTTTTAGAAAATAAATAGTTTTCTCGTTTAAAAGTATACCTACATGCATTACATACTCGCGTAGTGTCATAACTAGAAGAACATAAAGTAAAAGAAGAAGAGTTGAACGCTACGAGTATGCCTTGGTATGAGTAATCAGTTCTGGGAAGGATATAGCCTGATCAACTATATCTGTCCGAGAAGTGACTTACGCATACCGGGGGATAGTCGTAGGGGGCAACAAATCTAATAACCTAACTTCACTCTACAAATAATGCTCTAAGAACCAAATCTAAATATTTAAAATACTATAGGAGTATTTGTATGTTGCTATAGCGCAATGTTATTATTATTAACCATTACCTGCTTCTTACACCCCTATTCTTGCGCAGACGACATGGCAGGATTCCACTTACCAGGAGATCCATATTTTCCCAATCAGGGAAATGCTGGCTGGATTGAAGAAGAGCCCAAAGATCTAATTGAAGAGGACCCCGAAGAGGATCCCGAAGAGGAACCCGAAGAAGAAGAAGAAGAAGAAGAAGAAGAAGAAGAAGAAGAAGAAGAAGAAGAAGAGGTAAATGAAGAAGAAGAAGAGGAGGTAGATGAAGAAGAAGAAGAGGAAGACGACGAGGTAGATATGGTTGAGGACGAAAGTGAAGAAGAACCAGAGGAGGAAGTCTTGAACCCTCCTTACATCGCCAGGGTGCCCGCGAACCGCTCTGGCCACAACGGGCCTAAGCCCCGTTGGGCAACCATGATCGAGAGGTGGAGCCGACAACAACGTCAACGGTCACCACATGGCGACCAACGAGGTTACTATGACCTCAGCCATGACGGACTGGCTGACAGAGCCCTCCCCGTCATGGTCCAACACATCACGAACTTGGGGAACCAGAGTAGGGAAGTGGCAGATCAGGTTCGAAATCTCAGCGCTGTTACGACAGCCACCGATGCACGCACCAGGGATTTGGAAAGGGACTTCTATCCAGTGGACCAACTTGTCGAGGACCTTACCACTGATCGAGCGGAGGTAAGGGAGTACCAGGAGAGGCACGTAGCTCTCGAGGAGAGAGTGATCGCGGCCGAACGCTAGATTGCAGAGCTTCAGGGAGCCTCGACCTCATCCCAGGGCCACCATGGACCAGATGCCACCCGCCGCGAGTAGTGTTCGCATTGTTCATGTTTTGTTATAAAACTAGGATTTCGGGTATGCGTTGGTGCTACTCTTTATTGCGGATAGGTTGGCCCCGCGACTAAGTGACTACACTAGTCGAAAGGGCTTTTGTGCTGCCAAGGATCATCTTTTATTTTGATGTAATGTAAACCCTTGTGAGGTCAAATTTTCTCAAAACAATATGTACTAAAAAGTTATCAATGAATTTGGCATGCATTTTACTTCATTGGATGTTGACATGAACCAAGCACATGACTCTGTTTGGGTCAACACTATTAAATTCATAAGTTTAATTGCATAAACTTTTCTATGAATTACCTGCTAATGTAATAAAATCAAGGCATAATACAAATGAGATAAAAACCAGTAACACTCGACTCGTTATTACTATTGAAGTCCTACCGACTTGTCATTTTAAAATTATGAGAGAACTATGCCACCAAGGAAAAGACCAAGACCTTCCAGTAGCGCAACACCACCTTCTCCGCCGCTGCCACCACAATTTGACCCAGCAATGTTCCAGGCTGCAGTAACAGTAGCTGTGGCGGCAGCTATGTCATAAATCGGCCCTAATGGCAATGGTGGTTCCAGATCTAGTGCCACACCCTCTAACCAGGGTGATAGTTCGGGGCACACAAAGGATTGCACCCACAAGGACTTCACAAATGGCAAACCTGATACCTTCAATGGGAGCGGGGGCGTCATCACACTGATGCGATGGTTCGAAAGGACCGAAGCAGTCTTCAAAATCTGTGCTTGTCCCGAAGCAAGTAAGGTCAAGTTCGTGGCATTCACTTTCACCGGTAGGGCTCTCACTTGGTGTAATGGCCAAGTTAAATCACTTACTCCTGCAGTGGCTAACTCCATAAGCTGGGAAGATTTGAAAGCGTTAATGCTAAAGGAGTATTTCCCGAGGGGCGAGATCCAAAAACTCGAAGAAGAAGTCTGGAACCTCAGAATGTCGGGCACAGATCTTGAAGCTTGCACTGCCCGGTTCAATGACCTAGCGCTCCTCTGTCCATCAATGGTCACTCCAGAAGGGAAAAAGGTGGAACGATACCTCTGGGGACTATCATCCCAGATTCAAGATAGTGTACTGGCCTCGAAACCTACTACCTTTGAGAGTGCCAAGGAATTGGCACAGCAACTTATCGATCACAGGGCCAGCCATGGTACCGTGATTGCCACCACCGACCATGCAAAAGGAGGAAACCACAAGTAT
Organism: Lactuca serriola; assembly: GCF_051521515.1. Classification (NCBI taxonomy): domain Eukaryota; kingdom Viridiplantae; phylum Streptophyta; class Magnoliopsida; order Asterales; family Asteraceae; genus Lactuca; species Lactuca serriola. The sequence goes on from NC_136412.1 coordinate 104,370,411, forward strand.
AAGTTCTAGAACCATAAAAAGAAGCAACCGGCACTGGACCCCGTAAAGAAGCAACAGACTGTTGCTATCCGTCCTGCCACTACTGCTACCACTCCAACACCACCAAAGCAATATGTTGGAAATCTTCCTAAGTGCAACAAATGCAACTACCACCACAATGGTGCTTGTCGGGAAATGCACTGCAAAAGCTGCAACAAGAAAGGGCATACAGCTCGTTTCTGTAAAGGGCCAGCACAACCGAGCAACCAAGTTGTCAATGAAGGGGCAAGCCAAACCTGCTATGGATGTGCTGAAGCAGGACACTTCAGGAGAAACTGCCCCAAGGCACAAACTCCTAATGCTGGTGGTGTAGGGAGGGTCCTAGCAATAGGACATGGGGAAGCAGTCAAGGATCCTATAGTGGTTACCGGTACGTTCCTCCTCAATAACTCTTATGCATGCGTACTTTTCGATTGTCGGGCAGAAAAAAGTTTCGTGAGCCACCAATTCAAACATTTACTTAAACAAAATCCCCAGTCATTAAAAGATTCATACATCGTAGAAATGGCAAACGGAAAGGTTGAGCGCGCTAATGATATTTACATAGGGTGTACCCTCACTCTAGAAAACCATTCGTTCAAAATCTATCTAATGCCAGTCACAATAAAAAGTTTCGACATCATCATTGGTATGGATTGATTAAGTGCTAATCGTGCCGACATTTTATGTTACGAAAGGGCCGTCTGCCTCCATCTGCCAAATGACGAAACTCTTCTCGTCTATGGCGATAAACCCAGTACAAACCTACAAATCATTTCTTGTGTCAAGGCTCAAAAGTATCTCCGAAAGGAATACCATGCCTTCTTAGCCCACGTCGTAGATAAGAATCAAGGGGTAAAGGACATCAAAGACATTCCGGAAGTGTCTAACTTCCCCGACGTATTCCCAGAAGACCTGCCAGGTGTACCGCTCGCACGACAAGTCGAATTCCGAATCGACTTGGTTCCCGGTGCTACCCCCGTAGCCAAACCACCATATCGTCTCGCGCCAGCAGAAATGCAACAGCTGTCTAGTCAATTGAGCGAACTATTAAGCAAGGGATTCATCAAACCGAGCTTTTCACCCTGGGGAGCACCATTTCTATTTGTGAAAAATAAGGATGGAACCTTTCGCATGTGCATTGATTATAGGGAGTTAAACAAACTTACCATCAAGAATCGATATCCCCTACCCCGAATCGACGACCTCTTCGACCAACTTCAGGGAGCAAGCTACTTTTCAAAAATCGACTTGAGGTCGGGTTACCATCAATTGCAAGTTCAAGAAGAAGATATCCCCAAGACGGCATTCAGAACTCGCTATGGACACTACGAATTTGTAGTGATGCCATACGGATTAACAAACGCACATGCGGTGTTCATGGATCTGATGAACCGAGTGAGTCGACCCTTCCAAGATAAATTTGTGATCGTGTTCATCGATGATATCTTGGTCTATTCAAGGAGCGAAGAAGAGCACCGACAACACCTGCGACTAATACTGGAGACTTTAAGAGCCGAGAAGCTTTATGCTAAGTTTTTGAAGTGAGGATTTTGGCTCCAAGAAGTGGGATTCCATGGCCATGTGGTTAGCAAGAAAGGGATTCACGTGGATCCCTCAAAAATCAAGGTGATCGAAAACTTATCAGCACCTACAACGCTAACAGAAATCCGACAATTTCTGGGACTCGCAGGCTACTACCGATGGTTCATACAGAACTTCTCCAAGATTGCTAAACCCCTTACCACTTTGAATCAGAAAGGTGTGATGTTCAAGTGGGAAAATAAACAAGAAGCCGCCTTCCAAACGTTAAAACAAGCCCTATGCAGTGCGCCGATCTTGTCTCTCCCGGCAGGAACTGATGACTTCGTGGTGTATTTCGATGCTTCAAATAAGGGTCTCGGATGCATGCTCATGCAGAGAGGGAAGGTCATCGCTTACGCGTCAAGGCAACTTAAGACCCACGAAGTTAACTATACTATCCACGACCTCGAATTGGGAGCAGTAGTGTTCGCCTTAAAGATCTGGAGACACTACCTCTACGACACAAAGTGCACCATCTTCGTCGGTCACAAAAGTCTTCAGCATATTCTCAATCAAAAAGAGCTCAACATGCAACAAAGAAGATGGGTAGAACTACTGAACGATTATGAGTGTGAAATCCGCTATCATCCGGGCAAGGGCAATGTTGTAGCCGATGCCCTAAGCAGAAAAGAATATTCGGGTCATCGGGTGAAGTCATTGACAATGACGATCCATTCGCACCTGGTCACACAAATCAAGGAAGCTCAACTTGAAACCTTGAAACCAGAAAATGTGACAGGTGAGGCATTGAGAGGGATGGATAAAAACCTAGAAGTCAAGGAGGACGGAGCTCGCTACCTCATGAACCGGATCTGGACACCGAAGTTCGGTAGGTTTCGGGACATTGTCATGAACGAAGCACACAAGACTTGATATTTCATCCATCCAGGGTCGGATAAGATGTATCTAGACCTCAAAAAGTTATATTGGTGGCCGAACATGAATGTTGAGATTGCGACTTATGTGGGCAAGTGTCTGACTTACGCCAAGGTCAAGGTGGAATACCAGAAACCCTCAGGACTACTACAATAGCCTGATATACCTTAGTGGAAGTGGGAACGGATAACCATGGACTTCATAACCAAGCTGCCTAAGACATCAAGTGGGCTTGATACCATATGGGTGATTGTAGACAGATTGACTAAGTCTGCGCACTTCCTGCCGATAAAGGAAACCGACAAGATGGAGAAGTTAACCAGGACATACATTAAGGAGGTTGTGCGACTGCATGGTGTACCAATATCCATTATCTCCAACCGAGATAGTAGATTCACCTCGCGATTTTGGCAGTCCCTACAGAAATCTTTGGGAACTAGGGTAGACATAAGTACGGCCTACCATCCACAAACCGACGTGCAAAGCGAGCACACCATACAGGCATTAGAAGACATGTTGAGAGCCTATGTGATAGATTTTGTTAAGACATGGGATACCCATTTACCGCTTATCGAGTTCTCCTATAATAACAGTTATCACACTAGCATCAAAGTCGCTCCATTCGAGGCTCTCTACGGTCGCAAGTGCAGATCACCCATGTGTTGGGCCGAAGTGGGGGATACCCAACTAGCTAGGGGGCAAGTCCTTAACAGCGCCCTCACTGGTCCTAAAATCATATGAGAGACCACGGAAAAGATAGTCCAAATTCGAGAAAGACTGAAGGCTTCTCGTGATCGACAAAAGAGTTACGTAGACAAACGACGCAAACCCTTGGAATTCCAAGTGGGCGACCGGGTACTACTAAAAGTTTCCCCATGGAAAGGAATGATACGATTCGGAAAGCGAGGGAAACTGAATCCAAGGTACATTGGGCCATTCAAGTTCCTCTCCAGGATTGGACCAGTGGCATACAAACTTCGGTTTCCTCAAGAACTTGATAAAGTACATCCTACATTTCATGTATCGAACCTTAAGAAGTGTCTGTCTGACGAAACACTCGTAATACCACTCGAAGAAATCGAAGTTAACGAAAATCTCCACTTTGTGGAGGAACCAGTCGAAATCATGGATTGAGAGATCAAAAGAATGAAACAAAGTCGTATTCCCATTGTGAAGGTTCGTTGGAATGCAAAATGAGGATCTAAGTTCACCTGGGAACACGAGGATCAAATGAAACAAAAATACCCACATCTCTTCCCAAACTCTTGATGTCGCAGTCAGAATGTAAATTTTGGGACGAAATTCCCTCAAACGGGGGGATGATTTGACAATAGTCAATTTCGGGACGAGTCAAAGTCAAACAAAGTCAACGAGTCAAAACCTGGTGACTCAATTAGCCCTTGTATACTAGGGTTTACATTATGTAATTACTATTCAACTCACTATTTTAATAAGAAAACATCAATTGGAAAATTCGTGTGTGTGAATTTCCTTAGCCTTGATAATGCTAAACAATGAACCAAAGCGATAAAACACTATTTCACACTCATTGGGAGTGTGTAGGACACTAAAACATGGCTTAAATCTCTTTCACTCTATCTCTCTATATTACGGATCTTGCGTTGCCAAGCCGGATACCCAAAAAGGTCATAAGTAGAACCTCTATTAAATCTCTTTCACTCTATCTCTCTTTATTACAAATCTCTCTCCGTATGTGAAATCTCTCCAAGTATGTCAAATCTCTCCCAAATCTCTCTAGGAATGTGAAATCTCTCCCAAATCTCTCTCTGTATGTGAAATCTCTCCAAGTATGTCAAATCTCTCTAAGAATGTGAAATCTCTCTCCATATGTGAAATCTCTCCAAGATTGTGAAATCTCTCCAAAAATCTCTCAAAACCCCTTTCGATTTATTTTCATTATTTGGGGGCATCCCGATACTTGGTTTGGTGAGAAAACACTTAAAGAGGGGAGATATTTTGGAAAATAGCCCCACAGGGCCAAAGCCTCTCTATAGGGGCCAAGTCCTCTTGGATCCGAGGCCACAATGATCTGAGTCCGAGGCCCTTGAGCAGCCACAGTCTTCGGACCACAATGGGGTAGCCGCAGCAAGCTGACCGCAGCCAGCGAGCCGCAGCCAGCGAGCCGCAGCAAGCTGACCGCAGGCATCGAGCCCCCTGCAGTAGTAGCTCGGATCCGCAGCGTCCCATTCTCCTCAGACCGCAACCAGGCAACTAAGCCACTCCGGTTTTAGGCTGCTGATGACTGAGACTTTGCCTTGAACTTCGGATTTCAGCACTTTCTACTTGGTTTTCGACATTTTTAACATTCTAAGCCCGTTTTTAATTATTATAACGTGGGATTTTCTCCAAAAATCATTATTTAACATATAAGGCCCTAAATATTCATAATTTAGACATATTTTTTATGGAAATATTTATTTAAGAATAAAATCTATTAAGTGAGATCTTGAGGTGGAGTGTGGATCTTGCCATAATATTTGACACAAACAACCACCCCATGTCCATTCCTTTGACCAGCCATTGTACTCCCCACTACTCCTAGTCACCTCAAGGCACTACCCCACTCCTTCCCCAGCAAATTCACGTCCAAATGAGCTGGAGAACTTTCTTTCACTCTTCACTTCACTCATTTTCCTCATTTCCTCCAAGTATCAAACATCACTTTTCTCTCAAATCCTCTCACTTAAATTTCGAGATTTAAGGGCTGATCATCAAACTTTCTCTCATTTTTGGTAAGTTTCATCATTCTCCTTTTGGTTATTACATTCCCTTTACTCAAAATTATAGATTGCTTACACAAACATCATCACATTCATGCTAGATCTTCGAATCTTCAAGTGATCCTTCAAGTGTTCTTGAGTTGAACACTTCTCATCTTCAACATTCACCCACTGAAATCACTCAAGCTGAGTTCATACCCATGTATTTTAATGTCTTCTTAAGGTTTAAGGGGGGAATACAAGTTAAAACACCAACAACCTAACTAAACTTTTCTAACAGCTTTCATCAGAAAAGTTGGACTCCATTCACGGACTTTTTTGGACATTTAAACATTTTAGGTCTAAAAAATGTATTAGGTGCAAATATTTCAAGTTCTTACCTTTAAAATGACTGCTTGCACATCTCCATACGACGTTTCTACAATTTATGGTGATTTTTAAAAAAACTGCCTATCATTTCAAACATCAATCCGGACCAGTCTGTGATTATAGACTTGTTCACACAAGTTAGAGGTCCCTAAAAATCATGAGAAAAATCATAGAGACACTAAACTCATTTTCCAAACTCTCAGAATTTTTGGATTCTGATTTGGACCTTTGATGATATTTCTACAAAGTTTCTAAGAATAGGGATAGAAAATGTTATCAACAGAAAAATACTATCTATTTCATTTCACCTTGTAACATGTTGAGCAAGGTGTATATTTTTATGTGATTATATGTTATTGCAATATATGACAATATTGTCTTAGTATGTAGACATATACTAGTTAACAAATGGAGTTTGCTAGATAAAGCATAGAAATAACGATTTGTTATAATCATAGCACATCTATTACATACAAACATTTGAATAAACTATGTTAAAGTATAGTTCATATACATTACCACTTTTACCCTTGTATTGATAAACTATAATAGGTATAGTTTATGATACATCACATAACACACTCATACAAAAAGGGTACATTTATACAAAAAGGAATTTCAAATACATTACACGTGAATTCGTTAATGACTTTTGTGAGACATTTGCTTCACCTTACCAATAAGTCTTGTATTGTAAACAAAGTCTCCTGGAGGGAGAGCGTGATAGTTGTTTATAAATCTATATTGGGATTGACAAACCCACACCTGAGTTGCTTGCAACAGCTAGACCAGCAGGTCTGTGGTGACAAATGTTATAATAGTTCCGACGCCCGAAGAACGTCGATTCAGGCCAACTAGGTCATAGTATGGTTATAATAGCTCACATTAAGTATTAACAAACATAGAATTTATGAGGAATTTATGTAGATCAAACGAGTTTACATAGATTTAAACCTGCATTATTTTATCATAAGTATAGCAAATTACTTGTACACCTTGGTCTTTGTGTTTTAAGACTACTTTTACATATTAAGGAAAATATTGGATTTTCTGGAACAAACACCACTTTTACAAGAAAAAGCTTTTCATAAACTGCCTACAAATGCTTATGAACTCACCAACCTTTGTGTTGACACTTTTTCAAACAACTTGTATTCTCAGGAAATGAATAAACAGGTAACCAAATGCTTTTGAGGATGGGACGTTAAGGCGTCAAACATTTCACATTTTGTCAACATATTGTAATTGATTTGGAAACATGTACTTCATACAATGATGTAACTTTTTCAATTATATATATGTTGGTTGTGTTTGCTTAAATTACTATTGAAATTGTTGTTATGATGCTATACATGAAGTCCTCCACCCCCGAACGTTTCCGCCATCCTTGGTTTGGGGGTGTGACATGTCAAATGTGCATTTTTAAATTGTGAACTCGAAGAGACAGTGTATGTGGAACAACCTCCAGGTTTTGTTATTGAAGAATATCCTGATCATTGTTATATTTTAGATAAAGTTGTGTATGGGTTAAAACAAGCACCAAGAGCATTGTATGGGACATTAACTTCTTTCTTAAAACAATCAAAATTTAAACAAGTATCAGTTTATCCCACTCTCTTTCGAAAGAAATTTGGGGATCATCTAATGCTCGTTCAAATTTATATGGACGATATTATTTTTGGCTCTACTGACCCTACTTTATCTAGTGAATTCGAAAATTTGATGAAAAGCAAATTTAAGATGAGTATGATGGGCAAAATTAACAACTTTCTTGGGTTGAATATTCATCAAAGCAGAGAAGGAATTTTTATAAATCAAGAAAAATACACAAAGAATCTTCTTGAAAAATTTGGAATAACGAATAGCATGAAATTGCGAGTGCCAATGGTGATAGGAACAAGGCTTACACTTTCTTTAGATAAACCCACAGTTGATCTTAATTTATACAAAAGCATGATAGGTTCGTTACTTTTGTCTGGCAGCAAGTCAACATGACATTATGTTTTCTGTTTGTAATTGTGCTATATATCAATCGAATCCATGTAAACCACATTTAATAGAATGAAGAATATTTTTCGATATCCCAAAGGTTCTATTTTGTTAGGATTATAGTATCCTTCGAAATCAGGATTCTTCATTCAAGCATTTTCTGATGCGGATTTAGGGGATGCAATCTAGACAGAAAAAGTAAAGTGGTGGATGTCAACTTCTTGATAAGAAGTTAGTAAAATGGCAATCGAAAAAGCAAACTTGTGTTTTGATTTCAACAGAAGAAGCTGAATATGTAGCTGCTGTAGCTTGTACTTCTTAAATTATCTGGATACAAAGCCAATTACGTGACTATGCAATCAATAGGAAGAAAACTCCTTTGTATTGTGATTCTCAAAGTGCTATTTGCATTTGTCACAACCCTGTGCAACATTCGAAAGCTAAGCATATCGCTCTTCGATATCATTTTATAAAAGATCATGTTGAGGATGGCAATACCGAAGTATATTTTGTGACAACAACTGATCAACTTGCTGATATTTTCACAAAGCCACTTGATGAAAAATCGTTTGTTCGAATTTTAGCAGGATTAGGAATGATCGCAGGAGGTTCAGTTCCAGGATGTGATTCGAAAGAATGATAAGATGAAAAAGGATGACAGCTGTTCAAGTCAATGGTTACTATTCATAGTTAACGTTTCGCTTTCGACATTTTGGTGAATGACAACCATGAAAAATCTTCGTGAGTTTGGTACATTTACTTTCACTGTTTTCAAAAAAAAATCGAAAAATCAAAAATACCAAAAAGATTATACTTTTTTTTTGTTTTTATATTTCGAAAAAACAAAAATACCAAAAAGATTTTACTTTTGTTTTGTCTTTATATTTCAAAAAATTAAAAACTCCAAAAAGATTTTCTTGTTTGTTTGTTGGTTGTTTTTCGAATTGTTGTTACAACTTAATGTGAAGATCATTGATGGTTCATGCTTGCAGTTCTAGGGTCAGGTATATTTTCAAAAAACTTTGTACTAGTTAGAATGTCCCTAGAAGCATGTTGCAGCATGTTGACTCAAGCCTCATTTGACTCAATGTGTGATTTAGAAGCCTTAATGAAGTTTTCATCATGGAAATTTCTACCCAATCAGGCTATATTCACATTAGTCCATGAGCTACCATACTCTACTAAAATGAGTTAAGAGTATTCTACTTGGTCCTACAAATAGAAGTGGTACATTCGAATTTCTTTTAACAATCTTTTTGATCCCAAAGTTCTTACACATTCACACACAATGACATATGTCCAAGAGATCTCTGGTACAACCAATCAGGATTTAGACATATCAGCATTCTTTGTTAATGATCTAACATCATGATACCGTGATGAAAGTGAAACCCTAAATATCGAACCCATTAAGGAATTGACGGGGAACATTGTTCCAAATTTAACGAAACATTTGTTTCTGTACCCTTTTTGATATTCCAAATAATATTCAATCGTTTTGAGTGGTATTGATCAAATGTTCAAAACCCAAGACATTTGTTTCCCAACAAGATCCATCTAATATTTTTGTTTTCTTGAATATGATTTCAGTGTGAGTATTATTTGTTTCGTGAAGTTACTTACAAAAGTTTAGCCTACTTGTCACTGACTACACTGGTTAAACAAGTAATTTCTGTTACAATTACTCACATTTATGTTAAGTGCTGATATGTAACGAAATATTAAACCATCCATGAAGCTTATTAAAAAGATGCCCTTTGATACTTCTTATCAAGTATTCAATTGTAATTCACGGGAAACCACACAAGTTGTTAGTCATCTCTCTTGATGAATAACAAAGCAATCTTTTCCTGGGATTTATTTACTTTTATGTCGAAGATTTCATGTTTCGACATCACAAGTCCAAATTTTTCTTTATTTTCTTCTAATCTTTTTATTTGATAAACTATACTCATGAAATCCTTGAGGTTCTGAGTATTACCAACTCAGGCTGATGATTTCAATAGTCTGGCATATGACTTCGCTTTTCCACCCAAAAGTGAAAGAGCCTTGCCTCCATTCCAAAGGTTTGTAACAGTTGTTATTCCATTAAGGCATGTAACCAGGCTGTATGACTAGATGTTTTGTATTATGTCCAAATTTCAAGGAGAAGTAATGTTCACTTTATCACGCGTGGCTACTTTATTGGCGTATGGGTGTGGTTTTCAAGGTGCCACATCAGATTTCATTTATTGTTGATCCCGCTTCAATTTCAAATCCAAGTGTCACCTATAAAATGGGTTTCAAGGGTTCATTACATGGTTACGCTTTTAGAAAATTCCCCAATCACAAAAGAACTCTTTGATGATTCTTCTTCAAACCCTAATCATGGCTAATCCTGTACCATCTCAAACCACAGAAGATTTTTCTTCCCAACCCATCATGAAACTTCAGAGCAACAATTATCAGGTTCAAAATGATGTAACACTTTACCCTGAAGAACTAAAGATGTTGTGTAAGATCCGGAATTTCAGGTATTATATCTATTCATTTTATTTCAAGTTTTGTGGAAGAACTCGGCGAGTTGGTGCGTAGACTCGCTGAGTAGAGACGCGATTTCTCACCCGGATTAATGACCGGACTCAACGAGTCGCATTGGTGGACTCGGCGAGTCAGCGCTGTTTAATGAAACCCTAATTTATCGGGTTTGGGACCTATTTATAGGGCCTTATGGCCGTCATTTGTGCTCACCAGCCCCCAGAGCGAAACCCTAGTAAGATTGAGCGTTTGGAGTGAGAGATGGAGCCATTTTCGACCTTGGAGGTGTTGTCTAGCAAGGAAAAGGAAGCTATAGCCAAGAGGAAGCAAGAGGGTTAACTTCCTGAAGATCTGAGGTCCAGAACATCACGTTTGAGGTACTATTTTCGAACCATTTTCTGTTGTGGTGACGTTCATGTTGATTTAGGGCTTATGGCCGTCATTTGTGCTCACCAGCCCCCAGAGCAAAACCCTAGTAAGATTGAGCGTTTGGAGTGAGAGAAGGAGCCATTTGCGACCTTGGAGGTGTTGTCTAGCAAGGAAAAGGAAGCTATAGCCAAGAGGAGGCAAGAGGGTTAACTTCCTGAAGATCTGAGGTCCAGAACATCACGTTTGAGGTACTATTTTCGAACCATTTTCTGTTGTGGTGATGTTCATGTTGATTTAGGGCTTATTGAGCCCTTTTTGTGACTAGATCTAGTGCTCCCATGGTCCCTTAGCAAGTTAGGTTCTGGATCTGGACCCTTGGAGGTCCAGAGTACTTCTTTGTCCAAGCTTTATATGAGTCTATGGAGGTTTTGGTTTGAGATCATTGTATTTGAGGTTAAAACACCATTTATGAGTCAATAGGTGTGATATGAGTGCCAAGACATAAACTTTACGTGATAAATAAGCTTGCAAAGACTGGATCTATGAGTTAGAGGAACAGATCTGACCTCAGAAGGTCGTTTGGGGTTGTGCATGGAATGCACTCGCCGAGTCTATTGGTAGACTCGACGAGTTGGAGCGGGTTGTCTCGTGTTTTCGAACCAGGGGTTGAGTAACCGAGTTGGGTGAGTGACTCAGTGAGTCGGAAGGGATTCAGAGAATCGGGTCCCCATAGAGACTCAGCGAGTCCACGCCAGACTCGGCGAGTTGGGTTGACCGTTGACCGTTGACCAGAGTTGACCGGTGTTGACTTGATAGAATTAGTCAACCCTAGTTGGGAAAATGTTAATTAGAGATGTATTTGTGTCATAGGAGGATTATAGCTCGGGAGATCGAGCACTGGTGATTTCAGGGATTTACGAGTTACCGAGATACGCGAGGTGAGTCTTCTCACTATACTTTACCTTGAGTAGGTAATTAGAGTTATGTGATACAGTGTTGTATGCTATATATGTGTTATGTGTTGCACTGCATTATTCTATGTGATTTATGCTGTGTACGCTTCAGAGTTAGAACCGGAAGGTTCACAGAGATAGACCCTGAGGCTTCATAGAGTTGGGTGCACGGACCCAAAGAGTTATAGCCTCGAGTGGCTAATATGTGTTATATTTATGGTATTTTGGGGAACTCACTAAGCTTTATGCTTACAGTGTTTGGTGTTAATTATTTCAGGTACTAGTGAGGATCGCGGGAAGGTGCCGGCCTGATCAGTACACACACGGGATTTTTATGTTATGAGATCTTGGGATTGTTATAAGCTATGAATTTGAGTTTCAAACAATGATGTTTTTATGAATAATAAATGAATTATGTTTTTATTAAATTGCGAAAAATTGTTTTGAAATTCACGGTGTTACAAGTTGGTATCCGAGCCTTGGTTTGAGGGATTCGAGTACACCTTCGGGCGTATTTGAACTCAAACTGAGGATTCGAGAAATATTTTCAAAAAGAGTAAAAAAAAATTTGGAAAACGCAAGCAGAGTCGTGTGTACGATCAGTCAGCACCCGAACGGTGATTTCCCAAGATACCTTTATGTTATATGCTTATGATGTTGATATGATGTATTCTCATGCTAGAGTGGGATAGGTACTCCTATTAGGACTAGAGTGGCCTGATTTGTGATGCCTTAGCCTAGGGAAAGGTGAGCTGCTATGAGATGCTTGAGAGTGATTAGGTAGCAGCGAGGAGCTTATGAGGGATCTGTTAGAGAAAGGATTTTGCATAATAGAGTACTTAGGACTTGGGATCCTAGGAGGAGGACTTGAGTTGTATACTGATGTGGTGTGGAAGGTAGTATTGGGCCCATACTACTGAAAACACCAGGAATGTGTACGGTTCAAGTAAGAATCTTTGGGATGCCGGGATCAAGGAGGGACGAGTTATCGAGTTCGAGTATACTCGAGTGAGTTTCTAATATATCGTATGTTGTTTTTCAGAGGTAGATCATGGTGAGGACACGTCATGTGCCAGAGAGCAGCGAGACCAGTGATGAGGAGATCTGCCGGATCATCCATGAGGAGGTGGCTGCGGCCATCAGGGCAGAGATACCAGAGATGTTCGGGTCTATCAAGACCACGCTGATTGAGACTTTTGACGAGCGTTATGTCGCCCTTTCCGAGGCTGCTATTGCAGCGGCCACCGCAGCCATTGCTGCTGCTAGGCTGCAAGGGGGTGACTCGTTGTTGTTCAGGGAGTTCAGCAACACGAAGCCACAAGAGTTTGATGGGACGCAGGATCCGATTGTAGCGATGAGATGGGTATCTGACATTGAGGGGTGTTTCTACACATGCTCGTGCCCAGAGCACTTGAGGGTTCGGTTTGCGCTGAACCAGCTTCACCTGGGGGCGAAGGATTGGTGGAAGTTCACGACAGCACACTATTCTCCAGCAGAGCTTGCTGCGGTGACCTGGGAGAGGTTCACCACCATGTTTCATGATGAGTACGTTCCCCCCGTTGAACGGGATCGATTGGCATAGGAGTTTTTGACCCTCAAGAAGGGTACAGAGTCCGTTACGGTTATTGCCAGGATGTTTAATGAGAGGGCGATGTTCTGCCCCGAGCACGTGTCTACTGAGCACACACATATGAGCCATTATTTGAGTATTTTGAGGAGAGATATTCGGGAGTTCGTGGCGAATTCCTCATACCGGACATTTGCCGAGCTTCAGGCAAATGCCCGGAAGAGGGAGATTGAGCTAGAGACTCGGGCTAGGGAGGAGGCGGAGTCTCAAGGGAGGGATCGGCGACCGGCACAGTCCCAGCCAGCAGCCAAGCGGGCCAAGCCCGCTGATCCCAAAGCAGGGAGCTAGAAGGGCCGCACTTGTGGAAAGTGCGGCAAGGGTCATGATGGAGTTTGTAGAGCTGGATCTTGCTACAAGTGTGGCAAGGAGGAGCATATAGCCAAGGACTGCCCCAAGGGGTTTGCAGTGTGTTTCCACTGCAACCAGACTAGACACCGGAAGGCCGAGTGTCCGCTGCTGCGAGGGTCAGCACAAGGAGCTTCTCAGGGGACTGCCCCTGCTGCAATTAGAGCTTCGGATAGTCAGCCGGTGAAGACCGAGACGTCGAAGGCTTAGGGGAGAGCCTTCCAGATGACTGCGGAGGAGGTCCACGCAGCGCCCGATGTCGTGGCTAGTATGTATTCTTTCATGTATTTATTTTAATGTTTGAGATTTTGTGGTTATTTTATGATTATGCGTAGGTACTTTTCTTGTGAGTTCTGTACCTGCTTTGGTGTTATTTGACTCGGGTGCGAGTCGATCTTTTGTATCGTGGGCTTTTAGTCAGCACATCAGTATTAGTCGGGAGGCATTGAGTCGACCTCTGAGAGTCTCCATCGCCGATGAGAGAGCAGTGTATGCCACGGAGGTGATTCGAGGGTGTGTACTCGAGATCTTTGGTGTAGAGTTTCCTATTGATTTGGCCCTAGTTGCGATGGGGGACGTCTGTGTCATCGTAGGCATGGATTGGTTGAGCAGATTTGGAGCCGTTATCGATTGCGAGCGGCAGCTGGTGACTATACGAGACCCAAGTGAGGGAGTTCTTACGGGGTACGGCGAGGGTACCCATCCCGATTTAGCGTTCTGTTCGGCTGCTAGAGCGAGACAGAGCCTACAACAGGGTTGTAGTGGTTTTGTAGCATATGTGGTGGATACGAGAGTTGGTGCAGAGAGACCGAGTTCGGTTGAGGAGGTTCTGATAGTGCGGGAATTCCCAGACGTCTTCCCCGAGGAGTTACCGGGTGTGCCTCCCGAGAGGCAGGTTGAGTTTCGCATTGATTTGATTCTGGGGGCAGCTCCTATTGCCAAGGCGCCCTATCGCCTTGCGCCTCCAGAGATGCAGGAGTTATCCTCGCAGCTTCAGGAGCTGCTTGGAAAGGGGTTTATTCGGCCGAGTAGCTCGCCGTGGGGAGCACCGATCCTTTTTGTGAAGAAAAAGGATGGTTCGCACCGAATGTGCATAGATTATCGAGAGCTAAACAAGTTAACGGTCAAGAACCGTTATCCTTTGCCGAGGATTGATGATTTGTTCGATCAGCTGCAGGGAGCATCTTGGTTTTCCAAGATTGATCTGAGATCTGGATATCATCAGATGAGGGTGCGCGAGGAGGATATCTAGAAGACTGCGTTCAGGACTCGTTATGGGCATTATGAGTTCGTGGTGATGCCATTCGGGCTCACCAATGCGCCTGCAGCGTTCATGGATCTCATTAACAGGGTATGCAGACTGATGCTGGATCGATCAGTGATTGTGTTCATTGACGACGTTTTGATATGTTCGAGATCCAGGGAGCAGCATGAGGAGCATTTGCGAGAAATCCTCAGTGTGCTGAGATCAGAGAGGTTTTATGCCAAATTCTCCAAGTGCGATTTTTGGTTACGAGAGGTGCAATTCCTTGGTGACCTTGTTAACCAAAAGGGGATCTTGGTCGATCTGGCCAAGATCGAGGCAGTGTTGAGCTGGGAGGTGCCGAAATCTCCTTCCGAGATCAGGAGTTTTCTAGGGTTGGCCGGCTATTATCGGAGATTCATCAAGGATTTCTCCAAGATTGCTGTTCCTCTCACCAGGTTGACCCGGAAGGGTGTGGTGTTCAGCTGGGGCCCCGAGCAGCAGGCCTCATTTGAGACTCTTCGCCAGAGATTGTGTGAAGCCCCAGTGTTGGCTCTTCCAGAGGGAATGGAGGACTTCGTGGTGTATTGTGACGCATCGATATCTGGGTTAGGCACAGTGTTGATGCAGAGGGGGCATGTGATCGCGTACGCGTCGAGGCAGCTGAAGCCTTACGAGGCAATGTATCCCACCCACGATCTAGAGTTGGGGGATGTGGTGTTCGCCCTCAAGATTTGGCGCCATTACCTGTATGGGGTTCGGTGTACGATATACACGAACCACAAGAGTTTGAAGTATTTGATGGATCATCCAAACCTGAACATGCGTCAGAGAAGATGGTTGGATGTAGTAAAGGATTATGATTGTGAGATCCTTTACCACCCGGGCAAGGCTAATGTGGTAGCCGACGCCCTGAGTCGTAGGGCAGAGAACGCCCCGATTCGGGATATTTGTATAAGACTGACGGTGATGACTACGGTGTTAGACACCATCACAGGGGCTCAGGCTGAGGTTGTAAGATCGGAGAACCGTAAGAGAGAGCGAGTTATCGGTCAAGTGTCAGAGTTCGTGACCGATAGCAGAGGGCTTATGACCTTCCAGGGTCGAATTTGGGTACCGTTTGTTGGAGGAGCGCATACCATTTTGATGGTGGAGGCACATAGATCGAGATTCTCGATCCACCCCAGGGCCACTAAGACGTTTCTAGATCTTAAGAGAGAGTATTGGTGGCCTTGTATGAAGAGAGATGTGGTGTGGTTTGTTGAGAGGTGCCTAACCTATCATAGGGTTAAGGCCGAACATCAGATACCGCATGGTAAGTTGCAACCTCTGAAAATCCCAGAGTGGAAATGGGAGCAAATATCCATGGATTTTATCACCAAATTGCCGAGAACGGCAAGGGGCGTCGATGCGATTTGGGTGATAGTAGACCGTCTGACAAAGAGTGCTCACTTTCTCGCCATTAGTGAGAGTTCTTCAGCAGAAAAGTTAGCAGAGGTCTATGTGCAGGAGGTGGTATCGCGGCTTGGGGTGCCGATCTCGATCATATCAAATTGGGATGTGCGTTTCACTTCCAGATTTTGGAAGAAATTCCATGAGGAGTTGGGTACGAGGCTGCATTTTAGTACCGTATACCACCCACATACTGACGGTCAGAGCAAGCGGATGATTCAGATGCTCGAGGACATGCTTCGAGCATGCGTGTTGGATTTTGGCGGAAGTTGGGACACGTATTTTCCCTTAGCAGAATTCTCTCACAATAACAGCCATCATTCGTGTATTGGTATGCCGCCTTTTGAGCTTTTGTATGGGAGGAGGTGTCGGACTCCCATTTGTTGGGGAGAGGTAGGGCAACGAGTGATGGGTAGCACAAAGATTGTGCTTCAGACGACAGAGCAAATACAGCGGGTCAGGCAGAGATTGTTGACCGCTCAGAGTCGCCAGAAGAGTTATGCGGATAGACGACGATCCGAGCTTGAGTTCCAGGTCGGTGATTATGTTCTCCTGAAGGTATCTCCTTGGAAAGGAGTGATTCAATTCAGGAAGAGGGGCAAGCTAGGGCCCCGGTATATTGGGCCGTTCAGAGTGATAGCAAGGGTGGGCAGGGTAGCATATCGCTTGGAGCTACCTGCGGAGTTGGAGCGGATTCATAATACCTTCCACGTGTCTCAGTTGAGGAAGTGTATAGCCGACGAGTCGGCGGTAGTGCCGTTAGAGGACATTCAGGTGGATGCGAGCCTGAACTACGCGGAGAGACCAATTGCGATTGTGGATCGAAAGATCAACGTTCTGAGGAACAAGGAGGTGCCTCTGGTACAGGTTCAGTGGCAACATCGGAAAGGATCCGAGTTGACTTGGGAGCCCGAGTGAGAGATGCGTGAGCAGCATCCAGAGCTATTTCAGGAATGAGACTTTGAGGGTGAAGTCTAATTCAAGTGGGGGAGAATTGTAACATCCGGAATTTCAGGTATTATATCTATTCATTTTATTTCGAGTTTTGTGGAAGAACTCGGCGAGTTGGTGCGTAGACTCGCCATGTAGAGACGCGATTTCTCACCCGGATTAATGACCGGACTCGACGAGTCGCATTGGTGGACTCGACGAGTCCGTGCTGTTTAATGAGACCCTAATTTCTCGGGTTTGGGACCTATTTATAGGGCCTTATGGCCGTCATTTGTGCTCACCATCCCCCAGAGCGAAACCCTAGTGAGATTGAGCGTTTGGAGTGAGAGAAGGAGCCATTTTCGACCTTTGAGGTGTTGTCTAGCAAGGAAAAGGAAGCTATAGCCAACAGGAAGCAAAAGGGTTAACTTCCTGAAGATCTGAGGTCCAGAACATCACGTTTGAGGTACTATTTTCAAACCATTTTCTGTTTTGGTGATGTTCATGTTGATTTAGGGCTTATTGAGCCCTTTTTGTGACTAGAGCTAGTGCTCCCATGGTCCCTTAGCGAGTTAGGTTCTGGATCTGGACCCTTGGAGGTCCAGATTACTTCTTTGTCCAAGCTTTATATGAGTCTATGGAGGTTTTGGTTTGAGATCATTGTATTTGAGGTTAAAACACCATTTATGAGTCAATAGGTGTGATATGAGCGCCAAGACATAAACTTTACGTAATAAATAAGCTTGGAATGACTGGATCTATGAGTTAGAGGAACGGATCTGACCTCAGAAGGTCGTTTGGGGTTGTGCATGGAATGCACTCGCCGAGTCTATATGTAGACTCGAAGAGTTGGAGCGGGTTGTCCCGGGTTTTCAAACCAGGGGGGGTTGAGTAACCGAGTTGGGTGAGTGACTCGGTGAGTCGGAAGGCATTTAGAGAATCGGGTCCCCGTAGACACTCGGTGAGTCCACATCAGACTCAGCGAGTTAGGTTGACCGTTGACCATTGACCAGAGTTGACCGGTGTTGACTTGGTAGAATTAGTCAAAGTCAACCCTAGTTGGGAAAATGTTAATTAGAGATGTATTTGTGTTATAGGAGGATTATAGCTCGGGAGATCGAGCACTAATGATTTCAGGGATTTACGAGTTACCGACATACGCGAGGTGAGTCTTCTCACTATACTTTACCTTCAGTAGGTAATTAAAGTTATGTGATACAGTGTTGTATGTTATATATGTGTTATGTGTTGCACTGCATTATTCTATGTGATTTATGTTGTGTATGCTTCAGAGTTAGAACCGGAAGGTTCACAGAGATAGAGCCTGAGGGTTCACAGAGTTGGGTGCATAGACCCAAAGAGTTATAGCCTCGAGTGGATAATATGTATTATATTTATGGTATTTTGTGGGAACTCACTAAGATTTGTGCTTACACTATTTGGTGTTAATTGTTTTAGGTACTAGTGAGGATAGCGGGAAGGCGTCGGCCTGATCAGTACACACACGGGATTTTTATGTTATGAGATCTTGGGATTGTTATAAGCTATGAATTTGAGTTTCAAACAATGACGTTTTTATGAATAATAAATGAATTATGTTTTTATTAAATTGCGAAAAATTGTTTTGAAATTCACGATGTTGCATGTTGATCGTGGCGCTACAATATTCTGTTTTGAAGACAACAATGTTTCATTCTTTTGCAATTCCAATGTCTTGGTTATCACTAGCAGGTTCTACGACTACGTATAGCAAAACCTTAGATTGAATCACCTTCAATTTGATCAATGATAATAATTTATGGTTAACTAAGAAGCTTTTCTGTAAAATACTAGAAATCCCTAACTCACCTACTTTTTACAAAGTCACAAATAAGCAAGTTCTACACATGTTCAACGAGATGGGTTATTAATCCACTCCTACAAAGATTCGTGAATTCAAGAAGTCCATCCTTCCGTGTATTTGGAATTTTTTGTTTGGTATTTATATTCGTTCTCTTACTAGCCAGAATGTTGGATTGGATAAAGGGTGATTAGAAGTTTATGCCATGGTGGCTGGTATCTATTACGATCTTTCCGTGGATTATGCTACACAGATGTGGAAGGAGTTTCTTAAGAGTGTGGAAAATGCCAATGTAGTAAATGGAATTTCATGTGCAAACTGGAGTTTGATTCTTCGATTTGCATACGAAAAGGAAGGAATTCAAGTACCAGCTGATGAGGCTACAACAAAGTTTTTGAAGTACAATTTTCCGAAGGCTGTTGAGGATAATGTTGAGGAATTTCCTAGTGTTGCTAGGATTCCTGTAGTATGCTTAAGAAGGTGGATTCTTCCAATTCAGTTTACAGGCTTACTTGAAAACAATCAATCCCTCTATTCAAACTGGCATTTTGTTGTCTCGATCTGATGAGGGTCCTCCCAAATGTTCTAGATGTTCGAAGAAGGTAGAGGAGAGTCCTACGAAACCGATTCAGGAGAAGAAGAAAACAAAGTCTCCAACGAAGAAACCAACAGATGAAGTCTTTGTTACAAAGCCTGAGGCAACATCTGGTGCCACGAAGACTGATGATCCTTTAAAGGAAGTGGTTCCTTCGAAAACTATAGTGTTCAAGAGACTCAAGAAGATTGCTCATAGGCCACAAAGCTCTTCTGATAAATCTCCAAGTTTTTCTCCATCTATGGTTCGAAAACCACATGTTACGAGGAAAGGTGTGGTGATTCGAGAAGTTCTAGTTCCCATCTCACCTTCATCAAAGAAGCGTAAAGCCGAAGATATGGCTAAACATATTTCGAAGAAACAGAAGAAGAGGGTTTAAAAATTGGCGATAAATGATGAATCTACTAAAGACGAAGTTCTTCAGGATCCAACAGTTACAACATCTCAATTCGATACTTCAAATGTCTTCCTTAGTTTCTCAATCAGAACCGATTACTGTTTCTCTTCCATTGGAAACACATGTCGAAACAACTCAGTCTCAAGGTACACCAATCATTGTTTCCTCTACTTTTGAAACTTCCACCATAGATACTACAACTACTTTACCTCCATTTGTAACCACTCCTCTTGACACACATCCACCAACTTTCGATAATATCCTCAACCAACCAATTACTTCCTTATTTTTCTTCCGAATCTACTGATCCGCCAGTTACTCATACGGAAGCTCATCATTCATTTGATGATGATGAAAACGTTTTTGGTGGAACCTTTGGAGATATTCAGTTTGATACTGAAGAGGAAGAGATTATTGTCCACATGATACTCACTGGCAAACAATTCAAAATCCCGAATCAGAAGCTTAATTCATTATTGCAAATTCAAGCTAATGAAGGAGGGAAACATTCGGTATCCAGTCTCGAAGTTGATCTTATGCTCAAAAAGCAAGCAGGCTATCTTCATGAGGCCATTTTTGAAGTGGATCGAAATAGTGAGAAGCGTGTGAAGATCCAATTGTCTACTTTTTCTTCTGATCTTCAAGAATTGAAAGGTGTTACAAAAGAACGTCACATTTTATTTTTTCAAGATGTTAAGAAGGTAAGGGCAGATATGAATTTAAAGATTCAGGAACAATGGGAGGATATGAGCAAAGAGATAGCAGTTGTGCAACAAGATTACGCTTCTCTTAATCAGAAGATGGACATCATTGCGGATGCAGTGTCAAAATTTATCAAACTCTATGAAGTTCTTGGCCCTAAGGTTGACCGAATGTCAAAAGATGAAGTTCAAAGCTTTTCAGAAATCAACAAACTATTGACTGAATTGAAAGACCTTGTTTCAAAGCCAGGGTCATCTCCTTTAATGTCACACCCCGACCGTCGGCGGACACACCGGGCAGTGTAACGTCATTTCTTGTATCATAGTTATCAACTTCTTGAAAACACATGCATTTTAAAATACGTCAACATAAAGTTGGTGACTTCACAGGTTTTGGCTCCATATAAAAATATTACATTTTCCATGTTCAAAAAGTATAGTTTTGAAAGTATCATTATGACTCTCAAACATTTAGTATATATATCCTAGGTATAATGGTTTACTTTCCAAATAAGTGTTATACCGAAACGTTCTTTGAACCAAGAGTATAAGTATAAATGTTTATAATTCCATACAATCTAATTTGCTACGTATAAATCTTATTTCAATTCTATACGAATAAAACCGCTACGTATAAATCTATTTCAATTCTATACGAGTAAGTAGGATAGGTATAGTGGTCTACTTATTATAAAAGTAATATACCTACTAGATTCTTATACTTAGAGTATAAATCTTTGGGAAACTTATACTTAACATTCACACTTGTATATCGACAAAGTATAATGCTTCTAAAGTTATGCTATCATGAGTCTGTAGCTACGGTTGTATGACTTAGTTATATACCTCTAGTTATTATTACAAGGATCACACCTTGTGGTAGTACAAGGATCACACCTTGCGGTAGTACAAGGATTACACCTTGAGGTAGAAATCACTGTTATATTCTAGACAAAGCGGTATATGGACTGAAACAAGCACCAAGGGCCTGGTATGAAACGCTAACCAAGTTTTTAAAGATGTCCAAATTCAAACAAGGTTCAGTTGACCCAACCTTCTTTCATAAGAAGGAAGGTAACCACCTTATGATTGTTCAAATCTATGTCGATGATATCATCTTTAGCTCAACGAATCCTAGCTTAACGGCTAAATTCAGAAAGCTGATGGAGACTAAATTTGAAATGAGCTCAATGGGTCCGATTAACTTTTTCCTTGGTTTAAATATTAGATAGGGACCCGAAGGCATCTTTATTAACCAGGAAGCTTACACGAAGACTCTCCTTGCTAAATTTGGCATGATGGGAGACTCAAAGGTTAAAGTTCCAATGGCGTTCGGCACCAAGCTCACTCCATCCTTGGATAAGCCAGCAGTCGATATTACGCTATATCGCCAAATGATCGGTTCTCTAATGTACCTTACTGCTAGCAGGCCTGATATAATGTTTTCGGTTTGTTACTGTGCTAGAGTTCAGGCGAATCCTCGTGAACCTCACATGCTTGCAGTGAAGAACATACTCTGGTATCTCAAGCGAACTACCTCTCTAGGCTTATGGTATCCATCCAACTCAGGCTTCTTCGATCAAGCCTACTCAGATGCAGACCTTGGAGGTTGTGGACTAGACAGGAAAAGCACCACTGGAGGCTGCCAATTCCTTGACATGAAGTTGGTTAGTTGGCAATCAAAGAAACAGACCTGTGTATCTCTGTCTATCTCTGAAGAAGAATACATCGCAGCTGCCTCCTGTACATCTCAAGTGATTTGGATCCAAAGCCAGCTCCGGGACTATGGACTCAATATGAAAAAGATCCCACTATATTGCGACTCTGAAAGTGCAATTAGGATCTGTCATAACCCAGTGCAACACTCCAAGACTAAGCACATAGCACTGAGGCATCACTTCATTAAGGATCATGTGGAAGATAGGAACGTCGAAATACACTTTGTTCGAACCACTGATCCACTGGCTGACATCTTCACCAAATCTCTTCCTGAAGCATCTTTAACAAAATACTACAAGGGCTAGGTATGATGGAATCGGAGTCAGTACCAAAAATTACCTCTCAAGATCAAAAGTAAGAAGCGAAATAGACCGAACGTTCGGGTTTGGGTCTTGTGCTAATGTACCGAAATGAACCGAACGCTCGGGTTCGGTTGCATAATCTGCTTTTCGCTCATCACTCAAAGGTAGTTTCCTTGGTTGTAGATCTTATGTATAATTTTTCCAAATTCATTTATCTTATTGTCAATGTTATTCTCTTTTTCAAACCTATTTTCTTTGGCAACCGAAATAAACTGAACGTTCGGGTTCGGTTCCAAAATTTTTCTCACCCGAAATAGACCGCATGCTTGGGTTCGGTTCCAAAGTTTTTCCCAACTGAAATAGACCGAACGCTCGGGTTCGGTTCCAATTTTTTTGTGTTTATTTTCTTTTGTGTCTTATTTTTTTTCATATTATCAAAAATTCCAAAAATATTTTTTCTCGTAAATTCAAAAACTCCAAAAATATTTTAATTTTTTATTATTTTATTTTTTTTATTTTTTTATTTTGGCTTTTTTTTTGTCAACTTGTGGGTATATCATTTCATTAGCTAAGTGTCCCTAGAAGCATGTTGCTGTATGTGTCGAAAGCCTCACCTGATTCTGAATAATAAGCCTTACTGACTTGGTATAAACAAACCTTGTCTTCCCAATTAGGCTTTCATATTTATTCTAATCATGAGCTACCTAACTCTCTTCTCACATGAGATATGAGTTTTCTGCTTGGTCCTATTTTTTATAGCAGAGGTACTTTGATTTCTTTACACCATCTACATTGCATTTCTCCATCACATTCGCTTCACAAACGTAACCCTTGAGACTCTCAGAAATTACCACTGAGGTTTATGGTTGCACAATTTCTGCGTTTATGATCTTAGCTTCGTGCCACTACATGCTAAGTGAAACCCAATATTCAAATACCCAAGATGCATTGACGGTGAACAATTAATTTGTTCTAGCTTTCACTGATGAATTGACGGACTTATCCATGGGGGTATAACATGAAATCTCTATTTTTCTTTTGAGTGATTCCTATGAAATTGTTAAAAACAATAACATTTCTTCCCTTGGGATCTAGTTTTAATTTTTGTTGAGATTTTATAAATTTCCTAGCCAAATCAAATCTCCAACCTACTTGTTCAACAGACTACACCGGTCTCACAAGTACTTCGTTTGATTTCTGTCTTATATCAAGACTAGGAATTTTGAATCGAAGCGAAAGCCACCCTCATAAGCCTAATTAAAAGAAGCCTTTCAACACTTCTTAATAAGTGTCTGATCGTTATTCAACGGGAAACCACACAAACACTTTAAGGTCTCTCTTGACTTTGAATGAAGAGATTCGTGCCTGGGATCCTTTGTTTCGTGTCTTTATTGACATCACATATTTTCCCAAAAGTGTTGTTTTATTTCTTTTCTTTTACACACTCGACACGAAAATCTTTTTGATTTTCCAAAATTCAGGTTCCATTAATTTCAAGGAGTTTTAATTGGCTTGGTTGTTATAAAAGATTGTTGTGAATTTTAATCCACGTGGGAGAATTTTTAAAAGACGTCGTTACAATTTAAAGGGATAAGATGACGACATGATGACTCAGGCGGGAGTCCAATCGATTTGATTTCAAACGGCGCAAGAGGGAAAGCGTGTGAATCGGAACCGTTTCATCTCCAAACGGCGCCTGATGGGAAGGCGTGTAATTAGGGCCTGACACTCTCTCTCATGCGTGATCATCGGCTACCCCAACTGTGACGCGTTAGTCAACTCCGAAAAACCCTTCGTTTTTCGATCGAAGATTTGGAAAGATTTTTCTCTCTCCTTTACCCTCACTATAAAAGGCCATGTAAACCACCATTTACCTCTTTACCGCGCCTATATTTCCAGAGAGCTAGAAATTCTTCAACCTTCACTGTTCATCATCTCCTCCACTTTCTTCAAAGCAATGGCAGATTCTTCCTCAGTTCACGCAACATCCCACATCTTGCCCATTCGCCCACAGCAAAGCTTGATCATCGATTTAACTCCTCATTCGTACAACGCATTCATGTTCCCCATCATCGAGTGTCTGAAGTTTTCTCCAATCGCTCCTGCACTTACCAGGGCTGAAATAGTTCCAATGGATTTCCTGTCGCAGATCTTTGCCACCGCTCACTACGACAAGGTCGTCGACAGAATCTTCTTCAATGTTTTTTAGCACAAGGCGTCGATTTCAAAGCAGCGGTTTTGCTCGTTGTTAGGGTTTGACGCGGATTCTTCCAGGGTCAATCCGAAATCAATTCCAATGGGTCATTTGTTTAACATGTTCTACAACATGGGATACACAGAGGTGCTTACTACGGTGATGAAATTCAAGAAGTCGTGCCTACCTCCACAGTGGAATGGGATGTTCACTGTTTTGTTCAAGGGTTTATCTGAAAGAAGTGTCGGGTCTGGTGGAGCCAGCCATTTATTTCTCTACATCATGTATGGGATCTACAATGGCATCAACATGGACTACGGGTCTGTTTTGTGGCAACAACTCATTCAGAGTCTCTCCTCCACTTCCAGACATTCAGAGATCTCGTATGCTCAGTTCTGGACCATTGTCACGAAATGGGTAATGGACAAGTACCACGTCCCCATTGTCGTTGGTGCTTCAATGTCTTTGATTAGTACCTTCCATACCACGAAGATCATTGTGTCAGACGCTTCAAAGTTTCGTTTCAACGGGTCTATCCCGAAAACCATGTATGGGGATGTTCCTGCTGATAGCCGGATTATCAGGACGTACAAGGAGTTCAAGCGTTCTGGTTCGAGGGATCTTACTCCGGAGATGCTAAAATCAATTCATGCCGCCGACAAGCCTATTCCAAGAGACAAGAAGGCTGATAAGGGAAAACAGGTGGCCAAGGGGGCAAAAGGCCCGTCTCCAAAGAAGAGGAAAACCACTAGGGCTGCTCAGTCTCCACAGCAGAAGAGGAGAAAAACTCAACCGAGGTGAAAGCTGGTTATCGCTTCCTCCTCAAGCGAATCTGAGGGTGAGAGTTCTGATTCTGAAGACTCTCAACGTGGCAACACTCCACCAAGATCTCCAACCCCTGAAGTTCATGTCTCTACTTCTCCTATATCCTCTCCACCTAAAACCATTCCTATTTCTATTCCCCCCCATAACTTCCACTACTTAAATACCATCCACTTCCATCCCAATACCTCCACCAATATTCACCGAAGCAACCACAACAACCACTGCAGATGTTAGAACCAACGTATCTGATACGGGGGTTCATACTGACGCACCAAAATCCACCTCAGCACCCGAAACCACCCCAACACCCGAACCCACACCTACACCCGAACAAACAACCCAACCTGAACCTACCCATACTACCGAACCACCAGCTTCACCACCACCATCTTCTCCTAGTCACGCATCAGAGGAAGAAGAACCACTCCTTGGCGGGGAGAATATGACTTTTGACTCAGTCTACTATAGCCTGTTTCAAGTACAAAGCAATGACGATGATGACACTCCTATCACCAAAAGGCATCTCTAGGAGCTCCATGACAAAATTGACTCGCTCATTGCCTCCTCTTCCACTTCTCAGTCATCCTATCTGAAGCTGCAGTTCAGAAAATTGTTGAAGCTTTCTCCAAAGCTCAGCAAGCTTCCCTTGCTTCTGCCACCACCGCCATAGATGCCTCCACCAAAGCCTGTCAGGCTGCGACCAAAAATTTTGATAAACTATTTACTGATGCCTCTTCCCTGTTGAAGTCTTTACAGGAAAGTGCCAACGCTGCCAAGACTACGCTGGAACCTATTGTCCACCAGCTGGCAACATCAGTCGCAACTGAGTTGAAGTCCTTGGCTTCTCTTCGTCAAACAATTTCTGACGACAACTCAGCTTTTCAAACAACCATTGAAGAGCGTCTCTCCAAGCTTCAAGAAGATTTGGCTGCCGAGAACACTCTCATGGATGTTCTTGCAAGGAAAACTACTGCTCTGAAGGTCAAGAGCATTCAACTCTCCAACTCTCAACAGGAGATTGAATCTCTTCGATCTGAACGAGAGGTGGTAAAATCGTGTGTTTCGGATGTCCACTCTGCTATCTCCAACATCCTAGAAGCACATGATCCAATTCTCAACTACACTGTGAGGCGTGACCTTGCAGAGAAGCTCGCTCCCGTCCTCTCCCTACTCAGCAAAATCAAAGGGCTCCTTGATTTCGTGTCCATTCCGAAACAAGGGGGAGAGAAGGAAACAATGTCTCAACCACCTCCTACCTCAACAGCAACTCACACAACCGAACCTCCTCCAGTAGGCCAAGCCTCCGGTTCCGGTGTGAAAGACAAAGGCAAAAAGATTGCTGAGGAGGAAGAAGAAGAAGATAAAGAGACAATCGCCGACTTGTTGAAGCGTAAAAGTCGAAACAATGAGGCTGACATCAGTGCTCGTGTGGCAAGAGAGGCTGAAGAAGCCGAACGTAAACAGAAGGAAGCCCACGACCTTCTTGAGAGCAGGAAAACTCTATTTCCTTCCTGGACTCTTGAGAGGATGATTAAAGAAGCCATCGACACACCAAGTATCTTGTGGCTGGAACCTATGATCTCTTTAGATCGGTCCAACATTGTCGACTCACAGTTCAACATGCCACTGACCCGAAAGGCGTTTATCTTTCATGCCTTTTCCAACGTTGCAGAGTTCCCTCACCCTCATCCACAGGTTGATCGGGACTTAATCAATTTCTATCTGAAGGCTGCTCAACCCCAATATCAGACTTGGAGCGCTCAGAAAATTGTCAACGTTCGGGTCTTGAAGTCGTACAGTGAAGGTAACTTCATCAACGTTCGGTTCAAGGTACTTCAGGGATCTGCCAAAACCGAACATGCTATTTCCCTTGCAGATCATCCCAACCTTAATCCCCATGATTGGATTATCTTGCACAACATCCTCCTCACCAACGAAGCTGAATACGGTCCGATCATCAACCACTTCAAGAGGATGCTCGTGTGCTACATCATGGAAGTTGCATTGATGGATCAGGAGATTGCGAGCGTATTTAAGAAGAAACCTACAATATCTCCTGTTGGCTCTGCCAGTGATCTCAACCTGATGCAAATGGGGAAGATTGACCCGAGGAGGAACTCGGTCATGTTTACCAGGAACTATGGACAGAAATGTCTCTTCGCCTTGGCAGACAAACATCTATACACCACTGCCTGTTTGGAGCACGTTGGGATCATCCACAGATGCAAGCAAAACACAGCGGATGATGTCAAGTACTTTGATGACATGATTCAATGGTACATTCGGTTCAGACAGACTATTCTCGCTCTAATCTCACGTCTGTTTGATACTACAAAGAAGGTTCCCGCTGCTGGCCCAAGCAAGAAGAAGAAGTAGTCTCGCTCCAATTTGACGCAAAGGGGGAGATTGTTGCGTCGTGTTTTGTATTTTGTGTTGCGTCTATTGGGCTCGTTAGCTAGTCCATTATGTATCTCCGGTATGGGCCTGTCCATCCGTGAGTTTAGTAGGGTTTAGTATATATATAGGAGCTTGCATGCATCTTAGAAGGAAACGATAGAATAGAACGATCAGAGATTTATTCAGCAAGTTTGTTATTATCGTTCTTGTAACCCTAAAATCCTCTACAGCGGAAGTTCTTAGTCGAGCTCTGCTGAGGATTGTTTGATCTAATCATTCGACACATCTTGATCCATACTTGTGTTATTTACTGCTTTTACATTCATCGCATTACATGTTAAGAAGATCTAATCGATCATTAAGTTTGTTCATAACTTATCACCTAGCACGGTCTCTCAAACAACTCGCAGCAAAGTGAACCTTCGACCCCTCCGGGCAGAAGCTCGTCAACTGCACGAACTCAATGTCTGCGATCCATCTCCTGGCAGCAATGGGGTCCTTCGCCCCGTGAAAATCTGGCGCACCACTCCCCCTGAAGTCTTTGAAGGACAGTGTGTGCATCCCTGACTGGCTGGGCGCCAAGTCACTTTTGAATGTCCGGAGGCGATCCTCCATCAGCTCAATAATCCCCTCCTTGATCGACCCGAAAATGACCAAGTCGTCTCAAGGATACCTCTCATGATCTCAGACGCGATGAACTTGCATAGCCCGTCATCAACCTTCTCGGATCCCGCACCCGGGCCTAATCCTGATCTTGATCCAAACCCTGAACCTCGTGCTCCATGACATGTAATCACCATTCTGAAATAAAACACATAAACTTTAGGGTCA
The DNA here is from genome assembly GCF_051521515.1 of Lactuca serriola. Lineage (NCBI taxonomy): Eukaryota > Viridiplantae > Streptophyta > Magnoliopsida > Asterales > Asteraceae > Lactuca > Lactuca serriola. The sequence continues at coordinate 104,399,225 of NC_136412.1, forward strand.
TACATACTCTCAAGAGGTCTCACACACTCTCCAAGTTCCCTGGTTCTATCTTAGCCCTCCTTGATTCGAGTAAGAATCCTCTACCTCCAGTTGTATAGGCCCATACTACCTTCCCCTTCTATCCGTACTTTCATCAAGGATTACTTTGACTTCACCAATTCCCTTTCACTAATACTACTTTTCAAACTAACCTCATCCTATGCTTGTCCTAGGGAAATCTCCGACCTACTCTCAACCATTAGCTGCACAAGGAGTCCCCACCACCCTTCCCTAACAAGCTTGCGAATACTATTACATATTCGCTTACTAGTTAGTTAAAGCTAGCTAGAACTCTTATAAGCACAAAGCAAGCAACATTAGTGCATTAAGTAACCATAACCAAGCATAACCTAATCAGGCTATCATACTGTTGACTAACCAATCCTAGCATCTAGCTCACTAAGCTCATACCATAGGCATATAAGGCATCTTTCCTAGATCATTAGCCCTAGTTTAGCATGCAGTTCTCATAATCATATCATATAACATAACACATCATGTATAGGTATCTTGGGGAAAAATTACTTGAGCTCGACTGGTCGCACGCATCACACATCTTGTTCTTTCTCAAAACCCTTACTTTTTAAATTTCAGAAAACTATTTTCTTGTAAATACCCTTCAAGCCCGCAATTTGAGTCCAGACACACCCAAAGGTGTGCCAAAATCCCTCAAACCAAGGATCTGATACCAACTTGTAACATCCCAAAAATCGAGACCAAAATTTTTTTGTCTTAATTATATTGCTTATAAAACTTATTTGAGGATAACATTATTGATATTATATCAATTCATAAACCATAGTTACATGTCTCAAAAACCATATCATTATTAGTAATAATGTCAGAGTATAATCCCAGAAATCTCAAATGAGGAATCATGTATGTGCGATGCGCTACTACCCCGTCGGCTCCTTCCCCTTCGAAGAAACGCTACCTGAAACCAAAACTGAAAACCGTAAGCATTAATCTTATGTTATATCTTAGTGCTAACCTACCCATGTCAAGCCATTCTGGGGTACTGACCTACCCATGTCAGGTCATTCTGAGGTGCCTGCCTACCCTCCGATCTATCTCACTTGGTCGCGAGGACTATTTCACCCCCTACTACTATCACATAATAACATATCATAATCATGTTGTCAGACATATCTGGGGTATCCGACCTACCCATCGGTCCTAACAACCGAATCGGGGGACTATTCCCCTCCTACTACCACTATCACATATAACATAACATACTCGCACATAGAACACATTTAGTAGCAAACTAGAAAATGATCACAAAGAAAATCATCTCCACTATAATCAACTACTAATGGGTCGGCCTTAGTGCCTTAGACCCACTTCTATTGGAAGGTAACTCACCTTTATGTCATGTAGTGTCTGCACCATCCTCGGTATGGAAATAAACTCTTCTCAACTCCTCAATCCCTACACAACATCCTCTCTACATTACTATTTCATACTCATAACCCTTACAAGGGTCACTCAACTGCAAGGCGAAGTCAAGGTCACAACCCTGGTCAAAGTCAACTTTTGGTCAAAGTCAACATTTTGTTTACTAGACTCGCCGAGTTGGTTCACCAACTCGTTGAGTCCCCACGTGCAAAAATGCTACAATCCCGTCCCTACTCGTCGATTCTAGCAAGATCTCGGAGAGTTCGCCTTCAATAAAACATTGGGTCCTTCTTCAATTGACTCATCGAGTTCATCCTTGAATTCGTCGAGTTTAGCTTCATCCATATGAAGGTGTTTAGTCTATGACTCGCCGAGTTCTCCTTGAATTCGTCGATTCCGTCTTCATATGGTTGGTACATTGCCTTGAACTCGCCGAGTTCGCTCATACACTGACCGAGTTCTATGATTTCCTGGTCTTTAATGAGCCTAGACAGCTGAGTGATCTTCAATCTTAACATCTAGCCCATCAACAGAAATGACTAGATGGAAAATACGACCCAAATCGTCGAGTCCCATGAACGAATCACCGAGTTCCTCTTTGCCCAAAACTATAATGTTGATTTTAATCAGTCTTAATGCATCCAAACCATAGATTTGACTTCCTAAGGTCCATATTATATGTAAAGTTACGAACTTGATGTCTATACATGGTGTTTTTGGCCCAAATGGCTCTAGAATGAAGTCTACAAGATGCATGGGGTGGTTATGGCAATAAAGTTGGCACCTTTATGCCATAAGAACCCCCAATGCTTCCAGATCTGAAGCTATACTCTCAGTAAACCAAAAAATCCCGAGTATGCCACCTCTAAGGCTTAGAAAAAGGAAGAAATCAACCCTAACTAGAGATCTAAGAGATAGATGGTCAAGGTTTCAGCTTTATACCTCAAATAAGCTAGAAATGTGCCCAAACCTCTGGATCTTCTTGCTTTCTCTTTATCTCTCAAGCTTCCTTCTCTTCCTCAAACTTCAAACACACGAAAAATGGCACCACAAACCTCAAGGACACTCAATAAATGGCTAGGGAGTTAGGGTCTTCTAGAAGTAAGAGGGATGATGGAGGTTGGTTTGGGATGAGATAAGTTGTTTAAATAAGGTACAAACCCTAAATATTAGGGTTTCATCCAGACAGCTTCTATTCGTCGAGTCAGTCCCCCGACTCGTTGAGTAGGTCACTAAAACCCTCGCATAATGTCGAGTCTACTCGATGAGTAGGGCCTTCAACTTGTCGAGTCCCAGAGAAAAATACAAATTACTTGAGTTTAAATACGTACCAGGAACCGGGTGTTACATTGCATCCGCTGCTACCACCTTTCCAAAGCCTTCTCAGCCGCTTCCTTACCAGTAGATGATCGGAGCCGCCACCCCTGGTGTAGAGGCTGTAAACCACCAGCCATTGCTGCTGAGGATCCTGTTGATGAAGACGAGGACCACGACTAGGTCCGTTCCTTTTCTGCCGTTGTTGCATTCGAGGTAGCTATCGACGTGGGAGAGTTCCGTCGTCGTTAGCCACTATTGGTTCTACTAGTGCTGCTACCGCTATGCTACCCCTTTTCTGTCGCCACCAGCTACCGTGGGATGTGGTTGTGTGCATGTTGCGGTGTTTTTGCACGTGTGTTGTGATGGTTTAGAGTTGTAGGAGAGTTTCTTGGCCGGAGATCCGAAGAAAAACGCCACCGCTACCACCATAAGATGGTGGTTGCGACTCTATATTGCCTCCTGTCCCCACAAGGTGGCTGTGTGTGTATATTTTATTTAGGTGTGTTGTTTTTAGGATATTGTGTTGTATTATTGTAATTGGTGACTGGAATAATCAAGAAAATTCATAACCACCGCCATGAGGTGGTGGCTTCCACCTTCTCATGCCACCAGCCCCCGTGTTGGGTGGCGATGTGCTTTGTTTTTTTTTAGATTTTGTTTGGGATGCTTGGAAAAAAAATGGACTGGAACCATAACCACCACTGTGAGGTGGTGGCCGCCGCCGTGAGCTGCCATTGATCACTACTACCCGAGATGGTAATGGGTGGTGCCCAACTAATGAATCCCTAGTGGGCCTAATGAAACGCTAATTGATCTAAAGACTAGCTTTTGGGCCTATTGGGTTATGATTGGGTTGGAAACCCTAATTAGGGTTTAGAAAACCCTAATTTTGGATATATGGATTATGGATTGTCGAGACCCGCACTGGAACTAATTATTAGACTGAAAATATTAATTAATAATCCTTTGCATTTAACTTAAGGCAATATTGAACTAAATGGACTAAGTCCTTAATGGGTTAAGTAGAAACACTTAACCCTAATCGTCACTTCATTTGAAAACCCTAATTTTACTTGGGCTTGGATTTGGGCCTTCCTATTGAGATTTGGTGATTAGACTATTGATGGGATATCCAAGAACAAGTAAATAGACCAAAATAATTAGATGGGCTTTAGGATAAGGCCCATGTGAAGGACATGGGCCTAATTTGGAAAATTAGGCCATAGGTGGGCCATAATTGAGCCTTAATGATTATGTCATACTGGGCTATGGGAATACCAAGAGTTTGGACTAGAATAAATGAATGGGCCTTAGGGTAGGACCATCTAAAGGCTGGGCCCAATTTGGAAAATTGGGCCATATGTTGGGCTTTGGCCCATTACTTGACTATTGGGCCTTTGGGGTGTGAGTTGGACCTTGGGTTTGGAACCCAATTATTAATTGGGTATTGTTTGATTTTGACAATTCGGGAATCTGTCATCCAGCAGCTGGAATTTTATCCGCGGGACTTCAGCAGTGTGAGGTAAGTTGTCCTCACTATACTAACAAGGCCGAAAGCACCAATGTCGGCCCTTTATGGATTTGTATCCGAGTTATGCGTGATATGCTTATTGATTTACATCCTGGTAGTTAGGATGGTGATATGCTTAGTGACCTGGTTAGGTCGGTATCCTGGTATACAGGATGATGTTATGTTAATGACCGATTAGGTCTGTATCCTGGTTATAGGATGTTGCTATGATTAATGATCTGTTAGATCGGTTTGACTATTATATATGCTAGCGTATGATATTTATGAGCACATGTTAGTTTGATTAAGGGTTAGGTTGAGGTGGTCATACTTTGTGCTGAAGGACAACATACCCAAGGCAGTCCGAATAGACTAAAGTCCCTACAAGGGGGTTCAGTCAGGTTGAAGACCCGATGAGCGGTCCGGATAGGCTGTAGGCCCTGCGAGGCGGTCCAGACGTGTCGAAGGCTCAGAGAGCGGTCGAGATAGACTGAAGGCTTGCGAGGCTATCCAGTCAGGCTGAAGGCTCATTATGCATGTTGTTTGCTTATATGTTATTGATATGTTTTCGTCCTCTTTCCATAGATATCTATGTTGATATATAAAAAATAAACTTTTTTTTCGAAAAAAAACCCACTTCATTTTGTTAGTTTTTTCAATATTTAAGTTTAGTTTTATCAAAAAATAATAATTATACCAAAAATATTAATTTTTTGTACTCTATCAATAAACATCAACACCGATTTAACACAAAAAAAAAAACCTCGAACAGTGTAGATTCACACTGTGAATCAAAACTGTAAACATTTCAATTTTTAACATTCACAATGTGAAAAAGCTCGAACAGTTCAAATTCACATTGTGAATCTAAACTGTAAATATTTCAATTTTTAACATTCACAATGTGAAAAAGCTCCGATCAGTTCAGATTCACATTGTGAATCTGACTTATTATTATGCATACTGTGAATCTGAGAAGGTTCACAATGTGAATCTGAACAGGGTCACAATATGAATCTGAACAGGTTCACAATGTGAATCTGAACTGAAATATAGTTTTTTTTAACATGAATATGAATCTATGTTTAAAAAGTACAAAAAACATGAATTTGATATATATTTATTATTATTTTTTTTCTATAAAAAAAATAGACCTTAACTTTTCAACAAAGAAAATGAAGTAGGTTATTTTTCAAAAATGACGAAAAATCGTGAACAACGGTATACGCGGTTTTTTTCAATAAAACACATGGCCTAAAAAAATTTAAACAAAAAAAAAGTGGGTTTTGTTATAATCCGGTGCATATGTGTCCATTGTAAAAGTCTACAACCATTCCTTTTGTTGTTGATCGCTTTAAATTTCGACATTTTGGATTGGTTCCTTGGTTCCTTGATTAATAATGATTCTTTATTGAACTTTTCTATATATATATATATATATATATATATATATATATATATATATATATATATATATATATAGATATATATATATATATATATATATATATATATATATATATATATATATATATATATATACTACCTGTGAGACTCATGTATTACATGGGTTAATTTAAAAAGTATATATATAAAGGTTAAAATATATGAGACCTTTAAATTTATAAGAAAATAAGAAAGATCTTGAATTATTATAATAGAAATGTTTTTATCTTTTAAATTTAAATAAATACTAATTTAAATAAATAAGAAAACTAATAAGCTTTAATTTTGAAAATTTTGAAAATAAAAGGTAAGTTCATTAATGAAATTGATATCTATTTATTACTACATTTATTACAAGTATTAAATTAAAATATTATGTAGAATTAAATAAAATAGAAAAAACTTATAAAATGACATGTGGAAAAATATTAATTTAAAATAACCACAAAATGACATTTGACAAATTGAATGAGTGTGTGACAAGTGGCAAAAAACACATTCATTTATTAGAGAGGATGTTACCACACTTATTTAAAATATTAAATTAAAATATTATGTGGAATTAAATAAAATAGAAAAACTTATAAAATGGCATGTGGAAAAAATTAATTCAAAATAACCAGAAAATGACATGTGGCAAGTTGAATGAGAGGGTGACAAGTGACAAAAAAAAAACCTTCATTTTTGATAAAGTGTGTGTGTGTGTGTGTGTGTGTATATATATATATATATATATATATATATATATATATATATATAAAGAGAGAGAGAGAGAGAGAGAGAGAGAGGAATGATCATTTAAGAACTCAGAGTTTCCCGATAACCTGATAACTAAAAGTGGAGCGTTTGATCAAAAAAGGGGATGGTCAAGATGTATTGTGGCATTTTTGTAAATAAGTAGAAAAATAAATAGAGGGGGCATCAGAATTAAATGGAATTAGGGGCATTTTAGGGTTATAGAAATTGACTCTTACACATACGTCTCTAGATCACCATTCCTTATTAGATTGATCTCTCTCTCTCTCTCTCTCTCTCTTTATATATATATATATATATATATATATATATATATATATATATATATATATATATATATCCCACATCTCCACCATATCTCTTTTCCTCGTCTCCATCCTCCCTCAATCGGTCCACATCTACGTCAGTCGATAATGAACATCGGCTACCAATCAACAATCTTTCATATCCCGATCATCGGTGAAGAATTTACGAACCTATAGATCGACATTGTTCGTGTTCACCTTCGATTGCAATATTCGAAGCGCTTAATCGCCCGATTCATGATTATCGATTCATCGAGATCGATCAACAATGATCTATCAAGTTTTTGTAAGCATCGATTTCTCATCATTGATCAGCTCCTGGTATCAGAAAGTCAAGCATATGACCATGGAAATTCATTTAGGTCCAGCTAGTGTTTGTTCACAGCTGATGGATAGTGTGCTTTCTTAAGATGGAAACCAAGATCCACATGTCAATGGCTAGTGTGCAATTGACAAATCATGAGGCTAATACGTCTCTGCGCTTCTCTCACTTGTCAACGGTCGCGTATTCATGTATTATTATGCTATAATTTGTTGTTTATCTCGTTGATTATTTTGCTAGAATTTGTTGTCTATCTTGGTGTTTATTATGCTAGAATACGTTTCCTATCTTTGTGTTCTTGAGTTTTCTCCTGGTTTTCATGATTTGTATGTTATCTTTCTAAGTTAACAACCGATTTTCTTATCATACGCCAACTGTTTGATTAAATTCCTCAATGAACATAACCAATTTTTGTGTTAGATTATTGTAAATCATCAGAATATTTTGCAAACAGACACCATTGATGTTTAATGAATTTAATTTTCAAAATATTGGAATAATTGCTTACTCTGAACAAGTAGTTCTCGGGGGTTAGTGACACTTTTTGTCCCTTCCCAAACACCAGTTTAACAAAAGGAAAGCTCTTCACGAGCTGTGAAACGTCACTGGAATAACATTATACCAGATTAACACTCAATTTTACTTCCTATTTATATACTTGAATACGATATAATTACTGAAATACCTTCCAGCACCAGAAAAGAAATTTTCATCATATCTTGAAAATAAGTTATGAGCTCAAGTTATATTAGTTTATATCTTGAACATAGAAACAAAAAAAAAAGATAATGATTAATTTGTGTTTGCTCTGTTACTGACTTAATTCAAGGTGCAAAACTGTTTACCAAATTTGATGTTCTGGAACACCTATAAGAAGTTAATGTACTTTTAACCAATAAATTATAATTTGTTTTAACAATTTCCTGTTACTGATGTACTCCTTAAATTTTCTTTTTGTACCCTTCAACTATGTACTATTTGATATGGATGGGAATCAAAATCCTCAAGAATTAGTCTTACAGGTTGGAAAAACATTCGAGACGATATTGGAATACGCAAGCTCTTCTATCACATATCATTAATCAAATTTATTTCTAAATATTTAAGCCTTTTTTTTCTTTCCTTATTGGTCTTTTGACATGTTGCTTTATATATTGCTGACTAATAAAGTAAGAGAGAAGTTCCCTGAAGACTATAGAGCAGGCAATATCACTTGTGATTTATATGTGAATCACTTGTGACACATGTGAATCATTTGTGATTTACATGTGAATCAATGATTGCAGATCGTGAGGAGGGAGAAGTCCCCGGTTCGACGAGAGCTATGCGACGCAGGTAGGAAGAAGCATCGAGCGGCTGTGATTTCAGGGCTGCTGGGTCGTGGATGAGCAAGGGGAAACACCCTCAATATTCATATCCTTCATTATTCAATCCACTTTTCAAACCTTCGATAATCAGATATCAATTTTTGACTATACGAAAGTCAAACCACATCAAAATCAATTATTTAATTCGAATTGTTTTTTATCCAAAATCGATTTCAGTCCCATTTTGCTTCAAGCCTTCGTTATCACCTTTGTCAATTGAAATTAGAGACCATCGATGGGTCTTTTTGGTGAGGGACAGAGGAAAGGGAACATATATGTTTGTGCGTGTGTGTTTTAATTTTTGAAATCAAGTTCCTGAAACCCAACAAAGGAAATACAAAATCAGTTTCATAAATGAAATACAAAATCGATTTTAAAAATGAAATATAGGTGTGCATCAGATGCTTTTGGTCTAGAGTTCTTGAGTTAAAAAACCGATTTTAACTGTGTGTGTTTTTTTAGGAAGAAGATGAGAGAGATAGAGAGAGAGAGAGAGAGAGGAGAGAGAGGATATTTTCTTTCTTTTTTTAATTGGAAAAGTATTTTTAGTAAATAAATAAACTGAAAAAGGAAAAGGTAAGCGCAAAATCGTCATTATAAAAAAGATCATTTAAAGTTGGACCAAAATCACAACAAAATAAAAAGTTTGGACCTCTGGTGCTAATCTAGACTTTTTTGGACCAAAGTGGCAATTTTCAGCTAACCACGGGGACCATTTGTGCAAAGTCTTATAAATATTATAGCAATATATATATATATATATATATATATATATATATATATATATATATATATATATATATATATACACACACACACACACTTGAAAAATATACATATATGCACCTAACACGTTTATTTTTTGTTAAAAAATCAGAGTTTTTTTTAATGTTCCAGTTTTTTTTTTTTAATTTATTGATTTAAAAAAATTACAGTTTTTTTTTTGAAAAAATTACAAATTTTTGTAAATACTGTTTTTTTTTTTTTTGAAGAAAATACAGTTTTTTTTTTAAATTGCAGTTTTTTCTGAAAAAAAAATATAGTTTTTTTTTTTTTTTGAAAAACATATAGTTTTTTTTTTAAAAGGTGTTGTTTTTTTATAAAAAAAATGCTGCTTTTTTTTCTAAATTGAAGTTTTAAAAAAAAATTTAATTAAAAATTGAAAAACTGTAACACCGTTAAAATTTCAAACAATTTTTCAATTTATTTTAATAAAACATTTCACTTCCAAATCATTCAAAAATCAAATATCCAATATCCTCTCAAAATACATAACAATATCCATATCCCAAGATCTCAATAAAAACATGTCATCTGCAAGTGTGTACTGATCAAGCTGATGTCTTCCCGCGGTCATCACTGGTACCTGAAACACGCATTACACAAACGGTAAGCATAAATGCTTAGTGAGTTCCCCAAAATACCATGTATATCACATACGCCCTTCCAAGCCTTAGGATCTTTCGATCCAAGTGTCTCAGGGGATTTCCATCTCGTAACTTTGTTGACCTTCCGATCCATATCACCTTGACCTTCCGGTCCACATCATCATTCTCATATCATAACATATCACATATAACATGCATCACATATACATCATAAACATAACACCTTCCGGTCACATATAATTACCCAATCGGGTACGGTATAGTGAGAAAACTCACCTTACTGATGTCGGATAATCACTCGTGCTCGATCTCCCGACCTCTCGTCCTCCTATATCATAAGTGCATCTCTAATTAATACTTTTCCTGACTTATTTTGTCTAACACTAACAAGTCAACACTAGTCAACTCTAATCAACGTTCAACGGTCAACCTTGACTCGACTCGTCGAGTCTTGCACAGACTCGTCGAGTCCATACGTGAATTCATTTCCTCAAAATAACTTCTGACTCACCGAATCACTCACCCAACTCGGAGAGTCGTCAACTAGTCTGAGACACGGGACAACCTGCCCCGACTCGTCAAGCCTGATCCTGGACTCGGCGAGTTCATTCCATGCACATCCTCAAACAACTTCCTGAGGTCAGATCCAATCCTCTAACCTATAGATCTATCATTCCCAAACCCAATAACCATGTAAAGTTTCTATCTTGATGCACATACAGCATCTATTTGGTCATATATGATGATTTAGCCCCAAATACCATAACTCAAGGTCATAACCTCCATTGCTCTTCATAAAGCTTAATGAGTAAGGCTCTCTGGACCTCTATGGATCCAGATCCAAAGCCACATCACCAAGAGGGACTATTTGGTCACCAAATCTAACCAACAAAGGGTCTAAGAAACCCTAAATCCATATGATCATCATAAGAACAGAAGGAGAGTCGAATTACTACCTCAAATGTGATGATCTAAGCTTCAAATCCACAGAATAGCAACCTCCTTTGTTTCCCCTTGACTTGGATCTCCTTCTTCTTGCTAAACAACACTACAAAAGTCAATAATGGCTTCCTTTTTCTCCCAAATCGCTCAAACACTCTAGGGTTTCTCTATGAGAACAAGTAGCCGCAAATGGAGGCCATAAGGGCCTTTAAATAGGTCCTAAACCCATGAAATTAGGGTTTCTTTCGCTAGCTCGGACTCGGCGAGTCACTCCCCCGGACTCGTCGAGTCCAGTCGAGTCCCCTCATTAAACACATCATCCAATCGCGACCAGACTCGACGAGTCTAAGCACCAACTCGTCGAGTCGCCTAAAAAATGAAGAAATTACAATATAATTAATATACCTGGGAAACCTGGTGTTACAATTCTCCCCCACTAGAATCAGACTTCGCCCTCGAATTCTCGCTCGGCAAATAACTCGGGGTACTGCTCACGCATTTCTAACTCCGGTTCCCAAGTCAGCTTGGACCCCTTCCGATGTTGCCGCTGGACCTGAACCAATGATACCTCCATGTTCCTCAGAATTTTGATCCTCCTGTCCCGAATCGCGATCGGTCTCTCAACGTAGTTCAAGCTCGCATCCACCTGAATATCCTCCAAAGGAACCACGGCCGATTCATCGGCGATACACTTCCTCAACTGAGATACGTGGAAGGTATCATGAATCTGACTCAACTCCGCAAGTAGCTCCAAACGATACGCTACCCTGCCCACCCTAGCGGTCACCCGAAAGGGACCAATATACCGAGGCCCCAACTTGCCCCTTTTCCTGAACCGAATCACACATTTCCAAGGTGAGACTTTCAGGAGAACAAAGTCACCCACCTGGAACTCGAGCTCTGACCGTCATCTATCCGCATAACTTTTCTGATGGCTCTGGGCTGTCAATAACCTCTGCCCGACCTACTAAATCTGCTCGGTTGTCTGAAGCACGATCTCTGTACTACCCATCACACGCTGCCCTACCTCCCCCCAGCAAATGGGGGTCCGACACCTCCTCCCATATAACAGATCAAAGGGTGGCATACCAATGCTCGAATGATGGTTGTTGTTGTAGGAAAACTCTACCAAGGGCAAGTACATGTCCCAACTCCCGCCGAAATCCAACACACATGCTCGGAGCATGTCCTCAAGCGTCTGAATCGTCCGCTCACTCTGCCCATCAGTCTGTGGGTGGTATGCAGTACTAAAATACAGCCTTGTACCCAATTCCTTATGAAATTTCTTCCATAATATGGAAGTCAAATGCACATCTTGATATGAGACAATCGAGATCGGCACCCCATGCCGCGATACCACCTCCCTCACGTATATCTCTGCCAACCTCTCCGCGGAAGAGCTCTCACTAATAGCAAGGAAATGAGCGCTCTTCGTCAACCTGTCCACAATCACCCAAATTGCATCGACGCCTATCGCAGTCCTCGACAATTTGGTGATGAAATCCAAGGTAATCTATTCCCATTTCCACTCGGGAATCTCTAACGGCTGCAGCTTACCATGTGGACACTAGTGCTCGGCCTTAACCCTGCGACAGGTCAGACATCTCTCTACAAACCATGCGACATCCCTCTTCATACAAGGCCACCAATACTCCCTTTTCAGGTCCAAATACATCTTAGTGGCCCCGGGATGGATCGAGAACTTCGATCGATGAGCCTCTTCCATCAAAATGATACACGTCCCTCCCACAAACGGTACCCATATACGACCCTGAAATGTCATAAGTCCTCAACTATCAGTAACGAACTTCGATACCTGCCCGATCACCCGCTCCCTTTTGCGGTTCTCCGGTCTCACGGCCTCTACCTGGGCCCCTCGAATGGTATCCAACACCAGAGTCATCACTATCAATCTCATACAAACGTCTCGCATCGGGGCGCTCTCCGCCCTACGGCTCAAGGCATCGGCTACAACATCAGCCTTGCCTGGATGGTACAGGATCTCACAATCATAATCCTTTACTACATCCAACCATCTCCTCTGCCACATGTTCAGATTGGGCTGATCCATCAAATATTTCAAACTCTTGTGGTCCGTGTATATGGTACACCAAACCCCATACAGATAGTGGCGCCAGATCTTGAGGGTGAACACTACCGCCCCCAACTCCAGATCATGAGTGGGATACCTCACCTCATGAGGCTTCAGCTGCCTCGATGCATACGCTATCACATGCCCCTTCTGCATAAGCACTGCACCTAACCCTGATATCGATGCATCGCAATAAACCACAAAATCATCAACTCCCTCTAGAAGGGATAACACCGGGGCTTCGCATAACTTTTGGCGAAGAGTCTCAAACGAGGTCTGCTACTCTGGACCCCATGAGAAAGCAACACCCTTCTGAGTCAACCTAGTGAGTGGCACTGCAATCTTGGAGAAATCCTGAATGAATCTCCGATAATAACCGGCCAACCCCAGAAAACTCCTGATCTCGGAGGAAGACTTCGGTACCTCCCAGCTCATCACCGCCTTAATCTTAGCCGGATCGACCAAAATCCCATTCTGGTTAACGAGATGCCCCAGGAACTGGACCTCCCGTAACCAGAAATCACACTTGGAGAATTTGGCATAAAGCCTCTCCGATCTCAACACCTCAAGAACCTCTCTCAAGTGTTCCTCATGCTACTCTCGAGATCTAGAATATACCAGGATAACATCAATGAACACAATCACCAATCGATCCAACATCGGCCTACATACTCTGTTCATGAGATCCATGAACGCTGCTGGCGCATTGGTGAGCCCAAAAGGCATCACCACGAACTCATAGTGTCCATAACGCGTCCTGAATGCCATCTTCTGGATATCCTCATCGCGCACCCTCATCTGATGATATCCAGACCTTAAATCAATCTTGGAGAACCAAGATGCCCCCTGCAGCTGATCAACAAAATCATCAATCCTTGGTAACGGATAACTGTTCTTAACCGTTAACTTGTTCAACTCCCGGTAATCGATACACATCTGGTGTGAACCATCCTTCTTCTTAACGAAGAGAATCAGCGCTCCCCAAGGTGAGCTGCTCGGACGAATGAACCCCTTCCCTAATAGCTCCTGCAGCTGTGAGAATAAATCCTGCATCTCTGGTGCTGCTAGGCGATAAGGCGCCTTAGCGATAAGCGTGGTCCCCGGGAATCAAATCGATGCAAAACTCCACCTGCCTCTTGGGAGGCACACCCGGCAACTCCTCGGGAAATACATCCGGGAACTCAAGCACTATCGGGACATCTTCAACTGAACTTGGCCTCCCAGTGGCCTCCCGCACATCCATCACATAAGCTACGAATCCCTTGCAGCCTTGCTGCAAACTCTGCCTCGCTCTGGCAGCCGAACAGAATGTTGACCTACTACGAGTTCTCTCACCATAAACCGTCAGCACACCCCCACTAGGATTTTAGATAGTCACCAGTTGTTGCTCGTAGTCTATCACCACCCCAACATGGCTCATCCAATCCATGCCCACAATAACGCACACATCCCCCATCGCAATCGGAACCAGATCTATCGGAAACCCAATGCCGAAGATCTCTAGCACACACCCCCGAATCACATCCGTGGCATACACTGCTCGTTCGTCAGCTATAGAAACACGCAGATGTCGACTCATCACCTGTCGTTGGGTACTGATGTGTCTATAGAATGCTAATGACACAAACGAACGACTCGCACCCAAGTCAAATAACACCAAAGTAGGTACAGAATTCACAAGAAAAGTACCTACGCATAACATAATATAAACACAAAATCTCGTAACAGCATAAATAAACATGAACTTAATACATACCAGCCACGACGTCGGGTGCTGCACCGACCTCCTCCGCTGTCAGCTGGAACGCTCTCCCTCGCACCTTCGACGCCTCGACCTTCACCAGCCGACCCTCAATGGCTCTCGCAGTAGCAGGGGCAGATCCCTGAGAGGCTCCCTAAAAATGTGGACACTCCGCCTTCCGGGGTCCAGTCTGGTAGCAATGAAAGCAAACCATGAATCCCTTGAGGCAATCCTTGGCTATATGCCCCTCCTTGCCACACTTGTAGCAAGCTCCCGATCTATAAACTCCATCATGACCCTTGCCGCACTTCCCGCAAGTGTGGCCCTTCAGGCCCTCAGATCTCGAATCAGCGGGCTTTCTCCGCTTGGCCGCCGGCTGAGACTGTGCCGGTCGGCGATCCCTGCTCTGAGACTCGGCCTCCTCCCTGGCCTGAGTCTCCAGCTCAATCTCCCTCTTCCGGATATTTGCCTGGAGCTCAGCAAATGTCTGATACGATGAGTTCGCCACGAACTCACGAATGTCTCTCCTCAAAATGCTCATATATCGGCTCATACGTGCCTGCTCGGTCGACACGTGCTCAGGGCAGAACATCGCCCTCTCATGAAACATCCGGATAATCATAGTAACTGACTCGGTACCCTGCTTGAGGGTCAAGAACTCCTAAGCCAAACGCTCCCGTTCCACCGGGGAAATGTACTCATCATGGAACATAGCGGTGAACCTCTCCCAGGTCACCACAGCAAGCTCTGCTGGAGAAAAATGTGTTGTCATGAACTTCCACCAATCCTTCGCCCCCAATCGAAGTTGGTTCAGCACGAACCAAACTCTCAGATGCTCTGGACATAAACATGCGTAAAAGCACCCCTCGATGTCTGAGATCCACCTCATCGCGACTATCGGATCCTGAGTCCCATCAAACTCTGGTGGCTTCGTATTGCTGAACTCCCAGTACAACAACGAGTCACCCCCTTGTGGCCTGGCAGCAGCAACGGCCGCAGTTGCAGCAGCAACAACAACATTAATAAGAGCAGCATATCGCTCATCAATGGTCTCAATCAGGGTGGTCTTGATAGACCCAAACATCTTTGGAATCTCAGCTCGGATGGCAGCAGCCACATCATCATGAATCATCTGGCGGAGCTCCTCGTCGCTCACACCTCCCTCGCGGGTCTCTGGTCTATGGCGCCTCCCAACCATGATGTCTCTGAAATAAAACATAAAAATATCAGAGACTCGCTCAAGTGTACTCACACTCGATAACCCAACCCTACTCGATTCCTAGAACCCGAAGGATTCCTACTTGGGCTGCACACTGATCCGGTGTTTCCAGTAGTACGGGCCTAATACTACCTTCCACACCGTATCAGTATTCATCTCAAGTCATCCTCCAAGGATCCCAAGTCCCAAGTACTCTATCTCTTTCCACACATAAACTACCCTTCGGTAGGCTCTCATTGCACCTCACTGCTACCTACCCACTCTAAAGCATCTCATGGCAGCAGAAATCTTCCTAGGCTAAGGCATCACAAATCAGGTCACTCTAGTCCTAATATGAATACCTAGCCTATTCTAGCATGCATAACACATTTCAACATATCTCATAACACCAAATGTAAAGGTATTTTGGGAAATCACTGTTCAGGCGCTGGATGATTGTACACACTGCTTTCTCGCGTATCTTTCAAATTCTTTTATTCTTTTTAGAAAAATTGTTTATTTATTGAAAAAATTTCTCAAATTCTTAGTATGAGTTCAAATACACCCGAAGTTGAATCCAAATCCCTCAAACCAAGGCTCTGATACCAATTTGTAACACCGTTAAAATTTCAAACAATTTTTCAATTTATTTTAATAAAACATTTCACTTACAAATCATTCAAAAATCAAATATCCAATATCCTCTCAAAATACATAACAAAATCCATATCCCAAGATCTCAAAAAAACATGTCATTTGCAAGTGTGTACTGATCAAGCTGGGGCCTTCCCGCGGTCATCACTGGTACCTGAAACACACATTACACAAACGGTAAGCATAAATGTTTAGTGAGTTCCCTAAAATACCATGTATAGCACATACGCCCTTCCAGGCCTTAGGATCTTCCGATCCAAGTCTCCCAGGGGATTTCCATCCCGTAACTTTTTTGACCTTCCGGTCCATATCATCTTGACCTTCCGGTCCACATCATCATTCTCATATCATAACATATCACATATAACATGCATCACATATACATCATAAACATAACACCTTCCTGTCACATATAATTACCCAATCGGATACGACATAGTGAGAAAACTCACCTTACTGATGTCGGATAATCACCCGTTCTCGATCTCCCGACCTCTCGTCCTCGTATATCATAATTGCATCTCTAATTAATACTTTTCCTGACTTATTTTGTCTAACACTAACAAGTCAACACTAGTCAACCCTGGTCAACGGTCAACGGTCAACCTCTACCCGACTCGTCAAGTCTTGCACAGACTCGTCGAGTCCATATGTGAGTTCATTTCCTCTGAATAACTTCTGACTCACCGAATCACTCACCCAACTCGGAGAGTCGTCAACTAGTCTGAGACACGGGACAACCCGCCCCGACTCGTCGAGCCTGATCCTGGACTCGGTGAGTTCATTCCATGCACATCCTCAAACAACTTCCTAAGGTCAGATCCAGTCCTCCAACGTATATATCTATCATTCCCAAACCCAATAACCACATACAGTTTCTATCTTGATGCACATACAACATCTATTTGGTCATATATGATGATTTAGCCCCAAATACCATAACCCAAGGTCATAACCTCCATTGCTATTCATAAAGCTTAATGAGTAAGGCTCTCTGGACCTCTATGGATCCAGATCCAAAGCCTCATTACTAAGAGGGACTATTTGGTCATCAAATCTAACCAACAAAGGGTCTAAGAAACCCTAAATCCATATGATCGTCATAAGAACAGAAGGAGAGTCGAATTACTACCTCAAATGTGATGATCTAAGCTTCAAATCCACAAAATAGCAACCTCCTTTGTTTCCCCTTGACTTAGATCTCCTTATTCTTGCTAAACAACACCACAAAAGTCAATAATGGCTTCCTTTCTCTCCCAAATCGCTCCAACACTCTAGGGTTTCTCTCTGAGAACAGGTAGCCACAAATGGAGGCCATAAGGGCCTTTAAATAGGTCCTAAACCCAAGAAATTAGGGTTTCTTTCGCCAGCTCGGACTCGGCGAGTCACTCACCCGGACTCGTCGAGTCCCCTCATTAAACACATCATCCAATCGCGACCAGACTCGACGAGTCTAAGCACCAACAGTCGAGTCGCCTAAAAAAATGAAGAAATTACAATATAATTAATATACCTGGGAAACCGGGTGTTACAAAAACTCTCCATTTTTTAAAAAAAAAATAAAAAATTATTATTATTTTTAAATCCGAAATTTGATTTATTGTGTTAATTTTTAAAAATTTTTGTTAATATTTCTAATAACAAAAAAAAAATTAAACATTAAATGAAATTGGTAAGGCATGCACTTAATAAATAAATTTTGATCTAACGCTCCACATTTAGTTCTCAGGTTCTCGAAAAACTATGAATTTTCATCGGATCTCAATCCTCTCTCTCTCTCTCTCTCTCTCTCTCTCTCTATATATATATATATATATATATATATATATACATATATACACACACACACACATACACATAGACACACACACACTAGACGAATTCCCACGCGTTGCGCGACGCAGGTTAAAAATATATTGTTAAAATATAGTTTTCAGACACCTTTTAGTAATTAGATTCATCAATTTAGGTTCTTTTATTATTATTATTATATTTAATGTTTTACTTTTAACTATGTTAAAAAATATATATTGACTTTTTTTTAAACATTATATGATATTTTACTTTAGGTTTTAAATTTTACACTAAATTTTTAAGCTTATTTGATATATTAATGTAAGTTATTTATTTAACTATATATTGAAGTTAACAAATTAAGTATATCATATTGATAAGTCACAAAATTTTCCATTTATGATAATGTTTACAACTAAAAGCATATTTAAGTTAATAAATTAAGTATATTGTATGGAAATATAAAAAGTTGGGAGTTTCAAATGAATGTGGTGAAAGAAAAATAATGTTTCCTTTATAATATAGTTTGATATGTGATTATAGTTTTAATTTTTAAGTCATTGTGATATATACAATTATTTGATAATTTTATAAACCGTTTAAAACTGTATAAATTATATATCAAACGTATGATAATCTATATATAACAGATAACAAAATGTATGAACAAAAATATAAACTACAACTTTTAGTAACATAAAAATACAAAAACACATATTATAACATTTGTATTAAAAATATATATATACAACGAATAATAAAAAATATGAAAAATAAACACTACAACTTTTAATAACATAAAAACACTAAAACATTTAATATAACATTTATATTATGTTTTCATATTTAAATGACAAATCTCTTCAAATACATTAATGTTTATAATGAGCAAAACTTTACAACTTTATAAAAGAAAAGAAAATAAAAAGTTATTAGTGATTACTAATTAATAATCATAAGTTAAAAACTCTTGAGTTGTAACTAATAAATATACATAAATTAGAAAACTCTTGAGTTGTAGTGTGAGTTTCAAATGAATACAGTACTTGGAAATGTGTACTTATTATTATAATTATTATTATTATTATTATTATTATTATTATTATTATTATTATATTCGTCTAAATAATTGGTTTTGATGCATCGTTTTAATCCCTTCAATTATTAAACATAAATATATTTAATTATAAATTTATAGCATACATAGGTGCATATATATGTTAAACAAATCACATATAATATATATTTTCGTAAATGTCATATGTAATTCTTGTCGTAGTAATATGGATAAATTACTTTCATATAAAGAACATATCATGATAAGTTATCATAATTACATATCAAATGTTAAAAATTATGTTATCTTTTAAATATTGTCTTGTAAATATGTTAGGATAACCCAACAAAAAAATGTTACATAATCAAAATAGAAAAACGACAATCAAATAAATAAGAACATTGGGTGGTTGAATATATAAATAAAAATGTTACATAAATATACGTTTAAATCAAAAGAAAAAACTAACATTCGTCTACTTTTCTCAAACAATAAAAAGCCTATATCCGTTTTCTGAATCTTCTTTCTTTATTGAACACCATTCAACCATAGAAACTTGATGACAGTTCTTCACTAACCTGCAATCAAAATGTTTTTCTTCAAAAAGACGAATGATAAAGATATTCCAAGCAAAACATTGAGTTAGAGAGTCACATTCAAGATTGAGTAATACATAAAAATCACATATAAAGATCAAATGAGAAATTGAATATAAAGAAAGAATAGAAAAGCTTCATTTGTTTTGGTTTAAAGAAAAAATCATATTATAATTACCATCGATGCGACATAACCCATTTCTTCAAATCATCATATTTGGATCGTGAATGCTTCAACTATATGAAAACTTTTGAATCATAATATCTTCAACCAAATGATGAATTTTTGTAAGAAAAATGTACTAATATAACTAAATATATAATGAAGGTGAAAATGTGTTGGGGTTTGAAATGCATGAGGTGTTGAACTTATAGAGTGTGTGATTTTCTTGGAATTAGATTATGTGTGATTAATTACTTTTAAGGTGAAAGGGTGTGGGGGTTTCAAATGCATGAGGTGTTGGCAAATTTTTATGGGGGTTTCGAATGCATGAAATTCAAGAAAAAATGCTAGCTTTATATATATATATATATATATATATATATATATATATATATATATATATATATATATATATATATATATATATACTAGTAAGGTACCTTAACAATGCAACGACGCCAAATAGTTCCTTTCAAAAATTAGTTTTTGGAGACAATTAGAAGAGAATAGAGTCCACAATGCATGCTTCAAACGTTGAATATGCTATGTGAAAATACGTTTTTCCAATAATAGATTTCTCGGGTATTAGTTTTCTTTCGAAGCATGATGAAATTTTAGTTTAAATATAGATATCACATTATATTATATGACAGATGATGAAAATTTAAAAAGTTTAAAATCGTACTTAACATATAACAATGACATTATAATTTGTAGATCAATATTGTACATGATTTATTTTGTGTTTTTTTTCAATAGTTAATTAGTTTTTTTATATTTGTGATTCGTGTTTAGTAAATAAACAAATATTAGTTTATTTCTTTGTATTATTTAAATATTTAAAATTTGTTTATAATATAGATTTTAAAATGTCTACGTTTGTATAAATTTGTCTTCGATCTTTTTTTAATGTTTTAAATTTAATTTATGATATAATTTTAATATTAAAGGGTTTTTTCATCACGATATATCTTAAAATTGGATGGTTAATACCATAAATATAATTTTCTTTTGGATTAATAATTTACGTCCCTTGTTAATTTGCCATTTAAAACAAATGTATTAATGTTCATTTCAGTTGAAAAGAAATGTACACTATCTTATTTTCAACTACAGAAGGTACCAATGTTTTGTATGGGTTGGGAAGGGGTCTATTTTTTACACTAATGGATGTATCAATATAAATGGTTCATGTGCTCTTTGTTTTACCAAACCGCTGCAGATATGGTCCAATGATCCCTGTTGTAATGTCCCAAAATTCAAAGCTAAAAATTTCTTTTAATAAAACATTACTTTAAGCAATTTCAACATTTCAAAACGTAAAGAGAGTATTAATTTCCAAAACACATGTTCGTTATCAGAGTAAAGCTTCCCAGGCTGTCTAATCTATGGTGTGTGTCATGTGATCATCCCGAGCTCTTCCCTCCACTACCGGAATTACCTGAAACCAAAACTGAAAACCGTAAGCACGAAGCTTAGTGAGTTCCCCACCCTACCACATACCATGCATAACCACATACTGCACATACTGGGCCACGCCCGCTGTCCTGGGCCTCGCCCCTACCTCGGGCCTCGCCCGATACAACGGCCCCGCCGCTCCAGGCCCCGCCGCTCCAGGCCCCACCTGGCTTCGAGCCCCGCTCGGATACATATCTGTTTCACTTAGGCCTCGCTTGTCACAGGGCCTCGCCCGCTAACATATAATAGCACATAATCATACTGCAACACATAAGCTAAACATATACAATGGATCATGTCCTAAGGCCTCACCTATCCTGGGCCTCGCCCTTGTCCTGCTACTGATGAGACATGGAACCCGGTCCATGCTCCTACTGATAGTGAGATACGGGCCCATCCCACACTCACTCCTTCTCTAACTTGGGCCTCGCTCCTGCTCTGCTGCTAATGAGATGTGGAACACCATCCACACTCTGCTATTGGTGAGATACGGGACCTCGCCCACACTCACCTCCCTACCAAGCACATACATGTATCACACAGACAACAAGTATAAACTATCATATAAAACAATCCTTGGGCACCCGCCCGCTATCATTGGACCTCGTCCTGAATATCATACTAGCATATTGTGCGTAAGGCTAACCCCTGGGTCTTCTACTCATAACTACATGGGCTGGCATTGTGGCCTTAGACCCATTCACACAAAGGGAAACTCACCTGCACTGGCTGAACTTGCTGATGATCCCACTAGCCGCTGCCTGGCAACTCTCTGAACTCCTGCTCCACCTGCTCCCCAAGCTACCAATAACAATGTAACACTGAGTCTAACTGACCCCCGGAAGACAACCAAGTCAAATCTGGTCAAATTCAAAGTCCTGGTCAAAGTCAACCTTCCAGGTCAACCCTACTCGCTGAGTCACCCTACTGACTCGCCGAGTTCATATGTTCAAAGTCCTTCCATTCGCGACTCGACTCACCGAGGCAGTCCATGACTCGCCGAGTCTACCGATTTCCAAGTCTTGTCCTGTCCAACTCACCGAGTCTCCACTCGACTCACTGATTCGAGTCTCAACTCGAAGGGTTTGGGGTTTCGCGACCTGACTCGCCGAGTCCAAGAACAGACTCGCCGAGTCCAAGACAATCTTCATCGGACTCTCCGAGTTGTTCTTCCAACTCGCCGAGTTCCTACCCAGCTTCATCTGACTCGTCGAGCTGTTCATTCCACTCGTCGACTTTATCCAAATCTTCATGCTACTCGCCGCGTCCACTCAAAGGACTCGCCGACTCCATTTAGATCTCCATACATGCAGAGGACTTTTGAGTCATGCATGTATTCTAAACTGTAGATCTACCCTTCCCAAGCCTATTCCTCACGTAAAGTTGCAAACTTTATGTGTAGAGAAGGAGATCTAGGCAAAATACACCATAAACTAGGGTTTAAGGCAAAGAGGCTCCATAATCAACTCAAGGGCAGATACTTTATGCTTCTCAAGACCACAATAGGCTTAGATCCGAAGTGGCAACTTCAGATCTGGCTTCTAACTCAAAAGGGTAGCTAATCATGGCTAAAAAAGCCCCCAAAACTCACAACCAAAATAGATCTAAAGGAGGGAAACGACTTAATACCTTCAATAACTCTGGAAGCTTCCTCAAACTTCAGATCCAAGGCCAATCCTTGAAGCTTCAATGTTTCCCCCTTCTTCATCTTCCTTCAAATCACTCCAAAATGGCTTGGAAACTTGAATGCACAACAATGGAGACTTAGGGTTCGTATTCTGGGTGAGAGAGGCAGTAAAGGAACCCTAGGGGAGAGAATGAGACGTTTAAATAGGCTCCAAGTCCCGGATTTAGGGTTTTCCTCGCACAGACCAGACTCGCCGAGTCCACTTGGCCGACTCGCCGAGTTGGTTACGTACTCCTCAACCTGGATCCCGCTCGGACTCGCCGAGTTCCTCCTTGAGCTCGCCGAGTCGCCCCTAAAAATTAGGGTTTTCTTTCTTTTCTTGGCCTTCCAGATTTTGGGTGTTACAACTCTCCCCCACTTAAACTAAACTTCGTCCTCGAAGTTTGCAATGGCCCACCGCCTGCGATCTGCCTCCAATACCCCACCAATTATACCAACACCAGCTTCCTGCCTTCGCTGGTCTTCTGCCCGGTCATTCTGACTAGCATCAATCCTTGCGGATAATCATCTCGGGTCAACCCTGACCCTGAACATTCTGGAAACACAACTTACTTAACCGACAATCCTTCTGGTACTCACCGAGTATTGCACTGAACCCATAGGGGTCCTCCCCTTCCTTCCTTGTGCGATTTCATTGCCTCCCCAAGGCAATGCTCCATAACCAACTATTCCCTCTGCCACTGTGAAGACCCTATCTTCACCAAATCTATTACTCCCGCTACTTCCAGTACGGGTCATTGTCGCCAATATCCACTAGGCATTTCCTCCTACTATAATTTGGTGTCGAGCACCCCACGATCAACTAATTGAATTCCACCATACGCTACATACTCGCACTGTTGTTGGCTGGAAATTCTGCTATACAAGCACTACAATTCCTGGGATCCCCGATCCCCTATCTGACACTACGGTCCCTACCAGGTCTCACCTGTGCTACTAAACTCACGGGCCTCGCCCACGGGTCTCACCCGCCTCTATCCTTCTAGTCTCACTAGTCTAACCACTCTCGCACGGGCCTCACCCACGAGTCTCACCCAACCATATTACTGAGCAACTCTGCTCTCAGGTCTCACCTATACTGCTACTCTCATACGGGCCTCGCCCACGGGTCTCACCCAACTATATCCTGGAGCGGCCTCTCCTAAGGTCTCACCTCTCTAGGGCTATACAGGCAAACTCCCTATCATCCTCACCCACTACCCATTCCTGATCCCTATCCGATCACTAGGAGGTAAGGGTCTCGCCCCAACTCCGCTAACGAAGCTACTAAGGAATGCTACGGCTTACCCGTAGTCTTACATCACCATCCATTGCTGACTGCTAGTGAATGCTACGGCTGCCCCGTAGTCTTACAACACTTCCACCACTAACGGCTAAATACGAAGGCACCCATGTGCCATTAGCTCTCAAGATCCTCATTTTGACTCCCTCGAGTCCTATGGGCGATTCACAACCTGAATTCCCAACCCTGTGCTAACCATTGCCATCACACGCACTAGCTGGTGGGGAGTTTCTCAAACTCCTAACCCTGAAATCCTCAATCCATCAAACGCTAAACCACTTCTTTTCCTTCTCGAAGGTCGCACACTCATTCTGGATCTACGTGCTCCTACCTTTGCACACTCGGAGGATTCTCCCCCACTTCGATCTTGCTTACCCCTTGTTGATCAATACTCAAAAAGAAATCCCAATCCTTGCTACCATTCCATAATCAATCTGGTGAAGAACCCAAGCTTACCATAGCTAGGGATCTAACCGATCCATCTCTAACGCTATACTACTCCGATCTAGCGAGACATACCAAGTCCCTCCCAAACATGCTACCGTTACTGCATCCTACGTAACCTTCTCCAATAGGGCACATCCCCTCGCTACCATTCGAATATCCAAGGCTATGCAGATGGCATATAACTCGATCACAATCAAATGCTCAAAAATAAAATACTCATACCGATAATGATGCAGAACCATAACAATATAATCATGCATAAATAAAGGAACTGAAAACAGAAATCGCATACCTGCAATGTCCGGTGCTGATCGCGCCTCTAAGGTAGTCATCTGAAAGGCTCTGCCTCCCACCGCAGGCGCCTCTGCACGGCCCTGATGGTCGTCTGTGATCCTCAACGTTGCATGGGCAGGTGTCATCACCCGTCCTGCTGAAAACAAACTGGGGCACTAGGCCTTCTTTGTGGCCCCGCTGATTGCAGTGAAAACATATCCGGTCTGATCCCTGTGTCGTGGTAGTAGTGCAATCCCTGCTGAAATGACCAGTCCGACCGCACTTGAAGCAGCCAGACTCACCGCCGCTACCACTCCTGCATGTGCCCCCGTGCGCCTTGCCACACTTCCCGCAGCGGCTGCAGTCCTGATAATCCCTCGATCTCGAATCCGATCCTTTGGGCCTTTTGCCCGAACTCGCGGCTACCTGAACCTCATCCAGCTTCCTCTTCCGGATCTGCTCCAAATCAATTTCTCTCTCCCTGGCTTGAGAAATCATATCTTCCAGCGTCTTATAGCCGGACCTGCTCACGAACTCCCTGATGTCAGCCCTCAGCATCTCGTGATATCGGGCCTTCTTCATATCCTCATCCGCGACATACTACGGTACAAGAAGAGCCCTCTCCCTGAACTTGGCGGTGATCTCTGCCACAATCTCAGTGGTCTGTGTCAAATCCTGAAACTCCCGTGCCAACTGCTGCACCTCAATAATCGGCGAAAACTCCGCCCTGAACCTAGCCGAGAAATCGCTCCAAGTCATCGCGTCCAACGTGGCATCATCCCCCAAAGCATGACCAATCTCCTCCCACCAATCCCTCGCTCTGTCCTTCAGAAGACAGGAAGCGAGTCTGACCTTGTCCCCCTCAGGACATCGGCTCGTACGGAATGCGTTGGCAACATCAGCCAACCATCTGCTGCTAGCGATGGGGTCCCTAGCCCCATGATAATCTGGTGCCCCGCAAGCCCTAAACTCTCGGAATGTCAAGGTACGCGCTCCCATCAAAGCCATCATCTCGGTACGGAAGGCTCCCAACCTCTCATCCAAAATCTCCAATATACCCACCTTGACCGTGCCAAAGATCACAGGAGTCTGATCTAGAATACTGCGCGTAACCTCGGCGGATATCAACTCCCTCATTCACTCCTTGAGCTGCACGGCCCCTAAAGCCGAGCCTGATCCCTCTCCGGTGCCTGATCCGCCCGCTGGTCTCTCTCGCAACGTCTCCATGCTGAAAATATAATACATCCTCAAACAAAATATTGATCACTACTGCGAGACCAAACACACCCTACCAGGTTCCTGGTCTTCTCTCGGCCTTTCCCGAATCGAGTACAGATCCTCTGCTTTCAGTAATACGGGACCATACTACCTTCCACATCTATCCGTACTTTCCTCAGGAATTGCTTCGACTCCACCGGGTCCCTTATCTACCACTACTGCTCCCAGCACTATCTCATCCTAGGCTTATCCTAGGGAAACCTCTGACTCAACTCAAACCAGTTCTCAGCTGCTGAAGGTCTCCTTGTGATGCCAATTAGCCATCACCTGGATACCATCACATGTGAGGAGGCTCAGATAATCCTTCAAGTAAAAGACTCGTCCCTACAACGGTTGGACTCAAACAAGAGCTGCGCAATAGGACCAAATCCAACACTCTGAGATTATTCAACCCTGATCACATGTGACGTGCCGTATCCACCTAATGGCTAACTCCCATCACTTAGAATTCCACAATGCACAAAGCAAGCAGCATTCAGACAAGGGAAAATCTAACAATAACATACTCAAGCAATCATATCCACACAGCAAGAAACTGAACTAGCATGCAGCACAAACTCATAAACTCAGGCATAACCTAACAGGCTATCCTACTACTGTCTAATAAGCACTATCGTGCAGCTCAAAAGCACATATATATAGAGGCACATAAGGCATCATCCCTAGATCCTTAGTCCTACTCTAGCATGCTGTTCTATCAACTAAAAATCATAACATAAACTTGTATGGGTAATTTGGGGTACTTACTTGAGCTCAGCTGATTGCATGCACCACACCCCTTTTCTCTTTTCAAAGTTCTTTTCTTTCTGAATTCTTTTTGCTTTTCTAAAACGGTTTTTCGTTCTCAAAATTCTTTTTACAAAACTGTCTTTTCATTTTTGAAACCATTTTATCTGACCCCTCAGTTTGAGTTCAGGCACACCCGAGAGTATGCCCGAATCCCTCAAACCAAGGCTCTGATACCAACTTGTAACGTCCCAAAATTCAAGGCTAAAAATTTCTTTTAATAAAACATTACTTTAAGCAAATTCAACATTTCAAAACGTAAACAGAGTATTAATTTCCAAAACACATGTTCGTTATCAGAGTAAACCTTCCCAGGCTGTCTAATCTATGGTGTGTGCCATGCGATCACCCCGAGCTCTTCCCTCCGCTACCAGAAGTACCTGAAACCAAAGCTGAAAACCGTAAGCACGAAGCTTAGTGAGTTCCTCACCCTACCACATACCATGCATAACTACATACTGCACATACTGGGCCACGCCCGCTATCCTGGGCCTCGCCCCCTACCTCGGGCCTCGCCCGATACAGCGGCCCCGCCGCTCCAGGCCCCACCTGGCTTCGAGCCCCGGTCGGATACACATCTGTTTCACTTAGGCCTCGCCTGTCACAGGGCCTCGCCCGCTAACATATAATAGCACATAATCATACTGCAACACATAAGCTAAACATATACAATGGATCATGTCCTAAGGCCTCGCCTATCCTGGGCCTCGCCCTTTTCCTGCTACTGATGAGACATGGAACCCCGTCCATGCTCCTACTGATAGTGAGATACGGGCCTAGCCCACTCTCACTCTTTCCCTAACTTGGGCCTTGCCCCTGCTCTGCTGCTAATGAGATGTGGAACACCATCCACACTCTGCTATTGGTGAGATATGGGACCTCGCCCACACTCACCTCCCTACCAAGCACATACATGTATCACACAGACAACAAGTATAAACTATCATATAAACCAATCCTTGGGCACCCGCCCGCTATCATTGGACCTCGTCCTGAATATCATACTACCATACTGTTCCTAGGGCTAACCCCCGGGTCTTCTACTCATAACTACATGGGCCGACATTGTGGCCTTAGACCCATTCACACAAAGGGAAACTCACCTGCACTGGCTGAACTTGCTGATGATCCCACTAGCTGCTGCCTAGCAACTCTCTGAACTCCTACTCCACCCGCTCCCCGAGCTACCAATAACAATGTAACACTTAATCAAACTAACCCCCGGAAGACAACCAAGTCAACTCTGGTCAAATTCAAAGTCCTGGTCAAAGTCAACCTTCCAGGTCAACCCTAATCGCCGAGTCACCCTACTGACTCGCCAAGTTCATATGTTCAAAGTCCTTCCATTCGCGACTCGACTCGCCGAGGCAGTCCATGACTCGCCGAGTCTACCGATTTCCAAGTCCTGTCCTGTCCAACTCACCGAGTCTCCACTCGACTCACTGATTCGAGTCTCAACTCGAAGGGTTTGGGGTTTCGCGACCTGACTCGCCGAGTCCAAGACAATCTTCATCAGACTCTCCGAGTTGTTCTTCCAACTCGTCGAGTTCCTACCCAGCTTCATCTGACTCGTCGAGCTGTTCATCCCACTCGTCGAGTTCCTCCAAATCTTCATGCTACTCGTCGAGTCCACTCAAAGGACTCGCCGACTCCATTCAGATCTCCATACATGCAGAGGACTTTTGAGTCATGCATGGACTCCAAACTGTAGATCTACCCTTCCCAAGCCTATTCCTCACGTAAAGTTGCAAACTTTACGTGTAGAGAAGGAGATCTAGGCAAAATACACCATAAACTAGGATTTAAGGCAAAGAGGCTCCATAATCAACTCAAGGGAAGATACTTTATGCTTCTCAAGACCATAATAGGCTTAGATCCGAAGTGGCAACTTCAGATCTGGCTTCTAACTCAAAAGGGTAGCTAATCATGGCTAAAAAAGCCCCCAAAACTCACAACCAAAATAGATCTAAAGGAGGGAAACGACTTAATACCTTCAATAACTCTGAAAGTTTCCCCAAACTTCAGATCCAAGGCCAATCCTTGAAGCTTCAATGTTTCCCCCTTCTTTTTCTTCCTTCAAATCACTCCAAAATGGCTTTGAAACTTGAATGCACAACAATGGAGACTTAGGGTTCGTATTTTGGGTGAGAGAGGCAGTAAAGGAACCCTAGGGGAGAGAATGAGACGTTTAAATAGGCTCCAAGTCTCGGATTTAGGGTTTTCCTCGCATAGACCAGACTCGCCGAGTTCACTTGGCCGACTCGTCGAGTTGGTCAATTACTCCTCGACCCGGATCCTGCTCGGACTCGCCGAGTTCCTCCTTGGACTCGCCAAGTCGCCCCTAAAAATTAGGGTTTCTTTCCTTTCTTGGCCTTCCAGATTTTAGGTGTTACACCTGTGGTGGCAGTAAATTGATACATAAATTTTCCTTATAGTTAACGGTTACATAATTGGTATTTGTAATAGTAAATTACATAATTGCTATTTGAAATAGTAAAAATGTCAGAGACTCATAGGGACCATTTATGTATGAATTTAATGTATACAATATAAAAATAGAACTATAAAATAAAAATAGTTTGAGTCATTCCACTCATTCAAGGAGTGGAAACACACACACACACGTCCCTCCTCCATGAATCAAAATCAGCCCATGATAAGGATTCACATCTATGCAATGATAGCAATGTACTTTGAGAAAGCAACTCATCCCTACCAGAAGAAGGGAAAATTGGTTTGTATTCTGTGAATAAATAAAAATTGGTTTTTATTCCGAGAGCTTGGGACCATCTGAGAATTCTCATGGAGACTTGGTCCAACCCTTTTCAGGCCGCTACTACCTTCGGATATACCACAATATTCACACCGGTCGATCCACTCTTAGACTTGATATGTGATTTCCCGACATCACTCTTCATGCCTCACTCATCTTGATAGAATCCATTGAGAACCCTAACCTTGTAGATACACCAGTTGGAACCCACTAGCTACACGAGACGGAATCCGCATCCCGTACGTGGTCTGTTAGAATGACAAACACAGACTAAAGTTCACTTGGGAATGCGAGGACAACCGTATAGGAAGTACTCTCTTACCTCTACTTGGCCATTCATACCTACTTCGTTGCCTAGACCTGAATTTCGGGACGAAATTCCCTCTAACGGGGGGATGATGTGACAACCCAAGTTGTTCCATTACATTTCCCCGTTACCGTTAACGGAATATTCCATTTTTGTAAAAAGTTCCGTTAATTAGAGGTCGCCAATTTAATAAATATTTCATTTATTTATGTCGTGAAGTCGTGATAAGAGAAATAAAAACTCATAATACACATTTCCATTTAGTTGGAAAAGTTAGTTTTTATTATTACGACCACTCAATCGGGTGCGACCAAAAGCCCCGTTTAACGGCAGTATCGGGTAGAATTCCACTGAGCTCCAACTCCCACCCATATATAAGGGGGAGTAAACTCCATTTGAGCCTTTTCCACCCTCTCTCTCTCTCTCTATGCTCTCTCTCTAGACTCGTTTTCGACCCGAATCCGCAACCAAACGCTTCCAAATCGTAAGTCCACTTACCCTAGCTTGTTCTAAACATTATGACTCATGATTATTGCTTAAAATTCGACCATTTAAGCTGTTGAAAAGGAGTTCAGGGCCTAAGATCCTCCTTAGGCCGTAAACACCTTATTTGAGGCCAAAAAGACCCAAACTTGTCCCTAAAAGCTTGGAAAAAAATTGAGGAATTAGACTAGGAGTGTTTGCTCATTTAAAACAATCAAAATGAGGCATAAAAGAGAGTTTACGGCCCAAGCACATGCTTAGGCCGTAAACCCCTCTAAACCTTGTCAAAATGCCCCAAAAACACTTCCAAACCATCCTTAGGCTTAACACATGATTTAGGGGCTTGCTATTTCGGGTTTAGAACATTTAAACTCAATGAAATGAAGGGATTGATGGGATTTGAGCATTCTAACACTTCCTAAGTGTACATGCAACCCTAATAACCTTGGATCTATGTTTGTCTAATTATCATGCAAAGTTGAATTCCAAGGTTATATTCCTATCTAGCATACATGGGGAACAATTTTAACTTGAATGAAAGATAGAATAACTTACCTTGTTGTTGCTTATGTTCCTTGAAACCTTGTGAGCCTAGCACCACAAGTGTGATGCCTCAAATGCTTCACACAACACCAAATGCTCTTGAAAAGACTTTTGAGAGAATACACACTTCTTGAAATCGGCCTAGCCCTCTAGTTTCTTATGTGTAACCGATTTTGGTGGAGAATGAGATTCTTATATAGTGTTGACACATCTAGGGTTACACCATGTAAACCCTAATGTGTCATGACTCTTCATTTCCATGACCCATGGGTTTGTAACTCCCATGGAGCATCCATGGAGCATCCTATGGGTGGAACCCAACTTGATAATCCATGGAGCCTCTTAGCCCACTATACAAGATATGAATGATTTACATAATCAACCCATATATTTAATTAGTTATCCTTTGATCACTTAATTAATTCTAAATTAATTCTTGATCAAATTAATCAAATAATATTATTAATATATTAGAACTTATTATATATTAATAATCTCCAAGTGTTATTTCTCTCATTTAGTCTATCCAATTGCATGGTGCCATGCAACCCAAATGGACCATGTCAGATCGAGTCAAGTACATACCAGAAATAGTTATGGACTTAGACACCTTATCCAACAGTCTCCCACTTGGATAAGTCTAATAACTATTACTGCAAGTATGACTTCAGGAATCGATCGGCAACCGTACCTCTTTCAAGGTCTCTCGGAACTGAGAAGATGATGGTACGCCATTTAAGATAAGTGATCATATAATCCTCTGTTCTAGATATTAGCCGGACAAATACATGGAACAATGTCTTACTTATTGTCCAGCAGTTTGTTTCCCGATTTCCGATTTGTTTGACAAAGAACTTAATTGAACACATCAACTTAGTTCTGACCGGGCCCGGTACATAGGTCAAAACAAAATCATCGAGGGGCCCAGATATCAGCTTCTAATCCAATAAGGAACAGATAAACTTCGACTCATATGTTTGTTCTACCACTCATTGAATTATACACAAAAGCACGTTTTATAACATCGAGTTACCAATGCGTTTTCGTACAATCAATGCATAACCAACTTGTAAGTAACAAATCATATCTCTAGGTTTGAAGACTTATATGATATTACTGTCTCACGATCACTCGAGATAGAATTCCATGAAATGATTCCAGTGAGCGTGGGTTGAGTCCAATGCTCAGAACTTATGAGCACTCATGATTGTTGTAGCCTTGTCCAACACCTTAGACCTCTGCAACCAATCATGACAGTCTTGATTCATACCTACTTCCGACATATGACCGACTTTGGAGGTTTGAATAATATGTTATACCAAACAAAATTATTCTGGAAGTCAAAACATGCAAAAGAAATATAGTAAACAATCGACAAGAGATAGCAACACTTTACTCATAAATAAAACAGCTTTTATTCATCATCTAATGTCAATTACACTTTACAAATTTCGAGGTTGTCTAACTACTAAATCTAAAATCATCCTTCAGCCCTATGCTCCGAGCATGCTGGAGATGCTTAGCCCGAGTCAGTCCCTTCGTGAAGGGATCTGCTGGGTTCTCATCCGATGATACCCTCTTTGCCACGAGGAGTCCTTCTTCTATTCGATGTCTGATAAAATGGTATTTTCTATCGATGTGTCTAGATCTCCCGTGATCCCTTGGTTCCTTGGCTAAGGTAACAGCACTTTCACTATCATAGAAAATTTCCATTGGCTCTTTAATAGCTGGTATAACTCCAAGGTCTCCAATGAAGTTCTTCAACCATATCGCCTCCTTTGTTGCCTCGCTAGCTGCAATATACTCTGATTCACAAGTTGAATCAGCCACTGTCTCTTGTTTGGGACTCTTCCAAGAAATTGCTCCTCCGTTTAGGGTAAAAACCCAGCCCGACTGAGAGCGGAAATTATCCCTATCAGTCTGGAAGCTAGCATTACTATACCCTACAACTCTCAAGTCATCACTCCCACCGAGGGTAAGGACCCAGTCCTTAGTCCTCCGTAGGTACTTGAGGATATTCTTTACCGCAGTCCAGTGTGCCTTGCCAGGGTTCCCCTGATACCTGCTAACCATGCTCAGGGCAAAGGCTACATTAGGTCGAGTACACGTCATAGCATACATGATCGATCCTACAGCCGAAGCATAAGGTATTCGACTCATTTCTGCTATCTCAGCGTCAGTGCTAGGGCTTTGTGTCTTACTCAATCTGGCGTTACTCTAGATGGGTAACTCTTTTTTCTTGGAGTCCTGCATGCTGAATCTCTTCAGCACCTGTTCCAAGTAGGTACTTTGACTAAGTCCAATTAGTCTTTTACTCCGATCTCTCAAGATCCTTATCCCTAGAATATAGGCAGCTTCTCGTAGGTCCTTCATAGAGAAACACTTCCCAAGCCAGGACTTAACTTCCTGCAGAGTTGGGATGTCATTTCCTATGAGTAGTATGTCATCCACATACAATACCAAAAAGCTAACTATACTCCCACTAGCCTTGACATACACGCAAGACTCATCTTCACTCCTAGAAAAGCCAAATTCCTTGACCTTTTCATCAAAGCAAAGGTTCCATTTGCGAGGTGCTTGCTTCAATCCATAAATGGATTTCTCAAGCTTACACACTCTATTAGGGTACTCGTTGCTGACAAAACCCTCTGGCTGACTCATGTAAACATCTTCAGCCAACTTTCCATTAAGGAAAGCGGTTTTGACATCCATTTGCCATATTTCATAGTCATGAAATGCAACTATGGCTAACAGAACCTGAATAGACTTAATCTTGGCTACTGGAGAAAAGGTCTCATCATAGTCCACTCCAGGAATTTGAGAGAAGCCATTTGCAACCAGTCTAGCCTTATAAGTGTGTACATTACCATCCATGTCGGTCTTCTTCTTGAAGATCCATTTGCACCCTACTGTCTTACGACCTGGTACATTCTCAACCAAGTTCCAAACTTGATTGTCATACATGGACTGTATTTTACTGTCCATTGCCTCTTTCCACTTGGCCGACTCAGGGCCTGCCATGGCTTCCGCGTAACTGTTAGGTTCATCCAGACCTATCAGTGTCTCATCACTTATAAGTGTATCTCCTTCTGCAGTAATATGGAATCCATAGTAATGCTCAGGAGCATTCCTAACCCTTGTGGAACGCCTCAGAGGTACAGACTTGTCAATTGGCTCAATAGGAGTTTCCTCCTCAAGTTGAGTGCTAGGGTTTGAAGTTCCTTCACCGCTTGACTCTTGAATTTCTTCAAGATCAACTTGCCTCCCACTGTTTCCTTGGCTTATGAACTCTCTCTCTCTCTAAAGAAAGCCCTCCTAGCTACAAAGACCACATTTTCACTAGGTCTGTAGAAGAGGTAACCAAAGGATTGTTGTGGGTAGCCGATGAAAATACACCTCTCGCTTCGGGGTTCGAGCTTATCATGAGTCTCGCGTCTCACGAAAGCCTCGCAACCCCAAATCTTGATGTGGTCTAGTTTAGGTACTTTACCAGTCCACATCTCGTGAGGAGTTTTGGCAACTTTCTTTGTAGGGACTAGATTAAGGATATGGGCAGCAGTCTCTAAGGCATACCCCCAGAATGAGATTGGTAGCGAAGCTTGACTCATCATGGAACGAACCATATCCAACAAGGTTCGATTACGCCTCTCAGCCACACCATTTAACTGTGGTGTCCTAGGAGGTGTCAATTGTGAGACTATCCCACATTCCCTTAGATAGTCAAGGAACTCTGAACTAAGATACTCACCACCATGATCGGATCGAAGCATCTTAATGTTCCTGCCCAATTGATTCTCGACTTCCTGTTTGAATTCCTTAAACCTTTCGAAAGTCTCTGACTTATGCTTGATTAAGTAGACATATCCATATCTACTGTAATCATCGGTGAAAGTCAAATAATAACGATTAGCATCCCTTGTGGCATGTTTGAATGGTCCACACACATCCGTGTGTACAAGGTCCAATAAACCTTCACCCCTCTCACACGAGCCTGTGAAGGGTGACTTTGTTATTTTTCCAAGTAAGCATGATTCGCAACTGTCATCTGACTTTAGGTCAAATGACTCCAAGACTCCATCCTTTTGGAGTTGGCCTATGCGTTTCTTGCTTATATGTCCAAGACGACAATGCCATAATGATGCTTTATCCAAGTTATTATTGTTAATAGAATCAATACACAATACATTATTTCCTAAGTTATCAACCACAGATACTGTTTCATACACGCCATCACAAGGTAATGCTTTAAAATAAAGAACATTATTAAAGAAAGCATTAATCGAACCAACTTCATTATCAAATGAAAAGGTGAAACCTTGTTTATACAATGCATGAAAGGAAATAATATTTCTTGCCATTTCTGGCGAATAACAACACTTATTCAAATCTAAACTAAACCCACTACTTAGCGATAAAGTATAAACTCCAATCATGGTGACAGGTAAAGCTTTCCTATTCCCCATGATTAAGTTTATTCTTCCTTGCTCCTTCTTCTTAGTCCCTGCAAGTCACAACAAATATGAATACCACAACTGGTATCAAGGATCCAAGATTTAGAATGGGGTGAGTTATTAGAAATGAAAGTGTAAATACCTGTATGGTTGGGTTTAACTTTCCCATCCTTCACATCTTGCTGGTATTTTGGGCAATTCCGCTTCCAATGTGATTTTTCACGGCAATAGAAGCATTCAGCCTCTTTTGGGTCAGAAGAAGGAGTGACGAAACCTTTCTTGGTTCCACTTGAAGAAGAGCCATCAAGGGTCCGAGCCTTGGTACCCTTAGAAGAGCTCTTTCTCTTCTTCCCTCGACTTTTCCCGATTGCCAAAACCGGAGTGGAGTTTGGAGTAGGAGTGTTAACAACCGACTTCCCCTTAAGACCTGATTCTGCGGTCTTGAGAAGTCCCTGAAGTTTGCTGAGTGTGACCTCTTCCTTATTCATGTGATATGTCATGCGGAATTGATCATAGCACGATGGTAAGGAGTGCAAAATGATATCTATTGCAAGCTCCTCAGGGAATTTCACATTAAGCTTCAACAACCGATCCACATACCTTTGCATTTTCTGCATGTGGCTCGTGACGGATCCCCCGTCCTTCATCATGGTTGTTATCATGGAGCAGATGATTTCATACCTCTCTTGTCATGCACTTTGATGGTATCTTTCCATCAGATCTTGGTGCATTTCATAAGGGTGGAAATCCTCATAGGACTTTTGGAGTTCCGCTGTCATCGTGGCCATCATGATGCATGCTACTTTCATCGCATCCCTTTCATGTGCCTGAAAGTCAGCGATCTCCTGGGGAGTTGCAGTGGTCTCATCAATCTCCTTAAGCTCCTTGTCAAGGACATATTCTTTGTTCTCGTAGCGGGTAATCATCCTGATGTTTCTGATCCACTCATTGAAGTTGGATCCATCAAAAGTGACTTTCCCACACAAGTTCATAAGGGTAAAGGAGTCATTAGGATTAGAGCCAGAAGTAGCATTGTTTGAAGACATCTAAAAGAAGAGGACAAGATTAGTTTAGATATTAAGAGAGTCCTTAATAAAAACACCCAAATGTAATATTAAGGCTAGGACCTAATCACAATATATTATAACTTAGAAGAGGTATGTCGTAATCCAAGCTATAACATATTTGAAAGGTAGGTGAATGACGATTCACCAATTTCCACCACGAAAACCGAACTATTAAATATTAGGTTTTTGATTGGTTCTTAGAAATTCCTAGATTCTTTGAGATTCAATGAACTTTTTAAAGGCATGTTTCAATCTCCAGTGTGCCCTCCAAGTTTTGTGACTGGGATACCGAGGATCAAGAAATGAGGTGTGAAGTAACCTTGCAAATCACTTGGTACCCTTAAAGTTTATCATTCAATCGATGTGCTGGTAAACCACACACGCTCCACCGATTCTATAATAAACCTTAAGTCACCCTTTACCTACCTTGTTAAGTCCAAGTTAGTGTGCCGGTTAACCACACACGCTCCACCAACGACTTAAACAAAGTGTAAAGTGTAATTTCATGGATTAGCACCTTATTCACATTTTTCCTAAAGTAACTAAGATTGGGAATTTAATAAAACATTTAGTTACTTTATAATATTCATCATACTTTTAATGAGAATTTATAAGTCCTTGTCTTACCCGTTCGACTAACGACCCTCCACCAGTCAAGCAAGCGGTGGGTGAGAGTGGACACCCATTAAGTTGCCATTTTATAGGCAACAACCTTATACCCACCTTATAGACCGGCTTCGTGAATGAGGCGTACTAGCGCTAAGACGACTTTTTTCTTATACATATATATATATATATATATATATATATATATATATATATATATATATATATATATATATATATTAAATCATAATAATATAAGTATAAGGGTTGAATTTTAACTTTTAAAATTCTAGGGGTTGGAACTAAAGTTTTTAACATGACTTTACTTTTTCCAAAACTTGAGGGCAAGTTTTGTAAACTTTCAAAACTTTTCATTTCTTGTAACTTATGAGTTTAATAGAGTAATAAAATGAAGACTCTTCATTTTTCTAACTCTTGTGTTCTTTTAATGGTTTTAACTCAAGTGACTTTTGGTTTTCCATAACTTGAGGACAAGTTATGGACTCCATTAAAACACATTATGATCAAGAATTAAACTACCACATAGGTTACAAATAATTCCTATGATCATCTAAACATCATAAGATCAAGAACATGAATATGAACACTTTCATGAATCAAAATTACACTTAAAACTTTGTAATTTTGATAACTAGTTGTTGTAAATGGATTAGCAAAGACATTACACCATCTAAAACAAGTTTTCAAGTACCAAAACAGTTTAGAGTTATGTTTCTAGTCCATTTCCAGCAACTAAAGTCGAAAATCTGCACTCTGTGGCTCCTACTCGCCAAGTGCATGAACCTACTCGGCGAGTAGGTTGAAGATACAAGTGAACTCGGCGAGTCCCCCAATGGACTCGGCGAGTTCATCAGGCAGACAACAAGTTTTTCGACTTTTTTCAACTTTTAAGCACAAATAACAAACAAACAAGCCTAGGCTCTGATACCACTGATGGGATTTGAGCATTCTAACACTTCCTAAGTGTACATGCAACCCTAATAACCTTGGATCTATGTTTGTCTAATTATCATGCAAAGTTGAATTCCAAGGTTATATTCCTATCTAGCATACATGGGGAACAATTTTAACTTGAATGAAAGATAGAATAACTTACCTTGTTGTTGCTTATGTTCCTTGAAACCTTGTGAGCTTAGCACCCCAAGTGTGATGCCTCAAATGCTTCACACAACACCAAATGCTCTTGAAAAGACTTTTGAGAGAATACACACTTCTTGAAATCGGCCTAGCCCTCTAGTTTCTTATGTGTAGCCAATTTTGGTGGAGAATGAGATTCTTATATAGTGTTGACACATCTAGGGTTACACCATGTAAACCCTAATGTGTCATGACTCTTCATTTCCATGACCCATGGGTTTGTAACTCCCATGGAGCATCCATGGAGCATCCTATGGGTGGAACCCAACTTGATAATCCATGGAGCCTCTTAGCCCACTATACAAGATATGAATGATTTACATAATCAACCCATATATTTAATTAGTTATCCTTTGATCACTTAATTAATTCTAAATTAATTCTTGATCAAACTAATCAAATAATATTATTAATATATTAGAACTTATAATATATTAATAATCTCCAAGTGTTATTTCTCTCATTTAGTCTATCCAATTGCATGGTACCATGCAACCCAAATGGACAATGTCGGGTCGGGTCAATTACATACCAGAAATAGTTAAGGACTTAGACACCTTATCCAACAGGGATAAAAGGAGTTTACGGCCCAGACATGTGTCAAGGCCGTAAACACCCTTAATGATGCCAAAGTGTTGGTTTTTATTCCCCAAATGGCCCTAGACTATTACTATAAAATGATAGGAAGGTATTAAGGGCTTAAAACTTCAATAATCTCATGGTATAGGAGTTCACGGCCGTGAACTCCCTTAGGGGTGGTTCATGGGCCGTAAACTCCATAATGGTGCCCTTAAAGACCTTAAACTCATTCATACCATTTAGATTTGGAACTA
Organism: Lactuca serriola; assembly: GCF_051521515.1. Lineage (NCBI taxonomy): Eukaryota > Viridiplantae > Streptophyta > Magnoliopsida > Asterales > Asteraceae > Lactuca > Lactuca serriola. The sequence continues at coordinate 104,438,742 of NC_136412.1, forward strand.
GAAAACTCCCATTAACAAGATAGAGCCTTAAAACACACTAGAACACTCTCACCATGAGTTTACGGCCGTAAAATCATGGGGAGATGTCCCTGGGCCGTAAACTAAGTATTGAGAGTTTACTCTCGGAGAGTAAACTCCATTCCTAAGCCATACACACCCTTAGATGTTACCCGGGACACCCCAAACACTTAACCAAAGTGTTTTCCGCTCCTTAGAGTGTGTATACTTGTTTAATTGGTATATAATATACTAATTGTATGTGAACATATGTTATCATATGTTAAATAGGTCTCTAAGTGTGTCCAAGTCCTTACTTGACACCGAGCACCCAATTGGCGCCTTTGTCGGATCCACTTACACCAGGTGAGTTCATACCCCTGAATGAACCTTTTAATGTTTTTACATGTTTTATAGGGGGAATACAAGTTAAACATGCCAGTTATCATATCAATCACATGTGATTGATAACCCGCATGCACAATGATTTACCACACTGTAAACCGTTTTACCGAGTAGGACGCTATAAATGGTTTTCTAAAATGTTTTCACTTATTCAAAACTCTTACTTATTCTGTTTTGTCTACATTCATTTTAAACTGGTTTATTAAAGTTCCAAGGATTTATAAAGCTTTTCAAACTTATTTTACCAAAGAATACCAAATGTGATTTTCCCTGAGTATAAAGGTTTTTCCAAGGTTTTTACCGAAGTTCCCTTTCACGATGTATACTTTTACTTGTTTGTTACTGCTGCTTCGCTTTTACTTATTTAAAACTCTTACTTGATAACGCATTTCCTTTGTGATACGTTTATACCGGTTATGGTCTCTATACCGCTTATACTTGTAGCCACTTATACTTGGTATACTTATACTTCACGATTCGATTATCCCGCACTGTACGCTTATACTTCACGACTCGGTTATTCCACTTTAAGCTTATACTTCACAAGTCGGTTATTCCACACTGTACACTTATACTTCACGATATGATTCCACTTGATACCCACTCAAGCGTAGTTAGATGTATGTTTGTGCTTGTATAGATGCATATAAATAATGATTGAAGGACTTAGGAAGGCTTGTCCGCCCTATTTCCTTTTCTTCGTTGAGATGTGGTCTGGTGGGATCGGATGTCCATCCGAAGGTCGTTTGATTCATTAGTTATATATTATGTACACAAGCATAGACATATAGGTTTACTTTAGTCGGTTCAGTTATGAGTCTCTACCTCTAGTTCAACACTGTATTGGAAGTCTCTACCCACTATTTGGGATGCATCTTCAGGACACGGCCTTCTCCGTCGTCTAGTTGGTAACCAGAGTCTCCTGTAGGGAGAGCGAACATTGTGTGTATAGATCTATACGGGATTGACACCCCCGCGCCTTGACTGCTAGCTACAGTCCACGGCCTACCAAGCCAAGGGATGAAAAATGTCATGTTCTCTAGACGCTTGTAGGGCGTCAAGTACTCTAGTGTCGGTTAGTATGGTTACGAGTATCCTAGATTACCTTATAATTCATGGCCTTAAGGTAATGGTTTTTCACCCGCAATTTACACTGTATGCTGGAATCCATTTTCGGAGTCACTGTTTTAGACCTTACTAGACGTATCATTCATTTGATGCCGTCTGGGGTCTTTATCCACTGTATTCACTGTTTTAGACCTTGCTAGACGTATCATTCAGTTGGTACTATCTATGGTCTGTATTCACTGTTTTAGACATTGCTAGACCTATCATTCAGTTGGTACTGTCTGTGGTCTGTATTCAATGTTTTAGACCTTACCAGCTGTACCTTTTATTTGGTACCTTCTGGGGTCTGTGTCTCCATTTGTTAGACTGAACCAGGCGTGTCGTTCGATCGATACTCTCCTAGAGTCTATGATTCCTTTGCCTTAGTCAGCAGTCCTCACTGCTGAGGCATATGTTATTTCCCTGATTTCTCTTGCTTTCTTTAATAATCAAATTCAGTATTTTGATAATGATAGCGATTAAGGGAAAAACTACTTTTTACCATATAACTCCGTCCAGTCTTGGTAGAAGACTGCTTTTATTAAAGAAAATATAGTATTTTCTGGAAAGAACTCTAATGCACTGTAATTTCTTAAGCTACTACTTTATAAAGTTATTTGACTAAATGACACTAAATACTTATGAACTCACCAGCATTTGTAAAAATGCTGATACTCGCTTTTCAAATAACTTGTATTCTCAGGTCAGCAATTAGACAGGTACACCCCCGGAGCTGTTGATGAAGATGGCTTAGTACCTTGCTGTACTTTATATATATTTGCCTGTATTAATTTGATACTATGTAATGTAAACCATGTAAAACTATTACTATTAATGCAATGTTTTGTTGTACTTTGATTACTATATGCATGTGTTGTGATACTTGACATGACGTCATCCACCCCAGAACGTTTCCGCCGTTCCGGTTTTGGGGTGTGACATTGAAGCCATTTAGGAATCTATAAGGAAAATAAAATAAATCTTTTAGCTAAACCCAAGGGCCGAGGGTAATTTGATCTTTTATATATAAAGCTTGTTAGGGTGTTAGTTAGAACACAGTTATTATATTTGCTTTGTAAATGTAATCCTTGTATTATTATTATTATTATTATTATTATTATTATTATTATTATTATTATTATTATTATTATTATTATTATTATTATTATTATTATTATTATTTTGATCGGCAAATCTAATCTACTCCTAAACTAACCACACCTATTCCACCTATGTCCACGACGGGACTTGAACCCTCGACCTCAAAGAGGGAGGGCACCACCTGATACCGTTGGGCTACAAGCCCTTTGGTCTTTGTATTATTTTTTATCCAATGAATTCTCTTCAAGCTTCTTTAATTTTCCATTAATGATGGAAGTTAACATGCTTTTCTATCAAAATAAAAAAAACAGATAAAAAGGAGTTAGAAAACTATATTTTGATGCAAGTAGTTGAAATAGTATATAAAATAATACCCTATTTCAGTGTTTTCTTTTTCATTTTCCTTTCATGTGGAATTTTGATATGGATATGATTCTGACAAAGCATCAAAAGGCCACCTAAAAGACGCAGAAAATTAAAAAGTATTTAGTTCAAGGTTGTAGAGATATGGTACTCAAAAGTCAATAATATACCATACTAAATTACACTAAATTTGATCAGAAAAGTGAAAATGGGGGGGGGGGGGGCTAAATCACCGACTAATGTGATTTTCAGGATCGAAAACAAAAGCAGAAAATAAAAAGCATTAACCCTCACAACGAAATCTTCATCAATTTCAACACAAATGTCATTTTGAGAAAGAAAAAAAAAACATATTGAGGGTAAGAGAGAGGAGAATCGTAACCTGCAAAATCACACAAACGGTCCTATACGGGCTGTTTATTTTTTCCCTTTTCCTTCGTTTAACTTGCACACAAAATTAACATGGCCTTCCAAAATCAGATCGATAAATTGCAAATCCAAAAAATCAAAATCGAGTTGCTGTAAGGGCTGAGATAAATAGTTCTAACCTTTAGGGTAGCAACATATTGTCGCACTTACCTAAGTGATACATCATCGAATATTGAATAATAATATAAATAATACGAAAGTAAGTGAACAGATAAATGAAGAAAATGAAATGGTATTCACCTTAGGAAAAGAAGTGATATCATTTGTTACAGCAGGGGCATCAGGAGGAATAATATTATAAGCTATAAAATATTCGGATCCCATGATTCCCTCAATTCCATTTCCTCCTCATGCAACTTATCTATATTATTCTTCTATCTATAAAGACACCTGTTAAGAGGAAAGTGGGAAAATTGTCAAAATACTAAAATCATAAGTTCCCTTGTTTATTATATCTTTTGGGAATTTTATCAAACAGGTGGTGTGCGTATCTAAAAAAACACAACCAACCTTATAACTCAAGTCGTCGTCATCTCAGGTGGAATAATTTGATTGAAGGTAAACCCAAAATTATAAAAAACAGAGATTTTGACAAATTAAAACATAGTTTATGGGAATAAAAAAAAGTACGTACCTTTGTATCAGTTGGCGTGTATACTTTTGTTCCAAAAATATGGGTTACAGTGTATGTAATCGAAATCAAAACAGAGAGTGAAAGGCAGAGCGGTTATACATTTAATGGTTGTGGTGGTTGAGTGAGGTGTAATGATGCTGATGGCTACAGCTTCTGGAGATGCGATGGTTGTGAGATTGGTGGTTTGATGGCCTGGCAGTTCACAACCAGAAACAAAAGGAGAAGGAGTGGAACGTAGGCGGTGGCCATCGACTTCAAAGAGAAGTCGGATGAGGTAAGAAGGAACCGAAAAGAGTAACAAAAACAATAGGCGGATGTGGTAAGGGTAATCATGGAAGAGAACGGAAATGAGACAGAGCTAATCCCGAAATTCAGATCTGCAAACCACGCTGGAAGAGGTGGACTCAAAGAAAAAAGGGAGCGGTGGAAGGTGCTTTGGAAGGCAGATAGTATCTTGGAAGGAAGAAGGAACGTTTCAAAGCTTGGAGAAGATAGAGATGAACTGGAGGGCACAATCGACAGTGTAGTGGAATATACGTGGAGTACTGTCATTGTACCTTAGAGGCAGTGTATGATGGGAGAGGACACATATCGCCCATGAATATTAAAGCCACCGACCCACGTATTTCCCTTAACAATAGAGCAAAGAAGAGAAAAAAATTAATAAAATGACAACTAGAGAAAAACATAGGGACGTAAAGTGTAAGAAATAACCTGTGAAATAACCAATTAAAATAGAGGGGCCAAAACACACAAATAAAATGCAAGTTCACTTTGATATATATATATATATATATATATATATATATATATATATATATATATATATATATATATATATATATATATAATGCAATTTCCAAAAATAACCACTGTTAATAATTTTAAGTAATCAAACTTTAACAATTTTTAATTTTTTTTTTAAATTTAATGCTTTGTTTACGTTGATATAAGTTATACATCAAATTTGAATCAATTATGTAAATGGTTTATGTGGTTTATCAAAATTAGGCGTGTTTTTTTTTATTTTTTTATTTTTTTATTTTTTTATTTTTCGGACCACCTATTGTTTGGTTTGGTTTTGAGTTTAGGTACGGTCATGTTTAAAATGATTATTATACCCTTATATATTTATTTTATAATATATTTATATATTTTATTTATTATTTCATTTTTGAGGTCCACTTGTCTTAAGTCTTAACCCACCCACCCTTGTTCAAATAACCAACGACAACCATAGTCGCCACACTAACTTCGCCTTCACTTTCGACAGCAACCACCGGTACCAAATCAAGATAAAACCCAAATCAAAGCTGATAATCAATGACACAAATATATTATAACACTAATGGCAAGGTTATGTAGAAAATCAAACACCATAACTTAAAATAAACAGAACAGGTGTTTGAGAACCATTAATGGCAACAAAACAAAAATATAAATACCGTCTAAATTAAATTTTTTTTATTAGGGATCAACCATATAGATTATCCCAAACGATAGGAACCATTAGTGTAATTTACCCTTTCCATTTTTAGTGATAACAAATAAAAGAACTTAAAAAGAAAAATATCTAAGGGATTATAATCATTTTACTATTGATAAGTATTAAATTGGAAACCAAATCAAATGGTAGGGACTGTATGAACGCATTAAAAAATGTTAGGACCGTATATGTAAGTTTGATAAACCATAGGGATAATTTCAATAATTTATATCTTAAGTAATCAAATTCTATATTTAATTATAAAACATATAATTTTAACCAAGTTTCCTAAATGGCGTGAGGCGTGTCGTGGCAGTAAGGCCAAGCCTCAAGCTTAACGAGCTATGGTAAGCCACATCGTTTTTCAAGACGTGTTGTAAGGCGGCGATTTTGTATTAATTTATAATTATATTACCACATAAATATAAATTTATATTAAATATAACTACTTTTTAGAAGTGTTATATCAATAACTAATAACAAAAAGTTAACAAAAAACACAATACTTGTATCACGATTAGAAAAGAAAAAACAATAGCACAAAAACGTGTCTCAACCGAAAAACACGCGCCATAACGTGTTATGGCACGCCTTACCATGCGACACGCCTAACAGCAACGTTATGAAGTGTTTCGTAACGGCGAATTCACGCTTATGTCATGAACTATAATTTTTGTATGTGTAAATGACACAATCATCACTAACTTTTCACTTATTTTCAATATTGGCACTGCATTTTTCTATTACAATTAAGTTAATATGTTTTCAATTTGCTGCAATTCTAATCTGATGGCCAATTTGCCTTCATGTCATCCGATTGTCACCGTCGACGTGACATCATTATGTATCAGAAGCGAAAAAGACATGGCGCAAAAGTAACTTTTTTTTTTGCGATTTTGAAGTTTTCAATTTTTTACAATTTTGAGACTAAGTTTCGATATTCTCCTATTTGCAACGTAAATAAACATATCCACTTTCCACTCCCATCAATGAACATATTCGTCTGTATATAGTTTTGCTTATCTTATATTTGTAAATAAGATTTGCATTATAGAACTTTAATTTGACACAATATATACCATTTGAGTTTCACTTATTCCTTGATGCAGTAATTATACTTACTTTTTTTGTCTATCATCTCTTGTTTCTTTGACTTTGTCTCATGTATGTAAATAACTTGTTTTCATAACTCAAAAATATACCCGCCATTTGGTTATAAAAACATTCCTAGTACCTTTTGGTCGTAAAAACATTCCTAACTCAAAACATTCCCAACATAGAATCATATGGAGATGGTGTGAAGGTACAAGAATAAAAGCATCCGAACCAATATTAATAATTACACCTCTTTTCTTTTTAACAATTCCTTCAATCACAACACTTGTTACAAAACTCATACCTATAATATTCACTTTCATTAAAGTCATCCAAACTTCTTCTTCAACCTCATGAAAAAATTATCCGCATAATAAGTCACGTTGATATTATTCACCAAAATACCCACGTGTAGTTGTTTACCATAAATCAACTTCTACATCTCTCTAATTCTGGCTACCATATTCTCGTTGAAAAAATCCATAGTGAAAATTGTGATCTAGGTGGTTGGGTGCACCAATACATTCTCATCCGAAACTTTTTTTTATTATATTATAGAGTAAATTGAGCAATTATGTCTTTGCAAAAAGAAAGAAAACCAAGTACAAAAATGAAGCAATTATGACTTTACATATGTTTATTTCATTTATATTCTTTTTTAATATATATTTTATCATATAATAGGGTAGATGGAGCAATTATATATTTACATATGTTTATTGTATTTATGTTGCAAATTGGACAAAATCAAAAACTTAGTATCAAAATTGGAAAAAATTGAAAATGTACTGTCAAATTTGCAAAAACAAATTAAAACACATCGACTTTTGTGCTATGTTTTTTTATTATGACACGTCATTATGCCACGACAATAGTGACAGTCAAATGAGATGAATTAATCTGGTCGCCTGGTCAAAATTGCAACAAATTGAAAACATATTGTTTAACTATGACAGAAAAAAATACAGTGTCCAAAATTGAAAAAAAATGAAAAGATAGTGACTCTTGTTCCATTTACCTTTTTGTATCTTGGATAATTCATCTACAGGCCCATCCCAATATATGGGCGACTTGGGCTTAGGCCTAGGGCATCAAAATTTTAGGGGCAACAAATCAGTCGAGCAATATTTATATTATATGTAATGGTGGCCCACAAAATTAGCCCATATCTTGTGATCTCATTTCGACGTAAGTAAGCAGGGCAACAACAACTTCGGTGCCAAACAACCATCGGTATCCGGTCATCGCATAGAAAATGAATCGTCTGCCTAGAAACACGTTGCTGTAGATTGGAGAATTCAATGTCTTACCTCTGATAGATAAAAAGTAAGAACCGATTTCTATATTTTTCTCTTTCAGTCGATAATATAGTTGATTACTGATTATATATCATGATTTCTTTGATTTTTGGTTTTTAAATACTCCAATTTATGTATTTTTCAAGTTCTAATTTATAATTTCTGATTTCTCTAATCTGGTCCAGTAGTTAAAGATCATGATTCTAGCCTTCTAGGTTCGAGATATAGTGTTTCTGATACATGGATTCTGATTTGGGTGAGTTATGTTTTTTGGTATTCTAGTTTCCTTTCCTTGTTCTCATTCTAATTTCGGAAGTGATTAATGTTCAGTTTTTTTGTTATTTGTTTCAGAAATTAGAATGTTTCTTGTTGGCTGGTGCAGAGAAAGGCTTGTTCCAGTTTTACTTCTCTATTTGAGTTTGAAATTTGTTTATTTAGGGTTGTTTCAGAAATCATTTGATTTCTTCTTTATCTGTTTGTTACATGTACGTTTTCTCATTTTTTTTTCCATTTATATGTGAATCAATATTATCTGTTGTCATTTATTTTAATGGGTAATATGTTTGTTATTTGGGTATGTTTTATTTGAAGGTTCTGAATTTTATTGTAGATGACTTTTTTCAAAGACATCCCATGAGTAAAAGAAAGTTGAAGGAGTTGTTTCTGCACACCCATCACATGTGGCTGAAGGAGCAGTACTTAGGATCATGGTGGCTTGAATTTGTTATCTAGGTTGCTTCTATGATCTGAATTCTACGCAGATTTGTTTTGTTTAAAAAACAAATTTGTTTGATTTGTGGTGGATTGATTGTTTGTGTATAAAACAAGACATAGGTTCTTATATTATAATCCCAAAAAAGTTGCAATGTTGGTAGTATCTTATTCTTGGGTTAAGTTCATAGAATAGTAACATATTGTGTTTTTTAGAAAAATAATTGATTTGAATTTTTTTATAAACACTGTCCTCTAATTATCAAGTTTGATGTTGATATCAATTTTATAGACTATGTAGTCAAGTGATTGAAGAATACTAACTTGTTAATAATAGCAACAAAAAACAAATATAATGATCAAGTTTGTAAAGTAAAAGATGTTGATTTAAAAAAAAAAAAAATACATGAAAGTATCGTTTTAGGTAATTTTTATAGGTTTTTGTTTCTATGATTTGTTTGACGATAAATTTTATTGCATTTTTGTTTATATAAATTTTTTATTTATTCGTTTTGTCCATTAAAGGGCATAAAAATCTTATCTCGTCCTGAGTATCAAAAATCAATGGACCGGCCTATTCATATACCATCATTTTGATTTCTCATTACACACACAAAAAAAAAAAAAAAATGAATCCTATATATTTCATTCTTTTGTACGTAGTAAAAATTTAAGGTTGGACAATAATCAATGTTATTAAATCCTATTAAGACCGACAAAAATGTAAATATAAAATAATTTTAGAAACTTATGAAATATGTATTTTAAATATAATAAAATAACTTAAGGTAAAACAAGTTCATTCTTTTAGCAAATAGTATTTTATATTCACATGATGCTCGACGAAAAGGTAGTGGATAGAATTAATGTTTGCTTTCTAGATGGGTTTTTTTTCTTATATATATATTTGCATATTTAGGTAAACTTGATTGAGATATATTGTATTCTTCGAAGATAAACAATTATAAGAGAGATATGAGGCGCTTTGTATTTTTTTGGTTTTCACACTCTTTTTTCTGATTTATGTATTTGGTATTCAGTACCTAAGAAAGCTTGTTGTCTCCTTCTGTGACAATATCTGTTACTTTCATTTAACTAAATCTTACAATGACAATCAACTATCAAATAGACATAGACTTAACTTTTAGTTATTCATCAATTTTCAACGTACACATGGTTATACGTGTTTTGAAGGTTCCTTTATGCTTCCTATGGGGTTAGTTAAAAAAACATTTTTAAAATAAAAAATAATTGAAAATTTTTGAATTCTTTTTTTCAAATATTATTTTTGGAATTTATATTTTCCAAAAAAAAAAAATACCAAAAAAATTTAAAAAAATACATTTTTTTTACATATTCTAGTAGAATATTAAAATATTCTACATATTTGACAAATCTAGTAGAATATCCTAACATTCTAAAAATCATATTAGAATATTTACAGTGTAATATTCTATTAGAATATTTCACGTATTTTCAAAAAAAAAAAACGGTAATTTTATTTTAATTTAATTTATTTTTGTTTCTTTTTTTAGGTAATTAAAGTTCCGAAAATAATAATTAAATTATTTTTTTACTTTTTTTTTTTTATTTTGAATTCTAAAATTATTTTTAGATTTGATCTCATGGTCTAACAAAATTAAAATGGTTTCAAATGAACCTGAATATATATATATATATATATATATATATATATATATATATATATATATATATATATATATATATATATATAAGGTCCGGTTCCGATCAGGACTTTTCTTTCGCAGTGACGTAGTCAAGTTTTTGTTTTAGGTTAGGACAAATAATGTACAAATTATGAACAAGTGACAAAATTCTTCAACTCTAATTCCTTTTATTTAGAAAAAATTTATATTAATATATATGTAACTTTAATTTTTTGTGGGTGGGCCAAGGCGCACTCTTGCCCTATATTGGCTATGCACCTGTTTTTTCGGTGAGAACTGGTGATTACATCTTAAAAAATTTCATATATATATATATATATATATATATATATATATATATATATATATATATATATATATATATATATATATAACACAAATCATAAAATCGAGCATAATACTATATTAGAGAGAAAAAAAAATTGGAAAAAAAATATTAGATCAGTAAAATTTAATCATGGATCATAAAAATGATTCATGATTCAATTTTAAAAAAAAAAATCAATTTTTTTAAAGTGTCCTCACCAGAAAAAGAGTCGTCACTTGATCTTGATTATATATATATATATATATATATATATATATATATATATATATATATATATATATATATATATATACTAGCCGTTTACTTGCGGCAAACGACGGGTGCTAATATATATATATATATATATATATATATATATATATATATATATATATATATATATATATATATATATATATATATATATATATATATATGGAAAAGTTTAATAGAAAACCATAATTATTGCTTTTTTTTTTTTTCAAGTTCTAGAGTTTATTATTTATCGAAAAAAACGAAAAATATCTAAATTTATAACTTAACATTGTGAATCTTAAATATATTTTTCGGATTCACCGTGTGAATTTAGATTCACGTTGTGAATTCTCAAAGATTTACATTGTGAATTTGACGAAAAAAAGATTTATCGAATTTGATATCATTCGAAAAAGTATTAAAACTTATCAATTTCTATAATTTTAGTTTTTTTTAATAAAAATAAGTTCTAAAAGTTGAAAAAAAAGATTGGTTTCTTGGTTAATTGGTTAATTATGGTTCTCTTTTGATCCTCACCATATATATATATATATATATATATATATATATATATATATATATATACACACACACACACATGTAACACCGTAAATTTTCAAATTAATTTTTCGCAAATATAAAAACATTTCTCATTTAATTTCATAAAACATTAAGTTTAAAATTCCAATTCGTATCATACAAATCCCAAGATCACATAAATATATATCAAAAGTCCCCTGCGTGTGTACGGATCAAGCCGGCGCCTTCCCACGGTCATCGCTAGTACCTGAAACAACAACACTAACACTGTAAGCACGAAGCTTAGCGAGTTCCCCAAAATACCACACATAAAACACATATTAGCCACTTGAGGCTATAACTCTATGGGTCCGTGCACCCAAACTGTGTGAACCCTCAGGTTCTAACTCTAGGAACCTTTCGGTTCCAACTCTGTAAACATGCACAGCATAAATCACATAGAAATAATGCAGTACAACACATAGCATACACATAACATACATACACTAACACATAGCTCTGATTACCTACTCAAGGTAAAGTATAGTGAGAAGACTCACCTCGCGTATCTCGGTATCTCACGAATCCTGGAAATCCCCCGTGCTCGATCCTCCGAGCTCTAATCCTCCTATAACATCACATGACTCTAATTAACACTTTTTATCTCTAAGGTTGACTATCCCTAAGAAGTCAACACAGGTCAACTCTGGTCAACGGTCAACGGTCAACTTTGACCGGACTCGGCGAGTGCACAAGGGCAACTCGGCGAGTCTATACGTTTTCACCCACTCTCTAGGATTCCCTCTTTTTACACATCGAGTACTCCCCCTGACTCGACGAGTTCCACCTGGCAGAATCGCGGGGCCACCCCGAATCAACTCGCCGAGTTCCAAGAACAACTCGGCGAGTCCCAGCTCGACTCAGTCCACTGACCACCCTTCCTAACTCACCTTGACTCACTGAGTCAACTCATGACTCAACTCGACCAGTCACTGGCCGATCTAAGGGCAATCTTCAAGCTACTCGTCGAGTCTGCTCATCGGACTCGACGAGTCCATGCCATGCAATCACTCAAACTCGCTTCTAAGGTCAAATCTGTTCCATCAATTTATAGATCTGGCCTTCCTAGACTGATTCACCACGTAAAGCCCCTATCTTGATGTACATACAACCTCTATATGACCATATATGAAGAATTATCAACAAATGCCACAACTCAAGGTCATAACCTCCATTGTTCTTCATAAAGCTTGATGAATGAGGCTCTCTGGACCTCTATGGATCCAGATCCAAAGTCTCATCACTAGCAAGGGACTATTTGGCCATCAAATCAACCCAACAAAGGCCACAAGAACCCTAAATCTAATTATACTCCACAAAACAGAAGATGAGCCGAAATCATACCTCTAGATCGATGATCTAAGCTTCAAATCCACAGTATAGCAACCTCCTTTGCTTCCTCTTGGCTAGAACCTCCCTCTCCTTTGCTAAACAACACATAAAGGTCAAGAAATGCTTCCTTTCTCTCTCAAAACGTTCAAGCACTCTAGGGTTTCTCTCTATGGACTGTTGAGCACAAATGACGGCCATAAGGCCCTTTAAATAGGTCCCAAACCTGAGAAATTAGGGTTTCATTAAACAGCGCGGACTCGCCAAGTCCATATCCTGGACTCGCCGAGTCCAGACGAATCCCGCGTCTAGAATCTCGATCCTGCTCGGCGAGTCTGAGCTCCAACTCGCCGAGTCCCCTCTCAAAACACCAAAATCATAAACATAAAAGATACTTGGAAATCCGGGCTGTTACAACTCTCCCCCACTAGAACTAGACTTCGCCCTCGAAGTCTCGCTCTGAAAATAGCTCCGGATGCTGCTCCCGCATCTCGCGCTCCGGCTCCCAGGTCATCTCCGATCCCTTCCGGTGTTGCCACTGAACCAACACCAGAGGTACCTCCTTGTTCCTCAGAACCTTGATCTTCCGATCTCTGATGGCCACTGGTCTCTCGGCATAATTCAGGCTCGCATCCACCTGAATATCCTCTAAAGGAACCACTGCCGACTCATCGGCTATACACTTCCTCAATTGCGACACATGAAAAGTGTCGTGTATCTGCCCCAACTCTGCTGGCAATTCCAAACGATAGGCTACCCGGCCTACCCTCGCAATCACACGAAATGGCCCAATATATCGGGGCCCCAACTTGCCCCTCTTCTTGAATCGAATCACTCCTTTCCAAGGAGAGACCTTCAGGAGAACGAAGTCGCCGACCTGAAACTCAAGCTCGGACCGGCGTCTATCTGCATAACTCTTCTGTCGGCTCTGGGCGGTCAATAACCTCTGTCTGACCTACTGAATCTGCTCTGTCGTTTGAAGCACGATCTCTGTACTGCCCATCACTCTCTGCCCAACCTCTCCCCAGCAAATGGGGGTCCGACACCTCCTACCATACAACAGCTCAAAGGGTGGCATACCAATGCTCGAATGATGACTGTTGTTGTAGGAAAACTCTGCCAAGGGTAAATACACATCCCAGCTACCCCTGAAATCCAACACACATGCTCGAAGCATGTCCTCAAGCGTCTGAATCGTCCGCTCACTCTGACCGTCTGTCTGGGGATGATATGCGGTACTAAAATGCAATCTAGTACCCAACTCCTCATGAAATTTCTTCCAGAATCTGGAAGTGAAACGCACATCACGGTCCGAAACAATCGAGATCGGCACCCCATGCCGAGATACCACTTCTCTCACATATATCTCCGCCAACTTCTCCGCTGAAGAACTCTCATTGATGGCAAGGAATTGAGCGCTCTTCGTCAACCTATCCACAATCACCCAAATTGCATCAACTCCTCTGGCAGTTTTCGGCAATTTGGTGATGAAATCCATAGTGATCTGTTCCCACTTCCACTCGGGAACCTCCAATGGCTGCAACTTGCCATGCGGTCTCTGGTGCTCGGCCTTAACCCTGCGGCAAGTCAAGCATCTCTCAACAAACCAGGCGACATCCCTCTTCATACAGGGCCACCAATACTCCTTCCTCAAATCCAAATACATCTTCGTAGCCCCCGGATGGATCGAAAATTTCGACCGATGAGCCTCTTCCATCAAAGTAGTGCGCGTACCACCCGCAAACGGTACCCAAATCCGACCCTGAAAAGTCATAAGCCCTCGACCATCCGTAACAAACTCTGAAACCAAACCAACGACCCGTTCCCTCTTCTGCATCTCCGGTTGCACAGCCTCGGCCTGTGCCCCACGAATGGCATCCAATACCGGAGCTATCACGGTCAATCTCAAACATACATCTCGCAGTGGAGTGCTCTCCGCCCTGCGGCTCAACGCATCGGCCACCACATTGGCCTTGCCCGGGTGGTAGAGGATCTCACAATCATAATCCTTGACCACATCTAACCACCTCCTCTGCCGCATATTTAGGTTGGGCTGATCCATCAAGTACTTCAAACTCTTAAGGTCCGTGTATATCGTACACCGAACCCCATACAAGTAGTGACGCCAAATCTTGAGGGCGAACACTACTGCCCCCAACTCTAGATCATGCGTGGGATATCTCGTCTCATGAGGCTTCAGCTGCCTCGATGCATATGCTGTCACATGTCCCCTCTGCATCAACACCGCACCCAGCCCCAAAATCGATGCATCACAATATACTACAAAATCCTCCATCCCTTCCGGGAGAGCTAATACTGGGGCTTCGCACAACCTTTGGCGAAGTGTCTCAAAGGAGGTCTGCTGCTCGGGACCCCATGAGAATGCAACACCCTTTCGGGTCAATCTGGTGAGTGGCACTGCGATCTTGGAGAAATCCTTGATAAATCTTCGATAATACCCTGCCAATCCAAGGAAACTCCTGATCTCAGAGGGTGACTTTGGCACCTCCCAACTCATCACCGCCTCAACCTTGGCCGGATCGACCAATATCCCTTCCTGATTAACGCGATGTCCAAGGAACTGGACCTCCCGCAACCAGAAATCACACTTGGAGAACTTTGCATAAAGCTTCTCCGATCTCAAAACCCCAAGGACCTCCCTCAAATGCTCCTCATGCTGCTCTCTAGATCTCGAATATACCAGAATATCATCGATAAATACAATCACCGACTGATCCAACATCGGCCTGCATACCCTGTTCATGAGATCCATGAACACAGCCGGGGCATTGGTGAGCCCAAAAGGCATCACCACAAACTCATAATGCCCATATCGCGTCCTGAACGCTGTCTTCTGGACGTCCTCATCCCGCACTCTCACCTGATGATATCCCAACCTCAAATCGATCTTGGAGAACCAAGATGCTCCCTGCAACTGATCAAATAAATCGTCGATCCTCGGTAACGGGTAACGGTTCTTGACCGTCAGCTTGTTCAACTCTCGGTAGTCAATGCACATCCGGTGTGAACCATCCTTCTTCTTGACGAACAGAATAGGTGCTCCCCACGGCGAGCTGCTCGGCCGAATAAATCCCTTCCCCAGTAACTCCTGAAGCTGCGAGGATAACTCCTGCATCTCTGGAGGTGCAAGACGATAAGGCACCTTAGCGATAGGCACGGCCCCCGGAACCAAATCAATACCAAACTCCACTTGCCTCACAGGAGGCACACCCGGCAACTCCTCGGGAAAAACATCTGGAAACTCACGCACCACCGGTACCTCCTCAACTGAACTCGGTCTCTCGGAAGTCGCTCGCGTATCCATCACATACGCCACAAAACCCTTACAGCCCTACTATAGACACTGCCTCGCCCTAGCGGCCGAACAAAAAGCTGATCCTGAACGTGTACCCTCGCCGTACACTGAAAGAACTCCTCCACTAGGGTTTCGTATGGTCACCAGCTGACGCTCACAGTCGATAACCGCGCCGAATCGGCTCAACCAGTCCATACCCACAATGACACAGACATCACCCATCGCAATAGGAATCAGATCAATCAGAAACTCAACCCTGAAAATCTCTAACACACATCCCCGGAGAACCTCCGTGGCACAAATCACTCTATCGTCAGCTATGGAAACTCTCAGAGGTCGACTTAATGCCTCACGACTAACACTGATATGCTGACTAAAGGCCAAAGATACAAAAGACCGACTCGCACCCGAGTCAAATAACACTAAAGCAGGTACAAAGCTCACAAGGAAAGTACCTACGCATAACATAATATAAGCATAATATCTCAACATCAAAATAAATACATGAAAGGAAACATACCAGCCACAACATCGGGCGCAGCGCGGACCTCCTCCGCAGTCAACTGGAAGGCTCTCCCTCGAGCTCTCGGCGCCTCGGCCTTCACAGGCCGACTCTCTGTCGCTCTGATGGCGGCAGGAGCAGATCCCTGAGATGCTCCGCGCAACTGCAGACACTCGGCCTTCCGGTGTCCGGTCTGGTTGCAGTGAAAACACACTGCAAACCCCTTGGGGCAGTCCTTGGCCATGTGCCCCTCCTTGCCACATTTGTAGCAAGACCCCGCTCGGCAAACTCCGTCATGACCCTTGCCGCACTTCCCGCAAGTGCGGCCCTTCTGTCTCCCTGGTTTGGGATCAGCGGGCTTGGCCCGCTTGGCTGCTGGCTGAGACTGTGCCGGTCACCGATCCCTCCCCTGAGACTCCGCCTCCTCCCTGGCCTAAGTCTCAAGCTCAATCTCCCTCTTCCGGGCATTTGCCTGAAGCTCATCAAATGTCCGGTACGAGGAGTTCGCAGCGAACTCCCGAATATCCCGCCTCAGAATGCTCAAGTAGCAGCTCATACGTGCCTGCTCAGTGGACACGTGCTCAGGGCAGAACATCGCCCTCTCATGGAACATCCTCGTGATCGCTGTAACTGACTCACTACCCTGCTTGAGGGTCAGAAACTCCTGTGCCAAACGCTCCCTCTCCACCTGGGGAACGTACTCATCCCGGAACATGGTGGTGAACCTCTCCCAGGTCACCGCCGAAAGCTCAGCAGGCGTATAATACGCCGTCACAAACTTCCACCAGTCCTTCGCTCCCAAGAGAAGCTGGTTCAGCGCGAACCGAACCTTCAAATGCTCAGGAGACGAGCAAGTGAAGAAACACCCCTCAATATCAGATATCCACCTCATAGCTGCCACCGGATCCTGAGTCCCATCAAACTCTGGTGGTTTTGTGTTGCTGAACTCGCAGAACAGCAACGCATCACCACCCTGCGGCCTCGCAGCAGCAATCGCTGCGGTAGCCGCTGCAGCAGCAGCCTCAGAAAGAGCGGCATAACGCTCATCAAACGTCTCAATCAATGTGGTCTTTATAGATCCAAACATCTCCGGTATCTCTGCCCTGATGGCCGCAGCCACCTCCTCCTAAATGATCCGGCGGATCTCCTCCTCACTGGTACCACTGCTCTCGGGCATCAAACGTGTCCTCACCATGATCTACCTCTGAAATACAACATACGATAAATTAGAATCCACACGAGCATACTCACACTCGTCAACTCTTCCCTCCTTGATTCTTGGCATTCCAAAGATTCTTACTTGGGCTGCACACCGCTCCGGTGCTTCCAGTAGTACGGGCCCAATACTACTGTCCGCACCGCACCAGAATACACTCCAAGTCCTCCTCTTCGGATCCCAAGTCCCAAGTACTCTATCATGCGTAAACCACTCTCTAATAGATCTCTCATAAGCCCCTCACTGCTACCTACACACTCTCAAGCATCTCGTAGCAACTCACCTCTCCCTAGGCTAAGGCATCACAAATCAGGCCACTCTAATCCTAATAGTAATACCTCGCCTACTCTAGCATGCAGATACATAATATCAATATTAATATCACATAATATAAAGGTATTTTGGGAAATCACCGTTCGGACGCTGACTGATCGTACACACATCTCTTGCTCTGCGTTTTTCAAAAATCTTTTACTCTTTTCAAAAATACATCTCAAATCCTCAGTTTGAGTTCAAATACGCCTGAAGGTGTACTCGAATCCCTCAAACCAAGGCTCTGATACCAACTTGTAACACCGTGAATTTTCAAATTAATTTTTCGCAACTATAAAACATTTCTCATTTAATTTCATAAAACATTAAGTTTAAAATTCCAATTCGTATCATACAAATCCCAAGATCACATAAATATATATCAAAAGTCCCCTGCGTGTGTACGGATCAAGCCAGCGCCTTCCCACGGTCATCGCTAGTACCTGAAACAACAACACTAACACTGTAAGCACGAAGCTTAGTGAGTTCCCCAAAATACCACACATAAAACACATATTAGCCACTCGAGGCTATAACTCTATGGGTCCGTGCACCCAAACTCTGTGAACCCTCAGGTTCTAACTCTAGGACCATCCGGTGTGAACCATCCGGTGTGAACGGGTAACGGTTCTTGACCATCAGCTTGTTCAACTCTCGGTAGTCAATGCACATCCGGTGTGAACCATCCTTCTTCTTGACGAACAGAATAGGTGCTCCCCACGGCGAGCTGCTCGGCCGAATAAATCCCTTCCCCAGTAACTCCTGAAGCTGCGAGGATAACTCCTGCATCTCTGGAGGTGCAAGACGATAAGGCACCTTAGCGATAGGCGCGGCCCCCGGAACCAAATCAATACCAAACTCCACTTGCCTCACAGGAGGCACACCCGGCAACTCCTCGGGAAAAACATCTGGAAACTCACGCACCACCGATACCTCCTCAATTGAACTCGGTCTCTCGGAAGTCGCTCGCGTATCCATCACATACGCCACAAAACCCTTACAGCCCTACTGTAGACACTGCCTCGCCCTAGCGGCCGAACAAAAAGTTGATCCTGAACGTGTACCCTCGCCGTACACTGAAAGAACTCCTCCACTAGGGTTTCGTATGGTCACCAGCTGACGCTCACAGTCGATAACTGCACCGAATCGGCTCAACCAGTCCATACCCACAATGACACAGACATCACCCATCGCAATAGGAATCAGATCAATCAGAAACTCAACCCTGAAAATCTCTAACACACATCCCCGGAGAACCTCCGTGGCACAAATCACTCTATCATCAGCTATGGAAACTCTCAGAGGTCGACTCAATGCCTCACGACTAACACTGATATGCTGACTAAAGGCCAAAGATACAAAAGACCGACTCGCACCCGAGTCAAATAACACTAAAGCAGGTACAGAGCTCACAAGGAAAGTACCTACGCATAACATAATATAAGCATAATATCTCAACATCAAAATAAATACATGAAAGGAAACATACCCGCCACAACATTGGGCGCAGCGCGGACCTCCTCCGCAGTCAGCTGGAAGGCTCTCCCTCGAGCTCTCGGCGCCTCGGCCTTCACAGGCCGACTCTCTATAGCTCTGATGGCGGCAGGAGCAGATCCCTGAGATGCTCCGCGCAACTGCGGACACTCGGCCTTCCGGTGTCCGGTCTGGTTGTAGTGAAAACACACTGCAAACCCCTTGGGGCAGTCCTTGGCCATGTGCCCCTCCTTGCCATATTTGTAGCAAGACCCCGCTCGCGTATCCACATTTGTACCAAAATCATAAACATAAAAGATACCTGGAAATCCGGGTTGTTACAACAGACACACACACACTCTAATAAATGAAGGTTTTTTTTCCCACATGTCACACTCATTCAATTTGTCAAATTTCATTTTGTGGTTATTTTGAAATAATTTTTTTTCTACATGTCATTTTATAAGTTTTTCTATTTTAATAAATTTCATATAACATTTTAATGTAATAATTACAATAAATGTAATTATAAATGAATATCAATTTCATTAATGGACTTACGTTCTAATTTCAAAATTGCAAAATTAAAGCTCATTATTTTATTTTGTTTATTTATTTAAATTTCAAAGATAATTTGTGACAACCGTCAATTTTCGGTCAAGTCAAAGTCAACTAAAGTCAACAAGTCAAACCGGTCAACTCAATTTGCCCGTAGGTACTAGAGTTTACGTTATGTAATTTCTAAACAACTCTCTATTCTAATGAGAAATCATAAATTGAAAAGTGTGTACATCTAGATCTCCTTAACCTAAAACTGTGGTACGTGGCGAGCCAAACCGATAAAACAATGTTGCATACTCATTGGGAGTATGCAAGATCCTTAAACAAGGCTTAACGGGGCTTACGGACCTTGCATTGCGAAGCCGGACACTCACATTCATCACACACGAAACCGCTCTCAATCGTTTTCACTCTATCTCTTTGTATGAGAAATCTCTCCAAGAATGTCAAATCTCTCCTAAATCTCTCTAAGTATGTGAAATCTCTCCCACATATCTCTTTCTATGAGAAATCTCTCCAAGAATGTCAAATCTCTCCCAAATCTCTCTAAGAATGTGAAATCTCTCCCATATATCTCTTTGTATGAGAAATCTCTCCAAGAATGTCAAATCTCTCCCAAATCTCTCTAAGTATGTGAAATCTCTCCGAAATATCTCTTTGTATGAGAAATCTCTCCAAGAATGTCAAATCTCTCCCAAATCTCTCTGAGAATGTGAAATCTCTCCCACATATCTCTTTGTATGAGAAATCTCTCCAAGAATGTCAAATCTCTCCTAAATCTCTCTAAGAATGTGAAATCTCTCCCACATATCTCTTTGTATGAGAAATCTCTCCAAGAATGTCAAATCTCTCCCAAATCTCTCTAAGTATGTGAAATCTCTCCCACATATCTCTTTGTATGAGAAATCTCTCCAAGAATGTCAAATCTCTCCCAAATCTCTCTAAGAATGTGAAATCTCTCCCACATATCTCTTTGAATGAGTAATCTCTCCAAGAATGTCAAATCTCTCCCAAATCCCTCTAAGAATATGAAATCTCTCCCACATATCGTTTTGTATGAGAAATCTCTCTAAGAATGTCAAATCTCTCCCAAATCTCTCTAAGTATGTTGAATCTCTCTCAAATCTCTCTCAAAATCTCTCTCAACTTTCTATAATCACTCGGGGCATTCCGACCCTCGAATTTGGAGAAAACAGCCCAAAAGCGGAAGTCTACGCGAAAAACGGGCTTGAGGAACCGAAACCCCTCTTAGGACCCGAAAGTCCTCTTAGGAACCGAAACCCCTCTTAGGACCCGAAAGTCCTCTTAGGAACCGAACCCTTCTGAGCCGAAGGCTGCTGAACCGAACCCGAAAGGTCCTCTCGGGCCCGAACCTCGCATGCCTCACCCGAACCCGAACGTTCGGCACATTTCGGGTCTGACCACTTTCGCTTCTGATGACCTACCGAACCTTCGCTTCTGACCCTTCGGACCGAGCCTTCGGACTGAGCCCCTCGCCTTCGCCTTCTTCTTCTGGTTCGCACTTCGCTTCCGGCTCAGCACCAGCAAGGACCGAACCTCGGCCTAGGACCGAGAGGTCTCGCTGGGAATGCTTTTTCTCCCGGTTTTCGACTAAATTCGCATTTTAGGCCCGTTTTTAATTGTTTTAACGCGGGATTTTCACCCAAAACTTTATTTGTACATATAAAGACCCATAATTATTAAATTATCACATTTTTTTAAAGATAAAACCTTATCCAAAAGAGTGGGTGAAGTACAAAGGTGGAGTGTTGACTTTCCTTTAAGTTATGACACAAGCAACCACTCCCATACCCACTCCATGTCACTATTCACCACCAGCCCATACCTTGTCACTTCCTTGTCCTTTTTACCTCTCTAACAAGTTATTCCCACGTTTTTGAGAGCTAGATATTTATCGTCTCTCCTCATTTTTCTTCCAATTACTCTCATTTCACTAAAGATCCAACTCCAACTTTTCCCTCAAACTTTTCTCTCCAATTCGAGATCCCAAGGCTGATCATCAAGTGTTCTTCCACTCTTGGTAAGTATAATTCATCTTCCTTGTGATTATTGCACTTCATTCTACTCAAATCATTGATTGCTTACACAAACTCCATAACTTTGATGCTAGATTCTCGAAAATCTTCAAGGCATCTCCAAGTGTTCTTGAGTTAAACACTTCCATTCTTCAATAATCATCTACTGAAATCACTTAAGGTGAGTTCATACCCCTACATTTTCATGTTTTCTCAAGTTTTTAGGGGGGGGGGGGGGGGGGGGGGGGAATACAAGTTAAAACACCAAGAACATAACTAAACTTTTCTAACAGCCTTCATCAGAAACGTTCAACTCCATTCACGGACTGTTTTGGACGACTTAAACATTTTTGTTTTCAAAACTGTTTTAGGTGTAAGTATTTCAAGTTCTTAGCTTTAAAATGACTACTTGCACATCTCCATACGATTTTTCTACAATTTATGGTGAATTTTACAAAACTGCCTATCATTTCAAACACCAATCCGGACCAGTCTGTGATTATGGACCTTTTCACCCAAGTTAGAGATCATTAAAAATCATGATAAAAATTATGAGTAAACTAGACACATTTTGGGAACTCTCAGAAGTTACGGATTTAGTTTTCGACTTCGTATGATTTTTCTATGGCTTTTCTAAAACAGTGCAGGAATGTCGAATTTAGTTAACATCATATAATTTTCATAACACTTTGTATTATGTTGAGCAAAGTGTATAATAATAAATTCTAAGTATTGAATGTCTTTCTTTGTAAATTTTATCATCATAAACTGAAAATAAGTCATTCATGATAAGATTAGTCATTCATTTAGAACACGTATATAAGCTATAATAAGCATAGTTTAATGGATTTCATAACACTAACGCTTTTTCATAAAAGAGTTCTTATATATTACAAACATTTTGGATAAAACTATAATGGGTATAGTTTATGATACATCACATAACACACTCGTACAAAAAGGGTACATTCATACATAAAGGTTTTACACTCACGCACACAACTCGTAAACTTGTTAACCTAAATTGTGAGACAATCTCTTTCCGTACGTCCAAGTGCGGGATATAATTCCTGTTAGTTATAATCAGAGTCTCCTGGAGGGAGAACGTGATAGTTGTGTATAGATCTATATTGGGATTGACACCCCACACCTTGCTGCTAGCTACAGTGGGACCTGCAGGTCTACGGGTGACAAATGTCATTTCAGTTTTACGACGCCTGAGAAACGTCGTGGCAGGTTCATTTAGTCATAGTATGATTATAGCGACTCACATAGGGATATAACAATACATAAAGTTCACGGGATTTTCATAAAACTTAAATGGGTTTTATGTCGATTTTAAAATTACTTTTTATCTCAATAAGTACAGATATTACTGTACACTTTCGGTTTTGGTATTTATGACTACACATCATTTGAAACCACATTTATATCTTTAAGTATGGACAATACTTGTTATTTTCTCGGTCCTGGGATTTAGGACTACATATACATAAAGTATTAACAAACATAAGAATTTACGGGAATTTCATTTAATTCAAGCGCGTTTATGTCAATTTAAACACATATCATTTTCTATTAGTAAGAGAGGTTACTTATACATTTTGGTCTTCGGTTATAAGACTACATTACATAACTTTTATAAAGAAAATATCGAATTTTCTGGATACATATTCTATCGCTTTTACAAGGAAAACGGTTTACTTCTCCAACAAAATCTCTTATGAACTCACCAACCTTTGTGTTGACACTTTTTCAAAACTACTTGTATTCTCAGGAAATCAATAAACAGGTAACCAAGTGCTTTTGAGGATGGGACGTTAAGGCGTCAAACATTTCATACTTATTGTCTACATATTGTAATTGATTTAGAACATGTAATTCATACAATGATGTAACTCTTTCGAATAGATATATATGATTGGTTGCATTTACTTTGAGCACTATTATACTCGTTGTTGTGATACTATACATGAAGTCCTCCACCCCCGGACGTTTCCGCCATCCTTGGTTTGGGGGTGTGACAGATTGGTATCAGAGCATTGTTTATAGTGAACTCAGTATACCGAACCACATAAGATATACAAACTATAAATGCATTGGGACTAAAGTCTCTGATTTAAAGTTTTCAAAACAATTATACTTTTAGAAATAAATAATTTTCTAATTAAAAGTATACATGCATGCATACATACTAAGGTCAGCATTGTTCTAAAACAAAACAAAAGTAATGATTGTTGGATATCACAGGTAAGCTCGGGGATGTATGGTCAGTCTTGGGAGTGGCATAGCCTGATCAACTATGCTGGTCCGAGGAGTGATTAGCACATGCCCAAGAATGGTTGTGATATGGCAACAAGTCTAAAAACTTACCAACACTACCACAATGAAATACCATAGGGGTATTTTGCGTTATTATAATTACTTATATGAAAACTAAATAAATCCTTAATAATAGATCTATAGTCCCTAAGTGGATACCCTAAGATATTATATAACTTAGAAATCATAGACATAGAATTTGTGGTCATTACCTTACTTCCTTTTCCTTGTTTGGATGTGGATCTAGGGTAGGATCACTTATTCAAAGGTCTATCATATCTTGTTATATGTAATTAGTATAAACTATGTCATCATAGAGGTAACTAATAAGGATCACCCCTATAAGTGATTAATTATAGAGTTAGATGCCTAGTAATTATCTCTTCCACTCTTATTCTCGCAAGTACAACATAGCAAGATCCTACTTACCGAAAGACCCCTACTTTCCCAATCCGAACCCGAGAAGTGGTGAATGATTATGAGGAGAATCAGAAGCGGAACCGGAGGTAATCAATCCTCCATGCATAGCAAGGGTTTCCGCGAACCATTTCGACTACATCGAACATGTGCCCCGTTGGGTAATCGTGATCGAGGGTTGAATGTCGATAACAATGGCAACAACCACCACGTGGAGACCAACGAGGGTGCTATGACCTCAACCACGGGGGACCGACTGACAGAGCCCTCCCGGCGAAGACCCGGCAGATCGCGAACATCGGGGATTAAAGCAGGTAGACTATAACTTGAGTTCGGAAACTGCACGCTACTACAGGCCTTACTGTCTCACGTACCCGAGAGTCGGAAAGAGACTACTATTTCGGAGACCAACTCTCTATTTAGGACCTTATCACCACTCAGGCAGAGGCAAGAGAGTAACGGGGTAGACACACAACATTCAAAGAGAGGAGGATTGTAGCCAAGCATCGATTTGCAAGGTGCATCGACTTTGCCTCATGCATCGCAAGGGACAGATCGTCGTTAGTAGAGTTCATACCGCTCGCAAGACCTTGTAAATTAGGTTTGTGAGTATGCGTTTGTGCTACTCTATTCTAGGCGTAAGCATGACACTGTGAGTTAAGCGATTATACTAAACAAGAGATCTAGTTGCTATCAAAACTTTTCCAAGCACAGATGTGAGGTAAACCTACATCTAGGTCAAAAATTTTCACCAAAACCCGAATTACTACAGTCGTATTAACAAGATGGGCTTAGGACATACCTAACAGACTCGAAGGTCTACTTAGCCTTAATTATATAACTAAGCATACATCAATTGGTCATAATAAGGACCTAGCTTGGGTGAAGTATAAGGGTTCACTTGGATACAAAACTACTAAAAATTCATGGGTTTACCATATAAAGACTCCCGTTAGGATTTGTTTTCAGAACGCCCTTAACGACCGAATTACGTTACAAATCGATATAAGATAAAACTTAGTTAGAAACTCGTGAAGTATAGCCATTCTAAAAAAAAACTCATTATCATCTCACCCTTAAACATTTTGTTGAGAAGTTCCTTCTTCATAGACTTATGGGTGCGATCATACCAACACTAATACACCGGGTCCCATCAAAACTCCTCAGTCAAGCGTGTTTGGACACACATGATTCTAAGATGAGTAAAGCTTAACGCCCGTATGAAACCTACTCCTCCCCACTGCTGTAACTCCATTTCAAGAATGTTAGCGGAAACACTAGGAATAGTACAGTAATGTGCAAAAAATTATATGCGTAAATATAAATCGTAAGGATGCACTTAAGATAATCATTTCCACTAACGAAGACGTTCTTCATCGTGAAACAGAGCTATATCTTCACCAAGAGGCAACCAACCAACTAGTAAGGCGCCAACTCTGCAGATAGACGTTGCTACTTTTCAGGCTGCAGTCACGGCAGCCGTGACAGCCGTCATGATTTGACGCTAACAACGCCAGCAGGAGTCGAAGCGGTACTGACAATACAGATTATGGTAACAATCAGGAGCACCAACAGGTGCCTGCCAGCGAAAATACCTCAGGTCACAAACCTACGAATAAGAAGAGAAAGTTTTGGAACATGAAAAAGCGCCACCAATCTCAAAGATCCACTAAAAGACAACAACCTATGGCCACCCCCACCATTACAACAACAGTCACGACACATGCCTCAACACTAGCCACGGGGTCTGCCACCCAAACGTCGGCCAGACCATATAATGGAGCACTTCCAAAGTGTAACCAATATGGCTTCCATCACAATGGGGCTTGCCGAGAGATACACTGTAAAAACTGCAACAAGAAAGGGCACACCGCCCGTTTCTGTAGGACACCGACTCAGTACATCACACCAACCCCCATTACCAAAGTAATTCCAGTGTGCTTCCTATGTGGTGAAACGGGACACTTCAAGAGAAACTGTCCAACTGAGAGGAATGACGGGGAAAGCGGAGGAGCATAACAAACGAACCAGCAAGGGTAATAGGGAACCATATTAGGACTTTTGTAATGTTTCCCAACGACAAAAACGTTTAAGTATCATATGTTTGTAATGAATTTTTATATGCTTGCTAAAATCCATGACTTTCTAAAAGTAGTTAAAATACTCCCTCGTCCAAATCAAACCAAAGTCATTCATATATGATCTTAGGATCATTACCTGTAAGATGTGATGACTTTGTGCATACATCGGGGTTAATTATAATCAGATTGCTGAAGTCATGAAACAAATAATTCCACCCTGACCCCTATTCCGTGTCTAGTAGTAAGAATTGAGTGGGGCCACCCACTCGACAATTTCACCAATATCAACTTACATACGACGTTCATATACCGCTCGATCATAGGGAGACCTGTCAAGGATCACGATGTCAAGTATCATTATTGATTATCGAAACACACCCACTACCAGTGCTAGACACTATGGTGTGAATCATCTACAATAATGATAACATCAAACAAAATGAATCACCCTGAAAAGAAACACAAGATACTCTATCACTCTAGTGATCTCTTCTTGCGAATACAGCTTAACACATGTTATCTAAAAAGATATTGTTGTCATCATCCAATTTTCATTGATATAGCCCTCATCTTCCCGATTTAATGTCTACAAAAGGACCCTTCACCTAACTCACCGAATATCGGAATCTTTGTCTCCCATAAACGCGTCCAGCACGGACCTCCGGGTCATCTCTCACGGTGAAACCCCAAAACACGCACTAGAGAAGTGTTACACTTCCTGAAAACCTACCACAAGTATTTACAGGAGACTTTCGGGAATGTCACGCTTGTAGCAGACAAGGTTCAAGCACAGAAGCTTGTGATGGATATGGTTAGTCTACCACTACTACGTGTATACGTGAGGATAATGTATAATTAAGATTCTACAGATATCGGATGGGTGTTTCCGCCTTATTTCCTGTTCCATGTCTGGTTGTGGATTTAGGGCAGAGTCACCCATCCAACTGTCTTGCCAATCTTAAACACATACGACCTATATGTGCAAGTTAATGATAGATAGACCGGGTACGAGTCCTACCTTGAACTTCGGGCCAAGGTTGCCCAGAGGGACGAGTAAATGTCCTACTATCCGAAAAGGAGCCTAGTCGCATAAACCAAACCCACATGCTTCCTACTGAGCTACAAGAACTCTCAGGTCAAACCTGTTGAACTACTCAACAATGAAATTGAAGAACCAAGCTTCTCACCATGGAAGGCTCCGGTCTAATTCTTCAAATAGAAAGGCAAATTGCTCATGGTTCCATCGACTTCAGAGGCCCCGACAATATCTCCAGTAGAAACCTTTACTATCTTCCTCACATAAACGAATAGGCCGACCAACCACAAGGAACGAGGTACCCTTCAGGAATCGGACCTGAGATCTGAATATCACCAGTCGCGAGTATTGGAGAAGGATGTCCGAGGACAACCCTTCAGATTCGATGCGGACGCTGCAAGTCCGTAGTGATACCCCTCGGATGGGACCAACCCGCTCGCAGTATTCATAGGTTATGCCATTCTTACTAGGATCCGTTAGTCATTGTCATTGTAAGTGACTTGCTTATCTACCCTCGTAGTAAGAAGGAAACCAAGGAGAGCAACTACAACAAACCGTGAAAGCAATACGATCAGAGAAGCTTTACCCGAAGTTCTCTAGATATGAGTTTTGGAATTAAGGACTCAAATTCCTAAGACACATCCTTATCAATGTGGAAATCCTTAAGGACCCTTTCAATTGATCAAAACCGTTGAGAAACAGTCAGCACCAAAGACGTCAAAAGGAATACGCCAAAATTTCGGGTCTCGCTGACCTACCGTTTTAGTTCCTTTGGAACTTCTCGTAAATTACAGAACCCCCTTACAACTTTGACCCTGAAGGGAGCAACCCTTGACTGGGAAGAGAAGCAAGAGGAAGAAACCTTTAGTACTCCAGAATAAGAGACCAAATTCCTCTGGAAGCCTCACTCCGGGCAGGCTTATTATGCTTTGGGAAGCATGGAAAGCCAAAACCCCAGATAATTATGCCTTTCGAGATTCTAGTAAGAATCAACCCTGTAATCGAAACTTCAATCTACTCCCACGAGCTTAGTAAAGTACATTCTACCCGACACATCCCAAACTTGCAGAAGTATCTATCCGACGAGACTCTTGTAATCCCCCTCGACGAGATCGAGTTCCACAAGAGCCTCACCTTCGTGAAAGAACCATAGTGACCATGGACCGAGAGGTTAAGCGAACGCAGCAACGCCGCTTCCCATTAGTGGAAGTTCGCTGGAATATTAACCAAGGACCTGGAGTCACGTGGGAGCGCGAGAACCAGTCGATTAGGAAGTATCCCCACTTCATGGCTCGATTGTTCATGCCTACTCCTTGCCTAAATTCAAATTTCGGGACGAAATTCCCTCTAACGGGGGGATGATGTGACAACCGTCAATTTTCGTTCAAGTTAAAGTCAACTAAAGTCAACAAGTCAAACCGGTCAACTCAATTTGCCCATAGGTACTAGAGTTTACGTTATGTAATTTCTAAACAACTCTCTATTCTAATGAGAAATCATAAATTGAAAAGTGTGTACATCTAGATCTCCTTAACCTAAAACTGTGGTACGTGGCGAGCCAAACCGATAAAACAATGTTGCATACTCATTGGGAGTATGCAAGATCCTTAAACAAGGCTTAACGGGGCTTACGGACCTTGCATTGCGAAGCCGGACACTCACATTCATCACACACGAAACCGCTCTCAATCGTTTTCACTCTATCTCTTTGTATGAGAAATCTCTCCAAGAATGTCAAATCTCTCCCAAATCTCTCTAAGTATGTGAAATCTCTCCCACATATCTCTTTGTATGAGAAATCTCTCAAAGAATGTCAAATCTCTCTAAGAATGTGAAATCTCTCCCACATATCTCTTTGTATGAGAAATCTCTCGAAGAATGTCAAATCTCTCCCAAATCTCTCTAAGTATGTGAAATCTCTCCGAAATATCTCTTTGTATGAGAAATCTCTCCAAGAATGTCAAATCTCTCCCAAATCTCTCTAAGAATGTGAAATCTCTCCCACATATCTCTTTGTATGAGAAATCTCTCCAAGAATGTCAAATCTCTCCCAAATCTCTCTAAGTATGTGAAATCTCTCCCACATATCTCTTTGTATGAGAAATCTCTCCAAGAATGTCAAATCTCTCCCAAATCTCTCTAAGAATGTGCAATCTCTCCCACATATCTCTTTGAATGAGAAATCTCTCCAAGAATGTCAAATCTCTCCCAAATCCCTCTAAGAATGTGAAATCTCTCCCACATATCTCTTTGTATGAGAAATCTCTCCAAGAATGTCAAATCTCTCCCAAATCTCTCTAAGTATGTGGAATCTCTCTCAAATCTCTCTCAACTTTCTATAATCACTCGGGGCATTCCGACCCTCGAATTTGGAGAAAACAGCCCAAAAGCGAAAGTCTACGCGAAAAACGGGCTTGAGGAACCGAAACCCCTTTTAGGAACCGAAACCCCTCTTAGGACCCGAAAGTCCTCTTAGGAACCGAACCCTTCTGAGCCGAAGGCTGCTGAACCGAACCCGAAAGGTCCTCTCGGGCCCGAACCTCGCATGCCTCACCCGAACCCGAACGTTCGGCACATTTCGGGTCTGACCACTTTCGCTTCTGATGACCTACCGAACCTTCGCTTCTGACCCTTCGGACCGAGCCTTCGGACTGAGCCCCTCGCCTTCGCCTTCTTCTTCTGGTTCGCACTTCGCTTCCGGCTCAGCACCAGCAAGGACCGAACCTCGGCCTAGGACCGAGAGGTCTCGCTGGGAATGCTTTTTCTCCCGGTTTTCGACTAAATTCGCATTTTAGGCCCGTTTTTAATTGTTTTAACGCGGGATTTTCACCCAAAACTTTATTTGTACATATAAAAACCCATAATTATTAAATTATCACATTTTTTTAAAGATAAAACCTTATCCAAAAGAGTGGGTGAAGTATAAAGGTGGAGTGTTGACTTTCCTTTAAGTTATGACACAAACAACCACTCCCATACCCACTCCATGTCACTATTCACCACCAGCCCATACCTTGTCACTTCCTTGTCCTTTTTACCTCTCTAACAAGTTATTCCCACGTTTTTGAGAGCTAGATATTTATCGTCTCTCCTCATTTTTCTTCCAATTACTCTCATTTCACCAAAGATCCAACTCCAACTTTTCTCTCCAATTCGAGATCCCAAGGCTGATCATCAAGTGTTCTTCCACTCTTGGTAAGTATAATTCATCCTCCTTGTGATTATTGCACTTCATTCTACTCAAATCATTGATTGCTTACACAAACTCCATAACTTTGATGCTAGATTCTCGAAAATCTTCAATGCATCTCCAAGTGTTCTTGAGTTAAACACTTCCATTCTTCAATAATCATCTACTGAAATCACTTAAGGTGAGTTCATACCCCTACATTTTCATGTTTTCTCAAGTTTTTAGGGGGGGGGGGGGGGGGGGGGGGGGGAATACAAGTTAAAACACCAAGAACATAACTAAACTTTTCTAACAGCCTTCATCAGAAACGTTCAACTCCATTCACGGACTGTTTTGGCCGACTTAAACATTTTTGTTTTCAAAACTGTTTTAGGTGTAAGTAGTTCAAGTTCTTAGCTTTAAAATGACTACTTGCACATCTCCATACGATTTTTCTACAATTTATGGTGAATTTTACAAAACTGCCTATCATTTCAAACACCAATCCGGACCAGTCTGTGATTATGGACCTTTTCACCCAAGTTAGAGATCATTAAAAATCATGATAAAAATTATGAGTAAACTAGACACATTTTGGGAACTCTCAGAAGTTACGGATTTAGTTTTTGACTTCGTATGATTTTTCTATGGCTTTTCTAAAACAGTGCAGGAATGTCTAATTTAGTTAACATCATATAATTTTCATAACACTTTGTATTATGTTGAGCAAAGTGTATAATAATAAATTCTAAGTATTGAATGTGTTTCTTTGTAAATTTTATCATCATAAACTGAAAATAAGTCATTCATGATAAGATTATTCATTCATTTAGAACACGTATATAAGCTATAATAAGCATAGTTTAATGGATTTCATAACACTAACGCTTTTTCATAAAAGAGTTCTTATATATTACAAACATTTTGGATAAAACTATAATAGGTATAGTTTATGATACATCACATAACACACTCGTACAAAAAGGGTACATTCATACATAAAGGTTTTACACTCACGCACACAACTCGTAAACTTGTTAACCTAAATTGTGAGACAATCTCTTTCCGTACGTCCAAGTGCGGGATATAATTCCTGTTAGTTATAATCAGAGTCTCCTGGAGGGAGAACGTGATAGTTGTGTATAGATCTATATTGGGATTGACACCCCACACCTTGCTGCTAGCTACAGTGGGACCTGCAGGTCTACGGGTGACAAATGTCATTTCAGTTTTACGACGCCTGAGAAACGTCGTGGCAGGTTCATTTAGTCATAGTATGATTATAGCGACTCACATAGGGATATAACAATACATAAAGTTCACGGGATTTTCATAAAACTTAAATGGGTTTTATGTCGATTTTAAAATTACTTTTTATCTCAATAAGTACAGATATTACTGTACACTTTCGGTTTTGGTATTTATGACTACACATCATTTGAAACCACATTTATATCTTTAAGTATGGACAATACTTGTTATTTTCTCGGTCCTGGGATTTAGGACTACATATACATAAAGTATTAACAAACATAAGAATTTACGGGAATTTCATTTAATTCAAGCGCGTTTATGTCAATTTAAACACATATCATTTTCTATTAGTAAGAGAGGTTACTTATACATTTTGGTCTTCGGTTATAAGACTACATTACATAACTTTTATAAAGAAAATATCGAATTTTCTGGATACATATTCTATCGCTTTTACAAGGAAAACGGTTTACTTCTCCAACAAAATCTCTTATGAACTCACCAACCTTTGTGTTGACACTTTTTCAAAACTACTTGTATTCTCAGGAAATCAATAAACAGGTAACCAAGTGCTTTTGAGGATGGGACGTTAAGGCGTCAAACATTTCATACTTATTGTCTACATATTGTAATTGATTTAGAACATGTAATTCATACAATGATGTAACTCTTTCGAATAGATATATATGATTGGTTGCATTTACTTTGAGCACTATTATACTCGTTGTTGTGATACTATACATGAAGTCCTCCACCCCCGGACGTTTCCGCCATCCTTGGTTTGGGGGTGTGACATAATTCATTATGTTACTTATTTTCTTATAAATCAAAAGTTTTTAAATATTTAGACCTTTATATTTAATTTTTTAATTAACGCATGTTTTATATGGGTCTTACACCCAGTATATATTACCTAATGACAACAAGATAGATTTAATGTTGCTTTATTGGAAGGTTTTTTCTTATATATTTTATGCATATTTAGGTTGATTCTTCTTCACTGGGTAAATAAGGGAAACTATAGGATATAATTAATTTTTGCTTTCTAGGTTGGTTTTTATCTTATACATTTTCTGCATATTTAGGTCAATTTGAGTGTGATATATTTTATTCTTTGAAGATAAACAATTATAAGATATATATATATATATATATATATATATATATATATATATATATATATATATATATATATATATAAGGCCGTTGTTTATTTTTTTGGCACTCTCACTCTCCTTTTTCTGATTTGTGGATTTGGTATTGATGAAACATCACAAAAACCTAAGCTAATCTTTTTTTAAATAATAAAAACATTCATGCAAACGGAATTACATTCAGGGAAACCGTTTATTCATCAACCATTATTCAAAAATCATAGTTAAAGAAGGCAATGCGGAAATTGAAATCATAAATCTAGTAATGTTTGTGTATAGCCCCGCATTCAAAATCCAATAAGTACATGAAAAATATTCAATCCACAACTATAGGCACAAATGTTAGTGAGTTCCCCAAAATATATAATACATCATAAGATAATAATCATGTGTGGGTTATCAACAACCTTAGGGACTATCAGCAGTCGTAGTGGGCTAATAGCACACCTTATGGATTAATAGCACACCTCACGGGTTATCAGCATCCTTAGGGACTATCAACAGTCTTATAAACTATCAGCAGTCTAGGAGTTATCAGCAACTCAGTTCACATACAATAGCTATCAATAATTAAGAGCCAGCTGGCTAACATACACATACTACTACACATACAAGTATAGTGAGAGGACTCACCTTGCAGTATGCACATACTACTACACATACAAGTATAGTGAGAGGACTCATCCTGTAGTCTAGAAGATAAAAATGATGATCACAGATCTAATAACTAGCTCTACATGTCACCTATGCAACAAACTAGGGACAAAGTTGTTGGATTAGGTGTCTAAGCCCATAACTATAATTGTTATGTACTTGACCCGATAATAGCATGGTCCTTTTGGGTTGCCTTCACCAGTGCAATTTGATAGGATGGACGTTTGAGAATAAGGTTAATTGTGATTTATTAATATATTATAAGTATAATATATTAATTGAGAAATCATATTATTTAATTAATATTGATCAAGAATTAATTTGGAATTAATTTAGTGATCAAAAGAGACTGATTAAATATAAGGGGACTGATTAAGTAAATCAATGATTCTTATTGCGTGGGCCATTGATCCATGGTTAATTAGGATGGACTAAACCAATATGGTAGTCAATGGAGGTTTAACCCATGGAGCCTAAGTAATATGAAGGGTCATGGTGCATTAGGGTTTGCATGGATGAAACCCTAGTCTTTGTAACACTATAAAAGCAAACCCCTATAGCTAAAATTGGTTGCCCATTCATTCTAAGAGAGTGATAATCGATTTTGAGCTAACTAGTCTATTCTCTTAAGCCTCCTCTTGCATTTGGTGTTTGTGACACATTAGAGGCATCACACTTAAGGTGCTAAAGCTTTCTAAGGCCAACAACTACAAACTACATCAAGAGGTATTCATCTAACTTTGTTTTTATGTAGTATATCCTCTATTGTATGCTAGTTAGGATGTATGCTTCGGAAAATTGAAATTGCATGTATAATTAGAGAAAACATAGATCCAAAACATCCAGGGTTGCATGTGCACCATAGGAGTGTTATAGGGCTTAAAACCCAACAGTGGTATTAGAGCCTAGGATTGTTTGATACTATATTTGATGTTTGGTTATTTTTCAAAGATGAAAAAGTTGATTTTCTGGCCTCTAACTGATGAACTCGCCAAGTCCACTGACTGACTCGACGAGTCCACTCATTAAAAGGGCAACTCGAAGAGTCCAGTTCATGTACTCATCGAGTAGAGGCTCTTGGTTGCGGAATTTCGAGTTTTTTGCCAGAATTGGACTAGGATCATTACCACAAACTGCTTTGTAATCATCAAAATTGTATTTTATATTTGGTAATGATGATCCTCATCCAGTTAAAGGACAATTGTCAAATTTTAAGATAATAATATAATTATTTGTATTATTTGATATGAATTGCCTTGCTATATGAGTTAGATTAGATCAATAGTATATTATATAATAATATTGTTAGTTAAAATTTATCTAAGTTGTTCTTGAAGTGAGTTTTGTAACTTGTTCTCAAGTTATATGAAGAGTCTCATTCATGAACATTAAAATTCATAAGTTTTTCATAAGTTATGGAAACCAAAAGTTTTGAAGATTTATAAAACTTGCCCTCAAGTTTTGGAATTTGTAAGTCTCACTAATGCAACATTTAATTCCAAACCTTACAATTTTAAAAGTTTAAAATTCAACCCTTATACTATTATAATATTATAAGTTTAATTATATATATATATATATATATATATATGTGTGTGTGTGTGTGTGTGTGTGTGTATAAGACAAGTCAGTCTTACCGTTAGTAAGTCTCATTCACGAAGCCGGTCTATAAGGATGGTATAAGGTTACTACTTATAAAATGGTGGTTTAATGGGTGTCCACTCTCACCCACCGCTTCCTTGACTGGTGGAGGGTTGTTAGCCGAATGGGTAGGATAGGACATTAATTCTCGTTAAAAGTATAATGATAATTATAAAGTAACTAAATGTTTTATTAAATTCCCAATCTTAGTTACTTTAGGAAAAATGTGCAAATGATGCTATTCCATGAAATTTCACTTTGCACCTTGTTAAGTCATTAGTGGAGCATGTGTGGTTAACCGACACACTAATTTGGGACTAGCAAGAATGGCAAAGGGTAGTTTCATGTTAATCATAGATCAATAGAGCGTGTGTGGTTGACCGACACATTGATTAGGTGATTTGTAACATTGAGAGTACCAAGTACATTTGCATGGTTATTCACACCTTGTTTGTGATCCTTGGCATCCCAGTCGCAAACTTGAAGGGCACAATCGAGATTTAAACATGCCATTGAAAAGCATAATGAATCTCAAAAGAATCTAGGAATTTCAATCCAATTTTAACTCTTAATAATCAATTTCATTTTTCATGGTGGAAATTGGTAAATCTTCATTTACCTACCTTCAAATATTTTGCAATTGGATTATGACATCCCTCTTTCGAATTGTAAAATATTGTGTTGGGTCCTAGCCTTAATATTTCATTTTGGTGTTATATTAAGGATTCTCATTTAATCTAAACTTTGTTCTTCTTTCTTTTCAGATGTATATCACAAACAATCCTTCAGGATCCAACCCTTCTAGCTCATTCTCCCTCATGAATTTGGTTGGGAGAACTATCTTCGATGGGTAAAACTTTAATGATTGGATAAGAAACATTCGTATGACCCTTTGCTACGAGGAAAAAGAATATGTCCTCGCTAAAAGAGCGGAAGGAGATTGATGAACAAACTGCTCTTCCTGAACAAATCGAGGAATACATGGTTCATGAGAGGGATACGTCAAAGGTGTCGTGCATTACGATTGCTACCATGACTGCTGAGCTTCAAAAGTCCTATTAGGACTTCTGGCCCTTCAATATGCACCAAGATTTGATGGATAGGTACCATCAAAGTGCTCGACAGGAAAGGTATGAGATCATTGCTTCCATGATCACAACCAAAATGAAGGATGGAGAGTGCATCATGGCCCACTTGCAAAAGATGCAGAGATATGTGGACCATTTGCTGAAACTGAATGTCAATTTTGATGTAGAGTTGGCCATAGATATCATTCTACACTCTTTACCTTCTTCTTATGATCAGTTCTGTATGACCTATCATATGAACAAGGAGGATGTCACTCTAAGCAAGCTTCAAGTCCTTCTAAGAACTACAAAAAAGCAACTTGAAAGGCAAGTCGGTTGTACCTACTCCTACTGCTGCCGCCCCTGTTCTGGAAATTGGATATAGGAAAGGGAAGAAGAGGAAGGCTCCTTCCAAGAGCCGCAAGAGAAATTCTCTTGATGGGTCCTCTTCTAGTGGGACCAAAGTTGGTTCTACTAATCTCTCTACCAATCCAAAGGAAGCATAGTGCTTCCATTGTCATGAAAAAGGGCACTAGAAACAAGCTACCCCAAATACTTGCAGGACATTAAGGATGGGAAGATAAAACCCACCTTCATAGGTATTTACACTATTCTTTCTAATAGCTCATTACATGTTAATTCTTGGGTCCTTGATACAGGTTGTGGAGTTCACATTTGTTTTGATTTGCAGTGAATAAAAAGAAGTAGGGATGTGGAGCACGGGAATATAAACTTAATCATGGGAAATACAAAAAATGTTTCTTGTCACCAAGATTAGAGTTTATTTTTTATTTATTAGTAGTGGGTTAAATTTAGATTTGAATAATTGTTGTTACTCGTCGGATATAGCGAGAAAATTGTAACGTCCGTAGATTCGGGCTAGTCAATTTAGAGATAATAGGGGTCGAAAATGAGTTTTCGACAAAAGATTATTTAGAATGAATAATCTTAACCAAGTTGTAGAATACGTCTCAAGGGTTCTGTACATATAAAGAACGCTGAAATCCGAGTTATAACGAAGAAGTTATGGTCCGTCAAAGTTTTACGGCAAAACCGGCATGACACCGGGAGACGTGAATAGTGAATTTACAATGGAGGACCTTTTAGCTTTAGAAATATAAACAAAAGTGTTAGTATATGTTAAACCAAGAACATATAAAAAAAAAAGAATGCCCAAATCTGACTTCGTATGAGGAAGTTATGAATTTTCTAAGATTTGGCTTAGTAGTGCACAGCCCGAAACTCGAATTTTAGATCGAGCGCTTTTTGGCCTACACGACCTAAATGAGAATTGAAGATCTCATTAATAGGAACTCAACGGTAAAAAGACAGACGAAAACAGAGTCCGTATGTAAAAGTTATGAATTTTACGCGGACATTTAACAATATAATCTTTTCGTACTGTTAAATTTAAGATCGGTCGAGAATTAGCTGACAGAGTCAAAATGAAAGTTGTAGATTTTATTTTTACCTACGTGTGGATATAAAGAACGTCAAAAAAGAAGCTCGTATGCGAAATTTACAGATTTTAGAAGTCGGAAGTGTGCTGTGCGAAAATGGGTGATATGGCACAATCTTGACCATTGCTTTCTCCCCAAGTCTTGCCACCAGATGGTGACATGTGGCACCAAGTTCAGCCACATTTCACCCTATAAATAGAACCTCTCCCACCCTCATTTTCTTCACACCTTTCTCATTCTTTCTTCTCTTTACTCTCTCTCTCTAAAACCTCTCTCTAGCCCCGAAACCCCCCGAAAAGCCTAGGGAACCTCCCTAGCACGAGGCGGAAGCCCCGGAGTGCTCGACGGCTCTGAGAAGAAGAGATTTTCGGCTCAGGAACCCTACTCCAAGCAAAGTCCGGTTTTCTATAAAACCCTTTGTAAGTGAGTTACGCCAATGCTATTTTTAATATAGCTTTTATTTAATTATAATAACGTTATTATGAACTTATAATAAGTACTTGGGCTATTATTATGGGTTATATAAGTATTTTTTTAACGCTTATATAATAGTAATAATAGCTAGACTATTAATTAGTCTCGACGAATAATAGACTAAACTCTAGTGGTAATAATACTAGGTTTTGTCGAAGGAAATTATTTTTAAGAAGCGAAGCGTTGTCTGAGTTCAGAATCACCACATTTTCAAGTGAGTGCATGGTCCCTTTCATCCTACACATAGATATGAAGTATCTTATATAAACTATGTGTTATGTATGCATATTATCTGTATACTTGCTATCTATACTGGATGAACGATTTATACAAGTTTATATGATTTAAACTGTATATGTATTTATATCTACGTAATATGTTGGGAAAAACATGGGTAGATGAAATATGAGCTGGATGATGAGTTGAGAGGTGATATAGACCATGAGGTAAGGCTGAGAGGTGGACGATGTGAGAAG
This sequence comes from Lactuca serriola, assembly GCF_051521515.1. Taxonomy (NCBI): domain Eukaryota; kingdom Viridiplantae; phylum Streptophyta; class Magnoliopsida; order Asterales; family Asteraceae; genus Lactuca; species Lactuca serriola. The sequence continues at coordinate 104,478,147 of NC_136412.1, forward strand.
CCTTGTTCCCAAATGTTGGCCCCGTCATCTAGCAGAGTACGGATGACAACCACAGACTATTCTAGACAGTCCAGTGGAACACTAGAAAGCTCGCAACCTGTAGGTGTTGTGAACGATGTGTTCACTGGTGTACTCTAAAAACCCATTGACATGTATTGCCAGTGGACTCTCGAAAATGATATTGACAATAAACGAAATAACCTTAGCAGTTGTGCCCGAAGGACAATACCGGCAGCTGCGCCTCATAGAGAATGTCACAATTCTGGAAGCTACGCCTAAGTGATAGAACTAGCAGCTGTGCTTGACAGCTGTGTCATTGAAAAAAATGGACTTCGTACCTATTCCTTGGGATAATCCTTAGGAATGAATGAATGAGAAATAGTTGATTCTTAGGGTAGATCCTTAAGAGTAAAAAAGATAATGGGGATGGGTAATTAGGTTAACTATTTGATGATTAAACATAATAATTATATTATTGTGGGTTGAAACCCTTTGTACTCACCAGGTTTCCCAACTTGACCCACTCAGTTTATTTATATCACAGGTGTTGATATAAAGTCACATTACACTGAGAGATTAAGGAGATATAAATCACTAGTGATAATGAATGTAAGTTCTGTTTATGCTTATGTTTATGTATTGACGATGACATCCCAAATGTTTTAAAATGAATAAAAATACTTTTCTTTGGAAATGCCTTGATAACGTATTTATCATGTTTTACTAGGAACAAATTCCACAACATTTTTATTAAAAGAGGTACTCTAATTTTTATAAAGCATAAACAAAATCGGTTTTTTCTTGCCGTGAAAATGGGGATGTCACAAATATTATCTCCTTTCATAGTTCGTACAAACAAGGTTTTACCTTTTCTTTTAATAATGAAATTGGTAGTATTAATGCTTATTATAATGGTACTTTTTATTTTGATGCATTACCTTGTTATGGTATATATGAAATGTGATGGTTGTAGATAACCTAGGAAATAATGTGTTGAATATTGATTCGTCCAATGTTTTGGACAAGGCATGCTTGTGGCATTGTTGTCTTGGACATGTCAACAAAAAGCGCATAACCTATCTCAAAAAGGCTGGAGTTTTGGAGTCATTCGAATTGAAATCGGATGACACTTGCGAATCTTGTTTGCTTGGAAGGATGACTAAGTCACCCTTTACTAGTACTTGTGAAAGGGGTGAAGGTTTGTTGGATGTCATACACACTGATGTGTGTGGAACCTTCAGAACTGCCACAAGGGATGCTAACCGCTTTTATGTGACTTTTACTGATGATTAAAACAGATATAGCTATATCTACTTAATCAAGCATAAGTCAGAAACCTTTAAAAAGTTCAAAGAGTTTAAGCAAGGCGTGGAGAATCAATTGGGAAGGAAGATAAGGATGCTCCGATCCGATCGAGGAGGAGAGTATCTTAGTATCGAGTTCCTAGACTATCTTAAGGAATGTGGAATTGTTTCATAATTGACGTCACCTAGGACACCACAGCTTAATGGTGTGGTTGAGAGGCGCAATCGAACCTTGTTGGACATGGTTCGTTCCATGATGAGTTGAGCTTTGTTACCTAACTCATTCTAAGGGCATGCCTTAGAGACCGTCACCCATATCCTTAATCTAGTCCCTACTAAGAAGGTAGCCAAATCACCTCACGCGATGTGGACATGGAAGGTTCCTTCGTTAAATCACATCAAAGTTTGAGGATGTGAGGCTTTCATGAGACGCGAGACTCACGACAAGCTCGAACCTCACATGAGTGATGTATTTTTATCAGCTACCACCAGAAATCTTTTGGATATCTCTTCTATAGACCAAGTGACAATGTTGTCTTCGTTGCGAGGAGAGGGGTTTTCCGTGAGAGAGAACTCATATGCCAAGAGGATAGTAGGAGGCAAATTGACCTTGATGAGCCTCAAGAGTTAAGTGATGAAGGAACCTCAAACACTAGCGTCAACCTAAGGAGGAAACTCCTGTTAAACCAATTCACAAGTATGTAACTCTAAGATGTTCTAGTATAGTTAGTGTTCTACCTGTGTTATATGGTTTCCATATAACATCTGAGGATGATACATTTTTCTAGTGATATAGTACATTGATAAATCTGGATGAACCTAACAACTACAAGGAAGCCATGGCAGGCCCCGAGTCTTATAATTGGAGAGAGGAAATGGACAACGAGATTCAGTCCATGTATGACAATCAAGTTTGGAACTTGGTTGACAATGTATCGGGTCGTAAGACAGTCGGGTGCAAATGGATCTTCAAGACGAAGATTGATATGGATGGGAAAGCACACACATATAAAGTGAGACTGGTTGCAAAGGGTTTACTTAAACTCAGGAAGTTGACTATGATGAGACCTTCTCACCAGTAGCGAAGATTAAATCCATAAGGGTTATGTTAGCCATATCTGCATTTCATGATTATGAAATATGGCAAATGGATGTCAAAACCGCTTTTCTTAGTGGAAAGTTGGCTGAAGATGTTTACATGTGTCAGCCTGAGGGTTTTTTTCAATGCAAAGTACCCGAATAGAGCGTGTAAGCTTGAAAATTCCATTTATCGATTGAAGCAAGTATCTCGCATATGGAATCTTTGTCTTTATGAGAAAGTCAAAGAGTTTGGTTTTTTGAGAAGCGAAGATGAGTCCTACGTATATATCAATGCTAGTGGGAGTATAGTTAGCTTTCTGGTATTGTATGTAGATAACATATTGCTCATAGGAAACGACATCCCAACCTTGCAGGAAGTGAAGTGGTGGCTTGGAAGTGTTTTGCTATGAAGGACCTTGGGGAAACTGCTTACATTCTAGGAATAAGGATATTGAGAAACAAGAGTAAAAGACGAATAAGACTTAGTCAAAGTACCTACTTGGACAATGTGTTGAAGCGTTTCAGCATGGAGAACTCAAAGAAAGGTGACTTACCTATACAAAGAAATACCAAACTGAGTAAGACTCAGAGTCCGAGTACAGAGTCTGAGATAGTAGAGATGAGTCGAGAACCATATGCTTCTGCGGTTGGCTCGATCATGTATGCTATGAATTGTACTCGCATTGATATGGTCTTTGTTTTGAGCATGGTCAGCAGATATCAAGGGCATCCTGGTAAAGCTCACTGGACTATAGTAAAGAACATTCTTAAGTACCTACGGAGGACTAAGGATTGGGTTCTTACCCTCGGTGGGAGTGATGACTTGAGAATGAAAGGGTATTGTGACGCCGATTTTCAGATCGATTGCGATAATTTGTGCTCTCAGTGTGTTTACCCTAAATGGAGGTGCAATTACATGGAAGAGTTCTAAGCAGGAGACTATAGCTGATTCAATATGTGAATCAGAGTATATAATGACTATTTCGCTTGATAATGGATCTCTATGTGAGACGTTATAACCATGCACGATAATGACTATTTCGTCTGTCTTGGCATTTTTACAAACGCCGGTTTTGATCAAGATTTTGTCACCCTAGACTGGCCGAGTCTAACTGTAGCGAATAGCTCAGGTGTGGGGGAGTCACCCCTGTATAGATCTATACACAAACTCTCGCCCTCCCTCTAGAAGACTCTGGTTATAACTACAGGCTACGACCGGCACTTATTGGTGCCTACCATATATTTCTCACTAATCCCAATTATTACCACGAGAAGTTGAATAGTATTGATCACAATCCCTTTATTGTTTACATGAGTATGAGTAAATCCCAAACAACACGAATAAGAACAATTGTGGTCCATTAATCATATATGTTAATTTAGGTTATCGAGCACATGAGTAAGTTGGACCTTACTAGCAATGTAGATGGGCCACTAAGGCCCAATAACATGTAAAGCCATTGAGGGTCCATTAAGCATGTAATTGGGTCACCAGAAGCCCAATCAACATGTATTATTATTATTGTTGGGCCCAATAATTATGTTAATGGATCACGAAGGCCCATTAAGCATAATTTACAAATATTAAGCCCAATAAATTTAGTGCTTACCCGTTTTGTATAGTATAAAAATCGGAAGTATTGTTTAAACAAATTGTTCAATCGTAAAGTCCCAAAAATAATTGTTTGGCCAATTCAGTCTCTTTTCTAATAAAAACGACAATTTTAGTCCCTTTTATGAAAAATGACATTTTAGGCCCTTAGATTATTTTTCTTGACATTTTCGGCACTTAATTCAAAAGATTTACAATTGTAGTCCATATTTTCGAAATTTTTACAATTTAAATCCAAGAATCCAAAAACTTTATATTTTTAGTCCTTTCTTGTAATAATTACATTTTAAGCCCCTGAAACTTGTTATTTATGTTTTTAAAACTCATATTTTGATAAATATACAATTTTAGTCCTTAAAATCACAATTTTCGCAATTATGGGCCTAAAAACCAATAAGCCAAAATTTTAGCCCATTAAGCTAAAATTTACATTATTAGTCCTTTAAAAGTCATGATTTTTATAAAAACTCATATTTTAACTAATTTGAACTTTTTAACCTTTATAAAACCGAAAATGGTATCATTTTACCCATCTTTTGCTTATTTTTAAAAAATGGCCCATACACAAGATTTATGTTTTGTTTTGCTCATTTCAAACTTGCATAACACTTTTGTCTTGACATTAAGATGTATAAGATGTCTTAGATCACATATTTTTCCCAATATAGTTAGAAATCTCGAATAGATCACATTTTAGCACATAATCATCACATAAAAACACAAGAAATCACACATATCATACAAATACACATATATCTACACATTTCACTTTTATTCTCCCCCATAAAACATGTAAAACCAAAAATAGAGGGGTATGAACTCACCCTTTGCTTGATGTTTCGATTTTTGAGTAAGAAGTGGAAGGGTTTTTGGTCTTAGCACACTTTTGATGTAGATATTGAGTTTAGGAAGATTTCTAGGAGTATAAACACCAAAAACTTTGTTTAAAAGAATGATCTAACAAGTGAGTGAAGTTATGAAGATTGGATGTGTAAAGACTTACAAAAAGTGATGATTATCTTGTAAAAATCCTCTTGAAACATAAGCAAAACCTTGAGAATTTTTGGAGGAAGAGGATGGATGATCTTAGAGAGAATAAAGAGAATTTTGTGGAGTGTGTGTGTGTGTGGGTTGCATTCGGCCGAGAAGAAGAAGAGAGGGGAGAGAGAGTGAGAAGAAGTGACTAGCATGGATACATGTTGGTCTTTGCATGGTTATATGGTGTGTAAAATGGAGTGGCGCTCCAAAGTCAACCCCCCCTTTAATCTATTCTTTCCCCTATATATATATATATATATATATATATATATATACACACACACACACACATACACATGGGCCAAGATTTTTTGGGCCAAGGAGAAATAGTTGGAGTAGATTGGGCCCATTAACTTAAGTTAGGATATTTGGATCCTAAACATAAATTTTTTTGGCCCATTGGGCTCTTGGAAGCATTCACGACCCAATTAGAGTAAAAGAATGGGTTCTATGATCCACTAAGGTTAATTGGATCAATTATGGCCCAATAAGGCCCATCACGATAAACCATTTCATTTTAGGCCCATTATGGCCTATAATATTAAATTCCATGATAGTGGATCCATTTAGGGTCCATTTAGAAATTTTTAAGCCCAAAATAATCAAATTATAAGCTTATTGGCCCATTGGGCCCAATAAGGGTTTCCTAGTCCAAAGTGGACTTTGACTATAGTCCTTAGGTTTTTCAAAACCCTAATTTGAATTTTTATAATGTTTTGTATAAATTTTGGGCTTTATGATTGGATCTTGGTGGAAGTTCGTTGTTGTTGAATAACATAGTGCATTATCAAGTTTAAAGCGTACAACTGATGTCATTAATATTGTTTACAGAATCACAGAATCTCCTAGCGAAAATGCTAGTTGTGACAATTAGAGGTATCACACTTGAGGTGCTAAAGCTTTCTATGCCAAGAAATACAAACTACATCAAGAGGTATTCATCTAACTTGTGTTTTATTTTGTATATCCTCCATTGTATGCTAGTTAGGATGTATGCTTTGGAAAATTGAAATTGCATGTATAAATAGAGAAAACATAGATCCAAAGCATCTAGGGTTGCATGTGCACCATATGAGTGTTAGAGTGCTTAAAACTCAACAAAAGTCTCACTCTATAACTCAACATACTCAATTTGACCAAAAGTCAAAATTGATCAAATCCAACAATCAATTGTCAAAAGTCAACGTTCAACCCTCCTATGTTGTAAGCACAAATTGCTCTTTGCATGGAGTAGAGCTTTAGATGGATACATGCCTAAACCAAGCTACACCCTATGTAGGGGGAATTATGCACCACGTAACACTTTGATTGCCAAATTTCCGTTAAGCTCTTAATACAGAAAGCTAAGCCTGCAAAATTTCAGATAAGGACCTTTATAATGTCTTAATGGATAGAGTTTCTAACTTTACCGGTTAAGACACTCCAATAAAGCAAAATATAAATCTTATGCACTACGAATACCAACAATGCTTTTACGGCTTGCATGACTTCATGAACAAGCACCAAAGCATAACTTTCCAAGTCCAACACGTCCCAAGAGTATTTCATATAGCTCAAAGGGTGTTGGAGCTCTCTAAACTCCCAGAAGACAAGTTCAAGGGACCAAAAAGTAACAAAATGACCAATAACAAAATCTAAGAAATCAATGAGCAAGTTAGAATCTTTTTACTCAAAATAATCCAGAAATGAAGCCCTGTCATAAAGAGAGACGACGCGCATTTACGACGCTCATTTACGACGCACAATTACGACACGCGTTTACGACACGCAATGCGTATCAAAGAAGGCCCTGTCATAAAGGAAGACGACACGCATTCGCGTGTGGTAATCTTACGACGCGCGTGTTAATGACACACAATTCGTATCAAGAAAGCCCTTGTCAAGAAAGGCCATGTCATAAATGAAGATGACACACATTTTTGCGTCTCATAATTTTATATGTTTAAAAAAATATTATTTATAGATTTACTAATTTTCAATTTAAATTTGTATTTAATGTCTCATAATAAATAAAATATCATATACAAAAATACAATCCATTGCATAAAATTTAATGTCATACAAATAACCGTTCCATGGAAAGATAAAACAAATCAATAAAAGTTGTAATGGAAATTTACAAACTAATTAGATAGAAGAAATATGAAAAACTTGAAATCCCTAAGATTAATAGTTCTAACAGAAGCTTCACGTGAGATACATACAGTTGGACCAGTAAGCAAAGATGTTCCCGAATCCACAATAGCAGCACAAGAACACGTACACGATACCTATTTTCATGATCAACACATTAGTATTCAGAAAGGCTTCAAGCATCATCAATCTATGTTATCATCAATCTATGTTATAAAATATTAAAATTTAATACACATGTAGTCACATACCTTAAGAAAGTGAAAGAGTAATGATCATTGACAGGCATAGGTTCTGATTCCGAATGAGTTGGAGTTGAAGTTTATGTTGAATCTAGTGCTCATTTCTTATCTTCCTAAAACAAGTAATAAGTGTAATGAGCAGAAAAAAATAGGGTCAGGATGAAGCAAAATTCATGAGTGAATTAATATAACTTAAAATATAGAAGAGATTATTGAGTTGAAACTGAGAAGACTGGTGACAACACAAGGCTCATATAAGATTAATGGTGAAGGAGACATAAAGATGAGTGTTAGCATCACCACCCAAGTTGCCCATTCCTCCATCATCCTTTGTTTTCCAGAACGTGTTGCATGCACAACAACACCCAAATCCAATCGCATAAAAAACTTTTATTCGGTTGGATCAGATAAACAAACAAACCGATTGTTGTTGATGTTATTTCCTGTCAGCATATCGTAGAGTACTGAGTGTATGTTCACATGATCCAACATTTGTTGTTGATCTCAACATCGATTCAATAGTAGAATTTCTATAAAAAAATAATATAGAGTTAACAAAATTATAAAAAAAATACTTTTATTGAACTTAAAAGTTTTTTCTTTACCTGATTATGGAAATAATTAGCTGCAAAATATTGGTGCGTAGAACGTATTCCATTCCATGGGTTAATATTATTAACGTTCACCAAAAAGATTAAAAGTAAATTACCAAAAAGATTGTGTTTAACATGAAGTAAAAGGTTAAAAGTAACTTACCTAGTTGCATACGATAAGGAGAATTAATGATTCACCAAAAAGATTGTGTTCACCATGAAGTAATTGACCATCTTTTTGCAGATATGATACCATGTCTGCTATGTCCTGTTATCATAAAATTCAAAATAAAAAATATAAAATATGATAATCACAAATATTATCAGACAGGGGAGTTGAATTAATGAATTACCTTCATGTGGGGTAAAAGATGGGTGTCAGTAGTTTTGGGTTTTGGCCAACCGTATAAAGGTTGTGCAAATATGTAATCTTGCATGTCTAGAACTACTAGTTGCAGGATCTTGTATAAAAAAAAAGTCATGGTAAATAAGTAAATATTTAAAAAAGTATGTCAAATTGGATTTTTTTTAAGAAAAAGTGAAAAGTACACCTTCCATTATCGCCATCTAATGATTATAAAAAACCAAAAATGAGCATATTTTCCCCTTTCTGGCCATACTATTGGGTAGTTGCAGGGTAGTCTCCAGATGTGAATTTTGGTGAGTCTTGCATGGTTGAATTATAGCCACTTTGCCCTTCTAACATAGAAGGTCCAGCTCCTTTGCTACTTGTAGCTGGAACCTGAAAAGATGACATTAAAATTTACTGAAGCATAATCTAATTCAACATTCTTAACTAATAATTTGATTCTGAAACATTTTAATTTAGGTTGAATGTTTTGGATTCGAGTTTGTCATATCCATCTAATATAATGAAGAGGTGTGGATTCAATATAGGAGCAGCCCTTCTGGTCATCCACGAACTACTGCATCTAAATCAATTAAGTACGTGAGAAGAGAACAAGAACCAAAATAAGTCAACAACACATTCAGAAAGGAAAAAGATGTTCTGACTTGATAATAATTACAAGTTATGATTACATATCTCATATGAGCCCCTTCAGATGCATCTTTTGTGAGGGATTTGGTCCCCATATGCGAATGGTTTGGTCATCACTAGATGATGCTAGCATTTGATGTCTCCTAGAATTCGAGGTCACACAGTTTACAGTCATTGAATGACCAGAAAGCACCTCAATTGGATCACAACCACTTCGATTCCAAATATACACCTGATCTCATAATTATAAGAGAATAAAGTTAAGGATAATGAGCTGATGAAAGTTAGGGATAGTTAGGTAAATTCACAAGTATTTATATATACCTGTGAATTTTCGCTGCCGCTGGCAATAAAGGTGCTATTGACCCCACCAAAGCAAGAACGAATGACATATTCATGTTGCCTATGGCCCATATATCTCAAAGGCTTTTCCCATAACCCTTCAACATCCCACACATGAATCTCTTGGCTATTAAGATTAAAAATCAAATAGTTGCTGTCACCAGAAACCGAAAGAGCTGTAATCAGATGTTCTTCAGAGATAACTCTTTCAGCATTTGTAGCCACATTTAGTATCTGAATATCTTTATCTGAAAAAATAGTAATCAGATATTCACCATTTGGAGTAACAACAATATCTAACACCTTTGGCATCTATGTTCTTCTCCATGCTTTAATCTCATTGCCTTCACAATCCCACATGCAGATGCCTTTTTTAGGGTCTGAACTCCGACACACGAGTCTCTTTGAGTCTGGAAACCAAGAACACGAGCTAACAAGGAAGCTGTTATCACCAAATGTGTGCTTACATGTACCTGTTTCCACATCCCAAAGCCTAAGGACTTCTGAGTTCCCACATGTCAACACCATTGTGTCATCGGGGCTCCAGATTACAAAAGAAACCGGGTTTTGATGACTGGATAATCTATGTTTCAAACCTAACTTCCCATCTTCTTCTACTTGTACCAAAACTTTCAAGAATATGATTTGGAAAAAAAATCATGCTTTTTCTGTGGATTGTAACTTTGTAAGAAGTAAACATAACATGTTACATGGACATATAAGTAATAAGTTATGCATATAATAAAAGCACCCACCTCCAAAATGATCATTAAATTTAGATTTCCCTAGATATAAGTCATGAAAGTTTGATTTCCCTCAAGACATATGTATATATATGTCTTACCTGAAATGGCAGCTGGAGACACTGAAGCCACCATAGCAGCAGCTACTATCACTACGGTTTCCCAACAGAAGACGGTTTTAAAGAAAAAGTGCCTCCAGAATCGCAAGTATACATCGCGTATGACTCACTGCAGAATCAATACTACTCTGGAATCCATTTCCGATTCCGATTTTGATTCCATTCCCGTTCATGGATTTAACTTTGTGACTCGATTTTTTACCATGTTTAAGATTCGAACGGTTACTTGCTCGTGAAATCAACGGAAAGTGATGAAGCTCGCATACGAGTGCACAAATCGCAGCGAGAACGTAGGAGTCGAACGCAGCGACAGGTCCTTGTTTGTTTGTTCTTTTCCGAGTCGATGATTCCGATTCCGGTTCCGGTTCCGGACCGGAATAGGAATGCTTCTTTCCGACGTGAATTTGTGCTTCGTGACTAACACAGACGGTTAATACAACAAAAAGTAATCGAGAAGATAGCTCGACCATGGCGCTGGATTCTAGAAACAAAGAATGGACCATCGTGCGAAGCTCGGCGACAGCAAGATTTTTGGAGGCAGAGCCGAAAACAAATTGTGATTTTCTTGTTTGTTGGGATGTTGACTCAGCGGGAAATGTTCTTTGGAGAATTGCTTCGACTATTGCAACGAATATTTTCATGAGACATGCTTCTGATGGGCTTCCGCGAGGGAGATATTCTAGAACATTAAGGAGAGGTATGTAGAGGTTCCATGATAAGATAGTTGGTTGTAGAGGTGTTGCAACGATTATTTCCGGAAGATCGATTATGGAAGATCTTAAAGGAATTAATCTGTATGCAACTTCCTATATTGTGCATATTCTCCATTCAACTTCGGGTCCATGTGCACATAGCATTGAAGCTATCCCTTGGGCTGTGGCTTTAATCGTTGCTTTAGCCACTGGCATTTGTCTCTGAAATTATACAAATAGAAATTTAGTGACTATTTTGGAATGCCATATAAGAATTTGATGAAAAAATATCCATGACAAAATCAAATCAATATAGATTTTGGGTTGACTAAAATCATTATGAAAACATATCCATGACAAATATTGGCAAGGTACCAGTAAGAAACTGCATGAGAGTCGCCACCTGTATCATTCTTTACGAAATGCTGAAAGAGGAACACCATGTTTTATAGAGTCATCTATATAGCATCTTATATCTTCTTGCTGTAACAGTTCATAGGAGTTAATAAACCATGCATGTTTCAATCTCAACCCTGAAAGGACAAGATATGGTAATTAGTTAAACTAAAATGAAAATAAATGACATATACAATTGATCATAAATGTAGCACAACTTACCCATGTGATGCTACAATAGGTAATTTCCCCTCTGCAACCTGCAATAAGGTTTCAAAAGCAAACTCGGTTATGAACAAAAGAAATTTATGACAATTTTAATAGTGAAGATGAAAATATAATGTACCCAGTTCCACCAAAAGTAAAGATTCCCAGTGTTACCATCAACTGGCCCTCTCCATGGTTTGGAGAGAGTAGGATCTTCTGGTGATAGCGTGGACCAACAAAAGTTTTAGTTGCAGCAGCAGCCAATTCAGCAAAGCAATTTCAAATATCTGGTAAAAAACATACAAGTTACTATTGCAACAGGCAGAGGAAGCTTAACTTGCAAAATTTTACAAATAACAGCTGAATATGGATGTAAATAACAATATAACCCATGCATTTGAAAGAATAAGAACAAACCTAACAACCTTGTTGCTGCTGATTTAACATTCTATCAAGGCTTATGAAACCATTGTAAAACTACATAGAAACGGTGGTTCGTCATTAATATATAAAACCCTAAAAATTCTGTCACTTATGATACATGGCATTAAAAATGAAAGCCTAATTAGTTTTGATAAAGTCAGCAATGCATGCTATGATATGCCTCTTAGGAAACCATAAAAGCCCCAATTCCAAGCTAATGGTCTATACCGTAAGCATAGAGCTAACAAAATGGCTTCCTTGATTTTTGGTTTAAAATGCAATAAAATATTCCTCAAAAGTGTTCACAGCTAAAGCATCGGGATTATTGATAAAAAATTATCTGCATACGCAACCAAGATAACCATACACGCATGCAATACACAATCGGGAGGCGTTCGTTTATAAGCTCATGGGTTCGAGATTTGCAAGCACACTGGAGCATCGGGATCATTGAGAAAAAAATATCCGCATAAAAAGCCCCAATTCCAAGCTAATGGTCGATTCAACTTTTCTCTTCTCTTTCTCTCTGCCAAAACATGATCTTGTGTCTGAATCGGATTTTTGGAAATTATTGGAATCTTTGTGGCACCAACAGCTTCATATCCAAGTGAATCATCAATCTGGAGCATCTCGTTTTTAAGTTTTACATCTCCAAAAGATATGGTGAAAGTGTTGGATAAGGGAACAACGAAGTCTCTTGGTGATAGTCGCAGTCTCCTCATGAAACTAGACACCGGAGGTGTCGCTCTCTGTAGGAGAAGAGGGACTCCACCGGCTGGGTGTCGCTGGAAAGCATTAGAAAGGAGGGGATCCACCAGCTGGTTGTCGCTGGAAAGCGTTGGACGGTGAGGCGGGGTTGGATGGAGGTCAAAAGTGGGAGGCGTCGGCACCGAGAGACAAGTCGGAGGTGGGAGAAGTTGTCGACGTCGAGAACTGAGAAGAAGAGAAAGGGTTTTGTCGAAGTGAGAAAGAGAGAAAGGGAAATTGAAGAGAGAACATGTAGTAGAGGAAGGGGGTCGGGGCAGTTTTTTGACAAAAAGCCCTAGCTATTACAAAGAGGAAGGCGGGGCTTTTAAGTTTTTGGGATTTCATTTTTCCCTCGGGATAGAACGCGCGCGTGCTATTAAAATTTCTAAAGCGACAGTCTTAGACGACACACATTTTATTATAGGTGCCCTCAGTGTTTTTTTTAGACACTAATTTCAGGGCACGTGAAAATGCGTGTCAAAAATCCTTTAAATATTAAGAGAGATGACATTATTTTTAGGGCTCTCACAAATACGCGTCCTCAATCAGCGAGTGTCATTGTTTGCGCGTCACTAAAGGATTGTTTTCTAGTAGTGACAGTAAGGATGACATTGTTTCTAACGTCCGGCGAGCCATGGCTAAGAGGAAAGTCATTCTTGTCATGGGGGAGATCTCTATCGATGTCTTTAACATCGAGATGTGAGTTCAATCGAGGCACAATTTTACTCATTTGTTGAACTCAATCTCCTCCATGCTAGAGGAAATTGTTGTGATCCCTGATGACGACACAGAACAGTCCAAAGGGAGTCAAGGGGTGATTAAGTAGCCCATTATTTCTGTCCATCCTATTCCATAGTCTTTTTTGATCTTTCTCCACCTAAAGATCTGGGTGGGGGGGGGGGGGGGGTAGAGTTGCATCAAACCTCGACCAGTGGAGGAGCTCCTGCTGGGGGTGATTTCAGATCTAATGTGGTTGTTCCTTCTTGGATTTGTAGAATGATTCCCACCTATCTGTCCGCACCAATGCTATAGAGTTTGTTCGCCATGCATTTTTACCTGCTTCCGTCACTGATATGGAGGCCATGGGTAGCCCTGTATTGGCACATAACATGTCATATGTCACTGCCCAAGCGATGTTTTATCTGGTCGCTGGTGCCCATCGCATCAAACTTCTTAACGAGATAGAAGTTGCCCATATGGGTTGTGGTGCTCGAGAGGTCGAACTGAAACGCCAAATTGATGAGCTCGAGAAGGATGTTCGTGACTTCGAAAAGAGGTGTGTCCTGCTTGCTTTAGAGAAAACTGCTGCTAAAGAAATTCAATCTGCCTTGGAAGTGAAAGTGGACTCCTTGACCCAGGATAACGAGGGACCGATGATTCAAAATGAGAGTTTGGAGTGGGATGTATGTGTTCGCGATAAGCTCCTCGAGGAGGCTCGAGCTGAGGGATAGGTTGTACATCATGACTGGGACTGGCTCTTATAGATGGGAGTTATAGTGCATCATGGATAAGCTAATTGAGCATCTGGAGTTCAGCAATGCTGTTAGTCAGATCCGACTTGCTGCATTTGTTATTGGTGAGGAGTTCAGCCACAACGAGATGAATGCGGAGTTGGATTCCGGTGCTAATGACTCCAATGCCATTGAATCCCAGTCCAGTCACATTACTACTCTCAATGATACGCTATTTGCTTTCACCATTATGTATCATGCTTCTGTTTGGATTTAGGGCATTTGGATATGGCAGGGATGCAACAGCTTTGTGCTCTAGAAGATGTTGGCAAAACTCATGACGACATGCTAATTGAAAGGGCTGATGGAAGTGGTGGTGACAATGGTAGTGGTGGCGTTGGTACGGTGGTGGGAGGCGATGGTAGTGATGATCCAGTTGATTCTTAAGGTACTTTCATACCGTGTGTTGCCCTTCAGGGTGTGAAGAAATGTATAAAGCTTGTATTACTTGTTATTTGTGTGGCTTGTAGTAATGATGAATGGTAGAGGCCCTCTTGGCCTTGTTTGTAATAAATTTGCAACTTTTGCTAATATGAATGGTGTTTGCTTATGCCCATTGTTGTTGCTTTTTCTTGCGATCTTTTGCATCTTGTGTGCATGTTTTTTTTTTTTTCTGAACCTATTTTATCATTTCTTTTCATTATTTAATCATAGGATTGCAATGTAGTGTTGGGCGATTGCATACGTGAGCACTAAACATTGGTGTAGACCGTTCTGATACATTTGGGTATAAGGTGGCTTGTTCTTAGGCTTATGAATACACTAAGTATTTTAATAAGATGACCATTCGAATATACTGAGTATTTTAATAAAATGACTAGTCTTAGCCTTGTAAATACACCGAGTTTTTCAATAAGACGACTATTCTTAGCCTTGTAAATGTTGGATTAGTGTCTAAGTCCATAACTATTTTGGTATGTACTTGACCCGATGGTGCATGGTCCTTTTGGGTTGCTTTCACCAAAGCAACTTGATAGGATGAATTATGGAGAGAGAAGATTAATTATGATTTATTAATATATTATGAGAATAATATATTAAAGGAGAAATCATATTGTTTAATTAATATTAGTCAAGAATTAATTGATAATTAATTTTGTGGCTAAAAGAGATTAATTAAACTTAAGGGACTGGAACTGTAATTATAAGATAATTGCATTTGGGCTATGGATTACTTTGGAATAATAGGTTGGACGAATTCTATGGGGAAACCCATTAGAAATCGTCCAAGGAATATTCTAAAATGGTACATGGGCTGCTTAGGGCTTAAGAGGTCAAATTAGGGTTTCCTAGTTGAAAACCCTAATAGCCTACATGTATATATAGTACCCTTAAGCCCCAAAAACATGGTTAAGAGTTTCAGTAGGGTTTCTGGATGTTTTGGGTAGACTCCTCTCTCCTTATTCTTCATCCTCTTGCTCTTGGTGTTTGTAAGCCATTAGAGGAGTGGCACTTATGACTCTAAGCTTTCTAAAGTCATTACAAGGAGGACTTGAGATTGTTATTGCCACATAACAATCAAAGGTAATTCTCTAAACCCTAATTTCATTTTATAATATGTTAGATCTAAGATTGTAAGTCTTGGATACATTGCATGTATAATAGAGAAACCTAGATCCAAGCAATAGGGTTTTCATGAGCACATAGGATGTTCTTATGGCCAAAACCCATCAGTGGTATCAGAGCCTTGATTGGTTTCTGTTGTATGTGATGCTATGTTGAATTATTAACAAAAAATCGAATTCTGGCCTTCTGTTCGAACTGACTCGGCGAGTCACTACATGGACTCGGCGAGTCACTACATGGACTCGGCGAGTCTGCCCTACTCAGCGAGTTCGAATGTGTGACTCGGCGAGTCGGAGCATCAGACAGAGGAAATTTCGGATTTTATTGCTTTTTTGCTTAAGGATAATACGATTTTTAATGTTTCTATAAGATTATCCTTGCCAAAACACAAGATAATTACCAATTGATTAGATAATAACTTCCTTATATGATTAAAGATTGATTATTTGTATTAATTGGGTGACTTATCTTGCAAGAAATTGAAATTAGGTCAAATATAGATAATGACAAAATTAATTGTTTAATTTCTATTATTTGTTATTAGATCCTTGTGTTGTGAAAAAATTTCATTTGTGCCCATGTAAGTTTTATGGTTTAAATTTGAACTTAAAGGTTTTGTTTTGAAATTTAAATTGTTGGAACCCTAATGTTTTGAAATGTTTCAAAACTTGCCCTCAAGTTTTGGAATTTAAAAGTTGATTAAAAGTTTAATTTAGAAATGTTAAATTCTAAAACCCTAGTATTGTTTTGAAAATTTAAATCACACCCTTATGGTTTTATTAATTAATTAAAGTGTATAATTATTAAATTTGACCACCTGGTATTTTAAAAGTGTAAAATACACCCTATACTATATATAACATTAACAGTCTAATATAAATGTATGAGTAAAAGTCAGTCTTACCGTTAGTAGGCCTCATTCACGAAGCTGGTCTATAAGGGGTGTTTAAGGAAATTGCCTATAAAATGGCGATTGAATGAGTATCCACTCTTACCCACCACACTCTTGACTAGTGGAGGGTCGTTAATCGAATGGGTAGGATAGGATAGAAACTTTCCATTATAAGTATAATGAAGTACAAAAGTAACTAAATGCTTTTACAAATTCCCAATCTTAGTTACTTTAGGCAAAAGTGAATTGATGCAATTCCATGAAATTACACTTTGTGCCCTTGCGAAGACGTTAATGGAGCGTGTGTGGTTAACTGGCACGCTAAATGGTTCTAAGAAAAGGTAGCAAAAGGTGACTCAGTGGTTGTCATAGTTCGGTGGAGCGTGTGTGGTTAACCGACACATCAAATAGATGACTGTAACATGTGGGGGCACCATGTAAGTCTGCATGGTTATTCACACCCGCTTTGTGATCCTTGGTATCCCAGTCACAAACTAGAGGGGCATATCGAGTTTTAAACATGCCATTGAAAATTTCAATGAATCTCAAAAGATCTAGGAATTTTCAATAGATTTAAAACTTAATTTTCTTTTTCATTTTTCATGGTGGAAATTAGTGAATCGTCATTCACTTACCTTCAAATATTGTGCATCTAGATTACGACATCCCTTTTCGAGGTTGTAGAGTATTGTGTTGGGTCCTAGCCTTAATATCTCATTTGGGTGATTTATTAAGGACTCAATCAATCAACTAACTTGAATTAATTTTTCTCCCGTTTTGTAGATGTCAAAGTATGACAACTATGGTATTCCCAAATCCCATGGAACAAGCTTTTCACATGAAGATGATATTCCACGATTCGATTGAGGAACACGAGATCATGCTTCACTTCCTCCGCCTCCTCCTATTATTCTCCCTAATCCACAAGTTCAAAAGATTGAAAAGTTCAAACTCACTCAAGCTCTTTTGGCAAGTAAACATGAAGAAGGAAAGTCAGTGTGTGCACACATCCTAGAGATGAAGTCACACATTGATAGGTTAAGAATGTTGGGATCTGTTGTCCGTGAAGAGCTGGCTGTTAACTGGGTTCTTCAATCACTTCCTGACTCATATAGTGAGTTCGTAAGAGAGTACTATATGATGAACCACGACGTAACCCTCATTGATCTCACCTACATGCTTATTGCTGCTGAATCAACAATGATTTGGCACACTGGAAAAGCAAAGGTTATTGGTGGATCTGCCTTCCAGACCTCTATGGATATAGGCAACGAAAGGCATGCCATGATCGAAGGGTTTGATCATAAGATAAATGAAAAGTCTGAAGTAGTTCCATGCGCTGTTCCAAAAGAGTCAATTTGCTTTTATTGCCAAGACAAGGGGCATTGGAGACGAAGCTGCCCTATTTACCTAAGAGATCTAAGAGATGGGAGAGTCAAAAAGTATGGCTCTGCTTTAGGTAAAATCCAATAACTAAATCTCTTAAGTTCCTATTCTAGATTCTTGATACATGATGTGATAAGATTACAATTGATGTTTTGTAGGATCAAAGAAAGGAAAGGAAACTTAAGGGAATAAGTAAGCAGAATCTAATCGTGAAGAAATGGATTTCGATCGCATTGCTTGAAGATTGGATTCTTGAGCTACTACTTAGAGTTAGAATAAATTGCTAAGAAGTATGTATTAACATAGTTTTTCAATGAATTGCATTGTAAGGAGAAATTTTTCCGCAATAAAATAGATTTTGATTTTATATTTATCCTTGCAATGGCGTGTATGAAAAATTGATGTTTGAATGTTTCTATTATTAGCAATAATGGATTTGTTTCTTAATTATGTTATTTGTGGAAATGTCAAAAATTTACCAAATAGGGAAAGTTTCTCATCGCCCAAGTTTCAATTGGACAGAAACTTGGAATCATACAACTTGGTTGAATGATGAATGAGAAATTTCATATTTGGAAATTAGACAATTTGTTGACAAAGTGTCAAGTGAAGGACTAGGAGATCGAGTACACAAAGTTATGTGTTGATTAAGTCCACCACAAGAGTAACAAAGATATTCGTCATGATTTACTAAGGTTAAGTAAATATTATTATACTTATAAGATTAAGTGTAATTCTGAGTCGATGGCACCCTAGGCGTAAATTGCACCATATGGTTGATGTCAAGATAACAGAACTATTTGAGTTCGAGGGAGGAATAGATCCAGAGAGATACTTTGAGTGGAAAAGGAAAATTGAAAGAATGTTCTAGGTCAAGGAGTTAGATGGTGAAAAGTCTTGCAAGTATGTCATCCTGAAGTTGAGTGTAACATCCTGGATTTTAAGGAATTTTCAAATCCTTCTTCTGTTTTTTAAAGATGTAGCCCTAAGAAGCCTAAGTGGAAAACGGGTAATTTTAGGAGTTGGAATTTTACACTAGCGTACATGTGAGTATGCTAAGCGTACTAGGGCACACCCTAGTACGTTGGGCATACACATATGTACCCTTGGCGTACTAATGTGTGGGTGAAACCCTAATTTTTAGGGTTTGAGTAGAATGTAAACACCTTTATGGTTCATTTAACCTCATCCTTTCAGCCTCCATGACTTTGAGTCATTCTTAGAAAACCCTAACCCACATAAGAGAGCGTTTTGAGCTTAAAGTGTGTTATTTGTGTGCTTAAAGTAGAAGGGAGTGCATCAATGAGTCCAGTAGAGGAAAACAAGCTTGTGGATCTTGGGTCTTCACCTTCTTGGGAAGCTTCAGAAGGTAAAAAGTTTTAGACTGTCCTTTCAGACCCTAGGAAGGGTTCTAAGCCATAAAAACAAAGTCCCTTTAGCTAGTTTAGCCCCATGCTTCTTGTCGAAGGTCTTAATAGATTAAGACCATGTATTAAGAAATTTCTGAATGTCTAAAGTCCTAAAGTTGGAGACTTTATGACTCTGAGGTGCACTTGGACCATAGATATGAAGTTTGGGCTTAAAAGTTTAAGCCATTAAGCAATTATTGAGGTTTTGGACTCTGTGAGGGTACGCCCCATGTAGAAGGGTGTACGCCCCACATACTCGGTCAGCATCCCCAGATTTCAGTCAATGTGAGGCTCGCGTATGCCCTGCGTATCTTCGGGGTACACCCAATGTACGCCATCTGTTGGGCTACGAGTTTTGGGTAATCTTTTGGTCTTAAATGATTGGGACCTTAATGGGCTATCTGAGTAGGTGTGTGTATGGATACTTAGAGAAATGGAACTTAGGATAAGCCCCATTGAGGAGTTTGGGCCCAATTTAGAAAATTAGGCCAATTAGGGGCCTTGAGTAATTTTGGGCCTTTTGGATCATGGATTGGGCTTGGGTCTTGGCCCAATCAAGTAAAGGGTAGAGTGGACATTTACCCTAAGCATGTACTATTAGTCAAGGACGTTAATCCACTTATTAATTATATGTTTATTTTGAAGTGATATTTCGTAATTTTATTGAGCCAGCAGCAAGAGGTTTTCTGTGTGATATGGTAGTGTGAGGTGAGTTTTCCTCATAGTCCTTGTGGGTCAAAGGCACCAATGTTGGCCCAGTGGATTGATATCTTGTTATGCATGCTATTGCACAGTTATGCTTAGTGATCTGTTAGACCGACATCGATCCTAATATATAGGATAATATTATGCTTAATGATTTGTTAGATCAATATCTTGGTATATAGGATAATGTTATGCGTAGTGATCTATTTGATCTATTTGACCAGCTGTAGACTATTTTATGATTATTTATTATATGTGCATATTTTTGGTCGTTAGGTGAGGCTTCATTGCTTTGTGCATAAGCTAACAGGCCAGGGCATACAAACCTGATCGTTGAATGGGCCCGAGAGTATTCTACCCCAGGGATGATTGGACGCATAGTATGTTGGCATTCCAACCCGATGGTTGAGGGGCCTGGGGTATTCCAACTAGATGGTTGACTAGGCCTGTAGTATGTTAGCATTCCAACCCGATGGTTAAGGGGCCTGGGGTATTCCATCCTCAGGATGATTGGACCCAGAGTATGTTGTTTTGTATATGTATTACTGTGTGCGTCTTTGTATTTTGGGGAGTTCACTAACCTTTGGGCATACAGTTTTGGATTCTATTTCAGGTACCTCAGGGGATCGCCAGAAGGAGTAGGTGTGATCGCTTCTCTTATTGTGTTTTATGATTTTGGGAAAACTCTTACGATATAAATGTTTTGAAAACTACAATGTAAACAATTATGCTTTTTGGTTGGTTTGAAAAAGTTTATATTATTTTGCATTTTTATGGATGTTACAAGTTGGTATCAGAGCCTTGGTTTGACTGGATTGGAAGAACACTCGTGTGAATCCAGTCTCAAACTAAGGAAAAAGACTTTTAGAATGATTTTTCAAATGGTTTCCAAAAAACAAGGAGGATGCGAGGTGTACAATCAATCAGAGCCAGTAAGTGTTCCCAAATTATTACACAAGTTATTTGAGATTATGTTATGATATGATTAGAACATCATGCTGGTGATAGGATAGGGATCGTTAGGAATCGTATGATTGAGTTGTCTGATATTTGATGCCTTATCTTGGGTAGAGCACCCCATTGGTTGTTGTGTGACTCTTTCGTGTGTGAACTAGCTATTAAATGAATGCGTTAAGTCACATCTTGAATGGGTTAAGTGGTCTTAGGGTGGGGGATTTGGTCCTATTGCGCAGCTCTTGTTTGAGTCCAATTATTGTGGGATTGAATCTTTTAGCCTAATGTTTTTTAAGTCATGTAGTATGTGATAGTGTTCATACAATAGTTATCTAGCACCAATGGAGGGTTATGTGGCAGTTGGTGGTAGGATGAGTTATGTGGGGTCAACTGGCCAGTTGAGATACATGTAAGTCTCCTCTAGGAAGTGCGGATAGAGAGTATGAGTATGCTAGAGTAAAGTATATTTTTTGGGTTGTTGTGATTATCCTCTGGGACAACTATGGGTAGGTATGGAAGGTAGCATGGGCCCGTACTATTTAAAGCACAAGACCGGTACGCATAAAGGAAAAGTCACAACCCCTAGGGCTTGGTTGGGAGTTGGTTCCTGTGATATGTTATGCATAGTATCCGATATCTCCCTGGTGTATTTTCAATATGGTGACTATAAGACGAGTTGAGATTAGATCCGAATTGGGATCATGAACCGGTAGGTAGATTGAATCAGATGAGTTGGACGCCAGGAGTAGAGAGATTCTCCATGATGAAGTTGTGGCCATCGTCCAGGATCAGATACCAGAGTTATTTGGGTCTATAAAGACCACGAGGATGGAGTTATTTGATGACAGATACACAACCATTGCTGCCACTGCTGCTGTTGTAGCCTCCGCAGCTTTGGTAGTTGTAGGTGTTGGACCGGGTTGGGTTTTTCAGTATCATGGCTTCGACAATGCGAAGCCCTCGACTTTCGATGGGGGTGCAAGAGCCGATCATTGCAATGAGGAGGTTATCTGATGTGGAGGGGTGTTTCTTCACTTGTGTGTGCCCTGCCGACCAAAAGGTCAAGTGTGCTCTGAACCTTCTAAGGACTCGAGCGAAGGATTGGTGGAGGCTTGCTACTAGTTCATTGTCTAAGGAGCAGAGAGCTTCCATGGATTGGGAGTAGCTCTCTGAGATATTCTGCTCCTGTTATGTGCCGCTGGTGGAGCGTGAAAGACTGGTTTAAGAGTACTTGGATTTGAGGCAGGGTTCAGAGATGGTGACAGAGAACACCAAGATGTTCACCTAGAGGGCTATGTTTTCCCTGAGTTTGCTACATATAAGCAAACTCAGATGACCCGTTACTTGAGCATGCTCAAGACGGAGATCAGACAGTTTGTTTCCACCCAACACTATGGTACCTTGTTGGAGATGCAGGATCCCGCGAGGCAGCATGATTTTGAGATCAATTTACAGACGAGGGAGAAGAGACCAGCCCTGGTGCAATCGAAGCTTGCATCGAAGCAGTTTCAGGCCACCGATTCGAGGTCGGGGACTCAGATGGGCCAGATTTGTAGGGAGTACGGTAAGGTTCATGATGGAGTTTTTCGATCTTCTTCGGGATGCCACAGATGTGGAAATCAGGACCACATTATGAGGGACTGTCGACAACAAACCCCAACTTTTGGAATCAAACTTTGCTACCATTGTGATTAGGTGGGCCATATAAAGGCCTAATGTCCCTTGCTTGTTGCCAAGACGGTACAGATTCCAGCACTGGCTACCTTGAGGATAACTGAAGAAAGTCAGTGCAGGGAGGATCCCCCGAGGGCTCGAGGTCGTGCTTTCCAGCTTACTGTCGAGGAGGCCTGAGCCGCTCCAGATGTTGTGACTGGTATGTTTTTATCCATTATTCTTCTGATTATGTTTTATGTTATGCTTATCTGTGTAACTCTATTAGGTACATTCCTTGTGAACTCTTTGCCTTCTCTATTTTTGTTTGACTCGGGTGCAAGTCGGTCTTTTGTGTCTCGATTATTTAGTAGGGAGTTTCATATCCCCATTAGGGAGTTATAGTGTCCGTTGTGAGTCTATATCGCCAATGAATACGGAGTTTCAGCATCTTTAATATATCAAGGTTGTGTCCTATAGATCTTTTGGGTGTCTTATCCGGTCGACTTGATTCCTATTCTCATGAGGGGTGTTTATGAGATAATAGGCATGGATTGGCTAAGTGGCTTCAGTATTATGATCTATTGAGAGGGTCAGTATGTGGTAGTTCGAACCCCAAGTGGGTGGGGGGGGGGGACTGGTTATCTATGGCGTGGGCACCAGGATGGGTTTTTGGATTTGTTCTGCAGCCAGGGCTCGACAATATATTCAACATGGGTGCATAGGCTATTTGGCTTGTGTCGTACATACGTGGGTTAGGGGTCAGGTTTTGGTTGCTGATATTCCGGTTGTCAGGGAGTTTGCGGATGTATTCCCAGAGGAGTTACCCGGTGTGCTTCCCGAGAGGCAAGTCAAGTTTATAATCGACCTTATGCCAGGTGCGGCCCCTATTGCCAAGGCGTCGTACCATTTTGGCACTGACTGAGATGCAGGATTTGTCATCTCAGCTACAGGATCTACTAGGCAAGTAGCTCATCCGATCGAGCAGTTCTCCATGGGGAGAATCAATTTTGTTATTTAAAAAGAAGGATGGCTCACACCAAATGTATATTGATTATCGGGAGGTTAACAAGCTAACAGTGAATAGTCGTTACCTCCTTCGGCAAATTAATGATCTATTTGGTCAGTTGTAGGGTGAATCTTGGTTATCCTAGATAGTCATGAGGTCCGGGTACCACCAGGTCAGGGTGAGGGAGGAGGATGTGGAGAATAATGTGTTCTGGACTCATTATAGGCTTTACGAGTTCATGGTGATGCCATTTGGGCTTACTAATGTGCATGCAGTATTCATGGATTTGATGAATCAAGTTTTTCGGCTGATGCTTGATCGTTCGGTAATCGTATTCATTGATGATATCTTGGTGTATTCCAAGACCAGAGAGCAGCATGAGGAGTATCAACACGAGCTTCTAGGGGTTTTCAGATGAGAACGACTTTTTGTTAAGTTCTCGAAGTGCGAGTTTTGGTTACGAGAGGTTCGGTTCCTTGGATGCCTTGTTAACCAGGATGGGATTTTGGTCGATCCGGCCAAGATCAAGAGGTGATGCAGTGGGAGGTTCTGAAATCTCCCTCGAATATCACGAGTTTCTTGGGATTGGCAGGGCACCACCGGAGATTTATTCAGGATTTCTCCAAGATTACAGTACTCCTCACTCTTCTGACGAGGAAGGGGGTAGATTTGTGGTCTTTTGTGATGCCTCCATCACTGGGTTGGGGGCGGTCCTCATGCAGAGAGGAAGAGTGATAGCTTATGCTTCACAGTAGCTAAAGCCGCATGAGATGAGATATCCCAGGTGTGATCTTGAGTTGGGGGCTGTGGTATTTGCCCTCAAGATTTGGATGCATTTTTTATATGGGGTCCATTATACTATCTACATGGATCACAAGAGCTTAAGGCACACTATGGATCTGACGAACCTGAACATAAGGCAACGTAAGTGGCTGAACGTAGTCAAGGATTATGACTACGAGATCCTTTAGCATCAGGGTAAAGCGAATGTGGTAGCAGACGCTTTGAGCCGTAAGTCAGCCGGGTCTTCAAATGTGTTTCGTGTATGAGGATAGTAGTGGATTCTTGACTCCTGGGATGCTCATGGCAAGGGTGGCCATGAAGAGAACTAGAAGATAGAGAGGATCAGGGGTGAGATCTCTATATTTGTTCCGGATAGTTGTGGATAGTTGACCCGTTGTGGTCGGGTGTGGCTTCCTACATCTGGCGAGGTCAGGTAGATTATGATGGAGGAGGCTTATAAGTCTCGTTTTCTATCCATCTGGGGCCACCAATATGTATTAGGATCTCAGATTGAGCTATTAGTAGCCGTGTATGAAGATGGAGATCGCTTGGTACGTTGAGAGGTGCTTGACCTGCGGGATGGTCAAGGCCGAGCATCAGAGGCAGCATAACAAGCAGCCTCTAGAGGTTCCCTTGTGGAAATGGGAGCAAATTTCAATGGACTTCATCACCAAGTTGCCACAGACAGAAAAGGATTTTGATGCTATTTGGGTCATCGTGGATCGACTGACCAAGAGTGCCCACTTCTTGGCTATTCAACAAAGTTCTTAGGCCGAGAAGTTGGTCGAGGTGTATATTCGCGAGATCATTGCTGACCATGGGGTTCCGATCTCCATTGTTTCAGATCATTCTATTCAATTTACCTCCCATTTCTGACAGAAGTTCCATGAGGAACCGGGCATGAGGTTTCCTTTTAGCACAACATATCATCCATAGACCGACGGCCAGAGTGAGCAGAAGATACATACCTCTGGCGGAGTTCTCCTACAACAACAATTTTCACTCTAGCATTGGTGATATGCCTTTTGAGCTTTTGTATGGGCAGAGATGTTGTACCCCGTTTTGTTAGGGCGAGGTCGATCATAGGGTTATGGGACGAACTGAGGTGTTCCTCCAGACGAAGATGATGATTCAACAGATCCGACAGAGATTGCAGATTGCCTAGAGCCGACAGAAGAGTTATGCCGATCGACGCCGATCTGAGTTTGAGTTTCAGGTCAGTAACATGGTGAAGAGAATTGTTATCGAGATTATGAAAGCAATTATGATTGAATGATTGAAAAGTAAGAACACAACGAGTAAATATTAATCAGATCTTATATTGATGAAGACTGATTACAATGCTTTAAGCAGAAAGAATACTCAAGTTCAAAAGACCTTTCTACTTCTAACCTCAGTCCCTATTTATAGGAAACCTGAGTGTACAAAAAATATACTAAGTCTATTACAATACACTTCGCATAAAACTGTGACTTAGTAAAATAACTAATATGCAAAACCCAAAGGAAACAACCACTTCGACTTTTACAATACACAGACTCTACAATCTCCCCCTTTGTAAATAGTCAAGCTATTCAGTCCACAAGCCTCTGAACAGCTGAGTGAATTGTCTTTCTCACTTCACCTTACCAAGTAATCACCTTCTTAAGCTCCTCTTGTCTCCTTCGTTATTCTTCTTGCAGTTATTCATACAAACAATAAAATTCATATATTGCGAAGAAGTATATCTTTCAATTTCCGAGACTTTAAACAAAAATTTCTTGGGCTTCCCCTTCGTATCTCTCCCTGAAAATACCATGCCAAAAGGTTTCAGCCATATTTCACCAACAGCAAACTTAGATAATGCTGACTGGGTCAAGGTATTTTCCCAGGGGACATTCACTTCCCTTCCCAAGGTCGTTGCGAGTTCTTCATCGGTTAATGCCAAACAGTCAAAGTAGTTATCAATAAAAGTCTTGACATGTGCGAAACCGATTCTAAACACTTCAGTATCAGATCCTTTGAGCTTGTGGTCTTCCATATGTTTCAAAATAATAGTCACTTGGATAAGATCACTACAGTTCATCAGAGGGAAGTCAGCTATCGTGAAGTCATATTGTTTGTTATCAGCTTGAATGACAAAATATCAAAAGTTCTGAAGCATGTCTTCAAACATCGAAACCTTCTTAATCGTCAACACCTTTTTAATCTTCATCAAGGACCATACTTCATCTGGATTCTTTCCCAATACAACATGAAATTTGATTTTCATGTGTATGTAGTCATCAGCATTATCAAACTTCTCACTTATCTTGTATTGAGCTATTATGAATAGCATTTCATTAATTGGAAAATCCAACTGGCATTTGTCCGAATTCGCAATGCCGTAGCTCCTCTTTGGCTTCTTCTCAAATTCGTACATCTCTCTCCCCACCACTTTCGACTCTATAGATTCATAAGAATAAAGCTTCGCATGATTTCCTTTATTCATTGTGGGAGGATCACTTGCCCTTTGCCTCATTATGCTCTGAACTTGCCTCAGCCTTTCTATTTCAGCCTTTGCTTCAGCTTTCTTCTCCTCCTTCGACTTTTCATACACAATCCCTTTTCCTTTTCCCACATCATCAGTTGGAGGTTTCGCACTAGAACTTCCTTCTTTTGACCCAATAGATATTCCTTTGGCTATTGGTCTTGTGGTCATTATTGTTGAGGAAATCGGCATAGTGAATATTGGAAGAGTAGTTTTGAGCTGAGTGGATATCACTTTCCCCACAGTCTTCGCATCATCCTCTTTACTTGTATTCTTCTCTCCTCCTTGCACCCCTGTGAAAGCAGGTGGGGCATTCTTCGGTAGTAAAGAGGTAAAGTTCGCAATAGGAGCAAGTGCCTTCTGAATTGCTTGTTCCAAAGTATTGACTTTGAGAGACAAGAATTCAGGAGTGAGAATGGTCTGAGATGTAGGTTGCGAAACCAAAGATTTCAACTCAGTCATCAACTGAATCAACCGATCAAATTTCTCCTTGTTTTCTTTCTGATTGGCTTCAAGAATCGGAGCAGGAGATGGAAAATCATTGATAAGTTTGTTAAGGGCTATTGCAATCACATCAACCCTCTTCTGTACTTCCAAAATTTGAGAAGTAATATCTTGAAGCTCCTTCGCAAGTTCTTTCTTTAATTCCTCAACCTTAAAGTTGACATCCTCCCTAACCTTCTTTACATCCTGCACAAAAAGAACGTGATGTTCTTTTGCAACAGTCTTCAATTCCTTAACAACACCATTAAATGAACTCGCTTGAGCTTGAATGCGAAGCTCATTATTCTTATCTGACCGATCAACTTTATCAAGTATTCTCTTTTCAGCAGATTTGATCATAGCTTCAACCTCCAATCCTGATATAGATGACGTTGTACCAGAATCAGCTTGTGACTGAATAATGGCATTCAACTTTTAATTCAGGATTTTGAATTGCTTTCCTGTCATAAGCATATGATCAGGTGTCTCCTCCTCATCTGAATCAAAATGTAAATCCTCAAATATCCTCCAAAACCTCCTCCTTCGGTTTCATCATCGGACATGGGTTGCGAAGGTTGAGGAGTCTCGGGTGATTGTGATGGAAATAAGGTTGTGAATGGATTTTGTAGAGGATGGTTAAAAATTGATGAGGTAGATAGACTAATGGGCAGAGTGGTTGCAACACTTGTGATAGGTGCCCCCGTATCAGATACGTTGACAACCGTATCAAAAATAGGTACCTCATCAGAAACTGATTTTGGTAGTGACTATTTCAAGTGGAATGGATAGTGGGGTTGTGGTAGAAATTTGCAAAGTAGGTGTTATTGAAACGAGTGGAAGAGAAACAGTTACCGATGTAGAAATAGTTGGAGTCTCTGGTACAATCTCTTCATCAGAAGACTCGTTGCGAATGATCAACTTTCGCTTCTTTAGAAGTGTTTGTTGATCTGTTTCGCAACATCCTGAGCTCTTTTTCTTTTTGACCCTGGAGAAACAGGAGCTGGAACACTTCTAAACGTTACCCCCTTACTGCTGACTTCTGTCTTGCAAATAGGAGAGGATTTGCAAATTTTCTTCAGTACCCCAGATTTTGAGGGTATAGTTTCCATCTTCGATTTTGAAGACGTCTCCTCTATCTGAACCTCTTCTTCTTGAGTTTGTTTTGAAGATTGTACTTTTTCATCCTTCTTAGTGGTCTTCTTCTTCTTTGAGGTTTTGGCAGTGACTTCCAATAGAATCCCAGTCTGCACAGTTGGATCCACCGTCTTCATGTATCTTACCAACACTTTGTGAGTGGATGATACCTTACGAAGCATCGCATCCGGAATGCGAGCAACATGTGTAAAGATATTTTCATCGTCTTCCACCACCTTCGGAAATTGATATAACAAGAATTCTGCAACCTCAGCACCCTCTGGGACTTGAATTCCTTCTTTTTCATATTCCTTTTCAAGAATAAGGCTCCAATACCTTGCACACGAGATTCCTTTTTCAGAATTCGTATTTTCAAGACTGTTTACGAACTCTTTTCACAACTGAGTTCCGTAATCCACACTGATATCGTAGTATAAGCCCATCACCATCACATAAACTTCCATACGCCCCCTGTCAAGACCTACTGTTCTTCCTGTCAAACATCTGAGAAAAATGCCAAATAGAAAATTCCACATACAGGGTAATCCAGATTTTCGGAAATCACTGATCTTCTCAAGTGCCGGCTGATGACCCATTTCATTGAACATAAAGATGATTTGGGAATTGATGAGTTTGAAAAATGGAGGGTTGTTAGGAATGTTCAAGAACTCAATGAACATTTTCTTCGTAAGTCAAACCTTTTTGTTGTTCATCAGGTTGAATGTAATCACGTCAGTGGCATAGTTCTAGGAAGCCGATGCTGCTGCTAATGACAACCATGTCATCGAAACGGAGAAAGAACTAAACATGGCGGTGGACAGTGGAGATCTTTTTAGTGCAACTATCAACATCTTCAATCCTTCTGGGTAGGATGAGACATGAGGATCGACTTGATAGTTCGTGCTTTGAATCTTCATGAGTGATTGTGAGAGAACCACATCAGTGTTGGATTGAGTTCCAGCCATTTTTAGGGTTTGAACAAGATGAATATGAAGAAGATGAAGAAATTTAGGATTGTGAGAGTTTGTTTGCGTAACCGTATACAATGATCTTGAACCCCATTTTATATGTAACTCTCAATGATTTGAATTTGAAGCGGGATGCATTTAATGTAATCCGATGTGGCACCTTGAAAATCGGACCACTACTGCGAAAAGTTAGCCATTATTCAAAAAGCAGTTGTCACATCACCTAGAAACCCGGACAGAATACCAACCATCTCGTGTACACATCCTGTCAATTTTCCCGTTATAGAATTGGAACCGTTAGAACCCTTCGCATGGAGGCAAGGCTCTTTAACTTTTGGGATATAAAGTGAAGTCATATGCCAGATTTGCGAAATCATCAGCCTGAGTTGGTATTACTCAGAACCTCAGGGATTTCGTGAGTGCAGTGTTCCAAAGAAATAAGATAAGAAACAAGAAAAAAAAAATTGGAATTCTGTGATGTCAAAAATTCAATTTGAAACGAAGGCAGTTAAACCCCAGGCAAAGGTTGCTTCGTTAATCATCAAAAGAGATGATCAACAACTTGTGTATGTTCCCGTGAATTACAATCAAATACTTTTTGATAAGTATCAAAGGGCTTCTTTTGAAAGATATTTTTGGGTTGGTTTCAAATTTCATTACATATCAACCTTAACATAAGGTGAGAAATTGTAACTGAAATTACTTGTATGACCAGTGTAGTCAGTGACAAGTTGGTTTTTGAAAATATTTATCATGACTAGGATTTGCGAATGAAACTCACACAGAAATCATATTCATAAAAATTGTTGTACTGGATCTTGTTGGTAACAAACATCGTGGGTTGCGAATGTTTGATCAAGACCACGCATGCGAATTGAATATGATTTGGAATTTCGAAATTTTGGTACGGAAACAAAAGTTTTGTTAATATTTGGAACAATGTTCCCCGTCAATTCTTTAAGTGGAAAGATGTTTGGGTTTCATCTTCATCACGAACTCATGATGTCAGATCATTAACACAGAATGTTTGTATATCTAGGTCTCGATGGGTTTGATCAGAGACCTCTCGGACATACGTCTTTGTGTGTGATTTGTGTTAAGAATTTTGTGATGAAAAAGATTGGTTATTAGATCGAATGTACCTCTATTATGTGTGGACCAAACAGAAAACTCTTAACTCATATGAGAAGAGTAAGGTAGCTCTTTTGACTAATGCGAATACAAGCCTTATTGGGAAGAAATTTTCATGTGATAATTTCATTAAGGCTTTCTTTTCTTACACATAGAGTCATATGAGGCTTGAGTCAACATGCTGCAACATGCTTCTAGGGACATCCTAACTATTACAAATTTGAAAGAATTGATACCTTCCCATAGAAACATATAAGCATGACCTCTTCGCATTAAGCCCTGGACTAAACTCAAAACACACAATACTTAAAGAACAATGTTAACAACAAAACAAAAAAAATTATTTTTGTGATTTTTGAATTTTTCAAAAATAAGAACAAAACAAAAGAAAATATTTTTGATTTTTCAAGTTTTTCGAAAATAAGAACAAAACAAAAGAAAATATTTTTGATTTTTCAAGTTTTTCGCAAATAAAAACATAACAACATAAAATCTTTTTGGATTTTTTATTTTTCGAAAATGAAAATGAATCAAAAGAAAAAAAATTTAAAACACAAAAACTTACCTTAGTTATCATGTGTGCGAATGCGAAGAAATGTGGATGCGAAGCCTCTGAATGAACAGTAACTTCTTAACTATTCCGACTCAGAGCTACTGAACCGACTTTTTATTCTTGAATTATTGATTTTGGAACTGAATTCGCATCAATCATTCCCAAACCTGCTAAAATTCGTACAAATGATTTTTCATCAAGAGGTTTAGTAAAAATATCAGCAAGTTGTTCAGTGGTTTTAACAAAATGAATTTCAATATTCCCATCTTCCACATGATCTTTGATAAAATGATATCGAAGAGCTATGTGTTTTGTCTTTGAGTTTGTACTGGATTATTACAAATGCGAATTGCACTTTGAGAATCAAAATACAAGGGAATCTTTTTCATATTGATAGAATAATCACGAAGTTGACTCTGAATCCAAATGATTTGCGAAGTGCAAGCAGCAGCTGCAATGTATTCAGCCTCAACAGTTGATATAGCAACACAAGTTTGCTTCTTCGATTGCCAACTCACCAACTTCCCATCCAACAGTTGACGTCCACCACTTGTACTTTTCCTATCCAAAGTACATCCTCCTAGATCAGAATCTGAAAAAGCTTGAATGAAAAATCCTGATTTCGAAGGATACCAAACTCCTAACGAAACTGTCCCCTTAAGATAGCGAAAAATATTTTTCACTGCAGTCAAATGAGGTTCTCTGGGATTAGCTTGATATCTAGCACAATTACATACCGAAAACATAATATCAGCTCTACTTGCAGTTAAGTAAAATAAAGACCCTATCATGCTTCGATAAAGTGTTAAGTCAACAGCAGGAGCATCTAACGAAGGAGTTAGTCTTGTTCCCACTGCCATTGGTACTCTCAGTTTCGTGTTGTTGGTCATTCCAAACGTTTCAAGCAAGTTCTTTGTGTATTTTTCTTGATTGATTAAAATTCCATCCCTGTTCTATCTTATATTCAAACCAAGAAAATTATTGATTTTTCCCATCATACTCATTTCAAATTGAATTTTCATTAGATTTTCAAATTCAATTGACAATGCTGGGTGAGTTGAGCCAAAAATAATATCATCAACATAAATTTGAACAAGCATGTGATGATTCCCAACTTTCTTGCGAAATAATGTGGGGTCAACTGATCCTTGTTTAAATTTAGATTGTTTCAAGAAATTTGTAAGTGTTGCGTACCAGGCTCTTGGTGCTTGTTTTAACCCATACACTGCTTTGTCTAGAATGTAGACATGATCAGGATGTTCCTCGTTTATAAATCCTGGTGGTTGTTCAACATAAACTGTTTCTTCAAGTTCTCCATTTAAGAATGCACACTTAACATCCATTTGAAAAACGTCAAAGTCTTTGTGAGCTGTATAAGCTAAAAATATGCGAACTGCTTCGAGTCTTGCAACAGGAGCAAATGTTTCTTCATAGTCTATTCCTTCTTGTTGCGAATATCCTTTAACAACTAGTCTAGCTTTATTTCGAATAATATTGCCATCTTTGTCGGTTTTATTTTTGAAAATCCATTTTAATCCG
Source organism: Lactuca serriola (assembly GCF_051521515.1). Lineage (NCBI taxonomy): Eukaryota > Viridiplantae > Streptophyta > Magnoliopsida > Asterales > Asteraceae > Lactuca > Lactuca serriola. Next base: position 104,511,000 of record NC_136412.1, read on the forward strand.
ACAATTGAAACATCCGAAGGTTTAGAAATTAATCTCCAAACTTTGTTTCGTTCAAATTCAGCCAGTTCAGATTGCATAGCAACAACCCAATCTGAGTGTTCCATAACATCCTTTACTGTATTTGCTCTACTTTTGAAATAAAGACACTAAACATACACAATTCTTGATTCACATTTAGTACCTCATTTTTTGCACGAATTTGAGCTCTTGTCAACATACCATCTTGTGGATTGCCAATCACCTGTTCTTTGGGATGATTTCTTGTCCATTTCTTAAGTGGTGGAAAATCAGGATTAAATTCCAATGGTGCATCTTCATACATATCTTCATTTTCAGATCCTGCAACAGAAAAATTATCATTTAATTCATGAAACTCATCAATTTCATCAAGATTAATTATCTCTGTTTCATCATGCTCCCCCTAAACATGATGATCTATTGAATTTGCGAATGCTCCCCCTCAACTTGATGATTTTGTTGAGATTGTAAATGCTCCCCCTCAACTTGATGATTCATATTTTCATTCTCCCCCTCGAAAGTTTGATGTCTATGTTCATTGTTAATCGTATGCTCCCCCTCCATACGAACTTCAGGCACACTTTCGCAAGATATTGAACTTGTAGTGATTGTTGAATCATCAGTATGTTTTGAGGATTCTGATGTTTGATTATCTGGAGCATTAGTTTCCGCATCAATTTCCCTGTCATGAATTCTGAAAATGAAGTCATAATCAAAATCATTTATTTTAGAATTATCAATTTGAGTATCTGAATCAACAAGAATTGATTTATTTTCAAATTTAGTATCTGTTTGTTTAATATAGTAATCATCGAAAGTTAAGTTGAAAGTTTCTTCAACTTTTCTTATTCACTTGTTTAGCACCCTGTATGCAACTGAATTTTGCGAATATCCTAAGAATATGCCTTCATCAGCTTTAGCTTGGAACTTGGTCAGATTATCTTTTAGATTCATTATAAAACACCTACAACCAAAAACATGAAAAAATTTGATATTAACTTTTCGATTGTTGAGTATTTCATATGGAGTGACATTGAATCTGCGATGAATGAATGACCGATTCTGAGTAAAACAAGCAGTTAATACTGCTTCAGCCCAAAGATATTAAGGTAAGTTCGCATATGTCAACATGGTTCTGGCTGCTTCGCATAAAGATCGATTTCTTCTTTCAACAACACCATTCTGTTGTGGAGTATATGGTAAAGAGAGATTATGTGAAATGCCTTTGCCTGTGAGAAAAGAGTCCACTATTTGATTTTTAAACTCAGAACCATTATCACTTTTAACTCTGCGAACACACTTTTTAAGGCTAATCTCAATCTGTTTGATAAAATCAATCATCATCTGAGCAACTTCAGATTTTAACCTGAGAAAAAATACCCATGTGAATCGAGAAAAATCATCAACAATAACTAAAATGTACCACTTTTTATTGATTGTAGCAACAGTCGACGGTCCACATAAGTCAATGTGAAGAAGTTCCAATGGTTCTACGATTTTTGAATCTATCACAATCGGATGACCTTTTCTATGATGTTTTCCTTGTTCGCAAGCTGCACACAAAGTATCATTGTCAAATTTTAGTATAGGTAAACCTCAAACTAAATCTTCAGTGACAAGTTTGTTAATATTGCGAAAATTCAAATGTGACAATCTTCTATGCTAAAGCCAGCTAACATCATTAGATGCCTTTGATAGTAAACACACAGCAGGTTTGCCCACGATTGGTTTGATGTCCAGTGTAAACATATCACCATATCTTTTGGATTTGAGAAGTACTTCATTTGTCTTCGCATTTGAAATGATACTTCCTTCTTCATTAAACATAACTTGATTTCTAGTACCCACAACAAGTTGCGAAACACTAATCAAGTTATGTTGAATACCTTCAACATAAGCAACCCTGTTAACAGTGAATTGTCTATTCGTGACTTTTCCATAACCCTTCACTTGACACTTGTGATTATTCCCAAATTTGACTACTCCAGCATTTTCCAAGCTTCGATAATCTCGTAAGTTTTCCTTTCTTCCAGTCATGTGACGAGAGCATCCACTATCAATATACCATTTCACATCATATTGCTTGTCACACATCACCTGTATTTATTGAAAAAATTTATGAACCGAATACTCCTCCATTAGTATTTTTGAACAAATGCTTTGAATTTAAAAACCATGTTTTCACTTTGTCTGTGACACTATCAAGTATATCAACATCATCAAATCGAGATATTGAAATATAGTTGTTCAACAATTTCAGATTTTCATTGAGTTTCATCTCATCTTCACAACATTCGCAACTTTGATAACTGGTTTCCATTTTTGTACCGGAACTTGCGAATTATAAGATGATGAACTACCAGTGGAAGAGTTATTTGCGAACTGGTCAAATGCAATCATTATTTGTTGCTCTGAAAACTTCCCATTTTGATATTGTCTTCCTTTCCCTTCAAGCCAACGATTGATCATACATACATCAGATTTTCCTTTTGTATACGAAACTTTGGTCGGTTTTGAGACTGAAGGATTTGGAAAATTTGGTTGTTTAGGTGAAAACTTCATTTTTGTTTGAGTTGTGACATTCAAAGATGATGAATTATCCGTGAATTTGTCAACATTACGATACTTTTGATTATTCACAAATTTTTGCGAAGTCTCAAAATTTCGATTGTTGTCATATTTGCGAACAAATTTATCATTATTTTTCTTTGGAATTTTGTCAACAGAATATATTGGTTTGTGAAAACTTGTATCTTTTTGTTTATTCATTGTTTGAAACTTTGATGATTTTGACATTGAAATCTGTTCTTTTTCAACTTTTGATTTGTCATTGGACACAACTTGCCAAAATATTTCTTTTCTTGCTTTTCTTTTTGAAACATTATTTTCTGTTGAATAATTTCCAACCATCAATTTAAATTCATGAGAATTTAATTTCACTTCAATCTTTGGTTTTTCAACATTCTCAAAAACTTTGTTTGCTTTTTCCCCTTTAACCACCCATTTTTGTGATGATTTTTGTTTTTGAAAAACATAAGAATTTTGAGTCAAATTGTTTTCTACTGTATTTTGATTTGCGAAGAAACCTTCAGTAGTTGACCTTTGATTATCATTTTCAACCATTTTGTTGAATTCAGGTTTAATTTTCTCAGCATTCCTAGTAGTGACAAAAACTTGATTTGGAAAAATTGTGTTATCAGTGCATATAAAACTTGGATAAACCACAATGTAGTTTCCAAATAATATGCACCTTAGTCATTTAGAATTTTATCAAATTCTTTTGTATCACCAAACACTTGATCAACCACAACTCGTGGAGGTATTTCATGTGATTCCTTCACATCTTCTTTGTTTTCATCAGTGTCATCAGATTTCCAGCTTTCAACTTCCACATTATCAAAATTACAACGTTGCGAAGTAGAGGGTTTTTCATTGTCATCTTTAACTATCGAATCAACTAAAATTTCTTTACCTTTGATCTTAGATGTGATATTAATGATTGACAATTGAGAACAATCATCCTCTTCTTCCTCTTCAATCTCACTGATTTCACTCATATTATCTGAATTGTCATCGACATCAGCATAATTGAGTTGAGAATCAAGAGTTGAGGTTTCGGTTTTCTTTAAGATTTTCACTTGTTCATTCTTTGTCAAACTTTCATTGACAATATTAACCAACTCATCAGCATTCAAGTATTCATCAATTTTGGACAATACCATATGCGAATTTATCATCAGGTATTTTGTCAAATTGAGCAATTGTGTTTTCGCAATCATAAGACACAACATCAACTTTTTCACGATCATATTTAAGAAAAGGTAAAAGTTTCCTATATTGTTCTTTTCTAATGTCAGATGAATGATGTAAAGCAGTTAATTTTGCATACAAACGCTTAGCAGAGTTACAGTATATATTTCTTTGTGCTAGCAACAACCTAACTTCATTTCCAAGATTGTCCCTATCACAATTTACATTTTTGATTTGCAATTCAAGTTTGTCTACTCTGCTTCGTTTTATTTCTAACTCTCTTCGTGTCTTAACTAGTTGCATATTTAAATTTAGAGCTTCAGTACTAGCAGACACAATAACAAAATCAAAATAAGCAACAGTATCATCAAAAGAAGTAATTTCAGCATCATAAGCAGATAAAGGAAATTTAAAAGATTCAAGAATAGGATGTACCTTGGTGGTCATTGGTGATTTGTCTGTGGATTTGGATACAAAGCACTGACCTGAAACATTCTTTTCGCAATCATCTTCAATGGTTGCGAAGACCAGATCTGATATGTTCCACTCTCTTCCTCATCAGATTCACCTTTCGCAACTAGCGACATTCCTTTTGTCTTAGCACGCAACTATTCAATCTTTTCTGAATAGTAAGCTTCATCTTTAACTTTATTCTTCTTCTCCTCTTTGTTTCGCAACATGCAATCAGCTGTGAAGTGATTTGCTCCATTGCAGTAGTGACAATAGATTCCAAAATCACCTTTCAGTTTCTTCACTTCGCATCTTTTTGCTTTTCATCAACTTTTTCCATTTTCTTCTTCTCCTCTCCTCCAGCTTTTGCGATTCCACTCTTCGCATCATTTGCCTTTCCTTTTGGATTAAAAGGCTTTTTGAAAAATTTCTTAACTTTGTTGTTTGAGTAGAATGCCACAGCTTCATCATCAGTGTTCATTAAGAAGCCTTCATTGTCTGAACCGTCTGTTTCATTAATTTCGACTTTTGATACCTTTGAAACAAGAGCCAAAGGTTCTACTATACTTTGTTTTGATTCTTCATACATTTCTGAAACTTCACCTTCGTGTGTTTTCAGCTGGTTGTAGAGATCATTCGAACTGGTTGTATCAAAACTTTGTTGATTCTTTATCATCATACTCACACTTCTCCATTCCTTGCGAAGGCCCATGATGACTATTAGATTGAATTCCATGAGAGACCTTGTGATTCCATACCTATTGCAGCGATAAACAAGCTCATTCAGACGATCATAGTAACTTTCAAGAGTTTCAGCATCCTTTTGTCTGAATTCCTTCAGTTCAACAAGACATTGCTTCACAGAGTTGATCTTCGTCTTTTCGCTACCTTGATACTTCTCTTTCAGAGTGTTCCAGATTTCCTTAGCTGTTTTACAACTACAGATGTAATTATAAACCATAGGAGGTAGAGCACCTCTTAGTTCCCTCATGCATCTCTTTTCATTCTTCTTCAGATGGTTTTGTTGTTCAGCAACTTCAGCAGAAGTAGTAGACGATCCAATTGATTAGACATTAGCAGGAGCTTGAACTGTTCCATTAATACAATCCCAAAGTTCTTCATCGATTCCATTTAATTAATCCTCCATCCTATCGGCCCACTTATCATAGTATTCAGGGATTAACATCGGAATTTTGGTTGAAGAACCAAGCAAATGAGAGAAAGAAGTTATTGTATTCATGTTGAAGTTCGCCATTGATGAACACAAAAATTTTAGAATGCTTGAAAAACTTGATGAATTTGAGAATTGATCAACTAAAATGATCACAAATTGCTAATCGATCACTCGGCTAAACAATTCAAAGGCAAAATCGATTCAAATCTTAAGATCAAAAGTGATTTTCAAAACCAAAATGTGCGGAAAATTTTGAGTAAAGTTACTACTCAAAAAGCAAATGATTCTAACACAAAAATCAGATCGATGCAGTTTGAATCCTGCTCTGATACCAATTGAAGAGAATTGTTATCGATATTATGAAAGCAATTATAGTTGAATGATTGAAAAGTAAGAACACAACGAGTAAATATTAATCAGATCTTATATTGCTGAAGACTGATTACAATGCTTTAAGCAGAAAGAATACTCAAGTTCAAAAGTCCTTTCTACTTCTAACCTCAGTCCCTATTTATAGGAAACCTGAGTGTACAAAAAATATACTAAGTCTATTACAATACACTTCGCATAAAACTGTGACTTAGTAAAATAACTAATATGCGAAACCCAAAGGAAACAACCACTTCGACTTTTACAATACACAGACTCTACACATGGTGTTACTGAAGGTCTCACCTTGGAAAGGTGTGATTCTCTTCAGGAAGAGGGGGAAGTTGGGTCCCTGATATATTGGGCCATTCTGGATCATTTCTAGGGTTGGCAAGGTCTGCTACTGATTCGATCTTCCTAAGGAGCTCATTCAAACTCACAACACGTTCCGTGTTTCGCAGATGCGAAAGTGCGTATTGGATGTGGATGGAGTGGTGTCTTTATATGATATTCAGGTCAATGAGTGCCTGAAATATGTTGAGAGACTAGTAGCTATTCTGGAGAGGAAGTGAAGGTTTTACGTAACAAGGAACTACGTTTGGTAAAGGTATGGTGCAAGCATCCGTGGGGCTTTGAGTGGACTTGGGAGCCGGAGGCTAAGATGCGGGAGCATTACCCATATTTCTTCACTGCTGGAGACATCGAGGACGAAGTCTAGTTCAAGTGGGGGAGGGTTGTAACATCCCAGGTTTTCAAGTATTTTCAAATTCTTCTTTTGGTTTTTAAGTATGTTAGTTTTGTCCCTGGATAATTTAGGTGTAGCCCTAGTGGCCAAATGGTAATTTTCGGAGTTGAAGTTGTACGTTAGGCATACATGTGAGTACGCTAAGCATACTAGGGTGGGCCCTAGTACGCTGGGCGTACACGTATAAACGTTGGGCGTACTAATGTCCATGTGAAACCCTAATTTTTAGGGTTTGAGTTGTATTTAAACACCTTTATGGATCATTTAACCTCATCCTTTCAACCTCCAATCCTTTGAGTCGTTCTTAGCAAACCCTAAGCCCCATAAGAGAGTGTTTTGAGCTTAAAGTGTGTTATTTGTGTGCTTAAAGGAGTAGGAAGTGCATCAAGGATTCTAGTATGGGAAAGCAAGCTTGTGGATCTTGGGTCTTCAGCTTATTGTGAAACTCCAGAAGGTAAAATTTTGCTACATTTATGCTTGGTTTGCTTAGATCTCATCTTAGTAGATTTATGGTGTTCTTTTGTACCAAAAAGTCCCATTGTTGTGCTTGTTTGATGTTGAACGTTTTAGGTTGTCCTTTCGGATCTTAGGAAGGGTTCTAAGCCATAAAAATGAGGTCCGTTTAGCTAGTTTGGCCCCATGCTTCTCGTAGAGTGTCTTAATGGATTAAGATTATGTATTAAGAACTTTCTGAACGTCTAAAGTCATAAAGTTGGAGACTTTATGACTCTAAGGTGCATTTGGACCATAGATCTGAAGTTTTGGCTTAAGTGCTTAAGCCATTAAGCACTTATTAAGGTTTTGGACTTTGCGAGGGTACGCCTCGCATCGACCCTGCATTTCAGTTAGTGCAAGGCTCGCGTACGCCTTACGTACCTTTGGGGTATGCCCGACGTATGCCATCTATTGGGCTTCTAGTTTTGGGCCATATTTTGGGCTTAAATGTTTGGGCCCTTAATGGGCTATTTGAGTAAGTGTGTTTTGTGCTAATTAGAGAAATGGACCTTAGGATAAGACCCATTACGTTTGGGCCCAATTTGTAAAATTGGGCCAATTATGGGCCTTAAGTAATTTTGGGCCATTTGGATCATGAACTAGGCTTAGGTCTTGGCCCAATCAAGGAAAGGGTAGATTGGACATTTACCCTAAGCATGGACTATTAGTCAAGGATGGTAATCTAATAATTAATTATATGTTTATTTTGTTGTGATAGTTTTGGATTTTCTTGAGCTAGCAGTCAGAGGTTTTCTGTGTGATATGGCAATGTAAGGTGAGTTTTCGTCACTGTACTTATGGGTTGAAGGCACCAATGTCGGTTCAGTGGATTAATATCCTGTTATGCATGCTATTGCACTGTTATTCTTAGTGATATGCTAGATTGATATCCTGGTACATATCATAATGTTATGCTTAGTGATCTGTTGGATCGATATCTTGGTACATAGGATAATGTTATGCTTAGTGGTCTGTTAGATTTGTTTGACTGGTTGTAGACTGTTTTATGCTTATTTGTTATATGTGCACATGTTTTTTCGATGGCTGAGGCTTCACTACTTTGTGTGTAAGCCAACCGACCAGGGCATACCAACCCAATTTTTGAATGGGCCCGAGGGTATTCTATCCCGAGGATGATTGACCTATAGTAATTTATCATTCCAACCCGATGGTTGAGGGGCCTCGGGTACTGCAACCCGATGGTTGAGGGGTCTAGGGTATTCCATACCGAGCATAATTGGACTCATAGTATGTTGTTTTGGATATGTGTTACTATGTATGTTTGTTGTTATTTTGGGAAAATTATTAAGCGTTGGGCTTACAGTTTTGGATTTTATTTCAAGTACCTCAAGGGATTGCAGGAAGGCGAAGGCATGATCGTGCACCTCCTCTTATTGTGTTTTATGATTTTAGGAAAACTCTGATGATATACATGTTTTAAAAACTACAATATAAGAAAGTATGATGTTACATTGAGTTGGGAAGCTTCACTTTGGTTTGGAAGGGCTGAAGGCCAAGAGAACCCGTGAAGGAAAGGAAAAAATCTCTTCTTGGGAATCCTTGAAGCACAAACTCCAAAAGAGATATGTTCCGGCCAACTATAGGATCATGACCTGTAACAAGATCACAAAATTGAATGAAGGCAAGATAAGCATGGGAGAATACATCGACGAGTTTTAGAAACTATCGTTGTTTGGTGTCATTGATAAGAGAGAAGAGCAGAAGGTGGCATGATTTGTATATGGTCTGAATTACAACATCTCTAATATGGTAGTGCTTTACCCTTGCTCTGACTTTGAAATGTTATGTGGCCTATGTTTCAAGATAGGAGCCCAGACGAAAAGCATGTTTGGAGGGAACTTTAACCCAGAGTATGCCAAGCTCAAACCTTAGGTTAAGTCTGAAATAATATGAAGGAGATCGCAATGACTTCTCCTACTGTTGCGATTGGTTCCACAGTGATCCGAAAGGTGACCAATACAAACAGGAAAAACACCTTGTCCAAGGTGCGTTGTTTCCAATGTCAAGGGTTTGGGCACTATCGGGATGCTTATCCAAAGAGGAGGGTGGCGACGTTGAGCGAGGATGTTAAGATCTGTGATGAGTTGTTTGAGGAATAGGAGATATTCGAGAACATGTTCGTAACTGAAGAAGTATGCGAAGTCGAGGAAGAAGAAGAAAAGTATGAGGCACGGATTTATGACATGACTTTGCTACTTAGAAACATTCAAGCCAATCGATGCATGCTAATTCTTATCAAAGCGACAAAATTTGTATTAATGCTGCTTCGTAAGAAATGATCACAACATTGGGTTTAGTCATGACAGCCCACCCCAAGCCTTATGTACACCATTGATTGCACGATGAGAACAAGGTGAAGGTGAAAAAGCAAGTTAGAGTTAGTTTAGCCATGGTATCTTATGAAGATGAGATTTTGTGTGATGTTATCAGCATGGATGTTTGCCATATCCTCTTGGTATGTCCTTGGCAGTTTGGTAGGGATGTGGTGCATAGGGGAAGGATTAATGAATAATAATTTAAGTACAATGGAAAGAAAGTCAAGAAGCTAAATCTTACAATTTTGGCCAACGAAAAGGAAGTCGAGCAAGTTTTGGACCACGGATAGATAGTTTACCTATTGGTTACGAAAGATGTTAGTCCCAAAACTATGGATCCAAATCAGTGATCAATTAAGGCAAACGATCAAACAGAGTGTAGAAGGAGTAGAAGAAGAATTAATCCAAGCATGCACACATCTATTATGAATAAATGTCAGGTACACCTTGGGAAAACACACACATACGTCACTGACGTCTCTATACAACTGACACATAAACACTATATTTATAGGACCACCAGCTGCACACGTGTGTACAGCCGCACACGTGTGTATGGCTACACACAGAGTGTGCATGCGCACAAACGTGTGTGGCCACACACAGAGTGTGCAGCCGCACACGCGTGTATGGTCGCACACACTCGCTAACATACTACAACCAACATATAAAACCCCAAGACCCTACCAAGACCTATACATGATGAATGCCTAGCTCAAACAACAAAATTGTGACCTAACAATCTCCCCCTTGGTTTGAGCTAGCATGGACTCAGGTCTTCTTTGATCAGAAGCACGTCAGACTTATATAGATAGATGCCTAGCCCAAACCAACAACTTTTGACCTAACAGTCTCCCCCTTGGTTTGTGGCTAGCATAGACTCAGTCTTTCTAATCAGCAGCACCAAGGTGTGTATGTATCGCTTACTGAATTGTAGAAGATCCTTAACATCAAACAAGATGAATAGCGCAATCGCTATCTTGAAACTTGATCACTGCAGTGGCGCAAGGCTCTTCGACTGTGGTCTTGAACTTGTCACCAAATTCTGCAATAAGTTTGCTCTTCAAGTCAGAGTAGCCTGCTGATAGTGCACCAAGATTAAGCTGGAGATCGGAGATCTATTTAGACTTCAGAAAGTTTTCTTCTTCAAGCTCGGAAACTCGAATATCGTGGTTTCCGATCAGAACGTCTTTCTCGATGATCTTCTTTTTAAGAGTAGTGATCTCCTCCTTGAGCTCTGAGATATATGGGCCTGCTCCCCCTGAACTTCCTTCACTTATTGATATTCATTTGCCATGAGGTAAAAGATCTGAATCTTGTTGAGCAAGAAACCTGGCAAGCCTCAAAGAGGCAACATCATGCGTAGGTTGTGGAGGAGAAGAACCCCCAAGAGCAGAAGAACTCCCGACTTCAAACAAAGATCTAATATTACTTGGTCCTTTTAGGGTCGACTGAGTTGGTGTAGCAGCTATGGAGGGTTGTTGGACTGGTGGTTCTTGATCTTGAATAAACACTCCGTGCCTCGGATCGATTCGACTTCTTCTTATAGAAGGCAGGGAGATTTGTGTCGGTGTCGAATCACTTGTGGATGGCACAGATGTAGGAATAGCAGAATTAAGGGGAGGAATCCTTGAAGTTGTATACATATCGGTTGAAAGGTGTTGGCCATCTAATCAAAAGTTGGAGACGTCACTTTGAGAACACCACTAACTCCTTCTGTCAATGATCAAGCAACAAACAATCGCAATAGAATAAGAAGATGAAAAGAAATCGAGCTTGCACATGTTTATATCAGAAAAACATCAGGTACAACTCGATGGAACACTCTGTAAACACTATTGCATCGAGGTCTTCACTGCTTAACCTTATATCATTATCCGTAGTTTATAAGCTGATATGTGAGACACTCAACAAGCTATACTTTAACTCAGGAGCGTAGATGACGTTCTCAAAACTCAGCACTCCATTTACAACTATTCCTTTTTCAGTGATCTTCCCTCCATCTCTTCCCGTGAAGGAAACATAGCCCTCATTAAAAGTCTGAATGACGTGCAGTTGGGAGATGTCTCTTGTCAATGTGCCTGGAACAACCGCAGTCGACGTACCAAGGTCTGACGACATTCCTCCGCAGCTGTTCCTGCACAACGAGCGGGATTATTTAGGTTTGGGGACCCAGGTCATTACAAGCCTGGGTCCCAACAGCACACTCAACCGCACACTCTAACCGCACACTCAATCCGTACACTCCAACCGCACACTCAACCGCACACTCGAACCATACACTCAACCGCACACTCAACTGTACACTCAACCGCACACTCTAACCACACACTCAACCGCACACACCAACCACACACCTTCAAACTCCAACCGTACACTCTAAAATGCTTCAAATTGATACTGAATTGGCTCTGATACCAATTGTTAGTCCCAAAACTATGGATCCAAATTAGTGATCAATTAAGGCAAACGATCAAACAGAGTGTAAAAGGAGTAGAAGAAGAATTAATCCAAGCATGCACACATCTATTATGAATAAATGTCAGGTACACCTTGGGAAAACACACATACATCACTAACATGTCTATACAACTGACACATAAACACTCTATTTATAGGACCGCCAGCTGCACACGTGTGTACAGCCGCACACATGTGTATGGCTACACACAGAGTATGCATCCGCACACACGTGTATGGCCGCACACAGAGTGTGCAGCCTTACACACTCGCTAACATACTACAACCAAGATAGCAAACCCCAAGACCCTACCAAGACCTATACAAGACGAATGCCTAGCTCAAACCACAAAATTGTGACCTAACAATCTCCCTCTTGGTTTGAGCTAGCATGGACTCAGGTCTTCTTCGATCAGAAGCACGTCAGACTTATACAGATAGATGCCTAGCCCAAACCAACAAATTTTGACCTAACAAAAGACGATGCGAAATCTGAGCAACTTTTGCAACAAGAGGGTCCGATCGCAACACGACTTGAAGAATTCCGAGATGTGCTCCCAACTGAGTTGCCCCTAATCTTACCCCCAGTCTATGATATTGAACATCAAATCGACCTTATTCCAAGTGCATATTTTCCTAACTAGGATGCTTACCATTGTAACCCGAGGGAGACTAAAGAATTGCAAAGGCAAATTGATGAACTTGCAAAGGAATATTTTCCTAACAAGACTGCCATGTGTTGTTCCAGTTTTGCTTGTGCCCAAAGGGATGGACCATGGAAAATGTGTTTCAATAGTATGGTTGTGAACAATATTACCATCAAATACCAATTTCCAATTCCATGGTTGGATGATATGTTGGACAAACTTCATGGATTTGTAGTGTTCTCAAAATTTGATTTGCGAAGTGGATACCAGCAGATCATAATGTGAGAAGGTGGTGAATGGAAAACAGCTTTCAAGGCTAAGCATGGGTTGTATGGGTGGAATTTAATGCCCTTCAGACTCACTAATGCCCCTAGCACATTTATGAGGCTGATGAATAAAGTTTTGAAAATGTTTTTGTGAAGGTTTGTTGTAGTTTAATTGGATGATATATTGGTGTATAGTAGGAGCAATGACGAGCACTTGTTACATTTAAAGAGATTGTTTGAGACCCTTAGAGCTCAAAAACTTTATAGAAAGCAAGAAAGTGTTCATTTATGGAAGATAGAGTGATATAAATGTTGTGTTGAAGGATGGTGTATCATTTGATCAAACCAAGATTGAAGCAATTAGGTGTTGACCTAACCCTACCAACATTTTAGTATTCAGATCATTCCATTGTGTGGCTTCGTTTTACAGGAGGTTAATCACTGAATTCAGTACCATCATGATTCCAATCACAAGATGTTGATGCTTTATCCAGGTGCTACACGTTGTTCATGACCTTATATGTTTGTTTTTTAGGGTTTGAAACTTTAAAGAATTACAAGAAATGTTCCTTTTGAATGGAAATTTCCTTTGAGCCGAAACATGCAATCCGTAAAATACTAGTTCGTGAGGCCCATGGAAAGGGATTGACTAAGCTTTTTGAAGTCACAAAGACTTTGGAGGAGTTAAAGAAGCATCTCTTTTGTCCTATGATGTTAGGGACATAACTAGACATATGGAAAGTGTCTGATGTATCATATGGATAAAAGTCCATTCATGCCTAGATTCTACTTGCGATTACCGGTTCCCGTTCGCCCTTGGGAAGACATGTTATTGGATTTTTTTCTTGGTCTTTCCTTGCACTCAAAGGGCTAAAGATGCTATCATGGTCGTGCTGGACAAATTTTCCAAGATGGCACATTTTGTTGCTTTCCACGAGACTGATGATGCAAGAAATGTTGTTGATTTGTACTTCAAGGAAATTGCATGCTTACATGGGATCCCCAACACTATTGTTTCCGAGACTCTAAGTTCTTGAGCAACCTCTGGATCATACTTTGGAGAAAGTTAGGAATGAAACTATTGTTTAGCACGTCGCATCACCCACAAACCAATGGCCAAACCAAAGTTCCCAATAAGACCTTGGGTATATTCTTACGAGGCTTGGTAAGCAAAACACAAAAGGATTGGGATGTCAAGCTTGTACATGCAGAATTTTCCTTCAATCACTCTCCTACTTTTGCGACTGGTCATCCACCATTTAAAGTTGTTTATGTTATTATTTCGTACTTACCTATATACTTGATCCCATTTCCAAAGGAAGAATTGGTGCACAAGGATGCTAAAGTGAAATTGAAGGCTATGATGAAACTACACAAATAAGTTCATGATCGCACTAAAGTTGTAAATGTAGACTACAAACAGAACTCCAATAAAAACAAGAAGCCTCGATTGTTTGTTGAAGGTGATTTGGTGTAGGTGCATTTGAGAAAGAAATGTTTCCCAAGAAAACGCAAAAAAAAGTTGATGTGAAGAGCTGATGGCCCTTGCAAAGTGGAGGAACATGTGAATGATAATGCTTATAAGGTTGAACTGCCAGGAGATTATGGTGTCCATGTGATGTTCAACATTGGAGATCTTTCTCCTTATCTTGATGATGATGAGCTTATTGAATTGAGGTTAATTCCTTTCAAAGGTAAAGGGGATGATACAAGTATACAAGGTGATGCGTCTAAATCCAAATGTAGCGGGTTGTGATTAGTTTTGAACGGTCACAACAAATCATAATCCCTTTTGCTATTGGGTGAGAACGACCATTGGATGCAAAGAGTGTTGGATCCAAATGAAGGATAGTTGCGATTGCGAAACTCATAATGCTATCATTTACGAGCAGCCTTAGAAACCAACGGACTTTGGTACACTCGACTCTGAACCAAACTACATGTTGGGTTCAGTGACAGTGTAATGCCCTAACTCTCAGGTCATATATTTTATGGCTTTAATATTCTTAATTTCAAGGTCTGCTTGATAAGTTGGATGCCCTGACTCTTCGAGTAGAAGCGGATTAGGCCACATGTTTAAGTGGCCTACTCGCCGAGTCCAAGATAGGACTCCACGAGTAGGAGATGGAGGATGAAACCCTAATTTTCGGGGTTTTGCACCATATTTAAAGGATCATAAGCCTCCTTTAGCCCCGTTACAACCTCTTGAGAGTCCAGAAAACCCTAATATGTGTGTGTGCTTCATTCTTATGTGTTTTAAACTTTAGAAAGTGGATCTTAGTGAGAAGAGCTTGGAGAGCATGTAGCTAGAAGCAAGGAATGTGTGGATATTTGATATCTACCTTAGTTAGCATCTTTTGGAAGGTATCAAGTCGTTATCTTGACCTCATTTCCTTCTAGATCTCATTTGGTTAAATATTAGGGATTTTCTAGCTTATTATAAAGCTACTCTTGGGTATGAACCTCTCCTAAAGTGTAAAACTCCATTTCAAGCTTGGTTTGGACATTATATGACCTTAGAGCCTTGCATGCACGTAAAGTTTGTAACTTTACATGATAAACATGCCTTGGGAAGTTGGATCTACAATATGGAACGTTAAAATGGCTTAATAAGCATATGAATGGATAATGGACTGAAGGGACTTGGTGAGTTGCATGGTCAACTCGGCGAGTCCGATGAAGATCGTCGTGGGGTTTTCATGAATTTTGGACACACATGGACTCGGCGGGCTGCAGGGAAAACTCGACGAGTCGGTGGGGGATTTCACAACTACTGAAGTTTTGGAAGGACTCGACGAGTCAGTGATTACACTAGACAAGTCGGATCAACATGGACTGTTGACCTTGACTGTTGAGTTTGACTTTGTCCAGGGGTTGACTAATTGACTTCTGGGGCATTTTGGGAAATTGGAAATTTACAAGTATGGTTCTATGGTGGATATAGGTGGTGGAGTTTGGGACGGTGATCTGAGAGATTGAACTTATCTTTCAAGTCGACAGTTGTGAGGTGAGTTATCCTCGCTATACTTAAGGGTCTAAGGCACCAAGGATGGCCCTTTCGGATTGCTAGCCTGATATGTTGTATGCTCGAGTATTGTATGATATGTTTGATCGGTATCCTGGAAAATAGGATGTTATATGTTGATATGATCTGTTAGATCAGTATCTTTATAGTATGTTGAGTATGAGTAAGTATTGCATGTTAGTTGCTATGCCAGTTAGGTAGATCTGTAGGACTACCTGTAGTATCCTCTGATTATCTGTATGTGTAGTAGTTGTGTTATATGTCGACATATTATGTGGGATGGGTTGAGGTGATACTGCTCCGTGTGGTACCAACAAATCCAGGAGCATTCCAGATAAGAGTTGAGGGAGACTCATACTGTGGGCTCGATGGAAATCCAGATGTGAGTTGTGGGCCTGAAAGGCAATCCAGACTCACACTGTGGGCCTAGGGGTAATCCAGTCTATAAAGCTGTGGACCAGTACATGCTGTTATTTATATATGTGTTATGTGCAGTATATTGGTATTTTGGGGGAACTCACTAAGCTTTCAGGCTTAAAGTTTTTCTTTTATTGTTTCAGGTACTTCAGGGGATTGCGGCAAGGCAAATGTGTGATCGTACAGCTCCTCATGTTTAGTTTATGTTTCTGGAAAAACTCTGATATTATACATTTTGAAAACATGTTGTAATGATTTATTTGTTTTGAAATGATTTTTTTATGTTCAAATTTAGCATGATTTTATGGGTGTTACAAGTTGGTATCAGAGGCTTGGTTTGAGTGAATTGGAGGAACATTCGTGTGAACCCAGTCTCAAACTAACGAAGGATTTTCAAATAGTTTTAAAATGGTTTTTATAATGAGAAAAGGGGATGCAGGGTGTACGATCAGCCGGACCCAGTATGTTGACCCCAAAATAATGTATAGTTATTTTATATTGTGATATGTTAGAACAACATGCTAGTACTAGGCTAGGATTCTTCAGGAATTTCATGATAGAATTTCTTGATTACATGATGCCTTCTAGTTTAGGGTTTTCCTTCTATGCGACTGACATCATTACTGTAGCTGCTTGTGTATGTATCACGACTATACATAATTAAGATCTTATGGCCTGAGAATGTTTGATTGGGGGCTTAGGGTAGGATCGGATATTCGAAAGTCTATAGGTTCAGCGTTATTCATGGCTAGCATACGCTAGTGCCGCGGGGTTGGTGGAAGTTTCATGGATGGGTGGGTTGTGTGAGGCCGAGAGGATAGTTACGAGATATTTATCATTCCTCTAGGTGTGAGCATTGAGCGCTCGCTATGATTATGTATATTTTTAGGTATTGTGATGATACTTGAGACAAATATAGGTAGGTGTGGAAGGTAGTATGGGTCCGTACTACTGAAAGCATAGTATTCATATGCGTAGCAAGGAAGTCACAACCCCTAGGGTTTAGTCGGGATTTGGTTCCCCATTATTTGTGTGGATTATTTGATATATGTTGGTATGTTTTCAGAATGGTGATCACGAGACGCTTTGTGATTCGATCTGGGTCAAGATCAGGATCAGGAGACGGAGGCCAGGAGGGGCCAAAAACACCATAGACTGTGGTGCAGGCGGGGACAAATGAGTTAGATGTCAGGATTCGAGAGATTTTGCATGATGAGGTTGCCAATTTGATTCGGGAACAGCTACCAGAGATGTTTTGGTCTATTAAAACCACCATGGTCGAGTATTTCGATGAGCGCTATGCAAACCTTGTAGAGACAGCTGCCGCTGCAGCCATATCAGCTGTAACAACGGTAAGGGGAGGAGGAGCCAGTCGGGGCTTTCAGTATAGGGACTTCGATAACATGAAGCCTGTTAATTTTGATGGGACTCAGGATCCCATCAAGGCTATGAGGTGGATTTCTGATGTGGAGGGGTCCTTATTTACTTTCTCATGTCCTACTGACCAAAAGGTCAGGTATGCCCTGAACCTACTGTGGTCTGGGGCCAAGGACTGGTGGTGATTGACGACATGGTCGTACACTGATGATAAGATAGTTGTTGTTACTTTGGAACAATTCAGGGATATGTTCCGCACTCGTTACATCCCTTAGGTTGAGCGGGAACGATTGGCTCAGGAGTTTTTGAGTTTGAGACAAGACACAGAGTTGGTGACGGAGTTCATGCACATGTTCACAGAGATGGCAATGTTTTGCCCAAGTTTGCTTCCGAGCAGGCTCAGATGAAACGTTATCTGAGCATTCTCAAGACTGACATCTAACAGTTTGTGTCTACCCAACGATGTGATACTCTTCTGGATTTACAGGAGGCCGCAAGGTGGTGTGAGTTGGAGATTGAGCTGCAGTTGAGGGAGCAGCGGCAGGCCCCGACATAGGTGAGGCAAGGACCGGAGGTCAGTACAGTTGCACTTATGGAAAGTGCGGCAAGAGTCATTATGGGGTTTGTCGAGCAGGTAGTGGGTGCCACAGGTGTGCCAAGGAGGGACATTATGTGAAGGATTGTCACCAGACCGCCCCAGTTCCGAGTATGAGGTTGTGTTATCATTGTGATCAAGTTGGCCACTTGAAGGCCAATTGTTTGTTGCTTTCCGCTAAGTCGGCGCATGTTTCCACACCGGCTACATTGAGGATTTCGGATGGGAGGCCAATTAAGGCAGAGCCTCTGAAGGCTCAGGGGCGTGTCTTCCATCTTATGGCAGAGCAGGCCAGGGCGGCGCCGGACGTGGTTGCTGGTATGTTTCTATTCTCTATTTCTTTTATTATATATGTTTTATGCTTATCTTTTGTACCTATGGCTAGGTACATTTTTAGTGAACACTCTGCCTGCATTGGTTTTGTTTGACTCGGGGGCGAGTCGGTCATTTGTAGCACAAGCATTTAGTAGGGAGTTCAGTATGCCAGTAAGCGAGCTTGAGTGTTCGTTGCGAGTCTCTATCGCCAATGAACACATGATTTCTGCTTCTTTGGTCAACCGAGGATGTGAGTTGGAGATCTTTGAGGTGTCCTTCCTGATAGATTTGATATCGATTCCCATGGGGGAGTGTGCGAGATTATGGGAATGGACTGGCTTAGTCGATTCAGTGCCATAATTGATTGAGAGGGTCAGCAGGTGGTAGTTCGAACCCCAAGTGGGGGAGAACTGATTGTATATGGCGAGGGCACCAGAGTGGGATCAAGATTTTGTTCAGCTACAAGGGCTCGGCAGTGTATTCAGCACGGGTGTGTGGGTTATCTAGCTTATGTGGTGGATACGTGAGCTAGGGGTCAGATTTCAGTTACAGAGGTTCTAGTAGTCAAGGAGTTCGCTGATGTGTTTCCAGAGGAGTTTCCAGGGATACGTCCGAAGAGGCAAGTGGAGTTTCGGATCGACCTGGTACCGGGTGCGGCCCCTATCGCCAAGGCACTGTACCGGTTGGCGCTAGCAGAGATGCAGGAGCTACATGAACTGTTGGGCAAGTAGTTCATTCGACCGAGAAATTCCCCGTGGAGAGCGCCAATACTCTTTGTCAGGAAGAAGGATGGTTCACACCGGATGTGCATTGATTATAGGGAGTTGAACAAGTTGACGGCGAACAACCGTTATCTAATCCCGAGGGTAGATGATCTCTTTGATCAGTTACAAGGTGCATATTGGTTTTCCTAGATAGATTTGAGGTATGAGTATCATCATGTCCGAGTCAGAGAGGAGGATGTGGAGAAGACCGCGTTTTGGACCTGTTATGGACATTATTGTTTGGGCTCACCAGTGGGCCAGCAATATTTATGGACTTGGTGAATCGGGTTTGCAGACCGATGCTTGATCGCTCAGTTATCGTGTTTATAGATGATATCTTGGTGTATTCCAAGACATGAGAACAACACAAGGAGCACCTCAGGGAGTTATTGGGAGTTTTGAGACCAGAATGGCAGTATGCCAAGTTCTCGAAGTGTGAAGTTTGGTTACGAGAGGTCCAGTTCCTCGGATATCTTGTTAACCAAGACGGGATTTTGGTCGACCCAGCCAAAATCGTCGCAGTCATGCAGTGGGAGGTGCCGAGATCTCCTTCAGACATCAGGAGTTTTTTGGGATTAGCAGGGTACTACCGGCGATTCATACGGGATGTCTCCAAGATTTCAGTAGCCCTCACTCGTCTGATGAGGAAGGGGTGGATTTTTGGTGGGGCCTTAAGCAGCAGAGGGCGTTTGAGACCCTCTGCCAACGTTTGTGTGAGGCCCCCGTTTTACTCTCTCGGAGGGAGTTGAGGATTTTGTAGTGTTTTGTGATGCATCCATCACAGGTTTGGGGGCGGTCCTCATGCAGAGAGGATGAGTGATAGCCTACGCATCACGGTAGCTGAAGCCGCATGAGACGTGATACCCTACACATGATCTGGAGTTGGGAGCGATGGTATTAGCTCTCAAGATTTGGAGATATTACCTATATGAGGTCCGTTGTATCATATACACGAATCACAAGAGCTTGAGATATATCATGAATCAGCCAAACCTTAACATAAGGTAGCGCAGTTGGCTGGATGTAGTCAAGGACTATGGTTGTGAGATCCTTTACCACCCCAGTAAAGCGAATGTGGTGGCGGATGCCTTGAGCCGGTAGTCAGCTGGGTCTTCCACCCCAGCGAAATGTATGAGGATAGCGGTGGATTCTCTGCTTGTGAGTTTGATTAGAGATGCTCAGGTTGAGGGCATACGACGAAAGAATTAGAAGCTAGGGAGGATCATGGGTGAGAACACCCAATTTTGAAGGATAGCCGGGGATTATTGACCCTATGTGGTCGAGTATGGGTTCTGATGTCGGGTGGGGTCAGACATACAATCATGGAGGAGGCTTATAAGTCTCACTTCTCTATTCACCCAGGGCCACCAAGATGTACAGAGTCTTGAGTTTAAGTTATTGGTAGCCATGTACGAAGCGAGAGATCGCTTGGTACATCGAGAGGTGCCTGACCTGTAGGCTGGTCAAGGCCGTGCATCCGAGGCTACATGGTATGCTTCAACCCTTAGAGATTCCCATGTGGAAATGGGAATAGATCACGATGGATTTCATTACCAAACTGCCGAGGACGGAGAAGGGGTTTGATGCTATATGGATCATCGTAGATCGATTGACCAAGAGTTCCAATGTCGTTAGATGACGTGTAGGTTCGTGAGATCATCGCTCACCATGGGCTTCCGATCTCCATTGTTTCTGAACGAGATGTTAGATTTACCTCCCATTTATGGCAGAAGTTCCATAAGGAACTGGGCATGCGGCTGCATTTTAGCATAACATTTCATCCGCAGACCGATGTTCAGAGCGAGCGGACCATTCAAACCCATGAGGATATGTTAAGGGATTGTGTCATCGAATTTGATGGGAGTTGGGATCCCACCTACCCCTTTCCGAGTTCGCCTACAACAACAACTATCATTCCCACATTGGCACCCCGCCTTTCGAGCTGTTGTGTGATCGGAGATGTCGCACCCCGGTTTGTTGGGTTGAGGTCGGACATAGGGTGATGGGACAGACGAAGGTATTCTTCCAGACTACCGAGAAGATTCAATAGACTAGGTAGCGGTTGCAGACCGCTCAGTGTCAGCAGAAGAGTTACGCCGATAAACGCTGATCCGTGTTAGAGTTCCAAGTCGGTGACATGGTACTCCTGAAGGTCTTGCCCTTGAAGGGTGTGATCCGCTTCATTAAGAGGGAGAAATTGGGTCCCCGATATAGTCGGCCGTTCAGGATTGTATCTAGGGTTGGGAAGGTGGCATACAGGTTAGAGCTACTGGAGGAGCTCAGTCGGATCCACAACACCTTTCAAGTTTCTCAATCAAGGAAGTGCATTTTGGATGAGGAGGCAGTGGTGTCATTGGATGACATTTAGATCGATGAGTGCCTAAATTTTGTTGAGAGGCCCGTGGCCATTTTGGAGAGGAAGGTGAAGGTGCTGCGGAACAAAGAGATACCTTTGGTAAAGGTACAATGGGAGCACCGACGAGGGTCCGAGTGGATGTGGGAGTCGGAGGCCGAAATGCGGGAGCACTATCCAGGGTTGTTCACCATAGCAGACTTCGAGGGTGCAGTCTAGCTCAAGTGGGGGAGAATTGTAAAGCCCTGAATCTCATGGGATGATTTTATGGCTTTAATTTTCATAATTTCAAGGTCTACTCAACGAGTTGGATGCCCTGACTCGTCGAGTAGATGCAGATTGGGCCACATGTTTAAGTGACCTACTCGCCGAGTCCAAGGCAGGACTCGACGAGTAAAAGCTGTAGGAAGAAACCCTAATTTGTAGGGTTTTGCACCATATTTAAAAGATCATAAGCCTCCTTTAGCCCCCTTACAACCTCTTGAGAGTCCAGCAAACCTTAATCCATGTGTGTGCCTCACTCTTGTGTGTTTTAAGCTTTGGAAGGTGGATCTTGGTGAGAACAGCTTGGAGACCAAGTGGCTAGAAGCAAGGAACGTGTGGGGATCTTATATCTACCTCAGTTAGCATCTTTTGGAAGGTATAAAGTCGTTATCTTGACCTCATTTCCTTCTAGATCTCATTTGGTTAAAGATTAGGGCTCTTCTAGCTTATTATGAAGCTATTCTTGGGTATCATCTAAGATCTGAAGTTGTAACTTCAGATCTGAAGTCTCTTTGGTCTCTAAGTTCATAAAGCTTTCAGCTTTAGCAAGTATGAACCACTCCTTAAGTGTAAAACTCCATTTCAAGCTTGGTTTGGACATTATAAGAATTTAGAGCCTTTCATACATGTAATGTTTGCAACTTTACATGATAAACATACCTTGGGAAGCTAGATCTGCACTATGAACCTTAAAATGGCTTAATAAACATTTGAATGAATAATGGACTGAAAGGACTCGGCGAGTTGCATGGTCAACTCGGCGAGTTCGATGAAGATTGTCGTGCATAGACTTCTGCATGGTCTCGGCGAGTTAGTGTGGTGACTTCGTGAGTCAACTAGGGTTTTCCAGACTTTTGGACAAGCATTGACTCAGCGAGTTGCAAGGAAAACTCGACGAGTCAGTGGGAGGATTTCACGACTACTGGAATTCTAGAAGGACTTGACGAGTCAGTGACTACACTCGATGAGTCGGGTCAACATGGACTGTTGACCTTGACCGTTGAATTTGACTTTGACCAAGGGTTCTCTAATTGACTTTTGGGGCATTTTGGGAAATTGGAAATCTACAAGTATGGTTTTATGGTGGATGTAGGTAATAGAGTTTGTAACGGTGATTCGAGAGTTTGAGCTTATCTTTCGAGTCGATAGTTGCGAGATGAGTTATTATCACTATACTTAAGGGTCTAAGGCACCAAGGGCGACCCTTTTGGATTGCTATCCTGATACGTTGTATGCCCGAGTATTGTATGATCTATTGGATCAATATCCTGGTAAATAGGATGTTATATGTTGATATGATTCGTTAGATCAGTATCTTTGTAGGATGTTGAGTTTTAGTTAGTGGTTCATGTTAGTTGCTATTCCAGTTAGGTAGATCTATGGGACTACCTGTAGTATCCTGTGATTATCTGTATGTGTAGTAGTTGTGTTATATGTCGACATATTATGTGGAAAGGGTTGAGGTGATAATGCTCCAAGTGGTAACCAACAAACCCGGGAGCATTCCAGATACGAGCTATGGAAGACTCATAATGTGGGCCCGATGGTAATCTCGATGTGAGCTGTGGGCACGTAAGGCAATCCCGACTCACACTATGAGCCTAGGGGTAATCCAGTTTGTAAAGCTATGGACCAGTACATGCTGTTATTTATATATGTGTTATATGTAGTGTATCAGTATTTTGGGGGAATTCACTAAGCTTTCGGGCTTACAATTTTTAGTTTGTTGTTTTAGTTATTTCAGGGGATAGCAGCAAGGCAAAGACGTGATCGTATAGCTCCTCATGTTTGGTTTATGTTTCTGGTAAAACTCTAATTTTATACATTTTGAAGACAAGTTGTAATTATTTAATGGTTTGAAATGTTTTTTTTTTAATTCAAATTTGGCATGATTTTATTGGTGTTACAGACAGGTGAGGTTTGCATGAAAACTCATGTGGCCTCAGGACGAGAGTTTCTAGCTATTGGTTCCGACTTTTTCTCTGATATTTTAGGTTCCAATAAGTCTTCAGAGGCGGTTCCTTTTAGTGGGAAGTTATTTAGTAGGTAGTTACTTTCTTTGCTAACCGTTAGTTGGGTCAGACTATGTATAGCCATTTAGCTTGCATTTGTAACCAATTAGTCATTCCACGATTCAAAAAAAGAACATGCTTCACCGAGTTATTGTTGCACTCAACCTTTTTCAATTCAAGAAGGCTTTCCTTATTTTGATAGGACTTAAACCAACAAGTATTGGTTTGTTTTCCACCGATAATCAATCGATGGGTCTAGATTGGCTATCAAATCTATCCCTCTTGTTCTATTTCTATGGTTTGATTTTTGTTCTTGTTGTGAAGTAATTACAGAAAAACACCAAAAAGAGTCCACCCCATTCGTACATGCATCAACTCATGTCATGACGTCAGCTGTTGGGGTTGTGCATAACTGATTTAGCTGAGTTTGAGCGAGGTCAAGTTAGAATCAGGTTGAGTGCATTCTCACAACATAACCAAGGGATGGTCACAACATGAGGGCGAATTGTGTTGGATTAGGATTTCTAAGCCAATAACTATGTTGGCATATTCTTGAATTTAGAGCAAAATCCTTTTTGGGCTGCCCTCATAACTAGTAACTTAATAGAACAATTTTTATGGATATAGGATGATTTATGAATTTATTATATGATTAATAAATTAATTAATAAATCAAAATAAATGATTTATTAGTATAATATACAGTTAATATATTAATTCGAAATTATATTTATTAATTAAGAATTAATCAAAACATAATTAGAATAAATTTTGTGATTAATTAGATTAATTAAAAATACATGGACAAAAGCTAACAATGTTCAAAAGTTGAGCATTGACGAATATCAAAACATTCCCATAGGGGGAATGGTTTTGGATAAGGTTTCCTAGAGGTTCTAAGAGCCTTAGATAGAAGGAAAAGAGATAAGGGTTATCCAAAGATACTTGCCTTATCCAAGCCTCCTTACTTACTTATATAAACCCCTTAAGGGGTTCATTATTTTCGTCCCATCCTTCCACCACACAATAGCCAAAATTCCTCTCATCCCCTCTCTTAAAAGGTCTTCTAGTTAATAAGATTTGGGTACAAAACATTACAGGCATCAAACCTTTGGTGCTTGCTTTCCAAGGAATCCAAAAGAAGAATTTATTGATTGATTACAATACTAATCAAAGGTATGCGACCTTTTCTTTATATATTAATTTCAATTGTACAAGGATTACAAGAGGGTTCTTGCTATTCATAGTTAGTTGCTATCAATAAAGAAAACATAGATCCTTTCTAGGTTGCATGTGAACTTAAGCGTTTAAGAGATTTTCCGCCACATGCATTTTTTTATAACCTAGAAAACCTATCAGCGGTATCAAAGCCTTAGTTTTCTATTTAATTGTGCACTAAATTGAATTTCTAAAAAATTAGGGTTATGGAAATTAAACCCTAAAGGTTCAAAATTTCGATAATGGCTAGGGTTCTTGAAACCCTATCCTCCACCCTTGTTTTAGAAAATAAGGAGGATCCTCTAGGGTTTCTAGTTTCCTTAATTACAATTTTAAATGCCTTAAAATGTGGGTAATTAAAACTTTCTAACCCTTAACTTTTTTTTCAAAAATTAGAAGGCAAGGGATCGCAATTAAATTTGATTTATTTAATTAATTATTTAGTTGGTAAATAATTATTTAATCGATATGATTTAACTAATTGCTTATTGGTAACTAATATGATTTAAATTTAATTAATTAAGTTTTTAATTAA
This sequence comes from Lactuca serriola, assembly GCF_051521515.1. Lineage (NCBI taxonomy): Eukaryota > Viridiplantae > Streptophyta > Magnoliopsida > Asterales > Asteraceae > Lactuca > Lactuca serriola. The sequence goes on from NC_136412.1 coordinate 104,536,585, forward strand.
GATGCAAGATTAAATCATTATTTCGTTTAAAATTAATTAACTATTAATTTTTAATTTGAAAATTAATTTTAAACCCTAGTATTTTGAAAAGTTTTAAAATACACAATATGCTTATATGATTAAAAGTTTAATATATTATATGTATAAGATAAGTCAGTCAAATCGCTAGTACGCCTCATTCACGAAGCTATACTCTAAGGGGGATATAAGGAAGCGATCTATAAAATGATCATTGAATGGGTGTCCACTCTAGCCCACCGTTCCCTTATATGGTGGAGGGTCGTTAGCCGGACGAGTTTGATAGGACATAACCACTGAAAGTATGATACCATAAAGTAATGGAACCTTTTACAAATCCAAACTGTAGTTACTTTAGGACAAAATATGAAGTGTATTCTAATCCATGAAAACACACATCACCCTTTGTATGTCATTAGTGGAGCATGCTGGGTCGGCACACTAACTTGGGACAATAAATTTGAGTGATGGACAAATAGAAAATTATCATTGTTAATGGAGCATGTGTGATTTACCAGCTCATTAATTTGAGATGATAAATGATATCGAGGTTCTCAAGCAGGTTTTCATGGTTATTCACATCTTATTTGTGATCCATGACATCCCACTCACAAATTTGAAGAGTATAATCTGAGATTAAACATGCCATTGAGAAGATTCAATGAATCTCAAACATTTTAGGAGTTTCATATTATATTGACATTAGTAAATTTGTATTATCTACATTGATAAATTCGTAACTAGATTACAACGTTTCTCTTTATTATTGTGAACTGTATTTTGGATCCTAGCCTTGAATATTAACTTGTGTTAAAATATTAAGGATTTATATCACTAACTAAGAACTATGTCTAATTATATAGATGTATGGAAATGGTGATCCTGTTACTACTCAATCCACCCCCATTAACTCAAGCTTCTCACAACTCTAGATTATGTCAAAAGAGAAGCTCATTGTTCCCAACTACATGGACTAGATGAGGAATTTGAAGATGACTATTTGATACAAGGGAAAGAAATATGTCCTGCAAAATCCACTTAATGAAATCAATCATTCCATTGCTACTCCTAAGGAAATTGCCTCATATAACAAACATTCTGATGATGCCACTAAGGTTGCCTACATCATGGTGGCCACTATGGCACCTGGTCTGGCAAAGTTCTATGAGGACTACTGATAATATGAGATCGCTCTTGACCTTGCTAGAAATCTCCATAAGAAGGTGAGACAAGAGTGCTACAAAGTGGTCAAATTTCTTATGGCATGCAAGCTTATTTTCCATCACGTAAAATGGTACATGGAGAAACTACAAAGGCTCAATGTGTCGTTTAATGAGGAGTTAGCCATTGGCATGGTCCTTAACTCCTTAGCTCATAGTGATGATTAATTCGTTCTTACTTATCATTTGAACAATATGGAAACGAAATTGACCAGGCCCCATGACTTGTTGCAAACTGTTGAGTCAGGGATGAAGAATAATCATGCCCATTCTGCAACATGTGCTCCTATTGTAGCCATTGGATCTAGAAAATTGAAAAAACGGATGGTTCCTTCCCAATCTAGCAGGAAAAGGGAAGGACCATGCTAGAAGGTCTAGCAGTGGGTCTAAGTTGAAGCCCAAATTTGATGTCCCTGTGATCAACTATCTAAAAGAGGCCACTTGCTTCCATTATGGCGAAAAGAGTCATTAGAGAAGAAGTTACCCAAAATACTTGCAGGACTTGAAGGATGGTATAGTCTGATGGGTTTTGAGCATTCTAACACTTCCTAAGTGTACATGCAACCCTAATAATCTTGGATCTATGTTTGTCTAATTATCATGCAAAGTTGATTTCCAAGGCTATGATCCTATCTACCATACATGGGAACAATTTTAACTTAAATAATAGATAGAACTACATACCTTGTTGTTGTAAATGTTCCTTGAAACCTTGTGAGCCTAGCACCCCAAGTGTGATGCCTCAAATGCTTCACACAACACTGAATGCTATGGAGTAAACTTGGAGAGAATGTATAACACACTAAAATCGGCCAAGCCCTCTTGTTTCACTAGTAGTCCGATTTTGGGAGAACACATGACCCTTATATAGTGTTGACACATCTAGGGTTACACCATGTAAACCCTAATGTGTCTTGACTCTTTATTTCCATCACCCATGGGTTTGTAACTCCCATGGAGCCTCCATGGAGCATCCAATGGGTTTAACCCAACTTGATTATCCATGGAGCCTCTTAGCCCACTATATAAGTTATGGATGATTTACATAATCAACCCATATATTTAATTAGTTATCTTTTGATCACTTAATTAATTGTAAAATTAATTCTTGACCAAACTAATTAATATATTAGAGCTTATAATATATTAATAAACCATATGTGTTAATTCTCTCATTTAGTCTATCCAATTGCATGGTGCCATGCAACCCAAATAGACCATGTCGGGTTGGGTCAAGTACATACCAGAAATAGTTATGGACTTAGACACCTTATCCAATAGTCTCCCACTTGGATAAGTATAATAACTATAACTGCAAGTATGACTTCAGGAACCGATCGGCAATCATAGCTCTTTTCAATGTTTCTCGGAACTGAGAAGATGATGGTACGCCATTTAAGATAAGGGATCATATAATCCTCTGTTCTAGATATCAGCCGGACAAATACATGGAATAATGTCTTTCTTATTGTCTAGCAGTTTGTTTCCCGATTTCTGATTTATTTGACAAAGAACTCAATTGAACACATCAACTTAGTTCTGACCGGGCCCGGTACATAGGTCAAAACAAAATCATCGAGGGGCCCAGATATTAGCTTCTAATCCAAGAAGGAACAGATAAACTTCGACTCATATGTTTGTTCTACTACTTGTTAAATTACACACAAACGCACATTTTATAACATCGAGTTACCAATGCGGTTTCGTACGTTCAATGCGTAACTAACTCATAGTTAACACGTCATATCTCTAGGTTTGAAGATTTATATGATATTACCGTCTCGCGATCACTCGAGATAAAATTCCATGAAGTGATACCAGCGAGCGTGGGTTGAATCCAATACTCAGAACTTATGAGCACTCATGAGTGTTGAGGCCATGTCAAACATCTTAGACATCTACAACCAACTCATGAAAGTCTTAGTTCATATCTACTTCCAAAATATGACTGACTGTGGGTAATTGGAATAATATGTAAAACAACATGACTACTCTGGAAGTCAAAACATGCAAAAGAAAAATAGTAAACGATTGACAAAAGATAGTAACACTTTACTCATAAATAAACACAACTTTTATTCATCATCAAATGTCAATTACATTTTACAAATTTCAAAGTTATCTAACTACTAAAACTAATATCATCCTTCAGCCCTATGCTCCTAGCATGTTGGAGATGCTTAACCCTACCCAGTCCCTTAGTGAGGGGATTTGCCAGGTTCTCATCCGATGATACTCTCTTTGCCACGAGAAGTCCTTCTTCAATACGATGACTGATGAAATGATATTTTCTATCAATGTGTCTGGATCTCCCATGATCCCTTGGTTCCTTTGCTAAGGCAACTGCACTTTCACTATCACAGAAAATCTCTATAGGCTCCGATATAGCTGGTACAACTCCAAGGTCTCCAATGAAGTTCTTTAGCCACATAGCCTCTTTTGCCGCTTCGCTTGCTGCTATATACTCTGATTCACAAGTTGAATCAGCCATTGTCTCCTGCTTTGAACTTTTCCAAGAGATTGCTCCTCCGTTTAAGGTAAAGACCCAGCCCGATTGAGAGCGGAAATTATCCCTATCAGTCTGGAAGCTAGCATCACTGTACCCTGCAATTCTCAAGTCATCACTCCCACGGAGGGTAAGGACCCAATCCTTAGTCCTTCGCAAGTACTTGAGAATATTCTTTACCGCTGTCCAGTGAGCCTTACCAGGATTCCCCTGATACCTGCTAACCATTCTTAAAGCAAAGGCTACATCAGGACGAGTACAGGTCATAGCATACATGATCAAGCCTACTGCCGAAGCATAAGGTATCCGACTCATTTCTGCTATCTCATCCTCAGTAATCTGGCTCTGAGTCTTACTCAGTCTAGTGTTACTCTGGATGGGTAACTCTCCTTTCTTGGAATCTTGCATGCTGAATCTCTTCAGCACCTTATCCAAGTATGTACTCTGACTAAGTCCAATTAGTCTTTTACTCCGGTTTCTCAAGATCCTTATCCCTAGAATATAGGCAGCTTCTCCTAGGTCCTTCATAGCAAAACACTTCCCAAGCCAGGACTTAACTTCCTGCAGAGTTGGGATGTCATTTCCTATGAGTAGTATGTCATCCACATACAGTACCAAAAAGCTAACTATACTCCCACTAGCCTTGACATATACACAAGATTCATCTTCACTCCTAGAGAAGCCAAACTCTTTGACTTTCTCATCAAAGCAAAGATTCCATCTGCGAGGTGCTTGCTTTAATCCATAGATGGATTTCTCAAGCTTACACACTCTATTAGGGAACTCTGTACTGACAAAACCCTCTGGCTGATTCATGTAAACATCCTAAGCCAACTTTCCATTAAGGAAAGCGGTTTTGACATCCATTTGCCATATTTCATAATCATGAAATGCAGCTATGGCTAACAATACCCTAATAGACTTAATCTTGGCTACTGGAGAAAAGGTCTCATCATAATCCACTCCAGGAGTTTGAGAGATGCCCTTTGCTACCAGTCGAGCCTTATAAGTGTGTACATTACCATCCATGTCGGTCTTCTTCTTGAAGATCCATTTGCACCCTACAGTCTTACGACTTGGTACATTCTCAACCAAGTTCCAAACCTGATTGTCATACATGGATTGTATCTCGCTATCCATTGCCTCTTTCCATTTAGCAGACTCAGGGCCTGCCATGGCTTCCGCATAGCTGTTAGGTTCAGCTAGACCTACTAGTGTCTCATCACTAATAAGTATCTCACCTTCCGCAGTAATATGGAAACCATAGTAATGCTCAGGTACATTCCTAACCCTTGTGGAACGCCTCAAAGGTACAACTGGAGGTATAATCGGATCAACAGGAGGTTCCTCCTCAAGTTGACTGTTAGGGTTTGAGGTTCCTTCACCACTTGACTCTTGAAGTTCTTCAAGGTCAATTAGCCTCCCACTGTCTCCTTGGCTTATGAACTCTCTCTCTCTCGAAAGACAGCCCTCCTTGCTACAAAGACCACATTCTCACTAGGTCTATAGAAGAGGTAACCAAAGGATTTTTGTGGGTAGCCGATGAAAATACACTTCTCGCTCCGAGGTTCGAGCTTGTCATGAGTCTCGCGTCTCACGAAAGCCTCTCAACCCCAAACTTTGATGTGGGCTAGACTAGGAACTTTTCCAGTCCACATCTCGTGAGGTGTTTTGGCAACCTACTTTGTAGGGATTAGATTAAGGATATGGGTGGCAGTCTCTAAGGCATACCCCCAAAATGAGATTGGTAGCGTAGCACGACTCATCATGGAACGAACCATGTCCAACAAGGTTCGATTACGCCTCTCAGCTACACCATTCAACTGTGGTGTCCTGGGAGGTCTCAATTGTGAGACAATCCCACATTCCCTCAGATAATCGAGGAACTCAGTACTAAGATACTCACCACCTCGATCGGATCGAAGCATCTTAATGTTCCTGGCCAATTGATTCTCGACTTCATGTTTCAACTCTTTAAACCTTTCAAAAGTCTCTGACTTATGCTTCATTAAGTAGACATATCCATATCTACTATAATCATCCATAAAAGTCACGTAATAACGATTAGCATCCCTTGTGGCATGTTTGAATGGTCCACACACATCCGTGTGTACAAGATCCAACAAACCTTCACCCCTCTCACATGAACCAGTGAAGGGTGACTTTGTCATTTTTCCAAGCAAGCATGATTCGCAACTATCATTTGACCTTAGGTCAAATGACTCCAAGACTCCATCCTTTTGGAGTTGGCCTATGCGTTTCTTGCTTATATGCCCAAGATGACAATGCCATAATGATGTTTTATCCAAGTTATTACTATTAGAAGAATCAATACACAATACATTATTTCCTAAGTTATCTACAACAGACACAACTTCATACACACCATCACAAGGTAATGCTTTAAAATAAAACACATTATTAAAGAAAGCATTTATTCCACCAGTTTCATTATCAAAAGAAAAGGTAAAACCTTGTTTATACAAAGCATGAAGGGAAATAACATTTCTTGCCATTTCTAGCGAGTAACAACATTTATTCAAATCTAAAGTAAATCCACTACTAAGAAACAAAGTATAAACTCCAATCTTGGTGACAGGTGAAACTTTCCTATTCCCCATGAGCAAGTTTATCTTTCCATGCTCCACATTCTCACTTCTTCTTAGTCCCTGCATTTTAGAACAAATATGAATACCGCAACCGGTATCAAGGACCCCAAGAGTTAGAATAGAGTGAATTATTAGATGAGATAGTGTAAATACCTGCATGGTTGGGTTTAACTTTCCCATCCTTCAAATCTTGCTGGTACTTTGGGCAGTTACACTTCCAATGCGCCTTTTCATGGCAGTAGAAGCATTCAACCCCTTTAGGATTAGAAGAAGGTGTAACGAAACCTTTCTTGGTTCCGCTAGAAGAGGAGCCATCAAGTGTCTTACCCTTGGTACCCTTCGAAGGGTTCTTTCTCTTCTCCCCTCTACCTTTCCCGATTGCCAGGACAGGTGTTGAGTTTGGAGTAGTAGCAGGAGTGGTCACAACCGACTTGCCTTTAAGACCTAATTTTGCGGTCTTTAGGAGTCCCTGATGTTTGCTTAGTGTAACTTCCTCCTTATTCATGTGGTATGTCATGCGGAATTGATCATAACACGAAGCTAAGGAGTGCAAAATAATATCTATTGCTAGCTCCTCAGGGAAGTTCACATTCAACTTCATCAAACGATCCACATACCTTTGCATTTTCTGCAAGTGGCTTGTGATGGGTTCACCATCTTTCATTCGGGTTGTGATCATAAAGGAGATGATTTCATATCGCTCTTGACGAGCACTCTGATGGTAGCGGTCCATCAAATCCTGGTGCATCTCAAAAGGATAGTAGTCCTCATAGGACTTTTGGAGCTCAGCTGTCATGGTGGCCATCATGATACATGCCACTTTGGTAGCATCTCTTTCATGTGCCTCATACTCAGCAAACTCCTCAGGAGTAGCAATTGGCTCAGGCACCTTTAGCTACTTGTCAAGAACATATACCTTGTTCTCATAACAAGTAACCATCCTGATGTTTCTGATCCAATCAGTAAAGTTAGATCCATCAAAGATGACTCTCCCACAAAGGTTCATGAGAGAGAAGGAGCCTGTAGGGTTTGAGCTAGGAGTAGCATTGTTGGAAGACATCTGAAAAGAAGGAAAAGTTTTAGTTTAGATATACGGATAGTCCTTAATAAAACACCCAAATGTAGTATTAAGGCTAGGATCCAATCACAATATATTATAACCTGGAAGAGGGATGTCGTAATCCAAGTTAGAACATATTTGAAAGGTAGGTGAATGACGATTCACCAATTTCCACCATGAAAACGAAATATAAATTATTAGGTTTTTAGTTGGCTTTTAGAAATTCCTAGATTCTTTGAGATTCATTGAACTTTTCAATGGCATGTTTCAATCTCGAGTGTGCCCTTCAAGTTTTGTGACTGGGATACAGAGGATCACAAAACAAGGTGTGAAGTAAGCATGCAAATTACTTGGTACCCTTAATGTTTTTCACTTAATCGTAGTGCCGGTAAACCACACGCGCTCCTTCCGACCTCATGAAAAACTTAAGTCACCCTTTGCCTTCCTTGTTAAGTCCAAGTTAGTGTGCCGGTAAACCACACACGCTCCACCAACGACTTAAACAAGGTGCAAAGTGTAATTTCATGGATTAGCACCTTATTCACATTTTTCCTAAAGTAACTAGGACTGGGAATTTATAAAACATTTAGTTACTTTATAATCATTATACTTTTAATGAGAATTTATAAGTCCTTGTCTTACCCGTTAGGCTAACGACCCTCCACCAGTCAAGCAAGCGGTGGGTGAGAGTGGACACCCATTAAGTTGTCATTTTATAGGCAACAACCTTATACCCACCTTATAGACTGGCTTCGTGAATGAGGCGTACTAGCGGTAAGACGACTTTGTTCTTATACATACATATATATATATATATATATATATATATATATATATATATATTAAATCATAATAATATAAGTATAAGGGTAGAATTTTAACTTTTAAAAATCTAAGGGTTGGAACTAAAGTTTTTAATACGACTTTACTTGTTCCAAAACTTGAGGGTAAGTTTTGTAAACTTTTAAAACTTCTCATTTCTTGTAACTTATGAGTTAAATAGAGTAATAAAAATGAAGACTCTTCATTTTTCTAACTCTTGTGTTCTTTTAATGGTTTTAATTCAAGGATGACTCTTGGATTTCCATAACTTGAGGACAAGTTATGGACTCCATTAAAACACATTATGATCAAGAATTAAACTACCAAGTAGGTTACAAGTAATTCCTATGATCATCTAAATTCATAAGATCAAGAACATGAATATCCATATCAAAATTTCAAAACAATATCAACACATATAATTATGAAAAATTGATATACGCCATCGTAAATGGATTAGAACAAACATTACACCATCTAAAACAAGTTTAATAACACCAAAACAATTTAGGGTAATGTTTTTAGTCCATTTCCAGCAGCAAAGGTAAAAAATCTACACTCTATCGCTCCTACTCGCCGAGTGCATGAACCTACTCGGCGAGTAGGTTGAAGATACAAGTGAACTCGGCGAGTCCCCCCATGGACTCGGCGAGTTCATCAGGCACACATCAAGTTTTTCGACTTTTTTCAACTTTTTAGCACAAATAACAAACAAACAAGCATAGGCTCTGATACCACTGATGAATTTTGAGCATTCTAACACTTCCTAAGTGTACATGCAACCCTAATAATCTTGGATCTATGTTTGTCTAATTATCATGCAAAGTTGATTTCCAAGGCTATGATCCTATCTAGCATACATGGGGAACAATTTTAACATAAATAATAGATAGAACTACATACCTTGTTGTTGTAAATGTTCCTTAAAACCTTGTGAGCCTAGCACCCCAAGTGTGATGCCTCAAATGCTTCACACAACACCAAATACTATGGAGTAAACTTGAGAGAATGTATAACACACTAAAATCGGCCAAGCCCTCTTGTTTCACTAGTAGTCCAATTTTGGGAGAACACATGACCCTTATATAGTGTTGACACATCTAGGGTTACACCATGTACACCCTAATGTGTCATGACTCTTCATTTCCATGACCCATGGGTTTGTAACTCCCATGGAGCCTCCATGGAGCATCCAATGGGTTTAACCCAACTTGATTATCCATGGAGCCTCTTAGCCCACTATATAAGTTATGGATGATTTACATAATCAACCCATATATTTAATTAGTTATCTTTTGATCACTTAATTAATTCTAAAATTAATTCTTGACCAAACTAATTAATATATTAGAGCTTATAATATATTAATAAACCATATGTGTTAATTCTCTCATTTAGTCTATCCAATTGCATGGTGCCATGCAACCCAAATGGACCATGCCGGGTCGGATCAAGTACATACCGGAAATAGTTATGGACTTAGACACCTTATCCAACATAGTCAATGTGTCGTCTTTAGGTATTTACATTATTCAAGTTAATGACACACAAATTTCTCACTCTTGGCTCCTTGACACAAGATTTGGTTTCCATATTTGTTCTAATTTGCAGGTACTAAGAGAAAATGAGGAAGTGGGGCATGGAAAGTTGAACCTGATCATGGGGAATATGTGATCTTCACATGTTACCAAGATTAGGAATTCTGAACTTGTGCTTGGTAGTGATGCTAGGTTTAATTTAATTAATTGATGTTATTCGTCAGAAATGACATGAAACGTTATTTCATTTCATGCATTGTTCAGACAAGGATTTAGATATTGATTTCATAATGATATTAGATATATTTCTTCTTTTTCAAAATAGTGCTTTTATGTTTAAAGCTTTACGTTTTAATGGTCTGTATGAAACCCTGACTTGTGTGGAAAATATAGGCAACAGTGTGTTTCATATTGATTTGTCTAATGGAGTGGACAAGGCATGTTTGTGGCATTGTTGTCTTGGCACATAAACAGGAAATGCATCGCTCAACTCCAAAAGGATGTAGTTTTGAAATTATTTGATCTTAGGACAGTTGATAAGTGTGAATTTTGTCTCTTGGGCATGATGACAAAATCACCTTTCACTTGATCATGTGAAAGAGGTGAAGGTTTATTGTACCTACACCAAACAGATGTGTGTTGCCCATTTAGATCCACCACAAAGGATACTAATCGATATTACGTGACATTTATAGATGATTATATCAGATATCGTTATATCTACTTAATCAAACATAAATCAAAAACTTTTGAAAAGTTCAAAGAGTTTAAGCACGAAGTCAAGAATCAATTAGGCAGGAAGATAAAGATTCTCTTATCTGACAGAGGTGGTGAGTATCTTAGTATCGAGTTCTACGACTATCTCAAGGAATGTGGAATCTTTTCACAACTGAATCCTTCCAAAACACTACAATCTAATGGTGTGGATGAGATGTGTAATCAAACCTTGCTAGATATGGTTCTTTCCATAATGATTTGAGGTGCTCTTCCTATTCATTTTTTTGGGTATGCCTTAGAGATAGTCACCCATATTGTGAATCGTGTTCCAACGAAGAAGGTTGAGAAAATAACTTAAGAGATATGTATAGGGAAGGCTCCCTAGCTCACATATATCAAGGTTTGGGGTTGTGAAGCACACTTAAGACGAGAGACGCATGAAAAACTTGAACCCAGAGTGGAGAAGTATTTTTTCATTGGCTATCCACTAAAATCCTTTAGATACTTGTTCTATAGACTTAGTGAGAATGTGGGCTTCATAGCTTGAATAAGAGTCTTTCGCGAGGGAGATCTCATATTTAAAGGGAACAGTGGGATGCTATTGATCTTGAATAAATTCAAGAGTCATCTAATCAAGGAACCTCAAACAACACTAGCACTCAACATGAAAAAGAAATTATAGTTGAGCCAGTTGACAACTCAGTACCCCTTTACTGTTCCAAATAGGTTAGCATGCCACTAGTGTTCGATGGTTTCCATATTACATCAGATGGTGACATGTTTATCAGTGAAAGAACTCTGGTGAATTTGGATGAGACAACTAACTACAAGGAATAAATAACAGGCGTTAAAGCTAATAAATGGAAGGAGGCAATGGACAGTGAGATTCAGTCCATGTACATTAACAAAGTGTGGAACTTGGTTGATCATTTACTTGGTCGAAAGACAGTCGAGAGTAAGTGGATCTTTGAGTAGAACACCAACATAGATGACAAGGTACACACCTAAAAAGCTAGACTGCTTTTAAAAGGCTTTACTAAAATCCAAAGGATTGACTATGACGAGACCTTTTGATCAGTAGCTATGATAAAGTCTATCATAATTATGCAAGTTATAGCTGCATTTCATGATTATGAAATGTGGCAGATGGATGTTAAAACCACTTTCCTTAATGGAAAATTATCTGAGGATGACTGCATGAGTTACCTAGAGGGTTTTCTACATGCCAAGTTTCCTGATATGGTGTGTAAGCTTGAGAAATCCATTTATGTATTGAAACAAGCATCTCGCCGTTGGAATCTTTGCTTCCATAAGAATGTCAAAGAGTTTGGGTTCTCGATAAGTGAAGATGATTTCTGTGTATATGCCAAAGCTAGTGGGGGTGTAGTAACTTCCCTACTCTTGTATGTTGATGACATACTCCTTATAGGAAACGACATTCTGACTTTCTAAAAAGTTAAGTCTTGGCTTAGGAAATCTTTTGCTATGAAGAATCATCTTATTGCTATAGAAAGAATCGGCTTATTGCTATATTCTAAGAATAAGTATTCATTGATATAGAAAGAATCGTCTTATTGCCCTAAGAAAAAGATATTAAAATACTGAAGCATTTTCGTATGGAATTCAAATAAAGGGAATTGCCTATTCATAGTAATATCAAATTGAGTAAGACTTAAAGTCCAAGTACTGATGAAGAGATAGCTGACATGAGTCGAGACCCATATGCTTTGGTTGTAGGATCGATCATGTATCCAACAACCTATACTCGCCCTGATGTGTCTTATGCTTTAAGCATAGTTAGTCGATTTCAAGGAAATCCTGCCAGAGCCCATTGGATTATAGTGAAGAATATTCTTAGGTATCTGTGAAGAACAAAATACATCTTCCTAGTTCTTGGTGGCAGTGATATGTTAAGAGTGACTGGTTACAGTGACGCCATCATTCAAACAGACCGAGATAACTTTTGTTCGGAGTCTGGCTGGGTATTCTTGTTGAATGGAGGAGCGCTTACTTGGAAGGGTTCCAAGCACGACATGTTGGCAGATTCAACCTATGAGTTGGAGTACATGTTAAAACTGTTGTAGTGCACGATTTAAACAAATAAAAATATAAATCAAACTGTTGTTTTGCACTAACAGGTAATACTGGTAAGCAGGGTCAGATCCTCAGGGACTCATCCTAAAGTCTATGCCTCTTTGCGTAAGACATGAAATAAATTTTGACAAGTGAATAAAACATAAAAAAAGAGGAGGGGGGTTATTTCTAAAATATTAAACCAATAAAAATCAAAAACGAAAAAAGAATAACCAAATTTAAAGGTTGTGAAAATTCAAATAAGAGAAAACAATTTCAATTCCGTGGTGACTCCCCTGATCATATAATTAACCTTCAACACAATATTTGGTTGTGCACTTGTTTAAATTGGTACTGAAGCTCATTAACAAGCTCTAATAACCTCTATTACAAAAATTATTTAATCAAAATAAATTCTTTGAATTAAACCTAACTTTCTACCAAATTAGCCAAACAAGCTCATGATTAACAAAGAAAAGTTGCATTAAACACAGTGTAATTTGCCAATAAGGTACAATACCCCTCATAAGCTCAGAGGAGTACAATTTGTTTTGATTAATTCATATTAAAGTTAACCCTAAACACAGAATTATACCATTATTTGTTACTTTTTACCAATAAATCTAGAGAATTACGAATCTAAACAATTAGATGACTAGAATGATTCATAAACAATCTAAGTGGCCAACAGAAATTGAAATCAAAATCAAACATTCAATTAATCATAGAATTAATCAAACTAAATAGTAAACCCGGTCAAACATCATGCCTAATGATTAACCATATGAAAAGGTTACGTCTTTGCGAAAGTGAAATCTGAGTTTTTAGCCTGACATGGCTAAAAGAGAATTAAAAACAATAGAAATAGAGTCTAAATGATAAATCTTACTAAACAACGAAGAGAAATTGAATCGTGTCCTAATCTGCGTTATTCACTTGAACTTCTTTGAAAATCGCATTAGAATTGTCAGGAATCGCTAATTAGGGTTACTAGACAAATATGTGGCTCTACTTATGCGTCCAGCTATAAAAACGTCATGCATGCGATCACATAAGGACAACCTGCGATCATATGTATTATCGAAAATGCATCACGAGCCTTTTAAATGAAGTACGATACCATTTTGAGACATTTTGGCCAAGTTGTTGCATTTGCATAAAGTAGGTTTTCTCATCCTTGTGAATATTTAGCACGAATAATCTCCGAAGCGAAGCTGTGACCAAACATGCGATCGCATGTTCATAGCTCTCATCACATAGGGACAACTTGCAATCACAAGCCTTCATTTTCGTGTCTTTTTGATCGTCGCTCCTCCTTACATGTAGTTCTTAATCATTCATTGGCATCCTTCCTTAGTCTAGACTCCAACTAAGCTCCAAAGCATATATTAACGCATCCCGAACCCGCGTAATCATCATGTGCTCCAAATTACCCTGAAAATTTTAACAAATGTGAGCAGTACGACCACTCTCCAAAATAATGATGAAACACACAATACATAATAATAATCGGGAGTTAGTTAGCATTTTATGAAAAAATACCAAAGAAATCATGGTAAAAGATGCATATAAAATTCATCTAACAAACCTCCGCAAGCCTAGATCTTACTTTTCCTTGAGTAAGGAAAGGATAAAAGTGGTAATCAGAATAGAGAGCAAGGGTGGTAAAGGAATAACCTAGACACACTATGAACTGAAGTAAAAACCTAACTACAAGAACGATAGAAAATAATCAGAACAAGAAATAAAACATGCATGCAAAAACAAAAGGAAAGGAATAAAGAACAAAAATGATATCAAAAAGAGAAACAAACAACTAAAAATAAAAACATACATTTTTTATATATTTAATATTTTCTTATATTTTTTTTTCTCATATACGATCAGACTTTACATCGAAAGGGGCTCCAATCACTAATACCTAAGCAACCATCCTGCTACATTCCATGTATCACAGACTCCCAAAGTGAGGAAGACCACGAAACGGTGTAACCTAATAGTCCAACCATAGTTTTATTTAAACTTTATACATTAATTAACTTTATGAGCGAAAATAACACAATCCGGATCTCATGTCCTTAAGTCTAGATGGTCAAGAATCAGAATCGACACATCCTTAAGAAATCGGCATGACCAAATCAGTTTTCACCAAAGTAGAAAAGGCCAACCCCGTAGGATACTAAGCTTTATGCTTTCACTTTTTCGAGAGCCACAAGTATAATAACACATAGTTCTTCATTAGCCAAATTTGTCTTTGAAACGGCTTCTAATTTGATTGAACTTGGATTTGTAGCTTCGTTTTGAGCTTGAATTCTTCAATATATTTTTGGGATTTCTTGAAATTTATTCAATTGAGCACTTGTATTTCTTTGATTTGGGTACTGGTTATGATGTTGTACCCTTTCTTCTTTCTTGATTGTGTAGATCTGATACTTAAGCTCTCTGTTCCGCAAGAGTAACGTGTGTCAACAAATAGGGCCATGTTCTGTGGGTTTAGAGTTGTCGACAAAGATTCTTTTTAAACATTCATAAGAAAATCATCCTAAAGTTGTTATTACTCTCATAAAATGTTTCAGTACCCCATTTTATTTATTTTCTAAGGTTGGGGTCTCGAATTACAGTGTTTGGGTCCCCTAGTTATGACATCTGATTCTACACTTCCAATAAAATAAGGTTGCTTGGGATTTTTTTTTCATTTTTAATTATCAATATCCCATTTCATGGAGCTATCATATGTATGTAATCATCTCACATATATATATTTTATATATATTTTTAATTTTTTTATGCAAATGCAAAATGCAACAAAACGGTAATATTTTTGTTTTGTTTTTTTAGATAAAACTAGGAAGAAAATTTAAAAAAAATAAGGAAATAAATGAAATTTTTTTTTTCATTTTTTAAACTATTTTTGAAATCAAACTTTGTACAAAATGATAACAAATCCCCTCCCCAAGCTGAAAATTAAGCATTGTCCTCAATGCTCAGGGAAGAGTGGAAAACGACTACTTTAGTGAGGATGGAAAGCAACAGAAGAACTCATCGCAAAAGTCGGTAAAGTCCTCACGATAACCTAAGACCTCATCACAATATCCGGAAACCTGCATGCTATAATCCTGATAATCGAGGCAGAGACCAGTGATAGTCTGCTGAAGAGCAGCAATATCCTGTTGGATGTCAGTCTACATAGGATCAGTTTGGGTATAGGAGAGTGGTGTGGCATCAGAGTAATCAGGGTGCATAGTTGACGAAGATGATCTTTCAGAATGACGACACAAGGGGGTGTTGCTATGACCTACGTGGGTGAAGAGATGGTGGAATGTTTGATGGAAGAAGCCACAGAGTCTCGCTAATGGGGTCAACGACGGCGATGTCATCAGGACCAGTTACCTTGAAATAAATGAATTGTCCAAGCATCCAGACATTCCCACCCAGAGCGGGACATAGCTTTTACATGACCCTAACTCCTAAGGTTCTGCAGGGTAAAGTGAAAGGAGTCACCCAAAAATAAGGTGTACTCTGGGGGAAACTGTTTCGCGAGGGCGCGAGCAATAACGATGATCAAACCACCACAACATATGACACCACCGGTGTGAAGGTTTATAACTTTGTGGGAATCTTTTGATGATTCCATCACCAAAATGAGGAAGGTACGATCCGGTGACCATGCATCATAAAATGAAAAGCTTAGCTTTGCCGGCTTTGGTGGTCTCAACATGTGCGTAAATAATGTTACAAATAATTTTCAAAGTAATTTTTAGAACTAGATGGACAATGCTGGTCTGAATGGATTGGGACGACTCGTAATAGTCCAATCCTGTAATGGAATGCCAAAAATCGCGCACGTCGAAAGCAAGGGTAAGCTGAGATAAGTTGGTGATGGGTGTACGGAAAACAGTACACAACTGGTCAACGTGGATAGAGTGAGGGGTGCTAAAAATGTGAAAACCAAAGTTTCCATCCTATTTGACTTCACTCAATGTAGCTAAAAATTCTCTACTTAGTAAAGGACAAGTACCAAAATCTGCATCTAAAAGACGCTTCCAATCAATATTGGCGAAGAGAGCACGAACACCATCGTAAATATGGAGTTCCGACATCAATGTGCGGCTAGGAGACCAGACTTGCAATAAAATATCTCATTCTTGAAGCCACTTAAAACAGTCTATTGCAACCTCGGAGCCTAAATCTAAGGTCACATTATCCGCCTGGACAATGCATGACGGGTCCAGGATGTCAACATTTCGGCGTGAATAGGAAGGTCTAGGAGGCATTTTCAGGTAAAAATTTGGGATATATTTGACACAATTTCCAGATAAACAGTTATCAAGGAAAATTAAAGTTTTCTAACTACTTGCAAAGTGGATACACAAGCTCGCAAAAATAGATGACAGAAACAAAAGAGTTCAGTTTCAGAACGAATATACCTGACTGCGCGCTGAGCAACAGTATATTTTTTACGTCTGAAAAATTTTTGAGTGTTGAAATTCTGTTCGGATGAAGCACTTTTGACTTGTGTCCGGGGCAAACATTTCAAGTTTTCAGGACCTGAGGAGTGATTACATAGTGTAGATATGAAAAAGAAACTCACAAAAATTCAAAGTTCAAAATGAAGAAAACATGATTTTTGGAGAATTTCCACCGTAGAATCATGATTTCGTAACCATAGAGATGTTGTAGAAGTAAAATGGAAGAGATTGATACCTTGTTTGCTTGATTTGGAGGAAAAACGAGTGACTTATGCGAGTTTTGGTGAGAAAAATCAGAAAAACTGGAACTTAGAGAGGGTTTTTTTTTTAGTTGTGGTGTGTGTCAAATGAGGCTGCGAGTGGTATTTATAGAAAAAACCGCAACATGTGATCATATAGGGACAACCAACGATCGCAGCTTCTTAAATTTTTTCAAAAATGGACATTTTAATCATTAACGAACCTCCTGGTGTAATTAACTCAAAACTTGTGATCGCATGTATACAAGACGCAATCGCAGCTTTTATAAAAATAATGATTTCCGTTATAAAATGGCTTAGGGGTGTGATATTAATAAAAAATGAAAACATGGGATCGAAAGGATCATACTTGCGATCGGATAAAGTCTTGTTTTGTCAAAAATCGGCTAAAAATCATCGATGACATCCTGCGACCCAAAAACCATAAGATGTGATATTAAAGGTTGTACATGCGATCGCATGTACCTCAAAGGTTGATTTTGTTCAAAATTTTGCAAATTCTCTTTGTTCCTTTTTCTATGATAAACACAACTCAATTAAAAGGAGATGACCTAAATATCTAAAAACACAAAAAAAAAAATTAAAAAAAGTTGCAAAAACGAAAATCAAAAGCAAACACCAGTTTGCCTCCCAGTAAGTTGCTTGTTTTTACTATCATTGGCTCGACATTGTTACTTGGTTTTCTTAATTGTGGTAATTCGGGACCTCAACTACCTCCACTTTGTCATTCGTAACATGAAACCCTTTGTAAAATAGTTTGAGATGATGACCAAACCTTAAAAATCTTTCCTGTTTGTTCACTCTTAATTTCTATGGCACCATGATCAAACGCGTTAGTAACAAAAAAGGTTCCCACCCAACGAGACCTTAATTTACTGGAAATAAGTTTGAAATGAGGATGATATAAGAGTACCTTTTGACCAGCAGTGAATACCTTTCGCGAGATCATCTTGTCATGAAAATATTTTGTCTTCTCCTTATAAATTGTTTCATTCTGGTAAGCATCGTTCCAGATTTCTTCTAACTCCCAAATATCCAACTTTCTCTTCTTTCCAGCCCTATCGATGCTTAAGTTGTAATTTTTGAGAGTCTAATAGGCTCGATGCTCCAATTCAACCGGAAATCGACAAGGTTTGCCAAAACAATTCAATATGGTGACATACCGATAAAAGTCTTGTATGCTGTCAGGTGAGCCCATAACGCATCATCTAACTGAATGCTCCAATCTTTCTTAACCGGATTAATGGTTTTCTCTATAATTCCCTTGATTTGTCTGTTTGAATCTTCTGCATGCTTGTTCATTTGCAAGTGATATGATGTGGATACTCGATGTGTGACACCGTATTTCTTGAGGACGGCTTCAAGGGTGTGATTCCAGAAATGTGTACCCCAATCATTAACAATGGCTTTCGGTGTCCCAAACCAAGAGAATATGTTTGTTTTTACAAAATCAACTACAACCTTGGCATCGTCTGTTCGTGTAGCTTTTCACTCGACCATTTGGACACATAATCAACAGTAAGTAGAATATACACAAACCTGAAACAAGGTGGAAATCGACCCAAGAAATATATACCCCAAACATCAAAGATTTTACATACCAAAAGTGGAGTAAGTGGCATCTAATTCTGAGATGTTAGAGACCCAGTCATTGGCACCTTTCACAAGTTTTGTAAAACAAAAAGTAGTCGCAGAAAATATGAGGCCAATAAAAATTATTGTCCAAAACCTTGTGTGTGGTTTCTTGAGGACCGTAATACCCTGCACAAGCTTCTGAATGGCAGAAATTTAGAATTGACTTGACTTCATCTTGGGGCACACATCTTCTAATCATCTGATCAACGCAGTGTTTCCATAAATGCAACTTGTCCCATACGTATCTTTCCGCATCCTTCTTTATTTTTTCTTTCTAGGCTTGGGTGAGATCTGAAGGGAGTTCTATATTGACCAAGTAGTTCAATATATTAGCAAACAAAGGAGGGTTGTGAACACCAAATAAATGCTCGTCAGGGAAGGTTTCGCGAATTGGTGTCATGTCTTCAAGCGGAGTGAGTTGGCCCAGGTGATCAGCTACCAGATTTTCTCTCTTGCTTTTGTCCCTGATCTCTATATCAAATTCCTATAACAACAAAATCCATCTGATCAACCTTGGCTTTGAAACTTTTTTGGCAAGAAGGTACTGAATGGCTGCATGATCAGAAAAGATTATAATTTTTGTCCCCAAAAAATATTGTCTGAATTTTTCCAATGAAAAACAACTGACAACAACTCTTTTTTTTTTGTATTGGAGTAATTTTCTTGGGCACTGTCTAAAGTTTTTGATGCGTAATATGTAATGTAGGGAACCCAGTCTTTTCTCTGTCATAAAACAACTCCAACTGCAGTGTTTCTTGCGTCATACATTATCTCGAATGGTAAACTCCAATCTGGTGGCTGAATAATGGGGGCAGAAGTAAGAAGATTTTTCAGCACATAAAAAGCCTTCTTGCAATCTTCATTGAAGTCAAATTCAACATCTTTTTGTAGTAGGTGGCACATGGGAACTGATATCTTTGAAAAATCGTTTTTGAACCTCCTGTAAAGTCTGCATGACCAAGAAAAGAACGCACTTCCCGAACACTCTTCAGGTAGGGTAAGCTTTTCATAACATCTATGTTTGCTTTGTCGACTTCTAAACCTCTTTATGAAACAATATGATCCAAAATCAGACCTTGGTCAACCATAAAGTGACATTTATCAAAATTTAAGACCAAGTCTATTTCAATACATCTTTTCAAAAATTTTGTGAGATTCTTTAGAAAAATATCAAAGGAGTCTCCATAGATAGTAAAATCATCCATGATGACTTCTATGATATTTTCGACATATTCAGAAAAGATACTAACCATACACCTTTGAAAGGTAGTGGGTGCGTTGCAGAGTCCAAAGGGCATATACCTGTATGTGAATGTCTCGAATAGGCAAGTGAAGGCTGTCTTCTCCTGATCTTCTGGAGCAACTGGAATCTTACGAAAACATGACAATCCATTCAAATAGTAGTAATGGGATTTTCCAATAAACCTCTCTAGCATCTGATCTATGAATGGGAGAGTAAAATGATCTTTTCGGGTGGCTGCATTCAGTTTTCTATAGTCGATACAAACATGCCATTCGTTCTAAACCCGAGTTGGAACCAACTCACCTTCGTTGTTCTCTACCACTATCACTCCATCCTTTTTTGTTATGACTTGAACTAGGCTGACCCGCTTGCTATTAGATATTGGGTATATCATCCCAACATCTAATAACTTCATAACTTCTTTTTTAACCACCTCCATCATTGTTGGGTTTGATCTGCGTTAGGCTTCCCGTGATGGTTTATAATCTTCTTCCATCAAAATTTTATGCATGGAGAGAGATGGGCTAAATCCTTTGATGTCTACAATTGTTCATCTAACTGTGCTTTTATATTCCTTCAGAATTCTGATTAGTTCCAACTCTTCTTTTTCTGACAAGTTGTTGGAGATGATGACTAGAAGTGTTTCTTTTTCTCCAAGATATGCATATTTCAGGTGCTCTGGAAGTGTCTTCAGCTCCAATATGGGTGCTTGACTACAGAGGGAAAAATTTTGGAGTTAGAAACTGGTAATTTAAGAGTTTGGGTACCATACCTCAACTTTCTATGCTGGTCCGTATGAGCTGCCATCTCTTGTACTTCTCTATCAACTGCATAATTTATGATAAAATCTGAGCTTCATTAATAGACATATTTTATGGAGAACTAATGCTAGTGACTTACGGTTAGCAATCTCATAATATTTTGTAGATAAAGGTTCAATCACATCAATGAAATTAAGCGTTGAAACATCACCAGGATAATACATGATGTCATAAATATTGAAGTTGATAACTTCACCATCAAATTCCATTAAAAGGGTGCCATCATAAACATCTATTTTGGTTCTGGCTGTTTTTAAAAATGGTCTCCCCAAAAGAATGGAACCTAAATTTGGTGATTCATCATCTCCGATATCTAAAACATAGAAATCGTTGGGAATATAAGTTCATTCACTTGAACCAAAATATTATTGGATTAATGTCTAAGTCCATAACTATAACAGGTAAGACTTGACCCAACCCGACATGGTCCATTTGGGTTGCATGGCATCATGCATTTGGACAGACTATAATGAGAAAAATAACACTTAAGGTTTGTTAATATATTATAAGTTCTAATATATTAATAAGGTTATTTAATTAGTATTGATCAAGAATTAATTTGGAATTAATTAAGTGATCAAAAGGAGACAAATTAAATATATGGGTTGATTGTGTAAATCATTCATTCTTATATATGTGGGCTTGTAATCCAAGATTCCTTATGTTGGACTAAGTCCATGGGGTGACCCATGGATACTCCATGGAGGTTAAAATCCATGGAGCATAAGGAATGGGTAAAGTCATGAGTAACATGGTGTAACCCTAATAGCCACCATATAAAAGAATCCCATGGCTCAAGAAATTGTGCACTAGTGTGTGTAATAGAAGGGCTAGCCGATTTTCATGAAGTGTAGAATTCTCTCAAGTTATTCCAAGTGTATTTGGTGTTGTGTGAACCATTTGAGGTGTCACACATGGGGCACTAAGCACTCAAGCTTCATGAAGACTTTCTACATCAAAGAGGTATGTATTCTATCTTGGTATATTCATTGTTTTGTATGCTGGATTAGGATAATACCTTGGAAGTTCATATTTGCATGTATAATAGAGAAAACATAGATCCAAGGTATTTATGGTTGCATGTACACTTAGGAGTGTTAGAATGCTCAAAACCCATCAGTGGTATCAGAGCCTAGGCTTGTTTTCTTGTTATACCTGCAAAAGTAGCTGAAGAATCGAGTTTTGATGCTTTCTGCCCAGCAGACTCGCCGAGTCCAAGGCAAAATGCATCCCACTTGCCGAGTTGGTTCGTGCACTCGACAAGTTGGACCCCCAGACAGCATAAATTCGACTTATTTGGCTGGAATTGGACTAGGAACATTACCCTAAGATGTTTTTAGACTTATAAACTTGTTTTTGATGATGTAATGTTCATGCTAATCCAATTTCAAAGATAATTGTCAATAGATTCATGTTTTGTATTAGTTTAAGGTTTAGACTAATTACATGAAAAAGTTTGATTTGAATTATCTTGCTCTTATGAGTTGCTTAGATTAATAGAAAAGTTGAGTGAAATAGTTGTTTTCAATCCAAATTAATCTAAGAGTTGATTCTAAAATGTGTTTTTGTAATTTGTCCTCAAGTTATATGAAAAGTCACATTTAAGAATCATAAAACTCATAAAACTTGGCAAAGGTTACAAAATGAAGAGTCTAGTTCTAATTAAATGGTTTTATGACTCCATAACTTGTCCTCAAGTTATGGAGGACCAAGAGTCTCTTCATTAAATAATAAAAAAAATGTAACCTTAATTAATTCCATAAGTTATAAAATAAAGAAAAGTTAATTCTTGTATTAGTTTAAAGTCTTCCATAACTTGTTATCAAGTTATGGAAATTGAAGAGTTTTTGGATTAAAACTACTTTAAACACATAAGTTATGAAATTAATTAGTTTTAAATAGTTCCAAAACTTGCCCTCAAGTTTTAGAATTTGAAAAGTTTTCACTTATGAATACTTTAATTCCAAGTTAGCCCTTAGAATTTTAAAAGTTAAAATTCAACCCTTATACTTTATAATATTATAAGTTAATAATACATATATATATATATATATATATATATATATATATATATATATATATATATGTATAAGAGTAAAGTCAGTCTTACCGTTAGTAGGCCTTATTCACAAAGCCGGTCTATAAAGGGGGTATAAGGTTACTGCCTATAAAATAGCAATTTCATGGGTGTCCACTCTCACCCACCGCTTCCTTGACTGGTGGAGGGTCGTTAGCCGAACGGGTTTGACAGGACTATAATTCTCCCTTCATTAAAAGTATTAATGGTAAATACTAATTAACTAAACTCTTAATAATACCCAATCTTAGTTACTTAGGAAAAAGTGAATAAGGTGCTAATGCATGAAATTACACTTTGCACTTTGTTTAAGTCGGTTAGTGGAGCGTGTGTGGTTAACCAGCACACTAACTCGTATTTAACAAAGTAGGCAAAGGGTAACTTAATGTTTTATCATAGTATCGATGGAGCGTATATGGTTAACCGACACATCGATTGAGGGGTAAACACTTAAGGGTACCAAGTAATTTGCATGGTTACTTCACACCTTGTTTTGTGATCCTCGGCATCCATGTCACAAAACCTGAAGGGCACACTCGAGATTGAAAAATTTCATTGAACAGTTCAATGAATCTCAAAAGATCTAGGAGTTTCAAATCCAATTAAAACCTAATAATACATTTCGTTTATCTTGGTAGAAATTGGTGAATCGTCATTCACCTACCTTCAAATATTTTATAGCTTCAATTACGACATCCCTCTTCTAAGTTATAAAATAGTTTGTTGGGTCCTAGCCTTAATATTTCATATTGAGTGTCATATTAAGGACTTTAGATCAGCTATCTTGAATATCTCCCAAAAAGATGTCTGGTTTAGACATTTATGATCTTCCCAAATCTCTTGAAACAAGCTTTCCTAAATGAAGATGATGTCCCATGGAAATCATACTTCTTTCACCCCCTCCAATTATTCTCCCTAACCCACAAGTTCAAGGTCACTCAAGCCCTATTGGCAAGGCAAGGTCTAGGTGTGGTCACATCTTGGAGATGTAGTCACATATTGACAAGCTGGGAGAGTTGGGTGTCAAAGTCTTGAGAAAGTTGGTGGCTCAATCACTTTCTAAGTCACATAGTGAGTTTCTTTGGAACTCCTATGAAACAGAGTATGACAAGACCCTTAATGATCTTATCTAAGATCAACTTCCTAAAACCTTATGGACATTGACAATGGTGACATTGGATATCCAGTAAAGCTCTCTCTTCCCAATGGAAAGGGATCGCCCATAGTCAACTCGGTTGACCAAATGGTAAAGAGAAAAGCTAAGTCTGTGATAGTCCCGTGTACCATTACCAAAGGGTCCATATGTTTATATTGCCAAAGGAAGGGGCATTAATGGCAAAGCTGCCAAATTTACCTAAGGATGTTAAAGTCAATAAGTTTGACTCTACTTAAGGTAAAGTCCACTATCTAACTCTGCTAAGTTTCTATTCTAAGATTCTTGATACATGATGTGACTGGGTCACATGTTGATGTTTTAAGAATTAAAGGAAAGTGAAGAAACTTAAAGAAAGAATATGCTGAATCTGATCGTGTAGATGGATTTCTATCGCATAGTTTGAAGATCGGACTCTTGAGCTACTTCTTAGGAGTTATGATATATTGCTTAGGAATAGATAACAACAATGTTTTCATGCTCTTTTGCATTGTAAGGATAGTTCTTCCGCAAAGTTTTTTAAATAAAAGGAAAATTTCTAATTTTATTTATTTTAAAATATCCTTACAATGGCATATGTGAAAAAAATTTGTTGTTTATAAGATTGCATTAATAGCAAGAGTGGAAATATGAAATTGATTCTTTCATTTGTGGTAATGTCTAAATTTACCAAATAAGGAACAATTCTCATCACCCAAGTTTCAATTGGACTGGAACTTGGAATCATGCAAGTTGTATAGCATGATGAATGAGAATTTTCAAGCATTGGGAAAATTAAGACTAACTACTTGTGAGTCAAGTAAGAGACTAAGGGATCGAGTACACATTCTTGTGCACTGATTAAGTTCACCACAAAAGATCGATAAGACTATTCGTCATAGTTTACTAAAGCTCAGTAAATATGATTATACTTACAAGCTTAAGTGTAACTCTAAGACATTGGAAAAGGTTCCAATGTAAGGTAGAGCGAATAAGAAAAATCAACTTAGGAAGAAAGATAAAAGTTTCTCAAATCTAAAAAGATGGGAGAGTACTTTAGTATCAGTTTTGTGATCATCTTAATGATTAAAAAACCATAGCACAATTATTTCTCTAAGGGAATCTTAGTGCATTCTTATGACTAAGAAGAGGAATCTTGAATTGTTGAAATGGTTAAATCAAGAAGATGAGTCATACTTCGTTCCAATATAAGTCTTAGAGTCATACTCCAAGATTGTAACTTGAGTGACATGTCTTAGAGAAGGTTTAAAACACTTGTCAAAAGTAAGAGTAAAAGTTTTCTACTCTTTTACATTTGAAATTGGTAAGTTGTGATGTTTTGGATAAAACAAAGACCAACTAAGGCCAATTGTGTGAAGTGTTTTTCTTGATTAGAATCCACACTATCTCTTGAATATCTGACAAGAGAGTCTTATATGTCAAGAGGATAGTGGGAGTCTTAAAGATCTTGAAAGTCTCAAGAACTAATCAAGAATGAAACCTGAAGTTGCTCACTAGCACACGACTTGAGGTTCATAACCTATCGTGTTGACATATTCAGTGCCCATTCCAATTAAAGTTGTCTTCGCATATGAGTTCTTAGAGTTCTCAATTGGTTGCACAACAACTTGTAAGCAATGGCAGGCCCTTGAGCTGCTAGGTGGCAAGAAATTAAGATTGAGTTCAGTCCATATGATTTTGGGTTTGTCATTCACCTTTTCTTGTGACTATGGTTTCGAAAATTCACATGGATAAGAACATATACACCATTAATCTAAGTGTCATAAGGTTTCTTTCCGATTCATGAAAATGATGGTGAGGAAACACTTTCACTAAGTAGATTTTAGCTAGAAAGCAATTGTGATATTTGCATTCTCAAAGTCGTTAGTGGAGCGTGTGTGGTTAACCGGCACACTAACCTGGACTTGTGAGAAGTGGCAAAAAGGTCTAAACCATTATGATTAAGGGATCCCTCTTCATAATTTTTTAGACACACCTATGAGCTATCTAAGGGAAGGTGTATGATTTTTGATAAAGTTTTATCAAAACAATCTAGTATCAAAAATCTGAACTTTGGTAAGAAAGTCAGCTAATTTCTGAGTACATGTCAAAGCTAGTGGGAGCATAAGTGTCATGCTAATAATCATCATATTAGTGGGAGCATGATAATTATGATAAAGATTGCAAGTTAGCAATGTTAATTATAGAAAATAAAAGTTTCAATTGGGAAAGAGTTGTTTTGCTATAATTAAGGGAGAGGAAATCATACTTCATCTCAAATCTAAAAGCTTAGATTGAGGTTTTAATCGTATTTAGTCAAGGATATATATATATATATATATATATATATATATATATATATATATATATATATATATATATATATATGAATTTCATGTTGGAATGGCTCAACATAAGGAAATTCTGTATATGGGTCCATTATTTGCGTTCTAAAATTCGATTATGATTCCGACATCCCTTTTCATAATCTGAATTATGAGAACTTGGCAAATTAAAATGGAAATAGTATAGCAAAAGACTGGTTTAGTCTTTATGTGAGACATCATGAATCGTGTCCCATATGCTTCGGATATAAGATCGATTACATGTGCTATATCTATCCTGTCTAAAATTTTCCTAATGCCTGGGGCATTAAGAAAGGAAAAGGTATAGAATTGGATATGACTAAAAGGATTAAGCAATTGTTGAGGACAATCTAAGGTTTACTAAAGATTGGTTGCTCAAGGACAGATGGAAGTATAGTGTTAATTCTGGGAGGACCATATTGACATAATCTATAAGGAGGCAACTCTTGTTCAGAAGTGATAGTTTAAATGGAATCTAGAAATGTTTCAAAGGTAGAAATTATTTAATCTGTGTAAGATTAGGAAACTTAATGCAAGAAGAATGTTTCCAAGGAGTTGATCTCCTTTGGAATGCTCTGTAATGTTTGTTGTCAAGTCTTTCTGACTTTGTGCATAATCATTACAAGAGGTTCAATGCGTATAAGTTTAGAATCTAACAGATTTCAGTAAATGGCATGAATTTGAAATTCTTGCATTTGCAGTAAGGATTTGGGAGTGTGAAAAGTGAATCAGTGAAGTTATGTTCAATTGATCTAGTTCACAAAGTAAATATCATAGACAAACATAGTATGCATACTTGGTGTATGGCATGACTAGTGTTTAGAAAACATAGTGTACATGCTTGGAGCATGGGACAACTATTGTTTTAAATTCAAGAATAAAGTTGATAGCTGAAACAGTATACAATGAATAATGTGTAATCATATGGTGATAAATAAAAGGTGTTTTATTTATGTTCATAGGTTTTGATACCATATTGGATTCAATAATTCTTGTGTTTCATTTTGCATGTTTTGACTTCCAGAATAAACTAGGTTATTCTTCCGGAATGACTAAGTTATTCAAACCATCCACAGTTGCTCATATGTTGGAAGTAGATATGAATTAAGACTGTCATGGGTTGGCTTGTAGAGGTCTAAGATATTGGACAAAGGGCTACAACACTCATGAGTGCTCATAAGTTCTGAGTATTGGATTCAACCCGCGCTCATTGGAATCACTTCATGGATTTTATCACGAGTGATCATGAGACGATAATATCTTATATTCTTCAAACCTAGAGATATGAGTTGTTACTATGAGTTGATAGTACATTGATTGCACGAAAATGCATTGGTAACTCGATGTTATAAAATGTGCCTTTGTGTATGATTCAACAAGTAGTAGAACAAGCCATATGAGTCGAAGTTTATCCATTCCTTTTACCTTCGGGATAAAAGCGATATCTGTGGGCCCCTCGATGATTTCATGATGACAAATGGAAGTGCTCGGTCGGGCCAGAAGTGATTTGATTTGTTCAATTAGTCGATCGTCATAAATCAGAAATCGGGAAACAACAAATGGACAGAGAGAATGATTATAATCCATGTCTCAGTCCATATGATATCTAGAATGGAGGAATATATGATCCCTTATCTAATGGACAAGTCATTGACAAAGGTCAGAGTTCGAAAAAAGCTTTTGAGAGCTACGATTGCTAATCGGTTCCTGAAGTCATACGCAATAATAGTTTTAGACTTATCCAAGTGGGAGACTGTCGGATTAATGTCTAAGTCCATAACGATAATTGGTAAGACTTGACCCGACCCGGCATGGTCTATCTGGGTTGCATGGCATCATGCATTTGGATAGACTATAATGAGAAAAATAATACTTAAGGTTTGTTACTATATTATAAGTTCTAATATATTAATAAGGTTATTTAATTAGTATTGATCAAGAATTAATTTGGAATTAATTAAGTGATCAAAAGGAGACTAATTAAATATATGGGTTGATTGTGTAAATCATTCATTATGTGGGCTTGTGATCCAAGATTCCTTATGTTGGAGTAAGTCCATGGAGTGACCCATGGATACTCCATGGAGGTTAAAATCCATGGAGCATAAGGAATGGGTAAAGTCATGAGTTACATGGCGTAACCCTAATAGCCACCATATAAAAGAATCCCATGGCTCAAGAAATTGTGATCTAGTGTGTGTCCTTTTTAGTTTTTACCACTTCATAGAGTGACAACACAAGCATTGTGCTTCGGGTTCTTCTCAGTCTAAGATGGGAATTTTCCTTGCATTTGTGATGCCAGTTTGCTCATAGAGTTCACGAGTTGTGATACCCGCTGCTCCAGATTTTTGATACTTGACTTGGTTTCATTCTGAAAATGGGTACTTGTGGCAAGAATTTTAACAATGATTCCAAAATACATGCTGGAACTACTAGCTTGCGACTAAACAGGTGGTTGTTGAAAGTTGTTTTGGTACTGATTTTGCTGGAAAGGTTGCTGAAATCCATGTGGAGCTTGGTATTGATTTGTGTGCTGAAAGTTCTATTGAGGCCTAGGTTGGAAATTGTTTTTTTTAAGGACCTCCCCAAGCTTGGTTATTGTGATGTTGATCAAATGGCCTTTGTTGAAATCCTCCCATACCTTGAACAGATTCAATGTCTTCTTGAAGTAGTGGGCACATGTCTGTTGGGTGCCAAATTTTACAGCAGATCCCATAAGGTTTGAGTTTTGGTTCAATACCTTTTTCTTTTGTCAATAGAAGGACGAACTTTGTCAATTCTGAAACCTGGTATTCCAGGTGGGCGTTACTAATTTCTTTAACTCCTTTTGGATGGTCCGGGTAGCACCCTTCTTCAGTTGCTGAATGCTTTGATTCATTTGCCAACTTTTCAATCAATGTTCGGATCTCTATTGGTGTCATATCTGAAAGTAACCCTCCACTTGATGCATTTATAAGTCGCCTCTCCATGGGTATTAAGCCTTCGCAGAAGCAATGGTATTGCTGATAATCACTAATGCCATGTTGAGGGCATCAGACTAGCAGTTTCTTGAACCGCTCTACCTAGAATCTCACTACGTAGTTTTGACACTTTCGCCTCAGGAAAATATTTCTCTAGAAAAGTTTGGTGAGTTCGTTCCAGCTTGTTATTGAACCAGATGGAAGATCATATAGCCACTCTTTTGCTTTATCTTGAACTAAGAATGGGAATGCCATTAGTTTGATCTAGTCCTCAATAACTGCATAAGGTTTCATTCTATAACAAACTACATGGAATTCCTTGAGAAATTTATGAGGATCTTCATTCTCAAGGCCTCGGAACGGGGGAAGCAGATGTATTAAACTGGATTTGAGGTCAAAGTTTTGAGCTTCTGGAAAGGTGATACATAGAGGTTGTTGGGTAACCTATTGTGTTACCCACTAACGAGGAGTCTTTTCAGCACCGTCTCTATTTTCGCTCATGATGATTTATGTTTTTTTTGGAAGAGTCTATGAGTTCATGTTCTTTTGAAGATGATGAGGAATATGTTTTAAATGGGTTGTTAACGGGTGAGGTAAGGGGTGCTTTTGGAAAAGGTTGAAATGAGGCTTTAGGTTCGTTCCACAAGGGAGTGCCTTGTGGTGTGGGTGGTTTATAGTGTGATCGGTGGGGGAGGGTAGAGGAGGCTGAGTTTCCTATTTGCTCCTTCTGAAGTTTTGCATCCTTTAGCTTTGTAGCAGTCTTCTCAATCTCTGGATCAAAAATTAGGTCACCTGTATGTGAAGATCTTGGCATAAATCTATTAGTGTTTACCGTGTCCCCGACAACAGTGCTAATTTGTTAAAACCGATGTCGTGCATGATTTACACAAAATACAAATATAAATAAAACTGCTCTTTTGCACTAACAAGTAGTACTGGTAAGTAGGGTCGGATTTTCAGGGACACGTCCTAAAGTCTATGCCTATTTGCTTAAGACATGAACTAAATTTTGACAAGTGAATAAAACATTAAAAAGGGAAGGGGGTTTATTTAAGAAAATTTAAAATAATAAAAATCAAAAACAATAAAAGAAAACTAAATTTAAAGGATGTCAAAATTCAAATAAGAGAAAAAAAATTCCAGTTCCGTGTTGACACCCCTAATCATATAATTAACCTTCAACACAATATTTGGTTGTGCACTTGTTTAAACTAGTACTGAAGTTCATTAAGACGCTGTAATGACCTCTATTACAAAAATTATTTAATCAAAATAAGTTCTTTGAATTAAACCTAACTTTTTAACAAATTAACTAAACAAGCTCTTGATTAACAAAGAAAAATTGCATTAAACAAGTGTAATTTCCCAGTAAAGTCCAATACCTCTTGTAAGCTCGGAGGCATAAAAACTTGTTTAATAAATTCATATTAGAGTTAACCCTAAACAAAGAATTAATCCAATATTTGTTACTTTTTACCAGTTAATCTAGAAAATTACGGATCTAAACAATTAGATAACTAGAATGACTCACAAACAATTTAAGTGGCCAACGGAAAATGAAATCAAAATCAAATATTCAATTAAACACAGAATTGATCAAACTAAATAGTAATCACATTCAAACATCATGCCTAATAATTAATTATATGAAAAGGTTACGTCTTTGCGAAACTAAAATCTGAGTTTTTAGCCTAACATGGCTAAAAACGAATCACAAATAGTAGAAATAGAGTCTAAACGATAAATCTTAATAAACAACGAAGAGAAATTGAATCATCTCCTTCGAATCTGCATTCTTCACTTGAAAATATTTGAAAATCTCCTTAGAATTGCCAGGAATCACCAATTAGGGTTAAGTCTGTGGCTCTATTTATATGTCCAGCTATAAAAACGTCATGCATGCGATCGCATAGCGACAACCTACAATCGCATGTAATACCAAAAACATGTCACTGGCCTTTTAAACGAAGTATGATACAATTTTGAGACATTTTGGAAAAGGTGTGGCCGTAGGTTATGTTGTTGCGATCGCATAAAGTGGGTTTTCTCATGCTTGTGAATTTTTGGCACAAAAAATCTTCGAAGCGAAGCTGCGACCAAACATGAGATCATATGTTCAAACATACGATCGCATAGGGACAACTTAAAATTGCAAGTCTTCATTTCCATTTCTTTTTTAACGTCCTTCCTCCTTCCAAGTAGTTCTTAATCATTCCTTCGCATCCTTCCTTACTCTAGACTCCAGTTAAGCTCCAAAGCATCCATTAACGCATCCTGAACTCGCGTAATCATCTTGTGCTCAAAATTACCTTGAAAAATCATAACAAAGGTGAGTTGTGCTGTCATTCTACAAAATAATCACGAAACACACAATACATAATAACAATCGGGATTTAGTTAGTATTTTATGACAAAATACTGAGGAAATCGTGCTAAACGATGCATAGAAAATACATCTAACACTACATTGTAGCGAGTGATGTATCGAATGAAGCAGCTTGGATGAAGAACATTATCGGAGATCTCAGAGTCTTTCCAACTATTCAAGAACCAATGCAACTGTTATGTGATAATGAAGGTGTCATTGCTTTGGCAAAAGAACCAAATGATCATAGTAGATCCAAGCATATCAACAGAAAGTGCCATTATATTCGAGATCGGGAAAAAGAACGATTCCTTCTGGTGAAGATAGGATCATCAGAAGATAACTTTATACACCCTTTCATAAAAGCTTTGAGCAGAGTCAAACAATACAAGCATGCTAAGAGAATGGGCTTAAATGATGATATTAGTTTTAGTAGTTAACGTGATATTTTTGAAACTTGTAACAAAATAATCATAATTGATTTGGTAAACAAAATAATAGAGAATTATTTATGAGTATCGTACTACAATATTCAATTATTTATTCTTGTATTTATTTTTATATGTTTACACTTCCTAGGTAATTTGAATTATTCAAACTTCCATAGTCGTTCATACTTTTGGTAGTAATTAATGAATTAAGACTGTCATGAACGGATTCTAAATTGTCAATTAAGGTTAAGATATTACAATTTGAATTGCTATAATATTAATGAGTACTTTGAAAATAGGGATTTTAAGTATGGGATAAACCCATGCTTATAGATTACTTCATGGATCTCGGCAAGAGTAATTCTAAGATGATAATTTCTAATATTCCTAAAGCGGAGATATGTAGTTCATAGTTTACAGATCAGTTATGCATTGGTTGACTCAACATCTCCTTATGTGATTTGTGTTGGGTTTTGAGTACTATAACAATCCTATGATGCACATGCAACCCTAAATGCTTTGGATCTATGTTTTCTCTAATTATACATGCATTTTCAATATTTCCAAAGCATTCTCCCTAACTAGTATACAATTGTCAAATGAAAAATACAACTAGTTAGATGATATACCTTTTAGAAAGACTTGTAGTTCTTGATCTTTAAAGCTTGAGCACCTTAAGTTCGATGGATCTAATGGTTCACAAACACCAATATGCAAGAGGAGGCTTGAGAGAATAGATAACTTAGCACAAAATCAACTTCACTCTCTTAGAATGAATGGGTGGTCGATTTTGGGAATAGGGGTATGGTTTTATAGTGTTGCCAAGCTAGGGTTACATTCATGCAAACCCTAATGATCCATGACCTTCCACATTCTTATGCTCCATGGGTTTAACCTCCATGGACTATCCATGGATTATCTCATTGGTTTAACCCATCTAAATGATCATGGATCATTGGTACACACTATAAGAATCATTGATTTACATAATCAATCCTCATATATTTAATTAGGCTCTTTTGATCACAAAATTAATTCGAAATTAATTCTTGATCAATACTAATTAAATAATAATATGATTTCATATTAATATATTATACTTGTAATATATTAATAAATCATAAATAACTTTATTCTCAAAAGTCCATCCTATCAAATTGCACTGGTGAAGGCAACCCAAAAGGACCATGCTACAATCGGGTGAAGTACATCCCAGTTATAGTTATCGGCTTTGATACCAAATTCAATAGTCTCCCACTTGGATAAGTCTGATAAATATAGCTGCCAATGTGACTTCAGGATCCGACTTAGCAATCGTAAGCTTTCAAAAGCCACTGTACAACTCTGACCGAGTTAGTGACTTGTCCTTCAGAGAAGGGATCATATACTCCTCTGGTCTCAAGATATCTATGCAGACAAACACATGGAACATAGTCATACTTGTTGTCCTGGAATTTGTTTCCCGAGCCCGGCACATAGTCAAAACAGAATCGTCGAGGGGCCCAAGATATCGCTTTTAATCCTTTTATTATAAAAAAACAGATAAATTACGACATTATTTGCTTGTACTAACTACTCATCAAATCGTGCACAACGACATGTTTTATAACATTAAGTTACTGAAGCGTTTCCGTGTCATAAATGCACAACCAACTTGTAGCCAACAATTCATATATCTTGGTTTGAAGATTATATAATATTATCATCTCACAACTACTCATGAT
This sequence comes from Lactuca serriola, assembly GCF_051521515.1. Taxonomy (NCBI): domain Eukaryota; kingdom Viridiplantae; phylum Streptophyta; class Magnoliopsida; order Asterales; family Asteraceae; genus Lactuca; species Lactuca serriola. The sequence continues at coordinate 104,570,631 of NC_136412.1, forward strand.
AAATTCCATGAAGTAATTCAGGTGAGCGCGGGTTGAATCCAATACTCAAATCTAATTTCAGGAGCAGTTCAGAATGGTGTAGCATACTCTTGTTATTTCTAACTCCTTAGACAATCTACATGCCAACTCACAACAGTCTTCTTTCATACTTACTTCCAACCTATGATCGACTGTGGATAGTTTGAATAATTATTATTATTCTTGAAGTCAAAACATGCAAAGTGAAACAATTGTAAATAATTGACACAAGACAATAACTTTACATATAAATAAAACTTCTTTTATTTAATCATCAAATGTCAATTACAATTTAGCTATTACAAGTTTCTATTTATCTAACTACTAAAACTAATATCGTCCGTTAGCCCAATGCCCCTTGCATGTTACAAGTGCTTAACCCTACTCAGTCCCTTTGTAAGTGGATATGCTAAGTTGTCCTCTAACGGTATCCCATTTACCACGAGGTGTCCTTCTTCTACTTGATGTCTTATTAAGTGGTACTTTCTGTCGATATGCCTGGATCTACCATGATCTCTCGGTTCCTTGGTTAAGGCAACCGCCCCTTCATTATCGCAGAAAATCTCCACATGCTCCTTTATGGATGGAATGACTCCAATGTCTTTGATGAAGTTTTTCAACCATATTGCCTCCTTCGATGCTTCGCTTGCTGCAAGGTACTCTGATTCGCATGTTGAATCAGATATAGTCTCCTGTTTGGAACTTTTCTATGTTACTGCTCCTTGATTCAGGGTAAACACCCAGACCGACTGAGAGCAGAAATTATCTCTGTTGGTTTGGAAGTTAGCGTCGCTATACCCTGTTACTCTCAAGTTATCACACCCACCGAGGGTAAGGACCCAATCCTTAGTCCTCCGCAGGTATTTAAGAATGTTCATAACTACAGTAAAATGAGCTTTACCAAGATTCCCTTGATTTCTGCTGACCATGATCAAAACAAAGGCCACGTCAAGGCGAGTACAAGTCATAGAATACATGATCGAGCCAACTGCGGAAGCATATGGTATTCAACTCATCTCTACTATCTCAGCCTCTATACTCGCACTCTGAGTCTTACTCAGTTTGGTATTGCTTTAGATAGGTAAGTCACCTTTCTTGGACTCCTCCATGCTGAAATGTTTTAACACCTTGTCCAAGTAGCTAGTTTGACTATGTCCTATTAGTCTTTTACTCTTGTTTCTCAATATCCTTATCCCTAGGATGTAAGCGGCTTCTCCGAGGTCCTTCATAGCGAAACACTTCCCAAGCCAGGACTTAACCTCCTACAAGGTTAGGATGTTGTTTCCTATGAGCAGTATGTCATCTACCTACAATACTAGAAAGCGAACTATACTCCCATTAGCTTTGACATATACACAAGACTCATCCTTGCTTCTCAAAACTCTTTGACTTTCTCACCAAAACAAAGATTCCATCTGTGAGATGCTTGTTTTAGTCCATAAATGGATTTCTCAAGCTTACACACTCTATTAGGGTACTTTGCATTGATAAAACCCTCTAGCAGACTCATGTAAACATCTTCAGCCAACTTTACATTAAGCAAAGTGGTTTTGATATCTATTTGCCATATTGCATAATCATGAAATGCAACTATGGCCAACATAACCCTTATCGATTTAAGCTTCGCTCCTGGTAAGAAGGTCTCATTATAGTTAACTCCTGAAGTTTGAGTAAAGCCCTTCGCAACCAGTCGTGCTTTTTATGTGTGTACTTTCCCATCCATGTCAGTCTTCTTCTTGAGGATCCATTTGCACCCGACTATCTTACGACCTGGTACATTTTCAACCAAATTCCAAACATGATTGTCATACATGGACTGAATCTCACTGTCCATAGCCTCTTTCCATTTAGCAGACTCGGGGCATGCCATGGCTTCGTTATAGTTATTAGGTTCATCCAGATTTACCAGTGTGCTATCAATGATAAATGTATCACCTTTTGCAATAATATGGAAACCATAATACTTAGGTGAAACTCTAACTCTACTGGAGAGCCTTAGAGGTACGGACTCGTCAATTGGCTCAACCGGAGTTTCCTTCTCAGGTTGATTGCTAGTGTTTGAGGCTCCTTCATCACTTAACTCTTGAAGCTTTTCAAGGTCAATTTTCCTTCCATTGTCCTCTTGACATATGAGTTCTCTCTCTCTTGAAAGACTCATCTCCTTGCAACGAAGACAACATTGTCATTTGGTCTATAGAAGAGGTATCTAAAGGACTTCTGTGGGTAGCCGATGAAAATACATCGCTCACTCCGAGGTTCGAGCTTGTCATGAGTCTCGCGTCTCACGAAAGCCTCACAGCCCCAAACATTGATGTGGTCTAACGAGATAATCTTCGTTGTCCACATCTCAAAAGGTATTATGGAAACTTTTTGGTAGGAACTAGATTAAGGATATGGGTGGCAGTCTCTAAGGCATGCCCCCATAATAAGATAGGTAACTAAGCTCGACTCATCATGGAACGAACCATGTCTAGCAAGGTTCTATTGTGCCTCTCAGTCACACCATTAAGTTGTGGTGTCCTAGATGGCGTAAGTTGCAAAACAATTCCACATTCTTTAAGGTAGTCAAGGAACTCGATACTAAGATAGTCTCCTCCTCGATCGGATCGCAACATCTTTATCTTCCTGCCAAATTGGTTATGCACTTATTTCTTAAACTCTTTAAACTTTTCAAAGGTTTCTGACTTATGCTTGATTAAGTAGACATCGCTATATCTGCTATAATCATCAATATAAGTAACATAGAAGCGGTTAGCATCCCTTGTGGAGGTTATAAATGGTCCACACACATCAGTATGTATGAGATCCAATAGACCATCACCCCTTTCACAAGTACTAGTGAAGGGTGACTTGGTCATCTTTCCAAGTAAACAAGACTTGCAAGTGTCATCTGACTTTAAGTTGAATGATTCCAAAACTCCATCATTTTGGAGTTGGGCTATTCACTTCTTGTTGATATGTCCATGACGAGAATGCCACAAGCATGCCTTGTCCAAAACATTGGACGGATCATTGTTCAACACATTATTTCGTAAGTTATCTAGAACCATCATAGTTTCATATATGTCATTAAAAGGTAATTCTTCAAAATTAAATACACCATTATAATAAGCATTAATAGTACCAATTGCATTATTAAAAGAAAAGGTAAAACCTTGTTTACACAAACTGTGAAATGAAATAATATTTCTCGCCATATCGGCTGAGTAACAACAATTATTCAAATCTAAATTTAAACCATTACTAAGTGATAGCATGCCTAGGGCAGCACAGTAGAATCGCGTCTAGCCTAAGAGTCGGGCACGCCAACTAAGCTCAGCCTAGCAGGCTCAGCGCCCGCTGGCGTCCCCGGGAGCGAAGCGCACAGGCGAAGGGCTCGCACCCGCGAAAAGGCGCTCCTGACTCCAAGACAAAAGATACGGTCAGGAGACAAGCAGTAGGATCAGAGCATTATCGTCTGAGCCAATGAGAGCGCTCTAACGGTTGAAGGCGCATGACCCTCCAATCAGCGCCTCTGATCCTGTCTCCCCAAAAGCGATCATGTCTAGTACGGCTCAGGCAGGAGCGCTAGGTATAAAAGGATGTGCTCTCAGACCTGCGAGGTAAGTTCTCAAAGCCTTCTAGAGAGAATACTCACACAAACCCTAAATTCCCTCTAACTTGACTATCGGAGCGTTCTTCTGGGAGCTCCTCCCGGAAAGCGGCTGACGACCTCTGTTCTTTTGATCTTGCAGTGTTAGTCAGACGATCGAGAGAAGTTCACGGAGGAAACTAGAGCAAGGTCGCATCACTAAGCAATAAAGAATAAACTCCAATCTTGGTCACATGAGACACTTTCCTATTTCCCTTGATTAAGTTTATATTCCCGTGCTCCACATTCCTACTTCTTTTAAGTCCCTGCAAAATAAGAACAAATATGAAATACACAACCTGTCTTAAGGACCCAAGAATTAGAATGTTATGTGTTATTAGACTGAATAGTGTAAATACCTGCAAAGGTGGGACTGATCTTGCCATCCTTTATGTCCTGCAAGTACTTGGGGCAACTTCGTTTCCAGTGCCTTTTTTCATGGCAATGGAAGCAGTGAGCATCATTCGGATTGGAAGAGGGATTAGCAGAACAAGCTTTGGTCCCACTAGAAGAGTATTCATCAAGAGACTTTCCCTTACGGATCTTGGAGGGAGCCTTCCTCTTCTTTCCCTTCCCATGTCCGATTGCTAGAACAGGGGAGGTAGTAGTAGTAGGAGAAGACACAACCAACTTGCCATTTAAGTTGCTTTCCGCAGTCCTTAAAAGGCCTTGAAGCTTGCAAAGAGTGACCTCCTCCTTGTTCATATGATAAGTCATACGAAACTGATCATAACAAGAAGTTAAAGAGTGTAGAGTTATGTCTATGGCCAACTCTTCATCAAAATTAACATTCAATTTAAGCAAGTGGTCCACATATCTTTGCATCTTCAACAAGTGGGCCATGATGGACTCTCAATCCTTCATTTTGGTTGTGATCATTGAGGCAATGATCTCATACCTCTCCTACCGAGCACTTTGACAGTATATTTCCATCAAATCTTGATACATTTCAAAAGGATAGTAGTCCTCATAGGACTTCTGCAGCTCAGCAGTCATGGTAGCAATCATTAGACACGACACCTTTGTCGCATCCCTCTCATGAGTAATATGTTCAGTGATTTGTTCAGGAGTAGCAGTGGTGACATCAATCTCCTTTAGCTCTTTGTCTAGGACATGTTCTTTTTCCTCATAATGAATAGAAATTCGGATGTTTCGAATCCAGTCATTAAAGTTCAGCCATCGAAAATAACCCTCCCATATAGGTTCATGAGGGAGAAAGAGCCTAAATGAATTGGTGTGGAAGCATTGTTTGGGATAGAAATCTGAAAAAGGAAGAAAAAAAAACTTTAGGTTGGATGATTATCCTTAATATTACACCCAAAATGGAATATTAAAGCTAGGACCCAACACAATACTCTACAATTGCGAAAGGGGATGTCGTAATCCAATTGTACAATATTTGAAGGTGGGTAAATGATGATTTACCAATTTCCACCATGAAAAACGAAATAGATTATTAAGTTTTAATTGGATTTGAAATTCCTAGATTCATTGAAATTTTCAATGGCATGTCTCGATTGTGCCCGTCAAGTTTGTAATTAGGATGTCGAGGATCACAAACAAGGTGTGAAAAACCATGCAAATTAACTTGGTACACCCAATGTTACAAATCACCTACTCAACATGCCGGTTAACCACATGCGCTCCATTGATCTATGATTAACACTAAGTTACCCTTTGCCACACATTTTTAGTCCCAAATTAGTGTGTCGGTTAACCAAACATGCTTCACTAATGAATTAACAAGGTGCAAAGTGTAACTTCATGGATTAGTACCATTTTCACATTTTTCCTAAAGTAACTAATATTGGGAATTTAATAAAAATTTAGTTACTTTATATTTATCATTATACTTTTAATGTGGGAGAACTAATGTCCTATCATTCACGTTCTACTAACGACCCTCTACCAGTCAAGGAAGCAGTGGGTGATAGTGGACACCCATTAAACCAACATTTTATAGGCAGTAACCTTATACCCCGCTTTTTGGAATTAAAGTTTCATTAGTGAGACTTTACAAATTCCAACACTTGAGGGCAAGTTTTGAAACTTGTCAAAACTCTTCATATTCATAACTTATGACTTTAATTACATTTTAATGGATGAGACCTTTCATTTTCCATAACTTGATGACAAGTTATGGATGTCATTAAAATTCATTTAGATCAATTTTCTAACAACTAAAATATCACATAATTTATGATTGATCTAACTAAACTCATAAACAAGATAATACCAAGTCAACAATTTACAAGCAACTTTGTTTATCATATAAACCAACAATTTTCTTAAAACATTGACAATTATCTTGTGATTGGATCAGTACAAGCACTACCAAATCAAAAAAAAAACATTTTTAATGATCCATAACAGTTTGTGGTAGTCTTCCCAATCCAATCCAGGCCAAGAAACTCGAAATTCTGCAAACATAGCCTTCAACTCGTCGAGTGCATGAACTGATCGTCGAGTTGCTCTATTACTGAGTGGACTCGTCGAGTCAGTTCATGTATTCGGCGAGTTCACCAGTCAGCGGCCATAAAATTGACTTTTTTAGCTTTGAAAAATTAGCAAGCATCAAATATAATTGAAAACAGTCCTAGGCTTTAATAACACTATTGGGTTTTGAGCACTATAACACTCCTATGGTGCACATGTAACCCTAAATGATTTGGATCTATGTTTTCTCCAATTATACATGCATTTTCAATTTTTCCAAAGCATTCTCCCTAACTAGTGTACCATTGTCAAATAAACAATACAACTAGTTAGATGACATACCTTTTAGAAGGACTTGTAGTTCTTGTCCTTTGAAGCTTGAACACCCTAAGTGTGATGCCTCTAATGGTTCACAAACACCAATATGCTAGAGGAGGCTTGAGAGAATAAATTGCTTAGCACAAAATCAACTTCACTCTCTTAGACTGAATGGGTGGTCAACTTTGGGACTAAGGGTATGCTTTTATAGTGTTGCTAAGCTAGGGTTACATCTATTTAAACCCTAATGCTCCATGACCTTTCACATTCTTATGCTCCATGGGTTTAACTTCCATGGACTATCCATGGATTATCTCATTGGTATAGCCTATCTAAATAATTATGGATCATTGGCCCACACTATAAGAATAACTTATTTACATAATCAATCCCCATATAATTAATTAGTCACTTTTGATCACAAAATTAATTCCAAATTAATTTTGAATCAATCCTAATTAAATAATAATATGATTTCATATTAATATATTATACTTATAATATATTAATAAACCATAAATAACCTTAATCTCAAAAGTCCATCCTATCAAATTGCACTGGTGAAGGCAACCCAAAAGGATCATGCTACAATCAAGTACATCTCAGTTATAGTTATGAGCTTAGACACCAAATCCAACAATTTGATATGTAAACTGTATGACTAAGTAGTCAAAGTAAGTTACTCCCTTTTCTATAACAGGAAATGCGATATCTTTGGACCCCTCGATGTTTTAATGTTGACTATATATATATATATATATATATATATATATATATATATATATATATATATATATATATATATATATATATATATATATATAGTCAATTTGAAGTATAATAAAGTCTTTACAAATTGGGAAATTGAGAAATAGAATCACAGATAATGAGACTGATTCTGATCCATGTCTCGTGTTAATACCATATCTTATAGAACAAAGGAGTAGTTGATCACTTATCTTAGGATCAATAGCTGATTTGAATCAGAGTTTGGTAGTGGCTTTGGAAAGCACTCTTTGCTAGTTACTTAAAGGTTTATAGTTGTAATTGTAGTTATAGACTTACCCAAGTGGGAGACTGTTGAATTAGAGTGTCTAAGCCAATAACTAAATTGGTATATTCTTGAATTAAGAGCAAAGTCTTTTTTAGGTTGCCCTCATAACTAGTAACTTAATAGAATGACTTCTGGAGAGAGAGGTTGATTTATTAATTTATTATATGATTTATAAACTAATTAGAAATCGAAATAAATGATTTATTAATATAGTATAAGATTAATATATTAATTAGAAATTATATTTATTAATTAAGAATTAATAAAAAAATTTAATTAGAATTAATTTTGTGATTAATTAGATTAATTGAAAATACATGTACTAAAGGTGAAAATGTTCAAAAGTTAAACATTGAAGAATTCCAGAACCTCCCATAGGGGTCGGTTTTAGAGGATATTTCCTAGAGGTTATACGAGCCTTAGCGAGAAAGAAAAAGGATAAAAGTAATCCAAGGATACCTGCCTTCTCCAAGCCTCCTTACTCATCTATACAAACCCCTTAAGGAGTTCATTATTTTTGTCACATCCTTCCACCACACAAGAGCCAAAATTACTCTCCTCCCCTCTCCTAAAAGGTCTTCTGGTTACTAGGTTTTGGGTACAAGCCATTAGAGTCATCATACCTCTAGTGCTTGCTTTCCATGGAATCTAGAAGAAGATTTTATTGATTAATTGCTATATTAATCAAAGGTATATAATCTTTTCTTTATGTATCAAGTTCAATTATACTAGGGTTACAATAGGCTTCTTGATATTCATAGTTAGTTGCTATCAAAAGAGAAAACATAAATCATTTTTAGGTTGCATGCGAACTTAAGGCTCTATGATTTTTTATTCCACGCAATTTTTTTTCATAACCTAGAATACCCATCAAACTGTTAATATTGTTGGCTGGTGACTGTGAATTTGACCATTGGTTTTCTGCATGGGCTGAGTTTTGGTCAAATAAGTCTTTATCAGGTGAGAGCTATGGAGTTTAGCTGCCACTTGCGAGGTGGGTCTTTTCAATAAACTTGCATGTGTGGTAGTATATGTTGACCGACTCGGTGTCATCTATTGATTATTTTTATATGTGAATTGAGTTGTTGATAACTCCGGGACAGTTGTGAGTCCATGGGACTACTGATAGTCCCTAGGGTTTCTGATAACCTGTGAGGTCTGTTGTTAATCCATAAGGCATGTTGTTAGCCTACTGGGACTGTAGATAGTCCCGAAGGTTCTTGTTAACCCGTATTTGTTTATATCGTGTGTTGTATGTGACACTCTAGAGTGTTGATAGTTCCAGGGATGTTGCTATATTCTATGCTATGAGACAATCGTCAAAATTTGAGACAGTTCTAGATTTGAATAAACATAGTTGCACATATAGGCACGATACATGCTAAACTTGGTAGCAAGAGGCTAATCCATAAGCTACTACAAACTTGGAAACCATTAGAAATGAGGATTTTACATTGATATGTGAATTCTACAACTACTTTAACTAGAGTAACTATCAAATTTAGGTCATTCCTTGACTCAAGCGTCTTTGTACATTCACGTAGATATATCATATACTTGACCTAGTAGTAGAAATTAGGTCAGAGTCTTGTAGGAACCTAAATCAAAGTTGAAAACTAGGACTAGTATACTTGATTCTTCAATTTCACTAAAATCTTGAAATCACTACATAGAAAGGCCAATAAACCAACAAAAACACATTCAAGCATTATTTATAACTGAAAAAGTGTTATGAAACCCTAAAACAATCTAAAGTCACAAAAATTTAATTTATTTTGATATCCAAAGATTTATAAAATCTGAAACCCCTAAAAGCCCAAAACAACTCAAATTTATAAAGTTTGACATCAAGAAATCCATAAAAGTTATTATGAACTTTATTATAACAATTAAAATATTTAATTTAGGGAATTTAATCAAATAAAGGAAATAAAAATTAACAACATTCATCCTTAATTTATAAGTTAAAAATTAAGGGTTTTCATTAATCAAATTCGACTTAATACACATTTTATAAAAATAGGAACAAATTTATAAAAAATGGAGGCAGGTGAATTTAAAATAAATAAGAGAGAGAGGAATCATTTCCCATCCTCCCAAAAATTCGGCCCCCTTTCCTTAAGAGAGCTCTTCCCAACCTTCAATCATTTTACTTTCTTCCATACTCTTCTACTTCCTCACTTCTCTCTCTAAAATTTTTCTCTTCCTTCTCTCTAGCAAAATACGAACTTAAAAGCAAAAAAATATTGGGAGAGAATTTGCCATTTTATTATTCATGAGTCTACATATATTTGATTTTAGTGGAGAGAAACCCTAATGAGACGACGAGAGAGATTAGGTATCCATAGAGACAGAATCCATATTTTCTCTCTTTTTTCTCTCCAAACCCCCTCATTCTTTCTCTTTATGAACCCGACCCAAAACCCACAAATTTCCAGCTAAATATCCCTCATTTTACTGAAAATCTTCACCCCTTTTGAATAATTCATCTAGGTAAACACAATTTCCTTTCATTTTCATTTAAATTTACATGTTTATTCCTACATTTTCTTCTTTTTCTACACCATTCTTTGTGAACATTCACATGCATATTCCTGCATGTTGATTTTGATGATGATGGTGGTAGGATTTCACCTAAAAACAATATACATGTTGCAAACGGTGAAGTTCCATGACCCAAACCTATGTCAAAATCAAAATAAACCACTTTTATGCTAGTTTTGGTGGCAAAATAACAATATAAACTTATGATTTCTTTCAAAAATAAACTTTAAAACTTTTCAAACTGATGCATGATTTTAATCCAACATGCATGTGTTGATATTCAAGCCTAGATGCTTGGTGACCAAAATATGTTGTTAAAAGCTTTAAAAATTATGCATGAAAGATTTTAATCAATCAAACTATCAAAAACTCATTATTAACCTAAATCCTATTTTTCCCATAATCTCAACAACAAAATAAGAACATTTGGAGATTATCAAAAAATAGTTCAATTTTCTCAAATTATTGTAATTTTTGCAAAAAAAAAATGAAGTCATAAATCACATAAAATACTTCCCAAAACTAATAAATTCTAGGAAAAATCTGAGATGAACCAAACAGTAAATAAATATGTTTTCTTGAATTTCATAAATTTATTCCACTTTTTGATATTATTTTCGATTTTATCTTTGTTAAACTCAAATTAATCATACAACCAAGTTTTGAGATATTAAAACTACATTTCTAATTTTTCAATGCATCTTGACTCTATGTAATGCTTAGATAAAACTTTTTAGATTTTTTCATAATATATTTCTATTTTTCAACTAATTATGTGTAATTAATGGAATAAATCAAGGAAAAATTGTTACACTTATCCAGAATTGATGAACAACTTGAAGGACATCTTCAATTAAAGCAGGACAACAATTATAAAGTTTAGTGATTTTTCTCTATTCTTTGCTTTTTTTTTTCTAATTTTCTATGATTAAGCACCAATAAATCCACAAATCGAACTCCATTGTTTGAAAATCACTTTTGATATTTTTCTCATTTTATAAGCATTATAAAATAATTTTACAAATTTTTTAAGGAATTATCTTAGCATTTTACTATTTATTCTATTTTTCTTACATTAAATACCATTAAATCAAGAAAACCAGACTCCATATATTAAAACACTTTTGACATTTTTTCCAACTTTTATATATATATATATATATATATATATATATATATATATATATATATATATATACACACACATTGTCTATCAGTTGTACAAAAAGATTGCCAATTTTTCTAGACTAGTTGCTAATTTTCTTGAGTTTGTGCTGATTCAAGTAGTTAAATAAAGGAAAAATAGCTATACATATTTAAATTTCATGAAACACTTTCTGGAAAGTCTTTAACTGCAGCTGGAACAGAAATAAATAGTTTCTTGATTTTTAATTACTGTTTTCTATTTAATTAGAGCTTCTTTGTGTTAAACACGTTTGAATTATCAAAGACGAGCTTTATTGATCAAAGGTGACATTTGATGTTTTCCCAATTTAGGGACAATGTGAAACAGTTAGAAAAAAATTCTAAGAATTTTTCATGATCTGTTACTATATTCCATGATTTTGTAAATATCCAAGCAATTAAAATGTTGAAAAATAGTTAGACAGATCCAAAATTCAAGAACAATTATCCTATGGTCTTTGATTCCAGTTAAAATTGAAATACAAAGTTTGGGAAATTTTAGAACTAATTTGATATAATTTTTGAATATCTAATCTTTGGACCATCTTCTAAAATGTTAAGTTGTAATAATTAAAAAATGGAAAATTTTGACCTAAATTGTTATTTAACAAATTCATTCATGGAATTCTGAATGTTTTAGAAAAATACTATAATTTATTCAAACCCAAACTTTTGACACATTATTGGAATAGTTCTATTGTATAAGATAAGTATACTAGTATTAGATTTCAATTAGAGACTCACTACTGCATACCATTATGGTAGGACATCGGTAGTGGTACGACTAGAACTTAGTTCAAGACATCATTAGCATCATCGTAAAATAAGTTGTGAGTATTCACAACCCTTATTTTTGGTTTTATGTTTTGGGGTGGAAAAGCATGTTAGAAATTATTTATGTTCGTTGTATGTAATTTAACTTGTATCAATTTGGTTGCTAAATCTTCATTTATATTTATGTGCTTGTGAAACATGGGGCTTATCGTGTAAGTCCCTTACACTTTACTTCATCCATAAACTCTTCGAGCCTCTGGTCATTTTGGATAACGTTATTAGGTACTTGGCAATTTCTCAGTCAACCGATTGTGGAGTGCATTTTACCATGTTCATCTATGCAATGATAATCATAGATCTTGTGGAGAGCATTTGCAACTTGTATTTTCACTTTTGCGGGGTGTTACATGATGTATGAGATATTTTGGGGGACTCACTAAACTTTATGCTTATGATTGTTAATTAAATATTTTACCGGTATTTATCAGATTGCGAAGGCAGGAATATACACACACATCAACAGATTTACGATTTGACTTCTTTAACTCTGATTCCTAAATAATGGTTTCTAAACAAAAGATTTGACTGGAATGTGATTTTATTACAATGGAAGTTTAATTTACTCTAAAAATAAAAAATATAGCCCAGGAATTTTGGATGTTACATAAATCTTTCAAATCTTAAAGCTCTGTATAATTAGGAGACATTTAATAATGTTTGTATTTCTTATGCAATTAATAAGGCGTTACATCGAGTACCTTCTATTTAAATAAATTTTGAATTCTAATTTGTAGATCTAATATCCTCTATCCCTTAGTTGATATCCATAAAATTATTTATATTGTTAGTTTGTCTTCATATTCATTTCCGATGACATATATGTCCAACCAAATATTCTTATACCTTATATAACGTTAAATAAAAAAAGTAAGTATCTTAATAGATTTAGCAAAATCTCAACGTACAAGAAAAAATGGGCCATATACGAGAGATGAATTACAGCAAAGCAGCTAAATTAATTTTAAAATCCTTGCATTTATAACTAAGTCATAAAAAGTAAGAAAGTGTAAGTATCATACTAGCAAAATCTTAAAAATCTATATCATCATACATACTTATAAAGCTAGCATTTTTTTCTTGAATCTCATGCATTTAAAACCTCCTTTTTTTAATTTCCTCAAACCACATTCATTTGAAACCCCATTTTTTAACTAATGCAACTCAATAGCTTTCTTAATAATGATTTAACACTAAAAAGTTTTATAACTTATATTATGTTTAACTAGCATTTAGGAAGACATGTATACAAATCATATACAAATTTCAAAAAGAAAACAAACTTAAAGGTTTTTATGTTGGGTTGAGGACTTATGACCACTTTTGCAGATATGCTATTATATTAGAGCTTTTAATTTGTAAGTTTGTTCTAATAATTCGTTTTTATAGTTTATTCGTTTTTGGATTATTGTAATACAGTATATTGTGGTTTAATCGTTAATATATTGATCATATGTTATATAGGGTGATGTCGAAAATATTTAATGAAATATTTTAAATATGTTTTTTTTTTTGTAATTGTACCGTTTCAAAAAGATAATTAATTAAAACTCATATATATGTTATACTTTCCATCTCTCTCTCTCTCTCTCTCTCTCTCTCTCTCTCTATATATATATATATATATATATATATATATATATATATATATATATATATATGTATATAGTTATAATAATAATAATAATAATAATAGAGATCAAAACATTTCAACCAAAATTCATTTAAAATCTAATATTTCAAATGATTTTTAATAATGATTGTAAAAATTTCAACATGTGTTACTTAATTGATTGATTAATAAAAATATTAATGTTTTGAAACTCCTAAATCTTAAACTTATATTATTTAATTTGTTAGTTAACTAAAATATTTTTCCTACATAAAGATAACATTTTTATGTTTGGTTATTCATATTTGTTTATATAATTAGAAAACAAAGTGTACATAAAATGACTACTTAATTTCACATAGGAATCGATATCACTAAAGATGTATCTTGTGTTTAACCGGTGGTAGGAGATCCACATATCCTTTTTAATTATTTATATTAATGCTTAGTAATATCTATTTTATATTCCTATTCACATTAAATTTTTAGGTACAAATTAAGGAAGAGGATTCTCGGCGCACCAACATATAGTCAAACGTATACCTTGCAAAATATGTAATTAAAATTAAATATCATATTTACTAATCGACTTATTTTAAAACTCTTGATGACATTTATGAATAATGATATATTTTGTATGACTTCATTCTTAATTTCAATGTTTAATATTTGAAAGTTCATATATGAAACCTTGGATGTTTTGGTATAATGTAAATAGTGTAATACAAAGTTTATTAGTTCAATATTGTTTATTAATAGCTCATTCAAAACACCTTATTTCATATTTTATCTAAAAAGATATTATTGGACATAAGAAAAGTAGATTATATTAATATTATACAAAAACTTATAATATATATTGGATATTATAAAAGTAAAATTAAAGTTTATAAGGTATGTACTATATTTGTTAGTATCAAAATATAAATTGATGGATTTTTATGTTATTTGATAATTCGGTTAATGCCCAAAACATAATTAAAAACGTAAATTTCAACATATTTCTATTTTTTTCCATAATTATTTTAACCACTTAAATGCATTCTTGCGCAACACGCGAGGTTACACCTAATATATTTATAAAGGAATCATTTTTCATTTCATCACATTCATTTGAAACTCCCATGCCTTTTCAATTTCTTTTTAATAATGATTATAAATTGCTTAATAATATATAACCTAAAGGGTAATAATATATAAACTATATTTCAATACTAAAATAGTATCTTTATTTTTATATATAAAGTTATGTCTTTAACTTTTAACATATTATATTTAATTTATTAGTTTTAAAATGTTATTGTATGTTTACCTTTATGATTTTAAAGCTACAACTTTTGAAAAACTTTGGATAAAATACTTAAATTGTTAATTTAAATATAACATTATAGGGTCAACTTAAATATAAATTTTAGTTCAACTTAAAGAATACAAAGAATATTTTGTAAATAGTTAAAAATGATAAATTGTAATGTCTTTCTAATAAAGATTATAACTTGGTTAAAAAGGTTAAATAAATATCAAACATAAAGTATAATCATAAATAAAATAAATTTTAATATTAAAATCATATATTAACTTCTACTTTTAATTTTTTTTGTTTTTTAACTTTTAACATATTATACTTAATTTATTATAGTTAATATGTTGTTCTATGTAAACCATTATCAGTTTAAACCTAAAACTTTTTAACAGTTTGCATAAAATACTTAAATTGTTAATTTAAATATAACATTACATTGTCAACTTAAATTTAATTTTAATTTCCACATAAAAAACCCAAAGAATATTTTGTGAATAGTAAAAGTGATAAACTATAGTTGTAACAACCGAAAAATCACGACTAAAAATCTCTTCCAAAAACGTTACTAAAACCATATTTATAAAAACCACATCATAAGTCATAACATAATTTCTGAGTATTAATCCAAAACATAATCTTATTATCAGAATAAACATTCCCAGGCTAACTGACTATGGTGTGTGCACTGCAACCTCTCCGAGATCCTCCTTTGAAAACCGAGTACCTGAAACCAAAAACTGAAACCGTAAGCACGAAGATTAGTGAGCTCCCCCAAACTACCACATACCATACAATAACATTTAAAGCACATACTGGGCTTTGCCCATTACATCGGACCGAGGTCCGGACTATCTGGGGCCTTGCCCCCTGCATCGGACCGAAGTCCGGAAACTGCTTGGGACCTTGTCCCCTGCATCGGACCGAAGTCCGGACTAACTGGGGCCTTGCCCCCTGCATCGGACCGAAGTCCGGAAACTAATTGGGACCTTGTCCCTTACATCGAACTGAAGTCCGGACTAACTGGGGCCTTGCTCCCTGCATCGGATCGAAGTCCGGAAACAGACTGGGACCTTATCCCCTGCATCGGACCGATTTCCGGACTAACTGCATCGAACTGAAGTCCGGAACTAACTGAACATAGCATAACATAAACATATCAACTAGCATGAACACACATATACTGCATATTACATCGGGTCGTAGCCCGGAACACATAACACATAAATCCTGTCTGAGCCATGAAGGAATCAAACTTACTAACTACTACATCAGACCGAAGTTCGGAAACTATTGCTAGCTAAACGGGCCGACATTGTGGCCTTAGACCCGTTCCTATTGGAAGGAAACTCACCTGAACTGCTGAGCTCTGTTGATAACCCTCTGGCTGCTAACCGACAACCCTCTGAGGCGTTGCTCCTCTAGCTCTCCGTGCTACCAATATCAATATAACACTTAGTCTGACAGTCCTCCAAAAGTCAACTAAGTCAACTCTTGTCAAAGTCAAAGTCCTGGTCAAATTCAACCTTCCAGGTTGACCCTACTCGTCGAGTCAGCCTAGTGACTCGCCGATTTCATAAGCTCAGAAACCCCTTTATTCACGACTCGACTCGCTATGTCAGACCATGACTCGTCGACTCTACTGATCCGAGTCCTGACCTGCCCAACTCACTGAGTTCCCACTCAACTCACTGATCCAAGTCTTAACTCGAAGGGTTTGGGGTTTCGCGACCTGACTCGCCGAGTCCAAGAACAGACTCGCCGAGTTTAAGGCAATCTTCAACAGGCTCGCCGAGTTGTTCTTCCAACTCGTCGAGTTCCTGCCCATTTACATACAACTCGCCGAGTCTACCCATGTGACTCGCCGAGTTACTACGCGACTCAAGTCTGATATCTAGCCCGACTCGCTGAGTCATCTCCTAGACTCGCTAAGTCCATACGTACATTCCTATAATTTCGAGTCACAGAGCTTCTCCTTTGCTCCAAACCATAGATTTGGTCTTCTAAGACTATCTGAACACGTAAAGTTGCTAACTTTACGTGTGTCTATGATGCAATGAAACCAAAACACTACAAATTAACTATTAAGGTGGCTAATTGGGCTAGAACAAGGTCATGGCTACCAAAAGATGTCTTTCTTGAGCTCCTGGAGCTCAAGGATGTCTACATCTACAATATGAACCAATATAACTGCTTCATCATTATGAATTTATGGTTTTTGAGCTCAAAACCATCCATTTGGGGGCAAACTAGATCTAGAAGTATAATAACCAAGGTGAGAGCTTTATTACCAGAAAGTGATGTGGTTTAGAAGCTAACCCTGGACCAACAAGCTTCTCCTTGGACCTCCCAACTCTTTCTCCTTCTTCTTCTTCTTCAAAGCTTGCAAATTACTTCTCCAAGGCTAGATCTTGCTCCAAGAAAAGGATATGGTGGCTAGGGTTTGGGGTTCTGGACTATAGGGGCTGCAAATGAGCCCTATGGAAGAGAATAAGGTGGTTAAATAGGGTACCATGTCCTAAAATTAGGGTTTCCCAACCCAGACCAGACTCGCCGAGTCCACTTGCCGACTCGCCGAGTCGGTCACTTACTTTACACCAGGATCCCGCTTCGACTCGCCGAGTTCCTCCCTGGACTCGACGAGTCGACCCTCTTTAACTTATGGTTTTCCTTTCCTTTCTTGACCTTTCTAATTTCGGGTGTTACAATAGTGCCAAATGTAAAAACGAAATTGTAATCTCAATTTAACTAAATTATTTCCTAAATATATTTTTATAATCATTAAAAGAATTCTAATAAGTAACTTAAAATAACTTGCAAAATAACAATTGTTAGAAATATCTCTATATAAATGATTATATTATTACCTTTAAAAAAAACAATGTTGGATGTTTTTAATAATTACAATAATAGAAATTAAAACGTTAAACTAATAAATTTTTAAAATTTAATTGACAATAACAACAATTATAAATAATATTAAACCATATATTATTTTTTGTTTTTATTCATAAGTAACCCGGGATAGAAATCATTCAAACGATTAAGATTATCAGTTTTAATAGATGTATATATTATCATATAATTCAAAATAATCAATATATTATATCAACTTACTATATGAATTATTATATCAAATTTAACAACAACGTTATTGTTATATTTAAGAAAACATATATTTGTAAAAATTTAAACTATATATGTGTTTCTGCGCAACGTACAAACATTTGCCTAATAAACCTAATGTTTTTAGCAAGAGAAATTAAAACTCAACACCTTCCGAATCATGTAAGACATGACATTTTAGGAACCGATACACTAGATCGGGTACTTTAAGGTACACATATTCAATCATAACTAGTTACATAAACTACATGTCACATATAAAGTTATATTGGATTTTCAAAATAACATACATCTATTTATTACTATTATTATGATTATTATAATATATATATATATATATATATATATATATATATATATATATATATATTATAATAATCATAATAATAGTAATAAATAGATGTAATTTATATTGTATATTGTGTCGTAATTAACCACCTGGGCAACTATTTGTTGTCGTTGGATCGCGCTGTACTCCATATTATATATATATATATATATATATATATATATATATATATATATATATATATATATATATATATATATATATATATATATATTTAATATGGAGTACAACGCGATCCAACGACAACAAATAGTTGCCCAGGTGGTTAATTACGATACAATATACAATATTTTTTTTTCTTATTAACTATTGTTTTCTTATGTCATGAATAAATTCATTTTGGAAGTTTTCCTAGGGTTTAGTTATTTGTTTTATAATATCAATCATTGTTTATTTAGTTTTTATATGTTAATTTGTTTTGTTTTCCAATAACCTTGATAAAAAAAAAACTTGTAAGTTACAATAAAAATATTTTTCTAATGGAAAATTCTTAATCTTGATAAATTAGAATCCTGGTTTCAATTGTACCCTTATCATGTTTATTCTTGCTGTAATTATAATGTGCGTTTTAAAGTTTTTGCAATTAATCATGATCAGGATACAGTAGTTGAAGTTATGTTCCATGTCCTTTTTGGGGGATTTTTTAGTCATTATTTTTATTTCAATGTTTTCTACTCTATATCACTTGTCTCACACTAAAACGTCAAAATTTTTCTCTAACAAGAGTATTTACTATATTAACGGATGAACGTTCAAATGTTAAATATGTATTATTCAATAATATACAAAAGCCCCAAGTTTAATTATTACCAAATCTTAATCTACTAAATCATATTTACTTTTTCATTCACAATTCCATGTTATTCAAAGGTACATAAAAAAAAAACATGTAGTTCCAAAATGCCAAAAGAGAGTAAGTATTTCTACACCAACAAGAACATGTATTTTTTATTTTCGATAAATATTTTCACACAATAAATAAATGCAAAATTACGAGTCAATACTGAATACCAACAAATAAACATGGAACATGATTACATGATGTTTCCTTATAAATACTTGTAGTTCAGTATTTCATACATACATCAATATACAAATCTAACCTTTATTTTCTTAACCATTCTAAAAATGAGAAATCTAGCCACGGTTTGCACTAGCGTGAAGGAGTCGAAATATGAAAAAATATTGTTTTCTAATGTGTTGGTCACAAGAAAGAGAAACATCGTATGGGGACGAAATTGGAGGACTATTGACTTTCACATTGTTTTCACGTATTTTTTTATTCATTTACTTGCACTTTTTGCACCATTTACATTCGACTGGAATGTTTTGGTATTTGTATTTTTGAAATGGGCGATGAATGGGATTGGTCTAACTCTCTCTTATCATCGTAATCTAGCACACCACAGTCTAAAGCTACCTAAGTGGCTTGAGTATATGTTTGCTTATTTTGGGGTGCTTGCATTCCAGGTTCGTTTTCATTTTCTTTACATATATGTTTACTAATTATTTAAAAAATCAATTTAATATGAATGTTACATATATATATAGTGGGATCCAATATCTTGGGTGAGCATTCATAGATTGCACCATAAGTATGTGGATTCTGAGAAAGATGCACACTCCCCTACTTTTGGTTTTTGGTATAGTCATGTAGGTTGGCTTTTTGATAGTGCCTACATAATTGAAAAGGTACTTTGTATGTCTATATTATAAAAAAAAGGTTACATTTTTTTAATTATATATCTTTAAGTTGATTATATGTTTTGCAGTTTCAAGAAACGAATAATGTAGACGATTTAAAGAATCAAGTATTTTATAGGTTTATTCAAAGAACCTACGTATTGCATGTATTCGCACAAGTGTGCCTAATATACGCTTATGGTGGATTTCCCTATGTTGTCTGGGTTGTGGTAAGACTTTTCACGATCTATAATAAGTAAACGTGTTTAGTTCCATTGCCATAAACTATTTTCATGTTTTTAGTTGGCAATTTTTATCATGATCTATAATAAAGACAATGCTTTACCATGTGACATTTTTAGTTGGCCCATTTTATCAATTACCATATCTCATGATGAATTTATTGGATGATGAGCATATATGTAGGGTGTGATGACGACATGGTCTTACCATGTGACATTTCTAGTGAACTCGGCTTGTCATGTATGGGGTACTCAAAAATGGGACACCGGTGATCTTTCCAAGAATAATTGGTACACATTTGAAGTTTAACCTATGAATTTATATATACATAAATTCATTTAGAAATACTTAATATTTGGTATGCATATCTCCAGGTGGGTGGCATTACTTACTTTTGGAGAAGGATGGCATAACAATCATCATGCATTTGAATATTCAGCTCGACACGGGTTAGAATTGTGGCAAATTGACCTTTGTTGGTATATAATAAGGTTTCTTGAAGCACTCGGATTAGCTACCAATGTGAAGTTGCCAACTGAAGCACACAAACTAAAAAAATCATTCTCCTCTCATAACAAGTTCAAGTGATTGACCGATAAATATTTCAACAATAATGATCAGATCAGATTACTTTTACATGCCAATGTGTTTGTTTATGAGTATAATATCATCAAATAACTATTACAACAAGAATGTTATATGAAAAATAACTCATAATAATATTTTGTGATTTTATTTGAGCATGTATGGGTACATGTTTTAAATTATAAAGCTCTATATAAGTGGGAGACCATTAACAATGTTTGTATTTCTTAAGCAATTAATAAAGTGTTATATTAAGTACATTGTTTTTGAATAAACCTTGAATTCTAATCTGCAGATCATATTTCCTTTATCTGTTACTTGAAATGTTTTAAACCATAAAGCTCTATATAAGTGGGAGACCATTAATAATGTTTGTATTTCTTAAGCAATTAATAAAGTGTTATATTGAGTACAATGTGTTTGAATAAACTTTGAATTCTAAGATGTAGATCATATTTCCTCTATCTCTTACTTGAAATTCACAAACATACTTATATTGCTAGTTTGTTTTCAAAATTATTCTTCAAGATCTATATATGCAACATGTAACACCCCATTTTCACATTCCAATAGAATTCGTTTTAAACTGTTGTTTATAAAATTTGAAATCGAAATATATTACATTTTAGCAAAAGTAATCATTATAAACACGTTGAAAATGTGAATATGGTTTTCGTAGATATATTGAACGCTTGAATCCGACTTTATATGAAAAGGCTATGATTCTTCAAAGTTTTGTGTTTAGCCCTATATGGCAAAGTGTGTCATCAAATATGAATCATAGAGAGATTTCTTATTAGACTAAATAATCTAAACCAAAGTCACAATAGTTGTCAAAGCGAGAGCATGTATATAGAGAATGTACAAATCTGACTTTGTATAAAGTGTTCTGAGGTTATAATCTCGAGTTATTCAAGTTATTACGGGCATGTGACAAGCCTCTAAGGAACCTGAGGGTCCGGAGAAATATAATTGCTCGGTATCGAAGTTCTGCTAGCGCAAGTCCCTGGTTTTCTAGGAATTCTCTTTAAGTTAGGCTACATTTACTACATATTAAGTGTATCTTTTATTTATAATCATAGTCATTGTTAAGGATTTGAAAATAAGACTTATTAGCAATTTCAGTTATAATACCGATTGATCTACTTATGGAACATATGTATGGAATGGTCACATCGGCTTGGTTGTTAGATTTCAAAAAAAATATGTGCCAAAATGGTCTTGCCTACTCACTTTCCTGCCTGGTTGATTATTATTTGATAAAACTCTTGATATTCATTAGGATTAGTGAAAGATTTAGCTTTCATTACCAGACTATTGTAAATATTGACAAATAATAGTATTATAGGTTAATTCTTGTTACGCATGTTACTCGCCAGTTGGATCACAAGTAGGATTACCCAGATAGCTGCCAATCATCTACATAACTATCTATATGAGTTATTTCACTATACATTATACTATTTTACATATATATATATATATATATATATATATATATATATATATATACACACACACACACAAATAAGACTTATTAGCAATTTCAGTTATAATACCGATTGATCTACTTATGGGACATATGTATGGAATGGTCACATTGGTTTGGTTGTTAGATTTCGAAAAAACTATGTGCCAAAATGGTCTTGCCTCCTCACTTTCCTGCCTGGTTGATTAATATTTGATAAAACTCTTGATATTCATTAGGATTAGTGAAATATTTAGCTTTCATTACCAGACTATTATAAATATTGACAAATTATAGTATTATAGGTTAATTCTTGTTACGCATGTTACCCGCCAGTTGTAGCGCAAGTAGGATTACCCAGATAGCTGCCAATCATCTAGATAACTGTCTATATGAGTTATTTCACTTTACATTATACTATTATATATATATATATATATATATATATATATATATATATATATATATATATATATATATATCCATGTATGTTAACAAAGAGAGCTATTAGAGTAGAGTTAGTAGTATATTCTGTATATGCATAAGTAAATATGTGCATGTATTAGTGAAGTCTAAAGTGCAACCTCTATATGCGTAATTGATGTAATATTAGATTTAGTTAGGGGATGATTGAAGAACGACAAAGTGGTCGGGAGCCTATAGGCCTGCGTGTTAACGAAATGACGTATATGTTGTAAGTAAATATGGAACCATCTTAATGAAATGGTGTGTAGGTCGTAAGTATATATAGACTCGTGTTAACAAAATGGAGTGTAGTCCCTAAGTACACATAGAACCATGTTAAGGAAATGGTGTGTAGACCATAAGTACACATAGACTCATATTAATGAAATGACATGTAGGCCATAAGTATACATATTATTGTCCAATCATGAGTCATTAGTTGTATATAATGTTTTTAGGGAACTTACTAAGCTTCGTGCTTAACCAATTCAATATAAATGTTATTTAGGTACTTCATTGATTCGTGAGAAGGGCAAGGATCAATTGTAGACATGCGCATTCACAACATGTTTCTGCATAATGTAATTATACTCTGATATATTTTAATAATTAAAAATGAAAATTTTTGGTTGAAAATTGGGACATTACAAGTTAGTATCAGAGCGCTAGTCTGAGAGAATTGGTTGAACATTCGTGTGATTCCAAACTCAAACTGAGGATCAGAATATCATAAAAAAACTTTTAAGAAAAATAACTTTATTTAAAAGAAAATAATATGATGGGTACATTGATCCATAGCTCAAAGGGAAAATGATTCCCAAAATATTCATATTTGTTATGTTGTTGATATATGAAATGTTAGAAATGCATGCTAGTATGTAGGCCAGTGATCTTTTCAGGAATCGTTGGTTAGAATTTTTCGATACTTAAGATACCTTATAGCCTAGAAATTTGGTTGTTAATTGTTTATTAGAACCTATTTTGATATTAATTAGTTGTTTTAAAAGTACGCTAGGTTGCATGCTCCTAGAATTAAATAGTTTTAGATTGCTTGATTTGTCGCTATTGCACAGCTCTTGTATAAGTCTAACCGTCGTAGTGTTAGATCTTTCAGTCTGATAAGATTGAAACTCTATAGATCGAATAGATTCAAACAGGTAAAAGCAAAAAAAACATAGAATATAAATCAAGAATGTGTCTAATGATTAAAAGTCACAGCCTCAGAAGAGCTCGATCAAGAACTGTTACTGTAAAGGCTATCTAGAGTTTACAATAACACGATTAATTTTAATACAACCCATGCACGTAACTTATATAGCTAAACCCTAATAATGAGTGGAGAGACCCAACTCGGTTACACAATAGACTATACAAAAAGCCTAATGACGCAACACATTAAAAACCCAACAATCTCCCATTTCCATCAATTGAGGCTGGAGGCTCTTCACTGTTGTGTTTTCTTCGTAGTCGTGAAGAGCTTGGGCATTACGCTGAGAAGTGTGTTGCGAAATGCTATATACCAGTGAATCATGTATGAAAAGTTCTTTTTCGCAGCATCATCATTCAGCTTGCACTGACTTGTTATCTCCAAAATAAATTCCAAACAAAGTGTAGAGAACAAGTGTTTGTCAGGTAGTACAAAGAGACATCTCTGGAAATCACCACAAGCCTCTGAACCACGATGAAACATTAAGGTCCAATTATCCTTTTCAATCTTCCCCCATCTTCATTTTGTTTATGTCTTTCACCTTGCCTTGGGGAAGAACGGTTGGTTTTCTCTTCACTACAGAAGCAATCTTGATATCCAGTTTCGCTACCTCATAGACATACGAGACTAGCATTTGCTTGATATGGTCTACAAGAGGCTCATACTTCTTCTCTTTTTTCAACAAGAGATGCAGCAGTGTGATCCAGTCGTAGGGGTTGAGGCATGGAAGATCTGCGAGAGTGAATTCGAAAATTGCACTCATCGAACCTCGAGGAGTGTTGAACTTTACATTGAAAGAATTTTCAGTTTGAACCAGTGCTATGACCTTCACAGTCGTTATCTTCTGTACACTCCATGTTTGGTATTGTGGCTTTGCATATTCTAGATAAAACTCCATCAACATCTTGTCAACATTCGTGTCAAAATCAGGAGTGTTTGCAACTGTCACAAAGCTGCGAAACAAAAATGCCTTTGGAGTGATTGGTAAGTCCAATTGCGAATCTTGAGTATTCTATAGATCAACGGAAGTGAATGGCTCCGGCCAGTGAATGTTGGGGTTGTCCACAACTTCACTCAATATTCACTCTAAGTTTCGTAGAGGAAATAAAGTTTTTTGGCGTTGTAGTGTGACATGAGCTTCGTGTTCAACTCGTTCTTTCTCTTCAGCATCTCTCTATGCGAGCGTTTTCATCCAGAACTTGATGAAGAGCCTTTCGTTTCAGCTTGTTGGCTTCACTTTCTTCTTCTTCATCACTTTCAACCAGCTTCTCTTTCCCTTTCAAATCCAAAGCTTCATTAACCTTCGGTTCATTTGATGTTTTATGTATTTCCATTTTGAATGACTTTGGGATTGGTTCTTTCATAGAATAAACTTTCCTTGCCTCTCCTCCTTTTGTTGGAAGTGCGGTGGACTCCGAAATTCCTTATAGCCTGTTTAACATAGCGAAAGCAGGTCGAAGCTTGTTTGCCAGATGCCTCTTGATAGTGATATGAATCAGTAGATAGCAAGACTCTACGATTTTGGATAACAAAGAGTTGATATCAGCAACACAGCTTTGCATGACTGCCTTCTTAAACTTACCCTCATCTATTTGCATGTTCACTTGATTAAGCTTAACAGAGACGACCTTCACCTTGTCTGTCTTGATAGTCAGTTCGTTTACGATCTTATTCTCCATAGCCAAATCTGTATGTAACTTTTCAATTTGCGAATAGATTATGGCTTGCAAAGTAGTGTTATCCTTTTGAAGGAAAGTGCGAACCTTTTCAAGAGCTTCCTTCTCAATTTTGAGAGATGATCCAAGATTATCAATAAGTGTGTTCGCCTTTGCAGTATTGTTCTCAAAGGAAGTTTGAAATTTCAACATAAAAGTTTGAACCTCGGTAATTAGTTTCGGTCGATTCCTTGCACATGGCTGTAAAATCAGTAACTACTTTATTTACCTTGTCCAGATTCACATTTTTCTCTCTTGTCATGGTCTTGAAAAAGGCTTCAACTGTTGCTTTAGTATAAATATCGCTGGAGGAAGCTTTAGAAGTTGCTAGTAGGAAATCTAGCTTTTCGTTTATCTCTTTTAATTTCCCTTGAGTGACAGGGGGTTCAGTGTCTCTGTCGACCTGGACAGTGAATGGGCTGAATGGAAAAGTGGCAAAATCTTCTTCATCACCTCCAAAAATGGTATCGTTATCATCCCGACGAAGAGGTGATCTGGGTGGAGTGGAGTGACCAACAGTTACACCTGAAGCTCATGTCCTTGCATCAGATGCATTGACAGTCACTGGAGGTTCACAGTGATAGTAGTAGTGGTAGCAATGGATTCAGTGAATAATGGGGAGAATTGGGAAACAGAGGTTTGAGGTTACGAAAAACCCATGGTAGGACAGGGTGCAATGGAAATTAGAGTTGTAGTGGTGATAGGTGGTGAGGCGGAGTGAGGCCTTGGAAAAAATCATCTGATATCGAAACAGATGTTGGCATAGAAAACTATACTTTAGGGTTTGCTATTGGCAATTCTGAGACTGGAGGTGGCTGCAAAGACTCAATGGCTTCATCTTCTTCAATATGAACTTTCTCACCAGTACGAAGGCCATAAATGGTATCAGAGTACGAACCCTCATCTGCATTGGGTGTAGGCGTCCTTTGCTTGTGAGCAGCCTTCTTGACCTTTTTCTTTTTCGGAGTTTGGATTAGTTTAGAAGGACCGGCTTTCAAAGCTCACTTTTGTCCTCCCTTATTTGGTTTGTCGGCTTCTTTGATGATCGATCGCATCTCAATAGTTAATGGATGAAAGCTTGAGACTGGAATTTTTCTATATGATTCGAGGATCTTGCTTGTGGCAGGTACATCGTGAAACATGGCTTTAGGAATTGAGCCAACAAATGAGAACTTGGAATTGTCATTTAGAATGATGTTTGTTGTGTGAAAAGTCAAAATAGCAGCCATCAGATAGTCTTGCATTACTGGAACATGAAGTTTCACAATTGCCCGATGAACCACAATTGTCCACAAATGAGCACAAGAAATTTCATTGTGTCATGTTGTAGAATGAGTACTTTGGGCAAATTGAGCCCAAAAAACTGCGCCAAAATCAAGGTTTAGTCCTGTATAGACCCCATACATCAAGGTCATAAACAATTTGCTTGCACAATCTGAGCTTCTCACACGCTCAGAAAAAGTCTTAAAAACCAGGGTAAAAAGTCCATTCCATTGTGGAGGTAGATTGGGTTTTCTAAATTTGGATACGACAGTTAGGGTTTCCTTGTAACCCATTTGGTAAAACATCTCCAAGATGGCTGAGTTAGAGACGGATTCAGGATCAATCATATCGTATGGTTGAGCAAGTCCTAGCAGGGATTAAAATCGAGACTTGGTAATGGAGGTTTTCCTGTCGTGAACTTTGAAGGTGATTCTTTGTTCCTCCTTTTGATAGCAAGCAGTTCAGTAGGCTTTTGACACTAGAGACATGGGAACACTCTCTGTTTTAGTCAAAGCAATGACCACTGGAGAGTATTTCAAACATTCAACAATGGGAAGAAGAAAGCTATCATACTTGAATGGATCCAAATCGAGAATCATGTTTTAGTTTGCCTTGATGTTGAGAATCGAAGATTGTGCTTATTGTTCTTGAATGGAAGGCGTTTTTGAAGAGCCTGCCATTGATACTTATTGGAGAAGATGATGAACAGTAGAGACAAAATCATTTGAAATTTTTTGAACTCGTTTGACAGTGGTAAGGAATAATGAATCGTCGAAAACCCTTCATACCATTAACCATGAGAGAAAATATAGGGAAACAGTTGCGTTTTGAGTTCTGAAACGTCGTCTAAAAAGCCCGATTTGATAATTGTTACTCCAGAAAAGTGTGTCAGTCGGTGGAAAAGCAGGGGTTGTTTCAAATTTCAGGCGCCTAATTCAAATCTTATCCATTAAAATTGTCGCTTCATTTTTTCCCTTTCGCAACTACTTCAATATCCGTCTTTTGCAATGAATCCTGATAAGCCCTTTCGCATTTACTGTCATCAAATGTTCTACAAAACTGAAAATAATCATTAGGAGCACGAACCAGACTTGGGAAAATCATAAGGATCTTCCTGTGAGAGTGTACCAAAGATAAAGAAATAAATCAAATATATCCTATGGGAATCTAGTGATGTCTTATGAAGACATGATACTGATGGATCCCGGGCTTCGGAGTCAAGAGAGACTCTAAAGTGTCTGTGTGGTTTCCCGTAAGTATGATCAATTGTTTGTAGAGAAACAACGAAATACATCTTTTAATAAAGCAAATGAGGTGGCTTCATCTTCAACTAAGTTCGAAACTCAACATGAGTACGAACATTCGTACGAAGTACTTGTTAGACCAGTGTAGCTATAAGAATAAGTATGCTTAGGAATATTTTTCATTGACTAGAATAAATATTGAAATCTCAAGAAAAATAAAACTAGATCTATTGGGAAGAAACGTCTTAGGACTAGAACATTTCATTAAGACTAGCAAAATAAAAAGATATTTCTTGGTACAGACCACGAACGTGGATACTCGTTAATTCCTTGGTGAAAATCTAGATTAATTGTTCATCGTCAATTTGTAAAAATGTGTTGGATTTTGGGTTTCACTCAATTTGTGTTGATAACGAATTTAAGATCATAAATACAAAAGTTGTGTAACCATAAACCTCAGTGGTAATTTTTGAGAGTCTCAAGGGTTACATTGGTGAATGCAAAAGTGATGGAGAAGTAGTAGAAGGTGGCTTCAAAGAAATAGTGTACCTCTGCTATGCAAAATTGACCAAGAAGCGAACTCTTAACACAATGTGAGAAAAGTAAGGTAGCTTATGACTTATGTCAATAAACAGACTAATTTTGGAAGAAAAAATTGCTGCTATCGATTCATTAAGGCTTCAACATAGAGTCTTTGGGGCTTCGGACTACATGCACCAACATGCTTCTAGGGACGCTTAACTAGTGCATAGATTAAGAAGTTTATACCTGCTCCATCACTCGTAATTGAGATCACCAAGATGTGAATCTTCAATATTGACCAATTATCTAATATTTTAGGTTATTTGACTATAATAAATAAAAGAGAAAACATGTTTGTGTTTTGATTTTCTAAATATTAAATAAAAACAGAAAAAAATAAAATATTTTTTGATTTTGTTTTTCTGGAAAAAAACGAAAATAGTAATAAATAAGAAGAAACACATGAAGTATACAAATGATACATGAAATTCTGAACCTTCAAATGAAAAGTGGATTGCGGTCACTGCGAGCATTCGCACCAATTCGTAGTATAAAAAGTGGACTGCAAGTCACTACGAGCATTCACACCAATTCACAGTTACATAATTATAATGCGAAGGTAGTTTCAGAACAAATTCAACGTCTATCTTTCCTAGGCCTTGCAGATTTCGATTGAAGATCGGTTCAGGTAAGGCTTTCATGAAGATGTCTGCTAACTGATCAGCGGATCTTACAAAATGTATCTTGACATTACCATATTCCACATGATCTTTGATAAACTGATACCTCAGTGCTATATTTTTCGTCTTTGGATAATGCACTAGGTTGTAACAGATACGAATGGCGCTCTCAGAATCGCAATATAGGTGGATTCACTTAATGTTGATAAAAATAGTCATGATGTTGACTTTGAATCCAGATTACTTGTGAAGTGCAAGAGGCAAAGACTATGTACTCTGCTTTATCAGTTGAAAGGGAGACGTACGATTGCTTTTTGGATTGCCAACTTATGAGTTTCCCGTCAAGAAATTGACATCCTCCCGTTGTACTCTTTCGATCCAGACCACAACCCTTAATATCAACATATGAAAATACTTGCACGAAGAGACCCAAACTTGAAGGATACCAAATTCCTAGTGAAGATGTTCTCTTGAGATACCTGAAGATATTCTTAATAGAGGTCATGTGAGGTTCGCGAGGATTCGCTTGAAACTTGGCATAGTAGCAGAAGGAAAGCATGATGTCTGGACAATTAGTGGTCAAATACATCAATGGACCTATCATTTGACGATAGAGAGTTATGTCAACAGTTGGCTTGTCTAGAGATGGTGTTAGTTTCGTTCCGAATGCCATTGAAACCTTCAACTTTGAATCTCCCACCATTCCAAACATGGAGAGTAAATTCTTTGTGTAACCCTCCTAATTGATGAATATAACCTCTTGACTCTGCATTCTATACATCTCAAATTTAGCTCATCTCAAATTTAGTTTCCATCAACTTTCGGAACTCAGTTGATAAGCTGGCGTCAGTTGATCCGAAAATGATGTCATCAACATAAATTTGGACAATCATCAAGTGGTCATCGTCTTTCTTGTGAAAGAAGGTTGGGTCAACTGATCATTATTTAAATTTAGCCTGTTTTAAAAAACAAGTTAGAGTTTCGTACCAAGCTCTTGGAGCTTGCTTTAGACTCTAAATTGCCTTGTCCAGTATGTAACAGTGGTTCATATACTTTTCATTTATGAACCCTGGTGGTTGTTCCATGTA
Organism: Lactuca serriola; assembly: GCF_051521515.1. Taxonomy (NCBI): domain Eukaryota; kingdom Viridiplantae; phylum Streptophyta; class Magnoliopsida; order Asterales; family Asteraceae; genus Lactuca; species Lactuca serriola. The sequence goes on from NC_136412.1 coordinate 104,601,198, forward strand.
CACTTTTTCTTTTAGTTCCCCATTTAAAAATGCACACTTGACATTGTTGGATCCTGAAAGTGAACCTCCAGCAATCCTAACTCTAAGTGCCTATTCAGAATTGCATCTGTTTCAAAATAAAGAATGGTCCAGAAGTAAAGTGAAGAGTGGTCAGGAATCAGTCTGAACCTGGAGAGAAGAAGAGGAGAAACGTAAAGTGAAGGTATTCCGGAATGTATCATTTTGAAAGACAAATGTGAAATCACTTATTCCGAAAGAAATGTCTTGATTTATGATAAAAAAATGTCTCAATGCTAAGATAGATGATTTGCATAATTCTATTGACATGCTTGAAGCAGATATACGGATGACTCATAACTCTCGTCATCCATGGTCCAAAGCACTTGGCCTCGGAAGCGAGTTTCTGAAGCCAATTGTTCGTCCTTTGGAGGAGTTGCAAAATTTGACAATTATGGGAGAGGCTCCGAACATCAAACATTCGGACACCCCTGTTTCTCCCTTGTCACCTCTTCTTAAGAACAAAGACTATTTTGCTTCCTTAATTCCTGAGTTACAACCAATTGTTGTCAAGTGTCCCAATTCCATGCCTTTTCCGCCTCTGACAAACCTGGACCTGAATCAGACCACAAAATTTCATCATAGTGTCTCAAATTGTGTAGATTATGTTCCAAGACATAATCCTCGTAACAACTATGTTATTGAAGAAATCATTCTGGAGACAACTGAAACTGCTACCTCTAAGTTTGTATGGGTATCCTTAGATGATAAAGTGGAAACCTCCAGCCGTGTCTCCTCTGATTCTTATGAATCAGGATCTTTAGTTACCTCAAAAACCTAGCTGGTTCCCATTGATCCCGAATTTAGTTATCCTTCTGCAGGACAAACCAAAAAATATTTGTTTCGATCCAACAAAAAACCAATGCTTAATAGGAAGGATATTGCAGATCCCAAAATAGAAGCTCAAAATGCTCACAAAAAGGAAGTTAAGTCTAGACAAAATACCAAATTCCTTGAGAACTCAAAAATGAGTGTGTGACAACCCGAAATTTCTATTTGTACAAACCCTGCATTGAATTAAAGTTAGATTCATTTCTGTTAACTTTTGACTCCGTTTAGAGTCCGTTTGGGTGACTTAATATTAATTGTTGAAGCGAACAAATAACAGGAAGTATTTTTCTTGGATTATGGTGTAACAATAAAACATTAAACACCTTAATATGGTGTTTATGACCAAACTTGGCGACTTTGGGCCGCAAACTCCATTTGGCCGTGAACTCATGCTTAAAGCATGAGTTTACTCCTTTCCTCCCTCACTTCTCACTTCCAAGCACAAGAACACCCAACATTCTCTCTCAAGTATCTTAACGTCTTCCTTCCAATCATCCAAAAATGTAAGTGTTTCTTCTCTTGATTTGTTGTTATAACACTTCATCTAGTAGTTATACATGATTTCATCCATGAAATCTTCTCTTTTTCTTAGATCTTCAAGTGTTCTTCAAATCACCAAGAACACACGCTAGTGTTCTTTGACCTTAAAAGCTCTTACAAGCTTCCTATAAGTAAGTACACTCCTTTTAACTAGTTATATACATAGATTACTTGTTAAACCATTGGAAAACACTAAGAATGCCCAAGAACATATGGGTTTACGGCCAAGGCAATCTCCTTGGGCTGTAAACACCATAAGGTGGTGCATATGTGCCACCACTACTTCCTAAGGCTTGGATATTTGACTAGAACCCTTCATAATTGAGCTATAGACCTTAAAATACAAAATGGTAGGAGTTACCATGGGTTTACGGCCGTAAACCCACTAGGGCCTTAAACTCTAGGCCGAAACTCCATGGGAGTTGGTCCTTGGGCCGTAAACTTTAAAGCAATGCCTTACACCCCTTTAATACAACCCTAAGATCTTATAACACTTGACTCAAAGTGTTTTCCATGTTCTGGGGTGTTCATACTTGCTTAATTGTGGTTATAATCACTAATTAGATGCATATATATATATATATATATATATATATATATATATATATGTCTTTATATGTTAAATAGGACCATTGTGTGTGTTCAAGGTGATTTCATACCCCTTAATCAACCGTTTAAATGCTTTTAAATGCTTTTATGGGGGGGGGGAGTAGAAGTTGGATATCATAGTTATTATATCAATCACATTTGATTAATAACTATCAAACCATGGATTTACTATGCTTTTAAACTGTTTTATCAATCAAATTACTTCAAACTATTGACATCTTCAACTCTTTACCAAACTCACTTTTGTATATAAGATCTTTCCTTTTACAACTTCTAAACATATATATTGTTGTTCAAAACCATGTCTATGTTGGATTAGTGTCTAAGTCCATAACTATTTTGGTATGTACTTGACCCGATGGTGCATGGTCCTTTTGGGTTGCCTTCACCAAAGCAACTTGATAGGATGAATTATGGAGAGAAAGGATTAAATATGATTTATTAATATATTATGAGAATAATATATTAAAGGAGAAATCATATTGTTTAATTAATATTAGTCAAGAATTAATAAGAATTAAGTTTGTGGCTAAAAGAGATTAATTAAACTTAAGGGACTGGAATTGTAATTATAAGATAATTGTAATGGGGCTATGGATTACCTTATAATATAAGGTTGGACGAATTCTATGGGGAAACCCATTAGAAATTGTCCAAGGCTTATTAAAAAGGGGTTCATGGGTTGCTTAGGGCCTAAGCATCGAAATTAGGGTTTCCTTGTTAGATAACCCTAATAGCCTCACTATTTAAAAAACTCTTAATCCCTAAAAACGTGGTGAACTTGTTCTCTAGGGTTTCCACACGTTTTGGGGAGCCTCCTTCTCTTCTCTTCTTCGTCCTCTAGCTCTTGGTGTTTGTGAACCATTAGAGGAGTGACATTTGTGACTCTAAGCTTTCTAAATTCAATACAAGAAGGATTTGAGATTGTTATTACTACATAACAATCAAGGTATGATCTAAACCCTAATTCATATGTTATATTGATTATCATATACTAGATCTAGGGTTTATAGTCTTGGATGAATTGCATGTACAATAGAGAAACCTAGATCCAAGCATTAGGGTTTGTATGAGCACATAAGATGTTCTTATAGCTAAAACCCATCAGTGGTATTAGAGCCTTGATGGGTTTCTATTGTATTGATGCCTAGTGTGTTTGTTCAAGTTGCAAAAATGTTTTTTGAGCTCCCTGCCTGATGAACTCGGCGAGTACCACAGTGTACTCGGCGAGTAGGCCTCAACTAGGCGAGTCCAGTGTGGTACTCGGCGAGTTCGAGCGTCAGATGGAGCTATTTTTAGGATTTCTTGCTGTTTTACTCATGGATACTTGCCTTATTTGTTTTAGATCATTAAAATCCGATTTTATACATATTTATGAGTATATCCTTGTTTAAACAAAAGATAGTTAGATAATAACTTCCTTATATGATAAAGTTTGATTATTTGTATTAATTGGGTAACTTACTTTGGAAGAAATTGAAATTAGGTCAAATATAGATAACGATAAAATAAATTGTTTAATTTATATTATTTGTTATTTGATCCTTGTGTTATGAAAAGTTTCAATTTTTTCCCTTAAGGTTTTATAGTTTAAATTTGAACTGAAAAGTTTTGTTTTGTAATTTAAATAGTTGAAACCCTAATGTTTTGAAAAAGGTTTCAAAACTTGCCCTCAAGTTTTGGAATTTAAATTTTGATTGAAAAGTTTGATTTTGAAATATTTAAATTCTAAACCCTAATGTTTTGAAATGTTTCAAAACTTGCCCTCAAGTTTTGGAATTTAAAAGTTTATTAAAAGTTTAATTTAGGAATGTTCAATTCTGAAACCCTAGTATTGTTTTGAAAAGTTCAAATCACACCCTTATGGTTTTATTAATTAATTGAAGTGTATAATTAAAAGAGATTTAGTAAATCCATAAAGTTTTGGTGTACAATTTAATTAAATTAAAAGTATAATTATTAAATTAGACCACCTAGTATTTTAAAAGTGTAAAATACACCCAATACTATATATAACATTAAAAGTCTAACATTATATATATGTATAAGTAAAAGTCAGTCTTACAGTTAGTAGGCCTCATTCATGAAGCTGGTCTATAAGGGGTGTTTAAAGAAATTGCCTATAAAATGGCGATTGAATGGGTATCCACTCTTACCCACCGCAGTCTTGACTAGTGGAGGGTTGTTAGCCGAACGGGTAGGATAGGACAAAAACTTTCCATTATAAGTATAATGAAGTACAAAAGTAACTAAATGTTTTACAAATTCCCAATCTTAGTTACTTTAGGAAAAAGTGAATTGATGCAATTCCATGAAATTACACTTTGTGCCCTTGCAAAGACGTTATTGGAGCGTGTGTGGTTAACCGGCACACTAAATGGTTCTAAGCAAAGGTAGCAATGGATGACTCAATGTTTGTCATAGTTCAATGGAGCGTGTGTGGTTTACCGGCACATCGAATAGGTGACTGTAACATGTGGGGGCACCATGTAGATTTGCATGGTTATTCACACCCGCTTTGTGATCCTTGGCATCCCAGTCACAAACTAGAGGGGCATATCGAGATTTAAACATGTCATTGAAAAGTTCAATGAATCTCAAAGGATCTAGGAGTTTTCAATACTTTTAAGACTTAATCTGTTTTTCATTTTTCATGGTAGAAAATTAGTGAATCGTCATTCACTTACCTTCAAATGTTCTGTAATTTGGGTTACGACATCCCTCTCCTGAGTTGTGGAATATTGTGTTCGGTCCTAACCTTAATATCTCATTTGGGTGATCTATTAAGGACTCAATCGATCAACTAACTTGAATTTATTTTCTCCCGTTTTGTAGATGTCAAAGTATGACAATCATGTTCTTCTAAAATTTCAAGGAAAAGGTGATCCTGCTGAAATTAAGCTATTCCGCTATTCGAGTAATGAATAAAAGTGGACTAGTTTGATTTCACTTCCTCCTCATCCTCCTCCAATTATTCTCCCTAACCCACAAGATCGAAGAATTGAAAGGTTCAATGTCACTAAATCCCTATTGGAAATGAAACATGAAGATGGTAAACCCGTGTGTGCCCACGTTCTAGGAATGAAATCACACATCGATAGGTTGATTATGTTGGGTGCGTCATTCCCTGATAAGTTGGCTGTAGACTGGGTTCTGCAGTCACCCCCTGAATAATATAATGAGTTCAAAAGAAAGTATTATATGATGGATCATGATGCAAACTTCATTGACCTAACTTACATGCTCATTGCTGCTGAATCAAAAATGATTTGGCAAAGAAATGGAGCATATTTGTTGGGAAAGTCAACCAACCATGCTTTCGAGGACGTTCTAGGAGAACCCACCTGCGTTTGCTGCCAAGAGAAAGGGCGTTGGATACAAGTCTGCCCTAAGAGCCTGAAGAGTCCAGAAGATGGGAGAGTCAAAGAGTATGGTTGTGCTTCAGGTAAAATCCACTATCTAACTCCATTAAGTTCCTATTCAGTGATTCTTAATACATAATGTGATAAGATTTCATTTGAATGTTTTGCAGGATCAGTGAAAAGAAAGGAAGCCTGATGGAAAAGCAAGATGAGTCTAATCTCAAAGAAATGGATCTCGATCGCCTGGACTTGAAGATTAGATTTTGAGCTTAGAAAGTTATGATAGAGTTGTTAGGAATATTTGATTACATAGTCTTTCAGTTGATTTTGCATTGTAAGGACAAATGTTTTCCGCTGCTTTTATGAATAAAATAAATTTTGTTTGACGTATTTATTTATTTATTTATTTCCTTGCAATGAAATCGTTTTGAAAAATTGATGTTTGCATATTTCTACAACGAATGGATGTGATTCTTAATTATGTTATTTATGGAAAGGTCAAGAATTTACCAAATAGGGAAAGTTTCTCATCGCCCAAGTTTCAATTGGACAGAAACTAGGAATTATGCAACTTGGTTGCACGATGAATGAGAAATTCCATATTTGGAAATTAGACTAATTCGCTGACAAAGTGTCAAGTGAAGGACTAGGAGATCGAGTACACAAAGTTGTGTGTTGATCAAGTCCACCACAAGAGTAACAAAGATATTCATCATGATATACCAAAGTTTAGTAAATATGATTATACTTATAAGATTAAGTGCAATTCTGAATTGATTGAAAGTGTTTAAATCAATAGCAGAACGAATAAGAAGAATCAAGTAGGTAGACAGATAAAAGTTTCTCTATTCTAAGAAGAAGGGAGAGTACCTTTTATTATGTTTTATGATAGGTCTTAATGATTAAGAACCATATCTCAATTGATTCTCTAAGTGAGTCTTAGTATGTCTAAGAAGAGGAATCGAGATTTAAAGAAATGGTTAAATCAAGAAGCCAATCATACTTCGTTTCCAACACAAGTATTAGAGTTAAGATTGTGACATTGAGTGACAAGTATTAGGAAGGTTGATATCATTAATCAAATGTGGAAAGTTGTGATGTCTTGAATAAGACAAAAACCAACTAGGACCAATTTTATGAAGTGTTTTGTCTTGATAAAAACTACACTAACTCTTGAATATTCGTTTGTCAAGAAATGTTCATTGACAAAAGAATCTTATATGTCAAGGAGCCAGTGGGAGTCTTAATGGTCTTAAAAAGTTTCAAGAACTAATCAAGAATAAACCTTATCGATCATCACTAGCACACAAGTTGAGGTTTTGACATTATCTTGTTTCTGTGCCGGTCCAGTTGAGTTAATTATGCATGTGATCCCTATGAGTTCTCATTTGAATGCATAAAAGGCAAGGACCTTGATCAATGAAAATTACATTGATAGGAAAGGGTGAGCTCCTTAACTACTTGGAAGACATGATGGGCAGTCGTGTTACCATGAGGCAAGAAATCAAGATTGAGAAGGTTCAGTCCATATGAGTTTGAATTTGTCATAAACTTTGGTTTTAACAAATTCACATGGATAGGAACATATACACCATTAAAATCGAAGTGTCATAAGATTTCCTCCTTCATTCAAAATGACTGTGAGGAAATGCTTTCACTAAGAAAGATTTTAAGAAGATAGTGATTGTGATAATTGGATTCTCAAATTCGATTATGGTTACGGTATCCCTTTCCATGATTCGAATTGTGAGATTTGGCAATTAGTCTTAATTGTTTAAGACACACATATGAGCTATCTAAGGAAAAGTTGTATAAGTTTAGGATGCCTTGATAACAGATTATCAAAGCATTGAGTACTAGAAGAACTTAAAGAAATTCAATAGGCATTGTTTTTCTGAAAGTTAAGCTGTTTCTGAATACGTGTCAAAGCTAGTGGGAGCATAAGTGTTATGTTTATAATAATCATCATGATAGCGGGAGCATAAATGTTATGATTGTATGATTATTAAGGAAAGTATTGCAAGTTAGCAATATTAATTATAGAAAACAAGAGTCATACTCTGCAAAGTTGTAAGGATGTAAAGTTGTTTTGCTATAATTAAGGGAGAGAATATTATGCTTCATTTCAAATCTAAAAGCTTAGGTTGTGGAATGTTAATAAATTTAGTCAAGGATACATAGCACGTTCTTAAATTTCGATTATGATTACGGCATTCCTCTTTATATTTCGAATTGTGAGAACGTAGCACATAAAAATATCATGGCAGAAGATTGATAAAGTATCAAATCTTTATGTAAGACATTATGCATCGTGTACCATACGCTTCGGGTATAGGATCGATTGTAAATGCTATAATATTTGACCATTCTAAAATTTCCCAAATGTCTAGAACATTTAGAGGGAAAACGACAAGAATTGGTTTTGACTAAGATAATTAAACAACTATCAAAGGACAATCCAGGGTTCGCCGAGGATTGGTCGCTTGTGAGTAGTTGGAAGTATGATATTGGATGGACCATATCGACTTTATTATGAATAGATAAGATTCTATTAAGAATGAGTTGTCATATGGAAAATATGGAAATGTTTCCATATTGGGAGTTGGATATTGAGAATCAATGTCTATATTAGAAACTTTTATGCATAAGGATGTTCAAAGGAATGTACTTTGAGTGAAAGACATCACATCTGTGGAATTGTCTTGTAACAATCCCCGATAGAGGACTTTGTAATTTCGTTGGCAATAGTCATTGTGACTTTTGTGCTATGACATTACGAAAGGATCATTGCATAAAATGTTAGAATCTAGCATATTCTATAAGTGGCAAGAATTTGATATTCTTTCACTTATGGAAAGGATTAGGAGTTGTGAAATGATTATGATTGGAAATGTGTTCATTTGATCTATTTCACAAAGCAAGAACCATATGTAAACATTGTGTACATGCTAAGAGCATGGGACAAGTGTGGTAAGTAATTCAAGTAAGAAGTTGATTACCCGAAACGACAAATAATGAGTAATCGATATGGTGATAAATAAAAGGTGTTTTATTTATACTCAAAGGTTGAGGCCATATGGGTTTAGTATTCATCTTGTGTTTCACTTTGCATGTTTTGACTTCCTGAATAATTTAATTGGTTAAGAACAGTCAAATTATTCGAACGGGCCACAATTGTTCATATGTTGGAAGTAGGTATGAATGAAGACTGTCGTGAATTGGTGTGTGGATTGTCTAAAGAGCATTAGACATAAGCAAATGTTTGCTGCAACGTTCATGAGTGCTTATGAATATGATTTGAGCATTGGATTAAACCCACGCTCACTTGGATCAATTCATGGATTTCATCACGAGTGATTGGTGAGACGATAACATCTTATATTCTTGAAACTGAGGTGTGTGAGTTGTATCTTGCGAGTCGGTTGCACATTGACAATATGTAAACGCACCAGTAACTTGGTGTTATAAAACATATTGTTGTGTGTGATTTGGTGAGTGAGTGCAAGCGAGCATTGAGTCAAAGTTTATCCGTTCCTTTTATCCAAAGTAGGATAAAAGTGATATCTGTGGGCCCCTCGATGATTTAGTGATGGCACCTAAGCGCTTGGCCAAGCCGGGACTAAATTGATGTGTTCAATTGTAGTCTGTTGTCAGTCGTCATAAATCTGAATTCAGGAAACAACACATAGACAGAGAGAATGATTTAGATCCATGTTTCAGTCTATACGATATCTAGATTGGAGGAATATATGATCCCTTATCTAAATGACACGCGTATCTGATAAAATCAGAGTTGACAGCGGATTTAGAAAGCTACGATTGTAGATCAAGATCTGAAGTCATATGCGGAATAGTTATTAGACTTATCCAAGTCGGAGACTCTTGGATTAGTGTCTAAGTCCATAACTATTTTGGTATGTACTTGACCCAATGGTGCATGGTCCTTTTGGGTTGCCTTCACCAAAGCAACTTGATAGGATGAATTATGGAGAGAAAGGATTAAATATGATTTATTAATATATTATGAGAATCATATATTAAAGGAGAAATCATATTGTTTAATTAATATTAATCAAGAATTAATAAGAATTAAGTTTGTAGCTAAAAGAGATTAATTAAACTTAAGGGACTGGAATTATAATTATAAGATAATTGCAATTGGGCTATCGATTACCTTATAATATAAGGTTGGACGAATTCTATGGGGAAACCCATTAGAAATTGTCCAAGGCTTATTAAAAAGGGGTTCATGGGTTGCTTAGGGCCTAAGCATCCAAATTAAGGTTTCCTTGTTAGATAACCCTAATAGCCTCACTATTTAAAAAACTCTTAAGCCCCAAAAACGTGGTGAAGTTGTTCTCTAGGGTTTCCATAGATTTTGGGCAGCCTCCTTCTCTTCTCTTCTTCATCCTCTTGCTCTTGGTGTTTGTGAACCATTAGAAGAGTGACATTTGTGACTCTAAGCTTTCTAAAGTCAATACACGAAGGATTTGAGATTGTTATTACTACATAACAATCATGGTATGATCTAAACCCTAATTCATATGTTATATTGATTATCATATACTAGATCTAGGGTTTATAGTCTTAGATGAATTGCATGTACAATAGAGAAACCTAGATCCAAGAATTAGGGTTTGTATGAGCACATAGGATGTTCTTATAGCTAAAACCCATCAGTCTAATACATATATAGTTATATAAATAAGGTTTGAAGGAGTTAGGACTGATAACTCACTTTATTTCCTGTTCCTTGTTTGGTTGTGGAGTTAGAGTATCATGTTATTTTTCTGAGTGTCATTTGATCCTTAGTTACATGTTATGTATATATGTATAGATAGAAAGGCTTTTCTCTCAGTTCGATGCATTCAGTCATACAAACAATTGTTTTAGTAAACCATAATAGGTATAGTGTGGGATAATACTATTCATTACTTCTAAGTTCAAATAGGCATATAAAGAGTCAGTTCATTCATGAGTCAATACTTACTATTATGAGAAACATTACATATACATCTACAAGTAAACAGAAGGATCATACAACAACATAAAAATTAGAATATGAGATTTACTTCTACATGACATGGATTACACCGTTGTCATGTTGGTAACCATAGTCTCCTGGAGGGAGAGCGTGCATTGTATGTATAGATATATATGGGACAGACGATCCCGCACCCCGACTGTTAGCTACAGTCCCCGGCCGACCAAGCCAAGGGGTGACAAATGTCATATTTGTTTGGACGTCTTTCATCGTCGTGTATTACAGCCGTCAATCAGTATGGTTACAAATCTCACATTATCTTATAATTCATTGGCTTTAACATAAGTAATACTACGAAAGTTTTCACTTACAAAACTACAATTCTATAAAGTTTTCCATAATACATTTACTTTTAAACATTTTCCCACTTAACGATAATGTATAACCTATGTTTTGTTAGCAATAGTGGGACTTGGGAAAATACATACTTTTACAAACAAACAAACTGAACGTTAGGGTCTTGGTAAAAGACTACAATTTAGTAGAAAATATGGGATTTTTTGGGAAGATACGAATATTGTACAAACGGTTTACAAACATTTACATCAAGTACTTTACTACAAGAAAACACTTACAAACTTATATGTTCAAACATTTACAAACATTTTCATACAATCAATGACACTAAAAATACTTATGAACTCACCAGCATTTTATGCTGATACTCTCTTTCAAAATAACTTGTACTCTCAGGGAACCAGTCTGACAGGTACACCCATGCAGCTTTTGAAGGACAGAGTGGATATCAAGACTCTTCTTTATTTTTTATTGTACATTTTTGGTTTCATTTAAACTTTACAAAGGAACACACATGTATTTAACTATTTGATGGGTTTTGGTCATAAGACATCCTATGTGCTCATACAAACCCTAAAGCTCGGATCTAGGTTTCTCTATTGTACATACTTTGAATCCAAGACTATATACCCTAATTCTAGCATATGGAAATCAGAATTCACATGTAATTAGGTTTAAGAACATACCTTGATTGTTATATAGTAATAACAATCCAATTCCTCCTTGAATTGACCTTGGAAAGCTGAGAGTCACAAGTGTCACTCCTCTAATGGCTTACAAACACCATAAGCAAGTGGAGAAGGTATAAGGAGAGAGGAGGGAGGTAGGAATTCGTCCTTAGGACCTCTTGGGAAGGGTTAGACGAATTCCTAAGCCCTAGGGGGTTTATATAGGTGTAAAGATAGAGTTTCAATCATTATCCTTATCTAGTTGCTTATCCACCAAGCAACCCATAAGATAATCCTTGAATCCTTATCATAGACGAATTCTAAGTGATTATCACTTCAAATTCGTCCACCATATATATAAGATAATTCTTACCTTATTTTGTAACTATCACATAATTACAATTCAGCCCCTCTAGTTTAATTAATTACACTTGATCACAAAATTAATTCTTAATTAATTATTGACCAATATTAATTAAACAAATATGATTTCTCCTTTAATATATTATTCTTATAACATATTAATAAATCATAATAACCTCTTTCTCTTTATTTATTTCTCCAATCAAGTTGCTTTGGTGAAGGCAACCCAAAAGGACCATGCACCATCGGGTCAAGTACATACCAAAATAGTTATGGACTTAGACACTAATCCAACAGTCTCCCACTTGGATAAGTCTAACAACTATTCTGCGTATGACTTCGGATCCCGATTTGCAATCGTAGCTTTCCAAAGCCGCTGTCAACTCTGATCATATTAAATACGCGTGTCCTTAGATAAGGGATCACATATTCCTCCATTCTAAATATCATATGATTTCAAATCATTCTCTTTGTACTATATCTCGATTTCCGATTTATGACGACTGACTAATTGAACAAATCAAATTAGCCCTAGCCCGGCCGAGCATTTATGTTTGTCATCACTAAACCATCGAGGGGCCCAAAGATATCGTTTTTATCCTACCTTGGATAAAAGGAACAGATAAACTTTGATACAATGCTTGCTTACACTCACTAACCAAATCACACACAACAATATGATTTATAACACCAAGTTACTAGTGCGTTCACATATTATCAATGTGCAACCGATTCGCAAGATACAACTCACACATCTCGGTTTCAAGAATATAAGATGTTATCGTCTCACCAATCACTCGTGATACAATTCATGGAGTGATCCAAGTGAGCGTGCGTTTGATCCAATGCTCAAATCATATTCATAAGCACTCATGAACGTTGCAGCAAACATTTGCTTATGTCTAATGCTCTCTAGACAATCCACACATCAATTCACGACAGTCTTCATTCATATCTACTTCCAACATATGAACAACTGTGGCCCGTTCGAATAATTCGATTATTCTTAATAAACTCAATTATTCTGGAAGTCAAAACATGCAAATGTGAAACACAAGAATAATACTAATCCCATATGGCCTCAAACCTTTGAGTATAAATAAAACGCCTTTTATTTATCACCATATTGATTACTCATTATTTGTCGTTTCGGGTAATCAACTTCTTACTTGAATTACTACACTTGTCCCATGCTCCTAGCATGCACACAATGTTTACCTATGGTTCTTACTTTGTGAAATAGACAAAATTGAGCACATTCCCAATCATTCTCATTTCACAACTCCAAATCCTTTTTCCATAAGTTAAAGAATATCAAATTCTTGTTACTTACAGAATATGCTACATTCTAACATTCTACGCAACTGTCTTTTCGTAATGTCACTGCACCAAAGTCACAAAGACTATTGCCAATGATATTACAAAGTCCTCTATCGGAAATTGTTACAAGACAATTCCATAGTCGTGATGTCTCTCACTCAAAGTACATTCTTTGAACATCCTTTTGCATAGAAGTTTCTAATCTAGTCATAGATTTCTCAATATTCAATTCCCAATATGGACACACTTCCATATTTTCCATGTGACAATTCATTCTTAATAGTATCTTATCTATTCTTAATGATGTCGATACGGTCCATCCAATAAGGAAACATTTCCATATTTTTCAATACTATACTTCCAACTACTCACAAGCGACCAATCCTCGTCGAACTTTGGATTGTCCTTTGATAGTTGTTTAATTGTTTTAGTCAAAACCAATTCTAGTCCTTTTTCCCTCTAAATGCACTAGACATTTGGAAAATTTTAGAATGGTCAAACATTAAAGCATTTGCAATCGATCCTATACCCGAGGCGTATGGGACACGACGCATAATGTTTTATTTGCTATGTTCTCAAAATTCGAATTGTGAAGAGGAATGCTGTAATCATAATCGAAATTTTAAGAACACACTATGTACCCTTGACTAAGTTTATTAACATTTCTCAACCTAATCCTTTAGATTTGAAATGAAGCATAATATTCTCTCCCTTAATTATAACAAAACAACCTTTCAACTCTTACAACTTTGCAAAATATGACTCTTGTTTTCTATAATTAATATTGCTAACCTTGCAATACTTTCCTTAATCATCATACAATCATAACATTTATGCTCCCACTATCATGATGATTATTATAAAACATAACACTTATGCTCCCACTAGCTTCGACATGTATTCATAAACATCTTAACTTTCAGAAAAACAATACCTATTGAATTTTCTTAAGTTCATGTTTCTAATACTTAGTGCTTTGATAATCTTTTATCAAGGCTTCTTGAACTTATACACCTTTGCCTTAGATAGTTCATGTGTGTGTAAACAATTGCCAAACCTCACAATTCAAATTATGGAAAGGGATACCGTAACCATGATTGAATTTGAGAATGCAATTTTACAATTACTATCTTCTTAAAATCTTTCTTAGTGAAAGCATTTCCTCACAATCATTTTCATGAAGGAGGAAATCTTATGACACTTAGATTTGAGCGGTGTATGTGTTCTTATCCATGTGAATTTGTTAAGACCAAAGTTTACAACAAATTCAAACTCATATGGACGGAACTTTCTTAATCTTGATTTCTTGCCTTATGGTAGCACAGCTGCCCACCATGTCTTCCAAGTAGTTAAGCAGCTCACCCTTTCCTATTAATGTACCTTTCATTGATTAAGGTGCTTTGCCTTTTATGCGTTCAAAATGATAACTCATAGAACTTACATGCATAATTAAGTCGATTGGATTGGCATAGAAACCAAATAATGTTATCACGATAGGTTGTAAACCTCAACTCGCGTGCTAGTGATGATCGATAAGGTTTATTTAATTTGTTCTTGAAATTTTTCAAGACCATTAGGGCTCCCACTAACTCCTTGACATATAAGATTCTTTTGTCAATAAACATTTCTTGACAAACAAATATTCAAGAGTTAATGTAGCTTTTATCAAAAACACTTCATAAATTGGTCCTAGTTGGTCTTTGTCTTATCCAAGACATCACAACTTACCACATTTAATGAATGTTATAAACCTTCTTAATGCTTTTTCACTCAATGTCACAATCTTAACTTTAAGACTTGTTTTGGAACGAAGTATGATTGACTTTTTTGATTTAACCATTTCTTCAATTCTTGATTCCTCTTCTTCAACATACAATTGTACTTAGAGGATCAATTGAAATATGGTTCTTAATCATTAAGACCTATCATAAAGCATAAAGCTACTCTCCCTTCTTCTTAGAACGGAGAAACTTTTATCTTTCTGCTTACTTGATTCTTCTTATTCGTTCTACTATTGATTTAAACCTTTTCAATCAATTTAGAATCACACTTAATCTTATAAGTATAATCATATTTACTAAAATTTTAGTAAATCATGACGAACATCTTTGTTACTCTTATGGTGGACTTTGATCAACACGCAACTATGTGTGCTTGATCTCCTAGTCCTTCACTTGACTCTTTGTCAATGAATTAGTCTAATTTCCAAATACGAAATTTCTCATTCATCGTGCATCCACGTTGCATGATTCCAAGTTTCTGTCCAATTGAAACTTGGGCGATGAGAAACTCTCCCTATTTGGTAAATTCTCGACTTTCCATAATAAGAACCAAATCCATTATTGCTAATAATAGAAACATTTTAACATCAATTTTTTTATACACCCCATTGTAAGGATAAATAAATAAAATTTAAAATCAAAATTTATTTTATTGCGGAAAAATTTGTCCTTACAATGCAACTCATTGAAAAACTTATGCTAATACATCTTTCTTAGCAATCTAATTCTAACTCTAAGTAGTAGCTCAAGAATCTAATCTTCGAGAAACGCGATCAAAATCCATTCTTTCACGGTTAGATTCTGCTCACTTCTTCCCTTAAGCTTCCTTTCTTTTCTTCGATCCATCAATTGTAATCTTATCACATTATGTATTCAGAATTTAGAATGAAGCTTAAAAGAGTTAGTCAATGGATTTTACCTAAATTAGAGCCATACGTTTCGACTCTCCCATCTCTTAGATCTCTTAGGTAAATAGGGCAGCTTCATCTCCAATGCCCCTTCTCTTGGCAATAAAAGCAAATCGACTCTTTTGGAACTACTTCAGACATCGCCTTTCTCTTATGATCAAACTTTTCGATCATAGCATGTCTTTCGTTGCCATTGTCTATATCCATATAGGTCTTGAAGGCAGATTCACCAATCAACTTTGCTTTTTCTATTGCGCCAAACCATTGCTGATTCAGCAGCAATAAGCATATAGGTGAGATCTATAAGGGTCACGTCGCGGTTCATCATATAGTACTCTCTTACGAACTCACTATATGAGTTAGGAAGTGACTGAAGAACCCAATCAACAGCCATTTCCTCACAGACAACGGATCCCAATATTCTTAACATATCAATGTGTGACTTCATCCCTAGGACGTGTGCACACACGAACTTTCCTTCTTTATGTTTACTTGCCAAAAGGGCTTGAGTGATCTTGAACTTTTCAAGCTTTTGAACTTGTGGGTTAGGGAGAATAATTGGAGGAGGAGGAGGAAGTGAAGTATGATTTCTTGTTCCTTGATCGAATCGTGGAATACCATCTTCATGTGGAATGCTTGTTCCACGGGATTTGGGAAGACCATAGTTGTCGAACTTTGACATCTACAAAACGGGAGAAAAACATATTCAAGTTAGTTGATTGAGTGAGTCCTTAGTAAATCACCCAAATGAGATACTAAGGCTAGGACCCAACACAATATTCTACAACTCGGGAGAGGGATGCCGTAACCCTAATTGCAGAATATTTGAAGGTAAGTGAATGACGATTCACTAATTTCCACCACGAAAAAACGAAAAAGAATTTAAGCTTTAAATCTATGAAAACTCCTAGATCTTTTGAGATTCATTGAACATTTCAATGGCATGTTTAAATCTCGATGTGCCCCTCTTGTTTGTGACTGGGATGCCGAGGATCACAAACCGGGTGTGAATAACCATGCAAACTTACATGGTGCCCTCACATGTTACAGTCACCTATTCGATGTGCCGGTAAACCACACACGCTCCACCGAACTATGACAAACATTGAGTCACCCTTTGCTACCTTTGCTTAGAACCATTTAGTGTGCCGGTAAACCACACACGCTCCACTAACGTCTTCGCAAGGGCACAAAGTGTAATTTCATGGAATCGCATCAATTCACTTTTGCCTAAGTAACTAAGATTGGGAATTTTATGAAAACATTTAGTTACTTTTATATTTCATTATACTTATAATGGAAGGTTTCGTCCTATCCTACACGTTCGGCTAACGACCCTCCACTAGTCAAGAGTGCGGTGGGTAAGAGTGGATACTCATTCAATCGCCATTTTATAGGCAATTTCCTTAAACACCCCTTATAGACCAGCTTCGTGAATGAGGCCTACTAACGGTAAGACTGAATTTTACTCATATATATAATGTTAGACTTTTAATGTTATATATAGTATAGGGTGCATTTTATACTTTTAAAATACTAGGTGGTCCAATTTAACAATTATACCTTTAATTCAATTAAATTGTAAACCTAAACTTTTATGGATTTATTAAATCTCTTTTAATTATACACCTTAATTAATTAATAAAACCATAAGGGTGTGATTTGAACTTTTTTCAAAACAATACTAGAGTTTTAGAATTTAACATTCCTAATTAAACTTTTAATCAACTTTTAAATTCCAAAACTTGAGGGCAAGTTTTGAAACATTTCAACACATTAGGGTTTAGAATTTAAATATGCATCAAAATTAAACTATTTAATCAAAATTTAAATTCCAAAACTTGAGGGAAAGTTTTGAAACCTTTTTCAAAACATTAGGGTTTCAACTATTTAAATTGCAAAACTTTTGGGATTCAAATTTAAACTATAAAACCTAAAGGGCCAAATATGAATCTTTTCACAACAACAAGGATCAAATAACAAATAATTCAAATTAACATTTAATCACATAATTATCCATATTTGATGATTTCTTGCAAAATAATTTATCAATTTACTTAAAATAATTAATCAATTATCTTATAAGGAAACAATTATCTTATTAATTGATAAATATCTTCAATTAGATTAAAAATATAGTCAAATATATCATATAATCGGATTAATATTAATCTAACATGATAAGGTAATTATCCCAATGCAAAAACAGCAAGAAATCCCGAGATAAGCACTATCTGACGCACCGACTCGCCGAGTCACCCTCTGGAACTCGTCGAGTAGGGCTGACTCGCCGAGTCCAAGAGTGACTCGCCGAGTCAGGTCGAACAGTGAGGCCAAAACACGATTTTCAGTTACATCAAGCATCATTACAATAGAAACCAATCATGGCTCTGATACCACTGATGGGTTTTGGTCATAAGACATCCTATGTGCTCATACAAACCCTAAAGCTCGGATCTAGGTTTCTCTATTGTACATACTTTGAATCCAAGACTATATACCCTAATTCTAGCATATGGAAATCAGAATTCACATGTAATTAGGTTTAAGAACATACCTTGATTGTTATATAGTAACAACAATCCAATTCCTCCTTGAATTGACCTTGGAAAGCTGAGAGTCACAAGTGTCACTCCTCTAATGGCTTACAAACACCATAAGCAAGTGGAGAAGGTATAAGGAGAGAGGAGGGAGGTAGGAATTCGTCCTTAGGACCTCTTGGGAAGGGTTAGACGAATTCCTAAGCCCTAGGGGGTTTATATAGGTGTAAAGATAGAGTTTCAATCATTATCCTTATCTAGTTGCTTATCCACCAAGCAACCCATAAGATAATCCTTGAATCCTTATCATAGACGAATTCTAAGTGATTATCACTTCAAATTCGTCCAGCATATATATAAGATAATTCTTACCTTATTTTGTAACTATCACATAATTACAATTCAGCCCCTCTAGTTTAATTAATTACACTTGATCACAAAATTAATTCTTAATTAATTATTGACCAATATTAATTAAACAAATATGATTTCTCCTTTAATATATTATTCTTATAACATATTAATAAATCATAATAACCTCTCTCTCTTTATTTATTTCTCCAATCAAGTTGATTTGGTGAAGGCAATCCAAAAGGACCATGCACCATCGGGTCAAGTACATACCAAAATAGTTATGGACTTAGACACTAATCCAACACTATTATAGTAATGCAATGGATGTTGTTGCTTGTTTTAGTATTATGCATTGTTATGATACTGTACATGACGTCCTCCACCCCCAAATGTTTCTGCCAATTCGGTTTTGGGGTGTGACAGAGTGTATCTCGGAATTCTCGATCCTCAACTCCTAGTCAAAATCCTTCACTCCCACTAGGATCCTCAAGAGACCTTCGAATTCTACCAGTCCTGTAGAACCAAAGAATGTAGTTAGTTCCACCAACCCCAAAACTCATGTGGACACTACTTCTGTTAAAAGACATCTCCTCAGACTGTTTCATCTGTTTTCATTGCTAAATCCGATGACACAATTTTTAAACAAAATTCTTCAAAAACCAATATGTCATCAAGCAAACCAAATAGTATCATGAAAACAACGTCTTCAAAATCTTCAAAACAAAATTTTATGTGGAAAATCAAATCTCACATTGATGAAACTGTAGTTTCGAAAGTGTCAGTCCTCCCAACCTCTCCGGAAGTTCATGTTCAGAAGCAAACTACTTCGGACATTCATTTCATTGAATATGACTATTGGATAGATGAAAGAATAATGTCATTCTGTTTATATCCCAAGGAATCTTGAAACAAACTTTTGAAACCCTCTGTTGCTCATAAGTCACTTCAAAAGCCCAAGACTCATGCCCTCGTCCCAAAATTTAACACAGAGCCTAAAAAATCCACACTTCACTAATTTTGTTGGCACTCGGTGCTTCAGAGCAAGATACAATATGGTATATTGATAGTGCTTGTTCCATGCCCATGACAGGGTAGAAGAATTTTCTACGAGATTTGAAGCTTGCACCAAATGCTGAATATGTAACATATGGCAACAACTCCAACTCTCAAATATGAGGTTATGGCATCCTTACAAATGGAAGTTTTTCAATTTCAAACGTGGCGTATGTAGCTGATTTAAAGCACGACTTGATAAGTGTGGCTCAACTCACTAATGCAAATTATCGAGTTGAATTATGCAAAAAACATAGCTACATCATGACCTAAGACAAAAAAGAATGCTTGATCAAGTCCAACCGCAACAAGAATATGTACCCTCTTGATATTAACATGATCATTGGCAAACCCCAACTGTGCTTACTCTCCAAAGTTGTTCCTGATGGCAGTTGGTTATGGAACCAAATGCTTGCTCACTTAAACTTCAGATACATGAATGATCTTGTTTCATGTGAAATGGTTAGACGTCTGCCACTCCTTAAATTTGAGAATGATCACTTATGTGTTGCATGTGAGTGTGGCAAGAAGTCAAAGAAAGGTCATCCAGTCATCATTGAAATATCAATCTCCGAACCCTTAGAACTTCTACACATTAATCTATGTGGACCATCAACAGTTGAAAGTTTGCATCATAAAAAGTACATTCTTATGATTGTAGATGATTTCACTAGGTTCACTTGGGTCTTCTTCCTCAGGCTTAGTCAGAAACAGCCTTCGAGCTCATAAATTTCATCAAAGGAATAAAAGTTCTTATCAAACTCCCAGTAAGGCGAATCCGTAGTGATAATGGTTCAGAATTGACAGACTCCACCATTGAGAATTTCCTTACTGAGAAAGGCATTGACCACAATTTTGCTATTCCATACACTCCTCAACAAAACAGTGTAGTCGAACGAAGAAATAGAACTTTATTCGAAGCTGCTCGAGCAATGCTCAATTTTGCAAATCTTTCTCTCTACTTTTGGGCTGAAGCCGTTTTTATTGCATGCTTTACTCAGAATAGATGTATCATCAATCGAAACCTCAACAAAACACTGTATGAAGCCATAAATGGTCGGAAGCCAACAATCTCGTTTCTTCATGTTTTCGAATGCAGATGCTTTATCAAGAATAACCGTGATTAACTTACCAAGTTCCAACCAAAGGTTGATGAAGCTATTTTCCTCGGATACTCCTCAAAATCAAAGGCTTACCGAGTTCTCAATCGATGTACTCGGGTTATTGAAGAAAGTTTTGATGTTAACTTTGATGACAATTTTGTTCGGAATTCTGGCCCCACTCATGTTACCACCCAAATTCTGGAGTATGATGCTCCTCCTCCAGAATATCCAAACATTCAAGTAATCCATGAAGTGGATTTTGAAACTCTCTTTGGACCCTGCAAAACAACTCTTGATTCAGAATCTCATATAATGCATGATGCCACTCCGGATGTTCCTGTTTCTCAAAATGTCTATATTCCAATTCCACGTCTTCCTCCGTTTGATTCCAAACTGTTTCAACTTTCTCAAGTTGAGGGGGAGAATAATTAACCTTCCCTTGAATCAAATGTGGATGTATTTCAAGATGCAGCTGCTGACCTCGCTAATTCAAATCCGATCAACATTGATGTTAATGAAAATTTGTTTGAGTGGTCTAACGATGATGTCAACCTCTCTGGTTTAGAAGTTCAGAGGGAGCATCATCCTCAATTTCAAACCATTCTGGGGGAGCAACTCAATCCCATCATTAATATTGGCTCATCTGCGGCTCAAGAACTTCCAAGGTTACATATCTGGACCAAGGATCATCACCCGAACCAAGTAATTGTAAACCTAAACGCTGGTGTACAAACTAGATCTGCTACAAGTCTTCAACATGAATGTCACTTTTCGGCATTTATCTCCATGGTTGAACCTATATCCATTAAAGATGCACTTGAACATGCTGATTGCATCACCGCCATGCAAGAAGAACTAGTAGAATTTGATAGAAATGAAGTTTGGTCTCTCGTCCCTCCTCCTCAGAAACACCCTATCGTTGGTACTAGAAGGGAGTTGCCAACAACTTAGATGAAGCAGGAGTCATTATTCGAAATAAAGCAAGACTAGTGGCTAAAGGTTTTACTCAGATTAAATGCCTCGACTACAATGAGACCTTTGCTCCTGTTGCACGACTTGAAGCTATCAGAATCTTCCTTGCTTCTGTTGCTCATAAAACCTTCAAAGTTTACCAAATGGACGTTAAAAGTGACTTTCTAAATGGTGAACTTGACACTGAAGTATATCTTCAACAGCCTCCCGGATTCGTGAATCTTACATTTCCAAATCACTGCTACAAACTCTGGAAGGCAGTTTATGGACTCAAGCAAGCTCCTCGGGAATGGTACGAGACCCTCACCGACTTTCTCAAGCACTCTGGTTTTCAAAGAGGTGTTCTGGATCCTATTCTATTCCGAAGATCGAATTGAAAGCAACTCATGATGGCTCAAATTCATGTGGACGAAATCATTTTTGGATCTACAGATTCATCAATGGTTTCTAACTTTGCTAAGTTAATGATCAATCGATTCCTAATGAGTATAAATAAGGAGTTAATCTTCTTTCTTGGTCTCTAATTCAAACAGACTAACAGCGGAATATTCATTCACCAAGAGAAGTACATTTCAGACCTCCACAAAAAGTACTCAATGGACACCTGTGCCTCTACCATGGTTGTTATGGGATTCAGACACAAGGTCTTTGCTGACCCTTCAGGTGTAGCAATCGATGAAAAGAAGTATAGATGAATGATTGGATCTCTACTCTATCTCACAGCTAGTCGTCCGGACATCATGTTTGCTTCATGTTTGTGTGCCAGATTTCAATTCAACCCGAAGATGTCTCATCTTTTGGATGTTAACAAATTTTTCAGGTACCTTAAAGGTACTAAGAACCTCGGAATCTCGTACCCAACAAATTAGAGTTTCCTATTACAAGCCTACTCATATTCAAACTATATTGGACTACAATTGGATATGAAAAGCACATCAGGTGGATGTCAAATCCTAGGTGGTTGATTGGTTAGTTGGTCATCCAAGAAAACAAACTACATTGCTCTCTCTACAGCCGAAGCTGAATATATTGCTGCTGCCAGCTATACTTCTCAAGTTCTATGGATGAAGTCTCAACTTTTGGATTATGGTTACCGCTTTCAACGAATCCCCATCTATTGTAATTCTCAAATTGCCATTGCAATTTCACACAATTCAATTCAACACTATGATGAAGCACATCGACATACGATACCATTTCATTAAAGGCCTTGTTTTAAATAGTAACATTGAACTCATTTTTGTTCCATTTGACAATGAAATTGTTGGTGTCTTTACTAAGGAATTAGACGAAACCAAATTCAATGGTTTTCTAAACAAGATGGGTATGATGATGCCAGATCCTCAGTTCTTTCAAGAGACTAATTCTCTCTGATGGAAGTATTCGAAAGCAAATTGGTTCCGATCTTAAAAAATTTTCTCTCGGAACTAGTTTCTCTCGAAATACATATGATCATTTTACTTGTCTTTATCTCTAACCATCACCTGAGTTTTAAGTTGTACAGTTCATCCTGATTATCTATTGTTCAAGTCCACATAGTCCTAATGATAAATATTTTATCTCGCAATTCACTTGATCAGGTCATCCTGGAATTCCACTCCGGAAAGGTATTGCACTCTCTACTTTCTCTTAAAAAAATTTAACTCCGGATGTTCTCTTAAATCATGTTCCAGAATGTCTCTTAAATCTCGTTCGGAATTTTACTCCGGAATAACAATATTTTTATTACTCTGGAATATAAAATCAAACTTTTTAACTCTAGATTTTTCAAAACTTTAGATGGCATTTCACTCCATATTTTTCAAATCACAGTTCTGGAATCTCAATCGAAAACCTTTTTAAATTATAAACTCACTCCGGATTAATTCCTATTCCGGAACCTTTTCAAAATTTCCTGTTCCGGAACCTTTTCAAAATTTCCTGTTCCAGAACTCAAATCTTTATCCATTGGTTCTAATTCTATCCAGAAATGGTCATCTGGAATACCAAAGGTTCATAAGGCGAAACATCTCACAACGGTTACTTTTAGAGGATCCTTATTGTTGGATTAATGTCTAAGTCCATAACTATAATTGGTAAGACTTGACCCAACCCGGCATGGTCCATTTGGGTTGCACAACATCATGCATTTGGATAGACTGTAATGAGAGAAATAACAGTTAAGGTTTGTTAATATATTATAAGTTATAATATATTAATAAGATTATTTAATTAGTATTGATCAAGAATTAATCTAGAATTAATTAAGTGATCAAAAGAAGACTAATTAAATATATGGGTTGATTGTGTAAATCATCCATACTTATATAGTGGGCCAATGCTCCATGGATTATCTAGTTGGGCTAAAACCCATGTGATGCTTCATGGATGCTCCATGGTGTATTTGAACCCATGGATCCAAGGAAATGGAAAGTCATGAAAATTAGGGTTTACCCTAATTGTAACACTATATAAAGATCATACTCTTGGAAAAATCGACCACTATGGGTGAAGGAAAAGGGCTAGCCGATTTCAAGTGTTCTACATTTCTCTCAAGGTTATTCCAAAAGAAATTGATGTTGTGTGAACCATTTGAGGTGTCACACTTGGGGCACTAGGCACTCAAGCTTCTTGAGAACATTCTACACCAAAGAGGTATGTATTCTATCTTGTTATATTCATTGTTTTATATCCTAGATTAGGATAATACCTTGGATGTTCATATTTGCATGTATAGTAGAGAAAACATAGATCCAAGGTATTTAGGGTTGCACGTACACTTAGGAGTGTTAGAATGCTCAAAACCCAACAGTGGTATCAGAGCCTAGGCTTGTTTTCTTGTTGTACCTGCAAAAGGAGCTGAAAAATCGAGTTTTGATGCTGTCTGCCCAGCAGACTCGCCGAGTCCAAGGAAAAATGCATCTAACTCGCCGAGTTGGTTCGTGCACTCGACGAGTTGGACCCCCAGACAGCATAAATTCGACTTTTTGGCTGGAATTAGACTAGGAACATTACCCTAAGTTGTTTTTGAACTTATAAACTTATTTTTGATGTGGTAATGTTCATAGTAATCCAATTTCAAAGATAATTGTCAATATATTCATGTTTTGTATTAGTTTAAGTGTTATGCTAATTACATGAAAAAGTTTAATTCCAATTATCATGTTCATATGAGTTGCTTAGATTAATAGAAAAGTTATGTGAAATAGTTGTGTCAATCCATTTTAATCTAAGAGTTGATTCCAAAGTGTGTTTTTGTAACTTGTCCTCAAGTTATATGAAATGTCACATTTAAGAATTATAAAACTCATAAAAGTTGGCAAAGGTTACAAAATGAAGAGTCTAGTTCTAATTAAATGGTTTTATGACTCCATAACTTGTCCTCAAGTTATGGAGGTTCAAGAGTCTCTTCATTAAATAATAAATAAAAAAAATGTAACCTTAATTAGTTCCATAAGTTATAAAATAAAGAAAAGGAACATTCTTTTATTAGTTTAAAGTCTTCCATAACTTGTCCTCAAGTTATGGAACTTGAAGAGTTTTTGGATTAAAACTACTTTAAACACATAAGTTATGGAATTAATTAGTTTTGAATAGTTTCAAAACTTGCCCTCATGTTTTGGAATTTGAAAAAGTTTTCCCTTATGAATACTTCAATTCCATGTTAAGCCCTTAGAATTTTAAAGAGTTAAAATTCAATACTTATACTTTATAATTTTATAAGTTAATAATATTTATATATATGTATAAGAGTAACAGTCAGTCTTACCGTTAGTAGGCCTCATTCACGAAGCCGGTCTATAAGGGGGTATAAGGTTACTGCCTATAAAATGGCAGTTTAATGGGTGTCCACTCTCACCCACCGCTTCCTTGACTGGTGGAGGGTCGTTAGCCGAATGGTTAGGACAAAGACTATAAGTTCTCCCTTCATTAAAAGTATTAATGATAAATACTAAGTAACTAAACCTTTTATAAATTCCCAATCTTAGTTACTTAGGAAAATGTGAATAAGGTGCTAACCCATGAAATTACACTTGGCACTTTGCTTAAGTCGGTTGGTGGAGCGTGTGTGGTTTACCGGCACACTAGCTTGATTTAACAAGGTAGGCAAAGGGTTTCTTAAAGTTTAATCATAGGCCGGTGGAGCGTGTGTGGTTTACCGGCACATCGGTTGGGTGAGAAACATTTAAGAGTACCAAGTAATTTGCATGGTTATTTCACACCTTGTTTTGTGATCCTCGGCATCCCAGTCACAAAATCTGAAGGGCACACTTGAGATTGAAACATGCCATTGAAAAGTTCAATGAATCTCAAAAGATCTAGGAGTTTCAAATCAAATTAAAACTTAATTATATTTCGTTTTTCATGGTGGAAATTGGTAAATCGTCATTTACCTACCTTAAAATATTTTATAGCTTGGATTACGGCATCCCTCTTCCGAGTTATAAAATAGTTTGTAGGGTCCTAGCCTTAATATTTCATATTGGGTGTTATATTAAGGACTTGAATCAACTCAACTTGAATATCTCCCAAAAGATGTCTAGTTTAGACATTTATGATCTTCCCAAATCTCTTGGAACTTCACTTCCTCCACTTCCTCCAATTCTTCTCCCTAACCCACAAGTTCAAGGTCACTCAAGCCCTATTGGCAATGCAAGGTCTAGGTGTGATCACATCTTGAAGATGTAGTCACATATTGACAAGCCGGGAGAGTTGGGTGTCAAAGTCTTGAGAAAGTTGGTGGTTCAATCACTTTCTAAGTTACATAGTAAGTTCCTTTGGGACTCCTATGAAACAGACTATGACACCCAAATGGTAAAGAGAAATGCTAAGTCTGTGATAGTCCCATGTACCATTATCAAAGAGCCTATATGCTAAATTGCCAAAGGAAGGGGAATTGGTTACAAAGCTGCCAAACTTACCTAAGGATGATAAAGTCAATGGGTTTGACTTTATGTCAGGTAAAGTCCATTGTCTAACTCTATTAAGTTTCTATTATGAGATTCTTGATACATGATGTGTCACACCCCGAAAACCTAAGGCGGAAACATTTCCGGGGTTGACTCCACATTGAGTATCAAATCCAATGTACATAGTAAGTAAAGTAAACAACCATTACATTCATATAGAAAAAGTTTTACATTTGTTTCAAAAGCAAAAGTTATACATGTGATACATAGTATATGAGAACAACACGAAACGAGTCTTCTGAGAACTCCGTCTTCGCACAAAAGGATCTTCGGGTACCTGTCTAACACGGACCTGAGAATACAAGCGGTTTGAAAATCAGCATAAAGCTGGTGAGTTCATAAGTGGTTAGTTTTTCTGAAAATGTACGAGTTCCTTTATTTTCCTGAAAAAGTGGTTATCCAAGAAAATCCCATATTTTCTTATGTAAAGTTAGTTTCCAAATCCGAAAAGTAAAGTAAACGAAGTACAATGAAAACATGATTGTTCTTGTGAATTGTAGTTCAGTTATTTATCTTGTTATACTTTTCTAGTTACGTACAACTGTTACTCAAGAAGAACCCCATGTTCTCCTGACTGTGTGTGTGTGAACTATTACCAATTCTGATTATGTTCAGTGTCCTCCCTAGGAAAACCCCATGTTTTCCCGACTATGTGTGTGTATCTTTACCAATTCTGGTTATGTTCAGTGTTCTCCCTAGGAAAACCCCATGTTTTCCTGACTGTGTGTATATCTTTACCGATTTTGGTTATGTTCAATGTTCTCCCCAGGAAAACCCCATGTTTTCCACTTCCTCCAATTCTTCTCCCTAACCCACAAGTTCAAGGTCACTCAAGCCCTATTGGCAATGCAAGGTCTAGGTGTGATCACATCTTGAAGATGAAGTCACATATTGACAAGCCGGGAGAGTTGGGTGTCAAAGTCTTGAGAAAGTTAGTGGTTCAATCACTTTCTAAGTTACATAGTAAGTTCCTTTGTGACTCCTATGAAACAGACTATGACACCCAAATGGTAAAGAGAAATGCTAAGTCTGTGATAGTCCCATGTACCATTATCAAAGAGCCCATATGCTAATTTGCCAAAGGAAGGGGAATTGGTTACGAAGCTGCCAAACTTACCTAAGGATGATAAAGTCAATGGGTTTGACTTTATTTTAGGTAAAGTCCATTGTCTAACTCTATTAAGTTTCTATTATGAGATTCTTGATACATGATGTGTCACACCCCGAAAACCTAAGGCGGAAACATTTCCGGGGTTGACTCCATGTTGAGTATCAAATCCAATGTACATAGTAAGTAAAGTAAACAACCATTACATTACATATAGAAAAGTTTTACATTTGTTTCAAAAGCAAAAGTTATACATGTGATACATAGTATATATGATCAACACGAAACGAGTCTTCTGAGAACTCCGTCTTCGCACAAAAGGTTCTTCGGGTACCTGTCTAACACGGACCTGAGAATACAAGCAGTTTGAAAATCAGCATAAAGCTGGTGAGTTCATAAGCGGTTAGTTTTTCTGAAAATGTACGAGTTCCTTTATTTTCCTGAAAAAGTGGTTATCCATGAAAATTCCATATTTTCTTATGTAAAGTTAGTTTCCAAATCCAAAAAGTAAAGTAAACGAAGTACAATGAAAACATGATTGTTCTTGTGAATTGTAGTTCAGTTATTTATCTTGTTATACTTTTCTAGTTACGTAGTACTGTTACTCAAGAAGAACCCCATGTTCTCCTGACTGTGTGTGTGTGAACTATTACCAATTCTGATTATGTTCAGTGTCCTCCCCAGGAAAATCCCATGTTTTCCTGACTGTGTGTGTGTATCTTTACCGATTCTGGTTATGTTCAGTGTTCTCCCTAGGAAAAACCCATGTTTTCCTGACTGTGTGTATATATTTACCGATTTTGGTTATGTTCAATGTTCTCCCCAGGAAAACCCCATGTTTTCCTGACTGTGTGTATATCTTTACCGATTCTGGTTATGTTCAATGTTCTCCCTAGGAAAACCCCATATTTTCCTGACTGTGTGTGTATGTGTGCCTGTCATCCTTGAACGTACATTAGTTTTATTACGTACATAAAACTAATAAATACTCGTAAAGTGTTAATAATCCTGATTGCGAGTCCTTAACCATACTCATACTAGATATGACTCGGACTAGGGCCAGTATCCTTTTAATGACTTTCGTCACCCTTGAACCTTTCAGTTCGGCTGTAGCTAGCAGCCAGGTGTGGGATTGTTAGTCCCGTATAGATCTATACACTCAAGTCACGCTCTCCTACGTTCGGAGATTCTGGTTACAGGGTTAGTCCTCCACTATCTCGTGCCAAGGAAGTGTTACAAGGACGTGTCTCCAATCTTTAAGATTACTCTTTACTTTTCGACTAGGAAAGTAGTATCTACGACTAACTAAGTTCTAATGTGCCTGTCCTTTACACTCAGGCCTAGGTGTATTAATAAGGATATTACACTCGAGTCTAGGTGTGATCTAATGATGACTGTCCTTTACACTCGATCCTAGGTGTTTTATTAAGGACATTATAATTGATTTGTGTGTTATGATGGTGTTTATCTTTCACACTCGAGCCTAGGTGTATTGTTAAGGACATACATATGTTTTATGTTTTCTGATGGTGTCTGTCTTTTACACTCGAACCTAAGTGTTTTATTACAGACATTACGATATTTTATGTGTTCTATCAATATAAGTGTGAACAATCATATGTAAAGTATACAATATAACAGTGTATAATAAGAATTGAAAATCGGGTTAAAACAAACAACTCTGCAAGTTAAAACAGTTTGTTAAAAGGTTTTCAATTCTTAAAATGCACAATTATGAAACCATTTAACTGAAATCATGAGTTTAAGTACAAGATATTCTTGTACTTTTGCTTGTATTCCCCCCTGAAAACAGTTAAAAACAGTTGAAAAAGGTTAGGGGTATGAACTCACCGGACGCGGAAGTGTGTCGATTTCGGATGCTGAACGTCGAATCGAGGCCTGATAACACGCGAGGTTCCTATGTAACAGGAAATGGCATACAAATATATCTAATTAGATTCACAAACTCTAATTAGATATGAAGTTACACTCCAACGAACGAAAACACCTCAAAACGGGTGTTTGGAGTGACCCGGGTGACATCTACGGACGAGAATTGAAGCAAAGGACTTGGGATTTGAGTTTACTCCCCAAGAGTAAACTTCCTAATGAGTTTACGGCCTAAACACTACCCACACATGAGTTCACGGCCGTTAACTCATGTTGGCAAGGGTTATGGAGCTTAAATGGCCAAAATCACTTGGGAAGAGTTGGAACAATTTTACCTAAGGCTTGGAATTAATTTAATTCTTCAAATAACATCACTTAAGGGAGTTTACGGCCTTAGCATGGAGCTTATGGCTGTAAACTCTCATACTCCTCTGAATATCTGATTTTAATGTCCCAAAGTTAATCACATGTGATTCCTAAAATCCTTACAAGCCTTGAAATGAATTTAGGGCACCAAATGACGTACAATTAGGAGTTTACGGCCTTGGAGCACATGCTATGGCCGTAAACTCTCAAATGAAGAGTTTTGTTATGTTTAAGGTCCCTAAACTATTTTTGGTTGGTTCTATGATTTATTCCAAGGTATTTGGTGGTGTTGGATGGCTTTCTAACACCTTGAAAATGAGCTTACACCCATGATTGAGGATTTTACGGCCCAAGCACATGCCTTGGCCGTAAACTCATACAAATCCACCAAAATTCATGTTTAAAGTGTTCTAAGTCCATTACCAAATTTCTAAAAGTCATATCTAAGTCTAGTTTGAGTCATGGAAGGGTTTAACGGCTTAAAAACCCTTTAAATATGGGTTTACAGCCTAAGCACCATCCTGGGCCATAAACTCATATACAAGCCTCTAAATCATTAATAAATCTCGAATTTGAAGGTCCAATATGATGCAAAATGAGTATAGGAAGGTACTTTGAAGATTTGAGACCTTAAACTCTAGATTTGGACCTTTAAATCTAGTTTGAGGAGAGAGGTTGGAGTGATAGTTGTAGAATGGAGCAAAAGCTTCAAAATGAAGACTTGGATAACTTTAAATAGTGTCCAAGGTCGGGACACGGTAGAATTCTACGCGATACCGGCGTTAGATGGGGCTTTTGGTCGCACTCGACCAATTTTCCGTAACCCGATATGGTTGATTCTAGAAATGTTCCGATCATTAATATGAGACGTTAGAATGAGTTCTAAGGGTATTAAGACACTCATTAAGTCATAAAATAAAATCCACGTTAATGACTTAATAAAATGTCAGAATCGGAAACGAAATCAGAAACGACGATTGGATGATCAGAACGAGTCACGAGAAGGGTTACATTTAGGGATATGAATTTCGGGTTGTTACATTATCCCCCCGTTAGAGGGAATTTCGTCCCGAAATTCAAAGATTCGAACACAGATCACGAAGTGAAAAGAGATATGTGGATGAATCTACTGCTTCGGGTCTCCGCTTAACATTCTAGCGAACCCTCACTGTCAGGATGTGGCTTTGTTACGCATGGTTAACCTCTCAATCCACGATCTCAATTGATTCATACATGAAGGTTCGGATTTTCATTGGTTTTTATCTCCTCAAAGGAGTTTACTAGGGTTTCGTCAGGTCGGCAAGCCTTACGAATAAAGATGCGGAATACCAGATGGTTGCTACTGAGTCCTTAAGATAGCTCGGAGAGGGCTATGGAATCGATTCCTAACGAAGATCTCGAAGGGTCTAAGGTTCCACAAGTTAAGTTTTCCGCATTTCCCAAGACATACTATGTCTTTCCAGGGTAAAACCTTCAACAAGTGGGTATATTTTCACATAGCAGAGTAACTAAGGGTCCGATGGTTCTAAGGGAAACTTCTACATGAGTCTACGATTATAGTCGGTGGAACCCAAGAATCGACAGGTTTCCATGGGTGTTCCCGATGCCGACTAATTCTTTATTGCCTTTGCTTTTGGATGGGTTTACGAGTATGACTGCTTTGCTTATCTACATGACCAAGGAAATGGTTCGACCGAAGGGCGCCACTACTACCTCGTAGTGATCGTATCATGCCCTGATTGCTGTCTTGCACATATCGTGCTTACTGAGGTTTGGCTATGAGGAAATTCCCTAGATTAGGTCGATGCGAGACTGGACTACGCGTTCGGAAAGAATTCTCAAGAATTCTTCAGAAGCAACATCGGGAAAGGATTGTAGACTTCTCGTTTCTTGGTGATTACTCGGACGAGAGATACATGGGAAAACTTTTTAAGCTTTGATGTTCGAAGATCATGAGAGTCGGGTCGGAGGGAAATTAGAACGAATGGTTTTCTCGAATCCAAGAATGACAGCATGAATGAGGCTCGGTCATTTCATGCTAAAGGCGACATCAAAGCATTTCATAAAAAGTTTGCCAATATGTCGAATGGAAAAAGAATAATCGCTCGGATTGAGAATACAATCTATGGATACGACACAAGCGTTCTCATTCTCACGTGATAACCATCTCGAAGATATACATTTTCGATTACTCGCAAACGACCGGGTTAGAAAATGTTCAATTGGATGGTTAACGAATTTCTTTCAGTGCTAGAATCGAAAAGAATCACAGGCATATAAATTTAACGATGGGAAATATACCTGTGGCAACAGTGGGATCGGTGGTTGTCTCCTCTTGTCCTATCGCTAGAACTCTTCCGGTGTTGCCAAGTGTTACAGCCTTGGGACTGTTTCGTTTGAGATGCCCCACTTCTCCACAACCATAACAGGCTCGACCAATGCCCGCTCCGGAAGTTTGACTCGTTGATTGAGTTGGTGTCTTACAGTCTTTCGCCATGTGACCCTTTATGCCACATTTGTTGCAAATTACCTCGATACATGGACCGGAAGGAAGATGATGATAGTTGCACTTGTCACAACTAGGAAGGGTTCTAGTATACCTATTGGTAGGTTTCCGAGTTGAGGATCCAGCAACAGAAACAGTCGCAGGGGAAGTGGCAACGTGAACTGCCACCGTTTGCTGTCTCTTTGAAGACTCGTGCGATGTCTGACTTTTCTCTTTCTTCCCAAGTTTTCTTTTCTCCCCACTCCTCACTATCGGCTCAGGAGTGGTAGTTGCCTCCTTAAGGTCTTCACTATGATCGATTAGGATCTGTGCCAAGCGTTTGGCGCTGTCGTATGTATCCGGCCTCGCAGCTATGACGTTTCCTTTCGTTGGCTGGGTCAGTCCCCGGATGAATCTCTCTATTTTCTTACTCTCCAGGGTAACCATTCCCGGGCAGAGTAGTGCCAAGTCGTCGAACCTGGAAGTATAAGCAGTGATGTCGGAACCTTTCATCTTCAAGTTCCAATGTTCATGTTCTAACTTCTGCATTTCGCCTCGATGGCAGTACTCAGCCAGCAAAAGTTCCTTCATGGCCTCCCAACCCATAGCGTTGGCTACAGGTAAGGTTAGGGATTTGACTCGGCCGTTCCACCAATTCAAGGATTTGTCGATAAAGGTGCAGGCGGCAAACTTCACCTTGTCTGAATCTGAACAGGCGCAGATTTCAAAGATGGATTCGATCTTCTCGAACCATCGGGTGAGGGAAATGACACCTCCAGTGCCATCAAACGACGTGGGTTTGGCGTTCATGAAATCTTTATATGAACCCTCTTTTTGGTGTCCCTGACTACTTTCATGGTTTTGGGTTTGGGTACCACCTCCCGAACTACCGGAACCGCCAGAGTTCCGTTGAGACATGGCAACTGTCACTGCGGCTGTAACAGCTGCCTGAAATACTACAGGATCAATTTGGGGAGGCGGTGGTGGCGGAGGGTTGTTGGTCTTGGAGCTGGGTCTCTTTCTTGGAGGCATCTTGATGTAATAAGATCAAGAAAGAGAAGATAATAAGTCCTCTGAATTGAATCAAGAGATATGACAGATATATGTTGAATAAGCGATAAAGCAGGAAAGAGTTATCAAGAGGGTAAATTATCGCTAAGAGAATGATAAAAGAACAATGCATGAACGAGGATTTCTACCAAGGGTTGGCTCGAGAAATACTCCCATAGTATTTCATGATTCGTTACGACACTGGCTCGATGTTTGTGGTATTAGGGTATGTTTTAGGCATGCCGCATACCACAGTCACTCCCAAGCACATGTTGGCCGTGTCTCGAATGAATATAGTTGGCCAGGATATATTGATCCTAGACACGACTACATAACTGCCCAGGTTTAACCACAGCGTACGAAACCCATTTACTTATGTTCTGTTCTACTTATAGTTACGGATCTCGACGATTCGGTATACTTATATACTTTTTGAAAATACTTATATTTTGAAGGATACTTTTAGTTCAGAGCACTTAGGCCCCTTAATGTTTATAGTTTTATACCATGTAAGGTTTGGTATGCTTCATTCACTATAAACAAGGGCTCTGAAACCAATCTGTCACACCCCGAAAACCTAAGGCGGAAACATTTCTGGGGTTAACTCCATGTTGAGTATCAAATCCAATGTACATAGTAAGTAAAGTAAACAACCATTACATTCATATAGAAAAGTTTTACATTTGTTTCAAAAGCAAAAGTTATACTGTGTGTGTGTGTGAACTATTACCAATTCTGATTATATTCAGTGTCCTCCCCAGGAAAACCCCATGTTTTCCTGACTGTGTGTGTGTATCTTTACCGATTCTGGTTATGTTTAGTGTTCTCCCCAGGAAAACCCCATGTTTTCCTGACTATGTGTATATCTTTACCGATTCTGGTTATGCTCAATGTTCTCCCCAGGAAAACCCCACGTTTTCCTGACTGTGTGTATATCATTACCGATTCTGGTTATGTTCAATGTTCTCCCCAGGAAAACCCCATGTTTTCCTGACTGTGTGTGTATGTGTGCCTGTCATCCTTGAACGTACATTAGTTTTATTACGTACATAAAATTAATAAATACTCGTAAAGTGTTAATAATCCTGATTGCGAGTCCTTAACCATACTCAGACTAGATATGACTCGGACCAGGGCCAATATACTTTTTATAACTTTCGTCACCCTTGAACCTTTTGGTTCGGCTGTAGCTAGCAGCCAGGTGTGGGATTGTCAGTCCCGTATAGATCTATACACTCAAGTCACGCTCTCCTACGTTCGGAGATTGTGGTTACAGGGTTAGTCCTCCACTATCTCGTGCCAAGGAAGTGTTACAAGGACGTGTCTCCAATCTTTAAGATTACTCTTTACTTTTCGACTAGGAAAGTAGTATCTACGACTAACTAAGTTCTAATGTGCCCGTCCTTTACACTCGGGCCTAGGTGTATTATTAAGGACATTACACTCGAGTCTAGGTGTGATCTAATGATGATTGTCCTTTACACTCGATCCTAGGTGTTTTATTAAGGACATTATAATTGATTTGTGTGTTATGATGGTGTTTATCTTTCACACTCGAGCCTAGGTGTATTGTTAAGGACATACAGATGTTTTATGTTTTCTGATGGTGTCTGTCTTTTACACTCGAACCTAAGTGTTTTATTACAGACATTACGATATTTTATGTGTTCTATCAATATAAGTGTGAACAATCATATGTAAAGTATACAATATAACAGTGTATAATAAGAATTGAAAATCGGGTTAAAACAAACAACTCTGCAAGTTAAAACAGTTTGTTAAAAGGTTTTCAATTCTTAAAATGCACAATTATGAAACCATTTAACTGAAATCATGAGTTTAAGTACAAGATATTCTTGTACTTTTGCTTGTATTCCCCCCTGAAAACAGTTAAAAACAGTTGAAAAAGGTTAAGGGTATGAACTCACCGGACGTGGAAGTATGTCGATTTCGGATGCTAAACGTCGAATCGAGGCCTGATAACACGCGAGGTTCCTATGTAACAGGAAATGGCATACAAATATATCTAATTAGATTCACAAACTCTAATTAGATATGAAGTTACAGTCCAACGAACGAAAACACCTCAAAACGGGTGTTTGGAGTGACCCGGGTGACATCTACGGACGGGAATTGAAGCAAAGGACTTGGGATTTGAGTGTACTCCCCAAGAGTAAACTTCCTAATGAGTTTACGGCCTAAAGACTACCCACACATGAGTTCACGGCCGTGAACTCATGTTGGAAAGGGTTATGGAGCTTAAATGGCCAAAATCACTTGGGAAGAGTTGGAACAATTTTACCTAAGGCTTGGAATTAATTTAATTCATCAAATAAAATCACTTAAGGGAGTTTACGGCCTTAGCATGGAGCTTATGGCCGTAAACTCTCATACTCCCTTGAATATGTGATTTTAATTTCCCAAAGTTAATCACATGTGATTCCTAAAATCCTTACAAGCCTTGAAATGAATTTAGGGCACCAAATGACCTACAATTAATAGTTTACGGCCTTGGAGCACATGCTATGGCCGTAAACTCTCAAATGAAGAGTTTTGTTATGTTTAAGGTCCCTAAACTATTTTTGGTTGGTTCTATGATTTATTCCAAGGCATTTGGTGGTGTTGGATGGCTTTCTAACACCTTGAAAATGAGCTTACACCCATGATTGAGGAGTTTACGGCCCAAGCACATGCCTTGGCCATAAACTCATACAAATCCCCCAAAATTCATTTTTAAAGTGTTCTAAGTCCATTACCAAATTTCTAAAAGTCATATCTAGGTCTAGTTTGAGTCATGGAAGGGTTTAAGGGCTTAAAAACCCTTTAAATATGGGTTTACGGCCTAAGCACCATCCTAGGCCGTAAACTCATATACAAGCCTCTAAATCATGAATAAATCTCGAATTTGAAGGTCCAATATGATGCAAAATGAGTATAGGAAGGTACCTTGAAGATTTGAGAC
This sequence comes from Lactuca serriola, assembly GCF_051521515.1. Lineage (NCBI taxonomy): Eukaryota > Viridiplantae > Streptophyta > Magnoliopsida > Asterales > Asteraceae > Lactuca > Lactuca serriola. The sequence goes on from NC_136412.1 coordinate 104,637,810, forward strand.
CTTAAACTCTAGATTTGGACCTTTAAATCTAGTTTGAGGAGAGAGGTTGGAGTGATAGTTGTAGAATGGAGCAAAAGCTTCAAAATGATGACTTGGATAACTTTAAATAGTGTCCAAGTTCGGGACACCATAGAATTCTACCCGATACCGGCGTTAGATGGGGCTTTTGGTCGCACCCGACCAATTTGCCGTAACCCGATATGGTTGATTCTAGAAACGTTCCGATCATTAATATGAGACGTTAGAATGAGTTCTAAGGGTATTAAGACACTCATTAAGTCATAAAATAAAATCCACGTTAATGACTTAATAAAATGTCTGAATCGGAAACGAAATCAGAAACGGCGATTGGATGATCAAAACGAGTCGCGAGAAGGGTTACATTTAGGGATATGAATTTCGGGTTGTTACATGATGTGACTGGGTCACATGTTGATGTTTTAAGAATCAAAGTGAACTGAAGAAACTTAAAGAAAGAATATGCTGAATCTGATCGCGTATATGGATTTCTATCGCATGGTTTGAAGATTGGATTCTTGAGCTACTTCTTAGGAGTTATGAGATATTGCTTAGGAATAGATAACAAAAAGTTTTCATATGGATTGTAAGGATTTGTTTTTCCACAAAGTTTTTAAAATAAAAGGAAAATTTCTGATTTTATTTATTTTAAAGTATCCTTACAATGACATCTATAAAAATTTTTGTTGCTTATAAGATTCCATTAATAGCAAGACTGGAAATATGAAATTGATTCTTTCATTTGTGGTATTGTCTGAATTTACCAAATAAGGAAAGATTCTCATCACTCAAGTTTTAGTTGGACCGAAACTTGGAATCATGCAACTTGTATAGTATGATGAATGAGAACTTTCAAGCATTGGAAAATTAAGACTAATTACTTGTTCACATGGATGTGTGAGTCAAGTAAAGGACTAAAGGATCGAGTACACATTCATGTGCACTTGTCAATGTCCACCACAAAAGATGGATAAGACTATTCGTCATGATTTACTATGGTTAGTAAATATGGTTATACTTATAAGTCTAAGTATAATTCTGAAGCATTGGAAAAGTCTTGATGTATGACAGAACGAATAAGAAGAATCAAATTAGGTAGAAGGATAAAAGTTTCTCAAATCTGAAAAGATGGGAGAGTACTTTATGATATATGATCATCTTAATGATTAAGAGACCTTATCACAATTCATCCTCTAAGTGAATTCTGATAGCTAAGATGAGGAGTTATGGACTGTTGAAGTGGTTAAATCAAGAAGATGAGTCATACTTCGTTCCAAAACAATCCTTAGAGTTATACTCTAAGATTGTAACCTGAGTGACGTATCTTAAAGAAGGTTTATTAACACTAGTCAAATGTAAGAGTAAAAGGTTATCTACTCTTGTACATTTGAAATTGGTAAGTTGTGATGTTTTGGATAAAACAGAGACCATCTTAGTCCAATTGTGTGAAGTGTTTATCTTGATAAAAAAAATAAAAAAAAATCCGCACTATCCCTTGAATATGTGACAAGAGAGTCTTATATGTCAAGAGGACAGTGGGAGTCTTAAAGGCCTTGAAAGTCTCAAGAACCAATCAAGAATAAAACCTGAGGTTTTTCACTAGCACAAGACTTGAGGTTTATAACCAATCGTGTTGACATATACTGTGCCCATTCCAGTTATAGTTGGCTTTGCATATAAGCCCTTAGAGTTCTCAATTGGTTGCATATCAACTTGGAAGCAATTGCAGGCCCTTGAGCTGCCAAATGGCAAAAACTTAAGATTGCACAAGTTCAGTCCATATGTGTTTGGATTTGTCATTATCCGTGTCTTGTGACTAAGGTTTTGACAAATTCATGTGGGTAGGAGCTCATAAACTATAAAAATCTAAGTGTCATACGGTTTCTCTCCGATTCATGAAAATGATGGTGAGGAAACACTTCCACTAAGTAGATTTGTAAGTAGATAGTAATCTTGGCATTCTCAAAGTTGTTAGTAGGCACACTAACATGGACTTATGAGAAATAGCAAAGGTCTAAACAATTAAGACTATGATTATGGAATCCCTTTTCATAGTTCTGAAATTGTTTAGACACACCAGTGAGCAATCTAGTATCTGAAATCTGAACTTTGGTAAAAAAGTCAATAGCTGATTTCTGAGTACATGTCAAAGCTAGTGGGAGCATAAGTGTTATGCTAATAATCATCAATTTAGTGGGAGCATGATAATTATGATAAGTATTGCAAGTTAGCAATGTTAATTATAGAAAACAAAAGTTTCAATTCGTGAGGTTGCAGGGGTTGAAAAAGTTGTTTTGCTATAATTAAGGGAGAGGAAATTATACTTCATTTAAATTATGAAAAGCTTAGATTGAGTTTATAATCATTCTAAAGATCTTATATATTGAGATTTTAATCACCTTTAGTCAAGAATATATATATATATATATATATATATATATATATATATATATATATATATATATATATATGAATTTCATGTTGGATTGTTTCAACTTAAGAAAATTCTATATATTGCGTTCTCAAAATTCGATTATGATTACAGCATCCCTTTTCATAGTAAAATTTTGAGAATATGGCAAACAAAAAAATTATTATGGCAAAAGAATGGTCTAGAACCATGTCTTTATTTGAAACATCATGAATCGTGTCCCATTTACTTTGGGTACAAGATCGATTACACGTGCTATAATATTTATTCTTTATGAATTTACCAAATGCCTTGGGGCATTAAGGAGGAAAAATTTCTAGAATTGGATATGACTAAAGTGATTAAGCAATTGTCGAGGACAATCTATGGTTTACCAAAGATTGGTTTCTCAAGGACAGTTGGAAGTATACTGTTAATATTGGAAGGACCATATTGACATAGTCTGAAAAGAGGCAACTCTTGTTCAGAAGTGGTAGTCAAAATGGGAATATAGAGTTGTCTCTATAGATAGAAGCAATATGTGTAAGATTAGAAAGAACTTAGTGCAAGAAGCATGTTCAAAGCAATGCATACCTTGAACATAAGGCTTTGTGTCCATGGAGTATGTCTTCATTGGAATACCCTATAATGGTTGTTGACAAGTGTTTGTGACTTTGTACACATTCATTGCAAGAGGGTAGTGCATTTAAGTTTAAATCCTAACAAGATTTCGATTTGGGAGTGTGAAATTAGAATCATTGAAAGTTTGGTCAATTGGTTTATTTCACAAAGTAAGGATCATAGATAAACATAGAGTGCATAATTGGTGTATGGCAAAGCTATTTAGGAAAACATAGTGTACATGCTTGGAGCATGGGATACCTAGTGTTTTAATTCAAGTATAAAGTTGATAAAAGTGAAACAATGAATAATGAGTAATCAGTATGGTGATAAATAGAAGTGGTCTATTTATGTTCATAGGGTTTGATACCATATTTGATTCATTTATTCTTGTGTTTCACTTTGCATGTTTTGACTTCCATAATAACTAGGTTATTCTTCTGGATTGAGTAAGTTATTTAAACCATCCACAGTCGGTCATATGTTGGAAGTAGATATGAATCAAGACTGTCATGGGTTGGCCTGTAGAGGTCCAAGTTGGTGGACAAAGTTGTGCTACAACGCTCATGAGTGCTCATAAGTTCTGAGTATTGGATTCAACCCGCGCTCATTTGAATCACTTCATGGATTTTATCACGAGTGATCATGAGACGATAATATCTTATATTCTTCAAACCTAGAGATATGAGTTGTTACTATGAGTTGGTTATACATTGATCGCAAGAAACCGCATTGGTAACTCGATGTTATAAAACGTGTGTTTGTGTATGATTCAACAAGTAGTAGAACAAGCCATATGAGTAGAAGTTTATCCATTCCTTTTAACTTCGGGATAACAGCGATATATGTGGGCCCCTCGATGATTTAACGATGACACATGTGAGTGCTTGGCCAAGCCAGGACTGATTTGATTTGTTCAATCAGTCAGTCGTCATAAATCGGAAATCGGGAAACAACAGATGGACAGAGAGAATGATTTACAATCCATGTCTTAGCCCATATGATATCTAGAATGGAGGAATATATGATCCCTTATCTAATGGACAAGTCATTGACAAAGGTCAGAGATCATCGGCAAGGTCAGAGTTCGACGGAAGCTTTTGAGAGCTATGATTGCCAGTTGGTTCTTGAAGTCATACGCAATAATAGTTTTAGACTTATCCAAGTGGGAGACTGTTGGCTTAATGTTTAAGTCCATAACTATAATTGGTAAGACTTGACCCGACCCGGCATGGTCCATTTGGGTTGCATGGCATCATGCATTTGGCTAGACTATAATGAGAGAAATAACACTTAAGGTTTGTTAATATATTATAAGTTATAATATATTAATAAGATTATTTAATTAGTATTGATCAAGAATTAATTTAGAATTAATTAAGTGATCAAAAGAAGACTAATTAAATATATGGGTTGATTGTGTAAATCATCCATACTTATATAGTGGGCCAATGCTCCATGGATTATCTAGTTGGGCTAAAACCCATGTGATGCTTCATGGATGCTCAATGGTGTATTTGAACCCATGGATCCAAGGAAATGGAAAGTCATGACAATTAGGGTTTACCCTAATTGTAACACTATATAAAGATCATACTCTTGGAAAAATCGGCCACTATGGGTGAAGGAAAAGGGCTAGCCGATTTCAAGTGTTCTAAAGTTTTCTCAAGGTTATTCCAAAAGCAATTAATGTTGTGTGAACCATTTGAGGTATCACACTTGGGGCACTAGGCACTCAAGCTTCTTGAGAACATTCTACACCAAAGAGGTATGTATTCTATCTTGTTATATTCATTGTTTTATATGCTAGATTAGGATAATACCTTGGATGTTCATATTTGCATGTATAATAGAGAAACATAGATCCAAGGTATTTAGGATTGCATGTACACTTAGGAGTGTTAGAATGCTCAAAACCCTACACTTATCCTATCTTCCTTCATTTTCGTGCAACGATTGCACGCCTCCGTAAAGCAACCATCGAATCGCCGTTTAGAGTTATCTATTTCAAGCTACAAACAACCACACCTTTCCCTTCCAAGGTCAACTCAACACCTAAAAGTAGTTATTCATTTAATGCAACCTGATTCACATTCAGACCCTCATCATTACCCTTACTGACCCGACCCATTTCCGTTACCTATATATACCCATCAAAACACCCTTTTTCCTCTTTACACGCTCAAACCCTCTAAAACTTCAAACCTTGTCTGTGTTATTCGTTTCTACAAGCATTCATCGCTCTAAAATAAGGGCTTCCTAATCTTCACCACAAAAAACTGCTCCAACTGCCTCAACTCCAAAGAAGTCCGTCGCGCAGAGGAAACGCTCCAAAGGTTCATTATCATTAGCATCCCCTGAACCATTTCTCAAGGATACGACGCAATTGTTTTCCCTAAATCCTAACAATTACGATGAATCTATTCGTGTTATGATCGAGTTCATAGCAAATCATCGAATATCTGTTCCTCTCACTAAAGTCCCTGAACCACCTCTTCCACTTCATCACATTCACAGAGCATTTACAAGAATTAAACTTGAAGATGGTGTGTTGCAAACTAAAATCACTAGCGACAGGATTGTGCCCATCTACAAGTCCACTTTTCTCAAAGCCATCAACGTAAAAGAAAACTCTAGGGGTTTCAGAGTTCAAGAACATACCACTAAAGAGTTTCAGACGTTTCTGAATCACATATTCTACCATCAAGACTACAGAGCTAAAGATTTCAAGAAATCAGATGTCTCCAAACTATGGACTGTACTGATGCACTTCATCATTCGAGATTATTCGAAAAGCATGGTGGTACAGATAGTCTTAGCAAGAACTAGCTATACGTGGTTTATAGCATCTTTTCCGGACGCTGCAATGCAATTGACCTCCCGGAGGTTTTATGGCAAGACTTTTGCAAATTTTCCATCAAGAGGAAGGTTAACGAAATTTCAAGCCCTAGGTCCTGGGAACTGACAATTCAACAACTCTTCAAGGAGCTTTCCAAACCACTTCCTGTTTCCATGATTCCTCAGGAGGTATGTGTTTCTTTCAAAGTTGAAAAAGCTTATAGAATTCCTGACCAATCCTCCTTTGGTCCTGTTAGATGACTTTTAGACCATATGTTGGCCTCGATTCCTTCTGAATTCATTTATTTGAAACATCATTTGGAGACTTCGGTTGTGCTTAACCCAACACAACCTGCCCTAGTCACCGTTGAGCCGATTTTGGAAAAGGCCAAACCTTCCACATTTGGATCAAATTTTAAAAAATCTGCCAAACAGAAGAATTCTCACTCAAATCCAAAGCCTAAAAAGAAATCCAAAGTCAGTTCCACCTCTAAATAGGAAGGACCGCATGACATTCAGGTTGATTCTGGCCATCTAAACACCCCCTGCCCACTCATCTGAGGTACTCCTCGATGAATCAAAATCATAAGCACACACTCACGGGGAGTCTCCACATAATCCACCGTCTCTTTCCCAAAAAGGTGATGTCAGTGTTGACCATAGTTCCTTGCACCCCCTGGAATACACCCACGAATCACATATGATATCCCTCTCATTTCTTCCACTCACACACACTCTAAAACCCCTGGTTTGGACCCTAAGCATTCTGAATCCGGAACAGTCCCTCTAACTCCGGATGCCACAACTGGTCTGATACCCGGAAGGTGTATAGGATGAACAGGTGCTAATGATCCCAAATTTGAAGATTATGTGAACAGGGCTGTTTCCAGACGTCCGGATATGACAAGAGCTCAAGTGGAGGCGACAATTACTTCAATGTACAACAGAGCTCTTCAAAGCAATCATCCATATGTTCCTCCAACTGATGTTGATGCTGATAAAGAGCTTGCTTTGGAACAACCACCAGTTACTCCTCACCACACCACCTTCCAAACCGATCCGGACGAAGAACTCTCTGAAGAAGTTATGCTAATAGATGAAGGCAAATCAGTTTTGGATCCTAAATTCATGTCTTCCATCCGCCTTCAATCTAAGACATTATACTCCAAGTCTGCTTTTGACTTTGGATCATCCTCTTCAACCACTTTAGATGGTGGATCCAACTCCAAGCTACATGAAGATGATGCTATCACTTAGCCTAGTCCATCTACGAATCCTTCATTGCATCAAGCAAAGCCACATCACTCAAGTTCTGACATCGGATCCTCTGTTGGTGATTACATTGATCCTTTTGCTCTACTTGAAATTCAATCAAATGTGTCAGACATGATGAAGGTCTCCTCAATCAACACATCCGTAACAGAGCTCAATACCAAAATGGATCAAAAGGTTTCCGGACTTGATTCCAAATTTGATGCCATCATTCAGTCTCTCTCAAATCAGTCATGACCTTTAGTTGTTGAACGAGAAGCCCAATTATATCAACTTATCTCCCTCTAACTCGAGCATTCTATGGAAGAGGTTGAAGCTAAGTATGATTCTTCAGTTGAACACTATATTGACACGATCACCACAATGCTCAAAGTCCATGATGACTTGGTATCTGCTATCAATGATCTTATTAAGTAGACCCATGTGCGTCATGAGAAACAGATCAAACGATTGGGGAAGGAGATCCAGAAGAAGGACGAAATGAATATTATCACTCAACAGGTCCTCATTAAGCTACTTTGATCCACATCGATCATATTTCTGCTCAAGCGCCTAATTCTGAAACCTATGATGCTCCCAGAAAACAACTCAACACTGGTCTTCAAAAAGTGTTTGAAAAATTTGATGGGTTGAAGGAGTCACTCACACTTGCACCAGTTCGTCGATTCACCGATGCAAGAGGGGGAGAAGGTCCCAGCCAAATATGTAAGCCTAGCTCGGAATTCACACTACGTGATGAAAATGATTCTGATGAAGATGAACTGAAGATCATTTCCATCTCCCCTTCTAAAAGCAATGATGAAGACAGTGATGAATATGTGCTTGTTACAAAGGGAGTTCTCGGTCTCGAGGCTCCGAAGAAGCTTTTTTAAAGGTTTTCACAGATGAAGGAAAGAGGATTCGGTTCGCTATTTCCTGGTCATCTTCTCTACCTGTTGCTCTTTGGATGGGCATCCAAATGGCCAAGGCGAAATCCTTTCTTACTGCCCAGGCCTTCCAAGCCACTCCTTCAATGCTTCCTCCTATTCCGGCCCCAAAAATTGCTCCATTAGACCAGGGTTCCCCACTCTGGATCCCTGATGAAATTCTAGAAGAACCTCTTCCAAACCCCACTCCAGAATTCCTAATTGATGAGAACATGAAGCTTATCATGGCTACTTTGAAGAGAGATAAAGCCAAACAACCGTTAATAGTTGAACAACAAGCAGCTCTCTCCGGATATTCTTTAAATCAAAAACATGGATGGTCTCAGAAGGAAATTAATCAGGAACTAGAGGACAGCATCCAGATCCAAGCTCTCAAGGATAACCCTGATCCGATGCATGGAATATCTCCTCTTTGTCGTGAAGCCATTCTCCATGATCATGAAATCATCTCGTACATGTATTACGATGTTCCCACAAATGACTCTGAAAAACTAGATCTTCCTCTCTTTCTCCTTACAGCAAATACTACATCAAATTCGCTACTCTTCACCCTTCTGACAATCCGGAAGTGACTCTCCGGACTGAGCGACAAAGGCTAGAAACATTCTATTCTAAGAACACACAACCTCTCAAGGATGTGTGGACGAGGAAGAGAATTACCAAATTTGATGGTTTCGGAAGAAAAATCCTTGTGAAGTTCGAACTTAACTGCCCATTATTTCGTTTGCACATTCTCCAGAACAAACCAACACCCCAGACCATAACTGATGTTGATTTCCCTTCGATGAATCTAAATGATATTCTGACTTTGACTGCTTACTTCCGAGGAATTCAAAAATATGATATCAGTATGAGTGTTTACCATACAGCTCTAAGCTTCCACAAGGATTATGTTGTAGAATTTTGCAGACGTGACTTTGAGTTGGCACACGTATACGGAACTGAAGACTTCGTTGCAAAAATCGACTTCATTCTTCGTGAAGCTGAACTGCTTGTAGATGGTCCAATTGATGAATCGGTTCTAGGGTTTGTCTACACAACTAGAAAGACAAACAAGAAGGACTTTTGTGAGTCCTTGACAACACACAGTTCCTACCAAAGCCCTACAGAAGTTCATCTCTCGTGCCTCCAAATCTGAAGCTCCAGAAAAGGTCAAGAAAAATTTTATGAGTCAACTGACCTGGTGTATTGAATTCAAAGAATGGTTGTTCAGAGCCTACACCTTCATCAAAGAAGAAGCTGTATAAATTGGCTAGATTGGTAAGTTCACGTAGGGGAGAATGTTGGAACCTGAAAGTGAACCTCTAGCAATCCTAACTGTAATGACGTAAAAATTTCAACCAATTTTTCATTTTTAAAACACGGTAAAATACATATCACATTTCTCCAAAACTTTAAGTATCAACGTCAAAACATATTTCAAAATAGTTTATCACAAATCCAGGATCCGTAGTAAATATAACTCCAACTTAGGTGTGTGTGTACAATCAAGCTGGTGCCTTCCCGTAATCCTCGGAAGTACCTGAAACACATAACACATAACACGGTAAGCACGAAGCTTAGTGAGTTCTCCAAAATAGCTCGCACAAATAATTCACTACTCGAGGCTATAGCCATGTAAGATCCTTTGGTCAATGTGTCTCAGTGGGACCCTCCAGTCCTACAGCTCGTTGGACCCTCCAGTCCGATCTGGTTGGGACCCTCTAGTCCCATGGCTCGTTGACCCTGTTGTCCGGTCTAGTTGAGAACCATCCGGCCTCATGGTTTGTTGGACCCTCCAGTCCGGTCTAAGTATCACATAATATAGCATACAGTACATATCACATAGTAAATGCATAACTCAAGCAAACACATAAGACTCTCTGGTCACACATAATTACCACTCTAGGTAAAGTATAGTGAGAAGACTCACCTCGTAAAAACTCGGATAGTCTCAAACTCGAATCACGGGTCTAGCCTCCACCTAACACAATAATAATAACTTATAATTAATACGGCTCTCACTAAACTAACCCTTCTAAAAACTCACATAAAGGGGGAAAAGACCATTTTACCCTTTTATGGCCTTATAGTCCTCAAATTGACCAAACCCTAAAAGTCAACTGAAAGTCAACGACAGGGAGTACGTTGCGCGTACAAGCTCTGTACGCTGGTCGTACTCGGCTGCCATGCAGGCATCGGGGATGCTCGACCCTTAAGCCGCGCTTGCTGGGATTATGCCCAGCTACGTCCCAGTTTCACCCTCCTCGCATTTTTGGTCTTAATCAGTTAAAACATCGGCTCATATCTCAGATCTGGACTTCCTAATGTCTCTTAATCCATAAAGTTCGTAACTTTAAGCCTTTTCATGGCTGATTAGATCACCAACACTAAAAACATCCATTCTCTTTCCTTATGAAGCTCATATCTCATGCATGGCTTACTCTTAACATCGAAGATTGGATTTTTATGACTATATTCCATGAAATACACTAAAAAGGGGTAGATCAAGGTCTTTGAGCTCATTATCTCATAAAGTCTCCATCTTTTGGGACAAAACTCAAAATTACTTCATATAAATGCACAAATCAAAATAGTGAGAAAGCTTGAAGCTTTATACCTCTATGTGAAGCTTTCCACACAACTAAGCTCAGATCCAAACTCCTGGGCTTTCACTCTTTCTTCTCTAAGACTTCTTCTCTACTTCAAGGTCACAAGTTTACACTCACAAGCTCTCAAATGCACTCTCCAGCTATAAGAACAAAGATTTAGGGTTAGGAGGGCCTGGTGTCTGGGAATAGTGGCCCGAAAAGAGGCCATCATGTCCTTTAAATAGGGAGCTCATTAACAATTAGGGTTTCACTCTGGGCCTAGTACTCCCAGCGTACCCACTAGTATGCCCATCATACTCGTTGGCCTTAGCATTACATGCATGCTTTCGAGTATGCTGAGCGTACACTCTAGTACGCCCCACGTACTCGGTTACCACCTTTTCTCTAATAAGGGCCAAAATGGACAATAGATCAAATGATCAGGGATTTACAGGATGTACCTGGAATTAGGATGTTACACTAACTCCCAGTGCCAATTCTGAAGTGCATTTGTTCATAAATAAAGAATGGTCCAGAAGTAAAGTGACGAGTGGTCACGAATCTGTCCGGACCTGGAGAGAAGAAGAGGAGAAGCGTAAAGTGAAGGCATTCCGGAATAGATTTCATGTCCGGAATGTATACTGATCTGGAGTCACTGTGTTTTGTCATTTTTAAATTAATGAAATGTATCTTTGTATTTATATGAGTTTTCATAGGACTTAGTCTTTTTGGTAATATTTGACAATCAAAATGTCAGGAACACCTCTATTGTCCAATCCTATGTTAGTTTCCTGGTTTATTCATTGTAACCTTTTCTCCTATATAAAGTAGCTTTCAATGAAAAGTCATATGATGGATCTTCCACTCATTTTTAGCGTTTATTAATTTACTTTAATTCTCTCCAAAAACATTCTTCTTGTTCTTCATTTAATATCTTTACATTAATCGTTATCTTCTCACTTCATTTATATCTTGAATACTTTGTCAAGAATAATTATTCAGACTTGACTGGTATTGCCAGACTTGACTGGAACACTTATTAGCAAGCAAACATTGATCTTAAGCATTCATTCAAGGTTTGAGTTTTCAAACCTTGTCCCTGCTCATCAGATCTTCCTTGTTCTCATAGAAATCCATTTGATAAACTTCAAAGTTTTTGTGTGTTGCATATGCCAGAAATATGGGAACAGATTCTCGTTGGATTAATGTCTAAGTCCATAACTATATTTGGTATATACTTGACCCGACCCGGCATGGTCCATTTGGGTTACACTTCACCGACACAATTTATATGGATAATATTTTGAGAATAGTATGTGTATGATTAATATTAATATGTTATAAGTTCTAATATATTAATATGGAATCATATTATTTAATTAGTATTGATCAAGAATTAATTTATAATTAATTAAGTGATCAAAAGGAACTAATTAAATATGGACTCTTATATATATGGAATGGGCCAAGTTCATTTAGGTTGGGCTAAGCTTTCATGGATAGTCCATGGAGTGTTTAACCCATGGATCCTAGGAAATGAAAGGTCATGGGTATTAGGGTTTAACCCTAATCCTCCATACTATATAAAGATGTCTTTGGTTGGTGAAATTGGCACTAGTGTGGATACACTAAAGAAGGGCTAGCCAATTTCACTAGAGAGAACCAAGTAATCATATTCTCTAAAGTATTCCAAGGTGTCTTGGTGATTTGTGATTCCACTTGAGGCTTCCACACTATTGGGGCTAAGCTCTTAAAGCTTGAAGACATCAAGCTACATCAAGAGGTATGTATTCTATCTTGTTACATTCATAGTTTTTGTATGCTAGATTAGGATAATACCTTGGATGTTCTTATTTGCATGTATAATAGAGAAAACATAGATCCAAGGTATTTAGGGTTGCATGTACACTTAGGAAGTGTTAGAATGCTCAAAACCCAACAGTGGTATCAAAGCCAGGTTGTTTTCTGTTATATTGATGCAAATATTTTATTTTCAAAGTTGAAAAAAAAACATGAAGTTTGTCAAATTTTAAGATAATTACTTGTTCTTGTGAAAAACTAATTATTTGTAAAATTTGAATAATTTGCTTTATGAGTTGAATTAGGTCAAATTTAATAAAAGATAAAATAATATGATTATTTTATTAGTTTTAAAAGTTTGATCTAAAGAGTTTTATTTTTTGAAACCTCCATAAGTTATGGATATGAAAAGGTTTTAAAAAAAAAATTGATTCAAAGTTTTTTTGGAGTTACAAAATTTGGTGTTAATGTTTTAAAGTATTCCATAACTTAAGAATAAGTTATGGATCACCAAAAGTTTTTTGTGTTAGCTTGTTTTATGAGTGAATTTAGATTAATGAATAAAATTATGTGATAGTTGGTTTTAATCCAAATTAATCTAAGAATTGATTCTAAAATGTGTTTTTGTAACTTGTCATCAAGTTATATGAAAAGTCACATTTAAGAATCATAAAACTCATAAAAATTGGCAAAGGTTACAAAAATGAAGAGTCTAGTTCTAATTAAATGGTTTTATGACTCCATAACTTGTCCTCAAGTTATGGAGGACCAAGAGTCTCTTCATTTAATAAAATAAAATAAAATAAAAAAAGGTGTAACCTTAATTAATTCCATAAGTTATAAAATAAAGAAAAGTTAATTCTTTTATTAGTTTAAAGTCTTCCATAACTTGTCCTCAAGTTATGGAACTTGAAGAGTTTTTGGATTAAAACTACTTTAAACACATAAGTTATGGAATTAATTAGTTTTGAATAGTTTCAAAACTTGCCCTCAAGTTTTGGAATTTGTAAAGTTTTCACTTATGAATACTTTAATTCCAAGTTAGCCCTTAGAATTTTAAAAGTTAAAATTCAACCCTTATACTTTATAATATTATAAGTTAATAATATATATATATATATATATATATATATATATATATATATATATATATATATATATGTATAAGAGTAAAGTCAGTCTTACCACTAGTACGCCTCATTCACGAAGCCGGTCTATAAGGTGGGTATAAGGTTGTTGCCTATAAAATGGCAACTTAATGGGTGTCCACTCTCACCCACCGCTTGCTTGACCGGTGGAGGGTCGTTAGCCGAACGGGTTTGACAGGACTAGAATTCTCCCTTCATTAAAAGTATTAATGATAATACTAAGTAACTAAACTCTTAATAATACCCAATCTTAGTTACTTAGGAAAAATGTGAATAAGGTGCTAACCCATGAAATTACACTTTACACTTTGTCTAAGTCGTTAGTGGAGCGTGTGTGGTTAACCGGCACACTAACTTGGACTTAACAAGGTAGGTAAAGGGTGACTTAATATTTATCATAGTATCGATGGAGCGTGTGTGGTTAACCGGCACATCGATTGAGGGGTAATTTATTAAGGGTACCAAGTGATTTGCATGGTTACTTCACACCTTGTTTTGTGATCCTCGGCATCCCAGTCACAAAACCTGAAGGGCACACTCGAGATTGAAACATGCCTTTGAAAAGTTCAATGAATCTCAAAGATCTAGGAGTTTCAAAACCAATTAAAACCTAATAATTCATTTCATTTATCTTGGTGGAAATTGGTGAATCGTCATTCACCTACCTTCAAATATTTTATAGCTTGGATTACGGCATACCTCTTCTAAGTTATAAAATAGTTTGTTGGGTCCTAGCCTTAATATTTCATATTGGGTGTCATATTTAGGACTTTAAATCAACTATCTTGAATATCTCTCAAAAGATGTCTGTAATAGACACCTATGATCTTCCCAAATCTAGTGAAACAAGGTTTCCTAAATGAAGATGATGTCCTTTGGAAATCATACTTCTTTCACCTCCTCCAATTATTCTCCCCAACCCACAAGTTCTTGAAAAGTTTAAGGTCACTCAAGCCCTATTGGCAAGGCAAGGTCTAGGTGTGAACACATCTTGGAGATGTAGTCACATATTGACAAGCCGGGAGAGTTGGGTGTCAAAGTCTTGAGAAAGTTGGTGGTTCAATCACTTTCTAAGTCACATAGTGAGTTCCTTTGGGACACCTATGAAACAGACTATGACAAGACCCTTAATGATCTTATATATTTGCTAAGATCAACTTCCTAAAACTTTATGGACATTGACAATGATGACATTGGATATCCAGTAAAGCATTCTCTTCCCAATGGAAAGGGATCGGCCATAGTCAACTCGGTTGACCAAATGGTAAAGAGAAAAGCTAAGTCTGTGATAGTCTCGTGTACCATTATCAAAGGGTCCATACGTTTATATTGCCAAGGGAAGGGGCATTGGTTGCGAAGCTGCCAAATTTACCTAAGGATGTTAAAGTCAATAAGTTTGACTCTACTTCAGGTAAAGACCACTATCTAACTCTGTTAAGTTTCTATTCTGAGATTCCTGATACATGATGTGACTGGGTCACATGGTGATGTTTTAAGAATCAAAGAAAAGTGAAGAAACTTAAAGAAAGAATATGCTGAATCTGATGGCGTAGATGGATTTCTATTGCATAGTTTGAAGATCGGATTCTTGAGCAACTTCTTAGGAGTTATGAGATATTGCTTAGGAATAGATAACAACAAGTTTTCATATGGATTGTAAGGATAAGTTTTTCCGCAAAGTTTTAAAATAAAAGAATTTTTTTTTGATTTTATTTATTTTAAAATATCCTTACAATGGCTTTTGAGGAAAAATTGTTGCTTATATGATTCCATTAAGAGCAAGAGTGGAAATATGAAATTGATTCTTTCATTTGTGGTAATGTCTAGATTTACCAAATAAGGAAAGATTCTCATCACCCAAGTTTCAATTGGACCGGAACTTGGAATCATGCAAGTTGTATAGCATGATGAATGAGAACTTTCAAGTTTTGGAAAATTAAGACTAATTACTCGGCCACATGGATGTGTGAGTCAAGTAAAGGACTAAGGGATCGAGTACACATTCTTGTGCACTGATTAAGTCCACCACAAAAGATTGATCAGACTATTCGTCATAGTTTACTAAAGCTCAGTAAATATGATTATACTTACAAGCTTAAGTGTAACTCTGAGACATTGGAAAAGGTTCCAATGTATGGCAGGGTGAATAAGAAGAATCAAATTAGGCAGAAGGATAAAAGTTTCTCATATCTGAAAAGATGGGAGAGTACTTTAGTATCAGTTTTGTGATCATCTTAATGATTAAGAAACCATATCAAAATTAGTTCTCTAAGGAAATCTTAGTGCATTCTTATGACTAAGAAGAGGAACTTGAATTATTGAAATGGTTAAATCAAGAAGATGAGTCATACTTCGTTCCAATACAAGTCTTAGAGTCATACTCCAAGATTGTCATTTGAGTGACATGTCTTAAAGAAGGTTTAAAACACTTGTCAAATGTAAGAGTAAAAGTTTTCTACTCTTGTACATTTGAAATTGGTAAGTTGTGATGTTTTGGATAAAACAAAGACCAACTTAGGCCAATTGGGTAAAGTGTTTTTCTTGATTAGAATCCGCACTATCTCTTGGATGTTTGACAAGGGAGTCTTATATGTCAAGAGGACAGTGGGAGTCTTAAAGGTCTTGAAAGTCTCAAGAAATAATCAAGAATAAAACCTGAAGTTCTTCACTAGCACACGACTTGAGGTTTATAACCTATCGTGTTGACATATCTGTGCCCATTCCTGTTAAAGTTGGCTTTGCATATGAGTTCTTAGAGTTCTCAGTTTGTTGCATAACAACTTGGAAGCAATGGCAGGCCCTTGAGCTGCCAGGTGGCAAGAAGTTAAGATTGAGTTTAATCCATATGGTTTTGGATTTGTCATTATCTTTGTCTTGTGATTATGGTTTGACAAATTCATATGGGTAGGAACTCATACACCATATAAATCTAAGTTTCATAAGGTTTCTCTCCGATTCATGAAAATGATGGTGAGGAAACGCTTTCACTAAGTAGATTTTATGAAGATATCAATTGTGTTATTTGCATTTTCAAAAGTCGTTAGTGGAGCGCGTGTGGTTAACCGGCACACTAACATGGACTTGTGAGAAATGGCAAATGCCTAAGCAATTGAGACCATGATTACGGTATCCCTTTTCGTGGTTCTTGAAATTGCTTAGACACACAGGTGAGCTATCTACGGAAAGGGTGTATGAATCTAAATTTCAGACTGTCCAGCTGATTTCTGAGTACATGTCAAAGCTAGTGGGAGCATAAGTGTTATGCTAATAATCATCATGTTAGTGGGAGCATGATAATTATGATAAGTATTGCAAGTTAGCAATGTTAATTATAGAAAACAAAAGTTTCAATTGGGAAAAAGTTGTTTTGCTATAATTAAGGGAGAGGAAATTATGCTTCATCTCAAATCTATAAGCTTAGATCGTGAGGTTTTAATCATTTAGTCAAGGATATATATGAATTTCATGTTGGAATGGCTCAACATAAGGAAATTCTGTATTTGGGTCCATTATTTGCGTTCTAAAATTCGATTATGATTACGACATCCCTTTTCATAATCTGAATTATGAGAACTTGGCAAATTGAAATGGAAATATTATAGCAAAAGACTGGTTTAGTCTTTATGTAAGACATCATGAATCGTGTCCCATATGCTTCGGATATAGGATCGATTACATGTGCTATATTCATCCGTTCTAAAATTTTCCAAATGCCTGGGGCATTAAGAAGGGAAAAGGTTTAGAACTAGATATGACTAAAAGGATTAAACAATTGTCGAGGACAATCTAAGGTTTACCAAAGATTGGTTACTCAAGGACAATTGGAAGTATAGTGATAATTCTGGAAGGACCATATTGACATAATCTGTAAGGAGGCAACTCTTGTTCAGAAGTGATAGTCAAAATGGAATCTGGAAATGTTTCAAAGTTAGAATTTTCAATCTGTGTAAGATTAAGGAAACTTAATGCAAGAAGGATATTTCCAAGGAGTTGATCTCCTTTGGAATACTCTGTAATGATTGTTGCCAAGTCTTTGTGACTTTGTGCATAATCGTTACAAGAGGATCAATGCATATAAGTTTAGAATCTAACAGATTTCTGTAAATGGCATGAATTTGGAATTCTTGCATTTGCAGTAAGGATTTGGGAGTGTGAAAAGAGAATCATTGAAGTTATGTTCAATTGATATAGTTCACAAAGTTAAGATCATAGACAAACATAGTATGCATACTTGGTGTGTGGCATGACTAGTGTTTAAGAAAACATAGTGTACATGCTTGGAGCATGGGACAACTATTGTTTTAAATTCAAGAATAAAGTTGATAGCTGAAACAGTATACAATGAATAATGTGTAATCATATGGTGATAAATAAAAGGTGTTTTATTTATGTTCAAAGGGTTGATACCATATTGGATTCAATTATTATTGTGTTTTATTTTGCATGTTTTGACTTCCCGAATAAACTGGGTTATTCTTCCTGAATGACTAAGTTATTCAAACATCCACAGTCGGTCATATGTTGGAAGTAGATATGAATTAAGACTGTCATGGGTTGGCTTGTAGAGGTCTAAGGTGTTGGACAAAGGGCTACAACACTCATGAGTGCTCATAAGTTCTGAGTATTGGATTCAACCCGCGCTCATTGGAATCACTTCATGGATTTTATCACGAGTGATCATGAGATGATAATATCTTATATTCTTCAAACCTAGAGATATGAGTTGTTACTATGAGTTGATAGTACATTGATTGCACGAAAACGCATTTGGTAACTCGGTGCTATAAAACGTGCCTTTGTGTATGATTCAACAAGTAGTAGAACAAGCCATATGAGTCGAAGTTTATCCGTTCCTTTTACCTTCAGGATAAAAGCGATATCTGTGGGCCCCTCGATGATTTGATGATGACAAATGGAAGTGCTCGGCCGGGCCAGGACTGATTTGATTTGTTCAATTAGCCAGTCGTCATAAATCGGAAATCGGGAAACAACAAATGGACAGAGAGAATGATTATAATCCATGTCTCAGTCCATATGATATCTAGAATGGAGGAATATATGATCCCTTATCTAATGGACAAGTTCGTTGACAAGATCAGAGTTCGACAGCAACTTTAAGAGCTACGATTGCCAGTTAGGTTTGAAGTCATACACAATAATAGTTTTAGACTTATCCAAGTGGGAGACTGTTGGATTAA
Source organism: Lactuca serriola (assembly GCF_051521515.1). NCBI lineage: Eukaryota > Viridiplantae > Streptophyta > Magnoliopsida > Asterales > Asteraceae > Lactuca > Lactuca serriola. The sequence goes on from NC_136412.1 coordinate 104,656,611, forward strand.
TGTCTAAGTCCATAACTATATTTGGTATATACTTGACCCGACCCGGCATGGTCCATTTGGGTTACACTTCACCGACACAATTTATATGGATAATCTTTTGAGAATAGTATGTTTATGATTAATATTAATATGTTATAAGTTCTAATATATTAATATGGAATCATATTATTTAATTAGTATTGATCAAGAATTAATTTATAATTAATTAAGTGATCAAAAGGAACTAATTAAATATGGACTCTTATATATATGGAATGGGCCAAGTTCATTTAGGTTGGGCTAAGCTTTCATGGATAGTCCATGGAGTGTTTAACCCATGGATCCTAGGAAATGAAAGGTCATGGGTATTAGGGTTTAACCCTAATCCTCCATACTATATAAAGATGTCTTTGGTTGGTGAAATTGGCACTAGTGTGGATACACTAAAGAAGGGCTAGCCAATTTCACTAGAGAGAACCAAGTAATCATATTCTCTAAAGTATTCCAAGGTGTCTTGGTGATTTGTGATTCCACTTGAGGCTTCCACACTATTGGGGCTAAGCTCTTAAAGCTTGAAGACATCAAGCTACATCAAGAGGTATGTATTCTATCTTGTTACATTCATAGTTTTTGTATGCTAGATTAGGATAATACCTTGGATGTTCTTATTTGCATGTATAATAGAGAAAACATAGATCCAAGGTATTTAGGGTTGCATGTACACTTAGGAAGTGTTAGAATGCTCAAAACCCAACAATTCTAACCTTGTAATGGGTGCGAAGGTTTCTTCGTAGTTGATGCCTTCTTCCTGAAAATCTCCCTTTACTACGAGTCGTGCCTTGTTTCTTATCCAGCTTGTTGTGAAACACCTATTTAAGACCAACAACAGATGCATCCTTTAGAGTGGGAATAAGTCTCCAGACCATGTTTAGTTTGAATTTATTGAGCCCCTTCTGCGTTGCATGCACCCAATCAGAATGATCAAGAGCAATTTTAACATTTTTAGGTTCAATCTTGGAGATAAACGAGTTGAACATGCAGTATTCTACTTTCGAAAATAAAGTAGATCACTTCGCTTTTTTTGAGCTCTCGTAAGAACTCCTGAGGACGAATCTCCTATGACTTGGGATTTTGGATGATCTTTGGTGCATTTTGATAATGGAATGTAATTAGGATCACATGTTGGATCTAGTTTAACATTCACTACTTCAAACTCAGACTGTATATCTGAATCATCATTCATATTTTCATTCTCCCCCTCAAATGATGTATGAATATCATCTTCTGGATGCAGATTCCCCCTGGAAAGGTGGTTCTGAGTTGAAACATGGGGTTTCATTTTCCCCCTGAACAGGTGTATCATGTGAGGAGGTTAAGGTGGAACCCTCCCCTGTGGTGTAGCATTCACACCTGTTGATGAAACTTTAGGATCGTTCGGAATCTGGTGCTCATTTTCCATTTCTTTCAAGCATCGTCAATTATTTTCTTTAGTTCGCCTTCCTTGTTTTCTACTGCTATGGGCTTTGAGGAGATTGCCCTTTTAGGTTCGTCGAGTAGGTTCAAGAACTCCTCGTAAAGATTGGAGAGTGGAATTGTAGCATGATTCGGTTTGGGAAACATCTCTTGTGTCAGACTATCATTCTTCTGGAATATATTTAAGTAATTTTCATCGAAAGTAATATAGTAGGTTTATTTTATCCTTTCGGACCTTTTTTTGAGAACCCTATATGCTTTAGAAGTCAAAGAATACCCCAGGAAGATACCTTCGTCAGCCTTCACATCGAATTTGTTCCTTTGCTCCTTTGAGTTAAAGATAAGGCACCTGGAATAGAAAACATGGAAAACCTTGACATTACGTTAGGAATTATTTATGATTTCATATGGGGTGATAGAAAATCTCTTATTTAGAATGGAATGATTTTGGGTAAAACAGGCATTTCCTATCGTATCCTCCCAGAAGTAAAGCGATAGATTTGCGAATGACAGCATGGTCCTCGCGGCTTCGCACAATGAGCGGTTTCGTCTTTCAACGACTCCATTTTGTTGAGGAGTATAAGGAGTGAAAAAATTATGAGATTCTCCTTTTGCAGTAAGAAATTCCTCAAACGCTTTGTTTTTGAATTCCAAACTGTTGTCACTACGACCGTTTCAAACTAACTTTTGTAGTTGTAGCTCTATCTACTTTATAAAATCCTTGAGCTTTGGAGCGGCTTCTGATTTCTACTTAAGAAACTCTACCCAAGTGAATCTAGAAAAATGATCTACAATTACGAGAATATATCTGTTACCACCAATACTTTCAATTGCAGAAGGACCACAGAGGTCAATATGTGGAAGTTCAAGCGGCTCTATAACTTTCATATTAATGAACATTGGATGACTCTTCCTGCTCTGTTTCCCTATTTTGTAGGCTGCACAAATATGTTCTTTATCGTACTTCAGGAGTGGATTCCCTCGCACATGATCACCAAGGACTAGTTTGTTGACATATTTGAAATTAAGATGTGGAAGTCTTCTATACCATAGCCAGCTATCATCAGTGGAAGCTTTCATAAGTAAGCAAATTGCAGGCTTCCCTTTGATGGGTTTTAGATTGAGGGGATACATTTCACCATTTTGCTTTGACTTTAACATCACATTTTTGGTTGCCTTTTCAACAATCTTAGACCCTTCATCATCAAAAGAAACTTTTAATCATGTGCCAACAACTAGCTGCGAAACACAAATTAGGTTGTGTTGCAGTCCTTCCACATACACGACCTTGCAAATTGAAAACTAGCCATTGGTTATCATCCCATAACCCTTAATTTCCCCTAATGAATTATTTACTTAGTTCACTTTTCCTCCATCCTTCAGTGCTCTAAACTCTCACAGTTCCTCCTTCCTACATGTCATGTGATGCGAGCAGCCACTGTCAATGTACCATTAAGAGTCAAACTCCTCATCACGTATTACCAGCGAAAGTTAAGCAGATTGAGGAACCCAAAGTTTTTTGGGCCCTCGTAAGGTTCTCACAGGAAAAGTAATAGCTGGATCAACCAGATAAGTTCGTTTTATTATGGTTGGTTTATCTTTATTTGTGATTTGAAAAATAGTAATCCTATTGTATTTTAAGTGTGTACCATTAGTGGATAGTTTCTTTTGTTTGTTTTGGATTTGTTGTTTGAAAAATTTATTCTCTTCTCTCTTTTGATTAGATTCGGATCTTTTGTGATGAATGTCAGACTCCGAAGTCATTTTTCCTTTTCCCTTGAAATTTTGCGAAGTCTCGATCGAATGTGAAACAATATTTTCAGGGCATAAACGAGACTTGGTTTCTTGCATAGGTTTTGCAAGATTTTAAAAGGATGGTTTTTGAAAAAAAATTTGACTTGAAACTTGTGGAGACCGATTTTGTGGAAAACTCTTAGGTTTTGCAAGTGAAGAGACTTTCATATTGGGATTGGATTTTTATTTATGAATGAAGTTGGAAATTCTTTGACTACCAGAATTGCTTTCTTTCCTTGAGATATTTGTCGTATCTAGCATTCCTTTGGTGTTTTTGAGCTACGAACTGCTCATATGACTTATGAATGTTAGCCTTGGCTTTTGGCTTGCGAACTAAAGTTTCGGTTTGAATGAACGAAGTGTCATTTGGATTATTCTTGGTTCCACTGGGACTCCCCTTTTCGTAGCTTGAGTGAACGTTATTCAGCGGTTCTGCTACATATCCGCTCTTCATTTTCCAAGAGGTCATTTTAGATAGACCTTCGGTTTCATCGGCGCTATCAATCGGAGCTAACCAGATGAACTAATTGCATCCATATTTGTTGTCGTCTTCAGCCATGGACATCAATTCAGCTGTTTGGTTTTTGTTTAGTCCCTTAGTTGCGAAAACTTGGTTAGGAATCGTTTGAACTTTGGGAAATACATTTGCTTTTTCATGTAAAACATTGGATTTATTTTCAAACTACTGTGCAATGTCAACTGAATTTTTGGAAATTAAGACTTTCACTAGTTCAAATTCGTTTTTAACAAATTTGGAGCAATCAACCTCATTTTCCGCAGTGATTTCACTCATATCACTTGGTGCTTAAGGAATCAACCTTCTGTACAGTTTCAGATTTGATTTGCTTTTTGTCATTTTCATCCAAAATTTATTTAAGCATATTTTTGTGGTCTTTTTACTTTATGTATGATTCAATTTTGTCCAGTCCTACCCTGTAAGCATCTGAAACTTCTTCTGAAGAGACAATGGACTCGCATTTGTAACAATCAACGTCTATTTCATCCTCCTTTAATTCTAGGAATGGCAAGATCATTTTATGGATTTTCTTACCGATCTCACAATCCAAAAGCAACTAACTGATATTAAAATAAAGTCTTTTGGCAATCAAACAAAAAATGTTACGCTGTTTAAAAATACCTAAATTATCTCTCTACAAGTAAATCAACTCATCCCTAGACATAGGCGAATCTGACTCCGATTTTTCAAGCCACATGCATCTCTCTTTACTCTTTGATGAAACCCTACAGAGTTGATCGGTTAAGTTAGAATTTGTCAAACGAGTTTGTTTTAGACTTTAACCGAAACTTGAAAACGTGTATTTTAAGTTTTTTAATTTAGTTTCATATCTAGATAAAGGTATATTCAGAGATTCAAGCATAGAATTTACCTTGTTGATCACCTGCTCGCACTTGCTTATTTGCTCAAGAACTGGTTTTGTAGCGAAACACCTATCAAAGCTACATCCATCATCTGTAGCATAGCCCCTCATTACTGATACTTCACTGGTAAACATAAAACACATTGCATCAAACTACGAAGCTTCATCCTTCCCCACAAAGCTCTTTCCATGAGTAGGTCTGCAAACTTCTTCATCTTCGGAGTCAGTCGACTAGACCTCAACTCTGCCAAATTCGTCTTCAACTTCGTTTTTCTGCATGCATTCACAACCATTCTTCTTAGCATCCATTCTTTGGCTAGATGGTATTTGCCATAACAGTAGTTACAATCACAACCAGAGTCACCAACAAGCTTTTTATCCTTCTTTTCTTCTTCCTTTTGACATCTGTTCACACTCTCATCCTTGAACTTCTCCGCACTCTCATCCTTCTTTTCTTCTTCCTTGGATTAGAGACCATCAAAGCTTACCCTTCCTTTAAGAGTTCGCAGTCAAAAAGACCAGCCATAAAATTTTCATCTTCGGTATCTTTTCCCTTAGCAATAAGATCCAGTGAACCCATCCCAGAAACTATCTTCCCTTTTTTCTTCACTTCGTCTTCATGCGACTTGAGTATTCCAATTAAATTTTCCAACATGTATTTCATGAACTGCTTATGTGGTTTTACGGTATAGACAACAACCTTCCATTCAGATCTTAGTCCATTCATGAACATGACTTTTTGCTCGATTAGTTCATGTCCAATCTTGTGCTTGATCATCCTACTGAGAAGATGATTATAACGATTGAAGGTTTGATCCAAACTCCCTTCAAGCTTTTGTATAAACCCTCCAAACATTGAAAGCAGAAGAGTTTGAGTAGAATGCTCAAGATCAACATCAGTCGAATATTGTTCCATAAGTTTGTCCCAAATGGATTTTGCTGTGTCGTAGGAACTCACTAAACAAAAGGTATCTAGTGGCAAAGCAAATCTGATGATCCTCATCGCTTTAACATTGCTTAACAGTCTATCATTCTTATCTTGAGATACATCTTTTACATCAAGAAGAAGCTTGTTATAGTCGGCTTGAGTTTTAATTACTCTTCTTGTTGCCGTATGAGTAAACGTATGGATAGTAATGGCTTCCCATATCAAACAACAATGGTCTTCAAGCCCTAGGACGTAATCTTCAAAGTTCAATGCCCACACTTCATAATCACTGGGGAAAAGGATAGGAATTTTGTTTGTAGATCTAATGTCTCTTGAAAGATTTATTGAGTTAACATGAGAATCGCCTGGGATGATTAAAGATCGATCAAAACTTGTATGAATCAGATGTGTAAACTAAAATGGTTTTTGGATAATAAAGAGATCAAAGATTAGCATCAATAACAATGATGATGGCTGAACCATATCCAATAATAGTGGAAACCGTAAAAACTCTTTCAACAGAAGAGATGCATATAGATTATAAGTCTCTTGCTTTGATACCAATTGATGAGATTGAAACTCTATAGATCGAATAGATTCAAAAAGGTAAAAACAACAAAACGATTAATATGAATCAAGAATGTGTCGAATGATTAAAAGTCACAGCCTCAGAAGAGCTCGATCAAGAACTACTACTGTAGAGGTTGTCTAGGGTTTACAATAACACGATTAATTTTAATACAACCCATGCACATAGCTTATATAGCTAAACCCTAATAATGAGTGGACAGTCCCAAGCCGGTTACACAATAGACTATATAAAAAGCCTAATAACGCAAAACATTAATAATCCAACACAGTCAATAAACTATTTTATTTCAGCAGCATGCAATCCTACTCATTAGATAATTAGTTAATATTAGTAGAAGTTATTCCTCAGCCAATAGTAGGGTGAAGTGGAAGGAATCCTAGGAGGAGTGTATAGGGAGCTTAATATATTCTTAATATGACATATATTAATAAGGTATGGCAATGGTAGAGATGCAAGTGTTGGATATAGTCTCTAAGTATAACTATATTTTGTATGTACCTGACCCGACCCGGCATGGTCCATTTAGGTTGCGCTTCACCCGAACAATTTATGGATAATCTTTTGAAAATAGTATAAGTTATGATTTATTAATATATTATATGTTCTAATATACTAACATAAAAACATATTATTTAATTAGTACTGATCTATAATTAATCTAGAATTAATTTAGAGATCAAAAGTATTACTAATTAAATATGGGCTTTCGTATTTATATAGTGTGGGCTAATTCTTATTTGGCATGGGCTAGGCTTGCATGGAAAGTCCATGGATACTCCATGGAGGTTTAACCCATGGATCTCATGCAAATGAAGAGACATGGGTATTAGGGCTTACATGGATGTAACCCTAATCCACCACACTATATAAAGGAGGCTTTGGTTCTTGAAATCACACTAGTTGTGTTGGGTAAAGTAAGAGGGCTGATTTCATGAAGGGTTACTATTCTCTTTAAGTTCCAAATTTTGTGGTGATTTGTGATTTCCGTTTGAGGCATCCACACTATTGGTGCTAGGATCTAAAACTCCAAGCAATAAACTACAACTATAAGGTAAGTGATTCTACTAGCTTTATTTGATTCAAGTTCCCCATGCCATGCTAGATAGGATAACAACCTTGGAAAAATAATTATTTGCATGTATCATAGTCAAACATAGATCCAAGGTTTCTAGGGTTGCATGTACACCATAGGAGTGTTAGAATGCTCAAAACCCATCAGTGGTATCAGAGCCTAGGCTTGTTTATATGATACATGATGCAAAAGTTGGTTTTTCAAAAAACTAAAACTATACAGATTGCAAAACTCGACGAGTTCTGGCCAAAAACGCACCGAGTTCATGAGTTAACACATGAACTCGACGAGTTCCTTAGGGAACTCGATGAGTGTAACTTGCAGAATGCAGTTTCTCATGTTTTGCAGCTGGAAATTGACTATAAACATTACCCTAAACTATTTTGGTGTTATAAAACTTGTTTTAGATGGTGTAATGTTTATGCTAATCCATTTACAATGGATATTATCAAAATTACAAGTTTTATCAGTAATTTATGATTCTTGAAATGTTCATATTCATGTTCTTGAACTTATGAGGATTAGATGATCATAGGAATTGTTTGTAACCTACTTGGTAGTTTAAATTCATGATCATTATGTGTTTTAATGGAGTCCATAACTTGTCCTCAAGTTATGGAAATCCAAAGGTCACACTTTAATAAAAAAACCATTAAAAGAACACAAGGGTTATAAAAATGAAGAGTCTTCATTTTTAATACTCAATTAAATTCATAATTTATAAGACATGAAAAGTTTGAAAGTTTGCAAAACTTGACCTCAAGTTTTGGAACAAGTAAAATCATAATTAAAACTTTAGTTCCAACTCTTAGAATTCTAAAAGTTAAAATTCAACCCTTATACTTTACTATATTATAAGTTAATAATATATATATATATATATATATATATGTATAAGATCAAGTCGTTTTACCACTAGTACGCCTCATTCACGAAGCTGGTCTATAAGGGGGTATAAGGTTGTTTCCTATAAAATGGCAACTTAATGGGTGTCTACTCTCACCCACCGCTTCCTTGATCGGTGGATGGTCGTTAGCCGAATGGGTAGGACAAGGACTTATAAACTCTCATTAAAAGTAGAATGATAATACTAAAGTAACTAAACCTTATTTAATTCCCAATATTAGTTATTTTAGGAAAATGTGAATAAGGTGCTAATCCATGAAATTACACTCTACACTTTGTTTAAGTCGTTAGTGGATCGTGTGTGGTTAACCGACACACTAACTTGAACTTAACAGGGTAGGTAAAGGGTGACTTAATGTTTATCATAGTATCGATGGAGCGTGTGTGGTTAACCAGCTCATCGATTGACGGGTAATACCTTAAGGATACCAAGTAATTTGTATGGTTACTTCACACCTTGTTTTGTGATCCTCGACATCCCAGTCACAAAACTTGAAGGGCACACTCGAGATTGAAACATGCCATTGAAGAAAGTTCAATGAATCTCAAAGAATCTAGGAGTTTCTAAACCAATTAAAACCTAATTAAATATTTCATTTTTCATGATGGAAATTGGTGAATCGTCGTTCACCCACCTTCATATAGCTTATAGCTTAGATTACGACATCCCTCTTCTAAGTTATAAAATATTGTGTTGGGTCCTAGCCTTAATATTACATTTGGGTGTTTTATTAAGGACTATCTCTATATATCTAATCCAATCTATTCCTTCTTCTTTTCAGATGTCTTCCAATAACAATGCTTCTGGCTCAAACCCTACTAGCTCCTTCTCTCTCATGAATCTTTGTGGGAGGCTCATCTTTGATGGGTCCAACTTTAGAGATTGGATCAGAAACATTAGGATGGTCACACGGTATGAGAACAAAGAATATGTTCTCGACAAGGAGCTGAAGGTACCCAAGCCAACTGCTACTCCTAAAGAGCTTGTTGAATATGAGGTACATGAGAGAGATGCTACAAAAGTGGCATGCATCATGATGGCCACCAGGACTTGACGGACCGCTACCATCAAAGTGCTCGTCAAGAGCGATATGAAATAATCTCCTCCATGAGAACAACCCGAATGAAGGATGGTGAACCCATCACGGGACACATGCAGAAAATGCAAAGGTATGTGGACCGTTTACTGAAGCTGAATGTGAACTTCCATGAGGAGTTAGGAATAGATATCATTTTGCACTCCTTGCCATCGTGTTATGATCAATTCTGCATGACATATCACATGAACAAGGAAGACGTCACCCTCAGCAAACTTCAAGGACTCTTGAAGACCACCGAAAGTGGTCTAAAGGGTAAGTCGGTTGTTACTACTCCTACTCCTACTCCAACTGCGGCCAATGTCTTAGCAATCGGGCATAGAAAAGGGAAGAAGAGAAAGAACCCTTCTAAGGGTACCAAGGGTAAGACCCTTGAATGCTCCTCTTCAAGCCAAACCAAGAAAGGTTTTGTCACTCCTTCTGCTAACCCTAATAAGGCTGAATGCTTCTATTTCCATGAAAAGTCGCACTGGAAGAAAAACTGCCCAAAGTACCAGCAAGATTTGAAGGATGGGAAAGTAAAACCCAACCATGCAGGTATATACACTATATTGTCTAATAACTCACCTCATTCTAAGTCTTGGGTTGTTGATACAGGTTGTGGTATTCACATATGTTGTGATTTGTAGGGACTAAGAAGAAGTGAGAATGTGGAGCAGGGAAAGATAAACTTGATCATGGGAAACTGGAAAGCTTCACCTGTCACCAAGATAGGAGTTTATTCCTTAGTGCTGAATAGTGGGTTTACATTAGATTTGAATAAATGTCATTATTGGCCAGAAATGGCAAGAAATGTTATTTCCTTTCATGCATTGTATAAACAAGGTTTTACCTTTTATTTTGATAATAATAATGGTAGTATTCATGCTTTCTTTAATAATGCTCTTTATTTTAAAGCACTACCTTGTGATGGCGTGTATGAAACTGTATCTGTTGTAGCTAATCTAGGAAATAATGTATTGTGTGTTGAATCTTCCACTAGCTTAGATAAAGCATCTTTATCGCATTGTCATCTTGGACATGTAAGCAAGAAATGCATAGGCCAAATCCAAAAGGATGGAGTCTTGGAGTCATTTGACCTAAGGTCAGATGATAGTTGTGAATCTTGTTTGCTTGGTAGAATGACAAAGTCGCCTTTTACTGGCACTTGTGCTAGGGGTGAAGATTTGTTGGACCTCATACACACGGATGTGTGTGGACCCTTCAGAACCTCCATAAGAGATGCTAATTGGTTCTATTTGACTTTTACTTATGATTTTAGTAGATATGGATATGTCTACCCAATGAAGCATAAGTCAGAAAACTTCGAGAAATTCAAAGAGTTTAAGCAAGAAGTGGAGAATCAGTTGGGCAGGAACATTAAGACGCTTCAATCCGATAGTGGTGGTAAGTATCTTAGTACCGAGTTCCTTGCCTCTCTTAAGGAATGTGGGATTGTCTCACAATTGACACCTCCTAGGTTACCACAGTTGCATGGTGTAGTTGAGAGGCACAATCGGACCATGTTGGACATGATTCATTCCATGATGAGTCAAGCTTCGCTACCAATCTGTAACACTCGTGTTTCTAGCCTAGGCATTATATTGAGTTGATAGTCTAGGTTAACCTTTGTAACTCATTTTGATGAAATGAAAAGGAATTATGTGAATATTATGTGAATTATGTGTTTTATGCTTAATTATTAGGGCGTAATTAATTAAGAATAAAAATAAGCGTCAAAATTAAAGTGTAATATAAGCCTGATATCTTTACATAAACTTGTAGTGGTCGAAACAAGAATTTCGGGGATATAAAGAATACAAAAATTCGAGTTATAACGAAGAAGTTATGACCTGTCGAAGTTTCACGACAAAACCGGCACAGTGTTGAATGTCGTAAAAAGTGAGTTTTTGATAAACTACTTTTTAGCCATAGTAATCTAAACGAAAGTCGTAGTATTCGTTAAACCGAGAAGTTTGATAAAAAGAACGCCCAAATCTAACTTTGTATGAGGAAGTTATGATTTTTTGAAGTTTCAGCTTAGCAGTAGACAGCTAAAAACTCGAATTTTAGATCGAGCGATTTTTAGCCGACACAACCTAAACGAGAATTGAAGGTCTCGTCATTAGGAGCACAACGGTAAAAAGTCTGACGAAAACGGACGTCGGATGAATAAGTTATGAATTTTTAACGGATTTCCTGTCCTGGTCTGTTAAAAATAATAATATAAAATTTAAAGTCAATATTTGCTGACGAAGTCTAAACGGAAGTTGTAGTGCGTAATTTTAGCTACGCGTGCATATAAAGAACGTCAAAAACGGAGCTCGTATGCGAAACTTATGGATTTTAGAAGTTTTGGCGTGAAAATGGAGAAAATCTGCATATTCACGAGTTGCCACGTCACCCTCGCTAAAAAGGTGCCACGTGTCCTGCTGAGTCACCAGGCTGCTGAGTCACCAAGCTGCGGAGTCATCGAAGCTGCTGAGTCATGCGAAGCCACGTGTCGGATCCTGATTCGACCGAGGTGGAGGCCCAATCCGAAGCAGCCAGCTCTCCGTCCGAGCCTCGCAATGCCTGCCTCGTGTTCCGAGCCTCACATAGCCTAGCTCCGAGCCTCGCATAGCCTAACTCCGAACCTTTGCAGGTGCACCAGTAGGCTGCGGTCGAATCAGAAGCTGCCAGCGAGCCCTCGCAGGTGCAACCCATGTGCGAGCCATGCGTAGCCTCGTGCGAGCCATCCCCCTCTGCAAGCTTCGGATCTGCGATGCGTGTCTTCCTCCTGACCATCCGATCAGAAGCCTCGCCCCTATAAATATAAGGGTGCGAGACCTCCCGGGTAATTTTGGGATTTTGCCATATTTAACCCCTAAACCCATATTTTCTTCACCTTAACATCCTGCAAAGCCCCGGTATTGATTGTAAAGCCCGGAATACTCCACGAAGTGCCCGAGAAGCCCGGTAAATTTATCTTTTCGATTTCGAAGCCCGAATTTTGCAGAGCCCGGTTTCTCAATGAAACTCCCAGTTTTATTAGAAACGATCGTTTTAGGAAACGAATTGCTGCCCGATTTTCATTAAATCACGTGAGTGTGTAGTTACTTTCAATTTACACATAGATATGAAGTATTTACCTTGAAATACGTGTTATGTGTAAATATATTAATTTTTTAATTGAGGTGACTGTTGAATTGATGTTTTATACAAGTTTTAAACTTTATATGCTTTTTATCTACAAAATATGTTGGGTAGAACATGGGTAGATGAAATAGTTGATGTGTGTTAAAGAAGGTGAGAGACCTCGATGTCGTTGTTGTTGTTGTTGTTGTTGTTGTTGTTGTTGTAGTCATCTAGCGGAGTATAGATGACGACCACAGACTTTCTAGATAGTCCAGTGGAACACTAGCAGGTTCGCAACTTGTAGGTGTTGATGAATTAAATGTTCATTGTCCTACTCCATCCCCCTCATGGTTGCCTTAAGGACATGTATGCCTGAGGAAACCCCTTAGCAGTAGTGTTCATCCCGATGATAATCCTTAGGCTAGGTCCCTTGTGATAGGTGTTTAGGGACGTAAAGTGAGGACAACGGGAATGGGTAATCAGGGTTATTGTTGATTGGTGAACTTAATAAGTATATTATTATTGTGGGTTGAAAACCCTATATGCTCACCAGGCTCCCAGGCCTGACCCACTCAGTTTTATGATTACAGGTAGTGGACCCCGAGCATAGTCAGAGGATGACGAGAGATTTTTGGATTATAGGCCAGTTGTTGTAAATAACTGTTGAAAGGCTTATAATGTCTCGTTTATGCTTTTGATCTGTATCGGAACATGACATCCCGAGGTTTTGATATATATGGAAAATATATACCTTCTTAATGAAGGATTTTGATAAACTTTTATCATATGTTGTTTGGGGACCAATTTTTAAAAAGATTTCCATGTGAGTACGCAGTGCCAGTAGATCAGGAACTTACTTTGGAGGCAGCTATCTGGGCTGCCAAGTCTGTTGAAGATATGATAAAAGGGAGAGCTGCCAGCAAGGTTGAACTTGGCGAAAAGAGAAAGTTTGAAGGAACTTTAGGTTCCAATAAAAAGCACAAATTCTCGAAGACTAGTTCGAGAAAGTTTGGAGGAGGAGCCGAAGCCAAGTGGTGTGACAAGTGTAAGAAGAAACATGCTGGGAAGTGCAGCGTGGAAGTCACTTGTTACAAATGTCGAAAGCCAGGGCATTATACCAATGAATGCACCTTCAATAAGAACGTATGTTTTGGGTACAATGAAGAAGGGCATATTTTGAGGGACTGCCCGAAGAAGAAGGATGCAGCAAAACCCAATCTACCACCAAAGCCGAAGGCGAGAGCCTTTCAGATGACACTCGAAGCTGCAAAAGAAGAAGTCGATGTCGCTTCAGGTACCTTTCTCGTAAACGAATTGCCTGCCCAAATTTTGTTTGATTCTGGAGCCAATTACTCCTTTATATCACATGAATTTTGTAGAAAGCTAGCTTTGCCTGTAGATAGGCTAGTTAATGCCTTATTAGTCGAGATTGCTAGTGGCAAGTTTGTACCTATTAGCCATCGTATGAAAAACATCCTCATTGACTTGGATGGGAATAAGTTCCAAGAGGAATTATTGCCTATCGAGTTAAATGGATTCGACATAGTTTTAGGAATGGATTGGCTTAGCGCCAATGATGCAGAAATACTATGTAGAAAGAAGATAGTAAAAGTAAACCTGCCAGGGAAAGAGTCTTTTATGGTGTATGGAGACAAACTCAGAGTAAATTCTGGAATCATTTCCCTAATGAAAGCCAGAAAGTGTTTGGCCAAGGGATGTATATCATATCTAGCGTTCGTGATCAATGCCAAGATGGAAAAGAAGGAAGTGCAGAATATTCCGGTGGTGTGTGATTATTCGGAAGTCTTTTCCAAAGATCTTCCAGGATTGCCCCCTGATCGACAAGTAGAATTTCGTATTGACTTGTTACCAGGAACGACGCCGATAGCAAAAGCACCTTATCGATTAGTGCCAACAGAAATGAAAGAACTTATGACACAACTTCAGGAGTTATTGGACAAAGGTTTCATTCGACCTAGTTCATCACCTTGGGGAGCCCCTGTGTTATTTATAAAGAAGAAAGACGGAAGCATGAGAATATGCATCCATTACAGAGAGCTGAACAAAGTGACGATAAAGAACATGTACCCGTTGCCAAGGATCGATGACTTGTTCGACCAGTTGCAGGGTTCGAACTATTTCTCGAAGATCGATCTTAGGTCGGGATACCATCAACTAAAGGTGAGAGAGCAGGATATCGAAAAGAGTGCTTTTAGAACGAGATATGGACTCTATGCATTTTTGGTTATGTCGTTCGGACTAACAAATACCCCAGCAGCTTTCATGGATTTGATGAATAGGGTTTGTAAACCATTCTTAGATAAATCTGTGATAGTATTCATAGATGATATCTTCATTTATTCGAAGAGCAAGCAGGAACATGAAAAGCATCTACGTGAAGTGCTAGATGTCCTGAAAAAGGAGAAGCTGTATGCAAAGTTCTCCAAATGTGAATTTTAGATTCAAGAAGTCCAATTTTTAGGTCATGTGGTTAACCAAGAAGGAATAATGGTCGACCCAGCAAAGATTGAAGCTGTGATGAAGTGGGAACAACCAAAAAGTCCTACGGAGATTCGAAGCTTTTTACGATTAGCTGGATATTACCGAAGGTTTATCCAAGGCTTTTCTTCAATTGCTACTCCATTAACAGCTTTGACCCACAAAGGAGCCACTTATGCTTGGAATGAGAAGCACAAGGAAGCCTCTGAGAAGTTGAAGAAGAGATTGTATGAAGCACCGATTCTTTCATTGCCTGAAGGAGTTGATGACTTCGCAGTTTATAGCGATGCATCTGGAGTTGGGTTAGGTTGTGTTCTGACCAAGAGGGATAAAGTGATCGCGTATGCATCGAGGCAATTAAAGGAACATGAAAAGAACTACCCCACTCATGATCTGGAGTTGGCAGCGGTAGTATTTGCCTTAAAGATATGGAGGCATTATCTTTATGGCACAAAGTGTAAACTCTTCACTGATCATAAGATTCTCCAATATCTCTTTAATCAGAAGGAATTGAACATGAGGCAACGACGCTGGCTAGAGTAACTCAAGGACTACAACTGTGAGATACTTTACCACCCTGGTAAAGCAAATGTTGTTGCTGATGCTCTTAGTCGGAAGGTAAACCTTGAAAAGAAAAGGCCAAGAGCGTTGAGAATTGAAGTTGTCTCGACAATTGTGGAGAGTATAAAGAAAGCTCAAGAGGAAGCTTTAGAGAAAAGTGACCGAAAGGAAGAACGTTTGGGCAAAACGTTAGTGTTCGGTACAAACAACCAAGGGTTGAAGGTATTCCAAGATAGAATTTGGGTACCTAAGACGGGCGGAGTAAGAGATCATCTGATGGAAGAAGCTTACAAGACCATGTACTCGATTCATCCCGGCAGTACAAAAATGTATAGGGATTTAAAACCCTATTATTGGTGGTCGACGATGAAGCTCGATGTTGCTAAGTATGTGGCCGATTGTGTAACTTGTGCTAGGGTTAAGGCACAACATCAGAAACCAAATGGGAGTTTAGAACCTTTACCCGTACCCATGGGTAAATGGGAAGACATCACCATGGATTTTGTGATTAAACTATCCAGAACAAGGAACAATGACGACATGATTTAGGTGGTCATTGATTGCTTCACTTAGAGTGCGCATTTCATAGCAGCCAAAGAGAAATGGTCTATGGATAAACTTGCGAATTCTTACGTGAAGGAAATTGTGAGGCTTCACGGTGTTCCGTTAACGATTGTGTGCGATCATGATAACCGTTTTACCTCGAGATTTTGGAGGAGTCTACAAGAGGAATTGGGTACCAAGTTGTGTTTGAGTACAGTTTACCATCCGCAAACCGATGGTTAGAGCGAGCGAACGATTCAATCATTGGAGGATATGCTGAGAGCATGTACCCTAGAATTCCAAGGTAACTGGGATGAACACTTACCTTTAGTAGAATTCTCCTATAATAATAGTTTCCACTAAAGCATCAAGATGGCACCTTATCACGTTTTGTATGGGGAGAAGTGTCGAACGCGATCATGTTGGCTAGAAGCTGGGGAAAAGCAGTTTATGGGACCTGAAATAGTCCATCAGACTGCTGAAAAGTTGAAAGTGATAAGGGAAAGGATGTTAGCTGCTCAAGATCGACAAAAGAGCTACGCTGACAAGAAAAGACAACCGATATCCTTCGATGTTGGAGATTCGGTTTTACTTAAAGTCTCACCGTGGAAGGGACTTATAAGATTTGGTAAGAGGGGGAAGTCGAGTCCAAGGTTTATTGGACCATTTAAAGTTATTCAGAAGATCAGGAATCAAGCTTATAAGCTAGAGTTACCGGAAGAACTGGAGGGTATTCATAACACCTTTCATGTGTGTTATTTGAGAAAGTTCACGGGAGATGTGCCCGGCATAATTCCGATTTCTGAGTTAAGGTTGGATGAAAGCAAGAAGTTGATCGCAGAACCTGAGGCAATCGTTGACCGTAAGACTATGAAGTTACGACGCAAGAAGGTCAATTTAGTGCTTGTGCGCTGGAAACATACGAATGGACCAAATCTCACTTGGGAAACGGAGAGTGACATGATGAGTCGCTACCCGCAGTTGTTTGGTGATATGTGATTCCGGGGACGGAATCATCCTAAGGGGGAGAGAATTGTAACACTCGTGTTTCTAGCCTAGGCATTTATATTGACTTGATAGTCTAGGTTAACCTTTGTAACTCATTTTGAAGAAATGAAAAGGAATTATGTGAATATTATGTGAATTATGTGTTTTATGCTTAATTATTAGGGCTTAATTAATTAAGAATAAAAATTAGCACCAAAATTAAAGTGTTACATAAGCCCGATATCTTTAGATAAAGTTGTAGTGGTCGAAACAAGGATTTCGGGGAGATAAAGAATACCAAAATCCGAGTTATAACGAAGAAGTTATGACCTGTCGAAGTATCACGACAAAACCGGCACGGTGCTGAATGTCGTAAAAAGTAAGTTTTTGATAAACTACTTTTTAGCCTTAGTAATCTAAACGAAAGTCGTAGTATTCGTTAAACTGAGAAGTTCGATAAAAATAATGCCCAAATCTGACTTCGTATGAGGAAGTTATGATTTTTCGAAGTTTCAGCTTAGCAGGAGACAGCTAAAAACTCGAATTTTAGATCGAGCGATTTTTAGCCGACACAACCTAAACGAGAATTCAAGGTCTCGTCATTAGGAGCACAACGGTAAAATGTCTGACAAAAACGGACATCGGATGAAGAAGTTATGAATTTTTAACGGATTTCCTGTCTCGGTCTGTTAAAAATAATAATATAATATTTAAAGTCAAATTTAGCCGATGAAGTCTAAACGGAAGTTGTAGAGCGTAATTATAGCTACGCGTGCATATAAAGAACGTCAAAAACGGAGCTCGTATGCGAAATTTATGGATTTTAGAAGTTTTGGCGTGAAAATAGAGAAAATTCGCATAGTCACGAGTTGCCACGTCACCCTCGCTGAAAAGGTGCCACGTGTCCTGCTGAGTCACCAGGCTGCTGAGTCACCAAGCTGCTTTGTCACCGAAGCTGCTGAATCATGCGAAGCCACGTGTCGGATCCTGATTCGACCGAGGAGGAGGCCCAATCCGAAGCAGCCAGCTCTCCGTCCGAGCCTCGCAATGCCGGTCGTGTGTTCCGTACCTCGCATAGCCTAGCTCCGAGCCTCGCATAGCCTAACTCCGAACCTCGCAGGTGCACCAGTAGGCCGCGGTCCAATTAGAAGTTGCCAGTGAGCCCTCGCAGGTTCGACCCATGTGCGAGCCATGCGCAGCCTCGTGCGAGCCATCCCCCTCTGCGAGCTTCGAATCTGTGACGCGTGTCTTCCTCCTGACCATCCGATCAGAAGCATCGCCCCTATAAATAGAAGGGTGCGAGACCTCCCGGGTAATTTTGGAATTTTGCCATATTTAACCCCTAAACCCATATTTTCTTCAGCTTAACATCCCGCAAAGCCCCGGTATCGATTGTAAAGCCCGGAATACTCCACGAAGTGCCCGAGAAGCCTGGAAAATTTATCTTTTCGGTTTCGAAGCCAGACTTTTGCAGAGCCCGGTTTCTCAATAACACTCCAGGTTTTATTAGAAACGATCGTTTTAGGAAACGAATTGCTGCCTGGTTTTCATTAAATCACGTGAGTGTGTAGTTACTTTCAATTTACACATAGATATGAAGTATTTACCTTGAAATACATGTTATGTGTAAATATATTAATTGTTTAATTGAGGTGATTGTTGAATTGATGTTTTATACAAGTTTTAAACTGTATATGCTTTTTATCTACAAAATATGTTGGGTAGAACATGGGTAGATGAAATAGTTGATGTGTGTTAAAAAAGGTGAGAGGCCTCGATGTCGATGTTGTTGTTTTTGTTGTTGTTGTTGTTGTAGTCATCTAGCGGAGTATAGATGACGACCACGGACTTTCTAGATAGTCCAGTGGAACACTAGCTGGTTTGCAACTTGTAGGTGTTGATGAATTAAATGTTCATTGTCCTACTCCATCCCCCTCATGGTTGCCTTAAGGACATATATGGCTGAGGAAACCCCTTAGCAGTAGTGTCCATCCCGATGATAATCCTTAGGCTAGGTCCCTTGTGATAGGTGTTTAGGGACGTAAAGTGAGGACAATGGGAATTCGTAATCAGGGTTATTGTTGATTGGTGAACTTAATAAGTATATTATTATTGTGGGTTGAAAACCCTATATGCTCACCAGGCTCCCAAGCCTGACCCACTCAGTTTTATGATTACAGGTAGTGGACCCCGAGCATAGTCGGAGGACGACAAGAGATTTTTGGATTATAAGCCAGTAGTTGTAAATAACTGTTGAAAGGCTTATAATGTCTTGTTTATGCTTTTGATCTGTATCAGAACATGACATCCCGAGGTTTTGATATATATGGAAAATATATACCTTCTTAATGAAGGATTTTGATAAACTTTTATCATATGTTGTTTGGGGACAAATTCCCCAACATCTTTTAAAAAGATTTATTTGATTTTATTTTAAAAAGCATAAATTAAATCGGTCTTTTCTGGCCGAGAAATTAGGCGATGTCACACAATCTCATTTTGGGGGTATGCCTTAGAGACTGCCGCCCATATCGTTAATCTAGCCCCTACAAAGAAGGTTGCCAAAACACCTCACGAGGTGTGTACTGGAAAAGTTCCCAATCTAGACCACATCAAGATTTGGGTTTGCGAGGCTTTCGTGAGACGCGAGACTCACGATAAGCTCGAACCCCAATGTGAAAGGTGTATTTTCATTGGCTACCCACATAAATGCTTTTGTTACATCTTCTACTGACCAAGTGATAATGTGGTCTTTGTAGTAAGAAGAAGATTCTTTCGAGAGAGAGAATTCATGAGCCAAGGAGAATGTGGGAGGCAAATTGACCTTGAGGAAATTCAAGAGTCAAGTGGTGAAGGAACCTCAAACCCTAGCCCTCAACCTGAGGAGGAAACTCCTGTTGAGCCGACTGAAGAATCTATACTTCTGGGGAGTTCCACCAGAGTTAGGAACGCACCTGAGCATTATTATGGTTTTCATATTACTGCAGAAGGTGAGACACTTATCATTGATAACACACTGGTAAATCTGGATGAGCCTAAAAGCTACACGGAAGCCATGGTAGGCCCTAAGGCTGCTAAATGGAAAGAGGCTATGGATAGAGAGATACAGTCCATGTATGACAATCAAGTTTGGAACATGGTTGACAATGTACCTGATCGTAAGATAGTTGGGTGCAAATGGATTTTCAAGAAGAAGACCGAAATGGATGGTAATGTGTAAGGCACAACTGGTTGTAAAGGGTTATTCTCAAACTCCGGGAGTTCATTATGATGAGACCTTTTCACCAGTGGCCAAAATTAAGTCTATTAGGGTTCTGTTAGCCATTGTTGCATTTCATGATTATAAAATATGGCAGATG
The DNA here is from genome assembly GCF_051521515.1 of Lactuca serriola. Classification (NCBI taxonomy): domain Eukaryota; kingdom Viridiplantae; phylum Streptophyta; class Magnoliopsida; order Asterales; family Asteraceae; genus Lactuca; species Lactuca serriola. The sequence goes on from NC_136412.1 coordinate 104,676,876, forward strand.
GATGTCAACACCGCTTTCCTTAATGGAAAGTTGGCTAAAGATGTTTACATGTTTCAGCCAGAGGGTTTTGTCAGTACAGAGTACCCCAATAGAGTGTGTAAGCTCGAGAACTCCATTTATGGTTTGAAATAGGCACCTCGTAGACGGAATCTTTGCTTTGATGAAAAAGTCAAAGAATTTGGCTTTTCAAGGAGTAAAGATGAATCTTGTGTCTATATCAAGGTTAGTGGGAGTATAGTCAGCTTTTTGATACTGTATGTGGATGACATACTACTCATAGGAAATGACATCCCAACCCTTCAAGAAGTAAAGTCCTGGCTTGCGAAGTGTTTCACTATGAAGGACCTTGGAGAAGCTGCCTATATCCTCCGAATAAGAATTTTGAGAAACAACAATAAAAGAGTAATTGGACTTATTCAAAGCACCTATGTTGATAAAGTGTTGAAAAGGTTCAACATGCATAACTCCATGAAAGGAGAGTTACCCATCCAAAATAACGCCAGATTGAGTAAGACACAAAGCCCTAGTTCTGAGGTTGAGATAGCAGAAATGAGTCAAATACCTTATGCTTCAACTGTAGGATCGATCATGTATGCTATGAGGTGTACTCGACCTGATGTAGCCTTTGCTTTGAGCATGGTTAGGAGGTATGAGGGGAACCCTGGCAAGGCACACTGGACTGCGGTAAAGAATTTTCTCAAGTACCTACAGAGGACTAAGGACTAGGTCCTTACCCTCGGTGGGAGTGATGACTTGAGAGTTGTAGGGTACAGTGATGCTAGCTTTCAGACTGACAGGGATAATGTTCGCTCTCAGTCGGGTTGGGTCTATACCCTAAACAGAGAGGCAATAACTTGGAAAAGTTCCAAGCAGGAGACACTGGCTAATTCCACTTGTGAATCAGAGCATATAGCAGCAAGCGAGGTAGCAAAGAAGGCTGTATGGCTAAAGAACTTCATCGGAGACCTTGGAGTTGTACCAGCTATAAAGGAGCCAATGGAGATTTTATGTGACAGCAATAGTGCGGTTTCCTTAGCCAAGGAACCAAGAGATCATGGGAGATCCATACACTTTGACAGAAAATATCACTTAATCAGACATCGAATAGCAGAAGGAATCCTCGTGGCAAAGAGGGTATCATCATATGAGAACCCAACATATCCCCTCACAAAGGGACTGACTCAGGCTAAGCATCTCCAGCATGCTCGGAGCATAAGGCTGAAGGATGATATTAGTTTTAGTAATTAGATAATCTTGAAATTTGTAAAATGTAATTGACATTTGATGAAAAATAAAAGTAGTTATTTATGTGTAACACCGTAAAAATTCAACCAATTTTTCACTTTTCAAAAACATAATTGTAGAGGCTAAATTGTAAAAAGTCGAATAGTGTGTTTGTTTAGTTTCGCATTTTTAGTTATTTTACTAAGTCAGTTATATGTGAAGTGTAATGTTTAGACTTAGTATATTTTTTGTACACTCAGGTTCCCTATAAATAGGGACTGAGGATAGAAGTAGAAGATAACTTTTGGGGAACTCAAATATCCTTTCTGCTTATTCTGTAATCAGTCTTTATCAATATAAGATCTGATTAATATTTACTTTTCATGTTCTTATTTTTAAATCACTCAAACCATAATTACTTTCATAATCTCGATAACAATTCATTTCAATTGGTATCAGAGCAGGATTCAAACTGAATTGATCCGATTTTCATGTTAAAATCATTTGCTTTTTGAGTAGCAACTTTACTCAAAATTTTCCGCGCATTTTGGTTTTGAAAATCAAATTTGATCTTCAGATTTGAATTGATTCTGTCTTTGAATTGTTTAGTCGAGTAATCGATTAGCAATTTGTGATCAATTCAATTGATCAATTCTCAAATTCATCAAGTTTTTCAAGCTTTCTGAAAATTTCTGTGTTCATCAATGGCAAACTTCAACATGAATACTATGACTTCCTTCTCTCACTTGCTTGGTTCCTCAACCAAAATTCCCATGTTAATTCCTGAATACTATGATCAATGGGCGGATAGAATGGAAGACTACCTGAATGGAATAGATGAAGAACTTTGGGACTGTATCAATGGAACAGTTCAAGTTCCTGCTAATATTCAGGCAATCGAACCATCTGCTACAACTACTGAAGTAATTGAAAAACAAAACCGTCTGAAGAAGAATGAAAAGAGGTGCATGAGGGAACTAAGAGGTGCTCTACCTCCTGTGGTTTACAATTACATCCGTAGTTGTAAAACAGCCAAGGAGATCTGGAACACTCTAAAAGAGAAGTATCAAGGTAGTGAAAAGACGAAGATCAACTCTGTGAAGCAATGTCTAGTTGAATTGAAGGAATTCAGACAAAAGGATGCTGAAACTCTTGAAAATTACTATGATCATCTGAATGAGCTTGTGTTTCGCTGCAATAGGTATGGAATCACTAGGTCTCTCATGGAGTTCAATTTAACCTTCATCATGGGTCTTCCCAAGGAATGACGAAGCGTAAGTATGATGATTAAGAATCAACAGAGTTTTGATACAACTCACTTGAATGATCTCTACAGTCAGCTAAAAACACATGATGGTTCAGATGATGAAGGATTTTTGATGAACTCTGATGATGAGGCTGTGGCATTCTACTCAAATAACAGAGTTAAGAAATTTTTCAAAATGCATTTTAATCCAAAAGGAAAGGCTAGTGATGTGAAGAGTGGAGTCACAAAAACTGGAGGAGAGGAGAGGAAGAAAATGGAGAAAGCTGATGAGAAAAAAAAGATGCGAAAGAAGTGAAGAAGCTGAAAGGTGACTCAGGAGTATACTGTCACTACTGCAATGGTGCGAATCACTTCGCAGCTGATTGCATGTTGCGAAAGAAAGAAGAGAAGAAGGAAAAAGTTAAAGACGAAGCATACTATTCAGAAAAGATTAAAGAGTTACGCACCAACACAAAAGGAGTGTCTCTAGTTGCGAAGGGTGAATCTGATAATGGAGAAAGTGGAACATATCAGATCTGGTCTTCAGGATCTGATGATGAAGAAATGAGGCATCCTACACATGGAGCAATGTTCGCAAATTTTGAAGATTGCGAAGAGGATATTTCAGGGAGGTGCTTCGTATCCAAATCCACGGACAAATCACCCATTACTACCAAGGTACGTGCTATACTTGAATCTTTTAATATTCCTTTATCTGCTTATGATACTGAAATCACTTCATTTGATGATACTGTGGCTTATTTAGATTATGTTATTGTGTCTGCTAGTACTGAAGCTCAAAATTTAAATATGCAACTAGGTGAGACATGAAGAGAATTAGAAATAAAAAGGAGCAGAGTAGAAAAACTTGAAATGCAGATCAATAATGTAAATTATGATAGGAATAATCTTACAAATGATGTTAGGTTGTTGTTAGCACAAAGGAATATATATTGTAATTCTGCCAAACGAATGTATGCAAAATTAACTGCTTTACATCATTATTCTTACATTAGCAAAGAACAACATAGGAAACTTTTACCTTTTCTTGAATATGAACGTGAAAAAGTTGATGTTGTTTCTTTTGATTGCGAAAGTACAATTGATCATTTTGATAAAATACCTGATGATAGATATGCATATGGTATTGCCAAAATTGATGAATTCTTGAATGCTGATGAGTTAGTTAACATTGTCAATGAAAGTTTGACAAAGAGTGAACAAGTAAAAATCTTAAAGAAAACCGAAACTTCAACTCTTGCTTCTTAATTCGATTATGCTGATATTGATGACAATTTAGATAATGTGAGTGAAATCAGTGAGATAGAAGAGGAATAAGAGGTTGATTGTTCTCAATTGTCAATCATTAATATCACATCTAAGATCAAAGGTAAAGAAATTATAGTTGATTCGATAGTAGAGGATGAAAATGAAAAACCCTCTACTTTGCAACATTGTAATTTTGATAATGTGGAAGTTGAAAGCTGGAAATCTGACGATACTGATGAAAACAAAGAAGAAGTGAAAGATTCACATTAAATACCTCCAAAAGTTGTGGTTGATCAAGTGTTTGAAAATACAAAAGAATTTGACAAAATTTTAAATGACAAAGGCGCACATTATTTGGAAACCAACACTGTGGTATATCCAAATTTTGTATGCACTGATAAAACCATTTTTCCAAATCAAGTTTTTGTCACTACTGGAAATGCTGAGAAAAATCATCCTGAATTCAACAAAATCATTGAAAAAGATAATCAAAGGTCAACTACTGAAGATTTTTTCGCAAATCAAAACACAGAAGAAAACAATTTAACTCAAAATCCTTATGTGTTTCAAAAACAAAAGTCATCACAAAAATGGGTGGTTAAAGGTGAAAAGGCAAACAATGTTTTTGAAAAAGTTGAAAAATCAAAGGCTGAAGTGAAATTAAATTCTCATGAATTCAAATTGATGGTTGGAAATTATTCAACAGAAAATAATATTTCAAAAAGAAAAGCAAGAAAAGCAATTTTCTGGCAAGTTGTGTCTAATGATAAACCAAGAGTTGAAAAAGAACAAATATCAAATACAACATCATCAAAATTTCAAAGCAAAAATAAACAAACAGATACAAGCTTTCACAAACCAATAAATTTTGTTGACAAAATTCCATATGTTCGCAAATATGACAACAATAGAAAATTTGAGACTTCCTAAAAATTTGTGAACAATCAAAAGTTTCAAAATGTTGACAAATTCACGAATAATTCATCAACTTTGAAAAATTCAACACAAGCAAAAGTGAAATTTTCACCAAAACAACCAAATTTTCCAAATCTTTCGGTCTCAAAACCAACCAAAGTTTCATATTCAAAAGGAAAATCTGATGTAAGTACGATCAATCGTTGGCTTGAAGGGAAAGGAAGACAATATCAAAGTGGGGAGTTTTCAGAGCAACAAAGAAAGCATGCATTTGACAAGTCCGCAAACAACTCTTCCACTGCTAGTTCAACATCTCCTAATTCGCAAGTTCCGGTTCAAAAATGGAAACCAGTTATCAAAGCTACGAATGTTGTGAAGGATGAGTTTACAATCAATGGAAATCCAAAACAATTGAACGAATATATTTCAATATCTAGATCTGATGATGTTGATATAATGGATTCTGTCACAAACAAAGTGAAAACATGGTTTTTAAGTTCAAAGAATTTGTTTCATTCTACTAATGATGGACCCAACAATTCTTGGGTTCCTAAATTTTTTCAATAATTGCAGGTGATGTATGACGAGAAATATGATGCAAAATGGTATATTGATAGTGGTTGCTCTCGTCATATGACTGGAAGAAAGGAAAACTTGCGAGATTATAGAAGCTTGGAAAATGCAGGAGTAATCAAATTTGAGAATAATCACAAGTGTCAAGTGAAAGGCTATGGGAAAGTCACAAATGGACAATTCACTGTGAACAGAGTTGCTTATGTTGAAGGACTTCAACATAATTTGATAAGTGTGTCACAACTTGTTGTGGGTACTTGAAACTAGGTTGTATTGAATGAAGAATGAAGTATCATTTCAAATGCGAAGTCAAACGAAGTACTTCTGAAATCCAAAAGATATGGTGATATGTTTACACTAGACATCAAACCAATTGTGGGAAAACCTGCTGTGTGTTTACTATCAAAGGCATCTAGTGATGTCAGCTGGCTTTGGCATAGAAGATTGTCACACTTGAACTTTCGCAATATTAACAAACTTGTCACTGAAGATTTAGTTCGAGGGTTACATGTGTTGGAATAGTGTCTAAGGCTGCAACTATATTAGGCAAGTATTTGACCCGATTGTGCATGGTCCTTTTGGGTTGCCTTCACCATAGCAACTTGATAGGATGATTTATTATGAGAGAGTAAATATTATTGATATACTATGAGAATAATATAAGGAATAATAATATTGTTATTTGATTAATATAAGTCATAAATTAATTAGTATTAATTCGGTGACTTAAAGAGATTAATTAAATAAGAGGGTATAAACTGTCAATTGTTTGATAGTTACACTTTAGACTGTAAATCCTTAAGGGATAAGGGATGGACGGATTCTAGGGCTTAGGATAGCTCAAAATCGTCCAAGGCTTATCTAAGGTAAGGATTTGGATTGCTTTAAGGAAAGATTATCCAGCTAGGGTTTAAGGGTGTAACCCTAGGAGTATACAAGTATAAATAGACCCTTAGAGCATTAGAAATCAGTATCTCATCTAAAGTAGAGAACCCATGGCCGATTTCTTCCTAACCTCTCTCTCAAATCATCCTCTTTGCTATTTGGTGTTTGTAAGCCATTAGAGGAGTGACAATTGTGACTCTAGAGCTCCAAGACAACAAGATCAAACAAGAGATTCAAAGGTAAACTTCTAGATCTGATTTTGTATTGTTCTTATACCTAATTAGTCATTAGAAGTCTTGGATCCAAAGCATGTTTAATTAGAAAGCCTAGATCCAAGCATTAGGGTTTTGCATGCGCACATAGGAAAGTTCTTATGGCTAAAACCCATCAGTGGTATCAGAGCCTAGATTGGTCTCTATTAAATTGTTGCTTGTTTGTTTGAATCTTATTTGCAAAATTCAATTTGTGTGCTTCTGAGTCATGGACTCGGCGAGTCCTATAGTGGACTTGGCGAGTTGGCTTGACTCGGGGAGTCCCTTTGTGCACTCGGCGAGTCCAAGCGTCAGGAAATGCCAGATTCGGGATTTTTTCATGATTATCTTATGGAAACTTGCCTTAATCGTATTAGATCAACCCTAATCCGATTTTTTGATATATATGACGATAATCTTGATCAATTAAAGATATTTATCAACTAATAAAATATTTAATTTCCTTATATGATAATTAATTAATTATTTTGATTAAATTGGTAATTATCTTGCAAGAAATCTTGAATAAATCAAATATGGATAATTATGGAATTAATTGTTAGTTAAAATTATTTATTATTTGATCCTCCATGTTTTAAATGTTTAAAACTTGTCCTCAAGTTTTGAAATTTATGTTTTGTGATTAAAAGTCTTAATTTTGACAATTTGAATTTCAAACCCTAGATTTTTAAAAGTTTTAAGTACAACCCTATACTAATATAATATTACAAGATTTATATATATATATATATATATATATATATATATATATATATATATATATATATATATATATATATATATAACTAAAATGCTAGTCTTACCCTTAGTAGGCCTCATTCATGAAGCCGATCTATAAGGTGGGTATAAGGTTGCGGCCTATAAAATGGCACTTAATGGGTGTACACTCACACCCACCGCTTGCTTGATCGGTGGAGGGTCATTAGCCGAACGGGTAGGATAGGGCAACCTCATCCTGTCATTAAAAGTGTAATATGAAATAAAAAGTAACTACATGTTTTTTTTTAAAAAAATTCCCAACCTTGGTTACTTTAGGAAAAGTGAATTGATGCAATCCCATGAAGTTACACTTTACACCCTTGCTAAGAAGTTAGTGGAGCGTGTGTGGTTTACCGGCACACTAATTGGTTCTAAGCAAAGGTGGAAAAGGGTGATTCATTGTTTATCATAGTTCGATGGAGCGTGTGTGGTTTACCGGCACATCAAATAGGTGATCGTTACAATGAAGGCACCATGTGAATTTGCATGGTAATTCACACTCGCTTTGTGATCGTCGGTATCCCAGTCACAAACAAGAGGGGCATATCGAGATTTAAACATGCCATTGAATAGTTTCAATGAATCTCATCCGAACCTAGGAATTCTCAATACATCTAGGACTTAAAGTTATGTTTTTTATGGTGGAGAATTAGTGAATCGTCATTCACTTACCTTCATATTATTTGCATGTTGGATTATGGCATCCCTTTTCTAATATATAAATATTGTTGTTGGATCCTAGCCCTAATTTTTCTTATTGGGTGATAATTAGGGATTCATATTCTAATCTATCTTTGTCTTTTCTATTTGTAGATGTCGAACGCAATCAACGTTGCTGCTAGTTCTTCCACATTGATGAGCCTTTGTCAAAAGGTCACTTTCGATGGGACGAACTTTAGCGAATGGATAAGATACATTCGCACCATTGCTCGCTATAAGGATAAGGAGTATGTCCTCGATGAGAAGCTCGAGAAAATTAACCCTGAAATCGCTACTCCGGCTGCAATGACCGCTTTTGAGACTCATGAGCGCGATGCAACGAAGGTACATTGCATCATGATAGCCACCATGAACTCCGAATTCCAAATGTCCTATGAGGACATGTACCCGTACGAGATGCATCAAGACTTATTGGAGAGATACCACCAAAACGCGAGACAAGAGCATTATGAGATTTTCACTAACATGATTTCCGCTAAGATGGGTCATGGAGAGTCTCTTACCGTGCACCTGCAAAAGATGTAAAGGTATGTCGACCGCCTTCGCAAGGTGAATGTTGACTTTGGGGAAGACTTGGCGATCGACATGGTGCTTCACTCTTTGCCTCCGAGCTACAATCAATTTAGGATGACCTACCACATGAAGAAAGAGGAGGTCACCCTAAGCAAACTACAAGGTCTCTTGAGGGTCGTTGAGAGCAACTTCAAGGACAAGTCTGTTGCACCAACTCCCAATCCATCCGTTGCTCCTGTCTTGGCTATTGGACAAGCAAAGGGAAAGAAGAGGAAGGCTTCGTCTAAGAACTATCGCAAGGTTAAAGCCCGAGATGGTGCCTCTTCTAGTGGGACCAAAGTTCATCCTGCTAAACCCTGCCCTAACCCAAAGGAGGCAGAGTGCCACCACTGCCACAAGATAGGAAATTGGAAGAGAAGCTGCCCAGAGTCCCTGTAAGCCATCAAGGAAGGAAAGATCAAGCCGTCTTTCGCAGGTATATACACAATTAAATCTAACGATTCATCTCATGCTATTTCTTGGGTTCTTGATACCGGTTGTGGTTACCACATTTGTTCTAATGTGCAGGGACTAAGAAGAAATAGGGATGTGGAGGCTGGAAGAATAAATCTAATCATGGGGAACAGAAGATCGTCGTCTGTGACCAAGATTGGAGTGTATTCTTAATACTTAGGAATGGTTTAAGTTTAGATTTGAACAATTATTGCTATTCACCAGATATGGCTAGAAACATCATTTCATTTCATGGTTTGTTTAGACAAGGTTTTAGATTTTATTTTAATAATGAGAATGGTTCTATTTTAGCTTATCTAAATGGTGTCTTTTATTTTGAAGCTATACCATGTAATGGAATATATAAAACTGTTATGATTGTTGATAACTTAGGAAATGATGTTTTAAACATAGATTCTTCCAATAGTATGGATAGAGCATCCTTGTGGCATTGTCGTCTTGGACATGTCAACAAGAAGCGCATAGCCCAACTCCAAAGGATGGAGTGTTGGAGTCATTCAACCTTAAGGAAGATGACACGTGCGAGTCTTGCTTGCTTGGAAAGATGACTAAGTCACCCTTCACAAGTACATGTGAAAGGGGTGAGGGTCTATTAGACCTAATACATACCGATGTATGTTGTGACATCCCCAATTTCACGGCCAGAAAAGACCGATTTGTTTATGCTTTGTTTTCAAAATCAGAGTGATCGTTTAAAGAAAACGGTTGCGGAATTTGTTCCCAAAATAAAATATGATAACCATTTTATCAAAACATTTCTCGAAAAGAATGTATTTTTATTAAATAATAAAACCTCGGGATGTCATGTTCGTTACAGACCAAAAGCATAAACAACATAAAATAGACCTTACAATAGTTATTCAACTACTGATCTATAATCCAAAATCTCTCGTCAAGTCCGCCGACTTATACTCTTGTGTCATTACCTGTAATGAAAAGAAAACTGAGTGGGTCAGGCTTCGGAGCCTGGTGAGCATATAGGGTTTTCAACCCACAATAATACATTTGTTATGTTCAATTATCAAACAATCAACCCAAATACCCATCCCCATTATCTTCTTAAGGTTTCACCCTAAGAACCAACTATCCTTCATTCACTTATTCCTAAGGAATCGGCACGAAATCCATTGCTGCCAAAGTTTATCTATCGAGTACTAAATCCATAGTTATCAGACGCTAACTCCATAGTCGTCGGGGTTTACTCAAGCGGCGCTAACTCCATAGTCACCAAGGTTTTCTTAACAAGCGCTAACTCCATAGTCGCCAAGGTTTACTTAACAAGCGCTAACTCCATAGTCGCCAAGGTTCATCAAATAGGCACGAAGTCACATCGTCGCCAAGGTTTATACAATAGGCGCTAACTCCATAGTCACCAAGGTTTATCTAATAATAGGCGCTAACTCCATAGTCACCAAGGTTTATCTAACAGCAGGCGCTAACTCCATAGTCACCAAGGTTTATCTAACAGCAGGCGCTAACTCCATAGTCACCAAGGTTTATCTAACAGCAGGCGCTAACTCCATAGTCACCAACTATCCCATCTACCCTTGTTCTACCCAACAATTTTGTAGATATAAATACTTACACAGTTTAAATCATTTAACACCTGCATAAAACTCCAATTTCCATGTCCATCTCAAATAGACAAATAACATATAAACACATAGAACGTATTTCATAACAAATACTTCATATTGATGTGTTAGAAGAAAGCAACTACACACCCACACATATAAACAACAATATACTTAATACACTCAAACCATACTTGTATTATTATCGTGTTTATGAAAGGTAGTATACACTCACTTGATCAGAAGATGATCGGACAGCACTATGACTTGCAGAAGTAGTAATCCACCGCAGATCTGGAAGATCTCCACAAAAATCGAACTTCTCGCGGGCAGAGCTTCGGCTCGGGAACCGCACTTCTCGGGATCTTCGGGATCTTGGGACTTGCCTCGGGGCTAGAGAATAATACCGGGGCGTCGGGGTATTTCTGGCACGCAAAACGATGCAAAACGGGAGAGAGAAGAGAAGAAATTGGCAATTGGGTCGGCTGCCCTCGCATCCTATTTATAGGAGGCTGGAGCCTCGGAGTACGCGGGGCGTACTGGTCCGAAAAACGTCACTGTGTTCGTCATCCGAAGCCACTTGCTGCGAATGTCGACACTTCGGAGTACGCGGGGCGTACTCGAGTACGCGGCGCGTACCTCGGATCAGACCGGTGACTCCTTCGGATAATGCTTCCGAATTTCCTTTTAAATTTAAATACAAAATGATTAATAAACTTCGGAAATTCATATCTTCTTCATACGAACTCCGTTTTCGACGTTCTTTATATCCACGCGAAGGTGAGACTACGCTCTACAACTTTCGTTTAGATTCCGTTGGCTAATTTTGACTTTTATTTTTATTATTTATTTTTAATAGGCCGCGACAGAAAACTTCGTTATAAATTCATAACTTCTTCGTTTGACGTCCGTTCTCGCCTAACTTTTTATCGCTTCGATACCAACAACGAGATCTTCGATTCTCGTTTAGATTGCTAAGGCTAAATATCGCTCTAACGTAAATTCACTTTTTACGTCGTGCTGTGTCGTGCCGGTTCTGTCGCGAGACTTCGACAGGTCATAACTTCTTCGTTATAACTCGGATTTTGGCGTTCTTTATATGTACGGAAACCTTGTAACATATACTACAACTTAGTTAGGATTATTCATCCTAAATAATCTTCTATCAAAAAGTCATTTTTGACTCTTATTGTCTCTAAATTGACTAGCCCTGATATACGGGTGTTACATATGTGGACCGTTTAGATCAACCACGAAGGATGGGAACCGCTTCTACGTGACTTTTACCGATGACTATAGTAGATATGGGTATATCTATTTAATCAAGCAAAAGTCAGAAACTTTTGAAAAGTTCAAAGAGTTGAAGAATGAAGTGGAGAATCAATTGGGCAGGAAAATCAAAATGCTTCGATCCGATCGAGGAGGAGAGTACCTAAGTCTTGAATTCCACGATTATCTCAAGGAGTGTTGAATAGTTTCACAATTAACGCCACCTAGGACACCACAATTGAATGGTGTGGCAGAAAGGCGTAATTGAACCTTATTGGATATGGTTCGCTCTATGATGAGTCGTGCTTCACTACCTATCTCTTTTTGGGGGTATGCCTTAGAGACTGCCGCCCATATCCTTAACCGAGTCCCTAATAAAAAGGTTGCCAAAACACCTCACGAGATGTGGACAGGGAAAACTCCCTCGTTAGCACATATCAAGGTTTGGGGTTGCGAGGCTTTCGTAAGACGAGATACTCAAGACAAGCTCGAACCTCGTAGTGAGCGATGTATTTTCCTCGCTTACCCGCAGAAATCCTTTGGATATCTCTTCTATAGACCGAAGGACAATGTTGTCTTTGTTGCGAGGAGAGGAGTTTTCCGAAAGCGAGAACTCATAGGCCAAGGAGACAGTGGGAGGCAAATCGAGCTTGAAGAGATTCAAGAGTCGATAGAAGAAGGAACCTCTACCACTGGCACTCAACCCGAGGAGGAAACTCTGGTTGAACCGATTGACGAGTCCTTACCTCTTAGACGTTCCGAAAGAGTTAGAGTTCAACCCCAGTTTTATGGTTTTCATATTACTACCGAAGGGGACACGTATATTAGTGATGGTACACTAATAAACCTTGATGAACCTAATAGCTATAAGGAAGCCATGGTAGGCCCGGAGTCTGCAAAATGGAAAGAGGCAATGGATAGCGAGATCCAATCCATGTATGATAACCAAGTTTGGAATTTGGTTGATTATGTGCCCGGACGTAAGACTGTTGGGTGCAAATGGATCTTCAAGAAGAAGACCGACGTGGATGGAAACGTACACACATATAAAGCACGATATGTCGCTAAGGGCTTTACTCAAACTCCCAGAGTTGACTATGATGAGACCTTCTCACCAGTTGCGAAGATAAAATCTATTAGAGTGATGCTAGCGATTGCTGCATTTCATGATTATGAGATTTGGAAAATGGATGTCAAGACCGCTTTCCTTAATGGGAAGTTGACTGAGGATGTTTACATGGCTCAGCCAGAGGGGTTTTTGGATCCGAAGCATCCGAATAGAGTGTTTAAGCTTGAGAAGTCCATTTATGGACATAAGCAAGCGTCTCGCAGATGGAATCTTTGCTTCGATGAGAAAGTCAAAGAGTTTGGATTTGTATGAAGCGAAGATGAATCGTATGTATATGTCAAAGCCAATGGGAGTATAGTAAGCTTCCTCGTTTTATATGTCGATGACATATTACTCATAGGAAACGACATCCCGACTTTGCAGGAAGTTAAGTCCTGGCTCGGGAAGTGCTTCGCTATGAAGGACCTCAGAGAGGCTTCCTATATTTTGGGAATAAGGATAGTGAGAGAAAGAAGTAAGAGAATAATAGGACTTAGTCAGAACACTTACTTAGAGAAGGTACTAAAACGTTTTAGTATGGAAAAATCGAAGAAGGGAGAATTATCGATACAAAGTAATGCCAAGTTGAGTAAGACTTAAAGTCCGAGTACCGAAGCTGAAATAGCAGAAATGAGTCGAGTACCATACGCTTCTACAGTTGGCTCAATCATGTATGCTATGACTTGTACTCGCCCTGATGTAGCCTTTGCTTTGAGCAGGGTTAGTAGATATCAAGGGAATCCTGGCAGAGCCCATTGGATTGCGGTGAGAATATCCTTAAGTACCTTCGGAGGACGAAGGAATGGTTCTTAGTCCTCGGAGGGAGTGATGACTTGAAGGTGCGAGGGTATAGTGACGCAAGCTTTCAGACCGACAGGGACAACTACCGTTCGCAGTCAAGCTGGGTCTTTACCCTGAAGGGAGGAGTAGTGACTTGGAAAAGTTCCAAGCAGGAAACCGTAGCTGATTCAACGTGCGAATCAGAGTACATTGCAGCGAGCGAAGCGTCGAAGGAGGCAATATGGCTGAAGAACTTCATCGGTGATCTTAGAGTTGTACCTGCCATAAAGGAGCCCATGGAGATTTTTTGTGATAATGAAGGAGCGGTTGCCTTGACCAAGGAACCGAGGGATCATGGTAGATCTAGACATATCGAAAGAAAATATCACTTTATTAGACATCGTTTAGAAGAAGGACAACTCGTAGTGAAGAGGATATCATCAGAAGATAACCCAGCAGATCCGCTTACGAAGGGACTGAGTAGGGTTAAGCACTTGCAGCATGCTAGGAGTATTGGGCTGAAGGATGATATTAGCATAGATTAGATAGTATTAGAAACGCGTAATAGATAAATGTAATTAACATTTGATGATTAAATAAAGGAGTTTTATTTATGAGTAATGTTGTTGTCTTATGTTAATTGTTTAACTATTGTTTCACTGTGCATGTTTTGACTTCCAGAATAATTGAATTTATTAAGAATAATCGAATTATTCAAATTGTCCACAATCGTTCATATGTTGGAAGTAGATATGAATGAAGATTGCCGTTAATTGGTGTGTAGATTGTCTAAATGGTATTAGACATAGCAAAAGATTGCTACGATGTTCATGAGTGCTTATGAACTGGTTTTGAGCATTGGAACAAACCCACGCTTGCTGGAATCACCTTATGGAATATGATATAAAAGGGTGATCGCAAGATGATAATATCATATAGTCTTAAAACCTAGATATATGGTTTGTTATTTGTTAATTGATTGTACATTGATAATGCAAAACCGCATTGGTAACTCGATGTTATAAAACGCATTGTTGTGTATAGTTGATTAATGAATAAGTAAATGCATATAAGTCGAAGTTTATCTGTAACTTTTATTATAAGAAGGTAAAAGCGATATCTTGGCCGCTCGATGATTTAATTTGACTTATGTGCCGGGCCCGGTCAGAACTAAATTGATGTGTTCGATTAAGTTCTATGTCAAATGAATCGGAGATCGAGAAACCTAAATGCTAGACTAATCATTCCATAGAATTTTCAGCATGATATCTAACAGAGGACTGTACGATCCCTTATCTAAAGGACAAGATTGATTAGATCAGAGTTTGACAGCGTCTTTGAGAGCTACGATTGCGAATCGGATTGTACTTGGGCATATAGTTACTAGACTTATCCAAGTGGGAGACTGTTGGAATAGTGTCTAAGGCTGCAACTATATTAGGCAAGTATTTGACCCGATTGTGCATGGTCCTTTTGGGTTGCCTTCACCATAGCAACTTGATAGGATGATTTATTATGAGAGAGTAAATATTATTGATATATTACGAGAATAATATAAGGAATAATAATATTGTTATTTGATTAATATAAGTCATAAATTAATTAGTATTAATTTGGTGACTTAAAGAGATTAATTAAATAAGAGGGTATAAACTGTCAATTGTTTGATAGTTACACTTTAGACTGTAAATCCTTAAGGGATAAGGGATGGACGGATTCTAGGGCTTAGGATAGCTCAAAATCGTCCAAGGCTTATCTAAGGTAAGGATTTGGATTGCTTTAAGAAAAGATTATCCAGCTAGGGTTTAAGGGTGTAACCCTAGGAGTCTACAAGTATAAATAGACCCTTAGAGCATTAGAAATCGGTATCTCATCTAAAGTAGAGAACCCCTGGCCGATTTCTTCCTAACCTCTCTCTTAAATCATCCACTTTTCTATTTGGTGTTTGTAAGCCATTAGAGGAGTGATAATTGTGACTCTAGAGCTCCAAGACAACAAGATCAAACAAGAGATTCAAAGGTAAACTTCTAGATCTGATTTTGTATTGTTCTTATACCTAATTAGTCATTAGAAGTCTTGGATTCAAAGCATGTTTAGTTAGAAAGCCTAGATCCAAGCATTAGGGTTTTGCATGCGCACATAGGAAAGTTCTTATGGCTAAAACCCATCAACATGTACTAAAATTTGACAATGATTCTCTGTGAGCAGCTTGCGAACAAGGAAAATAACATAGAAAAGGTCATCCGATTGTGATAGATTCAAAAATTGTAGAACCATTGGAGCTTCTTCACATTGACTTATGTGGACCGTCGACTGTTTCTACAATCAATAAAAAGTGGTACATTTTCGTTATTATAGATGATTTTTCTCGATTCACATGGGTATTTTTTCTCAGGTTAAAACCTGAAGTTGCTCAGACGATGATTGGTTTTATCAAAAAGATTGAGCTTCGTTTGAAAAATAGAGTAAGAAAAACTAAAAGTGATAATGGTTATGAGTTTAAAAATCAAGCTCTTGATTCTTTTCTCACAAGCAAAGGCATTTCGCATAATTTCTCATCACCATATACTCCTCAACAAAATGGTGTTATTGAAAGAAGAAATCGATCTCTATGCGAAGCAGCCAGAACCATGTTAACATATGCAAATCTACCTCAATATCTTTGGGCTGAAGCAGTTTCCACTGCATGTTTTACTCAGAATCGATCATTCATTCATCGAAGATTCAATGTTACTCCATATGAAATAATCAATAATAGGAAACCTAATGTCAAATTCTTTCATGTTTTTGGTTGCAGGTGTTTTATAATGAATATCAAAGATACTTTGTCCAAGTTCCAAGCTAAAGCTGATGAAGGCATACTCTTAGGATATTCACACAATTCAGTTGCATACGGAGTGCTCAACTAAAGAACCAGAAAAGTTGAAGAAACTTTCAATTTAACATCTGATGATTACTATCTTAAACAAACGGATAGTAAATTTGAGAATAAATCAATTCTTGTTAATTCAGATACACAAATTGATAATTCTGAAATAAATGATTTTGATTATGACTTAATTTTTGGAATTCCTGACAAGGCAATTGATGCGGAAAACAATGCTCCTGATAATCAAACATCAGAATCCTCAAAACATACTGATGATTCGACAATTACTACAAGGTCAATATCTTGCGAAAGTGTGCCTGATATTCCTATGGAGGGGGAGCATACAATCAACAATGAAAATTGCCAGCCAACTTTTGAGGGGGAGAATGAAAATATGAATCATCAAGTTGAGGGGGAGCATTCGCAAAATCAACAGGAACATCATTTTGAGGGGGAGCATCAAGATAAACATCATGTTGAGGGGGAGCATGATGAAACAGAGACAATTAATCTTGATGAAAATGATGAGTTTCATGAACCAAATGATAATTTTTCTGTTGCAGGATCTGAAAATGAAGATATGTATGAAGATGTACCATTGGAATTTGATCCTATTTTTCCATCACTTGAGAAATGGACAAGAAATCATTCAAAAGAACAAGTAATTGGAAATCCACAAGATGGTGTGTTGACAAGAGCTCAAATTCATGCGAAAAATGAGGTACTGAATGCGAACCAAGAACTATGTATGTTTAATGTCTTTATTTCGAAAATAGAGCCAAAGACAGTAAAGGATGCTATGGAACACTCAAATTGGGTTGTTGCTATGCAATCTGAACTGGCTGAATTTGAACGAAACAAGGTTTGGAGATTAACTTCTAAACCTTCTGATGTTTCAATTGTTGGATTAAAATGGATTTTTAAAAATAAAACCGACAAAGATGGCAATATTATTCGCAATAAAGCTAGATTAGTGGTTAAAGGTTATTCGCAACAAGAAGGAATAGACTATGAAGAAACATTTGCTCCTATTGCAAGACTCGAAGCAGTTCACATATTTTTAGCTTATGCAGCTCACAAAGATTTTGATGTTTATCAAATGGATGTTAAGTGTTCATTCTTAAATGGAGAACTTGAAGAAACAACCTACGTTGAACAACCACCAGGATTTATAAATGATGAACATCCTGATCATGTTTACATCCTAGACAAGGCAGTGTATGGATTAAAACAAGCACCAAGAGCCTGGTACGCAACACTTACAAACTTCTTGAAACAATCTAAATTTAAACAAGGATCAGTAGACCCCACATTATTTTGCAAGAAAGTTGGGAATCATCTCATGCTTGTTCAAATTTATGTTGATGATATTATTTTTGGCTCAACTGACCCAACATTGTCAATTGAATTTGAAAATCTAATGAAAAGTCAATTTGAAATGAGCATGATGGGAAAAATTAATAATTTTCTTGGTTTAAATATAATACAGAACCTCATTTGACTGCAGTGAAAAATATTTTTCGCTATCTTAAGGGAACAATTTCGTTAGGACTTTGGTATCCTTCGAAAACGGGATTTTTCGTTCAAGCTTTTTCAGTTTCTGATCTAGGAGGATGTACTTTGGATAGGAAAAGTACAAGTGATGGATGTCAACTATTGGATGGGAAGTTGGTAAGTTGGCAATCGAAGAGGCAAACTTGTATGGCTATATCAACTGCTGAGGCTGAATACATTGCTGCTGCTGCTTGCACTTCGCAAATTATTTGGATTCAGAGCCAACTTCGTGACTATGCAATAAACATGAAAAAGATTCCCTTGTATTGTGATTCGCAAAGTGCAATTCGCATTTGTCATAATCCTGTACAACATTCAAAGACAAAACACATTGCTCTTCTATATCATTTTATCAAAGATCATGTGGAAGATGGGAATATTGAAATTCATTTTGTTAAAACAACTGAACAACTTGCTGATATTTTTTCAAAACCTCTTGATGAAAAATAATTTGATAGAATTTTAGCAGGTTTAGGGATGATTGATGCGAATTCAATTCCAAAATCTCAAGCATGAAAGTTTCATTCAGCAGTTATGAGTCAGAATTGTTCAGATGTTACTGTTCATCCAGAGGCTTTGCATGGCTTCGCATCCACATTTTTTCGCATTTGCGCTCATAACAACTAAGGTTAGGTTTACGATTCATTTTATAGTTTTTGTTTTTGAAAAAATCAAAAATCCAAAAAGATTTTAGTTTATTCATTTTTGTTTTTGAAAAATTAAAAATCCAAAAAGATTTTATTTTGTTATATTTTTAATTTTGAAAAATTCAAAAATCACAAAAATATTTCTGTTTTCTTTGTTCTTTAAACATTGTGAGTTGTAAGTTCAGTCTAGGGATTTATGCGAAGAGATCATGCTCATATGTTTCTATGGGAAGGTATAAATTTTTCTTAATTTGAACTAGTTAGGATGTCCCTAGAAGCATGCTGCAACATGTTGTCTCAAGCCTCATATGAGTATATGTGTGAGAAAAGAAAGCCTTAATGAAATTATCAAATGAAAATTTCTTCCCAAAAGGCTTGTATTCGCATAAGTCAAAAGAGCTACCTTACTCTTCTCATATGAGTTAAGAGTTTTCTGTTTGGTCCACATAGAACAGAGGTACTTTCGATCTAATAACCAATCTTTTTCATCTCAAAATTCCTGCATACAAATCACACACAAAGACGTATATCCCAGAGGTCTCTGATCCAACCCATCGAGACTTAGATGTACAAAAATTTTGTGTGTATGATCTGACATCATGAGTCCGTGATGGAAGTGAAACCCAAACATCATAAACCTTAAGGAATTGACGGGGAATATCGTTCCAGATTTTAACGAAACTTTTGTTTCAGTACCAAAATTTTGAAACTCCAAATCATATTCGATTCGCATGTGTGGTCTTGATCAAACATTCGCAACCCACGATGTTTGTTACCCAACAAGATCCAGTACAAATTTTTTATGAATATGATTTCTGTGTGAGTTTTATTCGCAAATCCTAGTCATGATAAATATTTTCAAAAGCCAACTTGTCACTGACTACACTGGTCATACAAGTAATTTCATTTACAATTTCTCACCTTATGTTAAGGATGATATGTAATGAAATTTTAAACCAACACAAAATATCTTTTAAAAGAAGCCCTTCGATACTTATCAAAAAGTATTCGATTGTAATTCACGGGAAACTACACAAGCTGTTGATCATCTCTCTTGATGATTAATGAAGCAACCTTTGCCTGGGGTTTAACTGCATTCGTGTCAAATTGAATTTTTGACATCACAGAATTCCAAAAAAACTTTTGTTTTTTGTTTCTCATCTTATTTCATTGGAACAATGCACACACAAAATCGAGGTTCTGAGTAATACCAACTCATGCTGATGATTTCGCAAATCTGGCATATGACTTCACTTTACATCCCAAAAGTGAAAGAGCCTTGCCTTCATGCGAAGGGTTTTAACGGTTCAAATTCTATAACGGGAAAATTGATAGGTTGTGTACTCAAGATGGTTGGTATTCTATCCGGTTTTCAAGGAGATGTGATAGTTACTTTTTGAAGCATGGTTATCTTTTACAGTCATGATCCGATTTTCAAGGTGCCACATCGGATAACATTAAATGTATCCCGCTTTAATTTCAAATCAATTTGGGTAACCTATAAATGGGGGATCAAGATCATTGTATACGGTTACGCGAACAAAACTCTCACAATCCTAAAAAGCTTCAAACTTGTTCAACTTCATCTATTTCAAACCCTAACAATGGCTGCCACTCAATCAAACACTGATGAAGTTCTTTCTCAATCCCTGATGAAAATCCAAAGCACCAACTATCAAGTTGACCCAATGTATCTTTTTATCCCAAAGGATTGAAGATGCTCATAGTTGCCCTGAAACGATCACCCCTATCCGCCGCCATGTTTAGTTCCTTCTTAGTTCCGATGACATGGTTGTCATTGGCAGCTTCATCGGCGTCACAAAACTACACCACTGATGTGATAACCTTCAACATGATGAACAACAAACGGGTTAAACTTACAAAGAAGATGTTTGCTGAGTTCTTGAAAATCCCTAACAACCCTCCATTTTTCAAACCCGTTAATTCTCAAGTCATCCACATGTTCAACGAAATGGGCCATCAACCAACACTTGAGAAGATCAGTGACTTTAGAAAGTCAGGATTACCGTATATGTGGAATTTTCTGTTTGGTATTTTTCTCAGATGCTTAACAGGACGCACAGTTGGTCTAGATAGGGGCATATGGAAGTTTATGCCATGGTAATGGGATTGTACTATGATATTAGTGTAGACTATGCAACTCAGTTATGGAAGGAATTTGTTAAGAGTCTGGAAAACACGAATTCGGAAAAAGAAATATCTTGTGCAAGGTATTGGAGCCTGATTCTTTAACAGGTATATGGAAAAGAAGGAATTCCAATACCAGAGGATGCTGAGGTTGCAGAATTCTCTCTATATCAATTTCCAAAGGTGGTTGAAGATGATGAGGAAATCTTTACCCATGTTGCTCGCATTCCAGATGCGATGCTTCACAAGGTCTCTCCAACTCACAAGGTGTTGATACGCTACATGAAGACTTTCGATGCTGCTGTGGAGAATGGCATTTTGTTAAGAGTTGCTACCAAAACCTCAAAGAAGAAGAAGGCTACCAAGAATGATGTAACTGCTCAATCTTCGAAACAGGGTCAAGATGAGGAGGTTCAGATAGTGGAAACCTCGCCAAAATCGAAGAAGGATACAATACCCTCAAAATCAGGGGTATTGAAAAAGATTCGCAAGACTGAAGTTAGCAGTAAGGGGGATACCATTCGCAATATTCCAACTCCTGTCTCTCCAGGATCCAAGACACAACGTGCTCAAGATGTTGCGAAACAAATGCAACAAACATTGTTGAAAAAGCGAAAGCTGATAATTTGCAATGAGTCTTCCGATAAAGAGGTGGTTCCTGACACTCCACCAGTCTCTACACCGATAATTGTTTCTGTTCCACATGTGTCAAATATTCAAGTTTCGCAAATTTCCTCACAACCACTTGAAATAGTCACTACCAAATCAGTTTCTGAGGAGGTACCTATTTTAGATACGGTTGTCAACGTATCTGATACGGGGGCACCTATCACAAGTGTTGAAACCAATTTGCCAACTAGCCTACCAGTCACCTTACCCATTTCTTTATCACTTGTATCATTTCCATCTACAACACTATCCACAACCTCATCTATTTTTGACCATCCTCTATGAAACCCATTTATAACCCTATTTCCCTCACAATCACCTCAAACTGCTCAACCTTCGCAACCCATGTCTGATAATGAAACTGACGGAGGAGCTTTTAGAGGAGTACTTGAAGACATTAACTTTGATTCAGAGGAGGAGGATATACCTGATCATATGCTTATGACAGGAAAGCAATTTAAAATCTTGAATCATAAGTTGAATGCCATTATTCAGTCACAAGCTGATTCTGGCAGAATGTCTTCTATCTCAACAATGGAGGTTGATATTATGCTGAAGGCTGCTGAAAAGCGAATATTGGAAAAGGTTGATCAGATAGATAAAAACAATGAGCTTCGCATTCGAGCTCAAGGAAGTAGTTTTTCTACGGTGGTCCAGGAGTTAAAATATGTAGCAAAAGAACGCCATGTTCTATTTGTACAGGATGTGAAGAAAGTTCGAGAGGATGTCAACTTTAAGCTTGAAGAGTTGAAAACTGAACTTGCGAAGGAGCTTCAGGATATTACTTCTCAACATATCGACGTCCAAAAGTGGGTTGATGTGGTTGCTAATGCAATGCACAAAGTTGTTGCTGACCCTATCCTTGAAGCTAACCACAAAGAAACCAAGGAGAAATTTGATCAGTTGATCAAGTTGGTGACTGAGCTGAAAATAGTGGTTTCGCAATCATCAACTCAGCAAATTCTCACTCCTGAGTTCTTGTCTCTAAAGGTTAATACTTTGGAACAGGCAATTCAGAAGGCACTGGCTCCAATTGCGAACTTCACCTCTTTACTACCGAAGAATGCCCCACCTGCTTTCATAGGGGTGCAAGGGGGAGAGAAAAATTTAAGTAAGAGGATGATGCGAAGACAGTGGGGAAAGTAGTATCTACTCAGCTAAAATCTACACTTCCAGTACTTACGATGCCAATTTCTTCAACAACAATAACCACAAGACCAATTGCCAACAGAATATCGATTGGGACAAAAGAAGGAAGTTCGAGTTCAAAACCTCAAACTGATGTTGTGGGAAAAGGAAAAGGAATTTTGTACGAAAAATCGAAGGAGGAGAAGAAAGCTGAAGCAGAAGTTGTGTTGGATAAAATGAGACAAGTCCAAAGTATTATGAGGCAAAGGGCAAGTGATCCTCCTACAATGAACAAAGGAGATCCTGCGAAGCTGTATTCTTATGAAACGATAGAGTCAAAAGTTGTGGGGAGGGAAATGTATGAATTCGAGAAGAAGCCAAAGAGAAGTTATGATATTGCGAATTTAGACAATTGTCAGTTAGATTTTCCGATTAACGAAATGCTCTTCATTACAGCTCAATACAAGATTAGTGAGAAGTTTGATAATCCTGATGATTATATACACATGAAAATCAGATTTCATGCTGTTTTTGGGAAAAATCCAGATGAAGTATGGTCGTTAATGAAGATCAAAAAGGTGTTAACGATCAAGAAAGATACAATGTTTGAAGACATGCTTCAGAATTTTCGTTACTTTGTTATTCGAGCTGATAACAAGAAGTATGACTTCACTATAGCTGAGTTTCCTCTGATGAAATGCAATGATTTGATTCAAGTGGCTTACATTTTGAAGCATATGGAAGAGAATAAGTTCAAAGGATCTGATTCTGAAGTGTTTAAGATCGGCTTCGCACATGTCAAGACGTATATCGACAATTACTTCGTTTGTTTGGCTCTAGCTGATGAAGAATTGGCAACTACTTTGGGAAGGGAAGCGAACGTTCCTTGGGAAGAAACATCAACCCTGTCAGCATTGTCAAAGTATGTTGTTGGGGAAATATGCCTGAAACCTTTCGGCATGGTGTTTTCGGGAAGAGATACGAAAGGAAAGCCCAAGAAATTTTTGTTTATGGTATCAGAAATTGAAAGATACACTTCTTCGCAATATACACACTTTATTGTTCGTATGAACAACTGCAAGAAGAATAATGAAGGAGACAAGAAGGGTCTCAAGAAGGTGATTTCCTGGTATGGAGAAGTGCGAAAGACAATTCACTCTGTTGTTCAAAGGCTTATGGACTGAATAGCTTCTACTGTTTTCAAAGGGGGAGATTGTAGAGGCTAAATTGTAAAATGTCGAATAGTGTGTTTGTTTAGTTTCGCATTTTTAGTTATTTTACGAAGTCAGTTATATGCGAAGCGTAATGTTTAGACTTAGTATATTTTTTGTACACTCAGGTTCCCTATAAATAGGGACTGAGGATAGAAGTAGAAGATAACTTTTGGGGAACTCAAATATCCTTTCTACTTATTCTGTAATTAGTCTTTATCAATACAAGATCTGATTAATATTTACTCTTCGTGTTCTTATTTTTAAATCACTCAAACCATAATTGCTTTCATAATCTCGATAACAATTCACTTCAATAATAATTCATTCATAATTACTTTCATAAAAAATGTATCAATATTATCTTAGTACAAAATCCCAAGATCATATCATAATAAACTCTGATGGGTGTGTACGAATCATGCCGGCGCATTCCCGCGCTCCTCACTAGTACGTGTAACACATAACACAAAACACTGTAAGCACGAAGCTTAGTGAGTTCCCCAAAATACCACGCATAACACATACTAGCCACTCGAGGCTATAACTCTGTGGGCCCTTGGGTCCCGTACTCTGTGGACCATCTGGTCCTAGCTCTGTGAACCTTTCGGTTCTAACTCTAATATACTCTGATATACACATGGCATAAATCACATAGAAATAATGTAGTGCAACACATCACATAAATAGCATACAATAACTCTGTCACATAACTCTAATTACCACTCAAGGTAAAGTATAGTGAGAATACTCACCTCAGATGTCTCGGTAAATCCCTGACTCGGTAGCAGTATAGTCTAGTCTCCACCTAATCACATAAAGTAAGATACACTCATAAATATAACTCTCGAGACTAGACCCCACCCTCTCTTAGCATCCTCAGATGGGTAAAAGATTATTTTACCCCTCTCTTGACTCAAACACCCCATTGTTGACTAATTCCTAAAAGTCAACAAAGTCAATGGTCAAACTTTGACCTGACTCGTCGAGTGCACTTGGGTGACTCAGCGAGTCTACACATAAACTCTACCCCTCTGATTCTCTTTTGACTCACCGAGTCACTCACTTAACTCGGCGGGTCACTCTCTAGATTCACAGTCTCGGGACAACTCGACTCGACTCGTCGAGTCTGTTCATGGACTCGGCGAGTCCAAACCATGCTCACTTCCAATGGCTTCCTGAGGTCAGATCTGATGCTCTACTCAATAGATCTATCCTTTCTAGTCCTAATAATCACATAATGTTCGAAGCTTGATGCCCATGTAAAGGCTCCAAGGTTCCATTTGAAGAAATGACCTCTAATATGGCATCTTAAGTTCATATTCCCCATCAATCCACATAAAGCTCAAAGGAGTAAGGTCTCTGGACCTCTATGGATCTAGATTCAGACCATAATATGAAAAGGAACCATATACTCAATCAAAACCATCTACCAAAGGGTCTAGAAAACCCTAACTCTATAAACAATCACCAAAACAAAAGATGGATCGAGATCATACCTCAAATAAGCACTCCAGAGCTCAGAATTCCTCCAAATAACACCCCCTTCAGCCTCCTCTTGATCTCGCTCACATTCTTCTTGGTAAACGAATGATAGAAAGATCAAATATGGCCTCTCCTCCTCGAAAACAATTTAGCTCACTTAGGGTTTCTCTCAAGGGACTGGCAGCCGCAATGGGAGGCTATGAGTGCCCTTAAATAGGCTCCAAAACCCGAGAATTAGGGTTTCATTAAACAGCGCGGACTCGCCGAGTCCGGTCATTAATTCGGATGAGAATTCGTGACCCTACTCGGCGAGTCTAAGCACCAACTCGCCAAGTCCCTCCACAATTTCCAAAATAAATGAATAAAAATAATATACCTGGGAATCCGGATGTTACAGTTCTCCCCCACTAGAATCAGACTTCGTCCTCGAAGTCTCACTCTACAAACAACTCTGGATGATGCTCTCGCATCTCTCGCTCTGGCTCCCAAGTCAAATCTGACCCTTTCCGATGTTGCCACTGGACCTGCACCAGAGGCACTTCCTTGTTCCTCAGAACCTTGACCTTCCGATCCTTAATCACCATCGGTCTCTCAACATAGTTCAGGCTCGCATCCACCTGAATATCCTCTAATGGTACCACTGCCGACTTGTCGGCTATACACTTTCTCAGCTGCGACACGTGGAAGGTGTTATGTATCCGACCCAACTATGCAGGTAACTCCAAACGGTAGGCTACCCTGCCTACTCTTGTGATCACCCTGAAAGGCCCAATATAGCGGGGCCCCAGCTTGCCCCTCTTCCTGAATCGGATCACTCCCTTCCAAGGAGAGACCTTCAGAAGCACGAAGTCGCCGAATTGAAATTCGAGCTCGGACCGGTGCCTGTCCGCATAACTCTTTTGGCGACTCTGAGCGGTCAACAAACTCTGTCTGACCTGCAATATCTACTCTGTCATATGAAGCAGGATCTCCCTACTACCCATCACACGTTGCCCTACCTCTCCCCAGCAAATGGGGGTCCGACACCTCCTCCCATACAACAGCTCAAAGGGTGGCATACCAATGCTCGAATGATGGCTGTTGTTGTAGGACAACTCTGCCAAGGGAAAATGTGCGTCCCAAATCCCGCCGAAATCCAACACACTCGAGCGTCTAAATCGTTCGCTCACTCTGCCCATCAGTTTGTGGGTGGTATGCGGTACTAAGTTGTAGCCTCGTACCCAATTCCTCATGAAATTTCTTCCAGAATCTGGAAATGAAACGCACATCTTGATCTGAGACAATCGAGATCGGCACTCCATGCCATGATACCAACTCCCTCACGTACATCTCTGCCAACCTCTCTGCGGAAGAGTTCTCACTGATGGCAAGGAAATTAGCGCTCTTCGTCAACCTGTCTACAATCACCCAAATTTCATCGACGCCCCTCGCAATCCTTGGCAATTTGGTGATAAAATCCATGGTAATATGTTCCCACTTCCATTCGGGAATCTCTAATGGCTACAACTTACCATGTAGACGTTGGTGCTCGGCCTTAACCCTGCGACAGGTCAAGCATCTCTCTACAAACCACGCGACATCCCTCTTCATACACGGCCACCAATATTCTCTCTTCAGGTCCAAATACATCTTAGTGGCCCCCGGATGGATTGAGAACCTCGACCGATGCGCCTCCTCCATCAAAATGGTACGCGTTCCACCCACAAACGATACCCAAATCTGGCCCTGAAATGTCATAAGCCCCTGGCTATCAGTAACGAACTCCGATACATACCCGATAACCTGTTCTCTCTTACGGTTCTCTGGTCTCACGGCCTCAGCCTGGGCCCCTCGAATGGCGTCAAATACTGGGGTCATCACTGTCATCCTCATACAAACATCCTGTATCGGGGCGCCCTCCGCCCTACGACTCAGGGAATCGGCTACAACGTTAGCCTTGCCCGCGTGTTACAGGATCTCACAATCATAATCCTTCACCACATCCAACCATCTCCTCTGTCGCATGTTCAGATTGGGCTGATCCATTAAATACTTCAGGCTCTTGTGGTCCGTGTATATGGTACACCGAACCCCATACAGATAGTGACGCCAGATCTTGAGGGCAAACACCACTGCCCCCAACTCCAGATCGTGGGTGGGATACCTCGTCTCTTGAGGCTTTAGATGCCTCGATGTGTATGCTATCACATGCCCCCTCTGCATCAGCACCGCTCAAAGCCCAGATATCAACGCGTCACAATACACTACGAAGTCCTCCATCCCCTCCGGAAGGGCTAACACCGGGGCTTCACATAGTCTCTGGCGAAGTGTCACGAAGGAGGCATGCTGCTCTGGGCACCATGAAAAAGCAACATCCTTCCGGGTTAACTTGGTGAGTGTCATGGCGATCTTGGAGAAATCCCTGATAAATCTCTGATAATAATTAGCCAACCCTAGGAAACTCCTGATCTCGGTAGGTGACCTCGACACCTCCCAATTCATCACTGCCTCAATCTTGGCCGGATCGACCGATATCCCTTTCTGGTTAACGAGGTGCCATAGGAACTGGACCTCTCGTAACCATAAATCACACTTGGAGAATTTGGCATAGAGCCTCTCCGATCTCAAAACTCCGAGGATCTCCCTCAAATGTTCCTCATGCTGCTCTTTGGATCTCAAATACACCAATATGTCATCGATGAACACGATCACCGAGCGATCCAACATCGGCCTGCACACTCGGTTCATGAGATCCATGAACATCGCAGGTGCATTGGTGAGCCCAAAAGGCATCACCACGAACTCGTAATGCCCGTAACGAGTCCTGAATGCTGTCTTCTGGATGTCCTCATCTCGCACCCTCACCTGATGATATCCAGACCTCAAATCGATATTGGAGAACCAAGATGCTCCCTGTAACTGATCGAACAAATCGTCGATCCTCGACAACAGGTAACGGTTCTTGACCGTCAGCTTGTTCAACTCCCGGTAATCAATGCACGTCTGGTGTGAACCATCCTTTTTCTTGACAAAATGAATAGGTGCTCCCCACGGCCAGCTGCTCGGCCGAATAAACCCCTTCCCTAGCAGCTCCTGAAGGGGCGAGGATAACTCTTGCATCTCTGGAGGCGTAAGGCAATAGGGCGCCTTGGTGATAGGCGCAGCCCCCGAAACCAAATCGATGCTGAACTCAACCTGCCTCTTGGGAGGCACACCCGGTAACTCCTCCGAAAATACACCCGGGAACTCACGTACTATCGGAACCTCATCAACTGACCTCGGTCTCTCTGAATCAACCCTCGTATCCATCACATACGCTACAAATCCCTTACAACCTTGTTGTAGACTCTGCCTCGCTCTAGCGGCTGAAGAAAACGCCGACCCAGAACGTGTACCCTCGCCATACACCGTAAGAACTCCCCCACTAGGGTCTCGTATGGTCACCAGCTGTCGCTCGCAGTTGATGACTGCTCCAAATCTGCTCAACCAGTCCATGCCCACGATGACATAGACATCTCCCATCACGATAGGGACTAAGTCAATCGGAAACTCAACTCCGAAAATCTTGAGTACACAACCTCGAATCACCTCTGTGGCATACACCGCCCTCTCGTCAGCTATGGAAACTCTTAGAGGCCGACTCAACGTCTCTCGACTAATACTGATGTGCTGACTAAAAGCCAAAGATACAAAAGACCGACTTGCACCCGAGTCAAATAACACCAAGGCAGGTACAGAACTCAGAAGAAAAGTACCTACGCATATCATAATATAAGCATAATATCCCAACATAAAAGTAAATAAATGAAAGAATACATACCAGCCACGACATCGGGCGCTGCACGGCCCTCTTCCGCAGTCAAGTGGAAGGATCTCCCTCGTGCCTTCGATGCCTCGGCCTTTACAGGCCGACTGTCCGTAGCTCTCACTGCAGCAGTGGCAGATCCCTGAGAAGCTCCCTGAAATATCCCTAACTGTGGACACTCTGCCTTCCGGTGTCCAGTCTGGTTGCAGTGAAAAATACTGCAAATCCCTTAGGGCAATCCTTGGCCATATGCCCCTCCTTGCCACATTTGTAGCATGACCCTGCTCTGCACACCCCATCGTGGTTGTTGCCGCACTTGCCACAAGTGCGGCCCTTCTGACTCCCAGATCACGGATCAGCGGGCTTGGCCTGCTTGGCTGCCAGCTGAGACTGCGCCGGTCGCTGATCCCTCCCCTGAGACTCAGCCTCCTCCCTAGCCTAGGTCTCTAGCTCGATCTCCCTCTTCCGGGCATTTTCCTGAAGCTCATCAAATGTCCGATACGTCGAGTTCGCCACGAACTCCCATATATCCCTCCTTAAAGTGCTCAAATATCGGCTCATACGTGCTTGCTCGGAGGACACGTGCTCTGGGCAGAACATCGCCCGCTCATGGAACATCCTCGTAATCACTGTAACAGACTCGATACCCTGCTTGAGGGTCAGAAACTCCTGGGCCAAATGCTCCCTCTCCACCTGGGGAACGTACTCCTCTCGGAACATAGCAGTGAACATCTCCCAGGTCACTGTATCAAGCTCAGCAGGCGAGTAGTATGCCGTCACAAACTTCCACCAGTCCTTCGCTCCCAAGCGAAGCTGGTTCAACGCGAACCGGACTCTCAAATGCTCTAGTGATGAGCAGGTGAAGAAACACCCCTCGATATTTGAAATCCCTCATCACTGCAATCGGGTCCTGGGTCCCATCAAACTCCGGTGGTTTTGTGTTGCTGAACTCCCGGAATAGCATCGCATCACCACCCTGTGGTGTAGCCGCAGCAACAGCAGCATCAGAAAGAGCAGCGTATCTCTCGTCAAATGTCTCTATCAGGGTGGTCTTGATAGACTCGAACATCTCTGAAATCTCAGCGCGGATGGCAGCAGCCACCTCATCATGAATCATCTGGCGGAGCTCCTCATCGCTCACACCCCCTCCACTAGTCCCTGGTCTGTGGCGCGTCCCCACCATGATGCCTCTATGAAATACAACACAAGATATCAGAAACTTGCTCGGGTGTACACGCACTCGATATCCCAATCCTACTTGATCTCTGGTACCCTAAGGATTCTTACTTAGGTTGCGCGCTGACCCGGTGCCTTCGGTAGTACTTGCCCAATACTACCGACCCCACCGCGTCAGCATTCATCCCAAGTCCTCCTCCCAGAGTCCCACATTCCAAGCACTCTACTCTCTTAAATCTCATGCTACTCACTAGCTGATCTCTCATAAGCTCCTTGCTGCTATCTAAACACTTCCAAACATCCCTAGCAGCAAAGCTCCTAGACTAAGGCATCATATATCAGGCCACTCTAGTCCTAATAAGGATACCTAGTCTACTCTAGCATGCATAATATAGCTCATCATATAACATAACGTAATATATATCTTAACACTTATCATAAGGCTTTGGGAAATCACCGTTCGGGCGCTGGTTGATCGGTACACACGGCTCTGCTCTGTTTCTCTCAAAAAAAATTAATTGTTTTGTTAAAGAAAATTTTTCACAAATCCTCAGTTTGAGTTCAGATACGCCCGAAGATGCATCCGCATCCCTCAAACCAAGGCTATGATATCAACTTGTAACACCATAAAAATTCAACCAATTTTTCACTTTTCAAAAACATAATAATTCATTCATAATTACTTTCATAAACAATGTATCAATATTACCTTAGTACAAAATCCCAAGATCATATCCTAATAAACTCCGATGAGTGTGTACGAATCATGCCAGCGCCTTCCCGTGCTCCTCACTAGTACCTCCAACACATAACACAAAACACTGTAAGCACGAAGCTTAGTGAGTTCCCCAAAATACCACACATAACACATACTAGCCACTCGAGGCTATAATGTGACAACCCGATATTTCGAGAGAAAATGATGGATCACATGTAAAATTTAGGTCAAAATTTAACTTTCCTAAAATCTTATTTGGGTTAAATAAAGTAGTAGGATTCGTATGAAGGTTTTCGTACATATAAAGAACCCTAGAATCCGAGTTGTAACGAAGAAGTTATGACGAATCGAAGATTCTCGGCAAAACCGACAACACTGATAGACGTAAAACGCGAAGTTTCAATACAATAATTTTTAGCTTTAGGTATCTAAATGAGAGTTTTAGATATCATTAAACCGTAAACGTACATAAAAAGAATACCCAAATCTGACCTCATATGAGGAAATTATGATTTTTTTTTCGAAGTTTCAGACATAGTAGTAGACAGCTAACAACTCAAAATCCAGGTCAAACGGCTTTTTGCCAACATGACCTAAACGAGAATTGAAGATCTCATCAATGGTATTGCAACGGTAAAAAGTCTGGCGAAAACAAACATCGGATGAAGGAGTTATGGAATTTTAACGGACTTTTCCTGCCCCAGCCTATTAAAAATATTATATTGAAAATAAAATCAAAATCAGCCGACGGAGTCTAAACAAAAGTTGTAGATCGTAGTCTCACCTACGCGTGGATATAAAGAACGTCGAAAACGGAGTTCGTATGAGGAACATATGAATTTTTGAAATTTACTAAATAATTAAAATATAAATTTCATTCAAAATCCGGTATTATCCGAAGGAGGAGTCATCGGACCAATCCAAGTTACGCCCAGCGTACTCGGATGCTAGGCTCTGGCTCGTCCACGTCGCTCCGATACTTCGACCGAGGATGTGGTCATGCATGACGCATGAGTAAGCCCTGCGTACTCTCGTAAGCCCAGCGTACCGAGGACCTCCAGCCACTATAAATAGAATGCGAGGGTGCCGACCATTTTTTCTCATTTCTTCCCTTTCTCGTGTCGAAGCTCTGCGTCTAAACCCCCGAAGCCATCCCGAAGTCTTGGTTTTCATATCGAGGTTTGGAAGGAAGTTTTACGCTCCCGAGATTCCCGAGAATCCCGAGAAATCCGCTTTCTTGAGTAGAAGTTATGCTCGGTTTTCGTCTCGCTTTCTTCAATCTATCAGGTGAGTTCACACCCTTACAATCCACACTTTTAAATGTTTTATAAATGCTTTTATACGCTTTTAAGGGGGGGGGGAATACAAGTAAAACACACGATTATTATCGTGTGTTATACAAAGTTTCATTATACACCTTTTTATCAACGGAATCATATGTGATTTATAACTATTATAGGGAAACTTTCGTATGCAAAATATATCACGATAACGTCATATCTTTTGAAATGAAAAATATTATTATATATGTATAAATCAAACACTCTGCTTATAATGTATGTATATGTGTCCATCTTAGGCACTACAAAAATTATACTTTTCATAACAAGTGAGCATTTCAGTAGGGATTATTATACAAACGAGACACACTTTTAGAAAACTATAATAGGTATAGTTTTACGAGAACATCACGAACTTTTACATACTAGAAATACTATTTCAAGGAGATACATTCGTATACAAGAACAAACGAACATTTTCAAATGTACTTCAAATAGTTTTCTCAAACGTTTTTACATGTTAAAACACTTTTAGAAACTGTCTTACAACCTGTATGTTTCCTTTTTGAATATGTTATAGTTGTGCTTCAAACAAAGGTTTTCTCACACTTAAACTGTCTTGTCAAACAGTTTTCGAATCGATTTATAAACTGACATCAAGTCATAAATTCTTATTTATTAAACTTTTCAAAGGTTTTACAAAAGTTCTTTTATACTTTTATATTGTTAAATGCTTGCCTATATTTGTATAGTTAAATAAGAAAGGTTTAAAAGACTTAGAACAGTTAGATCGCCTTATTTCTTTTTCTGTTCTCATAGGGATGTGGCCTTAGGGTATCAGTTATTCGCCCGAATGTCGTCTAAATATTAGTTATATACATATCATGTATACATATATAGACATAAATGTTCCATCAGTTAATTCAGTTTCGACACTCTTGGGTAGCAAGGGTGTATAAACCTACTTGGACACTCATCAATTACATTCCAGTAAACTGTTATAGGAATAGTTTAGGGGACACAAAACGTTATTACTATTACAAGGAATTTCACTAGAGTCAGTTCATTCATGAGTCTATAGTACATGCTATATGAAGGGATACTTTTACAGAGATTCCTCATACATGGATACACTTATATGGATACTCTTATAGGGATACTTTTACACAGATACTATATGATAAGATACTATAAGGGACTAACTATTCCTACACTCGGCTATTAGCAACAGAGGTAAATGCACATCTATGGATGTCAACAGTTGATACCATTATAGGTATACTTAAGGGACTAATTATTCCTACACTCTGCTGTTAGCAACATAGGTAAATGCACATCTACGGATGTGTACGGTTGATCCATTTACGGCGAGTTTCCACGTCGTGTTTATTTTAGTACCAAAGGATAATACTGAAGTTATTAGCTCATTACCTTTATTTTGTGATACATTCACATAAGGACAGGGTAGACTAATACCTATATAATTATGTTGTTACCTTTATTTTGTGTCACGTTCACATAACCGACGAGGTAGATTATACTAGAATATCTTAGTACCAAAGGATACAACATAAGTTATTATATTATTACTTTTATAGTTTTATAATAATAGTTAAACAGGGCAAAAACCGTCACATTTACAAGTGATGTGTACTTTCAAAATAGTCGGGTCTTGGTAGAAGACTACTTTTTATACTAGTAGGAAATATGGGATTTTTGAGAGTTTTCAAAACATATACAAACAATTACATTGAACGATTTCAAATGTTATCATCAAACTTATACGAACAATGACATTAAATACTTATGAACTCACCAGCTTAAATGCTGACCTACACTTTCAAAATAACTTGTATTTTCATGTCACCAGTAGACAGGTACTATGACCAGGTTTTGCGAAGACGGAGAAGTCAAGACTTGTCTTTTATTTTGATTACTTGTTGTAATGTCTTATTACTATGAAAGAACACACATGTATTAAACTATTACTATTAATGCAATGGACGATGTTGTTGCTTGTTTACTACTTTGCATTGTTGTGATACATTTGTTGGATTAGTGTCTAAGTCAGTAACCATATTTGGTATATACTTGACCCGAGTGTGCATAGTCCTTTTGGGTTGCCTTCACCAAAGCAACTTGACAAGGTAATTTGATATGAGAGAGGAGATATTATGATTTATTTATATTTTATAAGAATAATATATTAAAGGAGAAATCATATTTATTTAATTAGTATTAGTCATAAATTAATTAGGAATTAATTTGGTGACTAAAAGAGATTAATTAAATAAAGGGGTATAAACTGTCAAATGTGTGATAGTTGAGTTTTGGGCTAGGAAACCTAATGGACTAAGGGGGAACGAAATTATGATGAAGGATCATCATATTTTCGTCCAAGGCCTCATTCCATAAGGTTCCTTGGGCTGCTTGGTGGCTAAGCTGTCCATTAGGGTTTAGACTAAAACCCTAGCACCCTATAGTATAAATACATGCCCTATGCTTCAATTTAAGGCCACTTGATTCCAAGGGAACCCTAGGGCCGAAATTAGCATCATTCCCTTCTCTCTCTTAGTTGCCTTCTTGCTTCAAGGTGTTTGTGAGCCATTAGAGGCACTACAATTGTGGTGCTTGCTTTCAAGAGTTCAAGAGAGTTCAAGAGATCAAGAAAACTAGTTGTTATTGCTATATAACAACAAAGGTATGTCTACTACACTTCTATGTAATTTTCGAAAATCATAGAAGCATGCTAGGGTTTATTTTGTGTTCATAAAGTTGTATGTCTTATAGTGAAAACATAGATCTAACTAGGGTTGCATGCACACATAGGATTGTTTGTATTAAACCTAACAGTGGTATCAGAGCCATTGGTTTTTTGTTTTCAATTGGATTTGATACATATTATGAATTTGACAAATTAGGGTTTATGGCAAGTAAACCCTAAGGCATGGTGATTTTCGCAAATTAGGGTTGCAAAACCCTAGTTGGCGATTTTTAATAGAGTTCTTAAACTTTTTTTTTGCCAAGCCTCCAAATTTCGAAATTAGGGTTAGGAAACCCTAGGGATTTCGAAAATCCCTTTCACCCCAAGATAAGATCCCAAGATTTTAGGGATTTGGATATTGCTATCTTTGTGATTATCAATTTAATTGTTTAAACTGGATAATTGAAGATCTTGTATTATCCTTTCCATATATTTAAAAATAAAAAAAAAATCTAGGGGATAAAAGGATTAAATAAATTAATAGTTTGATTTTATGATAAACCTTAAAGATTTAATAGTTCAAATTAATTGTTTGATTTTGATAATTATTAAATCAAAGTTTTTTTTTTTGTGTTTAAAATTTTAAATTAAATAGCCTTAATTTCGAAAATTTTAAATACACATTAATATACTAGTATTTTGAAATGCTTTAAAATACACCCTTATACAATTATGATATTATAAGATTAATTATTATATATGTATAAGAATAAGCTAGTCTTATCGCTAGTAGGCCTCATTCACGAAGCCAGTCTATAAGGTGGGTATAAGGTTGCTGCCTATAAAATGACGCTTAATGGATGTACACTCACATCTACCGCTTGCTTGACTGGTGGAGGGTCGTTAGCCGAACGGATAGGATAGGGCACTTAATTCCTCATTAAAAGTATAATGGAAATATTAAAGTAACTACATTGTTTTACAAATTCCCACTCTTAGTTACTTTAGGGTAAAATGTGAAAATGATGCTAATTCATGGAATTACACTCCGTACCCTTGTCAAACGTTGATGGAGCGCGTGTGGTTAACCGGCACATGAATTTGGGGATGACATAGGTAGTGAAGGGTGACTCGATGTTTGTCATAGATCAATGGAGTGTGTGTGGTTTACCGACACATTGATTAGGTGATAATGACATTGAGTGCACCATGTTAATTCGCATGGTTATTCACAAATTTGTTTGCGATCCTCGGCATCCCAGTCGCAAATTTGAAATGCATATCGAGATTTAAACATGCCATTGAAAAGTTCAATGAATCTCAAAGATCTAGGAGTTTTCAATACATTTAAAACCTAAATTGCTTTTTCGTTTTTCATGGTGAGAATTAGTGAATCGTCATTCACTTACCTTCAAGTTATTTACTTTTAGAGTACGGCATCCCTTTCTAAGTTGTAAATAATGTTGTTGGATCCTAGCCCTAATTTCTCGTTTGGGTGTTTAATTAGGGATTCATTTCTAATCAAACTTTGTCCCTTTCTTTTTCAGATGTCTGCTAACAACAATAACAACAACGCTTCTGGGTCATTCTCGTTGATGAACTTGTGTCAGAAAGTGACATTTGATGGTTCAAACTTCAACGAGTGGATGAGGTACATTCGCATGATCACACGCTACGAGGACAAAGAATATGTCCTTGATGAAAAGCTTGAGAAGATCATCCCAGATGTTGCTACTCCTGAGGAATTGGCCGCCTTTGAGGCCCACGAGCGTGATGCCACGAAAGTTCACTACATCATGCTGGCCACCATGAACCTCGAACTCCAAAAGTCCTATGAGGACATGTATCCATATGAAATGCATCAGGATTTGCTGGACAGGTATCACCAGAGCACGAGGCAAGAGCGCTATGAGATCATTACTAACATGATCACCGCTAAGATGGGGAGTGGAGAATCCCTAACCTCTCATTTGTAGAAAATGCAGAGGTATGTTGATCGTCTTCTCAAACTTAATGTTAAGTTTGATGAGGATTTGGCTATCGACATAATCCTCCACTCCTTGCCCTCCTGCTACAATCAGTTTAGGATGACCTACCATATGAACAAAGAGGAGGTCTCCTTGAGCAAGCTCCAAGGACTTTTGAGGACTGCTGAGAGCAACCTTAAAGACAAATCCGTTGCACCGTCCCCTGCTGTGACCGCTCCTGTGATGGCAATAGGTCAAGGAAAGGGCAAAAAGAGGAAGGCTCCATGTAAGAGCCACCATAAAGGGAAACCCCGTGATGGTTCGTCCTCAAGTGGGACCAAAGTTGGCTCCGTTAAACCCTCTTCCGATCCTAAAGAAGCAGAGTGCTTCTATTGCTACCAAAAGGGCCACTGGAAGCGAAGCTGCCCTCAATATCTGCAGGACATAAGAGATGGGAAGATCAAGCCCACATTTGCAGGTATGTATTCTATTAAATCTAATAACTCATCATTTGCTACTTCATGGGTTCTTGATACAGGATGTGGTTACCACATTTGTTCTGATTTGCAGGGCCTAAAAAGAAGTAGGGAGATGGAGCATGGGAAGATGAACCTGATTATGGGAAACAGAAGATCTTCGCCTGTGACCAAAGTCGGTGTTTATTCTTTAGTGTTGAGTAATGGGTTAGGAATAGATTTAGAGAATTGCTGTTATTCGCCAGATATGGCAAGAAACATTATTTCTTTTCACGGGTTGTTTAGACAAGGTTTCAGATATTCTTTTGATAATAATAATGGTTCTATTAATGTTTATTTGAATGGTGTCTTTTATTTCAATGCATTACCTTATAATGGGATTTATGAATCTGTGATGATTGTTGATAATTTTGGAAATAATGTTTTGAATATTGATTCGTCTACTAGTCTAGACAAAGCATGCTTGTGGCATTGTCACCTTGGCCATGTCAGCAAGAAACGCATAGCCTAACTCCAAAAGGATGGAGTGTTGGAGTCATTCGACCTTAGGGACGATGACACGTGTGAGTCTTGTTTACTTGGGAAGATGACCAAGTCACCCTTTACTGGCACTTGTGAAAGGGGTGCGGGTTTATTGGATCTCATACACACCGATGTGTGTGGGCCCTTTAGATCCACCACAAGGGATGCTTGCCGCTTCTACGTGACTTTTATAGATGATTATAGCAGATATGGATATATCTACTTGATCAAGCAAAAGTCGGAAACCTTTGAAAAGTTCAAAGAGTTTAAGAATGAAGTGGAGAATCAGCTGGGCAGGAAAATCAAGATGCTTCGGTCAGACCGAGGAGGAGAGTACCTAAGTCTTGAGTTTCACGACTATCTGAAAGAATGTGGAATTGTTTCGCAATTGACGCCTCCAAGAACGCCACAATTGAATGGTGTGGCTGAGAGACGTAATTGGGCCTTGTTGGACATGGTTCGTTCTATGATGAGTCGGACTTCGTTACCAATAGCTTTCTGGGGGTATGCCTTAGAGACTACCGCCCGTATACTTAACTTAGTTCCCACTAAGAAGGTTTCCAAGACTCCTCACGAGATGTGGACAGGGAAGGCTCCCTCGTTGGCACATATCAAGGTTTGGGGTTGCGAGGCTTTCGTAAGACGAGAGACTCACGACAAACTAGAACCTCGTAGTGAGAAGTGTTATTTCATTGGCTATCCGTAGAAGTCTTTTGGCTACCTTTTCTATAGACCGAGTGACAATGTTGTCTTCGTTGCTAGAAGAGGGGTTTTCCGAGAAAGGGAATTAATAAGCCAAGAAGACAGTGGGAGGCAAATTGAACTTGAAGAAATTCAAGATCAAAGCGATGAAGGAACCTCGGACACTGGCACTCAACTTGAGGAGGAAACTCCCGTTGAACCTGTTGACGTGTCCTTACCTCTTCAACGTTCCTCTAGGGCTAGTGTTCCACCCCAGTTTTATGGTTTTCATATTACTACTGAAGGGGATACATTTATTAGTGATAGTACACTAGTAAATTTGGATGAACCTAGCAGCTATAAGGAAGCCATGGCAGGCCCAGAGACTACAAAATGGAAAGAGGCTATGGACAGCGAGATTTAGTCCTTGTACGACAACCAAGTCTGGAATTTGGTTGATAATGTATCGGGTCGTAAGACAGTCGGGTGCAAGTGGATCTTCAAGAAGAAGACGGACATGGATGGGAAAGTGCATACTTATAAAGCGCGATTGGTTGCGAAGGGCTTTACTCAAACTCCCGGAGTTGACTATGATGAGACCTTCTCACCAGTTGCGAAGATAAAGTCTATTAGGGTGATGCTTGCCATAGTTGCGTATCATGATTATGAAATATGGCAGATGGACGTGAAAACCGCTTTCCTTAATGGAAAGTTGGCTGAGGATGTCTACATGAATCAGCCAGAGGGTTTTGTCGATGTGAAGCATCCCAATAGAGTATGCAAGCTTGAGAAATCTATTTATGGATTGAAACAAGCATCTCGCAGATGGAATCTTTGTTTTGATCAGAAGGTTAAAGAGTTTGGATTTCTGCGAAGCGAAGATGAATCTTGTGTGTATGTCAAAGCCAGTGGGAGTATAGTAAGCTTTCTCGTATTGTATGTCGACGACATACTACTCATAGGAAACGATGTCCCAACCTTGCAGGAAGTCAAGTCCTGGCTTGGGAAATGTTTCGCTATGAAGGACCTCGGAGAAGCCGCTTATATTCTGGGAATAAGAATAGTAAGAAACAGGGAAAAGAGACTGATAGGACTCAGTCAGGATACATACTTGAAAAGGGTGCTAAAGCGTTTTAGTATGGAAAATTCCAAGAAAGGGGAGTTGCCAATCCAAAGCAATACCAAGCTGAGTAAGACTCAGAGCCCGAGTACAGAGACAGAGATAGCTAATATGAGCCGAGTACCTTACGCTTCCGTAGTAGGCTCTATCATGTACGCTATGACTTGTACTCGCCCTGATGTGGCCTTCGCTTTAAGCATGGTCAGCAGATATCAAGGGAATCCTGGTAGAGCACATTGGATTGCAGTTAAGAATATTCTTAAGTACCTTCGGAGGACCAAGGAATGGTTTCTAGTCCTCGGTGAGAGTGATGACTTAAGGGTACGAGGGTACAGTGATGCTAGTTTTCAGACGGATCGGGATAACTTCCGATCGCAGTCGGGCTGGGTCTTTACCCTAAATGGAGGAGCAGTGACTTGGAAAAGTACCAAGCAAGAGACCGTAGCTGATTCAACGTGCGAATCAGAGTATATTGCGGCGAGCGAAGCGTCAAAGGAGGCTATATGGTTGAAGAACTTCATTGGAGACCTTGGAGTTGTGCCATCCATAAAGGAGCCCATGGAAATTTTCTGTGATAATGAAGGAGCGGTTGCCTTAACCAAGGAACCAAGGGATCATGGCAGATCTCGACATATCGACAGGAAATACCACTTTATTAGACATCGGGTAAAAGAGGGACTCCTCGTTGTGAAGAGGGTATCGTCAGAAGATAACCCAGCAGATCCCCTTACGAAGGGACTAAGTAGGGTCAAGCATTTGCAGCACGCTAGGAGCGTAGGGCTGAAGG
Source organism: Lactuca serriola (assembly GCF_051521515.1). Lineage (NCBI taxonomy): Eukaryota > Viridiplantae > Streptophyta > Magnoliopsida > Asterales > Asteraceae > Lactuca > Lactuca serriola. Next base: position 104,717,422 of record NC_136412.1, read on the forward strand.
ACGATATTAGTTTAGATTAGATAGGTAGGAAACTTGTAATAGATAATGTCATATTCAACAAATGATGATTAAATAAAGGTGTGTTATTTATAAGAAAGTTTCTATCTTGTGTTGATTATTTATCTATTGTGTCAATTTTGCATGTTTTGACTTCTTGAATAATAAGATTATTCGAACAGTTCACAATCGCTCATATGTTGGAAGTAGATATGATGGAAGATTGTCATAAATTTGTTTGTAGATTGTCTGAAAAGTTTTAGACATAGCAAAGGTTTGCTGCAAAGTTTATGAGTGCTTATGAAATTTGTATTGAGCATTGAATAGACCCACGCTTGCTGGTATTACTTCATAAATGTTATCACAAGTGATCGCAAGATGATAATATCATATAATCTTTAAACCTAGAGATATGGTTATTGTTTGCTAGTTGATTATACATTGATAATGCGAAAACGCATCAGTAACTTGATGTTATAAAACGTATTATTATGTGTGGTTTAACTAGTAAATGATAAAGGCATATTAGTCGACGTTTTTCTGTTCCTTTTATTCCATGAGGATAAAAGCGATATCTCGGCCGCTTGATGATTTGGTTTGACTTATGTGTCGGGCCCGGTCAAGATAAAGTTGATGTGTTCAACTGAGTTCTATGTCGAACAAATCAGAGATCAAGAAATAAAATGCTAGACAATAAGTATTGTTAGCATGATATCTAGAACAGAGGATTATACGATCCCTTATCTAAATGACAGATTATTGGTCAGGGTTGACAGCGGCTATTGAAAGCTACGATTGCTATCGGGTACGGAAGTCATATGTGAGATATAGTTACTAGACTTATCCCAGTGGGAGACTGTTGGATTAGTGTCTAAGTCAGTAACCATATTTGGTATATACTTGACCCGAGTGTGCATAGTCGTTTTGGGTTGCCTTCACCAAAGCAACTTGACAAGGTAATTTGATATGAGAGAGGAGATATTATGATTTATTTATATATTATAAGAATAATATATTAAAGGAGAAATCATATTTATTTAATTAGTATTAGTCATAAATTAATTAGGAATTAATTTGGTGACTAAAAGAGATTAATTAAATAAAGGGGTATAAACTATCAAATGTGTGATAGTTGAGTTTTGGGCTAGGAAACCTAATGGACTAAGGGGGAACGAAATTATGATGAAGGATCATCATATTTTCGTCCAAGGCCTCATTCCATAAGGTTCCTTGGGCTGCTTGGTGGCTAAGCTGTCCATTAGGGTTTAGACTAAAACCCTAGCACCCTATAGTATAAATACATGCCCTATGCTTCAATTTAAGGCCACTTGATTCCAAGGGAACCCTAGGGCCGAAATTAGCATCATTCCCTTCTCTCTCTTAGTTGCCTTCTTGCTTCAAGGTGTTTGTGAGCCATTAGAGGCACTACAATTGTGGTGCTTGCTTTCAAGAGTTCAAGAGAGTTCAAGAGATCAAGAAAACTAGTTGTTATTGCAATATAACAACAAAGGTATGTCTACTACACTTCTATGTAATTTTCGAAAATCATAGAAGCATGCTAGGGTTTATTTTGTGTTCATAAAGTTGTATGTCTTATAGTGAAAACATAGATCCAACTAGGGTTGCATGCACACATAGGATTGTTTGTATTAAACCTAACAACATTACATGACGTCCTCCGCCCCAGAACGTTTCCGCCGTTCCGTTTTTGGGGTGTGACAGATTGGTATCAGAGCATTGTTTATAGTGAATTGAGTATATCAACCCATAAAAGATATACTAACTATAAATACAATGGGATTAAAATACTCTGACAAAGAGTTTATACTTTTAAATAATAGAATATTTAATTAAGTATACGTGCCTGCATTCATACTAAAATCAGGTCACAATGACAAGAACAAAAGTATTACGATTGTTGAATATCACAAGTAAGCTTAGGGATGTATGATCAGTCCTAGGAATGGCATAGATTGATCAACTATGATGGTACGAGGAGTGATCAACATATGCCCATGAATGGTTGTGATGTGGCAACAAGTCTAAAAACTTACCAACACGACCACAATGAAATACCAAAGGGGTATTTAGTGTTACTGTAATTACTTATCTGAGAACTAAATAGATTTTCATCAGTATGTCAATAGTTGTTTAGTAGATACACTAAGGTTATATGTACTAGGTTGTCATAGACTTAGAATCTGTGAATCTTTGATTTATGTACTGTCCTCGTTGGGTTGGGGGCATAGGGTTAGGGTCACTTATTCGAAGGTCTACCCTATCCTAAATACATATAACTGGTATGCACTAAACAAGTATTGAAGCAATTGATAAAGATCATCTTATAATTATCTTAGTTAGTTCATCTATTTAGTTAGTTCTTATGATCCCTTTTCTCGCGTAGATATCATGACTGGATTCCATCCTCACAACGACCCATATCATCCTAACCACGACAATGCTGGATAACTCAGAGAGGAGTTAGAGGATGATCACCCAATCCCAAGGAATGGCCACCAAGCTGAAGGCCTTGCTAATGGTTCTGACTCCGAACCTGAAGTGGAAAACCTACCCCCGATGGCTGTTGTTCCAAATCCTAACCCTCGTCCGGCTTTTCAAGGCCCGACGCCTCCCTGGGTAGAATGCTTGGAAACCGGGAACGAAGAGCAAGACCAACATATGTCGTTTAATGGAGACCAAAGCTTCTAAAACATAAGCGATGGGAGCTCAACAGACAGAATTCTTCCAATTCTGGTCCTAAGAGTTGCCCGAAACGAGATTCAGGGTAGGACAGCCCTCCATCGTATCACAGAGGTTGATGCTAATGCAAGAATGCATACCATCCGCACCAATCGCCTTGATCACACAAGTGAGAGATCTGAGAGAAACCATGAGACCCTGCTTCAAGCACTAGCAGAAACCCGAGCCGAGGGTGTACGAAAGATACCTGCTTGATATGGAACGTCAACTAGCCGAACTAAGGGTTCACCATAGGGGTGACTGTCACCAGTAGGAGATACCTTACTTCCTTCTTTGTTTTAGAGAACCGTGTTCCTGTCTATGTTCCGTGTAGTACTTTCTATGTGACTACCTTATATTGTAAGTACTTTTAGTTCGGCCTTTATACTGTCAAAGGCTTTTCAACTCCGAATATGATGTAAGACCTACTACATGGTCAATTTTCCCGAACTTATTACATCTTAAACATCAATGATATTGACAGCCGGCTAATTTCCGTATCACTCTTTGTTCAAATACTTTCATCATACTTTCATTGGAGTCTGGCTGAAAACCCCATTTAGTCAAGTTATTGGACTATAGAAATTTAACTCCGGAATCCTTTCCAATCCCCTTTCAAAGGTTGGATCATGTTACCCACCAACCAATAAAACCTCGGCTTGAACAACAAAAGTCTGGGAGCATTGTACGAACTTACTTCTACTCTTTACTAGGACTGCATCATAGGGATGTAGGTCGAACCCACGAGATCACACTTCTATTCTTTACATGAATGATCGAACTACATCTAGGTTCAACCATACTCACTCACGAATTCATTCTCTTTCCGTGTAACCGAATCATGTCGCTGAAGAAAAACGATCAACCCATCAACCAAACACCAAATCTTCAAATTGATGCAGCTACCTTCCAAGTTGCAGTCTCGGCTGCCGTGTCTGCTGTTCTAACCCACCTTAATGCTAACAACGCAAATGTTAGCGAGATTGTTAGCAATAATTCCAATCAAAGTGGTGATCAAGTACCTTAACGAACAAGAAACTACCATGACACCCCGAATCCCAAGCCCAAGAATAACAAACGAAAGTTCTAGGCTAAAGCTAAAGGCAAATCACCCCAAGGGGCGAGCAAAAGACAACAAATGTGGCAAACTTCGCAGCGACGACATCTCTACCTCCTACTACCATCCCTTCTAGTATCCTAATTGTCCCTACACTAGCTAGGCGATATGCTGGAAACCTACCGAAATGCAATAAGTGCAACCTCCATCATCTGGGTAGTTGTCGTCCGTTACACTGCTTTCAATGCAGCAAGAACGAACATATTACCAATTGCTGCAGGACTCGGATCCAACACATTACTTCAACCACCAATGTCAAAATCTCTCGAATATGCCATCTATGTGGCGTAATGGGACACTTCAAGAGGGACTGCCCAACAAAGAAGAATGATGGTGGAACGGGAGGAGTTTGACCTCAGAATGGAAAAAGGCAATGAAGGACCCTACTATCATATGGGCTCACTTCTAGTCGTCAGTATTAAGTATGCTTTTAAACATGTTTAAAAGTAGTGCAACTAGATCTTTATCTTTTGCAAGATCCCTTCAGTAAAGGGACCCTCGTGCTGCGTATACTTGCCTTTTGTAGCATACCTTGTTCACAACAATAGTCTTGTAGTTAATCTAAAGTACTGTAACTTTGTTAAAACTTCCACTATAGTGTTTTGTCTGTAACGCCTTTATGATCAAATCTAATGCCCTTATTTCCAAGTGAATTCCGATATTATAATTCTACTTGAGTCAATCCAATCCTCACAATATCTGTTTCATGCGTAAATCTCTTTCTCAGTGGACGTCTTTCTAGCGAAGCCGTCATTTCAGAACTCTAAAGCACTCATGCATAGAGTACCTCATGTTTCTTATCCTTTCAAAAAAAACCTCAGAAAACTCTCCCGAAGTACCACTCGTACAGTACATCACGTTCAATCCAAAGACCCATACGGCTGATCTATCGCTGAAGATTGTATACATAGGGGTGGTATATAATCAAGGTTCTACAGGTTTAGAATTGATGATTCCACTTTAACTTCTTTTCCTCGTTGGGATGTGGGCTTAAGGAAGAATCATTTATTTGACTACCTTTTCAATCTTAATTATATACAACTCGTATACGTGAAACTGTGATTGATGAACCAGGTATGAGTTCTAATATGAACTTTAGGATGGAGACTGCCTAAGACTACGAGTGATCATGCTGCCATGTGAATAAACTTTGAAGCCAAACACATGCCCTTCCTGCCGATTGCGACAAGAGAAACAGATAGAACAAAAATACCTATTCTTTTTCCTTAATTCATGAGTAATCATACTTTCTTTTAGATCTTCGCGGCATCTAATCAACCACAAGGTTCTGACATCATAATCAGTATGAATTGGTTGTGTTCTTATGCAAGAGGAAAGGTCACTACCTATACCTCAAGACAGCTTAAGACACAGGAAGTTAACTATACAACACGTGATCTTGAGTCAGGAGTAGCAGTAATTGCTCTGAAGATCTGGAGACACTACTTGTAAGGTACCAGATGTACTATTCTCACAGTCCACAAAAACATTCAACATACGTTTGACCAAGAAGAGTTATCATGCCAGTGAAGTCAAGCGAAAGAAGCAAAGTCGTATCCCGATAGTGAAAGGTTCGCTGGAATGCCAAGCGAGGAACCGAGTTCACTTAAGAACACATGAAGCAAATAAAACTTCTATCTGTAGCATGATTATCAATTCTGTTTAAACTCTAATTTCGGGACGAAATTCCCTCTAACGGGGGGATGATGTGACAACCCGATATTTCGAGACAATATGATGGATCACAAGTCAAATTTAGGTCAAAATTTAACTTTTCTAAAATATTATTTGGGTTAAATAAATTAGTAGGATTCGTATCAAGGTTTTCGTACATATAAAGAACCCTAGAATCCGAGTTATAACGAAGAAGTTATGACCAACCGAAGATTCTCGGTAAAACCGGCAACACTGATAGACGTAAAACACGAAGTTTCAATACAATAATTGTTAGCTTTAGGTATCTAAATGAAAGTTTTAGATATCATTAAACCATAAACGTACATAAAAAGAATACCCAAATCTGACCTCATATGAGGAAATTATGAATTTTTTCGAAGTTTCAGACATAGTAGTAGACAGCTAAAAACTCGAAATCCAGATCGAACGGCTTTTTGCCAACATGACCTAAACGAGAATCGAACATCTCATCAATGGTATTGCAACGGTAAAAAGTCTGGCGAAAACAGACATCGGATGAAGGAGTTATGGAATTTTAACGGACTTTTCCTGCCCCGGCCTATTAAAAATATAATATTAAAAATAAATTCAAAATCAGCCGACGGAGTCTAAACGAAAGTTGTATATCGCAGTCTCACCTACGCGTGGATATAAAGAACGTCGAAAACGGAGTTCGTATGAGTAAGATATGAATTTTTGAAGTTTACTAAATAATTAAAATATAAATTTAATTCAAAATCCGGTATTATCCGAAGGAGGAGTCATCGGACCAATCCAAGTTACGCCCAGCGTACTCGGATGCGAGGCTCCGGCTCATCCACGTCGCTCCGATGCTTCGACCGAGGATGCAATCATGCATGACGCATGAGTACGCCCTGCGTACTGTCGTACGCCCAACGTACTGTCGTACGCCCAGCGTACTGAGGACCTCCAGCCACTATAAATAGAATGCGAGGGTGCCGGCCATTTTTCCTCATTTCTTCCCTTTCTCGTGTCAAAGCTCTACGTCTAAACGCCCGAAGCCATCCCGAAGTCTCGGTTTTCATATCGAGGTTTGGAAGGAAGTTTTACGCTCCCGAGATTCCCGAGAAATCCGCTTTCTCGAGTAGAAGTTCTGCTCGGTTTTCGTCCCGCTTTTTTCAATCTATCATGTGAGTTCATACCCTTACAATCCACACTTTTAAATGTTTTATAAATGCTTTTATATGCTTTTAAGGGGGGGGGGGAATACAAGTAAAACACACGATTATTATCGTGTGTTATATAAAGTTTCATTATACACCTTTTTATCAACGGAATCATATGTGATTTATAACTATTATAGGGAAACTTTCGTATGCAAAATATATCACGATAACATCATATCTTTTGAAATGAAAAATGTTGTTATATATGTATAAATCAAACACTCTGCTTAAACTGTATGTATATGTGTCCATCTTAGGCACTACAAAAATTATACTTTTCATAACAAGTGAGCATTTCACTAGGGATTACTATACAAACGAGACACACTTTTAGAAAACTATAATAGGTATAGTTTTACGAGAACATCACGAACTTTTACATACTAGAAATACTATTTCAAGGAGATACATTCGTATACAAGAACAAACGAACATTTTCATATGTACTTCAAATAGTTTTCTCAAACGTTTTAACATGTTAAAACACTTTTAGAAACTGTCTTACAAACTGTATGTTTCCTTTTTGAATCTGTTATAGTTGTGCTTCAAACAAAGGTTTTCTCACACTTAAACTGTCTTGTCAAACGGTTTTCGAATCGATTTATAAACTGACATCAAGTCATAAATTCTTATTTATTAAACTTTTCAAAGGCTTTACAAAATTTCTTTTATATGTTTATATTGTTAAATGCTTGCCTATATTTGTATAGTTAAATAAGAATGGTTTAACAGACTTAGAACAGTTAGCTCGCCTTATTTCCTTTTCTGTTCTCATTGGGATGTGGCCTTACGGTATCAGTTATTCGTCCGAATGTCATCCAAATATTAGTTATATATATCATGTACACTTATATAGACATAAATGTTCCATCAGTTAATTCAGTTCCGACACTCTTTGGTAGCAAGGGTGTATAAACCTACTTGGACACTCATCAATTACATTCCAGTAAACTATTATAGGAATAGTTTAGGGGATACAAAACATTATTCCTATTACAAGGAATTTCACCAGAGTCAGTTCATTCATGAGTCTATAGTACATGCTATATGAAGGGATACTTTTACAGAGATTCCTCATACATGAATACACTTAAATGGATACTCTTATAGGAATACTTTTACACAGATACTATATGATAAGATACTATAAGGGACTAACTATTCCTATACCCGGCTGTTAGTAACAGAGGTAAATGCACATCTACGGATGTCTATAGTTGATACCATTACAGGTATACTTAAGGGACTAACTATTCCTACACCCGGCTGTTAGCAACCGAGGTAAATGCACATCTACTGATGTCTACGGTTCATCCATTTACGGCAAGTTTCCACGTCGTGTTTATTTTAGTACCAAAGGATAATACTTAAGTTATTAGCTCATTACCTTTATTTTGTGATACATTCACATAACGACGGGGTCGACTAATACCTGTATAATTATGTTGTTACCTTTATTTTGTGTCACGTTCACATAACCGACGAGGTAGATTATATTAGAATATCTTAGTACCAAAGGATACAACATAAGTTATTATATTATTACTTTTATAGTTTTATAATAATAGTTAAATAGGGGAAAAACCGTCACATTTACAAGTGATGTGTACTTTCAAAATAGTCGGGTCTTGGTAGAAGACTACTTTTTATACTAGTAGGAAATACAGGATTTTCTAGGAGTTTTCAAAACATATACAAACAATTACATTGAACGATTTCAAATGTTATCATCAAACTTATACAAACAATGACATTAAATACTTATGAACTCACCAGCTTAAATGCTGACCTACGCTTTCAAAATAACTTGTATTCTCAGGTCACCAGTAGACAGTTACGATGACCAGGTTTTGCGAAGATGGAGCAGTCAAGACTCGTCTTTTATTTTGATTACTTGTTGTAATGTCTTATTACTATGAAAGAACACACATGTATTAAACTATTACGATTAATGCAATGGACGATGTTGTTGCTTGTTTACTACTTTGCATTGTTATGATACATTACATGACGTCCTCCACCCCAGAACGTTTCCGTCGTTCTAGTTTTGGGGTGTCACATATAACTCTGTCGGATCTTGGGCCCCGAACTCTGTGGACCCTTTGGTCCTAGCTCTGTGAACCTTCCGGTTCTAACTCTAATATACTCTGATATACACATGCAATAAATCACATAGAAATAATGCAGTGGAACACATCACATAAATAGCATACAATAACTCTGTAACATAACTCTAATTACCACTCAAGGTAAAGTATAGTGAGAAGACTCACCTCAGATGTCTCGGTAAATCCCTGACTTGGTAGCAGTATAGTCTAGTCTCCGCCTAATCACATAAAGTAAGATACACTCATGAATATAACTCTGGAGACTAGACCCCACCCTCTCTTAGCATCCTCAGATGGGTAAAAGACCATTTTACCCCTCTCTTGACTCAAAGACCCCATTGTTGACCAATCTCTAAAAGTCAACAAAAGTCAATGGTCAAACTTTGACCAGACTCGTCGAGTGCAATTGGACGACTCGGCGAGTCTACACGTGAACTCTACTCCTCCGATTCTCTTTTGACTCACTGAGTCACTCACTTAACTCAGCAGGTCACTCTCTAGATTCATAGTCTCGGGACAACTCGTCTCGACTCGTCGAGTCTGTTCATGGACTCGGCAAGTCCAAACCATGCTCACTTCCAATGGCTTCCTGAGGTCAGATCTGATGCTCTACTCAATAGATCTATCCTTTCTAGTCCCAATAATCACGTAAAGCTCGAAGCTTGATGCCCATGCAAAGGCTCCAAAGTTCCATTTGAAGAAATGACCTCTAATATGGCATCCTAAGTTCATATTCACCATCAATCCACATAAATCTCAATGGAGTAAGGTCTCTGGACCTCTATGGATCTAGATTCAGACCATAATACGAAAAGGAACCATTTACTCAATCAAAACCATCTACCAAAGGGTCTAGAAAACCCTAACTCTATAAACAATCACCAAAACAGAAGATGGATCGAGATTATACCTCAAATAAGCACTCCTGAGCTCAGAATTCCACCAAATAGCACCCCCTTCAGCCTCCTTTTGATCTTGCTCACCTTCTTCTTGCTAAACCAATGATAGAAAGATCAAATATGGCCTCTCCTCCTCACAAACTATTTAGATCACTTAGGGTTTCTCTCAAGGGACTGGTAGTCGCAATGGGAGGCTATGAGTGCCCTTAAATAGGCTCCAAAACCCAGGAATTAGGGTTTCATTAAACAACACGGACTCGCCGAGTCCACTCAGGGATTCGCCGAGTCTGATCATTAATCCGGATGAGAATTCGGGACCCTACTCGGCGAGTATAAGCACCAACTCACCGAGTCCCTCCACAATTTCCAAAATAAATGAATAAAAATAATATACCTGGGAATCTGGATGTTACATTATGAGTAAAGTGTTTCTATCTCTTGTCAATCGTTTACTATTATTTCTTTTTGCATGTTTTGACTTCTAGAATAATTATATTATGGTTTATATCATATTATTCAAACAGTTACATAAGGTTTATAACAGTTTCATGTTATTCTAGAAATTGGGATCATACCCAAGAGTTTACATAAGGTTTATAATATCTTCATGTTATCACACGTTGGGAACTTTCCCCAGAAAATACACACGGATCATAACACTTTCATGTTGTCATAAGTAGGGATCTTGCCTATGAAATATTTTTAGGGCGCACGCTTTTGCGTATTGTAAATCATTGTGTGTCATTGTTTGCGCGTCATTAAAGGGCTGTTTTCTGGTAGTGTGATGATTGATTACTTATCAAAGTGGATCGAAGTTGAAGCCTTCATTCAGGTTAGAGACAAAGAGGTAGTCTCTTTTATTAAACGTAATATCATGACCAGGTTTGGGATCTCTACTGAAATCATAAGCGACAACGGATTCCAATTCATAAGCAAGAGGACAAGAGACTTTTACACAAGTTAGGGAATCAAAATGATAATGTCCACTCCTATTCATCCCTAAGCTAATGGTCAAGCAGAATCTAGTGATAAGATCATAGTAAACAACATAAAGAAAAATATAGATAAAAAGAAAGGAAGATGGACAGAAGAGATTCCTTTCGTCCTATGGGCAAATAGGACTACTTCCAAAGCAGCCATAGGTTAGACCCCCTATTCCTTAGTGTTTGGGATAGAAGCAATGATCCCTACCGAAGTAGTGATCCCGACAGCAAGATACTTGCTCCAAAATCAAGAAAACAATGACAGGATCCTAGCCTAGGATCTTAACACTGTTGACGAACTCAAAGATCTTGCTAGGATACGTATTGTTTCTCATCAATAAAGGATTACCAAGGCTTACAATAGAACATAAAAATCATAAGATTTCAAATAGTAGACTTCGTATTAAGGAAAACATTCTGAAACACCAAGGATCCTTGTACAGGTAAATTAGCTCCTAAGTGGGAAGGACCATATCTAATAGATGTTGAAGCATGAAAACAAGCATATTGGCTAGCGAAACTCGAAGGAGAAATTTTGCCAAGATCATGGAATGCTATACATCTCAAAGTATACTATACGTGAGTAAGATCAACCGATCTTCAACAAAACCAAGGTGCACATGTTCTTTACCTTAAACATTTCATCATTCCTTAGTTTCTCCTTGAATACGTTACTAACTTAAGCATCAAAGGGGCATTAGATAGACTAACACCCACCCCTAGCTAACGTTTTCAATGCAAAACAACGTAAAGATCCTAGTAGATAAGGATCTCCATAAGCAATGATCCTGAAACTTAAGGATCCTTAAGGTTGAAGATCTCCTGAAATATAAGGATCTTGACACATGAAGATCTCAGCATCTTAACACTTAGACAATTCCATTGTATCAATGGTATGATCTTTAAACTATCGTATACACAAGCTATAGAATGATCATCTCTCCTATGCTGAAGTGTACCCAATCCCCCGTAAGGTTTAAAGAGCTAATTAACTCTTTCACACGAACTAAGGTTTATACACCTCGCTTGACCGTACGATATGTAATTGTGGGATACGAATAAGGAGATCATTTCACCATACAGTGGAATGGAAACCCTTTTATCTATAAACATAAGTTAAGATCCTTAAGGTTTATAACATTTTTCATGTTATTTGAGATTGGGATCTTACCAAGAGTTACATAAGGTTTATAACAGTTTCATGTTATTCTAGAACTTGGGATCTTACCCAAGAAATTACATAAGGTTTATAATATCTTCATGTTATCACACATTGGGAACTTTCCCTAGAAAATACACACGGATCATAACACTTTCATGTTGTCATAAGTAGGGATCTTGCCTATGAAATATTTCACAGTTTGGGATCCTCCCCAATACATAACATTAACATGTTATCAATTGATGTTATGATGTTACCCAGGAATTTTGTCAAGGTTTAAAACCTAAACAGGTTATCCTAAGAAGGGAATTCCCTCGTATGATCTAATAATTAAAGATCCTTAAGTTGGATTAGTGTCTAAGCCCGTAACCATATTTGGTAAGTACTTGACTCGGTTATGCATGTAACTTTTGGGTTACCTTCACCGAAGCAACTTGACTGGAGAAATAATAGAGAAAGAGGTTATTATGATTTATTAATATATTATAAGAATAATATATTAAAAGAGAAATCATATTTGTTTAATTAACATTGGTCAAGAATTAATTTTGTGATCAAAAGAAGTTAACTGAACTAGGGGGACTGAACTGTAATTATGTGATTGTTACAAAGTTGGGCAAGGAAACCCAAAAGCATATGGTGGACGAATTCAAGGGGTTTAAAACCTTAGAATTCGTCTAAAGATAGGGCTTCTAGAATTATCCTTGGGCTGCTTGGTGGCTAAGCAACCAGATAAGGATAAGGTCTGAAAACCTAATTCTTACACCTATATAAAGACCCCTTGGCATAAGAAAATCGGCCACTTGATCCTAGAAGTTCCTAGAGCCAATTTTTTTGCCTCTCCCCTCTCTTTCTCTTGGTTCTTCAATTGCTCTTGGTGTTTGTGTGCCATTAGAGGTACTACACTTGTGGTACTTGCTTTCAAAGACAAGAAGATTCAAGATACAAGTTGTTATTACAACATAACAACAAGAGGTATATGTTTTACTCTTCCTTATGAATTTTGAAATTACTAGGAGCATGCTAGGTATCTTTTTGTGTTCATAATGTTGTGTAACTAATAGTAAAAACATAGATCCGTATTTAGGGTTGCATGCACACATAGGATTGTTTGTATAAAACCCATTAGTGGTATCAGAGCGTTTAGTTTTGTTTTCAATTAGCCTTATACAAATGTTTGAATTTGACACTTTAGGGTTTATTGCCAATAAACCCTAGGAGGCATGATTTTCGAAATTAGGGTTCTTAAACCCTAAATTTCGAAATTTGATAAGGGTTTCCCAAACCCTTTCCTTAGCCTCCAAGATTTCGAATTCTACGGTTACCCAACCCAAGGGTTTCGAAATTTGACTCCTCCCCAAGATAAGATCCCTAAATTTTAGGGATTTGGATATTGCCATATCTTATAATTATCTCTTTAATGGCATAATTTGGTAATTAAAGATTTTGATTTATCTCATCCCATATTTTCGAATTTTAGGGGATTTAAGGAATTAGGTTAAATTAATTGTTTAATTTAATAAGATAATCCTTCAAGATTTAATAAAATTAATAGTTTAATTTTGGGATAATTATTAAATCAAAGTTTTAACATTTAAAATTTTAAATTAAAAGGTTTTAAATTTTAGAAATTTCAAATTTGATTAAAACCCTAGTATTTTAAAATGTTTAAAATATACCCTATACTAGTATAATATTACAAGATTCATATGTATACATGTATAACTTAAAATGCTAGTCTTACCGTTAGGAGGCCTTATTCATGAAGCCGATCTATAAGGGGGGTATAAGGTTATGGCCTATAAATTGTCGTTTATTGGGTATCCACTCTCACCAACCACTTCATTGATTGGTGGAGGGTCGTTAGCCGAACGGGTAGGATAGGGCAAACCTTTCCTCATTAAAAGTATAATGAATTATAAAAGTAACTAAGTGTTTTTACAACAATTCCCAATCTTAGTTACTTTAGGAAAAGTGAATTGGTGCAATTCCATGAAATTTTACTCTGCACCCTTGCTAATACGTTAGTGGAGCGTGTGTGGTTAACCGGGACACTAAATGGACTCTAAGCATAGGTGGCAAAGGGTGACTTATTGTTTGTCATAGTTCAATGGAACATGTGTGGTTAATCAGCACATCGAATAGGTGACTGTAACAATGAGGGCACCATGTACATTTGCATGGTTATTCACGTCAGCTTTGTGATCCTCTACATCCCAGTCACAAACTAGAGGGGCACATCGAAATTTAAACATGCCATTGAAAAGTTCAATGAATCTCAAAGGAATCAAGGAGTTTACAATACATTTATTTGACAACCCAAAAAACTTCTCGCATGCACTCTTCAATTCTTTCCAATATTAGACTTATTTTACTATATAGTAGTACCCTTTAGAGTCTAATGAAGCGTTCTAAATGTGATATAATCAAGGTAGGAGTGCTAAAAAGGGTTAACTTGAAGTGTAGGAATCAAAACCAGGCCAAACACTCCAACACATGGAGTGTGCGGCCACACACTTGAGTGTGCGGCCACACACTCATGTTTGCGGCCTCACACCCTTCCCAACCGCACACTCCACCTATATATACCACACTTAAATCATTTTTGAACACTTCCTTCACTTCGTCAAGCATAGAACACGAAATCCTCTCAAGTATCATCCATTCTCTTTGAAGATCTTCATAAGAGGTACCAAGAACACCAAGAACACCATGTTTCTGGCAGCACACACCATCTGGCAGCACAAATGGCCGCACACATGTGCTGGTAGTACACCAGGCCGCATAACTGGCCGCACACACACATATAGTGTGCATTTTGGCCATACACCCTCTTGTATAGCCTTATAAACCCTCATACAATCATATATGATTGTAACACTTCATTATAAGTGTTTACTAGTCCCTAAGGTGGTCCCAATACATTATTTAGTCGTTCATAACACTAATTATTTTTATATATGTTCAATATATTCAAAATAGGATTCGAGTGTGTACTCAAGTCACCACTTGACACCTAGCTTCTAATCCAACATTGTCATCAGAACCACTCACTACAGGTGAGTTCATACCCCTTTGATTAACCTTTGAAATACTTTTGAATGTTTTAAATGCTTTTATGGGGGGGGGGGGGGGAATACAAGTTGAATACTTATAGTTATTACATCAATCACATGAGATTAATAACTATAAAACCAATGGTTTCATCATTGTTTCAAAGTGTTTATCAAACTATTTTACTTCAAAATATTTTACAAACTCTTTTACTTATCAAATACTTTTATTAAAACTTTATTATACTTCTTATAAATTGCATGTCCATATTGTTGGGTTTTGAGCAATCTAACACTTCCTAAGTGTGCATGCAACCCTAATAAACCTTGGATCTATGTTTGTCTAAATACATGCAAAATAATAATTTTCCAAGGTTTATAACCTATCTAACATGGCATGGGGTACTTTTAAACATAAAAGAGTTAGAAGAGATTACATACCTTTTTGATGAGTTTGATTCTTGAGGAGTTTGAGGGCCAAGCACCAATAGTGTGAATGCCTCAAATGGAATCACAAATCACCACAAACTCTTCGAAAACTTTGAGAGAGTATACACACTTGTAATTTTTCGGCCACACACAAGCACACACACACTAGTGGCTATTTCATGCAACATAAGCATGCTTATATAGTGTACATGATTAGGGTGAAACCCTAATAACCCATGACCTTTCCTTTTCCAAGGATCCATGGGTTAAAAGCTCCATGGATCATCCATGGACTTCCATACAAGCCTAGCCCATTAACAAATGAGTATTAGCCCACACTATATAAAACCAATAGCCCACAATCTAATTAGTCTTCCTTTTAATCTCTAAATTAATTCATAATTAATTTAAGACTAAGACTAATTAAATAACATGACTTCATATTAATATATTATAACTTATAATATATTAATAAACATATGTGTATAACTCTCATAAAATTATCCATAAATTGTTCGGGTGAAGTGCAACCCAAATGGACCATGCCGGGTCGGGTCAAGTATATACCAAATAAGTTATGGACTTAGACACCTTATCCAACAGACTCCCACTTGGATAAGTCTAATAATTGTATTTGCCTATTTTACTTCAGGAACCAACCAGCAATCATAGCTCTCGAAAACTCTGTTGAACTATGAAGCGCCATTTTAAGACAAGTGATCATATAATCCTCTGTTCTCATGATATCAGCCGGACAAACATATGGAACTATGTCTTGCTTATTGTCTGGCAGTTGTTTCTCGATTTCCGATTTGTTTGACAAAGAACTTCACTGAACACATCAATTTAGTTCGAACCGGGCTCGGTACATGGGTCAACACAAAATCATCGAGGGTCCCAGATATCGCTTCTATTTCTAGAAGGAACAGATAAACTTCGACTCATATGCTTGTTCTACTACTTGTTGAATTGTACACAAAGGCACGTTTTATAACATCAAGTTACTGATGCGTTTACGTGCAATCAATGCACAACCAACTCATAGGTAACAACTCATATCTCTAGGTTTGAAGATTTATATGATATTATCGTCTCACGATCACTCGAGATAAATTCCATGAAGTGATATAAGTGAGCGTGGGTTTATACCAATACTCATAACTTATGAGTACTCATGAACGTTACAGCAACCATTGCCATGTATAAACACCTTTAGCCATCTACAAACCCAATTCATGACAATCTTGATTCATACCTACTTCCGACGTATGACCGATTGTGGAGGTTTGAATAAATTAATTATTCTGCAAGTCAAAACATGCAAAACTGAAACAATACTAAATAATTGACAATGACAGTAACACTTTACTCATAAATAAATCACAAATTTTATTCATCATCAAATGTCGATTACATTTTACAAGGTTCAGGAAAACTATCTAATTTGTAAAACTAATATCGTCCCTCAGCCTGATGCGCCTCGCATGCTGAAAATGCTTAACCCTCGTCAGTCCCTTCGTAAGGGGATCTGCAGGATTCTCATCTAACAATATCCTCTTTGCCACGAGGAGTCCTTCTTCAATCTTGGGTCTTATGAAGTGATATTTTCTATCAATGTGTCGGGATCTGCCATGATCTCTTGGTTCCTTGGCTAAGGCAACCGCACTATTGCTGTCACAGAAAATCTCCATAGGTTCCTTAATAGCTGGTACAACTCCAAGGTCTCCGATGAAGTTCTTCAGCCATATCGCCTCCTTTGCTGCTTCACTCGCTGCTATATACTCTGATTCACAAGTCGAATCAGCCACCGTCTCCTGCTTGGAACTCTTCCAAGAAATTGCCCCTCCATTTAAGGTAAAGACCCAACCCGACTGAGAGCGGAAATTATCCCTATCAGTCTGAAAACTAGCATCACTATACCCTAATACTCTCAAGTCATCACTCCCACCAAGGGTAAGGATCCAATCCTTAGTCCTCCGCAGGTACTTGAGAATGTTCTTTACCGCAGTCCAATGAGCCTTACCAGGGTTCCCCTGATACCTGCTGACCATGCTCAAAGCAAAGGCCACATCAGGGCGGGTACAAGTCATAGCATACATGATCGAGCCAACAACGGAAGCATACGGTAATTGGCTCATCTCAGCTATCTCTGCCTCTGTACTCGGACTCTGAGTCTTACTCAGTTTGGCATTGCTTTGGATCGGTAGATCTCCTTTCTTGGAATTCTGCATGTTGAACCTTTTCAACACCTTATTCAAGTAGGTACTCTGACTAAGTCCAATTAGTCTTTTACTCCTTTCTATTAATATCCTTATCCCTAGGATATAGGCAGCCTCCCCTAGGTCCTTCATAGCAAAGCACTTCCCAAGCCAGGACTTAACCTCCTGCAAGTTTGGGATGTCATTTCCTATAAGTAGTATGTCATCCACATATAGTACCAAGAAGCTAACTATACTCCCACTAGCTCTGACATACACGCAAGACTCATCTTCACTTCTCGAGAAGCCAAACTCTTTGACCTTCTCGTCGAAACAAAGATTCCAGCTACGAGATGCTTGTTTTAATCCATAAATTGATTTCTCAAGCTCGCATACTCTATTAGGGTACTCTGCACTGATAGAACCCTCTGGCTGATTCATGTACACATCTTCAGCCAACTTTCCATTAAGAAAAGCGGTTTTGACATCCATTTGCCATATTTCATAATCATGAAATGCAGCAATGGCTAGCATAACCCTAATAGACTTAATCTTTGCTACCGGCGAGAAGGTTTCATCATAATCAATACCCTGAGTCTGAGTAAAACCCTTCGCAACCAGTCGAACCTTATAAGTATGCACTTTTCCTTCCATGTCGGTCTTCTTCTTGAAGATCCATTTGCACCCGACTGTTTTACGGCCTGGTACATTGTCAACCAAGTTCCAAACTTGATTGTCATACATGGACTGTATCTCGCTGTCCATAGCCTCCTTCCATTTAGCAGACTCCGGGCCTGCCATGGCTTCCTTAACACTGCTAGGTTCATCCAAATTTACCAGTGTACTATCACTGATAAACGTATCACCTTCCGTAGTAATATGAAAGCCATAATAAAACGAAGGTGTGTTCCTAACCCGTGTGGAACGCCTCGGAGGTACAGACATGTCAGCTTGCTCAACAGGAGTTTCCTCCTCAGGTTGATTGCTAGTGTCTGAGGTTCCTTCACCAATTGCTTCTTGAATTTCTTCAAGATCAATTTGCCTCCCACTGTCTCCTTGGCTCATAAATTCTCTCTCACGAAAGACCCCTCTTCTTGCTACAAAGACCACATTCTCACTGGGTCTGTAGAAGAGATAACCGAAGGATTTCTATGGGTAGCCGATGAAAATACACCTTTCACTTCGGGGTTCGAGCTTATCATGAGTTTCACGCCTCACGAAAGCCTCGCAACTCCAAATCTTGATGTGGTCTAAATTGGGAACCTTCCCAGTCCACATCTCATGAGGTGATTTGGTAACCTTCTTTGTAGGGACTAGATTAAGGATATGGGCGGCAGTCTCTAAGGCATACCCCCAAAAAGAGATTGGTAGCGAAGCTCGACTCATCATAGAGCGAACCATGTCTAACAAGGTTCGATTACGCCTCTCAGCTACACCATTCAGCTGTGGTGTCCTGGGAGGAGTCAATTGTGAGACAATCCCACACTCCTTAAGATAGTCAAGGAACTCGGTACTAAGATACTCACCACCTCGATCGGATCGAAGCATCTTAATGTTCCTGCCCAATTGATTTTCTACTTCCTCTTTGAATTCCTTAAACCTTTCAAAGGTTTCTGACTTATGTTTGATTAAGTAGACATACCCATATCTACTAAAATCATCAGTAAAAGTCACATAATACCGATTAGCATCCCTTGTGGCGGTTTTGAATCGCCCACATACATTAGTATGTATTAGGTCCAACAAACCCTCACCCCTTTCACAAGTTCCAGTGAAGGGTGATTTTGTCATCTTTCCAAGTAGACAAGATTCACAACTATCATCCGATTTATGGTCGAATGACTCCAAGACTCCACTCTTTTGGAGTTGGCCTATGCGTTTCTTGTTTACATGTCCAAGACGACAATGACACAATGATGCTTTATCTAGGCTAGTAGAAGAATGAATATACAACACATTATTTCCTAAGTTGTCTACAATCGACACAGTTTCATACACACCATCACAAGGTAATGCTTTAAAATAAACCACATTTTTAAAGAAAGCATTAATACCACCACATTCATTATCAAACGAAAAGGTAAAACCTTCTTTGTACAAAGCATGAAAAGAAATAATATTCCTCGCCATTTCAGAAGAATACACACATTTATTCAAATCTAATTTTAACCCATTATTAAGCAACAAAGTATAAACTCCAATCTTGGAAACAGGTGAAGCCTTCTTATTCCCCATGATCAAGTTTATCTTCCCGTGCTCCACATCCTCACTTCGTTTTAGGCCCTGCAAATCAGAACATATGTGAATACCACATCCTGTATCAAGCACCCAAGAGTTAGAATATGTTGAGTAATTAGACAATATTGTGTAAATACCTGCATGGGTGGGTTTCACTTTCCCATCCTTTAGATCCTGCAAGTACATAGGGCAGTTTTGCTTCCAGTGCCCCTTGTCCAGGCAATAGTAGCAATCAGCATCCTTGGGAATGGCAGAAGGAGTGACAGAACCGCTCTTGGTCTTCGATGAGGAGCCTTCAAGAGACTTTCCCTTGGTACCCTTCGAAGGGCACTTCCTCTTTTTCCCTTTGCCTTGCCCGATAGCCAAAACAGGGTAGATGTTGGAGTAGGAGTAGTATAGGTAACAACCGCCTTGCCCTTAAGACCGGTTTCAGCGGTCTTCAAGAGTCCTTGAAGCTTGCTGAGGGAAACTTCCTCCTTGTTCATATGATATGTCACACAAAAATGGTCATAACAAGAAGGTAAGGAGTGCAAAATGATGTCAATTTCCAACTCCTCAGGGAAGTTCACATTCAGCTTCAGCAAACGGTCCACATACCTTTGCATCTTTTGCATGTGGGCCGTGACGGATTCACCGTCCTTCATGCGGGTAGTTATTATGGAGGAGATTATTTCATACCGCTCCTGACGAGCACTCTGATGGTACCCCTCCATCAGGTCTTGGTGCATCTCAAAAGGGTAGAAATCTTCATATGACGTTTGGAGGTCGGCTGTCATCGTGGCCATCATGATACATGCCACCTTAGTAGCATCTCTCTCATGTGTCCTGAATTCAACGATCTCCTCAGGAGTAGCAGTAGACTCATCAAGCTCTTTGAACTCCTTATCGAGGACATATTCCTTGTCCTCATAACGAGTAACCATCCTGATGTTCCTAATCCAATCCATGAAGTTGGAACCATCAAAGATGACTCACCCACAAAGATTCATGAGAGAGAAAGAACCAGTTGGGTTAGAGCCTGAAGCATTAGTGTTGGAAGACATCTGAAAGAAGAAAGCAAGTTTAGATTAGATATATAGAATCCTTAATAAGACACCCAAATGTAATATTAAGGCTAGGACCCAATCACAATATATTATACTTAGAAGAGGGATGTCATAATCTAAGTAATAATATATTTGAAAGGTAGGTGAATGACGATTCACCAATTTCCACCATGAAAAACAAAATGAATTATTAGGTTTTAATTGGATTTGAAATTCCTAGATTCTTTTGAGATTCATCGAACTTTTCAATGGCATGTTTCAATCTCGATTGTGCCCTTCAAGTTTTGTGACTGGGATGCCGAGGATCACAAAACAAGGTGTGAATAACCATGCTAATTCACTTGGTACCCTTAATATTATCACCTAATCAATGTGCCGGTTAACCACACACGCTCCATTGATCTATGACAAACATTAAGTCACCCTTCGTGATCCTTACTAGTCCAAGTTAGTGTGCCGGTTAACCACACACGCTCCACCAACGACTTGGTAAGGTACAAAGTGTGAATTCCATGGACTAGCACCATGTTCACATTTTTCCTAAAATAACTAAGATTGGGAATTAAAGAGGTTTAGTTACTTTATAATAATCATTATACTTTTAATGAGGATTTAAAGTCATTGTCCTACCCGTTCGGCTAACGACCCTCCACCAGTCAAGCAAGCAGTGGGTGAGAGTGGACACCCATTAAGTTGCCATTTTATAGGCAACAACCTTATACCCACCTTATAGACCGGCTTCGTGAATGAGGCTTACTAACGGTAGAACGACTTATTCTTATACATATATATATATATATATATATATATATATATATATATATATATAATAATTAACCATTAATGTTATAAATAGTATAAGGGTTGAATTTTAACTATTAAAACTCTAAGGGTTGGAATTAAAGTTTATTAAAGTGTGTGAAACTTTACAAATTCCAAAACTTGAGGGCAAGTTTTGTAACTATCCAAAACTTTTCATTTCATAACTTATGAATTAAAGGTTCATAAAAATGAAGACTCTTCATTTTCATGTAACTTATGTGTTTAAATGTGTGTGTTAAAGAAAAGTGACCTTTGGATATCCATAACTTGAGGGCAAATTATGGACTCCATTAAAACACATAAATGATCAAGAATTAATTCTAAACCATTCAGCAAATAATTCCTATCATCTTCTAAATTCATAAGAACATGAACATGATCATCAAAATTTCAAGAATTATATGAACACATAAAAATCATGGAATTTTGATATATGCTATTGTAAATGGATTAGAACAACCATTACACCAACTAAAACAAGTTTTAAAACACCAAAACAGTTTAGGGTAATGTTTCTAGTCCATTTCCAGCAGCAAAAGTTGAAATTCTGCATTCTGATCATTCTACTCACCGAGTGCATGAACCTACTCGGCGAGTAGGATGAATTTTGCCTTGTACTCGGCGAGTCCCCCCATGGACTTGGCGAATCCATCAGCCAGACAGCAACAATTTCAACTTTTTTCACTATTTTGCATCAAGTATCAAACAAGCAAGCCTAGGCTCTGATACCACTGTTGGGTTTTGAGCAATCTAACACTTCCTAAGTGTGCATGCAACCCTAATAAACCTTGGATCTATGTTTGTCTAAATACATGCAAAATAATAATTTTCCAAGGTTCATAACCTATCTAACATGGCATGGGGTACTTTTAAACATAAAAGAGTTAGAAGAGATTACATACCTTTTTCATGAGTTTGATTCTTGAGGAGTTTGAGGGTCAAGCACCAATAGTGTGAATGCCTCAAATGGAATCACAAATCACCACAAACTCTTGGAAAACTTTGAGAGAGTATACACACTTGTAATTTTTCAGCCACACACAAGCACACACACACTAGTGGCTATTTCATGCAACATAAGCATGCTTATATAGTGTACATGATTAGGGTGAAACCCTAATAACCCATGACCTTTCCTTTTCCAAGGATCCATGGGTTAAAAGCTCCATGGATCATCCATGGACTTCCATACAAGCCTAGCCCATTAACAAATGAGTATTAGCCCACACTATATAAAACCAATAGCCCACAATCTAATTAGTCTTCCTTTTAATCTCTAAATTAATTCATAATTAATTTAAGACTAAGACTAATTAAATAACATGACTTCATATTAATATATTATAACTTATAATATATTAATAAACTTATGTGTATAACTCTCATAAAATTATCCATAAATTGTTCGGGTGAAGTGCAACCCAAATGGACCATGCCGGGTCGGGTTAAGTATATACCAAATAAGTTATGGACTTAGACACCTTATCCAACACATATACGTATAGATATATAAGAAATGTTTAAAAGGCTTAGGAAGGTCGTCTGCCCTATTTCCTTTTCCTCGATTTGGATGTGGTCTGGTGGGATGTCGAGTAGCCGTCCGAGGGTCATTTCAATATTGATTATATATCATGTGTGCATATATAGACATAAAAAGTACTTCCATTATTCATGCGTATCAGTTACATCATTAGTAAGTTACCATCGGGGTAACACAGGATTACATTTACACTATTGCTAGATCAACGAGTCAGTTCATTCATGAGTCATATACATTACATTACTATGAGAACATATACAACTATACTAGAGAAGAACATATACAACTATACTAGGAAGAGAACATATACAACGATACTAGAACAAGTAACATTACATTACATATACATGAATACGTTTACAATTGTGATCTACTGTATCGGAGCATGCCTTAAATGTCATGGCCCGAGTTGTAACCAGAATTCTCTTGGAGGGAGAGCGTGAGTTTGCGTATATATCTATACTGGATTGACTATCCTACACCTTGCTGCTAGCTACAGCCGGACCTGCAGGTCTGCGTGTGCCAAACGTCATACCTTTTTACGACCTACATTTGTCGTTGTTACTCAGTCGATAGTATGGTACAATTAATCACATGATACCTTAATATAAATCCGGTTTAAGGTAGTTAGTACAACAGTAGTTCCTATAATACAACACTACAGTACTACAATAATTTACCCATTACATATATTTAGTGATTATTTCACTTAAACATTAATGTACAAACTATATTTTGTTAATGATAGTTACACTTGGGAAATTACACACTTTTACAACAAACAAACATACAAAACAGTTGAGCCTTGGTAGAAGGCTACTTTAATAGAAAATATAGGTTTTCCTGAGAGATTCAAACTCCTACAAACATTTACATACATTTTACAAACTTACACTTGAGACATGTTCAAATGTTTTGATAACAAACACCGACACTAAAATACTTATGAACTCACCAGCTTAATGCTGATACTCGCTTTCAAAATAACTTGTATTCTCAGGTCATCAGTAGACAGGTACCAAGACCAGCTTTTGAGAAGATGGAGCACATTCAGAACTTAACTCTTTATTTTGATTACATTTTTGGTGTCTATAACTGTACAGAACACGCTTGTATTAAAATTATGTATTTAATGCAATGGATGATGTTGTTGCTTGTTTACTATTATTGTGTTGTGATACTTTACATGACGTCCTCTGCCCCAGAACGTTTCCGCCGTTCTCGGTTTTGGGGTGTGACAGATTGGTATCAGAGCATTGTTTATAGTGAATTAAGTATATCAACCCATAAAAGATATACTAACTATAAACCCATTTGGGATTAAAACACTCTGACCGAGAGTGTATACATTAAATACCAAAATATTTAATTAAGTATACTAGGCTGCATTCATACTAAAATCGGTGTCACAACGACAAGAACAAAAGTATTACGATTGTTAAATATCACAGGTAAGCTCGGGGATGTATGGTCAGTCCTGGGAATGGCATAGCCTGATCAACTATGCTGGTCCGAGGAGTGATTAGCATATGCCCTAGAATGGTTGTGATATGTTAACAAGTCTAAAAACTTACCAACACTACTACGATAAGATCATTAGAACAGAACATAAGTCTAAAATACTATAGGAGTATTTTGGGTTACTATAGTTACATACCTGAGAACTAAAAAGGTCTCTATCAAGTAGGTCAATAATTGTTAAGTGTATGCGCTAAGGTTCTATGAAATTTAGGTGTTATAGACTCAGAATCTGTGACCTTTTCCTCACTTCCTGTTCCTTGTTTGGTTGTGGATTTGGAGTTAGGGCCACTTATTCGAATGGCTATCCTACTCTAATTTCATATAACTAGTATACACTACACAAGTATTGACATAACTGATGAAGATCATCTTATAATTATCTTAGTTTAGTACGCCTATTTATAAAAGATTCTTATATCCCTTTTCTCGCGTAGATATCATGGTTGGATCCTATCACGGCGACCCATACTTCCCAAATGAAGGCAACGCAGGATGGCTCGAAGCAGAGTCCGATGATGAGCACCAAATCCCGTTGGATGATCATCAAGCAGAAGGCTTCTCAGATGGATCTGACTCTGAGCCGGAAGTCAACAATCTACCTCCCGTAGGTCAAGCCCCGAACAACGATCCCCGACCAGCATTTCCAGGTCCCACTCCCTTGTGGGTAAACAACTTGAATTGATGGAGCGACGAATAGGGTCAACCCTTACCTTACTTTGGGGACCGAAGCTTTTACAACGTTAGCGAAGGTGGTTCTGCGGATAGAGCTCTACCCGTCATGGTCCGTAGAATTGCTCGAAACATCGAACAAGGTCGAGCAGCTATCAACCGAGTCATGGAAATTGATGCCAACTCAGGCATTAATACCGTCCACATTCGATATCTAGAAGAAGCACTCGAAGGGACGAGGAGAACCAATGACACAATGCAACAACAATTAACCACCAAAATCGCAGAACTTCGAGTTCGTCAAAGAGCTCACGAACGACACCTTCAAGAAGTAGTTCGCCAACTGGCAGATATGAGGATTCGCCCTAGGAATTCTCGTCGTCATTAGAAGATGTCTAGTACATCTTTGCCTTTTGATTTAGGAATAGCCTTTAGTATCTGGGCTTTAAGTAGCGCTTGTCTGTATAATATTCCTAACTTTGAGTATGCTAACTAGGAATCTAGTAACTGTCAAACTTTTACGTATGGTATGATGTAAGACCTACTGTTAGGTCAATTTTTCCCTGAACACATTACATCAATAATACCAGTAATATTGATAGCTAACTAACCTGTGAGAAAATCTTTATACTTGCGTTTTCCTACTATTCTTCCCTATTGTGAATTCAATTTGTACACTCATTCAACTGTTGGACTATGGCTATTTAGTCCATGTGTCACTCTCAACTTGCTTACAATTGATTCTTACCATTGTATCTGTCTTTATAAACTTATAGCTGAAAGATGCCTCCTCGTAAGTCAACAAGACATAACCCTGCACCTCCTCCACCTCCTCCTCCGGTCATCGATACTGCGGCTCTGAATGCTGCAGTAGCTGCGGCAGTGGCAACTGCCATGGCTCAATATCACTCAACTAAAAACAGCCAAGGTAGAACCCATGTTGAATCTACTCATGCTGAGTTGTGACAATCCGAAATTTCCATTCTGTACAAACTATATCACTTCAATAGAAGTTATAGCAGTCTCAGTTAATTTTCAGACTTGTTCGTGTAAGTTTGAGTAATTCAGGGTTTACACTTCAGGAAATATTAGGAGAGTGGGTGCACTAGGGTTTTGTGCAACACTTTTATTCCAACACCCTATTATATTAGAGATCATTTCTGGAATAAAAATATTTTCTGCCAAAATATCTCAGGACTATAAATAGTTTTCTAAACCAAATTTATTCATTATTCACATTTCCAACTAGAGAAAAGCCATTTTCTCTCTCACGGATCTTCGGGTTTTTATACCAAAACATGATTAACTCTTTCTAGTAGTGTTAGAATGCTTACTAGATGCTTATAACATGATTTAGATGGCTAAATCATTGGATCTAGGAGTTTACTCCCCAAGGTGTTCTTGGGCGGTAAACTCCCGAAACGAAGCCAAAACTGACCCTTGTGTTATGATAAAGCCTTAGACTCTTATGTATGCATGTTAGGGACAAGAAAGCAAGCCAAAATCCACCCAAGTTTGGGAGTTTACGGCCCTAGATTATCATAGGCCGTAAACTCCAAAAGTCAAGCACTAAATGGTACTTTTAAGGCTCCTAAAGCCTTAGACAATTACCTAGACTTGTTCCCATTAAATCTAGGGCATTAAACACATCAAAGAAACACAAACAAAGGAGAGTTTATGGCCCAAGTGAATCTTAGGCCGTAAACTACATTGAAATGGACAAAAGGGTGTTTTTATGACACCTAAAGCCCTAGACCTTTACAAGAAATTGTTACACACTTAAATGAAGGACCAAAACCCACCAAAATCACTTATCAAAGTGAGTTTACGGCCAAGAGAATGCTCTTGGGCCGTAAACTCAAAAGAATGGCACCAAAGTGTGCCTAGGGTCCTCATTAGCTTTAAACAATTGTCTAGAACATGTCCTTCAAAAGCAAGAGGCTTGAAAACAACAAAAACACCATATACTTAGAGTTTACAGCCGTAAACTCTAAGGGGAATGGCCTTAGGGCCGTAAACTCCTATTGGAGTATTTCTAGACCTTAAACCCTTCCAAGGACTTAGCCACCAAATTAGAATAATTCAAGAAAGCATTTGGGACTTCAAAACACACCAAACACACATGTTTGGAAGTTTACGGCCGTAAACTCAAGAGTTTACAACCGTAAACTCCATGTGTGTTGGTATATGAGGAGTAAACTCATATATGGGATCCTTTGGAACCCTAAACACAAGTACCTTGTCCCACATTAGCTTAGATGCAATCCTTGTTGGATATAGTGTCTAAGTCCATAACTATATTTGGTATATACTTGACCCGACCCGACATGGTCCATTTGGGTTGCACTTCACCCGAACACTTTATGGATAATATTTGAGAATAGTACAAGTTATGATTTATTAATATATTATAAGTTCTAATATATTAATATAAGATCATATTATTTAATTAGTAGTGATCTATAATTAATCTAGGATTAATTTAGTGATCAAAGATATTACTAATTAAATATGGGCTTCTATATTTATATAGTGTGGGCTTATGCTTATTTGGAATGGGCTAGGCTTGGATGGAGAAGTCCATGGATACTCCATGGAGCTTTAACCCATGGATCTCATGGAAATGAAGAGACATGGGTATTAGGGTTTACATGGATGTAACCCTAATCCACCACACTATATAAAGGAGGCTTTGGTTCTTGAAATCACACTAGTTGACACTTGTGGAGTTGAGGGGCGATTTCAAGAAGTGGTGACTATTCTCTCAAAGTTCCAAGTTTGTGGTGATTTGTGACTTTCATTTGAGGCATCCACATTATTGGTGCTAGGCTCAAGAACTCCAAGCAATCAACTACATCTACAAGGTAAGTGTTTCTACTAGCTTTATTTGATTCAAGTTCCCCATGCCATGCTAGTTAGGATATAAGCCTTGAAAAATCAATTATTTGCATGTATCTTAGACAAACATAGATCCAAGGTTTATTAGGGTTGCATGTACACTTAGGAAGTGTTAGAATGCTCAAAACCCATCAGTGGTATCATAGCCTAGGCTTGTTTGTTTGATACTTGTTGCAATATGCTTGAAAAAGTCGAAATCTTGTTGTCTGTCTGATGGACTCGCCGAGTCCATGGGGGGACTCGTCGAGTTCACTTGTATCTTCAACCTACTCGTCGAGTAGGTTCATGCACTCGGCGAGTAGGGTCGACAGAGTGCAGTTTTTCGACTTTTGTTGCTGGAAATGGATTAGAAACATTACCCTAAACTGTTTTGGTACTTGAAAATTTGTTTTAGAAGGTGTAATGTCTTTTCTAACTCATTTACAACAACTAGTTATCAAAATTACAAAGATTAAATGTGATTTTGATATATGAAAGTGTTCATATTCATATTCTTGTTCTTATGATGTTTAGATGATCATATGAATTATTTGTAACCTATGTGGTAGATTAATTCAAGATCATAATGTGTTTTAATGGAGTCCATAACTTGTCCTCAAGTTATGGAAAACCAAAAGTCTCTTGGATTAGAAAAACCATTAAAATAACACAAGAGTTAGAAAAATGAAAAGTCCTCATTTTATTACTCTATTAAACTCATAAGTTACAAGAAATGAAAAGTTTTGAAAGTTTACAAAACTTGCCCTCAAGTTTTGGAACAAGTAAAGTTAAGTTAAAACTTTAGTTCCAACCCTTAGAATTTTAAAAGTTAAAATTCAACCCTTATACTTATATTATTATGATTTAATAATTATATATATATGTATAAGAACAAA
Source organism: Lactuca serriola (assembly GCF_051521515.1). NCBI lineage: Eukaryota > Viridiplantae > Streptophyta > Magnoliopsida > Asterales > Asteraceae > Lactuca > Lactuca serriola. Next base: position 104,746,580 of record NC_136412.1, read on the forward strand.
GTCGTCTTACCGCTAGTACGCCTCATTCACGAAGCCGGTCTATAAGGTGGGTATAAGGTTGTTGCCTATAAAATGGTGACTTAATGGGTGTCCACTCTCACCCACCGCTTGCTTGACCGGTGGAGGGTCGTTAGCCGAACGGGTAAGACAAGGACTTATAAATTCTCATTCAAAGTATGATGAATATTATAAAGTAACTAAATGTTTTATTAAATTCCCAATCTTAGTTACTTTAGGAAAAATGTGAATAAGGTGCTAATCCATGAAATTACACTTTACACTTTGATTAGGTCGTTGGTGGAGCGTGTGTGGTTAACCGGCACACTAACTTGGACTTAACAAGGTAGGTAAAGGGTGACTTAGGGTTTATTATAGTATCGATGGAGCGTGTGTGGTTTACCGGCACATCGATTGAGTGATAAATCTTAAGGGTACCAAGTGATTTGAATGGTTACTTCACACCTCGTTTTGTGATCCTCGGCATCCCAGTCACAAAACCTGGAGGGCACACTCGAGATTGAAACATGCCTTTGAAAAGTTCATTGAATCTCAAAGAATCTAGGAATTTCTAAGAACCATTCAAAAACCTAATACTTAAATATTGCGGTTTTCGTGGTGGAAATTGGTGAATCGTCATTCACCTACCTTTCAAATATGATATAGCTTAGATTACGGCATACCTCTTCTAAGTTATATTATATTGTGATTGGATCCTAGCCTTAATATTACATTTGGGTGTTTTATTAAGGACTCTCTTATATCTAAACTAATATTGTTCTCTTCTCTTCAGATGTCTTCCAACAATGCTTCTGGCTCTAATCCTAATGGCTCCTTTACTCTTATGAACTTGTGTGGGAAAGTCACCTTTGATGGATCCAACTTCAATGAATGGATCAGGAACATCAGGATGATTACCCGCTACGAGGACAAAGAATATGTCCTTGACAAGGAGCTTAAGGAGATTGATGAGACCACTGCAACTCCTCAGGAGATCGCTGACTTTCGGGCACATGAAAGGGATGCTACGAAAGTGGCTTGCATCATGATGGCCACGATGACAGCGGAACTCCAAAAGTCTTATGAGGATTTCTACCCTTATGAAATGCACCAAGATTTGATGGAAAGATACCATCAAAGTGCAAGACAAGAGAGGTATGAAATCATCTGCTCCATGATAACAACCATGATGAAGGACGGGGAATCCATCACGAGCCACATGCAGAAAATGCAAAGGTATGTGGATCGTTTGCTGAAGCTTAATGTGAACTTCCCTGAGGATCTTGCAATAGATATCATTTTGCACTCCTTACCATCGTGCTATGATCAATTCCGCATGACATATCACATGAATAAGGAAGAGGTCACACTCAGCAAACTTCAGGGACTTCTCAAGACCGCAGAATCAGGTCTTAAGGGGAAGTCGGTTGCTATCACTCCTACTCCAAACTCAACTCCGGTTTTGGCAATTAGGAAAGGTCGATGGAGGAAGAGAAAGAGGTCCTCGAAGGGTACCAAGGCTCGAACCCTTGATGGCTCTTCTTCAAGTGGAACCAAGAAATGTTCCATCACTCCTTCTTCTGACCCAAAAGAGGCTGAATGCTTCTATTGCCATGACAAGTCTCATTGGAAGCGGAACTGCCCAAAATACCAGCAGGATGTGAAGGATGGGAAAGTCAAACCCAACCATGCAGGTATTTACACTATCATTTCTAATAATTCACCCCATTCTAAATCTTGGGTCCTTGATACCGGTTGCGGTATTCATATTTGTTGTGACTTGCAGGGACTAAGAAGAAGTGAGAATGTGGAGCAAGGAAGAATAAACTTGATCATGGGGAATAGGAAAGCTTCACCTGTCACCAAGATTGGAGTTTATACTTTATCGCTAAGTAGTGGGTTTAATTTAGAATTGAATAAATGTTGTTATTCACCAGGAATGGCAAGAAATATTATTTCTTTTCATGCTTTGTACAAACAAGGGTTTACCTTTTCATTTAATAATGAAGTTGGTTCTATTGATGCTTTCTATAATAATGTATTTTATTTTAAAGCATTACCTTGTGATGGTGTGTATGAAGCTGTATCTGTTGTAGATAACTTAGGAAATAATGTTTTGTGTATTGATTCTACTAATAATAATAACTTGGATAAAGCATTGTTATGGCATTGTCGTCTTGGACATATAAGCAAGAAACGCATAGGCCAACTCCAAAAGGATGGAGTCTTGGAGTCGTTTGACCTAAAGTCAGATGATAATTGTGAATCATGCTTACTTGGAAAAATGACAAAGTCACCCTTCACAAGCTCGTGTGAGAGGGGTGAAGGTTTGTTGGACCTTATACACACGGATGTGTGTGGACCATTCAAACATGCCACAAGGGATGCTAATCGTTATTATTTGACTTTTACTGATGATTATAGTAGATATGGATATGTCTACTTGATCAAGAATAAGTCAAAGACTTTCGAGAGGTTTAAGGAATTTAAACAGGAAGTCGAGAATCAATTGGGCAGGAACATTAAGATGCTTCGATCCGATCGAGGAGGTGAGTATCTTAGTTCAGAGTTCCTCGACTATCTGAGGGAATGTGGGATTATCTCACAATTGACACCTCCCAGAACACCACAGTTGAATGGTGTGGCTGAGAGGCGTAATCGAACCTTGTTGGACATGTTTCGTTCCATGATGAGTCGAGCTACGCTACCAATTTCATTCTGGGGGTATGCCTTAGAGACTGCCGCCCATATTCTTAATCTTGTCCCTACAAAGAAAGTTGCCAAAACTCCTCACAAGATGTGGACTAGTAAAGTACCTAAGCTAGACCACATCAAGATTTGGGGTTGTGAGGCTTTCGTGAGACGCGAGACTCATGATAAGCTCGAACCCCGAAGCGAGAGGTGTATTTTCATCAGCTACCCACAGCAATCCTTCGGTTACCTCTTCTACAGACCTAGTGACAATGTGGTCTTTGTAGAAAGAAGAGGAGTTTTTCGAGAGAGAGAATTTATAAGCCAAGGAAACGGTGGGAGGCAAATTGATCTTGAAGAAATTCAAGAGTCAAGTGGTGAAGGAACTTCAAACCCTAGCCCTCAACTTGAGGAGGAAACTCCTGTTGAGCCAACTGATGTGCCTGTACCTCTTAGGCGTTCCACGAGAGTTAGGAATGCACCTGAGCATTATTATGGATTTCATATTACTGTGGAAGGTGAGACACTTATTAGTGATGAGACACCAGTAGGTCTGGATGAACCTAACAGCTACACGGAAGCCATGGCAGGCCCTGAGGCTGCTAAATGGAAAGAGGCCATGGATAGCGAGATACAATCCATGTATGACAATCAAGTTTGGAACTTGGTTGAGAATGTACCTGGTCGTAAGACTGTAGGGTGCAAATGGATCTTCAAGAAGAAGACCGACATGGATGGTAATGTACACACTTATAAGGCTAGACTGGTTGCAAAGGGCTTCTCTCAAATTCCTGGAGTGGACTATGATGAGACCTTTTCTCCAGTAGCCAAGATTAAGTCTATTCGAGTTCTGTTGGCCATAGCTGCATTTCATGATTATGAAATATGGCAAATGGATGTCAAAACCGCTTTCCTTAATGGAAAGTTGGCTGAGGATGTTTACATGGTTCAGCCAGAGGGTTTTGTCAGTACAAAGTACCCTAATAGAGTGTGTAAACTCGAGAAATCCATTTATGGATTGAAACAGGCACCTCGCAGGTGGAATCTTTGCTTTGATGAGAAAGTCAAGGAATTTGGTTTTTCAAGGAGTGAAGATGAATCTTGTGTCTATATCAAGGCTAGTGGGAGCATAGTCAGCTTTTTGGTACTGTATGTGGATGACATACTACTCATAGGAAATGACATTCCAACCCTGCAGGAAGTTAAGTCCTGGCTTGGGAAGTGTTTCGCTATGAAGGACCTTGGTGAAGCTGCCTATATCCTAGGGATAAAGATTTTGAGAAACAGGAGTAAAAGACTAATTGGACTTAGTCAAAGTACCTACTTGGACAAAGTGTTGAAAAGATTCAACATGCATAACTCCAAGAAAGGAGAGTTACCCATTCAGTGTAACGCCAGATTGAGTAAGACACAAAGCCCTAGTACTGAGGCTGAGATAGCATAAATGAGTCGATTTCCTTATGCTTCAGCTGTAGGATCGATCATGTATGCCATGACGTGTACTCGGCCTGATGTAGCTTTTGCTTTGAGCATGGTTAGCAGGTATCAGGCGAACCCTGGCAAGGAACACTGGACTGCGGTAAAGAATATCCTCAAGTACCTACGAAGGACTAAGGACTGGGTCCTTACCTTCGGTGGGAGTGATGACTTGAGAGTTGTAGGGTATAGTGATGCTAGCTTCCAGACTGATAGGGAAATTTCCGCTCTCAGTCAGGCTGGGTCTTTACCCTAAACGGAGGAGCAATCTCTTGGAAGAGTTCCAAGCAGGAGACAGTGGCTGATTCTACTTGTGAATCAGAGTATATAGCGGCGAGCGAAGCAGCAAAAGAGGCGATATGGCTAAAGAACTTCATCGGAGACCTTGGAGTTGTACCAGCTATAAAAGAGCCAATGGAGATTTTCTGTGACAGCAATAGTGCGGTTGCCTTAGCCAAGGAACCAAGGGATCATGGGAGATCTAGACACATCGATAGAAAATACCATTTTATCAGACATCGAATCGAAGAAGGACTCCTCATGGCAAAGAGGGTATCATCGGATGAGAACCCAGCAGATCCCCTCACGAAGGGACTGAGTAGGGTTAAGCATCTCCAGCATGCTCGGAGCATAGGGCTGAAGGATGATATAAGTTTTAGTAGTTAGATAACCTGGAACTTTGTAAAGTGTAATTGACATTTGATGATGAATAAAAGGTGTTTTATTTATGAGTAAAGTGTTACTATCTCTTGTCGATCTTTTACTATATTTCTTTTGCATGTTTTGACTTCCAGAATAATTTTTTGTTTGGTATAACATATTATTCAAACCTCCACAGTCGGTCATATGTCGGAAGTAGGTATGAATCAAGACTGTCATGATGGGTTGTAGAGGTCTAAGGTGTTGGACAAGGCTACAACAATCATGAGTGCTCATAAGTTCTGAGCATTGGACACAACCCACGCTCACTGGAATCACTTCATGGAATTTTATCTCGAGTGATCGTGAGACGGTAATATCATATAAGTCTTCAAACCTAGAGATATGATTTGTTACTTACGAGTTGGTTATGCATTGATTGTACGTAAACGCATTGGTAACTCGATGTTATAAAACATGCCTTTGTGTGTAATTCAATGAGTGGTAGAACAAACATATGAGTCGAAGTTTATCTGTTCCTTCTTGGATTAGAAGCTGATATCTGGGCCCCCCGATGATTTTGTGTTGACCTATGTACCGGGCCCGGTCAGAACTAAATTGATGTGTTCAGTTAAGTTCTATGTCAAACAAATCGGAAATCGGGAAACAAATGTTGGACAATAAGTAAGACAATGTTCCATGTGTTTGTCCGGCTGATATCTAGAACAGAGGATTATATGATCACTTATCTAAATGGCGTGTTCTAGTTAAACAGAGTTTAAAGAGCTACAAGTGTTGATCGGTTCCTGAAGTTATACTTGCAAATATAGTTACTAGACTTATCCAAGTGGGAGACTGTTGGATATAGTGTCTAAGTCCATAACTATATTTGGTATATACTTGACCCGACCCGGCATGGTCCATTTGGGTTGCACTTCACCCGAACACTTTATGGATAATATTTGAGAATAGTACAAGTTATGATTTATTAATATATTATAAGTTCTAATATATTAATATAAGATCATATTATTTAATTAGTAGTGATCTATAATTAATCTAGGATTAATTTAGTGATCAAAGATATTACTAATTAAATATGGGCTTCTATATTTATATAGTGTGGGCTTATGCTTATTTGGAATGGGCTAGGCTTGGATGGAGAAGTCCATGGATACTCCATGGAGCTTTAACCCATGGATCTCATGGAAATGAAGAGACATGGGTATTAGGGTTTACATGGATGTAACCCTAATCCACCACACTATATAAAGGAGGCTTTGGTTCTTGAAATCACACTAGTTGACACTTGTGGAGTTGAGGGCCGATTTCAAGAAGTGGTGACTATTCTCTCAAAGTTCCAAGTTTGTGGTGATTTGTGACTTTCATTTGAGGCATCCACATTATTGGTGCTAGGCTCAAGAACTCCAAGCAATCAACTACATCTACAAGGTAAGTGTTTCTACTAGCTTTATTTGATTCAAGTTCCCCATGCCATGCTAGTTAGGATATAAGCCTTGGAAAATCAATTATTTGAATGTATCTTAGACAAACATAGATCCAAGGTTTATTAGGGTTGCATGTACACTTAGGAAGTGTTAGAATGCTCAAAACCCATCAATCCTTAGGGCTTAAAACACTTATATAAAGTGTTTATTATGTCTAGGATGTCTTAACTTTATCAATTAGTGATTTAAGACTAATTGAATGCATATATGTGTGATTATATGTTCATTAGGATCATAGTGTGTGTACAAGTCCTCGCTTGACACTTAGCAATCCTATACCGTTCAGTTCATTCCAATCACCAACTACAGGTGAGTTCATACCCCCAATCAATGTTTTAAATGATTTTAAATGCTTTAGTGGGGGGGGGGGAATACAAGTAGAAACAAACATGTTATTAAATCATTGATATGTATTTTATAACTGTGTTTGTCATTTAACAGATTTCACATACTACAAAATGTGATGAATGAAATGGTTTTAAATCTTAAAAACACATTGTTATCAAATGTTTTACCTTTGAAATGTATATTAAAATGACATCAAGTCATTGTTAATTATTGTTCAAAACCCATAAGATGTCTTACAAAACCATTTTTCATTCTTGAACTAATGCATGTACACTTATATTCTTATATATATATATATATATATATATATATATATATATATATATTGATGTTATAGTTTACAACTTTCATTTAGTTTTTCACACTCTTGAGTGGTAAGAGTGTATAAACCTACTTGAAGAACTAATTACCTTCCAGTAAATTATCATAGGGATAATTTGGAGATATCAAACATAATTCCTATTACAAGGAATTCACACAAGAGTCAGTTCATTCATGAGTCCATACCAGTACATTACCTGATACATGAGTACATATACATTTGATTACATGATACATGAGTACGTTTACATATACCTACATGATACATGAAACACGTTTACATGAACGCATTACATGAGTACCTTTACGTAGATACACTTAACTATGTACATTAACATGAATACTTGTATCTCGAATTGCGAGGATGATTTATTAGTACCTTCTGTGTAAATCTTCCTGCATATCCCCCGTACCTCGGGATATCTAGACAGGACCCTATCCCTAGTACCTCGGGATACCTAGATGGGCCTCTATCCCCCAGTACCTCGGGATATACGTACGGGACTAACCATTCCGGAACCTATATGTTCGCAACAGTGGGTAATGAACATCTACGGATGCCTACGGTTATTACTTATACTAGGAGTACCTTTACAGGGACTAACCATTCCTCCGCCCTGCTGCTGCTACAGAGGACAAGTGGACAGTCTTCGGATGTTCATTAGGTTATATATGTTATGTTAGCCCTAGTACCTCGGGATAACAGTTACATTTGTCGTGTTAGCCCTAGTACCTCGGGATAACACTTACAGTAGTACATTTTCATGTTTACTTTATTTTGTGATACTTTCACATAAACGATGAGTTAGGCTATGTACTTTTAGTACTAGTCAATAGAAAGGAAAAACTATCATTTTACTTACAAAACATTCGGGTCTTGGTAGAAGACTACATCTCAAACTGATAGAAAATAAGGGATTTTCTAGGGTTTTTCATACGTACATCAACATTTTCATTTAACAATTTACATGGCCTTCATAACAGATTTTCACAAACAAGGCAATGACACTTATATACTTATGAATTCACCAGCTTTAAAGCTGATACTCGCTTTCAAAATAACTTGTATTCTCAGGTCATCAATAGACAGGTACGGAGGCCGGGTTTTGAGAAGACGGAGCAGACAAGTCTCGTCTTTTATTTTGATTGTATATTTTTGGTGTCTTACTACAATGAAAGAACACACATCTATTAAAACTTTACTTATAATGCAATGGATGATGTTGTTTCTTGTTTATTATATTACACTGTTGTGATACTGTACATGACGTCCTCCACCCCTGAACGTTTCCGTCGTTCGTGGTTTTGGGGTGTGACAGATTGGTATCAGAGCATTGTTTATAGTGAATATAGTATATCAACCCATAAAAGATATACTAACTATAAATACATGGGATTAAAACACTCTGTCTAAGAGTTATACTTTTAAATAATAAAATATTTAACAAAGTATACGTGTCTGCATTCATACTAAAACCAGTGTCACAATGACAAGAACAAAAGTATTACGATTGTTGAATATCACAAGTAAGTCTGGGGATATATGGTCAGTATTGGGAATGGCATAGCCTGATCAACTATGCTGGTCCGAGGGGTGATTAGCATATGCCCAAGAATGGTTGTGATGTGGCAACAAGTCTAAAAACTTACCAACACAACCATAAAGAAATACCATAGGGGTATTTGGTTTTACTGTAATTATCTTAGTTAGTTCGTCTATTTTAGCTATTTCTTATATCCCTTTTCTCGCGTAGATTAAAATGGCTGGATTTCACCATGGCGATCCGTACTTCCCGAACCAAGGCAATGCTGGTTGGCTAGAGGCAGAGCCAGAAGATGATCACCCAATCCCTTTGGATGATCACCATGCTGAGGGCTTTTCCGATAGTTAACTTGGTGGCTAAGTCCTTGGAAGGTTTTAAGGTCTAGAAATACTCCAAATAGGAGTTTACGGCCCTAAGGCCATTCCCCTTAGAGTTTACGCCCGTAAACTCTTAGGGGAATGGCCTTAGGTGTAACACCCCGGGTTTTCTCGGTATGTTTGGTTATTTTAATTTAATTATCCTTGTAACCTTGGGTTAATTTATTCAACCAATGTCTGATTTCTTATGTTAATGGACTCTTTTGATCATCTTGTAAACTCTTTTTATTGAAGTCCATGGGCTATGGGCCTATTTGCAAAGTCCATCTAGTTAATAGTACTTAATGTGTAAATTGAATCATTTGGAACACACACAAGGAAAACACTCTAAACCCTCCCTCTCTCTCAAAAATCGTCCCTCTCTCTCTCTTTGGGATCAAGAGCAGCCAAGGGGCTGTTTGGAGCTTAATTCTTGTTCATTTCCAGCATTGATTTGTATTGGTATGAACCTCCTTATCCTTTCTTACAACTTGATTCATAACCTTGTTCTAGTTTTATGATTTCATCTTCACCTCTTCTCCTTCTTATTTTATTTGTAATTGTATGTTATACATCAACTCAAGATCCTATCTTCACCCCATATATGGTGGATGATGGATCTAGGGGATTACATGTGGCAAAAGATCATGGAAACCCTAAAAGGGAGAATGATGATTTTATGTGCTTATGTTTATTTTCATGTTGATTATTATTACATCCTTGTGGCTAAATGAAATCCTAATGATCCCTAACCCTTTTTAGTACCACCATATCATGGGGACTGAATTGGGATGATGAACACATCTTAAAATGTGTTTCAAAAGGAGAAGGATGGATAAGCCAAAAAGGAATACAAGTAGAAACAAACATGTTATTAAATCATTGATATGTATTTTATAACTGTGTTTGTCATTTAACAGATTTCACATACTACAAAATGTGATGCATGAAATGGTTTTAAATCTTAAAAACACATTGTTATCAAATGTTTTACCTTTGAAATGTATATTAAAATGACATCAAGTCAATCTTAATTATTGTTCATGTTGGGTTGAAGATTCGTTTGAAGATTGCGTCAATGGGCTCGGCTGTTAGTCCATTAATTTTGTACTCCGGTTTTGGGCCTGTCCATACCGTGAGCTTGCTAGTTTATTATATAAGTATATGCTTGCATGTATATTAGGTTAACGATTGATCTAGAGAATAACGATAGCATTACAGATTTCTTTATTGTTCTTGTAAACCTTTAACCCTCTACAGTTGATGTTCTTTGTCGAGCTCTTCTGAGGGTTGTTTTATAATCATTCGACTCGTTTGATTCATACTTGAGTTGTTCATTATTTTTACGTTCTTGCTGTTTGATCTTTATTTACCTGTTTAAGATCTAATCGATCTTCTAGATTAAGTTTTAATCTCATCAATTGGTATCAGAGCGGGAGGCTGTGTAATCGATACACTTCTTTTCTGTGAAAAGGTTTCAATTAGGGTTTTTCCGCAATTACTGATATTTATTGAGCCGTCATCTCATTATTGACGTATCTTGATATTTATTGTTTTGCCCTAATCTAATTTGTTACAAGTCTGATCTTTGAACAGGTTTTTCGATCATAATGGACGAGTCGCAATCAAATCCCATCAATATTTCCAACAGCATCGGTTCAACCACGAAGATTCCAATCCTATATACCCATGATTATGAAGTCTGAGCGCATCACTTCGAAGACTACGTTATAGGATCTGAGGATAATGGATACCTCATATGGGAAGCAATCATTAATGGACCTTTTTCTCATTCTGCAACGTCAAGAATTGTTAAAACTCAAAAGGAGTATAATGATCTGCTGAAGGATGTCAAAGATATTGTACAAGATGAAAAGGATAAATTCCAGTGTAATATCAAGGCGTTAAGATTGATAAGATTCGCCCTTCAGTCTGACACCTTCAGGTTGGTCAGCTCATGCACGACGGCAAAGGAAGTTTGGGATAGACTTCGTGAACTGTACTCTACAGACGAGGATCTTGAACATTCTATCCAGACCTTGCTCTTATCTGAGTTTGGAGAATTCAGGCAAGGAGCCGAAGAAACTGTGACCCAGACGTTCGATCGCTTCAATCATCTTCTCAGCAGGATGATCAAACATGACATCGAAAGGAAGCTTATAGAGCAGAAGGTTACGTTCTTAAATGGTCTTAGGTCAGAATGGAGAGCCGTGGTGTCAACAGTTAAAGCCCATGAGCAGTTTAAATCATACTCTTTGGCGAAACTGGTGGGCATTCTCAAGTCTCAGGAGAAGATTGTGTTGCAGGAAAAGAATGTAGTTTCAAGCCTAGGTTCACTGGCCCTCCTGTCAAAAAGTAAAGTTGTGATGGAGGATGAAGACTTCAACTTGGAGGAGTATGACCTCACGTCTGAGGATTATGCTATGATGGTGTCTAACCCCAAGAGGTTCTTTAAGAAGAGATTCCCCAGCAACAAAAATCGAAACTGGCAGGGGAGTTATAGTTCAGAAAAGGTTAATAGTGAACCAAAGGTTGAAGAGCCCAAGAAGGAACCGAAAGCAGATGGTGATTCAGGAGTAAGCTGTTACTACTGTGGAGGGAAAAATCACTATGCTAAGGATTGTGTCCTCAAAAAGATGGCTGAAAAAAAATGAGGAAAAGGATGAGGAAGCTTTGTTACAGAAAAAGCTTGATGAGATGAGGAAGAAGAAATCTACCGCTAACCCTTCCATGAATGCTCTTATTGTGCAGGGTTCGGTTGCTGATGACGAGTTCGGTGGAGTGGAAGTTTGGTCGGCCGACTCTGAAGACGATGAAGTGAGGAAGCCTTCTCATGGAAAGGCTTGTGTGGCAAAGGAGGAGAGCAGTGGAGGAAGGTGCTTCATGGTGTCCGATGTATCTCAGATGAGGGGATACAACACTGATGGTGGAAGCGATGAACCGAAGGAGCAGCAGGATATGTGCTTTACGGTCAAACCGCTCAGCGTGCAGTTCAACGAGCTCGATGAACTGATCAAGAAGGTACAATCGGTTTTCGTTTCATTTAAAGTACCACAATCCTCATATGAGAAAGAACTAAAAAATGTTAATACAAGAATTTCTCATCTAGATAGTAGTTTAACTCAAACTCGAGTCACCAATTCTAACCTAACTGATCAATTAAGCAGGATGTCGTCGAAGAGTGAGGAGCGGCGCATGTAGATCGAGTTGAAGGACTCTGAATTAGTTAAAATAAAAGACGAAAACATTTATTTACAGAGAGATAATTTAAAGTTGTTAAAACAGCGGAATGTTTTTTGTTTAATTGCAAAACGTCTTTATTCTAATATTACTCAGCTTCACTTGGACTGTGAAATAGGCCAAAAGATCCATCGCATGATTTTGCCGTTCCTTGAGTTTAAGGAGGATGAAATCGATGCTGAAGCTTATAATTGTGAGAGTGTGATATCATCTGATGACGTCAATCCGACCTACATGTATGGACTGGACAAAATAAAATCTTTCATTAAATCCAAGGACCACAAGAACATGCTTAAAAACCTTTTGGATGAAAATGATAGACTTAAACTGAGAACCGAAACCATACAAAAATTTGACTCTTTAAATGCCAACTTGAGTTCAGAAAACAAAATTGATGTTGAAAATGCATCTGAGCTTAATGAGGACGACAACATGAGTGAAATTTCTGTAGAGGACACGGTTGACTGCTCAGAATTTGTAAAAAGCGAACCTAAAAACCACAAGAATCTAATTTCTGAAAATTCAGTGGAGTTCGCTCGATTGTCCCAACAAAATTCCCCGATCTTAGCAGAGAAAGCGGTTGTATATCAAAAGGTCCAGACCACTCCAAATCAAGTGTACAAGGTCACTGGAGTAACCGAACATCAGACCGCTGAACTCACAGCTATTGTAAACGAAGACAATGCTGATGGCTGCGATGAGTACTTCTGGTCAGCTCCAATCGATAATGCAGATGAAACGGTGGGCTTGTCAGAAAGGACTTCATGGATTAGTAAAGGTAGATACATACCAAAACCTCTGAACAAGCCAGATAATTTCGATGTGCCAAGTACTAGTGGTACGAAAGACATTGCCCAAGAGAATGGAAGTTCTGCGAAAGAAGACATTCCCTCTAGTTCCTCAGTTCAAAGTGAAACTCCCACAGTTCAAAATGAACCAGCTAAGGAGAAACCGAAAACGAAAGCCAATATCCATCATCAACCGAAGCAGATGAGGAATCTGAAACGTGAAAGGAACCAGAGATACAGGAAGAATCTTTCTGAAAGGAAACAATTTTGGCAATCCCAGAATGCATATTTCTCACATCAAGACAAGAATCTGAAGTTTGAGAACAATCCTGTCAAAAAGCATGAGAGCCACAACAACCGAAAGCCAAGGTTCGGTTCAGAAGATAATACCAACCGAAAGCAAAGGTTCGGTTCTGAGAATGACTCCAACCGAAAGCATAGGTTCGGTTCAGAGAACTGCTCCAACCGAAAGCATAGGTTCGGTTCAGAGAACTGCTCCAACCGAAAGCAAAGGTTCGGTTCTGAAGTCAAAAGAGATCAAAACTCTAAGGTCAGTCCCGCCAATGATCAAAAGCAAAAGGGTCACCTAGAGTCTCCAGCCAAGAAGTCATCTCAATCTAAGCCTACTCCTTCTCATTCTACTAATTCTTCCAATTCATCTCCATCTTACTCTAAAGCTCATTCTGTTCGTTCTCAAAAATCTCATTCATCAGCTGAACAAAAAGGCAAACAGAAGGTTAATGCATCCAAACCAGAGTCTAAAACGAACGCACCTAATCCTAATAAAATAAAAGTTTTTACCATCAAAAAGAAAGATGAAACAACACTTATAAAACGAACATATCTTGTTGACATCTCTCTTACTATTCCTGTTCCTATGAAAAGCTCACGAGGACCCAAGAAACTTTGGGTTCCTAAATCTGCTTAACTTTTGCAGGTTATAAGTGACGAGCAGTTCGACGAAGAATGGTACATCGATAGTGGTTGCTCACGTCACATGACAGGGAGGAAAGAAGAGCTCAGGGAATACAGGTCTCTTTCAAATGGTGGCAACGTCAAGTTTGGAAACAATTCTTTCGGCACCATAAAGGGATACGGAATGATAACTAACGGTGATTTTACTATAAGGAAGGTGGCATATGTGGAAGGACTACAACACAACCTCATCAGTGTATCTCAGCTTGTTGGAGGTACAGGTCTCAAAGTCTCATTCGACGATGAAGGTTCTGAAATTATTGAGAAGAAGACAAAGAAAGTAATTCTCAAGTCGGAGCGTAAGGGTGAAATGTTTCCTCTAAATCTTAAACCCATCAAAGGAAACCCAGCTATATGCCTGTTATCAAAAGCTCAATCTGACGAAAGCTGGTTGTGGCACCGAAGACTCTCTCATCTCAACTTTAAAGATATTAACAAACTTGTCACTGGAGGTCATGTTCAAGGCCTTCCACTGCTCAAGTTCGACAGAGATCATTTGTGTGCTGCATGCGAAATGGGGAAGCAGAGTCGTCAAAGTCATCCATCTATAATTAACATAAAAGTTGTTGAACCACTCGAATTACTTCATATTGATTTGTGTGCTCCATCATCTATCGAAAGCATCGGTGGTAGCAAGTATATTCTTGTTATTGTTGATGACTTTTCACGATTTACATGGGTGTTCTTTCTAAAGCTCAAATCTGAAGCGACTCATAAGCTGAAAGTGTTCATCAAGCAGATTGAAGTACAGCTCAAGAAGGTCGTTCGCAACATCAGGAGCGACAATGGTCTGGAATTCAAGAACAGGGAATTTGAAGAATATCTAGCAGAAAAGGGAATAAGTCACAACTTCTCAGCTCCCTACACACCTCAACAGAACGGAATTGTCGAAAGACGAAACCGATCTTTGTGTGAAGCTGCCCGAACTATGCTAAGTTTCGCTTCCTTACCTCTTTATTTTTGGGCTGATGCTATTTCTGCTGCTTGTTTTACACAGAACAGGTCCTATCTCAACAAGCGATTCATGCTCACACCTTATGAGATTCTCAACAACAGGAAGCCCAATGTCAAATTTTTCCACGTGTTCGGCTCACGGTGTTTCATCTTTAACTCTAAAGAACACCGCAACAAGTTCGATGTCAAAGCCGACGAGGGAATCTTTCTGGGCTATTCTCTCACATCCAAAGCATACAGAGTCCTAAACAAGCGTTCGAGAAAAATCAAAGAAACCTATTACGTGACTTTTGACGATAGCTATGTCAAAAAGCTACAGGCCAAAGAAGACACCATTGGGGAAATCTTTCCTCAAACTGGCCAGGTCACAGTCTCGATCGCTAATCTATTCGAGAAGTTTATGGAGCTATTTGACGAACCAGAGAAAGCTACTCTCTCAGAAGCAGGCGCAGCAGACAACAAGGTAGACCATATGAAGCAAATTGTCGAAGAAGCTGCTAGGAGAATGAACGAAGGAGGATCGATTTTTGATGAACCTCCATCCAACGATGCTTCAATTGAGGGGGAGCCAAGCTCACATGTTGAGACGGAGCCAAGCTCTACAACTGCAACCGAAAGTACTTCCCCAACCAAAAGTGCTTCTCCAACCGAAGGTGCATCAACGCCTGAATACCAAGCACCACAAGAAACCTCTGGACCTCAAGTTTCTCCAAACATTCCACAAAGCTCATCTATCGAGGGGGAGCAAGCTGATGTGACGCTCGACTACGAAAGCCAATCTGAGCCAGAAGAAATGATCAACGCTGAACTAGACCCCACCTTTGATCCAAACTACCCTCCTCTTGTCAAATGGACCAGAGATCATCCTATCTCTCAAGTGGTTGGTGATGTCTCTGAAAAGGTCCTGACCCGATCACAACTCCAGGCAAAACAGACATCCTTATTTTCCAAAGTTGAGTTTTGTATGTTTAACTCATTCGTATCAAAAGTTGAACTGAAGACAGTTAACACTGCTCTTGATCACTCCGATTGGGTTCAAGCAATGCAAGACGAACTGAACGAATTTGAAAGGAACAAAGTCTGGCGCCTCATTCCAACTCCTCCAGATGCCTCAGTTGTTGGTCTCAAATGGGTCTTTAGGAATAAAATGGACAAGGAAGGGAATGTTATAAGGAACAAGGCTCGTCTGGTGGTAAAGGGATATTGTCAGGAGGAAGGCATTGATTATGAAGAGACTTTCGCTCCTGTGGCTAGGCTGGAATCTGTAAGAATATTTCTTGCTTACGCTGCCCACAAAAACTTTGAAGTTTTCCAAATGGACGTCAAGTGTGCATTTCTTAATGGAGAACTCGAAGAAACCGTGTATGTGGAGCAACCTCCTGGGTTCGTGAACGAAAAATATCCAAATCATTGCTACATTCTGGATAAAGCTGTGTATGGCCTCAAACAAGCTCCGAGAGCCTGGTATGAAACGCTAACTAAATTCTTAAAGATGTCTAAATTCAAACAAGGTTCGGTTGACCCAACCTTCTTTCGCAAAAAGGAAGGTAACCACCTTATGATAGTTCAAATTTATGTCGATGACATCATCTTTGGCTCAACGAATCCCAGCCTAACAGCTGAATTCAGAAAGCTGATGGAGACTAAATTTGAAATGAGCTCAATGGGTCCTATTAACTTTTTCCTTGGATTAAATATTAGACAGGGACCCGAAGGCATCTTTATCAATCAGGAAGCTTACACAAAGACTCTCCTAGCAAAGTTTGGTATGATGGGAGACTCCAAAGTCAAAGTCCCAATGGCATTCGGCACCAAGCTAACTCCATCCCTAGACAAACCAGCTGTTGATATCACGCTCTATCGTCAAATGATAGGCTCACTAATGTATCTTACTGCTAGCAGGCCTGACATCATGTTCTTTGTATGTTACTGTGCTAGATTTCAGGCAAACCCACGTGAACCTCACATGCTTGCAGTGAAGAACATTCTACGCTATCTGAAGCAAACTGCCTCCTTAGGTCTATGGTATCCTTCCAACTCAGGCTTTTTCGTTCAAGCCTATTCAGATGCAGACCTTGGAGGATGTGGACTCGACAGAAAAAGCACCACTGGTGGCTGTCAATTCCTTGACGGGAAGTTGGTTAGCTGGCAATCCAAGAAACAAACGTGCGTGTCGTTGTCTACTGCCGAAGCGGAATACATAGCCGCTGCATCCTGCACCTCTCAAGTGATTTGGATCCAGAGTCAACTTCGAGACTATGGACTCAATATGAAGAAGATCCCACTATATTGTGACTCTAAAAGTGCAATTAGAATCTGTCATAACCCAGTGCAACACTCTAAAACCAAACACATAGCACTGAGGTATCACTTCATCAAAGATCACGTGGAAGATGGAAACGTCGAAGTTCACTTCGTAAGAACCACTGATCAACTGGCTGACGTCTTTACCAAAGCTCTTCCTGAAGCGTCATTCAATAGAATATTGCAAGGGCTAGGTATGATGGAATCAGAGTCGATACCTCAAACTACCTCTCAACCTCAAACGTAAGAAGCAAATTTTGACCGAACGTTCAGGTTCGGTTAAATCATCTGACTTGCTCATCACCACAAAGGTAGTTTTCTTGGTTGTATATTTCTTGTACAAAGTTGTTTATCTTATTGTTAAAAGTATTTTCTAATTACATGTCTAAATTCCTTGGTTTTCTAAAATTTTCCAAAACCGAAACCTACCGAAGGTTCGGGTTCGGTTTTTCAAAATTTTCTTGAACCGAAACCAACCGAAGGTTCGGGTTCGGTTTTTCAAAATTTTCTTGAACCGAAACCAACCGAACGCTCGGGTTCGGTTTTCCAAAATTTTCTTGAACCGAAACCAACCGAACGCTCGGGTTCGGTTTTTCAACTTTTTCCCAACCGAAACCAACCGAACGTTCGGATTCGGTTATCAAATTTTTCCAAAGTTCTTTTTTTTACTCTTTCTAAGTCTATTTTTTTCTTGCTTAATTTTTTTTTATTGTTATTATTTTATTTTTTTTCTTTCTTCTCTTTTTATTTTTTTTAATGTATTTCAAAAACTTCAAAAATATTTTCTTACTTGTTTATGTTCGTTCGTTTATGGGGATATAATTGTTGGATTACTTAAGTGTCCCTAGAAGCATGCTGTTGTATGTGTCCCAAGCCTCATAAGATTTTGAATAATAACCTTCATGACCTGGTATAAACAAACCTTGTCTTCCCAATAAGGCCACTACATTTATTCTAATCGTGAGCTACCTCACTCTCTTCTCACATGAGTTAAGAGTTTTTCTGCTTGGTCCTTATTTTCGCAGCAGAGGTACTTTAATCTCTTACACCATCTCCATTACATTTCTCCATTACATTCGTTTCATCAACGTAACCCTTGAGACTCTCAGAAATTACCACTGAGGTTTATGGTTACACAACATCTGTGTTTATGATCTTAGTTTCGTGCCACTACGAGCTGAGTGAAACCCAAAATTCAACACCTAAAGAATTGACGGTGAACAATTAATTTGCTCAAGTTTTCACCAACGAATTGACGGATGTATCCTACTAAAATCTCAAATTTTATTTTTTTGATTCCGATGAAATTGTTAAAAAAAAAAAAAAAAAAAAAAAAAAAAAAAAAAAAAAAAAAAAAACCCATAACATTTCTTCCCTTGGGATCTAGTTTTTAATTTTTTTTTTTTGAGATTTTATATTTTCCAAGCCAAATTAAATTAAATCCTACCTACTTGTTCAATAGACTACACTGGTCTCACAAGTACTTTGTTCACTTTCTTTCTTATTTCAAGATTAGAATTGCTGAATCAAAGCAAAAGCCACCCTTACTTAGCCTAATTAAAAGAAGCCTTTCAACATTTATTAATAAATGTTTGATCGTAATTCAACGGGAATCCACATAAACACTTTAAGGTCTCTCTTGATCTTGAAGGAAGAGATTCGTGCCCGGGATCACTTGTTTCGTGTCATTATTGACATCACATTTATTCCTAAAAAGAGTTGCTTTATTCCTTTTTTTTACACTCTTAGCACGAAAATCTTTGATTTTCCAAAATTCCGTTACTAATTATTACAGGCTGTATTATTGCTTTGGTGGTTAATTATGAAGCTGTGGTCAAAAATCATCCACGTGGGTATTTAATTCAAAAGATGCCATTTAATAGATAAGACGAAAGGTTGCTGACTCAGGCGGGAGTTAAAAGGATTGAATTTAAAACGACGGTAAAAAGGGGCGCGAGTGAATTTGAAACGCCCACTCTTTTACTGACATCATGGACGCATGTGCGAATTTCAAGGGATTTCTCTCTGGCACTTAAAGGCGCGTGAGGATTTGAAACGGTTTTGTTCTGAAACGGCGCTTGTTGGGTGGCGTGATCCTAGGAATCTGACACTCTCTCTCCTACGTGATCATCGCATAGAAGATTTGAAACGATTTTTCTCTCTCCATTCACCCACTATAAAAGGCAGTCTATACTCTCATTTACCTTTTTACTGCTTCCGGATTTTCTAGAGAGCAAAAACTCCCAAACGCTTTACTGTTCATCTTCTTCTTTCAACCTTCAATAATGGCGGAATCATCCTCAGTCCATGCTACCTCAAACATCCTTCCCATTCGTCCTCAGCAATGCTTGGTGATTGACCTAACACCTCAGGCGTATGATTCTTACATGTTTCCGATCATCGAGTGCCTGAAGTACTCGCAAATCGCTCCTGCGTTATCTCGGGTTGAGTCTGTGCCCATGGTGCTTCTATCGCAGGTGTATGCGACTGCTCATTACGATAAAGCAATCGACAGGGTGTTCTTCGAGGTGTCTGATCACAAGACCTCGATTTCAAGGCAGAGATTCTGCACTCTGCTAGGGTTTGCTGCTGACTCTTCAAGAATCAATCCGGAGACGATTCCGGTGGGCCATCTTTACAACATGTTCTACAATATGGGGTACACGGAGGTGCTCATCTCCGTCGCAAAGTTCAAGAAATCCTGCCTGCCGCCGCAGTGGAACGGCATGTTCACAGTCCTCTTCAAGGGCTTATCTGAACGGAGCTCAGGATCCGATGGTGCTAGTCGACTGTTCTTGTCGATCATGTATGCAGTTTACAACGGGGTCAACTTAGATTTTGGGTTGGTCATCTGGCAATAGCTCATCCAGAGCCTTTCTTCTTCATCACGATATTCTGAGGTGTCGTATGCCCGGTTCTGGACTCTCATCACAAAGTGGGCAATGGATAAGTTCGACGTCCCCACTGCTGCAGGTGCATCGATGTCTTCGGTCGGTACGTTTCATACCACGAAGATCATCGTATCTGATGCATCCAAGTTCTCCTTCATTGGCTCTATTCCGGAGACAATGTACGGCGATGTTCCTTCTGACAGCAGGATCATCAGGACGATTAAGGAGTTCAAACAGTCAGGACCGAGGGAACTCACACCGGAAATGCTCAAGTCCATCCACGATGCTGACAAACTGGTGAACAGAGGCAAAAAGGCAGACAAAGGGAAGCATGTGACCAAAGCTGCTAAAGGTCCTTCTCCCAGGAAGAGGAAACAAACGAAACCTGCCCAGTCACCGCAGCCGAAGAGAAGGAAGACTCAACCGAAGCGAAAACTTCTTATCCCTTCTTCTTCGAGTGAATCAGAAGACGAGCGTTCGGGTTCGGACGGCTCTCAAGGAGGCGAAACACCTCAAAGAGGCAACACCCCACCCCGATCTCCTACCCCAGACATGGAAATCCATAATTCACCAGTTCCTTCACCTCCTCAAACCATCCCTACTTCCATTCCGACCATAACCCCCACTACCACTATTCCAAAAACCTCTTTCCCTATACCACCACCCATTTTCACAGATACCACAACAACCACTACAAAGGTTACAACCAACGTATCTGATACGGGGGTTCATACCACTACAACCGAAACACCACCCGTAACCGAACCACCTCAAACCGAAACCCAGCATACAACCGAACCTTCCCACACTCAACCACCACCCGAAACAAACCCCACAACCACTCAACCTGAACCTACACAAACCACCACACCCCAGCTTCACCACCCCCACCATCTCTAGATCATGCCTCTGATGGAGATAACCCGTTTCTTGGCGGTGAAAACATGACCTTCAATTCGGTCTACTTCAGTCCATTTCAGGTTCAAAGTGACGAAGAGGATGATGCTCCAGTGACAAAGAAACATCTGAAGGAGCTTAACGAGAAGGTTGATCTGCTTCTTGCGTCATCCACAAACGCTCAATCATCTCTCTCTGAAGCCGCTCTTCAGAAAATTGTTGATGCCTTCTCCAGGGCTCAGCATGACTCTGTAGCTTCAGCCACTGCCGCCATAGACGCCTCCACAAAAGCATGTGAGGCTGCGACCGCAAAAGTCGATAAACTATTCTCAGACGCCTCTTCCCTGTTGAAGTCCTTACAGGAAAGCGCTAATGCTACCAAGACAACTTTGGAACCAATCGTTCAGCAATTGGCCAAGTTCGTCTCGACGGAGTTACAGTCATTCACTACTCTTCGCCAATCAATCAGCGATGACAACTCAGCCCTTCGTGCCTCCATTGATGAGCGCCTCGCTAAGCTTCAAGAGGATCTCGCAGCTGAAAACTCATTAATGGACGTTCTGGCAAGCAAAACCACCGCCCTTAAGGTCAAGAGCACTCAGCTTTCAAACTCACAGCAACAGCTTGAAGCTCTTCGATCCGAACGGGAGGTAATAAAAACATGTGTTTTGGATGTACACACTGCCCTATCTAACATCCTAGAAGCACACGATCCGATTCTAAATCATTCGGTGAGGCGAACCCTTGCTGAAAAACTTGCTCCTGCCATGGACCTTCTCAGCAGAATCGAAGGCTTACCTAGTTTCGTGTCCGATCCGAAACAAGGGGGAGAAGTGAAGTCCGGATCGAAACCACCTCCTTCCTCCAAAGCTACTCACACAACCGAACCACCTCCGACTGGTCAAGCTTCGGGTTCGGGTGTGAAGAATAAAGGGAAAAACATAGCTGAGGAAGAAGATGAAGATGAAGATGATGAAACCATTGCGGACTTGTTGAAACGTAAAAACAGTCGCAATGTTGATGATGATGTCAATCGTGTGGTGCGAGAGGCTGAAGAAGCCGAACGCAAGCAGAAAGAAGCCACGATCTCCTCGAGAGCAGGAAGACTCTCTTCCCTGCCTGGACTCGGGAGCGAATGATAAAGGAGGCCATAGATACTCCTAGCATCTTATGGCTCGAGCCGGTTATTTCATTCGACTGCTTTAATTCTGTCGATTCGCAGTTCGACATGCCGTTGACTCGAAAGGCGTTTATCTTCCACGCCTTCTCAAATATTTTTGAAGTCCCTCATCCGAACCCTAAGGTGGATAGGGAGTTGATCGAATTCTATCTGAAGGTTGCTCGTCCTCAGTATCAAACATGGAGCGCCCAGAAGATAGTGAACGTTCGGGTCTTAAAGCCTTACACCGAAGGAAGATTCATCAACGTTCGGTTCAAGGTGATTCGAGGGTCTGCAAGAACTGAACACCTTATATCTTTGGCAGACTTACCAAATTTAAATCCTCATGATTGGATTGTATTACATAATATCCTTTTGACTGACGAAGCCAAATATGGTCCTATTATAGACCATCTCAAAAGGATGTTAGTCTGTTACATCATGGAGGTTGCCCTAATGGATCAGGAGGTTGCCACAGTCTTCAAGAAGAAACCGAAGATAGCTCCTATGGGATCGGCCAGTGATCTCAATCAAATGCAAATGGGCAAGATCGACCCGAGACGCAATTCGGTTATGTTCACTAGAGCAGAAGGACAGAAATGTCTCTTTGCTTTAGCTGACAAACATCTTTACATCACTGCTTGTCTAGAGCATGTGTTATCGATCATCCGAAGGTGTAAAGAGAATGCAGCGGATGATGTCAAGTACTTCAACGACATGATCCAATGGTACATCAGGTTTAGACAGACAATACTTGCTCTAATCACGCGTCTGTTTAATACCGTGAAGAAGAAGGTACCTGCTTCAGCTGCTGGCCCAAGTAACAAATGAAGATCTCGCTCCAATTGACGCAAAGGGGGAGATTGTTGGGTTGAAGATTCGTTTGAAGATTGCGTCAATGGGCTCGGCTATTAGTCCATTAATTTTGTACTCCGGTTTTGGGCCTGTCCATACCGTGAGCTTGCTAGTTTATTATATAAGTATATGCTTGCATGCATATTAGGTTAACGATTGATCTAGAGAATAACGATAGCATTACAGATTTCTTTATTGTTCTTGTAAACCTTTAACCCTCTACAGTTGATGTTCTTTGTCGAGCTCTTTTGAGGGTTGTTTTATAATCATTCGACTCGTTTGATTCATACTTGAGTTGTTCATTACTTTTACGTTCTTGCTGTTTGATCTTTATTTACCTGTTTAAGATCTAATCGATCTTCTAGATTAAGTTTTAATCTCATCAGTTCAAAACCCATAAGATGTCTTAAAAAACCATTTTACATTCTTGAACCAATGCATGTACACTTATATTCTTATATATGTATTGATGTTATAGTTTACAGCTTTCATTTAGTTTTTCACACTCTTGAGTGGTAAGAGTGTATAAACCTACTTGAACAACCAATTACCTTCCAGTAAATTATCAGAAGGATAATTTGGAGATATCAAACATAATTCCTATTACAAGGAATTCACACAAGAGTCAGTTCATTCATGAGTCCATACCAGTACATTACCTGATACATGAGTACATATACATTTAATTACATGATACATGAGTACGTTTACATATACCTACATGATACATGAAACACGTTTACATGAACGCATTACATGAGTACCTTTACGTAGATACACTTAACTGTGTACATTTACATGAATACTTGTATCTCGAATTGCGAGGATGATTTATTAGTACCTTCTGTGTAAATCTTCCTGCATATCCCCCGTACCTTGGGATATCTAGACAGGACCCTATCCCTAGTACCTCGAGATACCTAGATGGGCCTCTATCCCCCAGTACCTCGGGATATACGTACGGGACTAACCATTCTGGAACCTATCTGTTAGCAACAGTGGGTAATGAACATCTACGGATGCCTACGGTTATTACTTATACTAGGAGTACCTTTACAGGGACTAACCATTCCTCCGCCCTGCTGCTTCTACAGAGGACAAGTGGACAGTCTTCGGATGTTCATTAGGTTATATATGTTATGTTAGCCCTAGTACCTCGGGATAACAGTTACATTTGTCGTGTTAGCCCTAGTACCTTGGGATAACACTTACAGTAGTACATTTTCCTGTTTACTTTATTTTGTGATACTTTCACATAAACGATGAGTTAGGCTATGTACTTTTAGTACTAGTCAATAGAAAGGAAAAACTATCATTTTACTTACAAAACATTCGGGTCTTGGTAGAAGACTACATCTCAAACTGATAGAAATTAAGGGATTTTCTAGGTTTTTTCATACGTACATCAACATTTTCATTTAACGATTTACATGGCCTTCATAACAGATTTTCACAAACAAGGCAATGACACTTATATACTTATGAATTCACCAGCTTTAAAGCTGATACTCGCTTTCAAAATAACTTGTATTCTTAGGTCATCAGTAGACAGGTACGGAGGCCAGGTTTTGAGAAGACGGAGCAGACAAGTCTCGTCTTTTATTTTCATTGTATATTTTTGGTGTCTTACTACAATGAATGAACACACATGTATTAAAACCTTACTTATAATGCAATGGATGATGTTGTTTCTTGTTTATTATATTACACTGTTGTGATACTATACATGACGTCCTCCACCCCTGAACGTTTCCGCCGTTCGTGGTTTTGGGGTGTGACAGATTGGTATCAGAGCATTGTTTATAGTGAATATAGTATATCAACCCATAAAAGATATACTAACTATAAATACATGGGATTAAAACACTCTGTCTAAGAGTTGTATACTTTTAAATAATAAAATATTTACCAAAGTATACGTGCCTGCATTCATACTAAAACCAGTGTCACAATGACAAGAACAAAAGTATTACGATTGTTGAATATCACAAGTAAGCCTGTGGATATATTGTCAGTCTTGGGAATGGCATAGCCTGATCAACTATGCTGGTCCGAGGGGTGATTAGCATATTCCCAAGAATGGTTGTGATGTGGCAACAAGTCTAAAAACTTACCAACACAACCATAAAGAAATACCATAGGGGTATTTGGTCTTACTGTAATTATCTTAGTTAGTTAGACTATTTTAGCTATTTCTTATATCCCTTTTCTCGCGTACATTAAAATGGCTGGATTTCACCATGGCGATTCGTACTTCCCGAACCAAGGCAATGCTGGTTGGCTAGAGGCAGAGCCAGAAGATGATCACCCAATCCCTTTGGATGATCACCATGCTGAGGGCTTTTCCGATAGTTCTGACTCGAAGCCAGAAGTCAACAACCTACCCCCAGCAGCTCAAAAATCCAAACCTAAACCCCCGCCCTGTGTTTCAAGGACCCACACCCTTGTGGGCCATTAATTTGACTGAATGGAGTCAGGAACAAGGTCAGCCCATTCCCTACAATGGCGACCGAAGTTTCTACAACCTCACTGAAGGAGGTTCTGCTGATAGAGTCCTACCAATCATGGTGCGTAGGATTTCTCGGAACACGATAATGGCTCAGGCGACTATCAATCAAGTTTTGGAAGTTGACGCCAACTCTGGTGTTAACACTGTCCACATTCGCCAACTAGAGTCTGCTCATGAAAGAACTCTGGTCCGCAATGCAAATCTGCAAAGGGAACTTGCTGAAACCCGAGCTGAAGTTAGAGGACTTCGAGCTCAACAAGCAAGGTCGCACAGGCGTATAAGGGACATTGAACGTCTACTGTCGGGATCGAAGACTCATGCTAGCAGTTCTCGTCGCCGATAGGATATCGTCAACTCATCTTTTGGATATAACCTAGTTTATGTAAAACTTTGGTCTAATTTCCTATCTGTATAAATGTTAGACCTGTTAGGACTTGATCTAATCTTAATTTTGTCAAAATTTTCCATCTTGGTTGATGTAAGGCCTACTTCTAGGCCATTTTTCCCGAACTTGTTACATCTGTAATTCCAGTATTATTGACAGATATCGAATCTTATGGAAATTATTATCCAAATGCTATCTTCTTCATTTAGTCATACTATTCTTTCTATTGTTGGACTATGGGGATTTAGTCCATGAGACACATTCATTTATCATTTATTTTTATCCATGTCGTCATCTTTTAAACGTATAGTTAAAGATGCCGCCACGCAGGAATCCAAGGCGAAACCTAAACAACGAAGCACCAATACCACCACCTCCACCACCACCTGTACCTCCTCAGCCACCAAATCCTTTTGATGCCAACATGTTCCAGGCAGCTTTCACAGCAACAGTTGCAGCTGCTGTGTCAGCAATCAACGCTCCTGCCCCTAGTGGATCAGGAACAGGTGCACCACCCTCGAACCACGGTGAAAGCCATGGACATCCTCGGGAATGCACCTACAAGGACTTCACTAACGCCAAACCCCGTAGCTTCAATGGAACTGGGGGTGTTATGGTGTTGAGACAATGGATTGAAAAGATGGAATCCGTCTTTGAAATCTGTGCTTGTCAGGAGGACAGCAAGGTCAAGGTTTCAGCTTGTACCTTCTCTGACAGAGCACTAACATGGTGGAACAGCCATGTTAACTATCTAACTTTGGTGGTGGCGTATTCCATTGGCTAGGAAAAGTTGAAAGACATGTTGATGAAAGAATACTGTCCTCGAGGTGAAATACAAAAACTCGAGCAAGAATTCTGGGGTCTACAATTGGTTGGATCCGACATCATGACCTACACTAATAGGTTCTGTGATTTGGCAAACTTATGCCCTGACATGGTTGCTCTCCAGAGCAAAAAGATAGAGAGATATATATGGGGACTGTCGCCCCAGATCCAGTCAAGTGTGATCGCTTCCCGGCCTATTACCTTTGATAGCGCCAAGGAATTGGCACAATCTCTCATCGATCACCGGAAACCTCAGAACACAACAATCCTTACACCTGTACCATAAAATTCCAACCCCGACCCCAACAACAAGAAGGGGTGGAATAAGAGGAAAAGAGGGGCTCCGCAAGGATCCTCCAATAAGCAACAATTTGTGGCGATCAATGCTGCCACAGTGACTCCTGTTGCCCCTGCGAACCCCTTACCAGCAAAAACATATGCTGGAACTCTCCCGAAGTGCACCAAGTGCAACTTCCACCACCACAGACCTTGCAAGGAAATGCAGTGCTCTAACTGCAACAGGAAGGGACATACAGTCCGTTTCTGCAAGACTCCAACAGCTCAAGCCGCCTAGGTTCCTAACGCCGGTATGGGCCAAACTTGCTATGGATGTGGCGAAGTGGGCCATTACAAGAGGAACTGTCCTAAAGCGGGGACGGCTGGCGGAGTAGGAAGAGTTATGGCCCTAGGCCACGAGGAAACAGTAGCTGATCCAACGATAGTTACTGGTACGTTCCACCTGGATAACTCATATGCTTGCATACTTTTCGATAGTGGAGCCGAGAAAAGTTTTGTAAGTCGCAAATTTGCACACCTGCTTAAACAAAAACCATGTGCATTAGATAATTCATTCACAGTAGAAATGGCTAACGGGAAAACAGAGAGTACAAACTGCACATACGTAGGTTGTACCTTAACTTTAGATGGCCATACTTTCAAGATAGATATCATGCCAGTCACAATTAAATGTTTCGACGTTATCATCGATATGGATTGGTTGAGTCTTCTTCGCGCCGAAATCTTGTGCTTCGAAAAAGCAGTTCATCTTAACCTTCCTAACAACGAAACCTTAATTATCTACGGCGACAAACCTAGTACGAGCCTTCGTATCATTTCGTGCATTCAAGCCCAGAAGTGCTTGCGAAAGGAATATCATGCATTCCTAGCGCACGTCGTCGATACCAATCAAGAACTGAAGGACATCCAGAAAATCCCAGAAGTACGTGACTTTCCCGACATTTTCCCAGAAGAACTTCCCGGTTTACCACCGCAGCGCCAAGTCGAGTTCAGAATCGACTTAGTGCCAGGGGCTACTCCCGTAGCCAAATCCCCGTATCGTCTGGCACCGGCTGAAATGCAGGAACTTTCCAGTCAACTTAACGAACTTCTCAAGAAGGGATTCATTCGACCAAGCTTCTCACCATGGGGAGCACCGGTCTTGTTCGTCAAGAAGAAAGATGGATCGTTTCGCATGTGCATCGACTATAGAGAACTCAACAAACTTACCATTAAAAATCGTTATCCCTTGCCCCGCATTGATGATTTTTTTGATAAACTTCAAGGAGCCAACTACTTCTCGAAGATAGATCTGCGATCCGGATATCACCAACTACGAGTGTTAGAGGAGGATGTTCCCAAGACAGCCTTCCGAACTCATGATGGGCACTACGAGTTTGTAGTGATGCCATTCGGATTAACAAATGTGCCCGTAGTATTCATGGATCTGATGAATAGGGTGTGTCGTCCTTACTTGGATCAGTTCGTCATCGTCTTCATTGATGACATACTCATCTACTCTCGAAGTAAGGAGGAACATAGTCAACATCTCCGTAAAATCTTAGAGACATTGCGATCGGAGAAGCTCTACGCGAAGTTCTCAAAGTGCGAATTTTGGATTCGGTGAGTCGAATTTTTGGGCCATGTGGTTAGTGAAGAAGATATACACGTGGACCCCTCCAAGATCAAAGCCATTGAGAACTGGTCAGCACCAAAGACACCTACCGAAATTCGTCAATTTCTAGGTCTCGCTGGCTACTATCACAGGTTCATTCAGAACTTCTCCAGCATAGCGAAACCTCTTACAACCCTGACCCAGAAAGGCGTGGCCTTTGACTGGGAAGAGAAACAGGAAAGAGCGTTCCAAACGCTCAAACGAGCCTTGTGCACCGCCCCGATACTATACCTCCCCGAAGGGATAGAAGTCTTCATTGTCTATTGCGATGCATCCAATCAAGGACTCGGATGTGTTCTGATGTAGCGAGGTAAAGTCATCGCTTATGCCTCGAGATAGCTGAAGACACATGAGGTTAACTACATAACCCACGATCATGAACTAGGAGCAGTTGTGTTTGCTCTGAAGATCTGGTGACATTACCTATATGGTACAAAAAGCACGATCTTTACACACCATAAGAGTCTACAACACATTTTCGACCAGAAGGAGCTCAACATAAGGCAACGACGGTGGGTCGAGCTACTTAGCGATTACGAGTGAGAAATTCGTTATCATCCGGGTAAAGCCAATGTAGTAGCTGACGCCCTAAGTTGGAAAGAATATACTAGTCGTAGAGTCAAATCTTTGACTCAAACTATCCATTCACACTTGTCCACGCAAATAAAGGAGGCTCAGCTCGACGCTTTGAAACCTGAAAACGTGGCGGGTGAATCCCTTAGAGGGATGGATAAGAACTTGGAAGTCAAGGGTGGCGGAGCCTTATACCTCATGGATCGGATCTGGACACCGAAACACGGTGCCTTCAGAGACTTGGTCATGACCGAAGCTCACAACACTCGTTATTCCGTCCACCCGGGTTCAGATAAGATGTATCTGGATCTTAAAAAGTTATACTGGTGGCCTAACATGAAAGCAGATATTGCTACCTTCGTGAGTAAATGCCTTACTTGCGCAAAGGTCAAGGTCGAATACCAGAAACCCTCCGGTCTTTTACAACAACCGGAGATACCAGAATGGAAGTGGGAGCGGATCACTATGGACTTCATAACCAAGTTGCCCAAGACGACGGGTGGACTTGATTCCATATGGGTCATCGTCGATAGACTGACCAAGTCTGCACACTTCCTACCGATCAAAGAAACAGACAAGATGGAGAAATTTACTAGAACTTACATTAGGGAGATTGTAAGGCTGCACGGTGTTCCTTTATCTATCATCTCAGACCGAGATAATAGATTCACTTCGAGGTTCTGGCAGTCATTACAAAATTCCCTAGGAACTAGGCTGGACATGAGTACAGCCTACCATCCACAGACCGACGGGCAAAGTGAGAGAACTATCCAAACCTTAGAAGACATGTTGCGTGCCTGTGTGATTGACTTTGGAAAAGCCTGGGATACCCATTTACCTCTTGTCGAGTTTTCCTACAACAACAGTTATCACACGAGCATAAAGGCAGCTCCATTCGAGGCCCTCTATGGCCGAAAGTGCCGATCCCCTCTGTGCTGGGCTGAGGTGGGTGATACCCAGTTAGCTAAGGGACGAGTTCCCGAAAGCACTCTCATGGGTCCGGAGATCATTCAGGAAACGATAGAGAAGATCGTTCAAATTCGTGAACGATTGAAAGCCTCTAGAGACCGACAGAAAAGCTACGCTGACAAGCGTAGGAAACCATTGGAGTTCCAGGTGGGCGACCGAGTCCTACTGAAGGTCTCACCCTGGAAGGGCTTGATACGCTTTGGAAAGCATGGGAAGCTCAATCCAAGATACATAGGGCCTTTCGAGATTCTCACGAGAATCAGCCCTGTGGCTTACAAACTTAATCTACCGCAAGAACTCAGTAACGTACATCCTACCTTCCACGTGTCAAACTTGAAAAAGTGTCTATCCGACGAGACTCTTGTTATTCCACTCGACGAGATCGAGATCAACGAGAGCCTCAACTTCATGGAGGAACCAGTAGAGATCATGGACCGAGAGGTCAAGCAAACAAAGCAGAGTCGTATCCCGATAGTGAAGGTGCGCTGGAACGCAAAGCGTGGACCGGAATTCACTTGGGAACGTGAGGATCAGATGAAACTGAAATACCCTCACCTTTTCGCTTAGTTATTTGTAACTTCTTATTTGCTTAAATTCTAATTTCGGGACAAAATTCCTTCTAACGGGGGGATGATGTGACAATCCAAAATTTCCATTCTGTACAAACTATATCACTTCAATAGAAGTTATAGCAGTCTCAGTTAATTTTCAGACTTGTTCGTGTAAGTTTGAGTAATTCAGGGTTTACACTTCAGGAAATATCAGGAGAGTGGGTGCACTAGGGTTTTGTGCAACACTGTTATTCCAACACTCTATTATATTAGAGATCATTTCTGGAATAAAAATATTTTCTGCCAAAATATCTCAGGACTATAAATAGTTTTCTGAACCAAATTTATTCATTATTCACATTTCCAACTAGAGAAAAGCCATTTTCTCTCTCACGAATCTTCGGGATTTTATACCAAAATGTGAGTAACTCTTTCTAGTAGTGTTAGAATGCTTATTAGATGCTTATAACTTGATTTAGATGGCTAAATCATTGGATCTAGGAGTTTACTCCCCAAGGTGTTCTTGGGCGGTAAACTCCCGAAACGAAGCCAAAACCGACCCTTGTGTTATGATAAAGCCTTAGACTCTTATGTATGCATGTTAGGGACAAGAAAGCAAGCCAAAATCCACCCAAGTTTGGGAGTTTACGGCCCTAGATTATCATAGGCCATAAACTCCAAAAGTCAAGCACTAAATGGTACTTTTAAGGCTCCCAAAGCCTTAGACAATTACCTAGACTTGTTCCCATTAAATCTAGGGCATTAAACACATCAAAGAAACACAAACAAAGGAGAGTTTATGGCCCAACTGAATCTTTTGCCGTAAACTCCATTGAAATGGACAAAAGGGTGTTTTTATGACACCTAAAGCCCTAGTCCTTTACAAGAAATTGTTACACACTTAAATGAAGGACCAAAACTCACCAAAATCACTTATCAAAGTGAGTTTATGGCCAAGAGAATTCTCTTGGGTCGTAAACTCAAAAGAATGGCACCAAAGTGTGCCTAGGGTCCTCATTAGCTTTAAACAATTGTCTAGAACATGTCCTTCAAAAGCAAGAGGCTTGAAAACAACAAAAACACCATATACTTAGAGTTTACGGCCGTAAACTCTAAGGGGAATGGCCTTAGGGCTGTAAACTCCTATTTGGAGTATTTCTAGACCTTAAACCCTTCCAAGGACTTAGCCACCAAGTTAGAATAATTCTAGAAAGCATTTGGGACTTCAAAACACACCAAACACACATGTTTGGGAGTTTACGGCCATAAACTCAAGAGTTTACAACCGTAAACTCCATGTGTGTTGGTATATGAGGAGTAAACTCATATATGGGATCCTTTGGAACCCTAAACACAAGTACCTTGTCCCACATTAGCTTAGATGCAATCCTTAGGGCTTAAAACACTTCTATAAAGTGTTTATTATGTCTAGGTTGTCTTAACTTTATCAATTAGTGATTTAAGACTAATTGAATGCATATATGTGTGATTATATGTTCATTAGGATCATAGTGTGTGTACAAGTCCTCGCTTGACACCTAGCAATCCTATACCGTTCAGTTCATTCCAATCACCAACTACAGGTGAGTTCATACCCCCAATCAATGTTTTAAATGATTTTAAATGCTTTAGTGGGGGGGGGAATACAAGTAGAAACAAACATGTTATTAAATCATTGATATGTATTTTATAACTGTGTTTTTCATTTAACAGATTTCACATATTACAAAATGTGATGCATGAAATGCTTTTAAATCTTAAAAACACATTGTTATCAAATGTTTTACCTTTGAAATGTATATTAAAATGACAACAAGTCATTGTTAATTATTGTTCAAAACCCATAAGATGTCTTACAAAACCATTTTACATTCTTGAACTAATGCATGTACACTTATATTCTTATATATGTATTGATGTTATAGTTTACAACTTTCATTTAGTTTTTCACACTCTTGAGTGGTAAGAGTGTATAAAACTACTTGAACAACCAATTACTTTCGAATAAATTATCATAGGGATAATTTGGAGATATCAAACATAATTCCTATTACAAGGAATTCACACAAGAGTCAGTTCATTCATGAGTCCATACCAGTACATTACCTGATACATGAGTACATATACATTTGATTACATGATACATGAGTACGTTTACATATACCTACATGATACATGAAACACGTTTACATGAACGCATTACATGAGTACCTTTACGTAGATACACTTAACTGTGTACATTAACATGAATACTTGTATCTCAAATTGCGAGGATGATTTATTAGTACCTTCTGTGTAAATCTTCCTGCATATCCCCCGTACCTCGGGATATCTAGACAGGACCCTATCCCTAGTACCTCGGGATACCTAGATGGGATATCTAGACAGGACCCTATCCCTAGTACCTCGGGATACCTACGGGACTAACCATTCCGGAACCTATCTGTTAGCAACAGTGGGTAATGAACATCTACGGATGCCTACGGTTATTACTTATACTAGGAGTACCTTTACAGGGACTAACCATTCCTCCGCCCTGCTGCTGCTACAGAGGACAAGTGGACAGTCTTCGGATGTTCATTAGGTTATATATGTTATGTTAGCCCTAGTACCTCGGGATAACAGTTACATTTGTCGTGTTAGCCCTAGTACCTCGGGATAACACTTACAGTAGTACATTTTCCTGTTTACTTTATTTTGTGATACTTTCACATAAACGATGAGTTAGGCTATGTACTTTTAGTACTAGTCAATAGAAAGGAAAAACTATCATTTTACTTACAAAACATTTGGGTCTTGGTAGAAGACTACATCTCAAACTGATAGAAAATAAGGTATTTTCTAGGGTTTTTCATACGTACATCAACATTTTCATTTAACGATTTACATGGCCTTCATAACAGATTTTCAGAAACAAGGCAATGACACTTATATACTTATGAATTCACCAGCTTTAAAGCTGATACTCGCTTTCAAAATAACTTGTATTCTCAGGTCATCGGTAGACAGGTACGGAGGCCAGCTTTTGAGAAGACGGAGCAGACAAGTCTCGTCTTTTATTTTGATTGTATATTTTTGGTGTCTTACTACAATGAAAGAACACACATGTATTAAAACTTTACTTATAATGCAATGGATGATGTTGTTGCTTGTTTATTATATTACACTGTTGTGATACTGTACATGACGTCCTCCACCCCTGAACGTTTCCGTCGTTCGTGGTTTTGGGGTGTGACATGAGATCCATGTGCGCACGAGAAAATGCTCCTACAAGGATTTCACCAACTGTAACCTGAAGTCCTTTTATGGAACCGGTGGAGTCATTGCCCTTTCGCAATTGTTCGAGAAGACTGAATCGGTCTTCGAAATTTGTTCATGCCCTACGGCGAGCAAGGTTAAATATGCTGCCTGCACCTTTGTAGGAAAAGCTCTGACGTGGTGGAACAGCCACGTTAAAGCCCTAACACTCGTTGTAGCAAATGACATGGGCTGGGAAACAATGAAAGACCTCATGATTGAGGAGTATTGCCCAAGGAGCGAAATCCAGAAATTGGAGCAAGAACTGTGGGGCCTAACCATGAAGGGCTCCAACATAGTCGCTTATACCGCCAGATTCAGTGAACTGGTGGCTCTCTGCCCCAATATGGTTCCCACTGAAGGGAAAAAGATCGAAAGGTACATCTGGGGGCTAGTGCCTCCGTACCAAGGAAATGTTCTATCATCAAACCCCACTACTTGCGATAGTGCCAAGCGGCTAGCATAACGACTCATCGACCATGGAATCCAATCCCCAACAGCGAAAACAACCCAAACCGTCTCAGAACCTACCAAACCCGCTGACTCCAAGCAGAAGTTCTGGGATGACAAGAAGAAGCAGGGAGCTGCTAAAAAGCAGCAAATTGTGGTTGTACATGCTGCAATAACCCCTACTGCTGCTACTGCTCCGGTGAAGCAATATGCTGGAAGTTTGCCTAAGTGCAACAAATGCAACTTCCACCACAACGGCCCCTGCCGTGATATGCAGTGTTCTAACTGCGACAAGAAAGGACACACTGTCCGTTTCTGTAGGTCTCCGGCAAGACCGATCACTCAAGTCCCTGGCTCAGGCGCGAGCCCAACCTGCTATGGATGTGGTGAAGCAGGCCACTACAAGAGGGACTACCCCAAAGCAAAGAATGCAGGTGGATCGGGGAGAGTACTGGCAATAAGCCATGGGGAATCAGTTGCTGACCCGACGGAGGTGACTAGTACATTCCTGCTTGATAACTCCTATGCATGCATTCTATTCGATAGTGGAGCGGAGCGAAGCTTCGTGAACCATAAATTTGCTCACATACTTAAACATCAACCACACGCACTTAAAGAACAATTCACGGTAGAAATGGCTAATGGGAAAACTGAAAGCACCAGGAGCATATACTTAGGATGCAACCTAACTTTAGATAACCATTCATTTCCAATCGACCTCATGCCAGTTTCAATTAAAAGCTTTGACGTTATCATCGGCATGGATTGGTCAAGTCTTCATCGCGCCGACATCATGTGCTTCGAGAAAGCAGTCCGTCTAAACCTCCCGTCTAACGAAACTCTTATTGTCTACGGCGACAAACCCGGTACAAGTCTTCATATTATCTCTAGCATTCAAGCACAGAAGTATCTGCGTAAGTAATACCATGAATTCCTTGCTCACGCCATCGATACAAGCCTCGAAACGAAAGAACTAAAGAACATCCCAGTAGTGAGCGACTTCCCCGATATTTTCCCAGAAGAGCTACCAGGTTTACCTCCGCAAAGACAAGTCGTGTTCAGAATCGACTTAGTTCCAGGAGCTACCCCAGTAGCCAAGTCGCCCTACCGATTAGCACCAGCAGAGATGCAGGAATTATCTGGTCAACTTAACGAACTACTCAGCAAGGGC
The DNA here is from genome assembly GCF_051521515.1 of Lactuca serriola. Classification (NCBI taxonomy): domain Eukaryota; kingdom Viridiplantae; phylum Streptophyta; class Magnoliopsida; order Asterales; family Asteraceae; genus Lactuca; species Lactuca serriola. The sequence goes on from NC_136412.1 coordinate 104,782,204, forward strand.
TTCATAAGACCAAGCTTCTCGCCTCGGGGAACTCAACAAACTGACGGTCAAAATTCGTTACCCTTTGCCTCGCATCGACGATTTATTCGACCAGCTCCAAGGGGCAAATTATTTTTCCAAAATTAATCTGAGATCCGGATATCACCAGTTACGAGTGCTAGAGGAGGATGTTCCGAAGACAGCCTTTCGGACTCGTTACGGACACTACGAGTTCGTGGTGATGCCATTCGGATTGACCAATGCGCCTGCAGTCTTCATGGATCTGATGAATCGAGTATGCCGACCTTACTTGGATCAGTTTGTAATTGTTTTCATCGACGACATTCTGATCTACTCCCGGAGTAAGGAAGAGCATGACAATCACCTACGACAAGTTTTAAGAACTTTATGAACGGAGAAGCTCTATGCGAAGTTCTCGAAATGTGAATTTTGGATCCGAAGAGTCGAATTCTTAGGACATGTGGTAAGCGAAGAGGGAATCCACATGGATCCATCCAAAATTAAGGCTATTGAGAACTGGTCAGCACCAAAGACGCCTACATAAATTCGTCAATTTCTAGGTTTTGCTGGCTACTACCGCAGATTCATACAGAACTTCTCCAGTATTGCGAAACCTCTTACTACACTGACCCAGAAGGGCGTGGCCTTCGACTGGGAAGAGAAACAGGAGAGAGAATATCAAACGCTCAAGCGAGCCTTGTGCACCGCACCAATACTATCCCTACCCGAAGGGATAGAAGACTTCGTGGTCTATTGCGATGCGTCAAACCAAGGGCTCGGTTGTGTCCTGATGCAACGAGGTAAGGTCATTGTCTACGCCTCGAGACAGCTGAAGACACATGAAGTCAACTACACCACACATGATCTTGAGCTGGGGGAAGTTGTGTTTGCCCTGAAGATCTGGAGACATTACTTGTATGGCACAAAAAGCACCATTTTTACTAACCACAAAAGTTTACAACACATATTCGATCAGAAGGAGCTCAACATGCGTCAACGACGGTGGGTCGAGCTACTCAATGACTACGAATGCGACATTCGTTATCATCCGGGTAAAGCCAATGTAGTAGCAGACGCCCTAAGTCGGAAGGAATATTCTGGTCGAAGAATCAAGTCGTTGACAATGACTATCCATTCGCACTTGTCTAAACAAATTCAGGCGGCTCAACTTGAAGCTATGAAACCTGAACATGTGGCGAGTGAATCCCTCAGAGGAATAGATAAGAACTTAGAAGCCAAGGGTGGCGGAGCCCTATATTTCATGGACCGGATCTGGACCCCGAAGCACGGTGGTTTCCGGGACTTGGTCATGACCGAGGCGCACAACACTCGGTATTCCATCCACCCAGGTTCGGATAAGATGTATAAAGCTATACTGGTGGCCCAATATGAAAGCAGAGATTGCTACCTTCGTAAGTAAATGCCTTACTTGCGCAAAGGTTAAGGTCGAGTACCAGAAACCCTCTGGTTTACTGCAACAACCAGAGATCCCAGAATGGAAGTGGGAGTGGATCACTATGGATTTCATAACCAAGTTGCCCAAGACAATGGGTGGACTTGATACCATATGGGTCATCGTCGATAGATTGACCAAGTCTGCACACTTCCTACCTATCAAGGAAACCGATAAGATGGAGAAACTTACGAGAACATACATTAGGGAAATCGTGCGACTACATGGTGTTCCTATATCCATTATCTCCGATAGAGATAGTAGGTTCACCTCAAGATTCTGGCAAATCGTTGCAACATTCCCTGGGAACAAGGCTAGACATGAGCACAGCCTACCACCCTCAGACCGTCGGGCAAAGTGAGAGGACCATCCAAACACTGGAAGATATGTTGAGAGCCTGTGTGATTGAATTTGGAAAGGTATGGGATACTCACTTACCTCTTGTCGAATTTTCCTACAATAACAGTTATCACGCGAGCATCAAGGCTGCCCCATTTGAAGCCCTCTACGGCCGGAAGTGCAGATCCCATCTGTGCTGGGCTGAAGTGGGTGACACCCAGTTAGCTAAGGGGCAAACTTCTGACAGTACTCTCACAGGCCCGGAAATCATTCGGGAAACGACGGAGAAGATCGTTTAGATCCGTGAACAATTGAAAGCCTCCAGAGACCGACAGAAAAGCTACGCTGATAAACGTAGAAAACCGTTGGAATTCCAGGTGGGCGACCGTGTTTTATTGAAGGTCTCACCCTGGAAGGGCTTGATACGCTTTGGAAAGTGTGGAAAGCTAAATCGAAGGTACATTGGGCCTTTCGAGATTCTCGCAAGAATCGGCCCAGTGGCTTACAAACTCAATCTACCGAACGAACTTCGTAACGTACATTCTAGCTTCCATGTTTCCAACTTGAAAAAGTGTATATCCGACGAGACTCTTGTAATCCCACTCGACGAGATCGAGATCAACGCGAGCCTCAGCTTCGTGGAAGAACCTGTAGAGGTCATCGACCGCGAAGTCAAACAGACGAAACAAAGCCGCATCCCGATTGTAAAGGTTCGCTGGAACGCCAAGCGAGGACCGGAATTTACATGGGAGTGAGAGGATCAGATGAAACTGAAATATCCTCATCTTTTTTACTTAGTTATTTGTAATAATCTAGTAACTTAAACTCAAATTTCGGGACGAAATTCCCTCTAACGGGGGGATGATGTGACAACCCGAAAAACTTCTCGCATGCACTCTTCAATTCTTTCCAATATTAGACTTATTTTACTATATAGTAGTACCCTTTAGAGACTAATGAAGCGTTCTAAATGTGATATAATCAAGGTAGGAGTGTTAAAAAGGGTTAACTCGAAGTGTAGGAATCAAAACTGGGCCAAACACTCCAACACATGGAGTGTGCGGCCTCACACCCTTCCCAACCGCACACTCCGCCTATATATACAACACTTAAATCATTTTTGAACACTTCCTTCACTTCTTCAAGCATAGAACACGAAATCCTCTCAAGTATCATCCATTCTCTTTGAAGATCTTCATAAAAGGTACCAAGAACACCAAGAACACCATGTTTCTGGCAGCACACACCATCTGGCAGCACACACCATCTGGCAGCACACATGGCCGCACACATGGCCGCACACATGTGCTGGCAGCACACCAGGCCACACACCTGGCCGCACACACACATATAGTGTGTATTTTGGCCACATACCCTCTTGTATAGCCTTATAAACCCTCATACAATCATATATGATTGTAACACTTCATTATAACTGTTTACTAGTCCCTAAGGTGGTCCCAATACATTATTTAGTTGTTCATAACACTAATTATATTCATATATGTTCAATATATGCTAAATAGGATTCGAGTGTGTACTCAAGTCACCACTTGACACCTAGCGTCTAATCCAACATTGTCATCAGAACCACTCACTACAGGTGAGTTCATACCCCTTTAATTAACCTTTGAAATACTTTTGAATATTTTAAATGTTTTTATGGGGGGAATAAAAGTTGAATACTTATAGTTATTACATCAATCACATGTGATTAATAACTATAAAACCAATGATTTCATCACTGTTTCAAAATGTTTATCAAACTATTTTACTACAAAATATTTTACAAACTCTTTTACTTATCAAATACTTTTATTTAAACTTTATTATACTTCTTATAAATTGCATGTCCATATATGTATAGATATATAAGAAATGTTTAAAAGGCTTAGGAAGGCCGTCCGCCCTATTTCCTTTTCCTCGATTTGGATGTGGTCTGGTGGGATGTCGGGTAGCCGTCCGAGGGTCATTTCAATATTAATTATATACCATGTGTGCATATATAGACATAAAAAGTACTTCCATTATTCATGCGTATCAGTTACATCATTAGTAAGTTACCATCGGGGTAACACGGGATTACATTTACACTATTGCTAGATCAACGAGTCAGTTCATTCATGAGTCATATACATTACATTACTATGATAACATATACAACTATACTAGAGAAGAACATATACAACTATACTAGGAAGAGAACATATACAACGATACTAGAACAAGTAACAATACATTACATATACATGAATACGTTTACAATTGTGATCTTCTGTATCAGGGCATGCCTTAAATGTCATGGCCCGAGTTGTAACCAGAATTCTCTTGGAGGGAGAGCGTGAGTTTGTGTATAGATCTATACTGGATTGACTATCCTACACCTTGCTGCTAGCTACAGCCGGACCTGCAGGTCTGCGGGTGCCAAACGTCATACCTTTTTACGACCTACATTTGTTGTTGTTACTCAGTCGATAGTATGGTACAATTAATCACATGATACCTTAATATAAATCCGGTTTAAGGTAGTTAGTACAACAGTAGTTCCTATAATACAACACTACAGTACTACAATAATTTACCCATTACATATATTTAGTGATTATTTCACTTAAACATTAATGTACAAACTATATTTTGTTAATGCTAGTTACACTTGGGAAATTACACAGTTTTACAACAAACAAACATACAAAACAGTTGAGCCTTGGTAGAAGGCTACTTTAATAGAAAATATAGGTTTTTCTGAGAGATTCAAACTCTTACAAACATTTACATAGATTTTACAAACTTACACTTGAGACATGTTCAAACGTTTTGATAACAAACACCGACACTAAAATACTTATGAACTCACCAGCTTAATGCTGATACTCGCTTTCAAAATAACTTGTATTCTCAGTTCATCAGTAGACAGGTACCAAGAATAACTTTTAAGAAGATGGAGCACATTCAGAACTCATCTCTTTATTTTGATTACATTTTTGGTGTCTATAACTGTACAAAACACGCTTGTATTAAAATTATGTATTTAATGCAGTGGAGAACCGAAAACCATTGGAACCGAGAAGCAGCGGAGAACCGAGACCCATGATAACCGAAACTTGAGGACCGAAACCTTTGAGAACTGAAACCCGCCTGAGACCGAACCTCGCTTTCGGCTCTCTCCTTCCCACTTTCGGTCCGAGAGGCGACCCACGCAGCCGAGACTATACTCTCGGTTCCTCTTCTATTCTCGGTCCCCATGTACAACCGAGCCTCGCCTTCGGTTCTAAGCTCCTAAGGAGCCGAACCTTCGCATCCTCGGCCAGAATTTCAGAAATTTACATTTTTTTCCCGGTTTTCAATATTTTTAACATTTTAAGCCCATTTTTCATCATTTTATAGTGGGATTTTCACCCAAAACTATATTTTAACATATTAAGACCCATAGGTCTTAATTAATCACATTTTTAATGCAAATCTTATCCAAGATTTAGTGGTTGGAGTAATTAAAGTGGAGTGTTGACTTTCCTTTAGCTTATGACACAAGCAACCACTCACACCCACTCCTTGACTAGCCAGCAGCCACACACTTTCTACGATCCCTAGGTCATGTCAATGTACTTTTTTCATCATTTCCAACCTTCTCCCACGTTTTTAGAGCAGGAAAATCTCTCCTCGCTCCTCACTTCACTCATTTTCTCTCATTTCACCAAAGATCAAACACAACTTTCCTGTCACTTTCTCTCTCTAAAAATTAAAGATTTCAAGGCTGATCATCAAGTATTCTTCCACTTTGGTAAGTAATATTATCATTTATATGATTACCCCACCTCCTTCTACTCAAATCATAGGTTACTTACACAAACTTCATCATATTTGTGTTAGATCTTCGAATCTTCAAGCAATCTTCTAAGTGTTCTTGAGTTGAACACTTCCCTTCTCCAACATCCATCCATCAAAATCACACAATGTGAGTTCATACCCCTACATTTTCATAATTTCTTAAGTTTTAAGGAGGGGAATACAAGTTAAATCACCAAGAACACATCTAAATGCTTCTAACAGCTTTCATTAGAAAAGTTGGACTCCATTCACGGACTGTTTTGGTCAACTAAAACATTTTAGTTTTCAAAACTGTAAAAGGTGAAATTAGGTTAAGTTCTTAGCTTTAAAATGGCTACTTGCACATTTCCATACGATTTGTCTACAATTTATGGTGATTTTTACAAAACTGCCTATCATTTCAAGAACCAATATGGACCAGTCTGTGTTTATGGACGTTTTCACCTAAGTTGGAGGTCACTAAAAATCATGGGAAAATTTATGAATAAACTAGACTCATTTTCCTAACTCCCAGAATTGACGGATTCGGATTTGGACCTGTTATGAATTTTCTAAGAACAGTATTGGAAAATGTTCATAACTGAAAAATGCTAACAATTTCATTTCACCTTGTAACATGTCGAGCAAGGTGTATATCCTTATGTGAATATATGTTATTGCAAATAAATGACATTTTGTCTTGGTATATAGACATGCATCAGTTAATAAATGGATTTTGATATATATATATATATATATATATATATATATATATATATATATATATATATATATATATATGGAATATAAAAGATAACAAATTGTTATAATCAAAGTACATCCATTACATACAAACATTTGAATAAACTATGTTAAATATAGTTTACATAAATTACCACTACTACCCTTGTTTTGATAAACTATAATAGGTATAGTTTATGATACATTGCATAACACACTCATACAAAAAGGGTACATTTATACGAAAAGGGATTTTCATTATATTACACGTAAATTCGTTAATGACTTTGTGAGACATTCGCTTCACATTTACCAATAAGTCATGTATTGTAACCAGAGTCTCCTGGAGGGAGACCGTGATAGTTGTATATAGCTCTATATTGGGTTTGACAAACCCACACCTTAACTGCATGCAACAGTTAGACCGGCAGGTCTGGGGTGACAAATGTCATAACATTTTTGACGCCTGAAAAACGTCGTTTCAGGCCAACTAGGTCATAGCATGGTTATAATAACTCACAGAAAGTATTAACAAACTTAGGAATTTACGGGAATTTCATTGAAATCAAAAGAGTTTATGCCAATTTAAACTCGCATTATTTACTATAAGTAAGAAAGGTTACTTATACATTTTGGTCTCTGGATATAAGACTACACATTACACATTTTAAGGAAAATATCGGATTTTTCTGGAACAAACATTTCATTTGTAAGAGAAAGGCTTTTATCAAGTTAAAACAAAAGCTTATGAACTCACCAACCTTTGTGTTGACACTTTTTCAAACAGCTTGTATTCTCAGGAAATCACTAAACAGGTAATCAAGTGCATTTTGAGGATGGGATGTTAAGTCGTCAAACATTTCACAATTTTTCAACATATTGTAATTGATTTGGAAACATGTAATTCATACAATGATGTAACTCTTTCAATTATATATATGTTGGTTGTGTTTGCTTAAATTACTATTGCAATTGCAATTATGATACTATACATGAAGTCCTCCACCCCAGGACGTTTCCGCCATTCTTGGTTTGGGGGTGTGACAGATTGGTATCAGAGCACGGTTTATAGTGAATTAAGTATATCAAAACACAAAAGATATACAAACTATAGACACATTTGGGAATAAAAGTCTCTGATTTTAAAACATTTTAATGGGATATACTTTTAGAAAATTAATAAGTTTTCTCGTTTAAAGTATACCTACATGCATTACATACTCGCGTAACGTCATAACTAGGAGAACATAAAATAGAAAAAGAGGAGTTGTACACTATGGTATGCCTTAGTATATGTGAATCGAGTCTCGGAAGGATATAGCCTGATCATCTATACCTGTCCGAGAAGTGATTTACGCATACTAGGGGATAGTCGTAGTGGGCAACAAATCTAATAACCTAACTTCACTCTACAAAGAATGCCCTAAGAACCAAATCTAAACATTAAAAATACTATAGGAGTCTTCAACCCTCCTTACATCGCCAGGGTGCCTGCAAACCGCTTTGGCCACAACAGGCCTGAGCCCCGTTGGGCAACATTGATCGAGAGGTGGAGCCGACAACAACGCCAACGGTCACCATATGGCGACCGACGTGGTTACTACGACCTTAGCCATGGGGGACCGGCTGATAGAGCCATCCCATTCATGACTCGACAGATAGCGGTTATGGATGATCGCAGTAGGATGACGACCGATCAGGTCCGGGAGCTAAGTGTCATCTTAGAGTCTACCACTGATCGCACCAGAGACATGGAACGAGACTCCAACTACAGAGACCAACTCATTAAGGTCCTTCTCCCTGCTCGAGCAGAAGCAAGGGAGTATCAGGAAAGATACATGGAGCTTGAGGAGAGAATGGTTGCAACCGAACGGAGATTAGTAGAAATGCTAGGCGCATCGACATCATCCCAAGCTCCATCAGGGAAGGATCGTCGTGAGTAAGACTCATTACTACTCACACGTCTTCGTAGTATAAGTTTATGAGCATACGTCGGTGCTACTCTTTTGAATGTAGGTTGACCCTGCGACTAAGTGATTACACTGTTCAAAGGGCTTTCGTGCTGTGAAAACTATCTTTTACATTAATGTAATGTAGACCCTTATGAGGTCAAATGTTCTCCAAAACAATATGTACTAAAAATCAATCAATGAATTTGGCAAGCATTTTACTGATGGGTTTTGGCCATATGAACATTCCTATGTGCACATGAAAACCCTCATGCTTGGATCTAGGTTTCTCTAATTAAACATGCATTGAATCCAAGACTTCTAATAGCTAATAGAGCATAAGAACAATACAAAATCAGAGTTAGAAGCTTACCTTGAAACACTTGTTTGATCTTCTTGTTCTTGGAGCTTTAGAGTCACAAATGTCACTCCTCTAATGGCTTACAAACACCAACTAGAAAGAGGATGATTTGAGAGATAGGAGAGGGAATAGAAATTGGCCAGGGTTTCTTTGCTTTAGCAAAGGTGCTGATTTCCCTTGCCCTAAGGGTCTATTTATACTTGTAAGGCTCCTAGGGTTTCACCCTTAAACCCTAGTTGGATAATCTTTACTCAAAGAATTCCAAATCCTATCCAAGATAAGTCCTTGGACAATTTATGGCTTATCCCAAGCCCTAGAAATCGTCCAACCCTATCCAAGAAGGATTTACAGCCCAAAGTGTAACTATCAAACAATTGACAGTTTATACCCTCTTATTTAATTAATCTCTTTAAGTCACCAAATTAATTCTAATTAATTTATGACTTATATTAATCAAATAACAATATTATTATTCCTTATATTATTCTCATAATATATCAATAATATTTATTCTCTCATAATAAATCATCCTGCCAAGTTACTATGGTGAAGGCAACCCAAAAGGACCATGCACAATCGGGTCAAATACTTGTCTAATATAGTTGCAGCCTTAGACATTATTCCAACAGTCTCCCACTTGGATAAGTCTAGTAACTATATGCACAAGTACAATTCGATTTGTAATCGTAGCTCTCAAAGACGCTGTCAAACTCTGATCTAATCAATCTTGTCCTTTAGATAAGGGATCGTACAGTCCTCTGTTAGATATCATGTCGACAATTCTATGGAATAATTATTCAAGCATTTTGGTTTCTCGATCTCCGATTTATTTGAAATAGAACTTAATCGAACACATCAATTCAGTTCTGACCAGGCCCGGCACATAAGTCAAATCAAATCATCGAGCGGCCGAGATATCGCTTTTACCCTCTTGGGATAAAAGTAACAGATAAACTTTGACTTATATGCATTTACTTATTCATTAATCAACTATACACAACAATGTATTTTATAACACCGAGTTACTAATGTGTTTTCGCATTATCAATGTATAACCAATTAACAAATAACAAACCATATATCTAGGTTTTAAGACTATATGATATTATCGTCTTGCGATCACCCTTTTATATCATATTCTATAAGGTGATTCCAGCAAGCGCGGGTTTGTTCCAATGCTCAAAACTAGTTCATAACCACTCATGAATGTTGCAACAACCCTTTGCTATGTCTAATACCATTTAGACAATCTACACACCAATTCATGACAATCTTCATTCATATCTACTTCCAACATATGAACGATTGGGGACAATTTGAAGAATTCGATTATTCTTAATAAACTCAATTATTCTGGAAGTCAAAACATGCAAAATGAAACAATAGCAAACAATTAACATAAGACGGTAACATTACTCATAAATAATACTCTTTTATTTAATCTTCAAATGTTAATTACATTTATCTATTACACGTTTCTACTACTATCTAATCTATGCTAATATCATCCTTCAGCCCAATACTCCTAGCATGCTGCAAGTGCTTAACCCTACTCAGTCCCTTCGTAAGCGGATCTGTTGGGTTATCCTCTGATGATATCCTCTTCACTACAAGTTGTCCTTCTTCTACACGATGTCTAATAAAGTGATATTTTATGTTGATGTGTCGAGATCTACCATGATCCCTTGGTTCCTTGGTCAAGGCAACTGCTCCTTCATTATCATAGAAAATCTCCATGGGCTCCTTTATGGCAGGTACAACTCCAAGATCACCGATGAAGTTCTTCAACCATATTGCCTCCTTCGACGCTTCGCTCACTGCAATGTACTCTGATTCGCATGTTGAATCAGCTACTATTTCCTTCTTGGAACTTTTCCAAGTTACTGCTCCTCCATTCAGGGTAAAGACCCAGCCCGACTGTGAACGGTAGTTGTCACTGTCAGTTTGAAAGCTGGCGTCACTATACCCTCGCACCTTCGAATCATCACTCCCTCCGAGGACTAAGAACCATTCCTTCGTCCTCCGAAGGTACTTAAGGATATTCTTAACCGCAATCCAATGGGCTCTGACAGGGTTCCCTTGATATCTGCTAACCATGCTCAAAGCAAAGGCTACATCAGGGCGAGTACAAGTCATAGCATACATGATTGAGCCAACTGCGGAAGCGTATGGTACTCGACTCATTTCTGCTATTTCAGCTTCGGTACTTGGACTTTGAGTCTTACTTAACTTGGCATTACTTTGTATCGGTAATTCTCCCTTCTTTGAGTTTTCCATACTAAAATGTTTTAGTACCTTCTCTAAGTAAGTGTTCTGACTAAGTCCTATTAGTCTCTTACTTCTCTCTCTTACTATCCTTATTCCCAAAATATAGGAAGCCTCTCTGAGGTCCTTCATAGCGAAGCACTTCCCGAGCCAGGACTTAACCTCCTGCAGAGTCAGGACGTCATTTCCTATGAGTAGTATGTCATCGACATATAGAACGAGGAAGATTACTATACTCCCACTGGCTTTGACATATACACACGATTCATCTTCGCTTCGTACAAATCCAAACTCTTTGACTTTCTCATCGAAGCAAAGATTCTATCTACGAGATGCTTGCTTAAGTCCATAAACGGACTTCTCAAGCTTACACACTCTATTCGGATGCTTCGGATCCACAAACCCCTCTGGCTGAGCCATGTAAACATCCTCACCCAACTTCCCATTAAGGAAAGCGGTCTTGACATCCATTTGCCAAATCTCATAATCATGAAATGCGACAATCGCTAGCATCACTCTAATAGATTTTATCTTCACAACTGGTGAGAAGGTCTCGTCATAGTCAACTCCGGGAGTTTGAGTGAAGCCCTTCGCGACCAATCGCGCTTTATATGTGTGTACATTTCCATCCACGTCGGTCTTCTTCTTGAAGATCCATTTGCACCCAACGGTCTTACGTCCGGGCACATTATCAACCAAATTCCAAACTTGGTTATCATACATGGATCGGATCTCGCTATCCATTGCCTCTTTCCATTTCGCAGACTCCGGGCCTGCCATGGCTTCCTTATAGCTATTAGGTACATCAAGGTTTATTAGTGTACCATCACTAATATACGTTTCCCCTTCGGCAGTAATATGAAAACCATAAAACTGGGGTTGAACTCTAACTCTTTAGGAACGTCTAAGAGGTAAGGATTCGTCAATCGGTTCAACCGGAGTTTCCTCCTCGGGTTGAGTGCCAGCGGTATAGGTTCCTTAATCTATCGACTCTTGAATCTCTTCAAGCTCGATTTTCCTCCCACTGTCTCCTTGGCTTATGAGTTCTCGCTCTCGGAAAACTCCTTTCCTCGCAACGATGACAACATAGTCCTTCGGTCTATAGAAGAGATATCCAAAGGATTTATGCGGGTAGCCGATGAAAATACATCGCTCACTACGAGGTTCGAACTTGTCGTGAGTATCTCGTCTTATGAAAGCCTCGCAACCCCAAACCTTGATATGTGCCAACGAGGGAACATTCCCTGTCCACATCTCGTGAGGTGTTTTGGCAACCTTCTTAGTAGGGACTTGGTTAAGGATATGGGCGGCAATCTCTAAGGCATACCCCCAAAAAGCGATTGATAGTGAAGCACGACTCATCATAGAGTGAACCATGTCCAACAAGGTTCGATTACGCCTTTTTGCCACACCATTCAATTGTGGTGTCCTAGGTGGCGTCAATTGTGAAACATTCCACACTCCTTGAGATAATCGTGGAATTCAAGACTTAGGTACTCTCCTCCTCGATCGGATCGAAGCATCTTGATTTTCCTGCCCAATTGATTCTCTACTTCATTCTTGAACTCCTTGAACTTTTCAAAAGTTTTTGACTTTTGCTTGATTAAGTAGATATACCCATATCTACTATAGTCATCGGTAAAAGTCATAGAAGCGGTTTCCATCCTTCGTGGTTGATCTAAACGGTCCACATACATCGGTATGTATTAGGTCCAATAGACCTTCACCCCTTTCACACCTACTTGTGAAGGGTGACTTAGTCATCTTTCCAAGCAAACAAGATTCGCATGTGTTATCTTCCCTATGGTCGAATGATTCCAACACACCATCCTTTTGGAGTTGGGCTATGCGTTTCTTGTTGACATGTCCAAGACGACAATAACACAAGGATGCTTTATCCATACTATTGGAAGAATCCATTCATAAAACATCATTTCCTAAGTTATCTACAATCATAACGGTTTCATAAATTCCATTACATGGTATGGCTTCAAAATAAAAGACACCATTTAGATAAGCCAAAATAGAACCATTCTCATTATTAAAAGAAAAATTAAAACCTTGTCTAAACAAACCATGAAATGAAATGATGTTTCTAGCCATTTCTGGCGAATAGCAACAATTGTTCAAATCTAAAGATAAACCATTCCTAAGCACTAAATAATATACTCCAATCTTGGTCACAGGCGATGATCTGCTGTTCCCCATGATTAGATTTATTCTTCCATGCTCCACGTCTCTATTTCTTCTTAGTCCCTGCACATTAGAACAAATGTGGTAACCACAACCGGTATCAAGAACCCAAGAAATAGCATGAGATGAATCGTTAGATTTAATTGTGTATATACCTACGAAAGATGGCTTGATCTTTCCTTCCTTGATGGCTTGCAGGTACTCTGGGCAGCTTCTCTTCCAATGTCCTATCTTGTGGCAGTGGTGGCACTCTACCTCCTTTGCGTTAGGGCAGGGTTTAGCAGGATCAACTTTGGTCCCACTAGAAGAGGCATCATCTCGGGGCTTAACCTTGCGATGGTTCTTAGACGAAGCCCTCCTCTTCTTTCCCCTTCCTTGTCCTATAGCCAACACAGGAGCAACGGGTGGATTGGGTGTTGGTGCAACAGACTTGTCCTTGAAGTTGCTCTCAGCGACCCTCAAGAGACCTTGGAGTTTGCTTAGGGTGACCTCTTCTTTGTTCATGTGGTAGGTCATCCTAAATTGATTGTAACTTGGAGGCAAAGAGTGAAGCACCATGTCGATCACCAAGTCTTCCCCAAAGTCAACATTCAACTTGTGAACACGGTCGACATACCTTTGCATCTTTTGCAGGTGCACGGTAAGAGACTCTCCATGACCCATTTTAGCGGAAATCATGTTAGTGAAAATCTCATAACGCTCTTGTCTCGCGTTTTGGTGGTATCTCTCCAACAAGTCTTGGTGCATCTCATACGGGTACATGTCCTCATAGGACTTTTGGAATTCGGAGTTCATAGTGGCTATCATGATGCAATGTACCTTCGTTGCATCACGCTCATGAGTTTCAAAAGCGGTCATCTCAGCCGGAGTAGTGATTTCAGGGTTGATCTTCTCGAGCTTCTCATCGAGGACATACTCCTTATCCTCATAGCGAGCAATAGTGCGAATGTATCTTATCCATTCGCTAAAGTCCGTCCCATCGAAAGTGACCTTTTGACAAAGGCTCATCAATGTGAATGAACTAGCAGCAGCGTTTTTTGCGTTCGACATCTACAAATAGAAAGGACAAAGATAGATTAGAATATGAATCCCTAATTATCACCCAATAAGAAAAATTAGGGCTAGGATCCTACAACAATATTTACATATTAGAAAAGGGATGTCGTAGTCTAACATGCAAATAATATGAAGGTAAGTGAATGACGATTCACTAATTCTCCACCATAAAAAATAACATTAAGTTATAAATGTATTGAGAATTCCTAGGTTTAGATGAGATTCATTGAAACTTTTCAATGGCATGTTTAAATCTCGATATGCCCCTCTTGTTTGTGACTGGGATACCGAGGATCACAAAGCGGGTGTGAATTACCATGCAAATTTACATGGTGCCTTCATTGTAACGATCACCTATTCGATGTGCCGGTAAACCACACACGCTCCATCGAACTATGATAAACAATGAATCACCCTTTGCCACCTTTGCTTGGAACCAATTAGTGTGCCGGTAAACCACACACGCTCCACTAACTTCTCAGCAAGGGTGCAAAGTGCAATTTCATGGGATTGCATCAATTCACTTTTCCTAAAGTAACTAAGATTGGGAAATTTTTTTTTTTGAAAAAAAAACATGTAGTTACTTTGTATTTCATATTATACTTTTAATGAGAGGATGAGGTTGCCCTATCCTACCCGTTCGGCTAACGACCCTCCACCGATCAAACAAGCGGTGGGTGTGAGTGTACACCCATTAAGCGCCATTTTATAGGCCGCAACCTTATACCCACCTTATAGATCGGCTTCGTGAATGAGGCCTACTAACGGTAAGACTAGCATTTTAGTTATACATATATATATATATATATATATATATATATATATATATATATATATATATATATGTATATATATATATATATATATATATATATTAATCTAGTAATATTATATTAGTATAGGGTTGAATTTTTAAACTTGTAAAATTCTAGGGTTTGAAATTTAAATTGTCTAAATTAAGCTTTTAATCACAAAACATAAATTTCAAAACTTGAGGGCAAGTTTTAAACATTTAAAACATGGAGGATCAAATAACAAATAATCTTAATTAACAATTAATTCCATAATTATCCATATTTGATTTATTTAATAATTTCTTGCAAAATAATTTACCAATTTAATCAAATAATTAATTAATTATCATATAAGGAAATTAAATATTTTATTAATTGATAAATATCTTTAATTAGATCATGATTATAGTCATATATATATCAAAAAATCGGATTACGGTTGATCTAATATGATAAAGGCAAGTTTCCATAAGATAAATATCAAAAAATCCCGATTTTGGCCCTTCCTGACGCTCGGACTCGCCGAGTTCCCAACTGGACTCGTCGAGTCAGGCCAACTCGTCGAGTCCACCATGGGAATCATCGAGTTCATGACACAGAAACACAAAATTCGTATTTTGCAAGTAAGAAACAAACAATCAAGCATCAATTTAATAGAAACCAATCTAGGCTCTGATACCACTGATGGGTTTTGGCCATATGAACATTCCTATGTGCACATGCAAACCCTAATGCTTGGATCTAGGTTTCTCTAATTAAACATGCATTGAATCCAACACTTCTAATAGCTAATAGAGCATAAGAACAATACAAAATCAGAGTTAGAAGCTTACCTTGAAACACTTGTTTGAACTTCTTGTTCTTGGAGCTTTAGAGTTACAAATGTCACTCCTCTAATGGCTTACAAACACCAACTAGCAAGAGGATGATTTGAGAGATAGGAGAGGGAATAGAAATCGGCCAGGGTTTCTTTGCTTTAGCAGAGATGCCGATTTCCCTTGCCCTAAGGGTCTATTTATACTTGTAACGCTCCTAGGGTTTCACCCTTAAACCCTAGTTGGATAATCTTTACTCAAAGCAATCCAAATCTTTTCCAAGATAAGTCCTTGGATGATTTATGGCTTATCCCAAGCCTTAGAAATCGTCCAACCCTATCCAAGAAGGATTTACAGCCCAAAGTGTAACTATCAAACAATTGACAGTTTATACCCTCTTATTTAATTAATCTCTTTAAGTCACCAAATTAATTCTAATTAATTTATGATTTATATTAATCAAATTACAATATTATTATTCCTTATATTATTCTCATAATATATTAATAATATTTATTCTCTCATAATAAATCATCCTGCCAAGTTGCTATGGTGAAGGCAACCCAAAAGGACCATGCACAATCGGGTCAAATACTTGTCTAATATAGTTGCAGCCTTAGACACTATTCCAACATTTACTTCATTGGATGTTGACATGAGATTTTACTATGTGGTATTACAAACAATTTACAACTGATAACTCTAAGATTTTTAAGTGTACCTCGTTGTTATGTGTAATTAAAGAACTAATCGACCTAGAAATGGTGAGTCCGCCTTAGGACCTGTTCCTTGTTTGTGTAGCAGCCCGGATTTCCAGGTACCTTTTATGCTTTCAATTTTGATGTTTTGTGAGGGGACTCGGCGAGTTGGAGCTCAGACTCGCCGAGTAGGATCGCGATTCTGGACGCGGGTTCGCGCCTGGACTCGGCGAGTCCAAGGCATGGACTCGGTGAGTCCGCGCTGTTTAATGAAACCCTAATTTCTCGGGTTTGGGACCTATTTAAAGGGCCTTATGGCCGTCATTTGTGCTCACCAGTCCCTTGAGTGAAACCCTAATCGAGTGTGAGCGTTTGGAGCAAAGAAGAAGGCTATTATTGATCTTGGAGGTGTCATCTTGCAAGGAAAAAGGGAGGATTAGCTAAGGGAAAGCAAGAGGAGCCACCTTATGAGAGTTTGGAGTCCAGAACGTTACTATTGTGGTAATATCTTCGAGCTATCCTCTTCTATGTTGATGTTTACATTGATTTAGGGCTTATTGAGCCCTTTTGTGGCTAGATCTAGTACTCCCTTGGTCCTTTAAGCGATTTAGACCATAGATCTGGACCCTTGGAGGTCTAGAGTGTCCCTTTGCCAAGCTTTTTGTGAATCAATGGAGGTTTTGGATTGGAATCCTTATACCTTAGGTCAAAATGCCATTTATGAGCCATGGGGTGTGTTATGAACACCAAGCTAAGGACTTTACGTGATGAATCAGTCTAGGAGGGCCAGATCTATGAATTGTTGGAGCAGATCTGACCTTAGAAGCAAGTTGGAGTGGTTGCATGGCATGGACTCGCTGATTCCGACGAACAGACTCGGCGAGTAGCTTGAAGATTGCCTTGAGTTCGCTCAGTGAGTGGTCCAGTCGAGTCATAGGTTGACTCAGTGAGTCATGGTGAGTTAGAGAGGGTTGACAGGTGGACCGAGTCGAACTGGGAATCGCCGAGTTGTTCTTGAGACTCGGCGAGTTGAGTCGGGGTGGCCCCGCAATTCTTCCAGGTGGAACTCGTCGAGTCAGGGGGAGTACTCGACATGTAAAAAGGGAATCCTAGAGAGTTGGTGAAAACGTCTAGACTCGCCGAGTCGCCCTAGTGCACTCGCCGAGTCCGGTCAAAGTTGACCGTTGACCAGAGTTGACATGTGTTGACTTCTTAGGGATAGTCAACCTTAGTTGTAAAAGTGTTAATTAGAGACATATGATGTTATAAGAGGATTAGAGCTCGGAGGATCGAGCACGAGGGATTTCCAGGATTCGTGAGATACCGAGATACGCGAGGTGAGTCTTCTCACTATACTTTACCTTGAGTAGGTAACCAGAGTTATGTGATCAGAGTATTTGTATGCTATGTGTATGTGATGTGTTGTACTGCATTATTTCTATGTGATTTATGATGTGCATGTTTACAGAGTTGGAACCGGAAGGTTCCTAGAGTTAGAACCTGAGGGTTCACAGAGTTTGGGTGCACGGACCCATAGAGTTATAGCCTCGAGTGGCTAATATGTGTTATATGTGTGGTATTTTGGGGAACTCACTAAGCTTCGTGCTTACAGTGTTAGTGTTGTTGTTTCAGGTACTAGCGATGACCGTGGGAAGGCGCCGGCTTGATCTGTACACACGCATGGAACCTTTGATATATTTATGTGATCTTGGGATTTGTATGACACGAATTGGGATTTTAAACTTAATGTTTTATGAAATTAAATGAGAAATGTTTTTATATTTACGAAAAATTATTTTGAAAATTCACGGTGTTACATGTTGGTATCAAAGCCTTGGTTTGAGGGATTCGAGTACACCTTCGGGCGTATTTGAACTCAAACTGAGGAATTGAGATTTATTTTCAAAAAGAGTAAAAGATTTTTGAAAAACGCAGAGCAGAGATGTGTGTACGATCAGTCCGCGCCCGAACGGTGATTTCCCAAAATACCTTTATATTATGTGATATTGATATTAATATGACGTATCAGCATGCTAGAGTAGGCTAGGTGTTGCTATTAGGACTAGAGTGGCCTAATTTGTGATGCCTTAGCCTAGGGAGAGGTGAGCTGCTATGAGATGCTTGAGAGTGAGTAGGTAGCAGCGAGGGGCTTATGAGAGACCTATTAGAGAGTGGTCTACGCATGATAGAATACTTGTGAATTGGGATCCGAAGAGGAGGACTTGGGGTGTATTCTGATGCGGTGCGGACAGTAGTATTGGGCTCGTACTACTGAAAGCACCGGAGCGGTGTGCGGCCCAAGTAAGAATCTTTGGAATACCAAGAATCAAGGAGGAAAGAGTTGACGAGTGTGAGTATTCTCGTGTGGGTTCTAATTTATCGTATGTTGTATTTCAGAGGTAGATCATGGTGAGGACACGTTTGATGCCCGGGAGCAGTGGTACCAGTGAGGAGGAGATCCGCCGGATCATCTAGGAGGAGGTGGCTGCGGCCATCAGGGCAGAGATACCGGAGATGTTTGGGTCTATAAAGACCACACTGATTGAGACATTTGACGAGCGTTACGCCGCTCTTTCTGAGGCTGCTGTTGCAGCGGCTACCGCAGCGATTGCTGCTGCGAGGCCGCAGGGTGGTGATGCGTTGCTGTTTCGGGAGTTCAGCAACACCAAACCACCAGAGATTGATGGGACTCAGGATCCGGTGGCAGCTATGATGTGGATATCTGATATTGAGGGGTGTTTCTTCACTTGCTCGTCTCCTGAGCATTTGAAGGTCAGGTTCGCGATGAACCAGCTTCGCTTGGGAGCGAAGGACTGGTGGAAGTTTGTGACGGCGCATTATACGCCTGCTGAGCTTTCGGCGGTGACCTGGGAGAGGTTCACTGTCATGTTCTGAGATGAGTACGTTCCCCAGGTGGAGAGGGAGCGTTTGGCACAGGAGTTTCTAACCCTCAAGCAGGGTACTGAGTCAGTTACAACGATCACGAGGATGTTCCATGAGAGGGCGATGTTCTGCCCTGAGCACGTGTCCACTGAGCAGGCACGTATGAGCCGCTACTTGAGCATTTTGAGGCGGGATATTCAGGAGTTCGCTGCGAACTCCTCGTACCGAACATTTGTTGAGCTTCAGGCAAATGCTCGGAAGAGGGAGATTGAGCTTGAGACTCAGGACAGGGAGGAGGCGGAGTCTCAGGGGAGGGATCGGCGACTGGCATAGTCTCAGCCGGCAGCCAAGCGGGCCAAGCCCGTTGATCCCAAACCAGGGAGCCTGAAGGGCCGCACTTGCAGGAAGTACGGCAAGGTTCATGATGGAGTCTGCCGAGCGGGATCTTGCTATAAATGTGGCAAGGAGGGGCATATGGCCAAGGACTGCCCCAAGGGGTTTGCAGTGTGTTTTCACTGCAACTAGACTGGACACCGGAAGGTGGAGTGTCTGCAGTTGCGCGGAGCATCTCAGGGATCTGCTCCTGCCGCCATCAGAGCTACAGAGAGTTGGCCTGTGAAGGCCGAGGCGCCGAGATCCCGAGGGAGAGCCTTCCAGCTGACTGCGGAGGAGGTCCGCGCTGCGCCCGATGTTGTGGCTGGTATGTTTTCTTTCATGTATTTATTTTGATGTCGAGATATTATGTTTATATTATGTTATGAGTAGGTACTTTCCTTGTGAACTCTGTACCTGCTTTAGTGTTATTTGACTCGGGTGCGAGTCGGTCTTTTGTATCCTTGTCCTTTAGTAGGCATATCAGTGTTAGTCGTGAGGCATTGAGTCGGCCTCTGAGAGTTTCCATAGCTGACGAGAGAGTGATTTGTGCCACGGAGGTTCTCCGTGGATGTGTGTTAGAGATTTTCGGTGTTAAGTTCCTGATTGATCTGGTTCCTATTGCGATGGGTGATGTCTGTGTCATTGTGGGCATGGACTGGTTGAGCAGATTCGGCGCAGTTATCGACTGCGAGCGTCAGTTGGTGACCATACGAGACCCTAGTGGGGGAGTTCTTTCGGTGTACAACGAGGGTACACGTTCGGGATCGGCTTTTTGTTCGGCCGCTAGGGCGAGACAGTGTCTACAGCAGGGCTATTAGGGTTTTGTGGCGTATGTGATGGATACGCGAGTGGCTTCCGAGAGACCGAGTTCAGTTGAGGAGGTTCCGGTGGTGCGAGAGTTTCCTGATGTCTTTCCCGAGGAGTTGCCGGGTGTGCCTCCTATGAGGCAAGTGGAGTTTAGTATTGATTTGGTTCCGGGGGCCGCGCCTATCGCTAAGGTGCCTTATCGCCTTGCACCTCCAGAGATGCAAGAGTTATCCTCGCAGCTTCAGGAGTTGCTGGGGAAGGGATTTATTCGGCCGAGCAGCTCGCCGTGGGGAGCACCTATCCTGTTCGTCAAGAAGAAGGATGGTTGACACCGGATGTGCATTGATTACCGGGAGTTGAACAAGCTGAAGGTCAAGAACCGTTACCCATTAACGAGGATCGACGATTTGTTCGATCAGTTGCAGGGAGCATCTTGGTTCTCCAAGATCGATTTTAGGTCGGGATATCATCAGGTGAGAGTGCGGGATGAGGACGTCCAGAAGACAGCGTTCAGGACACGATATGGGCATTATGAGTTTGTGGTGATGCCTTTTGGACTCACCAATGCCCCGGCTGTGTTCATGGATCTCATGAACCGTGTGTGTAGGCCGATGTTGGATCGGTCAGTGATTGTATTTATCGACGACATTCTGATATATTCGAGATCTAGAGAGCAGCATGAGGAGCATTTGAGGGAGGTCCTTAAGGTCCTGAGATCAGAGAAGCTTTATGCAAAGTTCTCCAAGTGTGATTTCTGGTTGCGGGAGGTCTAGTTCTTAGGACATCTTGTTAACCAGGAAGGGATACTGGTCGATCCGGCCAAGGTTGAGGCGGTGATGAGTTGGGAGGTGCCGAAGTCACCATCTGAGATCAGGAGTTTCCTTGGGTTGGCAGGGTATTATCGGAGATTTATCAAGGATTTCTCCAAGATCACAGTGCCACTCACCAGATTGACCCGGAAGGGTGTTTCTTTTTCATGGGGTCCCGAGCAGCAGACCTCCTTCGAGACACTTCGTCAAAGGTTGTGCGAAGCCCCGGTATTAGCTCTCCCGGAAGGGATGGAGGATTTTGTAGTATATTGTGATGCATCGATTTTGGGGCTGGGTGCGGTGCTGATGCAGAGGGGGCATGTGATAGCATATGCATCGAGGCAGCTGAAGCCTCATGAGACGAGATATCCCACCCATGATCTAGAGTTGGGGGCAATAGTGTTCTCCCTCAAGATTTGGCGTCACTACTTGTATGGGGTTCCGTGTACGATATACACGGACCATAAGAGTTTGAGGTACTTGATGGATCAACCCAACCTAAATATGCGGCAGAGGAGGTGGTTGGATGTGGTCAAGGATTATGATTGTGAGATCCTGTACCACCCAGGCAAGGCTAATGTGGTAGCCGATGCATTGAGCCGCAGGGCGGAGAGCACTCCACTGCGGAATGTATGTTTGAGATTGACCGTGATAGCCCCAGTGTTGGATGCCATACGCGGGGCACAGGCCGAGGCTGTGCAACCGGAGATGCAGAAGAGGGAGCGGGTTGCTGGTTTGGTTTCGGAGTTCGTTACGGATGGTCGAGGGCTTATGACTTTTCAGGGTCGGATTTGGGTACCGTTTGTGGACGGTACGCGTACTACTTTGATGGAGGAAGCGCATCGATCGAAATTTTCGATCCATCCCGGGGCTACGAATATGTATTTGGATTTGAGGAAAGAGTATTGGTGGCCCTGTATGAAAAGGGACGTCGCATGGTTTGTCGAGAGGTGCTTGACCTGCCGTAGGGTTAAGGCCGAGCACCAGAGGCCGCATGGCAAGTTGTAGCCATTGGAGGTTCCCGAATGGAAGTGGGAATAGATCACTATGGATTTCATCACCAAATTGCCGAGGACTGCCAGAGGAGTTGATGCAATTTGGGTGATTGTGGATAAGTTGACGAAGAGCGCTCACTTCCTTGCCATCAGGGAGAGTTCTTCAGCGGAGAAGTTGGCAGAGGTATATGTGAGAGAAGTGGTATCTCGGCATGGGGTGCCGATCTCGATTGTTTCGGACCATGATGTGCGTTTCACTTCCAGATTCTGGAAGAAATTTCATGAGGAGTTGGGTACTAGATTGCATTTTAGTACCGCATATCATCCTCAGACAGACGGCCAGAGTGAGCGGACGATTCAGATGCTTGAGGACGTGCTTCGAGCATGTGTGTTGGATTTCGGGGGTAGCTGGGATGCGTATTTACCCTTGTCAGAGTTTTCCTACAACAACAGCCATCATTCGAGCATTGGTATGCCACCCTTTGAGCTATTGTATGGTAGGAGGTGTCGGACCCCCATTTGTTGGGGAGAGGTTGGGCAGAGAGTGATGGGCAGTACAGAGATCGTGCTTCAGACGACAGAGCAGATTCAGCAGGTCAGACAGAGGTTGTTGACCGCCTAGAGCCGACAGAAGACTTATGCGGACAGACGCCGGTCCGAGCTTGAGTTTCAGGTCGGCAATCTCGTTCTCCTGAAGGTCTCTCCTTGGAAAGGAGTGATTCGGTTCAGGAAGAGGGGCAAGTTAGGGCCTCGCTATATTGGTCCATTCCGGGTGATTGCGAGGGTAGGCCGGGTAGCCTATCGTTTGGATTTGTCAGCAGAGTAGGGGCAGATTCACGACACTTTTCATGTGTAGCAGCTGAGGAAGTGTATAGCCGATGAGTCGGCAGTGGTTCCATTAGAGGATATTCAGGTGGATGCGAGCCTGAATTATGTCGAGAGGCCGGTGGCCATCAGAGATCGGAAGATCAAGGTTCTAAGGAACAAGGAAGTACCCTTGGTGTTGGTTCAGTGGCAACATCGGAAGGGATCAGAGATGACCTGGGAACCGGAGCGTGAGATGCGTGAGTAGCATCCGGAGCTATTTTCAAAGCGAGACTTCGAGGGCGAAGTCTAGTTCTAGTGGGGGAGAGTTGTAACAGCCCGGATTTCCAGGTACCTTTTATGCTTTCAATTTTGATGTTTTGTGAGGGGACTTGGCGAGTTGGAGCTCAGACTCGCCGAGTAGGATCGCGATTCTGGACGCGGGTTCGCGCCTGGACTCGGCGAGTCCGCGCTGTTTAATGAAACCCTAATTTCTCGGGTTTGGGACCTATTTAAAGGGCCTTATGGCCGTCATTTGTGCTCACTAGTCCCTTGAGTGAAACCCTAATTGAGTGTGAGCGTTTGGAGCAAAGAAGAAGGCTATTATTGATCTTGGAGGTGTCATCTTTCAAGGAAAAAGGGAGGATCAGCTAAGGGAAAGCAAGATGAGCCACCTTCTGAGAGTTTAGAGTCCAGAACGTTATTATGGTAATATCTTCGAGCTATCCTCTTCTATGTTGATGCTTACATTGATTTAGGGCTTATTGAGCCCTTTTGTGGCTAGATCTAGTACTCCCTTGGTCCCTTAAGCGATTTAGACCATAGATCTAGACCCTTGGAGGTCCAGAGTGTCCCTTTGCCAAGCTTTTTGTGAATCAATGGAGGTTTTGGATTGGAATCCTTATACCTTAGGTCAAAATGCCTTTTATGAGCCATGGGGTGTGTTATGAACACCAAGATAAGGACTTTACGTGATGAATCAGTCTAGGAGGGCCAGATCTATGAATTGTTGGAGCAGATCTGACCTTAGAAGCAAGTTGGAGTGGTTGCATGGCATGGACTCGCCGAGTCCGACGAACAGACTTGGCGAGTAGCTTGAAGATTGCCTTGAGTTCGCTCAGTGAGTGGTCCAGTCGAGTCATAGGTTGACTCAGTGAGTCAGGGTGAGTTAGAGAGGGTTGACAGGTGGACCGAGTCGAACTGGGACTCGCCGAGTTGTTCTTGAGACTCGGCGAGTTGAGTCGGGGTGGCCCCGCGATTCTTCCAGGTGGAACTCGTCGAGTCAGGGGGAGTACTCGACGTGTAAAAAGGGAATCCTAGAGAGTTGGTGAAAACGTCTAGACTCTCCGAGTCGCCCTAGTGCACTCGCCGAGTCCGGTCAAAGTTGACCGTTGACCGTTGTCCAGAGTTGACCTGTGTTGACTTCTTAGGGATAGTCAACCTTAGTGGTAAAAGTGTTAATTAGAGACATATGATGTTATAAGAGGATTAGAGCTCGGAGGATCGAGCACGAGGGATTTCCAGGATTCGTGAGATACCGAGATACGCGAGGTGAGTCTTCTCATTATACTTTACCTTGAGTAGGTAACCAGAGTTATGTGATCATAGTATTTGTATGCTATGTGTATGTGATGTGTTGTATTGCATTATTTCTATGTGATTTATGTTGTGCATGTTTACAGAGTTGGAACCGGAAGGTTCCTAGAGTTAGAACCTGAGGGTTCACAGAGTTTGGGTGCACGGACCCATAGAGTTATAGCCTCGAGTGGCTAATATGTGTTATATGTGTGGTATTTGGGGAACTCACTAAGCTTCGTGCTTACAGTGTTAGTGTTGTTGTTTCAGGTACTAGCGATGACCGTGGGAAGGCGCCGGCTTGATCTGTACACACGCATGGAACCTTTGATATATTTATGTGATCTTGGGATTTGTATGACACGAATTGGGATTTTAAACTTAATGTTTTATGAAATTAAATGAGAAATGTTTTTATATTTGCGAAAAATTATTTTGAAAATTCACGGTGTTACAGTTTGGTTGTGGACTTAGGGCAGACTCATTAGTATCAACAGCTTATTAAAATTTTAATTACATATAACTGGGGCACAACGAGCGAATCTTTGGAGTGGGTCAGACGCGAAACCAAACATATGACTCTGTTTGAGTCACCACTATTTAATTCATAAGTTTAATTGCATAAACTTTTTCTATGAATTACTTGCTAATGCAATAAACTCGGGATATAATACAAATGAGATAAAACAAGTAAAACTCGACTCGTTATTACTATTGAAGTCTTACCGACTTGTTATTTTGAAACTTATGACAGAACTATGCCACCAAGGAAAAGACCAAGACCTTCCAGTAGCGCAGCGCCACCTCGTCCGCCGCCGCCACCACAATTTGATCCAGCAATGTTCCAGGCTGCAGTAACAGTAGCTGTGGCAGCATCTATGTCGCAAATTGGCACTAATGCCAATGGTGGATCTGAACCTGGTGCTACACCTTCTAACCATGGTGACAATTCGGGGCGCACAAAGGAATGCACCTACAAGGATTTCAAAAATGGCAAACTTGATACCTTCGATGGGAGCGGGGGCGTCATCACACTAATGCAATGGTTCGAAAGGACTGAAGCAGTCTTCGAAATCTGTGCTTGTCCCAAAACAAGCAAGGTCAAGTATGCAGCATTCACTTTCACCGGTAGGGCAATCACTTGGTGGAATGGCCGAGTTAAATCACTTACTCCCACAGTGGCTAACTAAATAAGCTGGGAAGATTTGAAAGCGTTGATGCTAAAGGAGTATTGCTCGAGGGGTGAAATACAAAAACTCGAAGAACTTTGGAACCTCAGAATGCCGGGCATAGATCTTGATACTTACACTGCCCGGTTCAATGACCTAGCACTCCTCTGTCCAACAATGGTCACTCCAGAGGGGAAAAAGGTGGAACGATACCTCTGGGGACTGTCATCCCAGATTCAAGATTGTGTACTGGCCTCGAAACCCGCTACCTTTGAAAGTGCCAAGGAATTGGCACAACAACTTATCAATCACAGGGCCAGCCGTGGCACCGTGATCGCCACCACCGACAAAGCAAAAGGAGGGAACAACAAGAGGAAGTTCTGGAACAATAGAAAGAAGCAACCAGCACAGGACCCCGCTAAGAAGCAACAGACTGTGGCTGTCCGTGATGCCACCACTACCACCACTCCAGAACCACCGAAGCAATATGCTGGAAATCTCCCTAAGTGCAACAAGTGCAACTTCCACCACACTGGTGCTTGTCGGGAAATGCACTGCAAAAACTGCAACAGGAAGGGGCATACCGCTTGTTTCTTTAAAGCACCAGCACGACCGATCAACCAAGTTGCCAATGCAGGGGCAAGCCAAACCTGTTATGGATGTGGTGAAGCAGGGCACTTTAGGAGGAACTGCCCCAAGGCACAAGCCCCTAATACTGAATGTGTACGGAGAGTCATGTCGATAGGACATGGGGAGGCAGTCAAGGATCCTACAGTGGTTACCATTACATTTCTCCTCAATAACTTTTATACATGCGTACTATTTGATAGTGGAGCAGAGAGGAGTTTCATGAGCCACCAATTCAAACAATTACTTAAACAAAATCCCCAGTCATTAAAAGATACATACGTTGTAGAAATGGCAAACGGAAAGGTTGAGCGGACTAATGATATATACATAGGGTGTACCCTCACTCTAGATAACTATTCGTTCAAAATCGATCTAATGTCGGTCACCATAAAAAGTTTCGACATCATCATTGGTATGGATTGGTTAAGTTCTCATCATTCCGACATTCTATGTTACAAAAGGGTTGTTCGCCTTAATCTGCCAAAGGGCGAAACCCTTCTCATCTACAACGATAAACCTAGTGCAAATTTGCAAATCATCTCTTGTGTCAAAGCCCAAAACTATCTCCGAAAGGAATACCATACATTCTTAGCCCACGTCGTATATAAGAAACAAGAGGCGAAGGATATCAAAGACATTCCAGAAGTATGCAACTTCCCTGGCATATTCCCAGAAGATTTGCCAGGTGTACCACTCGCGCGACAAGTCGAATTTCAAATCGACTTGGATCTCGGTGCTACCCCTGTAGCCAAAGCTCCTTACCGGTTAGCACCAGCAGAAATGCAAGAACTGTCCAACCAGTTGAATGAACTATTGAGCAAAGGGTTCATTAGACCGAGCTTCTCACCTTGGGGAGCACCAGTCCTTTTTGTAAAGAAGAAGGACAGATCCTTTCTCATGTGCATTGACTATCGGGAGTTAAACAAACTTACCATCAAGAATCGATATCCTCTACCCCGAATCGACGACCTCTTCGACCAACTTCAGGGAGCAAGCTACTTTTCAAAAATCGACTTGGTCAATCTGTCTATTCGAGAAGCGAAGAAGAGCACAGCTAACACCTGCGACTGGTACTGGAGAGTCTAAGAGCTGAGAAGCTTTATGCTAAGTTTTCAAAGTGCGAATTTTGGCTCCGAGAAGTGGGATTCTTTGGCCACGTGGTTAGAAAGAAAGGGATACATGTGGATCCCTCAATAATCAAGGCGATCAAAAACTGGTCAGCACCTACAACACCAACCGAAATCCGACAATTTTTAGGACTCGCAGGCTACTATCGAAGGTTCATACAGAACTTCTCCAAGATTGCTAAACCCCTTACCACTTTGATTCAGAAAGGTGTGGTGTTCAAGTGGGAAGATAAACAAGAAGTCGCCTTCCAAACGTTAAAACAAGCCCTATGCAGCGTGCCGATCTTGTCTCTTCCAGAAGGAACTGATGACTTCGTGGTGTATTGCGATGCTTCAAATCAAGGTCTCGGATGCGTGCTCATGCAGAGAGGGAAGGTTATCGCTTATGCGTCAAGGCAACTCAAGACCCACGAAGTTAATTATACTACTCACGACCTCGAATTGGGAGCAGTAGTGTTCGCCTTAAAGATCTGGAGACACTACCTCAACGGCACAAAGTGCACCATCTTCACCGATCACAAAAGTCTTCAGCATATCCTCAATCAAAAAGAGCTCAACATGCGACAAAGAAGATGGGTAGAGCTGCTGAACGACTACGAGTGTGAAATCCGCTATCATCTGGGAAAGGCCAATGTGATAGTCGATGCCCTAAGCAGAAAAGAATATTCGGGTCGCCGAGTAAAATCCTTAACCATGACGATCCACTCACATATGTTCACACAAATCAAGGAAGCTCAACTTGAAGCCTTGAAACCAGAAAACGTGACAGGTGAGGCATTGAGAGGGATGGATAAAAACCTAGAAGTCAAGGAAGACGGAGCTCGCTACCTCATGAACCGAATATGGACACCGAAGTTCGGTGGGTTCTGAGACGTTGTCATGAATGAAGCACACAATACACGATATTCCATCCATCCAGGTTCGGATAAGATGTATCTAGACTTCAAGAAGTTGCACTGGTGGCCGAACATGAAAGCTGAGATTGCTACCTATGTGGGCAAGTATCTGACTTGCGCCAAGGTCAAGGTAGAATACCAGAAGCCATCAAGACTACTACAACAGCCGGATATACCTGAGTGGAAGTGGGAACGGATAACCATGGACTTCATTACCAAGTTGTCTAAGACATCGGGTGGGCTTGACACCATATGGGTAATCGTACACAGATTGACCAAGTTTGCGCACTTCCTGCCAATAAAGGAAACCAACAAGATGGAGAAGTTAACCAAGACGTAGATCAAGGAGATTGTGCGACTGCATGGTGTACCAATATCCCTTATCTCTGACCGAGATAGTAGATTCACCTCACGGTTTTGGCAGTCCCTACAGAAATCTCTGGTAACTAGGCTAGACATGAGTACGACGTACCATCCGCGAACCGACGGGCAAAGCGAGCGAACCATACAGACATTAGAAGACAGGTTGAGAGCCTATGTGATAGACTTTGGTAAGGCATGGGATACCCATTTACCGCTTATCGAATTCTCCTACAATAACAGCTATCACACTAGCATCAAGGTTGCCCCATTCGAAGCTTTTTATGGTCGCAAGTGTCAATCACCCCTGTGCCGGCCAAAAGTGGGGGACACTCAGCTAGCTAGGGGGAAAGTCCCTAATAGCACCCTCACTGGTCCTGAAATCATAAGGGAGACCACAGAAAAGATTGTTAAAATTCGTGAAAGCTTGAAGGCATCCCGAGATCGTCAAAAGAGTTACGCGGATAAACGACTAAAGGTTTCCCCCTAGAAAGGTCGGTGATCGAGTACTACTAAAGGTTTCCCCCTGGAAAGGAATGATACGTTTTGGTAAACGTGGGAAACTAAACCCAAGGTACATCGGACCGTTTGAAATCCTTGCCAGGATTGGTCTCGTGACATACAAACTTCGACTACCACAATAACTTAATAATGTATACCCTACCTGTTGGATTAATGTCTAAGTCCATAACTATAATTGGCAAGACTTGACCCGACCCGGCATGGTCCATTTGGGTTGCATAGCATCATGCACTTGGATAGACTATAATGAGAGAAATAAGACACTTATGGTTATTAATATATTATAAGTCCTAGTATATTAATAATAAGAATAATAAGATTATCTAATTAGTATTGATCAATAATTAATCTAGGATTAATTAAGTGATCAAAAGAAGACTAATTAAATATATGGGTTGATTATGTAAATCATCCATACTTGTATAGTGGGCTAATGCTCCATGGATAATCAAGTTGGGCTAAAACCCATAGGATGGTCCATGGATGCTCCATGGTGTATTTGTACCCATGGATCATGGAAATGAAAGGCCATGTCAATTAGGGTTTACATGGTGTAACCCTAACTATATAAGCATCTTATTCTTGACCAAAATCGGCCACTAGTGTGTGGTGTAAAAGGGCTAGCCGATTTCATGAGTGTAGAATTCGCTCAAGTTATTCTAAGTGTTTTGTTGAATTGTGATTCCATTTGAGGCTTCCACACTATTGGGGCTAGGCACTCAAGCTTCATGAAGACTTTCTACATCAAAGAGGTATGTATTCTATCTTGTTACACTCATTGTTTTGTATGCTAGATTAGGATAATACCTTGGAAGTTCTTATTTGCATGTATAATAGAGAAAACATAGATCCAAGGTATTTAGGGTTGCATGTACACTTAGGAGTGTTAGAATGCTCAAAACCCAACAGTGGTATCAGAGCCTAGGCTTGTTTTCTTGATATACTTGCAAAACTGCTTAAAAAAATCGAATTTCTTGCTGTCTGATCATCAGACTCGGCGAGTCCATCAGGAGACTCGGCGAGTCCATGCCTAAAAAGTGATGAATCCGATCCAACTCGCCGAGTTGGAACCCCAGACAACATAAACTCGACTTTTTTGGCTGGAATTGGACTAGGAACATTACCCAAAGATGTTTTGGACTTATAAACTTATTTTTGATGTGGTAATGTTCATTCTAATCCAATTTTAAAGATAATTGTCAATAGATTCATGTTTTGTATTAGTTTAAAGTGTTACTCTAATTAGATGGAAAAGTTTGATTTGAATTATCTTGTTCTTATGAGTTGCTTATATTAATAGAAAAGTTGAGTGAAATACTTGTTTTCAATCCAAATTAATCTAAGAGTTGATTCTAAAATGTGTTTTTGTAACTTGTCCTCAAGTTATATGAAAAGTAACATTTAAGTTTCATAAAACTCATAAAAGTTGGCAATTGTTACAAAAGATGAAGAGTCTTGTCCTTAAGTTATGGAGGTTCAAGAGTCACTTCATTAATAAATAAATAAATAAAGTGTAACCTTAATTAATTCCATAAGTTACAAAATAAAGAAAAAGTTACATTCTTTAATAATTTAAAGTCTTCCATAACTTGTCCTCAAGTTATGGAACTTGAAGAGTTTTTGGATTAAAACTACTTTAAACACATAAGTTATGGAATTAATTAGTTTTGAATAGTTTCAAAACTTGCCCTCAAGTTTTGGAATTTGTAAAGTTTTCACTTATGAATACTTTAATTCCAAGTTAGCCCTTAGAATTTTAAAAGTTAAAATTCAACCCTTATACTTTATAATATTATAAGTTAATATATATATATATATATATATATATATATATGTATAAGAGTAAAGTCAGTCTTACCGCTAGTACGCCTCATTCACGAAGCCGGTCTATAAGGTGGGTATAAGGTTGTCACCTATAAAATGGCAACTTAATGGGTGTCCACTCTCACCCACCGCTTGCTTGACTGGTGGAGGGTCGTTAGCCGAACGGGTTTGACAAGACTATAATTCTCCCTTCATTAAAAGTATTAATGATAAATACTAAGTAACTAAACTCTTAATAATTCCCAATCTTAGTTACTTAGGAAAATGTGAATATGGTGCTAGCCCATGGAATTCACACTTTGTACCTTACCAAGTCGTTGGTAGAGCGTGTGTGGTTAACCGGCACACTAACTTGGACTAGTAAGGATCACGAAGGGTGACTTAATGTTTGTCATAGATCAATGGAGCGTGTGTGGTTAACCGGCACATTGATTGGGTGATAATATTAAGGGTACCAAGTGAATTGGTACGGTTATTCACACCTTGTTTTGTGATCCTCAGCATCCCAGTCACAAAACCTGAAGGGCACATTCGAGATTGAAACATGCATTTGAAAAGTTCAATGAATCTCAAAGATCTAGGAGTTTCAAATCCAATTAAAACCTAATAATACATTTCGTTTATCTTGGTGGAAATTGGTGAATCTTCATTCACCTACCTTCAAATATTTTATAGCTTGGATTACGGCATACCTCTTCTAAGTTATAAAATAGTTTGTTGGGTCCTAGCCTTAATATTTCATATTGGGTGTCATATTAAGGACTTTAAATCAACTATCTTGAATATCTCCCATAACATGTCTGGTTTAGACATTTATGATCTCCCCAAATCTCTTGAAACAAGCTTTCTAAATGAAGATGATGTCCCTTGGAATTCATTCTTCATTCACCTCCTCCAATTATTCTCCCCAATCCACAAGTTCTAGAAAAATTTAAGGTCACTCAAGCCCAATTGGCAAGGCAAGGTCTCGGTGTGGTCACGTCTTGGAGATGTAGTCACATATTGACGAGCCGGGAGAGTTGGGTGTCAAAGTCTTGAGAAAGTTGGTGGTTCAATCACTTTCTAAGTCACATAGTGAGTTCCTTTGGGACACCTATGAAACAGACTATGACAAGACCCTTAATGATCTTATCTATTTGTTAAGTTCAACTTCCTTGAAACTTGATGGACATTGACAATAGTGACACAGGAAATCCAGAAAAATATTCTCTTCCCAATGGAAAGGGATCGGCCATAGTCAACTCGGTTGACCAAATGGTAAAGAGAAAAAGCTAAGTTTGTGATAGTCTCATGTACCATTATCAAAGGGTCCATATGTTTATATTGCCAAAGGAAGGGGCATTGGTTGCGAAGCTGCCAAATTTACCTAAGGATGTTAAAGTCAATAAGTTTGACTCTACTTCAGTTAAAATCCACTATCTAACTCTGTTAAGTTTCTATTATGAGATTCTTGATACATGATGTGACTAGGTCACATGGTGATGTTTTAAGAATCAAAGAAAAGGTAAAGAAACTTAAAGAAAGAATATGCTGAATCTGATCGCGTAGATGGATTTCTATCGTGTAGTTTGAAGATCGGATTCTTGAGCTACTTCTTAGGAGTTATGAGATATTGCTTAGGAATAGATAACAACAAGTTTTCATATGGGTTGTAAGGATAAGTTTTCCGCAAAGTTTTAAATAAAAGAAAATTTTTGATTTTATTTATTTTAAAATATCCTTACAATGGCATTTGAGAAAAAAAAATATGTTGCTTATATGATTCCAATAATAGCAAGAGTGGAATATGAAATTGATTTTATCATTTGTGGTAATGTCTAAATTTACCAAATAAGGAAAGATTCTCATCACCCAAGTTTCAAGTGGACCGGAACTTGGAATCATGCAAGTTGTATAGCATGATGAATTAGAACTTTCAAGTGTTGGAAAAATTAAGACTAATTACTCGGTCACATGGATGTGTGAGTCAAGTAAAGGACTAAGGGATCGAGTACACATTCTTGTGCACTAATTAAGTCCACCACAAAAGATTGATAAGACTATTCGTCATGATTTACTTAAGTTCAATAAATATGGTTATACTTACAAGCTTAAGTGTAACTCTGAGACATTGGAAAAGGTTCCAATGTATGGCAGAGCGAATAAGAAGAATCAAATTAGGTAGAAGGATAAAAGTTTCTCAAATCTGAAAAGATGGGAGAGTACTTTAGTATCAGTTTTGTGATCATCTTAATGATTAAGAAACCATATCAAAATTAGTTCTCTAAGGAAAATCTTAGTGCATTTTTATGACTAAGAAAAGGAACTTGAATTGTTGAAATGGTTAAATCAAGAAGATGAGTCATACTTCGTTCCACTACAAGTCTTAGAGTCATACTCCAAGATTGTAACTTGAGTGACATGTCTCAAAAGAAGGTTTAAAACACTTGTCAAATGTAAGAGTAAAAGTTTTCTACTCTTGTACATTTGAAATTGGTAAGTTGTGATGTTTTGGATAAAACAAAGACCAACTTAGGCCAATTGTGTGAAGTGTTTGTCTTGATTAGAATCCACACTATCTCTTGGATATTTGACAAGGGAGTCTTATATGTCAAGAGGACAGTGGGAGCCTTAAAGATCCTGAAAGAGTTTCAAGATTTAATCAAGAGTAAAACCTGTAATTTATCACTAGCACACGACTTAAGGTTTGCAACCTATCGTGTTGACATAATTCTTATTTCTGTATCTACTTCAAATAAGTTGAATTTGCATGTGAGTTATCAGAGTTCAACTTGGAAGCATTGGTGGGCCTTGTGCTACCAAGGTGACAAGAAACTAAGATTGAACAAGTTTAATCCATGTAAGGCTGAATTTGTCACTAACCTTATCTTGTGATTATGGTTTTGACAAATTCACATGGATAGGAACTCATACACTATAAAATCTAAGTGTCATAAGGTTTCTCTCCGATTCATGAAAATGATGGTGAGGAAACGCTTTCACTAAATAGATTTTACGTAGATATCAATTGTGTTATTTGCATTTTCAAAAGTCGTTAGTGGAGCGCGTGTGGTTAACCGGCACACTAACATGGACTTGTGAGAAATGGCAAATGCCTAAGCAATTGAGACTATGATTACGGTATCCCTTTTCATGGTTCTTAAAATTGCTTAGACACACAGGTGAGCTATCTACGGAAAGGGTGTATGAATCTAAATTTCAGACTGTCCAGCTGATTTCTGAGTACATGTCAAAGCTAGTGGGAGCATAAGTGTTATGCTAATAATCATCATGTTAGTGGGAGCATGATAATTATGATAAGTATTGCAAGTTAGCAATGTTAATTATAGAAAACAAAAGTTTCAATTGGGAAAAAGTTGTTTTGCTATAATTAAGGGAGAGGAAATTATACTTCATCTCAAATCTATAAGCTTAGATCGTGAGGTTTTAATCATTTAGTCAAGGATATATATATGAATTTCATGTTGGAATGGCTCAACATAAGGAAATTCTGTATATGGGTCCATTATTTGCGTTCTAAAATTCTATTATGATTACGACACCCCTTTTCATAATTTGAATTATGAGAACTTGGCAAATTGAAATGGAAATATTATAGCAAAAGACTGGTTTAGTCTTTATGTGAGACATCATGAATCGTATCCCATATGCTTCGGATATAGGATTGATTACATGTGCTATATTCATCCTTTCTAAAATTTGAGAAATGCCTGGGGCATTGAGAAGGGAAAAGGCTTAGAACTGGATATGACTAAAATGATTAAACAATTGTCGAGGAGAATCTAAGGTTTACCAAAGATTGGTTGCTCAAGGACAGTTGGAAGTATAGTGATAATTCTGGAAGGACCATATTGACATGATTTGTAAGGAGGAAACTCTTGTTCAGAAGTGATAGTCAAAATGGAATCTGGAAATGTTTCAAAGTTAGAATTTCCAATGTGTGTAAGATTAAGGAAACTTAATGCAAGAAGGATGTTTCCAAGGAGTTGATCTCCTTTGGAATGCTCTGTAATGATTGTTGTCAAGTCTTTCTGATTTTGTACATAATCATTACAAGAAGATCAATGCATATAAGTTTAGAATCTAACAGATTTCAGTAAATGGCATGAATTTGGAATTCTTGCATTTGCACTAAGGATTTGGGAGTGTGAAAAGAGAATCATTGAAGTTATGTTCAATTGATCTAGTTCACAAAGTAAAGATCATAGACAAACATAGTATGCATACTTGGTGTGTGGCATGACTAGTGTTTAGAAAACATAGTGTACATGCTTGGAGCATGGGACAACTATTGTTTTAAATTCAAGAATAAAGTTGATAGCTGAAACGGTATACAATGAATAATGTGTAATCATATGGTGATAAATAAAAGGTGTTTTATTTATGTTCATAGGTTTTGATACCATATTGGATTCAATTATTATTGTGTTTCATTTTGCATGTTTTGACTTCCCGAATAAACTAGGTTATTCTTCCGGAATGACTAAGTTATTCAAACCATCCACAGTCAGTCATATGTTGGAAGTAGATATGAATTAAGACTGTCATGGGTTGGCTTGTAGAGGTCTAAGGTGTTGGACAAAGGGCTACAACACTCATGAGTGCTCATAAGTTCTGAGTATTGGATTCAACCCGCGCTCATTGGAATCACTTCATGGATTTTATCACGAGTGATCATGAGACGATAATATCTTATATTCTTCAAACCTAGAGATATGAGTTGTTACTATCAGTTGATAGTACATTGATTGCACGAAAACGCATTTGGTAACTCGGTGCTATAAAACGTGCCTTTGTGTATGATTCAACAAGTAGTAGAAAAAGCCATATGAGTCGAAGTTTATCCATTCCTTTTACCTTCGGGATAAAAACAATATCTGTGGGCCCCTCGATGATTTGATGATGACAAATGGAAGTGCTCGGTCGGGCCAGGACTGATTTGATTTGTTTAATTAGTCAGTCGTCATAAATCGGAAATTGGGAAACAACAAATGGACAGAGAGAATGATTATAATCCATGTCTCAGCCCATACGATATCTAGAATGGAGGAATATATGATCCCTTATCTAATGGACAAGTCATTGACAAAGGTCAGAGTTCATCTACAAGGTCAGAGTTCGACAGAAGCTTTTGAGAGCTACGATTGCCATTTGGTTCCTGAAGTCATACGCAATAATAGTTTTAGACTTATCCAAGTGGGAGACTGTTGGATTAATGTCTAAGTCCATAACTATAATTGGTAAGACTTGACCCGACCCGGCATGGTCCATTTGGGTTGCATAGCATCATGCACTTGGATAGACTATAATGAGAGAAATAAGACACTTATGGTTATTAATATATTATAAGTCCTAGTATATTAATAATAAGAATAATAAGATTATCTAATTAGTATTGATCAATAATTAATCTAGGATTAATTAAGTGATCAAAAGAAGACTAATTAAATATATGGGTTGATTATGTAAATCATCCATACTTGTATAGTGGGCTAATGCTCCATGGATAATCAAGTTGGGCTAAAACCCATAGGATGGTCCATGGATGCTCCATGGTGTATTTGTACCCATGGATCATGGAAACGAAAGGCCATGTCAATTAGGGTTTACATGGTGTAACCCTAACTATATAAGCATCTTATTCTTGACCAAAATCGGCCACTAGTGTGTGGTGTAAAAGGGCTAGCCGATTTCATGAGTGTAGAATTCTCTCAAGTTATTCTAAGTGTTTTGGTGAATTGTGATTCCATTTGAGGCTTCCACACTATTAGGGCTAGGCACTCAAGCTTCATGAAGACTTTCTACATCAAAGAGGTATGTATTCTATCTTGTTACACTCATTGTTTTGTATGCTAGATTAGGATAATACCTTGGAAGTTCTTATTTGCATGTATAATAGAGAAAACATAGATCCAAGGTATTTAGGGTTGCATGTACACTTAGGCGTGTTAGAATGCTCAAAACCCAACACTACCTTCCACGTATCAAACTTGAAAAAGTGCCTATCCGACGAGACTCTCATGATACCCCTCGACAAAATTGAAGTAAACGAGAGTCTGCATTTCGTGGAAGAACCAGTTGAGATTATGGATCGGGAGGTCAATAGAACGAAACAAATTCGTATTCCCATAGTGAAGGTTCGTTGGAACGCTAAACGAGGACCTGAGTTCACCTAAGAATGCGAAGATAAAATGAAACAAAAATACCCGCATCTCTTCCCAAACTCTTGAAGTCCCAGCCAAAACGTAAATTTCGGGACGAAATTCCCTCTAATGGGGGAATGATGTGACAATTGTCAATTTCGGGTCAAGTCAAAGTCAAACAAAGTCAACAAGTCAAACCAGACGACTCAATTAGCCCTTGTATATTAGGGTTTACATTGTGTAATTACTAAACAACTCGCTATTTTAATGAGAAATCATCATTTGGAAAATTCGTGTGTTTGAATTTCCATAGTCGTGATAATGCTAAAGATTGAACCAAAGCGATAAAACACTATTACACACTCATCGGGAGTGTGTAGGACACTAAAACATCGCTTAATGGGGTTTACGGACCTTGCATTGTGAAGCCGGACACTCAAAAATGTCACAAACGAAACCTCTCTCAATCGTATTCACTCTATTTCTCTCTATTTTAAATCTCTCTCAAGAGTTCCCGTAACTTTTTATAATCACTCGGGTCATCCCGACCCTTATCCGTGTCAAAAACCACTTAAAACGGTGTAAACATGAGTAAAATAGTCATAAAGATCCAAAACCTCTTAGGAGTCGAGACCCTCTTAAGAGCCGAACCCTAGGAGAACCGAAACCCCTGGAACTGAGAAGCAGCCGAGAACCAAAACCCCTGGAACCGAGAAGCAGCCGAGAACCGAAACCCCTGGAACCGAGAAGTAGCTGAGAACCGAAACCCCGAGGAACGAAACCCCTGAGGACCGAAACCCTTGAGAACCGAAACCCGCCTGAGACCGAACCTCGCTTTCGGCTCTCTCCTTCCCACTTTCGGTCTGAGAGGCGACCCGCGCAGCCGAGACTATACTCTCGGTTCCTCTTCTACTCTCGGTCCCCATGTACAACCGAGCCTCGCCTTCGGTTCTAAGCTCCTAAGGAGCCGAACCTTCGCATCCTCGGCCAGAATTTCGGAAATTTACATTTTTTGCCCGTTTTTCAATATTTTTAACATTTTAAGCCCGTTTTTCATCATTTTAAAGCGGGATTTTCACCCAAAACTATATTTTAACATATTAAGACCCATAGTTCTTAATTAATCACATTTTTAATGCAAATATTATCCAAGATTTAGTGGTTGGAGTAATTAAAGTGGAGTGTTGACTTTCCTTTAGCTTATAACACAAGCAACCACTCACACCCACTCCTTGACCAGCCAGCAGCCACACTCTTTCTACCATGCCTAGGTCATGTCAATGTACTTTTTTTCATCATTTCCAACCTTCTCCCACGTTTTTAGAGCTGGAACATCTCTCTTCACTCTTCACTTCACTCATTTTCTCTCATTTCACCAAAGATCAAACACAACTTTCCTCTCACTTTCTCTCTCTAAAAATTCGAGATTTCAAGGCTGATCATCAAGTATTCTTCCACTTTGGTAAGTAATATTATCATTTATATGATTACACCACCTCCTTCTACTCAAATCATAGGTTACTTACACAAACTTCATCATATTTGTGTTAGATCTTCAAATCTTCAAGCAATCTTCTAAGTGTTCTTGAGTTGAACACTTCCCTTCTCCAACATCCATCCACCAAAATCACAAAATGTGAGTTCATACCCCTACATGTTCATACTTTCTTAAGTTTTAAGGGGGGAATACAAGTTAAATCACCAAGAACACAACTAAATGCTTCTAACAGCTTTCGTCAGAAAAGTTGGACTCCATTCACGGACTATTTGGGTCAACTAAAACATTTTAGTTTTCAAAACTGTACATGGTACAAGTACTTCACGTTCTTAGTTTTAAAATGGCTTCTTTCACATTTCCATACGATGTTTCTACAATTTATGGTGATTTTTACAAAACTGCCTATCATTTCAAGAACCAATATGGACCAGTCTGTGTTTATGGACGTTTTCACCTAAGTTGGAGGTCACTAAAAATCATGGGAAAATTTATGAACAAACTAGGCTCATTTTCCTAACTCCCAGAATTTACGGATTCTGATTTGGACCTGTTATAAATTTTCTAAGAACAATATTGGAAAATGTACATAACAGATAAATGCTAACAATTTCATTTCACCTTGTAACATGTCGAGCAAGGTGTATATCTTTATTTGAATATATGTTATTGCAAATAAATGACATTTTGTCTTGTTATATAGACATGCATCAGTTAATAAATGGATTTTAATATATATATGGAATATAAAAGATTACAAATTCTTTTATATATATATATATATATATATATATATATATATATATATATATATATATATATATTAAAGGGAGCACTTCTTAGGAATAGTGTTTAACCAAGGTTCTAACTAGGCTACTGTACATCGGGTTCGCTCCTCGACCATGGTAAGGAATATCGGTCCTTCAGTTTCATTGTTCTTATCCAACCTTTTCTTCTCCCATCAAAATCGTCTAGAAGCCCTAAAACCACCCCACCCCACCGATCGATTTTGCTCCTTCTACTACGGTACCTTCAATGGCTGCCAAGGATTTGGTGGCACGGGTGTGTTTTCCCTGCTTCCATTCTGACCTCCACCATCACCCAATAATAGGTCTCTTGGTTTTGGCTGATCAATCACCGGGAAATCAACGAGGGGAGGGCGACAATTGTTACCTGCGATGGTAGAAGCAGTGGCGGCGGCAGATGGAGGTCGTCAGCGGTAGCAGCAACAACTACACCCAACACAATTATCGCTTTCATTTCGCATGCACAAACCTCGATTTCGTGTATTCCGTTTCTTCTATAACGTCCTAAATCGATTGTTGGCATATGATCTCTGGAAATCACACCTCAATTTCTTCAATTTCATCAAGGTTAGTTTTCGATTTTCTATTATTCTCTTCGTTTATCCATGTCTTCTTTATTGTTTTCTGTAAATTGTAGGTAAGCAAGGCGGAGGGTCGGGTGGCTCCACCGCTCAGGGGCGATTCAAACTTAACAAAGGATATGGTGATGGCGATTTAAAGAAACTTTGCTTCATTAACTTTAGGATTAGGTATAGAAATATGTTCCTCATAAGCGATTTTTTCTTGGTTTCATTCGTCTCCTTCTTCTAATCGTCAAACACCGTTTACTTCCCCTCGATCAGTGTTTCACAAGATTACTAAACTAAAAGAAATCGACATGAGATATTAGGTATTCGGTTTTGCTTCTATCATTATCGTCGATTCTTTGCGTTTTGTTTCCTTTTGTGAATTTTGCTTCAGGCCCGGATTCCATAAATCCGTTGTGATCGCCAGCATGGCGTCTGAAACAACATTGGAAAATCCACACATTGGAGATGGGGGTTAAGACGGAGCTTGGCTGATAAGCGCATGTAAGGGTTTATATGTTTCTTACTTTCTTGTTTCATGTGATTAATTAATTCAATAAATATTAACACTTTTTTAAACAATCAGGGCTTTGTGATTAGCACCATGCGTCTATTCATAGTCTCCTCCTCACTGTTCCCGTCACCAGGATCAGGTGTTTTTATATGTTTACACCTCTTTTAATTGTAATTTTTATAATTTACTTTTTTTATCTGCTTTCATTTCATTTATCTATACCTGATTGTTTAATACCATACTCAATTTACCCTTCACTCATACACATTATTACATGGCAAGGGCATACATCGACTTCTTTCTTTCTCAATTTTGTTTTAGGACCTGATGCTTCTTTGGAGGTCATTTATATAATTTTGTGTATTAATGATATTGTCTTCACAATTTAAATTATATAAAAAGTTCTCCTTATTGATCATTACTTATTTAGGTGGGTTCAAATTAAACTGGCAAGGGGATATAGCGTATACTGCTGCAAGGTTTGGGCATGTAATCTTCTTTGAGAATAGTTATGAGCCAGAACTTGAATGTGCTGAACTTTTTTTTAAAGGTGTAGGAAAAGGTTAGCTTTACTTGATTTATTATTAGTAAAAGTATTTATTTATTAACAATAAAGTAAATATGATTTATTCGTACAACTCTCCCTCAGCTCTTACTCTCCGACATCAGGTAAGCCTATTTGACAACTAAATGGTGGAATAAGTTCATGCACTGAAGGTGTTTGATCAATTGTCAAATAGAAAAAATAGAATATTTACTTTCACTTTACTCCTTTTGTTCTTGAAATTTGTTAATAGATATAACAGAGGGGATGCCTTTTGGTCAAACAATCATTCATTGATGATAATCTAAGAAAGCTAACTAAAATTGGAGGGAGTATCGGTGGATGTAGTCGATTCCATAATACTTTCATCTAACTCCTGGTGTCTTCTAACTGAATTCTCATATTTTTTATGTGGTCTCTAACTAATACCGATCATCCATTGGTTTATGAGATTTGTTCAAACAAACAAATCAAAGAATGAAACATTGGGTTTTGTTTTTGGATGCCAGTATGTTTGCAATTTGTTTCTTCGTTACTATATGATGGTTTGATTCAGCTTTTGAATATGCCCAACAATTTCAGGTATTGTCATCAACAAACGTAAAGTACAAAGCTTGCAAAATAGGTATGGTGTTATGGTGTGTTTCTGAATATCATCTAGGTTTTATGCAATTTAACTTTTTATATACGCCCAATATTTTATTTTTTGTTTTATGGTAAAAATCATACTTTGTTTTATGGTAAAAAAATATTTAGGTTAACAGTTTTTATCCAAAATGCTACTACATACTGTGTTTTTTTTTTTTTTGGTAAAAAAATAGTGATTTTAACATTTTTTTTTGTCAAAAATGCCCCTTCGTACTGTTTTTTTGGATAAAAAAATTATTTTAACAGTTTTGACCAAACTACCCCTACATATGTTTTGGTAAAAAACAAGTGGACGTATGTTTGCTTATTCTTGCATTTAGCCTGTTGAATGTTTCCAATAATTTTTTTATTCTTATAGCATTTTACTTTTTTGTTATTTTTTGTTGCAGTTGCATGTTTTAAGGTAAATTTCACTGCCTTCTTGCATCTAATAATGGTTATATTTCATTCCATCATTAAGCTTCACTCTGTATTACTGCTCTTGGTCCCAGGAAGAAGTTTGCCCATATTGATTGTACTCAAAGAGCTGTATGTTTACATTTTATAAATTCCAATATTTATATATTATTATTTTGTTTAATTTTGGTCTTACAATTTAACTGTACACAGATTAAAATAATGGAAGATGCAAAAAGAGCTGGTGTGGTTATAAATTTGAGTTCAGCATTAGGTTTATATCCAATGATAACTGACCCTGTCTATTCCGCTGCCAAAGGTTGTTATTTCATAATTCATATGAGAATAAATAAATATAATCTTATATTTTTTTCCAATGTTTTTTTTGGTTGGAAAGGGGGTGTGGTTATGTTTATCGGATCTCTTTCAACCTACAAGAGAAAGGGTATTTGTTTCAATATGCTTTGCCCTGAGGGTGATAAGAGCAGTGTCTCTTCATTCTTTAATGGTTTACAAATAGATGAGAAACTTTGGTGATGGATTGTCTGAAAATGGAAATTTTATTTCTTGGAAACCTTTTTAAATGTCAGTTTTTATTGTTCAATTCATTGTTACCATTTTAGGTTCATATATACATGCAGTAATTCTCTCTTTGGTTAGTTACATACATTACCAACTTTACCCTTTTTGATGTTGTAAGGGAATAATGCTTACAACATTGATAGATGCATCCAATGCAAGACATCCATATGTGCAGTTTTGCATATAGAAGCTATTCGTCAAGATGCAAGTTCCATGAATAAGAAATGAGCAATCTCTCCATCTTCTCATAAAAATCTTTTGTAAACATACAAATATTATAATTCTATCGATGTACCAACCTTATTCAATTACTCTAGCAACCTTTTGTTCATCACTTTCTTTTGGAGTGTTTCAGGTGTATGTTTATTAGATTGTTGAGAAGCAAGTGGTCAGTAGTTTATATGTATTGTTAAGTCGTTTAGAATGGCAACGAACTTTGGGAGGGCGTTCGCAAATACTGCTGGCCTTTTGAACCCCGCAACGTGGGGTTATTCTTTCTTTTTCTTTTTTTGCAATTTCTTTTAATTCCTTTACCAAAAAACAAACA
Organism: Lactuca serriola; assembly: GCF_051521515.1. Lineage (NCBI taxonomy): Eukaryota > Viridiplantae > Streptophyta > Magnoliopsida > Asterales > Asteraceae > Lactuca > Lactuca serriola. The sequence continues at coordinate 104,825,692 of NC_136412.1, forward strand.
TACATTGTCATTTCGTGCATCTTCCATTTTTTACAAACAAAAAATAAATTGTCACATCCGACCCCCGCAACGCGGGGGTTCCCCACCTAGATCAAAGTACATCCATTACATACAAACATTTAAATAAACTATGCTAAATATAGTTTATGTACATTACCACTACTACCCTTGTTTTGATAAACTATAATAGGTATAGTTTATGATACATTCCATAACACACTCATACCAAAAAAGGTCAATTTATACGAAAAAGGATTTTCATTACATTACACGTGAATTCATTAATGACTTTGTGAGACATTCGCTTTACATTTACCAATAAGTCATGTATTGTAGCCAGAGTCTTTTGAAGGGAGAGCGTGATAGTTGTATATAGATCTATATTGGGTTTGACAAACCCACACCTTAACTGCATGCAATAGTTAGATCGGCAGGTCTGGGGTGACAAATGTCATAACATTTTCGACGCCTAAAGAACGTCGTTTCAGGCCAACTAGGTCATAGCATGGTTATAATAACTCACAGAAAGTATAAACAAACATAGGAATTTACGGGAATTTCATTGAAATCAAAAGAGTTTATGCCGATTTAAACTTGCATTATTTACTATATGTAAGAAAGGTTACTTATACATTTTGGTCTCTGGATATAAGACTACATTACACATTTTAAGGAAAATATCGGATTTTTCTAGAACAAACATTTCATTTGTAAGAGAAAGGCTTTTATCAAGTTAAAACAAAAGCTTATGAACTCACCAACCTTTGCGTTGACAGTTTTTCAAACTTGTATTCTCAGGAAATCACTAAACAGGTAATCATGTGCATTTTTAGGATGAGACGTTAAGTCGTCAAACATTTCACATTTTGTCAACATATTGTAATTGATTTGGAAACAGGTAATTCATATAATGATGTAACTCTTTGATATATATATATATATATATATATATATATATATATATATATATATATATATATATTGGTTGTGTTTGCTTAATTTACTATTGCAATTGTGGTTATGATACTATACATGAAGTCGTCCACCCCCAGATGTTTCCGCCATCCTTGGTTTGGGGGTGTGACAGATGTCGAACATCAACAACAATGCTTCCGGCTCCAACTCCTCAGGCTCATTCTAACTTATGAACTTATGTAGGAGAATGATATTTGACGGGTCCAATTTCAATGATTGGATTCATAACATCCGAATGGTCACTCACTACAAGGACAAAGAATATGTCCTCGATGAGAAGCTGAAGGAGATCAATGTTAACACTGCCTCTCCCGATGAGATCGTCGCCTTTGAGGCCCACGAGCGTGATGAGACGAAAGTTCATTGCATCATGCTAGTGACCATGACTGCTGAACTCCAAAAGTCCTATGAGAACATGTACCCCAATGAAATACATCAAGACTTGATAAACCAGTACCACCAAAGCACTAGGCAAGAAAGGTACAAGATCATCACTTCGATGATCACTGCCAAAATGGGTATTGGAGAGTCCCTTACCACTCATCTGCAAAAGATGTAGAGACATGTTGATTGCCTGCTGAAGTTAAATGTTAACTTCGATGAAGAGCTGGAAATCGACATCATCCTTCACTCATTGCCTCCTTGATACAACCAGTTCCACATGAATAAGAAAGAGGTCACATTGAGCAAGCTTCAAGGCTTGTTAAGAACTGCTGAGAGAAATCTCAAGGATAAGTATGTTGCACCGACACCCGCTCCTACTGTTACGCCTGTCTTGGCAATAGGTCAAGGGAAGGGTAAGAAGAGGAAAGCTCCCTCAAAGGGCCACCACAAGAGAAAGTCCTAATACGGTACCTCTTCTCGTGGAACCAAAGTTGGTTCTACTAAACCTAACTCTAACCCTAAGGAGGTAGAGTGCCACCACTGCCATAAGATAGGGAATTGGAAAATAAGTTGCCCAGAATATCTGCAAGCCATCTTTCACAGGTATTTACACGATTAAATCTAATGATTCATTGCATGCTATTTCTTGGGTTCTTGATACAGGATGTGGTTTTCACATATGTTCTGATTTGCATGGACTAAGATGAGATAGAGATGTGGAGCATGGAAGGATAAATCTAATCATAGGAGACAGAAGATCGTCGCCTATCAGCAAGATTGGAGTTTATTCCTTAGTGCTTAGTAATGGATTTGGTTTAGATTTAAAAAATTGTTGTTATTCGCCAGATATGGCAAGAAACATCATTTCGTTTCATGGTTTATATAGACAAGGTTTTAGATATTAATTCGATAATGAAAAGGGTTCTATTTATGCTTATCTTAATAATGTTTTATATTTTGAAGCATTGCCTTGTAATGGAATATATGAGACTGTGATGGTTGTAGATAACTTAGGAAATGATGTGTTGTGTGTTGATTCTTCCAATAGTATGGGTAAAGCATGCTTGTGGCATTGTTGCCTTGGACATTTCAACAAGAAACTCATAGCCCAACTCCAAAAGGATGGAGTATTGGAGTCATTCGACCTTAGGGACAATGACGTGTGCGAGTCATGTTTACATGGAAAGATGACTAAGTCATGTTTACTTGGAAAGATGACTAAGTCATGTTTACTTGGAAAGATCACTAAGTCACCCTTCACTGGTACTTGTGAGAGGGGTGAGGGTTTATTGGATCTCACACACACCAATGTGTGTGGGCCCTTTAGATCCACCACAAAGGATGTGAACTGCTTGTATGTGACTTTCAACGATGATTATAGTAGATATGGGTATATCTACTTAATCATGCACAAGTCAGAAAACTTTGAAAACTTCAAAGAGTTTAGACAAGAGGTGGAGAATCAATTGGGCAGGAAAATCAAGATGCTTCGATCCGATCGAGGAGGAGAGTACCTAAGTCTTGAATTCCACGACTACCTCAAGGAATGTGGAATAGTTTCATAATTGACACCACCTAGGACACCACAATTGAATGGTGTAGCTGAGAGGTGTAATCGAACCTTGCTAGACATGGTTCGTTCCATGATGATTCGTGCTTCACTACATATCTCGTTCTGGGGGTATGCCTTAGAGACTGTCGCCCATATCCTTAACTTAGTCCCTACCAAGAAGGTTGCCAAAACACCTCATGAGATGTGGATAGGGAAGCATCACTCGTTAGCACATATCAAGGTTTGAGGTTGCGACGCTTTCATAAGACGAAAGACTCTCGACAAGCTCGAGCCTCCAAGTGAGCAGTGTATTTTTATCAGCTACCCGCAGAAGTCCTTTGTATATCTCTTTTATTGACCGAAAAACAATGTTGACTTCGTTGCAAGGAGAGGGGTTTTCCGATGGAGAGAGAACTCATAAGCCAAGGGGACAGTGGGAGGCCAATCGATCCTGAAGAGATTCAAGAGTCAATCATTGAATGAACCTCTAACACTGGCGCTCAACCCGAGGAGGAAACTCCGGTTGAACCAATTAACGAGTCCTTACCTCTTAGACATTCCGAAAGCGTTAGGGTTCAACCCTAGTTTTATGGTTTTTATATTACTATGGAAGCAGATACGTTCATTAGTGATAGTACACTAGTGGATTTGGACGAACCTAAAAACTATAAGGAAGCCACGGCAGGTCCGGAGTCTACAAAACTGGAAGGAGGTGATGGACAACGAGATTCAGTCCTTGTGAGATAACCAATTTAGAGATTGGTTGATCATGTACCAGGTCGTAAGACGGTCGGGTGCAAATGGATCTTCAAGAAGAAGACCGACATGGATGGGAATGTGCACACTTATAAGGAACGATTGCTTGTGAAGGGCTTTACTCAAACTCCCAGAGTTGACTACGATGATACCTTCTCACCAGTTGCGAAAATAAAGTCTATTAGGGTGATGCTGACCATTGCTACATTTCATGATTATGAAATATGGAAAATGGATGTAAAAACCACTTTCCTAAATGGAAAGTTGGCTGAGGATGTTTACATGGCTCAGCCAGAGGGTTTTGTCAATGCGAAGCATCCCAATAGAGTGTATAAGCTTGAGAAGTCCATTTATGGAATAAAGCAAGCATCTCGCAGTTGGAATCTTTGTTTCGATGAGAAAGTCAAAGAGTTTGGTTTTCTGTGAAGCGAGGATGAATCATGTGTATATGTCAAATCCAGAGGGAGTATAGTAAGCTTCCTTGTATTATATGTCGATGACATACTACTCATAGGAAACGACATCCCGACGCTGCAGGAAGTCAAGTCCTGGCTTGGGAAGTGTTTCGCTATGAAGGACCTCGGAGAGGCTGCCTATATTTTGGGAATAAGGATAGTGAGAAATAGGAGTAAAAGACTAATAGGACTTAGTCAGAATACTTACTTGGAAAAGGTACTAAAACATTTTAGTATGGAGAATTCCAAGAAAGGGGAGTTACTGATCCAAAGTAATGCCAAATTGAGTAGGACTCAGAGTCCAAGTACGGAAGCCGAGATAGCGGAGATGAGCCAAGTACCTTACGCTTCCGCAGTTGGCTCGATCATGTATGCTATGACTTGTACTCTCCCTGATGTGGCCTTCGCTTTGAGCATGGTCAGCATATATCAAGGGAACCCTGGAAAAGCACATTGGACCGCATTCAATAATATCCTTAAGTACCTTCGGAGGACCAAGGAATGTTTTCAGACCGACAGGGACAACTACCATTCGCAATCGGGCTTGGTCTTTACCCTTTATGGAGGAGCAGTGACTTGGAAAAGTTCCAAGCAAGAGACCGTAGCTGATTCAACGAGTGAATCGGAGTACATTGTAGTGAGCGAAGCATCAAAAGAGGTAATATGGCTGAATAATTTCATTGGAGACCTTGGAGTTGTGCCACCCATACAGGAGCCTATGGAAATTTTCTATGATAATGAAAGAGCGGTTGCCTTGACCACGGATCCGAGGGATCACGGTAGATCTCGGAATATCGACATAAAATATCACTTTATTTGGCATCGGGTTGAAAAAGGACTCCTCGTAGTAAACAGGGTATCGTATGAGGATAACCCAACAGATCCACTTACGAAGGGACTGAGTAAGGTAAAGCACTTACAACACACTAGGTGCATTGGGCTGAAGGACGATATTAGTTTGGATTAGATAGTTTAGAAACGTGTAATAGATAAATGTAATTGACATTTGATGATTAAATAAATGAGTATTATTTATGAGTAAAGTTACTATCTTATGTTGATTGTTTACCTATTGTTTCATTTTGCATGTTTTGACTTCCTAAATAATAAGATTATTAGAACGGTCCACAGTCGTTCATATGTTGGAAGTAGGTATGAATGAAGACTGTCATGAATTGGTGTGTAGATTGTCTGAAAGGTATTAGACATAGCAAAGGTTTGATACAATGTTCATGAGTGCTTATGAATGAGATTTGAGCATTGGAATAAACCCACGCTTGCTGGAATCACTTCATGGAATTTATCACAAGTGATCGCAAGACGATAATATCATATGGTCTTAACACCTAGATATATGGTTTATTGTTTGTTGATTGATTGCGCATTGATAGTGTGAAAACGCATCAGTAACTTGATGTTATAAAACACATTGTTGTGTATGATTTAATTAGTGAATAATAAATGCTTATAAGTCAAAGTTTATCTGTTCCTTTTATCCTAAGAGGGTAAAAGCTATATCAGTGCCCCTCGATGATTTGGTTTGACTTATGTTTCGGGCCTGGTTAGGACTGAATTGATGTGTTCAATTAAGTTCTATGTCAAACGAATCAGAGATCGAGAAACAAACTGCTGGAAAATAAGTATGACTATGTTCCATGTGATTGTCCACACGATATCTAGAATAGAGGATCATATGATCTCTTATCTAAAGGACAGGTTACTGATAAGATCAAAGTTCGACAGCGTCTTTGAGAGCTATGATTGCTAATAGGATTCTACTTTCATTTATGGTTATTAGACTTATCCAAGTACGAGACTGTTAGATTTGTGTCTAAGCTTGTAACCATATTTGGTAAGTAGTTAAACAGGTTGTGCATGGTCATTTTGGGTTTCCTTCACCAAAGCAACTTGATTGGAGAAATAATAGAAAAAGAGGTTATTATGATTTATTAATATATTATAAGAATATTATATTAAAAGAGAAATCATATTTGTTTAATTCACATTGGTCAAGAATTAATTTTGTGATCAAAAGAAGTTAATTGCACAAGGGGGACTGAACTGTAATTATATGATAATTACAAAGTTGGGCAAGGAAATGTTGGATTAGTGTCTAAGTCCATAACTATAATTGGTATGTACTTGAACCGACCCAACATGGTCCATTTGGGTTGCATGGCATCATGCATTTAGATAGACTAAAATGAGAGAAATAACACTTAAGGTTTATTAATATATTAAGTTCTAATATATTAATAAGATTATTTAATTAGTATTGATCAAGAATTAATCTATAATTAATTAAGTGATCAAAAGAAGACTAATTAAATATATGGGTTAATTGTGTAAATCATCCATACTTATATAGTGGGCTAATGCTCCATGGTGTAGTTGAACCCATGGATCCTAGGAAATGGAAAGCCATGACAATTGGGGTTTACCCTAATTGTGACTAACTATATAATGATCTTATTATTGAAGATTTCGGCCACTAGTGAAACAAGTGAGGGAAAACCGATTTTAGAAGTGTTCTACTTTCTCTAAAGTTATTCCAAGTGTTCATGATGTTGTGTGAACCATTTGAGGTGTCACACTTGGGGCACTAGGCACTTGAGCTCCATGGAATCAAGCGCCAACAAAAGGTACGTAATTCTACTAGAATTTATATTATGTGTACTTTATATTATGCTAGTTAGAACAATACCTTGAAAATTGATATTTTCATGTATAATATAGAAAACATAGATCCAATGTATTTAGCGTTGCATGTACACTATAGGAGTGCTAGTATGCTCAAAACCCAACAGTGGTATCAAAGCCAGGTTTGTTTTTACATATACTTGATGCAAATTGGCTGAAAATCGAATTTTGGTGGTGTCTGCATAGTAGACTCGCCGAGTCCACGAAGGGACTCAACGAGTCCAAGTGTAAACTCATCCAACTTGCCGAGTTGGTTCGTGCACCCGACGAGTTGGTGCCCCAAACAGCATATCTTCGAGTTTTGGTGCTGGAATTGGTCTAGAATCATTACATTTTACTGTTTTTGACTTATAAAGCCTATTTTTTAAGTTGTAATGATTATGCTAAACCAATTTCAATGCTATAATCAAAGTTTCAAGTTTTATATGTGTTTATGTAATTCTTGAAAAATGTTGATTATGAATGTTCATGTTTATGAGTTTTGGTAGATCATAAGAATTATGTGCAAATTGTTTGTTAGTATAATTCTTGATCTCAATGAAAATGTATGGATTCCATAACTAGTCCTCAAATTATGGATTACCAAGAGTTTTATGTTTCCTTGATTTATGAGTTAGTTTAGATTAATGAAAAAAAATGGTGTTTTAGTTGTTTTCAATCCAAATTAATCTAGAGTTAGTTCATAAAATATGTTTTTGTAACTTGTCTTCTAGTTATATGAAAGGTCTTATTTATGAATCTTAAAACTCATAAAAAGTGCCATAGGTTACATAAAAATGAAGAGTCTTTTTCATTAAATTGTTTTATGACTCCATAACTTGTCCTCAAGTTATGGAAATTTAAGAGTCACTTCTTTAAAAGTGTTATTAATGAATAAGGGCTTTGGTAAAATGAAGAGTCTTCATTTTAATGTGTATTAAACTCATAAATTATGAATATGAAAGGTTTTGAATAGTTTCAAAACTTGCCCTCAAGTTTTGGAATTTGTAAAGTCTTACACTCTAATACTTTAATTCCAAATTAAACCTTTGGATTTTAAGAGTTTAAAATTCAAACTTTATGGACTTCATTAAATTAATTAAAGTGTTTAATTAAAAGAGTTAATAATTCCATAAAGACATGGTTTAAGTTTAATTAAATTAATAGTATAGTATAATTAATAGATTAAACCACCAAGTATTTTAAGTGTTTAAAATACACCCTTATACTATTATTATAATTTTAATTATATAGATATGTATAAGAAAAAGTCAATATTACCATTAGTAGGCCTCATTAAAGAAGTCGATCTACAAGTGGGGTATAAGATTACCGCCTATAAAATGGCGGCTTAATGGGTGTCCACTCTCACCCACCGCTTCCTTGACTGGTGGAGGGTTGTTAGCCGAACGGGTAAGAAAGGACTACAATTCTCCTTTCATTAAAAGTATAATGATAAGTAACTAAATACTTATAAATTCTCAATCTTAGTTACTTAGGAAAATGTGAAATAGGTGCTAAGCCATGAAATTACACTATGTACCTTACCAAGTCGTTAGTGCGGCGTGTGTGGTTAACCGACATACTAACAAGGACTAGTAAGAGTGGCAAAGGGTAACTTGGCTTTATTATAGATCGGTGGAGCTATGTGGTTAACCGGCACATCGATTAGGTGATAAAGTTAAGGGTACCAAGTCAATCTGCATGGTTATTCACACCTTGTTTGTGATCCTCGTCATCCCAGACAAAAACTTTAGAGGGCATAATCGAGATTCAAACATACCATTGAAAGTTCAATGTATCTCAAAAGATCTAGGAGTTTCAAATCCAATTAAAACTTAATTATATTTCGTTTTTCATGGTGGAAATTGGTAAATCGTCATTTACCTACCTTCAACTATTTTATAACTTGGATTACGGCATCCCTTTTCCAGTTATAAATAGGTTGTTGGGTCCTAGCCTTAATATTTCATATTGGGTGTTATATTAAGGACTTGAAATCAACTAACTTGAATTCCTCCCATTATAGATGTCTAGTTTAGACAGCTATGGTCTTCCCAAATCTTAAGGAACAAGCTTCCTGATGAAGATGATATCTCAAATGGCAACCAAGGTGAAAGATCAATCCCTTTGTTGTGCATTAGTGGGACTGAAAATCATACTTCACTTCCTCCACCTCCTCCAATAAATCTCCCATTCCCACAAGTTTCAAGACTTGATATGTTCTAAGCCATTCAATCCCTATTGGCAAGCAAAGTATATATGTGCTTACATCTTAGAGGTTAAGTCACATATTGACAAGTCGAGAGAGTCGGGTGTCAGAGTCTCGAGGTAGCTGCCTGTTGACTTGGTTCTTCAGTCACTCCCGGATGATAGTTCATGACATGACCCTTAATGATCTTACCTATTTGCTTGATGATGTTGAATCAGCAATGATTTGGAGCATTGCTAAAGCAAATTATATTGGAAGATCTACTCCCAAACCTATTTGGACATTGACATTGGTGACATTGGAAGTCCAGAAAAATTTTCTCTTCCCAATTGAAAGGGATCGGCCATGGTCAAGTCGTTTAACCTAATGGTAAAGGGAAATGCTAAGTCTGTGATAGTCCCGTATACCATTTCCAAAGAGTCCATATATTTATTTTTCCGATGAAAAGGAAATTGGTTGCGAAGCTGCCCAATTTACCTGAAATTTCATAAGGATGGTAAAAGTCAAAAAGTTTGACTTTGCTTCGGGTAAACTCCATTATCTAGCTCTATTAAGTCTCCTTTTGAGATTCTTAATGCATGATGTAATGTAAATGCATTTTGATATTTTGGAAGAATCAAAGGAAGCTTAAAGTATGATATTGCTGATTCTGATCACGAAGATGGATTTCGATCGCATGGTTTGTTGATCAGAATTTTGAGTTGTTACTTAAGAGTTATGATATATTGCTTAGGAATAGATAACAACAAGCTTTCCATATGGATTGTAAGGATAACTTTTCCGCAAAGTTTTAAAATAAAAGAAAAATGGTTTTCATTTTCTTTATTTTAAGTATCCTTACAATGGCTTTTGTGAAAAAATTGTTGTTTATATGTTTCCATTGATAAGCAATACTGGTAAATGGATTTGATTCTTTCATTTGTGGTAGTTTCATAATTTACCAAATAAGGAAAGATTCTCATCACCCAAGGTTCAGTTGGATAGAAACTTGGAATCATGCGACTTGTATTGTATGATAAATGAGAAATTTTCTTCTTTGGGAAATTAATACTAATTCCTTGTTCACATGTATATGTGAGTCAAGTGAAGGACAAAGGGATCGGGAATACCTGGGGGTGTGCTGATCAGGTCCACCATAAAGACTATTCATCATGATTTACTAAAGTTTAGAAAATATGGTTATGCTTACAAGTTTAAGAGTAATTCTGAAACATTGGAAAGGTTTCAATGTATGGCAGAACGGATAAGAAGAATCAAATACGGCAGAAAGATAAAAGGTTCTCTAATCTGAAGAGATGGGAGAGTACTTGAGTATCTTGTTTTATGATTATCTTAGTGATTATAAAAACATATCACAATTGATCCTCTAAGGACACCTTAGTGCATTTGTTGGCTAAGGAGAGGAATCGTGAATTGTGGAAATGGTTAAATCAAAAGATAAATCATACTTAGTTCCAAAATCAAATCTTATATTCATACTCCAAGATTGAGCCTTGAGTGACATAATCTTTAGAAAGTTTATAACACTTGTCAAATGTAGAGTAAGATGTTTCCTATTCTTGTACATTTGAGATTGGTAAGTCGTGATGTTTTGGATAAAACAAAGACCAACTAAGTCCAATTGTGTGAAGTGTTTAACTTGATAAGATTTTGCACTAACTCTTGAATATTTGTTTTGTCAAGGAATGGTTCTTGACAAGAGAGTCTTATGAGTCTGGATTTGTCACTAACCTTGTCTTGTGATTATGGTTATGACAAATTAACATGGATAGGAACACTTACACCATAAAATCTAAGGGTCATAAGGTTTCTCTTTGATTCATGAAAATGACGGTGAGGAAACTCTTTCACTAAGTAGATTTTAAGTAGATAGCAATTGTGAGAATGACAAAAGGTCTAAACATTATGATTACGACATCCCTCTTCATAATTGTTTAGACACACATGTGAGCTATCTAAGGAAAGGTGTATGATTTGATAAAGTCTTATCAAAGCAATCTCGTATCAGACTTCTGAACTTTGGTAAGAAAGTCAATAAAGTATTGATTTCTAGAAGTCCAGTTGATTTTTGGGTACATGTCAAAGCTAGTGGGAGCATAAAGTGTTTTGCTAGTAAGAAATAATCATTCTGCTAGTGGGAGCATGATTATTATGCTAAGGGTTGCAAGTTAGCAATGTTAATTATAGAGAACAAACGTTTCAATTCGTTTTGAAAAGTTGTTTTTCTATAATTAAGGGAGAGGATTTTATACTTTAGTCCAATTCTACAAGCTTATACTGAGATTTTAATCAATTTTAGTCAAGGATATATATGAATGTTGTGTTAGAATGGTTCAACATAAAGAATTTCTATATATGATGTGTTCTCAAAATTCGATTATGATTACGACATACCTCTTCATAGTTCGAATTGTGAGAACATGCAAAATAAAAAAAATTATAGCATGGATCGTTTCCCATATTCTTCGGGTATAGGATCGATTACATGTGCTACAATATTTATCCATTCTTAATTTTTAAAATGCCTGGGGCATTAAGGAAAAAAAAGGACTAGAACTGGATATGACTAAAATGATTAAGCGATTATCGAGAACAATTTGAGGTTTTCCAAAGGTTGGTTACTCATGGAAAATTTGAAGTATAGAGTAAGGACCATATTGACATATTTTGAAAAGAGGCAACTCTTATTCAAAAAGTGATGGTCAAAATGGGAATATGGAATTGTTTCCATAGGTGGAAGATTAAAAGAACTTAATGCAAAGGAGGATGTCCAAAGGAATGTACTTTGAATTTGAGACTTCATTTCCATGGAATTGCTTTCCATTGGAATACTTTGTAATGTCTATTGCCAAGTCTTTGTGACTTGTGTGCATATTCATTACAAGAGGATCATTGCATATAAGTTTAGAATCTAACAAGATTACAGTAAATGACAAGAATTTGTTGTTCTTACATTTAATGTAAAGGATTTGGGATTGTGAAATGAGCATCATTGAAATGTTTTCAATCGATCTATTTCACAAAGAGAGGACCACATGTAAACATAGTGTGCATACTTGGAGTATGGCATAGCTATTTTTTGGACGAACATAGTGTGCATGCTTGGAACATGGCATGACTATTGTTTCAATTCAAGTATTAAGTTGATTAATCAAAACATGAATAATGAGTAATCAATATGGTGCTTAGATAAAAGGTGTTTTTATTTACACTCAAAGTCTTGGGGCCATATAGGATTAGTATTACTTTTTTGTTTCACTTTGGATGTTTTGACTTCCAGAATAACTAGGTCATTCTTCCCGAATGACTAAGTTATTCAAACCGTCCACAGTCGATCATATGTTGGAAGTAGATATGAATCAAGACTGTCATGAATTTGGCTTGTATGATTTGTCTAATGTGCATTAGACATAGAAATGGTTGCTACAACATTCATGAGTGCTAATAAGTTTTGAGTATTGGATTCAACCCGCGCTCATTTGGATTCACTTCATGTAATTTATCACGAGTGAATCGTGAGGCGATAATATCTTATATTCTTCAAACCTAGAGATATGAGTTGTTGACTACGAGTTGTTTATACATTGATTGCACAAAAATGCATTGGTAACTCGATGTTATAAAACGTGCCTTTGTGTATGATTCAACAAGTAGTATGTACAAGCATATGAGTCGAAGTTTATCCATTCCTTTTACCATCAAAGGGATAAAAGCGATATATGTAGGCCCCTCGATGATTTAGTGATGAAATATGTAGGTGCTCGGCCGGGCCTGGACTGATTTGATTTGTTCAATTAGTCAGTCGTCATAAATTGGAAATCGGGAAACAACAAATGGACAAGGAGAATGATATGTCAAAGCCAGTGCGAGTATAGTAAGCTTCCTCGTGTTATATGTCGATGACATACTACTCATAGGAAACGACATCCCGACGCTGCAGGAAGTCAAGTCCTGGATTGGGAAGTGTTTCGCTATGTGATAGTTACAAAGTTGGGCAAGGAAATGTTGGATTAGTGTCTAAGTCCATAACTATAATTGGTATGTACTTGACCCGACCCAACATGGTCCATTTGGGTTGTATGGCATCATGCATTTGGATAGACTAAAATGAGAGAAATAACACTTAAGGTTTATTAATATATAATAAGTTCTAATATATTAATAAGATTATTTAATTAGTATTGATCAAGAATTAATCTAGAATTAATTAAGTGATCAAAAGAAGACTAATTAAATATATGGGTTGATTGTGTAAATCATCCATACTTATATAATGGGCTAATGCTCCATGGATTGTCAAGTTGGGCTAAAACCCATAGGATGCTCCATGGTGTAGTTGCACCCATGGATCCAAGGAAATGGAAAGCCATGACGATTAGGGTTTACCATAATTGTGACTAACTATATAATGATCTTATTGTTGAAGAAATCGGCCACTAGTGAAACAAGTGAGGGAAAACCGTTTTTAGAAGTGTTCTACTTTCTCTCAAGTTATTCCAAGTGTTCATGATGTTTTGTGAACCATTTGAGGTGTCACACTTGGGGCACTAGGCTCTTGAGCTCCATGGAATCAAGCACCAACAAAAGGTATGTAATTCTACTACAATTTATATTATGTGTACATTATATTATGCTAGTTAGAACAATACCTTGGAAATTGATATTTGCGTGTATAATAGAGAAAACATAGATCCAAGGTATTTAGGGTTGCATGTACACCATCGGAGTGTTAGTATGCTTAAAACCCAATAGGAAACCCTAAGGGATAGGGTGGACGAATTCAAGGGGTTTAAAGCCTTAAAATTCGTCCAAAGATAGGACTTCTAGAATTATCCTTGGGCTGCTTCGTGGCTAAGCAACCATATAAGGATAAGGACTGAAACCCCAATTCCTACACCTATATAAAGACCCTTTGGCATAAGAAAATCAGCCACTTGATCCTAGAAGTTCCTAGAGCTAATTTTTTGCCTCTACCCTCTCTCTCTCTCTCTATTGCTTCTTCAATTGCTCTTGGTGTTTGTGTGCCAATAGAGGTACTACACTTGTGGTACATGCTTTCAAAGACAAGAAGATTCAAGATAAAAGTTGTTATTACAACATAACAACAAGAGGTATGTGTTTTACTCATCCTTATGAATTTCGAAATTACTAGGAGCATGCTAGGTTTCATTTTGTGTTCATAATGTTGTGTAACTAATAGTGAAAACATAGATCCGTATTTAGGGTTGCATGCACACATAGGATTGTTTGTATAAAACCCATCACCTTATCTTTAAGGATCCTCGTCCTTAAGGATCCTCCTCGGTATGGATCCTCATCAGTAAGAACCTTATCATCAGAAGTCGACAGTGATCCTAAGTTGAGATTGATCCTCGGTAAATTCTAAGATGAAAAAGCTTATGGAGCTTAAGGAAAAACTTGAAGACAATCAGGTTCCATCTATCCTTATTCTCGAAAAACTCTAAGTAAAGTTAAAGGATCCTGAACTCTCTAGTAACCTAAACAAAAAATCATTTGGTTATCAGAATTCAAGTATACTAAAAATGATTTGATAAAAGAATTTTGTCTCAAGATTGTTTATAGGAACCAAGTTATTCGGGATCCTGGTTATTTAAGGATCCTAGTATCGTAACGGTCATGCAGAAAAATCAAAAGAGAGATATAAATAGAAAAAACAACCATTGCATTCAAAATGTTACACACCAACCTACTAAGGATAAATCTAAATGTCTTACATACAATAAAACTACTTAATTTATCTTTTTGCAGGCCTAGACCTTAGTCTAATAATCATTGGCCCCATCTTTCCTTCCTTCCTCCAACAGCTGCGACGCAAGATCCTTAGTGACATGAGCAGGCTTGCCAGTTAGCTGGGCTAATGCCTCACGCCAACCAACCACATTCTGGGATCCTGAATTTTTAATATCATCAACAAGCTTGATCTTAGCTTCCTGGATAGTTATCACAGCGCTACTCTTCACCTCGACAATCACCTCCTCAATCTACACGGCACGCTCGTGCTCTTTTTTAACCTTCTCCTTACTCAAGAGTTCCACTCACTTTAGAAGATCCTCATTGGTTATCTTCCATATCTTTTCCTGTTCCTGGAGAGCTTGCTCAGCTCTCTCATCCTGGAGTCTCAAATTGGTAGAGATATGATCGGAAACCTGAAAAATACCAAATGAAAATGAGAAATAGAAAAATAACAAAGAATGAAAGAAAAACTTCCGGCTTGGGTAAAGGAGGTCAACTTCCTGAGAGCATCTTCAATGCAAAAATTCTCTAAACCAAGATCCATAACTTCAGAAGGCTTCTGCTTTCGGGATCCCGAGCCCTTAACTGTAAGATCTACGTGAGATCTTTTGAGAGGAAGAATAGTGGGACATTTTTCTTGCTTAACCTTAATCAAACTGTTGGTCATATCGTCTTTAAGATCTGCCAAACAAAAACGAGCCTTAGACCGAGTAGTTTTGGAACATGTCAAAGATCCCTATCAACTCAGAATCCTTACCAATCTAGAAGAAATATCCAAGAAAACTAATATTACCAGTATCCATAGAAGCAGTAGTAGAAGAACCCTATTGGAGACTGGAATGTTCGAGTCTAAATGACCTTTTAAGTGCAAGAAGTGCAAGGAAGTTAAAAACCTTGTCCTCAGAATCACTAGTGGCAGGAACAAGCTCCTAAAATCTGAATGTTGCATCAAAACACACAAAATAAGGTTAGTAAATTTCAAGATCTTTAATATCTAAATTCAAATCCTACCCTTTTTAATCCATTTTTTGGCAGGGAATCCCCGTCGGGAATCGAATCATATCTCACGAAGAAGTGTTTTTCCCTCCAAGCACCATCATTTTGTTTAGATTTCTGAATGAGGTGGGGTTTGTTTGTCTTAAATCTTAACATGAAATGGGAAGAACCAAAAGTAGAAAGATCCTAAATCAAAGCCAGCTCAGATAACCCGATGTCCATATTTGTGGACTGATTGAAGCGATCAATCCAAAACAAGATCCTCCAAACCACATGCATAGCTTGGATATAAGAGATTTGGGTAGTCAAAAAGAAATCACGAATGATACCAGTAAAAGGATAAGTTAAACCTAGAGTAAATTGGTATTCGAGAAAGCAAACCCACGTCAGAGAAACAAAATTCGGTTGGACGATAGCCTCTAAAGGTCGAAAAACTACATCGGAAGGAAAAGTCCCAATGGTTTTCAACGATTCCATCCTCATCGTCGAAGGAGAAAACCTCATCATAAGATAAGATTGCTTGATCACTGAAGTCATTCTCTGGAGAAGTAAAAAAATTGATCACTAAAGTCATTCTCGGGAGAAGTAAAAAAAAACTAGCTGGAGAACGACTAGTTTTCTTGACAATGACGAAGAAAATCGGAGGAACATAAAAAACAAGTAAAAGGAAAATTTACCTTTGTGAGATGAAGATGACGATGAAGAGAGTAAAGAAGAAATTAATAGAAGCCCATATTAATAGCAAAGAAGTGAAAAGAAAATTTATTTGGCTATTTCTCGGTTACCTCGAGATGGACAACACTTATCCATTAAGGGACAATTTTTTAAACTCTTATTTATCTACTCTTTTTAATTTTAATTCAATTTATTTCTTCAATATTATCAAGACTAACTCACTTATTTTCAGGCATAACTTGTGGGCAATTATTAGGGCTAGGATCCTTAAAGCAATCAGGATCCTCAAACCTCATCGGATATTCAGGATCTGATAAGTTAAAAACTAACTTGAAGACCGATTAGATCTTTAAAACAGGTAGAGTAATAAACCAGAAAACAATACGAACACAAGAATGGATCAAATATGTCGAATGATTAATCAACAATCCTCAGCAGAGCTCGATAAAGAACTTCTACTGTAGAGGATTTAGGGTTTACAAGAACGATGAAGAAATAAATCTGTGATCTATTGTAATTGCTATCGTCTTCTAAAATCATTTCTATCAATCGTTACCCTAATATGCATGCAAGCACATTAATATATACTAAACCCTATCAGCTCACGGTTGGACAGGCCCAAACCGGAGTAACAAAACTTGGACTATTAACCGAGCCCAATGGACGCAATACATCAAAACGCTACGCTATCCAACAATCTCCCCCTTTGCGTCAAATTGGAGCGAGATCACTTCGTCTTCTTGCTTGGGCCAGCGGCTGGAACCTTCTTCTTTACAGTCTCAAACAGACGTGATATAAGCGCGAGAATCGTCTGTCTGAACCGAATGTACCATTGTATCATGTCGTCAAAATACTTGATATCATCTGCTGTATTTTCTTTGCACCTGTGGATGATCCCCAACACATGCTCTAGACAAGCAGTGGTATAAAGATGTTTATCAGCTAAGGCAAAGAGACATTTATGTCCTTCACTCCTAGTGAACATGACTGAGTTTCTCCTCGGGTCAATTTTTCCCATCTTCATCTGGTTTAGATCACTGGCTGAGCCAACAGGAGATATCTTCGGTTTCTTCTTGAAGACATTTGCAATCTCCTGATCCATCAGTGCTACCTCCATGATATAGCACACCAGCATCCTCTTGAGATGGTCAATGATCGGACCATATTCAGCTTCATTGGTCAGAAGGATGTTGTGCAGGACGATCCAATCATGGGGATTGAGGTTCGGTAGATCTGCTAAAGAGATGGCATGTTCGGTTTTTGCAGATCCTCTGAGCACCTTGAACCGAACGTTGATAAACCTTCATTCAGTATATGGTTTCAGGACCCGAACGTTGATGATCTTCTGAGCGCTCCAGGTTTGATACTGAGGTTGAGCAGCCTTCAGATAGAATTCAATTAATTCCCGATCAACCTCCGGATGAGGATGAGGGAACTCGGCAACTTTGGCGAAGGCGTGAAAGATGAACGCCTTTCGGGTTAATGGCATGTCGAACTGAGAGTCGACAGAGTTGAAACAGTCAAATGAGATAACTGGTTCAAGCCATAAGATGCTCGGAGTGTTGATTGCCTCCTTTATCATCCTCTCGAGAGTCCAAGCAGGAAAAAGAGTTTTCCTACTCTCGAGAAGATCGTGGGCTTCTTTCTTTTTGCGTTCAGCTTCTTCAGCTTCTCTTGCCACACAAACATTATCATCTTCATCATTGCGTCGACTTTTGCGTTTCATCAAGTCGGCAATGGTTTCATTGTCTTCTTCATCATCATCCTCAGCAATCTTCTTGCCTTTATCCTTCACACCCGAACCAGAGGCTTGGCCTACAGGAGGAGGTTCGGTTGTGTGAGTTGCCTTTGAGGAATGAGGTGGTTGCGATCCAGACTCCTTTTCTCCCCCTTGTTTCGGAATGGACACGAAATCGGGTAGCCCTTCAATTTTACTTAACAGATCCAGGGCAGGAGCGAGCTTCTCTGCAAGCGTACGCCTCACAAAATGGTTTAGGATCGGATCGTGCGCTTCGAGGATGTTGGAGATGGCTGAGTGTACATCCGAAACACACGTCTTGATGACCTCCCGTTCGGACCGAAGAGTGTCAAGTTGTTGTTGAGAATTGGAGAGTTGAGCACTCTTGACCTTTAGGGCAGTGGTCTTCCTTGCCAGAACATCCATCAACGAGTTCTCAGCAGCCAAATCCTCTTGGAGTTTAGAGAGGCGCTCGTCAATAGAGGCACGGAAGGCAGAGTTGTCGTCTGTTAGAGATTGACGAAGTGTGGCAAAGGACTTCAACTCTGTAGAGACAAACGTGGCCAACTGTTGAACAATTGGTTCCAACGTAGTCTTGGTGGCAGTTGCACTCTCCTGTAAAGATTGTAACAGGGTAGAGGCATCAGAGAATAGTTTATCGACTTTTTCGGTCGCAGCCTCACAGGCTCTTGTCGAGGCATCGATGGCGGCGGTGGCAGAAGCGACCGAATCTTGCTGAGCCCTTGAGAAGGCATCAACAATCTTCTGAAGAGCAGCTTCAGAGAGGGATGATTGAGAGTTGAAAGAAGAAGCAATGAGCAAGTCGACCTTGTCATGTAGCTCCTTAAGATGCTTCTTTGTGACCGGAGCGTCATCATCATCGTCACTCTGCACTTGAAACGGACTGTAATAGACCAAATCAAATGTCATGTTTTCCCCGCCAAGGAAAGGGTTATCTCCGTCAGAGGCATGACCGGGAGATGGTGGTGGGGGTGAAGCTGGTGGTGCATTTGTATGGGTAGGTTCGGGTTGGTTTGTGTCGGGTGTAGGTGTAGGTGTAGGTTCAGGTTGTGTTTGAGTAGGGGTAGGTTCGGGTGCTTTTTGGGTTTCGGTTGTGTGTATGGGTTCGGTTGATGGTGGTGGTTCGGTTGCATCGGTATGAACCCCCGTATCAGATACGTTGGTTGTAACCTTTGCAGTGGATGTTGTTGTGGCATCGGTGAAGATAGGTGGTGGCATTGGGAATGAAGTTTTGGGAATATGGATAAAGGGGTTTATGGTGGGAATGGAAGTAGGAATTGTTTGAGTAGGAGAGGGAATTGGAGAAGTATGGATTTGCATTTCAGGGGTAGGTGATATGGATGGGTTGTTGCCTCTTGGAGGTGTGTTGCCTCTTGGAGAGTTGTCAGAATCCGAACTCTCACCCTCCGACTCACTGGAAGAGGAAGCGATAATCAGCTTTCGCTTTGGTTGTGTCCTCCGCCTCTTCTTCTGCGGTGACTGAGCAGCTTTGGTAGGTTTCCTCTTTTTAGGAGAAGGGCCTTTAGCCCCTTTCGCGACCTGTTTGCCATTGTCCGCCTTCTTGCCTCTTAGAGCAGGCTTATCGGCATCGTGAATCGATTTCAGCATCTCCAGCGTGAGATCCCTCGGACCAGACTTCTTGAACTCTTTGTAGGTCCGGATGATCCTGCTGTCAGCTGGAACATCAGCTTACATGGTTTCCGGAATGGAACCATTGAAAGGGAATTTTGAAGCATCTGAGACGATGATCTTCGTGGTATGAAAGGTACCAATCGAAGACATCGGTGCGCCGGTGACAGTGGGGATACTATACTTGTCCATGACCCACTTCGTAATCAGGGTCCAAAACCTGGCATACGACACCTCTGAATGTCGTGAAGAAGAAGATAAACTCCGGATGAGTTGTTGCCAGAGAACAAACCCATAGTCGACATTAATGCCGTTGTAGACACCGTACAAGATGGACAGGAACAGTCGACTGGAGCCATCTGAACTAGAGCTTCTTTTAGAGAGACCCTTGAATAGCGAAGTGAACATCCCGTTCCACTGTGGCGGCAAACACGATTTCTTGAACTTAGCGACGGAAGTTAGCGCCTCCGTATACCCCATATTGTAGAACATGTTGAAGAGGTGCCCCATCGGAATTGTCTCTGGATTAACCCTTGTAGGATCAGCTTCAAACCCTAGCAGAGAACAAAAGCGTTGCTTGGAAATAGACGCTTTGTGATGAGAAACCTCGAAGAAAATCCTGTCGACCACTTTATCGTAGTGAGCAGTCGCATAGATCTGCGACAAGAACTCCATTGGCACTGATTCCGCCCTTGAAAGTGCAGGAGCAATCGGCGAATACTTCAAGCACTCGATGATTGGGAACATGTAGGAGTCATAAGAATGAGGGGTTAAGTCGATGATGAGACACTGTTGAGGGCGAATGGGTAGGATGTGAGAAGTAGCGTGAACAGAGGATGAATCTGCCATTGTTGAAGAGAGGGAAGAAGATGATGAACAGTTAGGGTTCAGGGAATTCTTGCGCTCTGGGAAAATTGATTGCAGTAAAGAGGTAAAT
Organism: Lactuca serriola; assembly: GCF_051521515.1. NCBI lineage: Eukaryota > Viridiplantae > Streptophyta > Magnoliopsida > Asterales > Asteraceae > Lactuca > Lactuca serriola. Next base: position 104,846,455 of record NC_136412.1, read on the forward strand.
GGTAGAGGATGTCGCCTTTTTATACTGGGGTTTAAGGAGAAAGAAAGATCTTCCAAAATCTTCTATCGAAATACCAAGAGTTTTCCGGAGTGTGACTGATGCGTGACAGTTGGGGAACGATGATCACGCATGAGAGAGAGTGTCAGATTCCGAAGAACACGCCTCCCATCAAGCGCCGTTTCTGATAAACCGTTTCAAATTCACACGCTCCCTTTCTGTGCCAGAGACGAATCGTTTCAAATTCGCACACGCGTCTGCGACGTCAGTTAGAGATAAGACGTTTCAAATTCGCACACGTTCCCTGTTCCGCCGTTTGAAATCAAATCAAGTAAACTCCCGCTTGTGTCAGCAACTCTTCATCTTATCCCTTTAAAGTGTAACATTATCTTTTGAATAATACGCCCACGTGGATTAAAAGTGACCACAACTTATAATTGATCACCAATCCAAGGAAAAGCCTGTAATTATTAGAACCAGAATGTTGGAAAATCAAAGATTTTCGTGCTAAGGGTGTAAAAGATAAGAAATAAAGCAATTCTTTTTAGGAAAAATTGTGATGTCAATAAAGACACGAAACAAATGATCCCGGACACGAATCTCTTCCTTCAAAGTCAAGAGAGACCTTAAAGTGTTAGTGTGGTTTCCCGTTGAATATCGATCAAACACTTATTAAGAAGTGATGAAAGGCTTCTTTTAATTAGGCTTCTTAGGGTGGCTTTTGCTTTGATTCAACAGTCCTAATCTTGAAATAAGATAGAAAGTGAACAAAGTACTTGTGAGACCGGTGTAGTCTATTGAACAAGTAGGTTTGAAATAATTTTAAAGTGGCTGGGAATTATAAAATCTCAACAAAAAATTAAAAACTGGATCCCAAGGGAAGAAATGTTATGGTGTTTAACAATTTCATAGGAATCACACAAAATAAAAATTTGAGATTTCATGAAGATACGTCCGTCAATTCATTAGTGAATGCTAGAGCAAATTAATTGTTCACCGTCAATTCAGATTGGGTATTGAGTTTTGGGTTTCACTAAGTTCGTAGTGGCACGAGACTAAGATCATAAACACAGTTTTTGAGTAACCATAAACCACAGTGGTATTTTCTGAGAGTCTCAAGGGTTACGTTTGTGAAACGAATTTAATGGAGAAATGTAATAGATATGGTGTAAGAAATCAAATTACCTCTGCTGTGAAAAGAAGGACCAAGCAGAAAACTCTTATCTCATGTGAGAAGAGAGTTAGGTAGCTTACGATTAGAATAAATGTGATAGCCTAATTGGGAAGACAAGGTTTGTGTATACCAAGTCATTAAGGCCATTATTCAGAATCTGATGAGGCTTTGGGCACATACAGCAGCATGCTTCTAGGGACACTTAATTAATTCAACAAATTCCCCATAAACGAACGAACACACAAATAAAATTAACGACAAAAAGCAAATAAAGAACAAAATATTTTTGGAGTTTTTGATATTTAGAAGAAAAGAAATATTTTTGGAATTTTTGATATATAAAATAAAAATAAAGAAAATAAGACTGAGAAAGAAAATAAAAAGATAAAAAAAACTTTAAAAAAAAAACTTTGGAACCGAACCCGAGCGTTTGGTTGATTTCGGTTGAGAAAAATTTTGAAAAACCGAACCCGTGCGTTCGGTTGGTTTCGGTTTTGAAAAATTTTGGAAAACCGAACCCGAACCTTCGGTTGGTTTTGGTTTTGAAAAATTTTGAAAAACCGAACCCGAGCGTTCGGTTGGTTTCGGTTTTGAAAAATTTTGGAACACCGAACCCGAACCTTCGGTTGGTTTCGGTTTTGAAAAAATTTTGGAAAACCGAACCCGAACCTTCGGTTGGTTTCGGTTTTGAAAAATTTTGAAAAACCGAACCCGAACCTTCGGTTGGTTTCGGTTTTGAAATGTTTTGAAAAACCGAACCTGAACGTTCGGTCTATTTCGGTTACCGAAGAAATTAGATTTTCAAATAGGAAATACTTTTGACAAAAAAGAAATGAAATAGAAACACTTATACATGAAATTTACAACCAAGAAAACTACCTTTGATTGATGAGCGAAGTGCAGATTATCTAACCGAACCCAAGCGTTCGGTTCATTTCGGTACATGAGTACAAAAACCGAACCCGAACGTTCGGTCTATTTTGCTTCTTACTTGTGAGATTGAGAGGTAGTTTGTGGTACTGACTCTGATTCCATCATACCTAGCCCTTGTAAAATTTTGTTGAATGAAACTTCAGGAAGAGCTTTGGTAAAGACATTAGCCAGTTGATCAGTAGTTCTAATAAAGTGAATTTCAACGTTTCCATCTTCCACATGATCTTTGATGAAGTGATACCTCAGTGCTATGTGCTTAGTTTTGGAGTGTTGCACTGGGTTATGACAGATCCTAATTGCACTTTCAGAGTCACAATATAGTGGGATCTTTTTCATATTGAGTCCATAGTCTCGGAGTTGACTCTGGATCCAAATCACTTGAGAGGTACAGGATGCAGCTGCAATGTATTCTGCTTCAGTTGTAGACAAAGACACACACGTTTGTTTCTTTGATTGCCAGCTAACCAACTTCCCATCAAGGAATTGGCAGCCTCCAGTGGTGCTTTTTCTGTCCAGTCCACAACCTCCAAGGTCTGCATCCGAGTAGGCTTGAACAAAGAAGCCTGAATTGGAAGGATACCATAGACCTAAAGAGGTAGTTCGCTTGAGATATCGTAGAATGTTCTTCACTGCAAGCATGTGAGGCTCGCGTGGGTTGGCCTGAAATCTAGCACAGTAGCAAACAGAGAACATAATGTCAGGCCTGCTAGCAGTTAGATACATCAAAGAACCGATCATCTGGCGATAAAGCGTAATATCAACTGCCGGTTTATCCAAGGACGGAGTGAGCTTGGTGCCGAACGCCATTGGAACTTTGACTTTTGAATCTCCCATCATGCCAAAATTTTCAAGGAGAGTCTTCGTGTAAGCTTCCTGATTAATAAAGATGCCTTCGGTTCCCTGTCTAATATTTAAACCAAGGAAAAAGTTAATAGGACCCATTGAGCTCATTTCAAATTTAGTCTCCATCAACTTTCTGAATTCAGCTGTTAAGCTAGGATTCGTTGAGCCAAAGATGATATCATCGACGTAAATTTGAACGATCATAAGGTGGTTACCTTCCTTCTTACGAAAGAAGGTTGGGTCAACCGAACCTTGTTTGAACTTGGACATCTTTAAAAATTTTGTCAGCGTTTCATACCAAGCTCTCGGAGCTTGTTTCAGTCCATACACGGCTTTATCCAAAATGTAACAATGATTAGGATACCTTTCATTTACAAATCCAGGAGGCTGCTCCACGTACACAGTTTCTTCAATTTCTCCATTGAGAAATGCACACTTGACGTCCATTTGGTAGACCTCAAAGTTTTTGTGAGCAGCATAGGCGAGAAATATTCTAACTGATTCCAGCCTAGCTATAGGAGCAAAAGTCTCTTCATAATCAATTCCTTCCTCCTGACAGTATCCTTTCACTACCAGACATGCTTTGTTTCAAATCACGTTCCCTTCCTTGTCTATTTTGTTCCTGAAGACCCATTTGAGACCAACAACCGAGGCATTTGGAGGAGTTGGAATGAGTCGCCAAACTTTGTTCCTTTCGAATTCATTCAATTCGTCTTGCATAGCTTGAACCCAATCGGAGTGATCAAGAGCAGTGTTAACTGTCTTTGGTTCAATTTTTGATACGAAGGAGTTAAACATACAAAATTCTACTTTTGAAAACAAGGAAGTTTGTTTTGCCTTGAGCTGTGATCGAGTCAGAACCTTTTCAGATACATCACCAACAACTTGAGAGACAGGATGATCTCTGGTCCATTTAACGAGAGGAGGGTAGTTTGGATCAAAGGTTGGATCCAATTCAGCGTTTATCATCTCTTCTGGTTCAGATTGACTTTCATAGTCGTAAGACATATCAGCATGCTCCCCCTCGACAGATAAGCTTTCAGGAATGTCTTGAGTGTTTTCTGCTACTGAGATTTCTGGTGGTGCTGAGCTTTCGGGTGTTGACACACCTTCGGTTGGTGAGGCACTTTCGGTTGGCGTGGTGTTTTCGGTTGGTGAAGTGCTTTCGGGAGCAGTTTGAGGCCTTAGCTCCCCCTCAACATGTGAGCTCGGCTGTGATGATGATGGCAGATCCTCCCCCTCGACTGAAGCATTATGTTGTGGAGAATCATCAGAACTTGATCCTCCTTCATTCATTCTCTTTGCAGCATCTTCGACCAGTTGTTTCAGATGATCTACCTTGTTGTCTGCTGCGCCGGCTTCTGAGAGACTGGCCTTCTCTGGTTCATCAAATAGCTCCATGAACTTCTCAAATAGGTTAGTGATTGAGGCTGTGACCTGGCCCGTTTGAGGAAAGATTTCTCCAGGTGTGTCCTCGTTGGCCTTTAGCTTTTTGACATAGCTATCGTCAAAGGTCACGTAATAAGTTTCTTCTATTTTCCTCGAACGCTTGTTTAATACCCTGTATGCTTTAGAAGTAAGAGAGTAGCCCAGAAATATCCCTTCGTCGGCTTTGACATCAAACTTGTTGCGGTGTTATTTAGAATTGAAGATGAAACACCGTGAACCGAACACATGGAAAAACTTGACATTCGGCTTCTTGTTGTTGATGATCTCATAAGGAGTGAGAGTGAAGCACTTGTTGAGATATGACCTGTTCCGTGTAAAACAAGCAGCAGAAATAGCATCAGCCCAAAAATATAAAGGTAAGGAAGCGAAACTTAGCATGGTTCAGGCTGCTTCACACAAAGATCGGTTTCGTCTTTCGACAATTCCGTTCTGTTGAGGTGTGTAGGGAGCTGAGAAGTTGTGACTAATTCCCTTTTCTGCCAAGAATTCTTCGAATTCTCTATTTTTGAATTCCAGTCCATTGTCGCTCCTGATGTTGCGAACGACTTTCTTCAGTTGTACTTCAATCTGCTTGATGAACACCTTTAGCTTGTGAGTCGCTTCAGATTTAAGCTTCAGAAAGAACACCCATGTAAAACACGAAAAGTCATCAACAATAACAAGAATGTACTTGCTACCACAGATGCTTTCGATAGATGATGGACCACACAAATCAATATGAAGTAATTCTAGTGGTTCAACAACTTTAGTGTTTATTATAGATGGATGACTCTGACGACTCTGCTTCCCCATTTCACATGCAGCACACAAATGTTCTCTATCGTACTTGAGCAATGGAAGACCTCGAACATGACCTCCAGTGACAAGTTTGTTGATATCCTTAAAGTTAAGATGAGAGAGTCTTCGGTGCCACAACCAGCTTTTGTCAGATTGTGCTATGGATAATAGGCAGATAGCTGGGTTTCCTTTGATGGGTTCGAGGTTTAGGGGAAACATTTCACCTTTACGCTCCGATTTGAGAATAACTCTTTTCGTCTTCTTCTCAATTATTTCAGAGCCCTCATCGTCGAATGAAACTTTGAGACCGGTACCTCCAATAAGCTGAGATACACTGATGAGGTTGTGTTGTAGTCCTTCCACGTATGCAACCTTCCTTATCGTGAAATCATCGTTTGTAATCATTCCATAGCCTTTTATGGTGCTGAAGGAGTTGTTCCCGAACTTGACGTTTCCACCGTTTGAAAGAGACCTGTATTCCCTTAGCTCTTCCTTCCTTCCTGTCATGTGACGCGAGCAGCCACTGTCAATGTACCATTCTTCGTCAAACTGCTCATCACTGATAACCTGCAAAAATTAAGCAGATTTAGGAACCCAAAGTTTCTTGGGTCCACGTGAGCCTTTCACAGGAACAGGAATAGTAAGAGAGATGTCAACAAGGTATGTTCTTTTTATTAGTGTTGTTTCATCTTTCTTTTTGATGGTGAAAACTTTAATTTTATTGGGATTTGTTGCTTTTGGTTTGGACTCTGGTTTAACTGATGAAACCTTTGATTTTCCTTTCGGTTCAGTTGATGATTGAGGTTTTTGAGAGTGAACTGAATGGAATTTAGAATGAGGTGGAGAGGAATTAGAAGCATTTGAAGAATTAGAGGACTTAGATTGAGATGACTTCTTGGCTGGAGATTCTAGGTGACCCTTTTGCTTTTGATCATGAGTGGGACTGACCCTAGAATTTTGATCTCTTTTGTTCTCCGAACCGAACCTTTGCTTTCGGTTGATGTTGTTCTCTGAATCGAACTTCTGCTTTCGGTTGGAGTCATTCTCTGAACCGAACCTTTGCTTTCAGTTGATGTTGTTCTCTAAACCGAACTTCTGCTTTCGGTTGGAGTCATTCTCTGAACCGAACCTTTGCTTTCGGTTGATGTTTTTCTCTGAACCGAACCTCTGCTTTCGGTTATTATTGCTCTCTTGCGATTCAACAAGACTTTTCTCTGACTTTAAGTTCCTGTCTTGATGTGAGAAATAGGCATTCTGAGATTGCCAGAACTGTTTTCTTTCAGAGAGATTCTTCCTGTATCTCTGATTCCTTTGCTGTTTTTGATTTCGCATCTGCTTCGGTTGATGATGGATATTAGCTTTCCGTTTCTGTTTCTCTTTGGCTGATTCACTCTGAACTGATGAAGTTTCACTTGGAGGAGTGATTTCTTTTGCAGGAATTACTTTTTCCTGAGGAATGTCTTTCGTACCACTAGTACTTGGCACATCGAAGTTATCAGGTTTATTTAAAGGTTCTGGCACATATCTGCCTTTGCTTTTCCATGAGGTCCTTTCAGATAGACCTACCGTTTCGTCAGCATTGTCAATGGGAGCTGACCAGAAGAACTCGTCGCATCCATCAGCATTATCTTCGTTTACAATGCTGTGAGTTTAGCGGTCTGATGTTCGGTTACGCCTGTGACCTTATACACCTGATTTGGAGTGGTTCTAACTTTTTGGTATACTACTGCCTTCTTTGTAAGAATCGGGGACTTTTGTTGGGACAAACGAGCAAACTCCACTGAATTTTCTAAAATGAGATTCTTGTGGTTTTCGGGTTCGCTCTTGACAAATTCTGAACAGTCAACTGTGTCCTCTACAGAAATTTCACTCATATTGTCGTCCTCATTAAGCTTAGATGCATTTTCAACATCAATTTTATTTTCTGAGCTCAAGTTGGCGTTCAATGAGTCAAATTTTTGTATGGTTTCGGTTCTCAGTTTCAGTTTATCATTTTCATCCAAAAGGTTTTTAAGCATGTCCTTATGGTCCTTGGACTTAATGAAAGATTCGATTTTGTCTAGTCCATACATATACGTCGGATTAACATCCTTAGATGAAATAACACTTTCACAATTATGCGCTTCAGCATCAATTTCATCCTCCTTAAACTCAAGGAAGGGTAAAATCATGCGATGAATCTTTTGTCCTATTTCACAATCCAAATGAAGCTAAGTAATATTAGTGTAAAGACGTTTAGCAATCAAACAAAAAACATTTCGTTGTTTTAAAAGCTTTAAATTGTCTCTTTGCAAATAAATGTTTTCATCTTTTGTTTTGATTAACTCTGACTCCTTCAGTTCGATCCACATCCGCCGTTCCTCACTCTTCGAAGACACCCTGCTTAATTGGTCAGTTAGGTTAGAATTGGTGACTCGAGTTTGAGTTAAACTACTGTCTAGATGAGAGATTGTTGAATTAACACTTTTTATTTCTTTTTCGTATGAGCATTGTGGGACTTTGAATGAAACAAAAACGGATTGTACCTTCTTGATCAGTTCATCAAGCTCGTTGAACTGCACGCTGAGCGGTTTAGCTGTAAAGCACAAATTCTGTTGCTCCTTCGTGTCTTCATTCCCACCATCTGTGTTGTATCCCCTCATCTGAGATACGTCGGACACCATCAAGCACCTTCCTCCACTGCTCTCTTCTTTCGCCACATAACCCTTTCCATGAGAAGGCTTCCTTACTTCATCATCTTCAGAGTCGGTTGACCAGACCTCCACGCCACCGAACTCATCATCAGCTACCGAACCCTGCACAATTAAAGCATTCATAGAAGGGTTAGCAGTAGATTTCTTCTTCCTGATTTAATCCAGCTTTTTCTGCAACAAAGCTTCTTTATCCTTTTCATCATCCTTTTCTGCCATTTTCTTGAGGACGCAGTCTTTTGCATAGTGGTTCTTTCCCCCACAGTAATAGCAGCTCACTCCCGAATCTCCTTCAGCCTTCGGTTCCTTCTTTGATTCTTTAGCCTTCGGTTCATCTTTGAGTTTTTCAGAACTATAACTCCCCTGCCAATTTCGGTTCTTGTTGGTGGGAAATCTCTTCTTGATAAACCTCTTGGGGTTTGACACCATCATAGCATAGTCCTCAGAAGTAAGGTCATAGTCCTCCAAGTTGAGGTCTTCTTCCTTCATCACCGCTTTGCTTTTGGACAGGAGGGCCAACGAACCCAGGCTTGAAACCACATTTTTCTCCTGTCACACGATCTTTTCTTGAGATTTTAGGATGCCCACCAGTTTCGCCAAAGAGTAGGATTTGAATTGCTCATGCGCTTTAACTGTGGACACAACTGCTCTCCACTCAGATCAGCGGCCGTTCAAAAACGTAACCTTCTGCTCAATAAGCTTCCTTTCGATGTCATGTTTAATCATCTTGCTAAGAAGATGATTGAAGCGATCGAACGTTTGAGTCACGGTTTCTTCGGCTCCCTGCTTGAATTCACCAAACTCGGACAAGAGTAAGGTTTGAATGGAGTGTTCAAGATCTTTGTCCGTAGAGTACAGTTCTCGTAGCCTGTCCCATATTTCTTTTGCAGTCGTGCATGAACTCACCAGCCTGAAAGTATCGGACTGAAGAGCGAATCTGATTAATCTTAACGCTTTGATATTGCACTGAAATTTATCTTTTTCGTCTTGAGCAATGTCTTTAACGTCTTTCAAAAGATCATTATACTCCTTTTGAGTTTTAACAATCCTTGAAGTTGCTGAATGAGAAAAGGGTCCAGAAACGATTGCTTCCCAGATGAGGTATCCATTATCCTCAGATCCTATAACATAATCTTCAAAGTGATGCGCCTAGACTTCATAATCATGGGTGTACAGGATAGGAATCTTCATTGTTGATCCAATGCTGTTCGAAATATTAATAGGATTGGATTGCGACTCGTCCATACTTGATCGAATAACCTGTTAAAAGATCAGACTTGTAAAGTATTGAATTAGGGCAAAACAATAAATATCGAGTTACGTCAATTATGAGATGACGGCTCAATAAATATCAATAAATGCGGAATAACCCTAATCGAAACCTTTTTCACAGAAAAGAAGTGTATGATTTACACAGCCTCCTGCTCTGATACCAATTGATAAGTTAAAAACTAACTTGAAGATCGATTAGATCTTTAAAACAGGTAGAGTAATAAACCAGAAAACAATACGAACACAAGAATGGATCAAAGATGTCGAATGATTAATCAACAATCCTCAGCAGAGCTCGATAAAGAACTTCTACTGTAGAGGATTTAGGGTTTACAAGAACGATGAAGAAATAAATCTGTGATCTATCGTAATTGCTATCGTCTTCTAAAATCATTTCTATCAATCGTTACCCTAATATGAATGCAAGCACATTAATATATACTAAACCCTATCAGCTCACGGTTGGACAGGCCCAAACCGGAGTAACAAAACTTGGACTATTAACCGAGCCCAATGGACGCAATACATCAAAACACTACGCTATCCAACAGGATCCTTAAATATTTCAAGATCCCAACTATTACTGTTATTATTATTTACTAACATTTATAACGATTATATTTCATTCTAAACTAACACATGTGTAGAAATGGTCAAGAGAAGACTTATTCTCAATATAGTTTCATCTCAACTGTGCTAAAGACCCGGAATACCGAGTCAATCAACGTTCACAAAGATGGTCATAGAGGATCTCAGGAATATCAGACGTCTTTTTAGCTAGTTTAGACTTTAAATTTACACATGTATCTCACACACAAAACACACTCTGATATTACTCCACGAACTTTTTCACTTTTTCTTACTGAATACTCTTTGTAATCATTTTATACTAATAAAATTATCAAGGCAGGTGATCATTATCACCTCCCAAGGCTTTGTGTGCGAGATCCTAGCAAGGATCAAGTGCTTTCCTTGTAAATAGTCGTTTCATTCTCTTTACCTTATTCTATTGCAGAATTTGAACATCACATCCTCTCATTCAAATTGGTTGTTTTATAATTGTGTAATTTTTAACCAAAACACTTCTAGGTTGCATGTGCCCTAATTAATTGAAATTGTTTTTTAATTATTTTTCCGCTTATGGCACTGAACTTGTAACCCTAAAAACCCATCAGTGGATCAGAGCCTTGGATTGTCTATCTTGCCTTTGCATATTGGTGAATCAGAAAAGAAACCAGTTTTTGGTTCTGTTGCAGCTCACATCGTGAGCATGCTTGCTCATGTCGTGACCTCAGTTCAGTCTAGGATTTTTTGCCTAATCTGCCTTAACAGTTTTTCTGTGATATCTACTTGTTGTGTTTATCTCTCCAATTCTGATTTTGGTGTATCTAGAATGATAATATAAAAGCCTAGAAGTTATGAAATTAATATTTGACTTGATTAATTGTTTTGTGATTAATATGCTTGTTTTTTAAGTGTATAAATAATAAAGCTACGTATTAATTGAACTTAATAATTAATGTCAAATGATATTTGGTATTTTTGAAACGTTTAAAATTCGTCCATATGGAGGTTATTATTAGTTTATTTAAGTGATTAATTAAAAGATAATTAATAAATCCATCAAATGTGTAAATTTAATTAAATTAAAAGTTTAATTTATTAGAAGATTAAACCATTGCGATTTTAAAATGTTTTAAAATGTACCTTATAATATGTATATATAATTAAAATTTTAATATATATGTATAACAAAAGTCAGTCAAATCGCTAGTACATCTCATTCACGAAACCATGCTATAAAGAGGGTATAAGGAAGCGGCCTATAAATGGTCGTTGAATGGTGTCCACTCTCACCATCAACTCTCATGTGTGGTGGAAGGTCATTAGTTGAACGGATTTGATAGAACATAACCTCATTAAAAGTATAATGACATAAAGTAACTAAACTATTTTCTAAAATCCCCTTTTAGTTTCTTTAGGAAAACGTGAATTTGTATGATAATCCATGAAATTGCACATCACACTTTATAAGTTGTTAGTGGAGCGTGTGAGGTTAATCGACACACTAATTAGGGACTGATATAGAGTGGTAATGGATGTCTCAAAAATTATTATGGATTAATGGAGCATTTGTGGCTAACTAACACATTAAAATGATATGATAAATGACATCGAGAGTACCAAGCTAATTTGTATGGTTATTCACATCTCGTTTGTGATCCTCGACATCACAGTCATAAAAGTGAGAGCATAATCGATATTAAATATGCCATTCATTAGATTCAATGAATCTCAAAAGATCTAGGAGTTTCATAAGATTGAAACCGGTAAAAGCCTTACCTATCTAAAATATATTCAAATTTGATTACGGCATCCCTCTTCAAAGATCGAATCGAAAATAAGGATCCTATCCTTAACTTAAATTAATGGGTTAATAATTAAGGATTAAAATCAACTAACTTTAATTCTCTATTCTCTTATTATAGATGTCAAGTCAAGACAAAAATGGTCTTCCTCATCCTTTAGGAAATGGTTTTCCTCTTCCTTCTGAAGATGATCTTTCACATTCTGATCAAGGTGAAAGTATGCTCCCTTTTTCGAGCAATGTGTTAAGGTGCAAAGTCATGCTTGGACATAGTTTGTGCTTACCATCTTGTATTGTGTAATGAGTTTTCTTTCCAATAAATAGGAAGTGAGTGACACTCATTTATGTAATGTTCATTTGGAGTGTTAGACTAGAGAGACAAACTGTACAAGACCCATTTTGTTTTTTCTTTCTAGATCTAATGAGAGCTTAACCGGATTTATTTACTCATTGTGTTAATGATTCTTAAAGTGATTCACTAGATCTAATCAATTCCGCATATGTCGTCATAATCAACACCACTACAATTGGTATTAGGGCGAGTGTTCTTGATTTGATAAAGAATTGATCCATGATAACATTCTTGATTTGGTGATTCTTCATTGTGTTTTGATCTTTTTAGAGAGTTTTTTGGATTCTAGAAATCGAACTCATCATTGATTCTATTTATAATTCAATTTTCTTCACTAGAATTTAAGTGACTTTTGCTTTATCTCTCTAGAAAACCCATTCAAAATCACTTTCTCTCTAGAAAAACTCAAGATCTTATCGATTGATCAAAAATGGTGTATATGTCTTATGATTCTTGGGTTGTGATCATTGAAGATGTGAAATACAAAGTCAATGAAAATCAATTCTATGGATTATTGTTAAAAGGTGGCTTGATTTCATCGGCTAGTATGGTTTCTTATGGAGGTTTGAAGGATGTTCATGGAAGATTGATTTTTCAACCACTTTCAAAGATTGGATGCTTGGTTAAAATCTCCATGATCATGTTATCTTCTACTGAAAATCAAAGGAAGGACAAGAAAGATATTTGTTTCATAAGAAATACATTTCTCTTGTTGAAAACCCAAGTGATCTTCATGCTCTTAAGTATATTGAATTTCAAGATTATGGAGTTCAATGTGATGTTCTTGATGTTCTTGAAGTTTATGACAAGAATTTCAAGTTGATTCTCATGAATATGAAAAAACTTTTTGCTCGATTGGAGTTCAAACCGATGATATTTTATGTTCTTCTGATTCGTTTGAAGGAATGATTCCTTATCGAAAGCCATTAATCCAAGAAATTCACAGGTATCAAATTCCAAACGATATGATCCATAATTGTCAAATTGAAGTTGTGGAAAATGAGTTTGTTTATGAACTCAAATCTTCAAATTCCAAGAAGATTAAAAGAAAAAAGTAGAAGAAGATTAAACATAATAACAAGCAAGTTTATTCACAAAAATTGTCAAATGTTGTTGTGAAGCCGAAATCCATGAAGCAAATTTTGGTTCCAAAGCAACAATCTCCAAATGTTGCATTGAATTTGAAGTCAAAACCCAAAAATTTTGATGGTCCTTATGAAGATGTTCTTAGATCGTTGAAGAACACAAAGAACGAGTTGTACAACACATATCATAGGTGGTACAATCTTCAAATTGGAGATTTTCTTATTCCAACAAAAGAACCAAGATCTTCAAATTTTGATTCGTTTGTTTCAAATAGAACTCGGATTGTCAAAAAGTTATCACAAATTCTCAAATGGATTCCAAAACGTCCATGATTTCAATTCATATTTTTCATTTTTCATTTTTTATAACTTTGTCTAATTAGATCAAATCTGTTTCTACCCCATTGTTGATCCAATTATTTTTGTTTAGATCGAAATCCCAAAAATCAAATTCTATTCTTTAATCATACTTCATAAACAATGTATGTTCATTGTTCAACTTTAAAAGCCCAATCCAAATTAAATTCACTGTTCATGAAATTCAACCCAATTCCAATTAAGTTGTTGACTGAAAAACTAAGGATTGTTTGATGTCGGTTTATTAAAATCGAAGTGGTTGTATAATTGAGTTCATTATTGGCATCTTAGGTTAGAGTGTGACAATCGTCAATTTTGGGTCAAGTCAAAGTCAAACAAATTCAACGAGTCAAACCGGTCGACTCAATTAACCCTTGTATATTAGGTTTTACGTTATGTAACTACTATACAACTCGCTATTTTAATGAGAAAACATCATTTGGAAAATTCGCGTGTTTAATTTTCCTTAGCCTTGATAGTGCTAAACAATGAACCAAAGCGATAAAACACTATTGCACACTCATCGGGAGTGTGTAGGACATTAAAACATGGCTTAACGGGGTTTACAGACCTTGCGTTGTGAAGTCAAATACTCAAAAACGTCACAAACGGAACCAATCTACATATTTTTCACTCTATCTCTCTCTATTAGAAATCTCTCCCAAATTAGTGATTCGAACACTTCATCTGTTATTGACTTTTGGAGTTAATATTCACGATCAAACAAAAAGGAATACATTCTCGAAAAAAAATGGAATCGGAAGTCCTTTAATTGTAGATTAAAGTTGATTTCAACTGATATCACTTGGTATAGATCGACATCGAACATGAAACTGATTTCGATTTAAGGATTTCTTGGAAACGAACATGTACAGGAAATTGAAAGTTGGGAGTCGATGACCTGTAGAATGAAATTTGATTGAATTCTCGTCATTTATAGTGAAGACTTGTAGAACGAAGGCTTGATATTGAATATGTTTTGGTTTGCACGCGATTGGAAGGTTCGGTTGTTTGAAATCGAATGGGTAGATGGTTTGATTTTGATGTTCTTTTGTGTTCTTTTGATATCGATGGATATTTGTTGAAACAAAGGACAAGTAGTTGCAATTTGATAAGTGAAGGTCTGTATTGATGAATGGTTTTGATAGTCAAAGAAAAATGGCAAAAGTCAAAATAGATGGATGGATATTCAATTTTTGATATCGATGATATGCGGTTTAAAGGAGTATTGAAATCAAAGAGTTTGATGTCAATGGGATTCGACATCGAGTGTGTCACTGGGAATTGAATCCAATTTGGGAAGGATGTTCAATCGAAACTTTAATGTCGATGGTAATTAGTATCAATGGTACTTTCATTGTGGGTATCGACGTGTTATAGTCGAAGGTAAATTGAATCGCATCTAAGAATTAAAGGTTTGATGGTCGAATGGTTGAAGGATTCAAAATCAAAGGCTTATTAGATATCGATGGTTATGTCGACATTTGTTGTATGGGTTGGAGTCGTAGTTTGATGTCGATGGCAATTTGTTATCAAAGACAAAGACTGTGGATTTGAAATCGAATGGTTGTAAGCAGATGGGGAACAGTTGTTGATTGAAAAACGAAGGATGGTTTGATGTCGGTTTATTAAAATTGAAGTGGTTGTATAATTGAGTTCATTACTGGCATCTTAGGTTAGAGTGTGACAATCGTCAATTTCGGGTCAAGTCAAAGTCAAACAAAGTCAACGAGTCAAACCGGTCGACTCAATTAACCCTTGTATATTAGGTTTTACGTTATGTAATTATTGTACAACTCGCTATTTTAATGAGAAAACATCATTTGGAAAATTCGTGTGTTTAATTTTACTTAGCCTTGATAGTGCTAAACAATGAACCAAAGCGATAAAACACTATTGCACACTCATCGGGAGTGTGTAGGACACTAAAACATGGCTTAACGGGATTTACGGGCCTTGTGTTGCGAAGCCGGATACTCAAAAAGGTCACAAACGGAACCTCTCTAAATCTTTTTCACTCTATCTCTATCTATTAGAAATCTCTCCCAAATCTCTCTCAAAAGTTCCCGTAATTTTTTTCTAATTATTCGGGTCATCCCGACCCTTAACTGGGTAAAAAACCGCTTAAAACGGGGTAAAATCGAGTAAAATACCCTTAAGGACCCAAAACCCCTTTTAAAGGGGCGAACCCTCTTAGGGCAGAAGGTCCAAGTAGGGCCGAACCCTGCTGAGTCGAAGCCCAGGACTGAACCTGCCTCTTGGACCCGAACCTCGCAACCAAGGGGAGGGACCGAACCCTTCGGTCCATTTCGCATATGACCCGAACCCGAAGCCTTCGGGCCCGAGCCTCGTAGGGAGAACCGAAGCCACCTTTGGGCCGAAGCTACTTTCGGTCTATTTCGCCTCTCACAGCTCTCGGTCCATTTCTCCTTCAGCCCAGCAGCATGAGGACCGAACCTCGGCCCAGAATCGAGAGGTCTCACATGTAGGCCATTTCATCCCGGTTTTCGACTACGACTTCGTTTAGGCCCGTTTTTCATCATTTTAACGCGAGATTTTCACCCAAAACTTTATTTTAACATATAAGGCCCCATATTTATTAATTAATCACGTTTTTTGGGATAAATCTTATCCAAGAAGAGTGGGTGAAGTACTAGAGGTGGAGTGTATACTTGTATCTAGTTTATGACACAAGCAACCACCCATACCCACTCTATGACCAATCCACACCCCTCCCCACCATACCTAGTCACTTCCTTGTACTTTTCCATCAATCTCAAGCGATTCCCACGTCCTAAGAGCTGGAAAACCCAATCTCACTCCTCACACTTCCTTCATTCTCTCATTTTTCCTCCAAGGATCACACTCCAAATTCTCTCACCATTCTCACTCAATTTCGAGACTTCCAAGGATGATCATAAAGCTTTCTTCCACTCTTGGTAAGTTTAACTCATTCTTCTTTTGATTATTACACTTCCTTTTAACTCAAATCATAGATTCCTTACACAAACTCCATCATATTTGTGTTAGATTCTTGAATCTTCAAGGCATTCTCTGAAGTGTTCTTGGGTAGAAGACTCCTTTTCTTCAACATCCATACACTAAGAACACATAAGGTGATTTCATACCCCTACATTTTCATGTTTTCTTAAGTTTTAAGGGGGGGGGGGGGGGAATACAAGTTAAAACACCAACAACATAACTAAACTAATCTAACAGCTTTCATCAGAAAAGTTTAACTCCGTTCACGGACTGTTTTGGTCAACTTAAACATTTTAGTTTTCAAAACTGTATTAGATGAGAATATTTCAAGTTATTACCTTTAAAATGAATACTTTCACATGTTCATACGATTTTTCTACAATTTTTGGCGATTTTTACAAAACTGCCTATCATTGTAGCTACGAATCCGCACCGGTTTGTGAATATAGACATTTTCACACAAGTTATTGACATCTAAAAATCATGATAAAATTTATGAACATACTAGACACATTTTCTAAACTCCCAGAGTTTACGGATTCAGTTTTTGACTTCGTATTATTTTTCTGTGATTTTTCCAAAACAATGCAGAAATGTTAAAAACAAGTTGACAGATTACAAGTTTCATCACACCTTGTAGCATGTTGAGAAAAGTGTTAATCTTTGATCGTTTCATATTTTACTTATGTTTTTTGTTGTGGAATATTTATATAAAAGAAAAAACTCACTGATTTGTAAGAGTCCTTTGCCATTACAAATAATACAGGATGAGGCATTATAAACATAGTTATGTTTTTGCTATACATTCGACTCACATAAAATGGAGTACCTTTGCATTACAAACGTTTTGGGTAAACTATAATAGGTATAGTTTATGATACATTTACATAACAAACTCATTACGAAAGGGGACATTTATACAAAACGGGTTTTCATTACATTACACATAAATTCATTAATGACTTTTGTGAGACATTCGCTTCACTTTACAAATAAGTCATGTATTGTAACCAGAGTCTCCTGGAGGGAGAGCGTGATAGTTGAATATAGATCTACATTGGGTCTGACAAACTCACACCTTAGCTGGATGCAACAGCTAGACCGGCAGGTATGGGGTGACAAATGTCATAACATTTCTGACGCCTGAAGAACGTCGAGGCCACCTAGGTCATAGCATGGTTATAATAGGTCACATTAAGTATTAACAAACATAGGATTTACAAGGATTTCATTGAAATCAAACGAGTTTACGTCGATTTAAACTTGCATTATTTACTATAAGTAAGGAATGTTACTTATACATTTTGGTCTTGGGCTTTAAGACTACATTTTACGTATTAAGGAACATATTGGATTTTCTGGAACGAACGCTACTTTTAAAAGAAAAAGGTTTTCATAACTACATACCAATGCTTATGAACTCACCAACCTTTGTGTTGACACTTTTTCAAAACAACTTGTATTCTCAGGAAATCACTAAACATATAACCAAGTGCTTTTGAGAATGGGACTTTAAGGTGTCAAACATTTCATTTTTGTCAACATAATGTAATTGATTTGGAAACATGTAAACTTATACAATGATGTAACTTTTTGAATTATAATCATGTTGGTTGTGTTTACTTTAATCATTATTGAAAATGTTGTTATGATACTATACATAAAGTCCTCCACCGTCGGACGTTTCCGCCATCCTTGGTTTGGGGGTGTGACAGATTAGTATCAGAGCACGGTTTATAGTGAATTAAGTATGTCGAACCACATAAGATATACAAACTATAAACACATTTGGGACTAAAAGTCTCTGATTTGAACAACTTTCAAATAAATATACTGTTAAAATTAATAATAATAAAAACAAAATAAAAATAAATAAATAAATAAATAGTTTTTAAAAGTTTACATAGATGCATTACATACTCGCATAATGTCATAACTAGGAGAACATAAAGTAAAAGAAGAGGAGTTGTACACTATGAGTATGCCTTGGTATATGTGAATCAAGTCTAGGAGGGATATAGCCTGATCAACTATATATGGTCGGGAAGTGACTTATACATACCAAGGGATAGTCATAGTGGGCAACAAATCTAACCACCTAACTACACTCTATACAGAACAATCTAAGAACCAAATCTAAACACTTAAAATACTATAGAGTATTTTATGTTGCTATAGCGCAATATTATTATTATTATCCGTTACTCGCTTATTACACCCCTTTTCTCGTATAGACGACATGGCAAGATTTCATCTACCAGGAGACCCATACTTTCCCAATCAGGGAAATGTCGGCTGGATTGAAGAAGAGCCTGAAGAACTAATCGAAGAAGATCCCTAAGAGGATCTCGAAGAGGATCCCGAAGAAGAACCCGAAGAGGAACCCGAGGGGGAACCAGAGGAAGAAGAAGAAGAAGAGGAAGACGTCGAGGTAGACATGGATGAAGACGAAAGTGAAGAAGAACCAAAGGTCATCAATCCTCCCTATATAGCCAGAGTTCCCGCCAACCGACTCGGCTACTTCGGACCCATACCCCGATGGGCGATCACGATTGAGGGATGGAGTCACTGCCAACGACAATGGTCACCTTACGGAGACCAACGAGGTATCTATGACCTCACCCATGGAGGACCTGCTGATAGAGCTCTTCCGTTATGACCCAACAAATAGCGATCAATGATGATCGTGGTAGGATGACGACTGATCATGTTCGGGAGCTGAGTGTCATCATAGAGTCTACCACTGCTCGCACTAGAGACCTGGAGCGGGACTCCCACTACAGAGATCAACTCATTCAGGACCTTCTCGCTGCTCAAGCGGAAGCAAGGGAGTATCGGGAAAGATACTTGGCGCTTGAGGAGAGAATGGTTGCAACCGAATAGAGATTAGCAGAACTGCAAGGCGCATCGACATCATCCCAAGCTCCATCAGGGAAGGATCGTCGTGAGTAGGAATCATTACTACTCATGCATCTTCGTAGTATAGGTTTATGGGCATGCGTTGGTGCTACTCTTTTATATGTAGTTTGACCCTGCGATTAAGTGATTACACTATATAAGGGGCTTTTATGCTATCAAAACTATCTTTTACATTGATGTAATGTAGACCTTTGTGAGGTCAAATTTTCTCAAAACAATATGTACTGAAATTATCAATGAAATTGACATGCATTTTATTTCATTGGATGTGTGGCATGGGAACTCACTACTTGATATTACAAACAATTAAGAACTGATAACTATAAGATTTTTAAGTGTACCTCGTTGTTATGTGTAATTAAAGAAGTAATCGACCTAGAAATGGTGAGTCTGCCTTAGGACATGTTCCTTGTTTGGTTGTGGACTTAGGATAGACTCATTAGGTTCAACAGTTTATTAAAAATTTTAATTACACATAAACGAGGCATGTCGAGTGAATCTTAGGAGTGGATCAAACATAAAATAGAACATAGGACTCCGATTGAGTCACCACTATTTAGTTCATAAGTTTGCTTGTATAAACTTTTATTATGAATTACTTGGAATTACAATAAAGTCGGTACATAATACAAATGAGTTAGATAAAGTAGCAATCAACTCGTTATCACTATTGAAGTCTTAACGACTTGTCATCTTTGAAACTTATGACAGAACTATGCCAATAAAGAAGAAGACTAGACCTTCTGGCAGCGCAGCACCACGTTAGTCGCCGCCTCCACAATTTGATACGTCAATGTTCCAGGCTGCAGTAGCAGCAGCTGTGGCGGTAGTTATGTCACAAATTGGCACTAATGGCAATGGGGGATCTGGATCTGGTGCTACACCCTCTAGCCAAGGCGACAGCTCGGGGCGTACAAAGGAATGCACGTACAAGGATTTCACCAATGGCAAACCCGATAACTTCAATGGGAGTGGGCACGTCATCACACTGATGCAATGGTTCGGAAGGACCGAAGCGGTCTTCGAAGCGTGTGCTTGTTCTGAAGCAAGCAAAGTCAAGTATGCAACTTTCACTTTCATTGGTAGGGCCTTCACTTGGTGGAACGGCCGAGTTAAGACACTCACTCTGGCGGTGGCTAACTCCATAAGCTGGGAAGACCTGAAAGATTTGATGATGAAGGAGTACTGCCCGAGAGGCAAGGTTCCAAAGTTGGAACAAGAACTCTGGAACCTTAAGATGACAGGCTCTGACCTTGAAACCTATACCACCCGATTTAATGACCTCGCGCTTCTTTGCCCTGCAATGATCACTCCAGAGGAGAAAAAGGTGGAGTGATACCTTTGGGGACTGTCTCCCAAGTCCAAAGTAGTGTTCTGGACTCAAGGCCAACTACTTTTGATAGTGCCAAGGAACTGGAACAACAACTCATCGACCACCGAGCCATTCATAACTCTATAACCACCACCCGTGATCAGACAAGAGGGGGAAACAACAAAAGGAAGTTTTGGAACAACAAGAAGAACCAACCAGCACAGAACTCCGCCAAGAAGCAACACACTATTGTTATCTGTGCTACCACTACTGCTACCACTCCAACACCACCGAAACAATATGTTGGAAATCTCCCTAAGTGTAAAAAGTGCAACTTCCACCACACTGGTGCTTGTCGGTAAATGCACTGCAAAAACTGCGACAAGAAGGGGCATACAGCTCGTTTCTGTAAAGCGCCAGCACAACCGATCAATCAAGTTGCCAATGCAGGGGCAAGCCAAACCTGCTATGGATGTGGTGAAGCAGGACACTTCAGGAGAAACTGCCCCAAAGCACAAGCCCTTAATGCTAGTGGTGTAGGGAGAGTCCTGGTGATAGGACATGGGGAAGCAGTCAAGGATCCTACAGCGGTTATCGGTACGTTTCTCCTCAATAACTTATATGCATGCGTACTATTTGATAGTGGAGCGGAGAGGAGTTTTGTGAGCCACCAATACAAACAATTACTTGAACAAAACCCACAATCACTAGAAGATTCATACATAGTAGAAATGGCAAATGGAAAAGTAGAGCGCATTAATGATATGTACTCAGCGTGTACCCTCACTCTAGACAACCATTTATTTAAAATAGACCTGATGCCGGTCACAATAAAAAGTTTCGACATAATCATCGGTATGGATTGGTTAAGTTCTCATCGTGACGACATTATATGTTACGAAAGGGTCGTTGCCTTAATCTGCCCAATGGTGAAACCCTTCTAATCTATGGTGATAAACCTAGTGCAAATTTACAAATCATCACTTACGTCAAAGCCCAAAAGTATCTCCGAAAGGAATACCATGCTTTCTTAGCCCACATAGTAGATAAGAAACAAGAGGTGAAGGACATCAAAGACATTCCCGGGGTGTGCAACTTCCCTGATGTATTCCCAGAAGATCTTCCAGGTGTACCACTCGCGCGACAAGTCGAATTCCGAATCGACTTAATTCCCGAAGCTACCCCCGTCGCCAAAGCTCCATACCGCCTAGCACTAGCATAAATGCAAGAACTGTCTAACCAGTTGAATGAACTGTTGAGCAAAGGGTTCATCAGACCAAGCTTCTCACCTTGGGGAGCACCGGTCCTATTTGTAAAGAAGAAGGACAGATCGTTTCGCATGTGCATAGACTATCGAGAGCTAAACAAACTCACTATCAAGAACCGATATCCCCTACCCCGAATCGACGACCTCTTCGATCAACTCCAAGGAGCAATCTACTTTTCAAAAATAGACCAGAGGTCGGGTTATCATCAGCTACGAGTTCAAGAAGAAGATATTCCCAAGACTGCATTCAGAACTCGCTATGGGCACTACGAGTTTGTAGTAATGCCCTTCAGATTAACAAACTCACCGGCGGTATTCATGGACCTGATGAATCGAGTGTGCCGACCCTACTTAGAAAAATTCATGATCGTATTCATCGACGATATTTTGGTCCACTCCCGAAGCGAGGAAGAGCACCGCCAACACCTACGACTAGTCTTGGAAACACTAAGGGCTGAGAAGCTTTATGCCAAATTATCTAAGTGTGAATTATGGATCAGAGAAGTGGATTTCCTTGGCCATGTGGTCAGCAAGAAAGGGATACATGTGGATCCCTCCAAAATCAAGGCCATCGAGAACTGGTCAGCACCTTCAACACCGACAGAAATCCGACCATTCTTAGGGCTCGCCGACTACTACCGAAGATTCATACAGAACTTCTCCAAGATCGCCAAACCGCTCACCACCTTGACTCAGAAATGTGTGGTGTTCAAGTCGGAAGATAAACAAGAAGTTGCTTTCCAAACGTTAAAACAAGCCCTATGCAGCGCGCCGATCTTGTCTCTCCCACAGGGAACCGTAGACTTTGTTGTGTATTGCGATGCTTCGAATCAAGGACTCGGATGTGTGCTCATGAAAAGAGGGAAGGTCATCGCTTATGCGTCAAGACAGCTTAAGACGCACAAGGTTAATTATACCACACACGACCTTGAACTGGGAGCAATAGTGTTCGCTTTAAAGATCTGGAGACATTACCTCTACGACACAAAATGCACTATCTTCACTGATCACAAAAGTCTTCAGCATATCCTCAGTCAGTAAGAGATCAACATGCGACAAAGGAGATGGGTAGAGCTGGTGAACGACTACGAGTGCGAGATTCGCTATCATCCGGGCAAGGCCAATGTAGTGGCCAATACTCTAAGCAGAAAGGAATATTCGGGTCGCCGAGTAAAGTCCTTAACGATGACAATCCATTCACACCTGACCATATAGATCAACGAAGCTCAACTGGAAGCCTTGAAACCAAAAAATATGGTAAGTGAGGCATTAAGAAGAATGGATAAAAACTTGGAAGTCAAGGATGATGGAGCACGTTATCTCATGAACCGGATCTGGACACTGAGGTTTGGTGGATTCCGAGGCGTTGCCATGAATGAAGCACACAAGACTCGATACTCCATCCATCCCGGCTTAGATAAGATGTATCTAGACCTCAAAAAGTTATACTGGTGGCCGAACATGAAAGCTGAAATTGCTACCTATGTGGGCAAGTGCCTGACATGCGCCAAGGTCAAGGTAGAATACCAAAAACCATCAAGGCTACTACAGCAGCCAGATATAGCCGAGTGGAAATGGGAATGGATAACCATGGACTTCATAACCAAGCTACCTAAGACATCGGGCGGGCTTGATACCATTTGGGTAATCGTAGACAGGTTGACCAAATCGGTGCACTTCCTACCGATAAAGGAAACCGACAAAATGGAGAAGTTGACTGGAACGTACATCAAAGAGATTGTACGACTCCATGGTGTGCCAATATCCATTATCTCTGACCGAGATAGTAGATTTACCTCATAATTTTGGCAGTCCTTACAGAAGTCTCTAGGAACTAGACTTGACATGAGTACGTCCTACAATCCACAAACCGACGGGCAGAGAGAGCGAACCATACAAACATTGGAAGACATGTTGAGAGCCTATGTGATAGACTTTGGTATGGCATTGGATACCCATTTACCACTTATCGAATTCACCTACAATAACAACTAGCTAGAGGGAAAGCCTCTAATAGCACCCTTGTTGGTCCTGAAATCATAAGGGAGACCACGGAAAAGATAGTCCAAATTCGAGAAAGACTAAAAGCGTCTCGAGATCTACAAAAGAGTTACGCAAACAAACAACGCAAACCCTTTGAATTCCAAGTGGGTGATCGTGTACTACTGAAAGTTTCCCCTTGGAAAGGAATGATACGATTCAGCAAGCAAGGGAAACAGAATCCAAGGTACATTGGGCCATTCGAAATCCTTGCCAGGATTGGGCCAGTAGAATACAAGCTTTGATTACCTCAAGAACCCGATAAAGTACATCCCACATTTCACGTATCAAACTTAAGGAAGTGTCTGTATGATAAGACACTCGTAATACCACTCGACAAAATCGAAGTTAACGAAAACCTCCACTTCATGGACGAACCAGTTGAAATCATGGATCGAGAGATCAAAAGAACAAAACAAAGTCGTATTCCCATCATGAAGGTCCGTCGGAACGCTAAACGAGGACCGGAGTTCACCTGGGATCGCGAAGATCAAATGAAACAAAAATACCCGCATCATTTTCCAAACTCTTGAAGTCCTAGTCAGAATGAAAATTTCGGGACGGAATTCCCTCTAATGGGGGGATGATGTGACAAACGTCAATTTCGGGTCAAGTCAAAGTCAAACAAAGTCAACGAGTCAAACCGGTCGACTCAATTAAACCTTTTATATTAGAGTTTACGTTATGTAATTACTATACAACTCGCTATTTTAATGAGAAAACATCATTCGGAGAATTCTTGTGTTTAATTTTCCTTAGCCTTGAAAACAATGAAACAAAGTGATAAAACACTATTGCACACTCATCGGGAGTGTGTAGGACACTAAAACATGGCTTAACGGGGTTTACGGGCCTTGCGTTGCGAAGTCGGATACTCAAAAAGGGCACAAACAGAACCTCTGTAAATCTTTTTCACTCTATCTCTCTCTATTAGAAATCTCTCCCAAATCTCACTCAAAAGTTCCCGTAACTTTTTTCTAATCATTCGGGTCATCCCGACCCTTAACAGGGTCAAAACCGCTTAAAACGGGGTAAAATCGAGTACAATACCCTTAAGGACCCGAAACCCCTTTTAAAGGGGCGAACCCTCTTAGGGCCGAAGGTCCAAGTAGGGCCGAACCCTGCTGAATCGAAGCCCAGGACTGAACCTGCCTATCGCACCCGAACCTCGCAACCAAGGGGAGGGACCGAACCCTTCGGTCCATTTCGCATATGACCCAAACCCGAAGCCTTCGGGCCCGAGCCTCGCAGGGAGAACCGAAGCCACCTTCAAGCCTAAGCTACTTTCGGTCTATTTCGCCGCTCACAGCTCTCGGTCCATTTCGCCTTCAGGCCCAACAGCATTATGACCGAACCTCAGCCCAGAACCGAGAGGTCTCGCAGGTAGGCCATTTCTTCCCGGTTTTCGACTACGACTTCGTTTTAGGCCCGTTTTTCATCATTTTAACGCGGGATTTTCACCCAAAACTTTATTTTAACATATAGGGCCCCGTATTTATTAATTAATCATGTTTTTGGGGATAAATATTATCCAAGAAGAGTGGGTGAAGTACTAGAGGTGGAGTGTTGACTTGTATCTAGTTAATGACACAAGCAACCACCCATACCCACTTTATGACCAACCCAGACCCCTCCCCACCATACCTACTCACTTCCTTGTACTTTTCCATCAATCTCAAGCCATTCCCACGTCCTAAGACCTGGAAAACTGTGACAACCCGAAACTTCCATTCTGAACAAACCATATCAAGCCAATAGAAGTTAGAACAGTTACAGAAAATTTCTAGACTTTTGAGTATTTCAGGTTTAGCACATAAGGAGATATCAGGAGAGTGGATGCACTAGGGTTTTGTGAAACACTGTTATTCCAATGCTCTAGGATATTAGAGTTCATTCTGGGAATAAAAATATTTCTGCCAAATATCTCAGGACTATATATAGAAATCTGAACCAAATAGTTCATTAGTTACATTTCCAACTTGGGAAAAGCCGAATTCTCTCTCACGGATCTTCAGGTTTTTATCCCAAATTGTGAGTACTTCGATCTAGTTATATAATATAGCTTAGATTGTAGTTTATAACATCAAAATCATGCCAAAACCCCAAGATTCGGAAGTTTACCGCCCAAGAACACTTGGGGAGTAAACTCAATTTTAAGGGCCAAAAGTGTCCCAATGCCCCTCAAAGCCTTGGAACTCAAACTAGAAGCCTCCATTACATGTTTAGGACACCAAAATCAATTAGAAACAATGATGAAAGTGAGTTTACAGCCAAGGAGGTTCTTGGGCCGTGAACTCCATGTTTTAGTGCCAAAATGCCCTAAATGCCTTCATTTAGCCAAGAGACTAGCATAGCACATTACCTTGATGTTTCTAAGACCCAAAACAATCAAAATACCAACACCTAGGGGTGTTCACGGCCGCAAACACATGGCCAAATGGTTCATGGTCCGAAAACTCTAGTTAGGGGTGTTTTGATGCCACAAACACTTCCTAAGGCTTAGGCTTGAATTTAGACATGTACCCTAAAGAGATTAGGACTAGCTAACACACTTAGAACACCAAGAGTAAGGTGTTCACGGCCCAAAAGGTTCTAGGGCCGTGAACTCCATAAAATGGTGCCAAATGGTGCCATAAACCCTTCCAAAGCCTAGTACAAAAGACTAGTTTAGTCCCTAGTTGATTTAGGAACTTGAAAACACCATAAACATCCTCCCAAGGGAGATTACGGCCGTAATCTCCAAGGGATATGGTCCTAGGACCGTAAACTCCTAAAAGGAGTTATATTATGCCCTAAACTCTTCCATAGACCAAGCCATTAAGTAGAAATGCTTATTAGGGCCTTATAGAGCATCAAACATCAAATGGACACATAGATATGAGTTCACGGCCATAAACTCATGAGTTTACGACCGTAAACGCATTTGGTAGTGTTATTAGGGCCGTGAAATTCATGGTGGAGTTTTCCTTGAGCCCTATACATAATAGCTTCCCCTACAAACACTTAGATACAATCCTAGAGGCTAATAACACTTGATAAAGGTGTTTAGCATGTCCTAGGGTGTCTTGACTTGTTTATTAGTTGTTTATAGACTAATTTGTTACATACATGTGAAATTATATGTTAACTAGGATCAGAGTGTGTTCAAGACTTCACTTGACACCTAGCAGTCCTACCTCTTCAGTTCATCCGTATCACCCACAACAGGTGAGTTCATACCCCTTAATCAAAGTTTTAACAGTTTTTAAATGTTTTATAGGTGGGGATACAAGTAGAATTATGTTAATTATCATATCAGTCATATGTGATTAATAAGTAGCATTCAAATGATTGGCTATTCATTAGCCGTTTTACTGAACAGTTTCCTTCAAATGATTTTTATAAACATTTTATATGTTTACAACTCCTTATTACACTGTACATTTTACTCTGTATGTTTTATTTCAAACTTATTTACAATTGTGATTCAAACAAATGTTTCCTTATACTAAGTTGTTTTATCAAACCCATGCCTTCAAACCGTTTTATAGATTGACATCAAGTCGATCTTTTCTTAAGATAGTAATTATGTTCAAAGGTTTTACAAAACTTATTTATGCTTTTATATTATAAATTGCATGCCTCTATATGTATAGTTATATAAGAAGTGTTTAAAAAACTTAGGAAGGCTATCCACCCTATTTCCTTTTCGCGCTTGAGATGTGATCTGGTGGGATATCGGCTACTCGTCTGAAGGTCATTTAAATATTAGTTATATAACATATGTACATATATAATCATAAAGGCCGTTCCAATTCATCTCATGCCCTTGGGTAGCAAGGGTATACATCCATGTCCATACGTACCAGTTAGATTACTAGTGAACTACCATATGGGTAGTTTAGGAAGATACTAGAACTATTACTAGAACACGATATCATACCATGAGTCAGTTCATTCATGAGTCAAAACATACTAGAAAGATAACATATACAATTATACTAGGAGAGAACATATACAACTATACTAGAAAGAGAACATATACAACTATACTAGAACGAGTACATTACTATACTTTCTAGGTAGAGAGCATGTACATTACAGCTAGAACAGTTCATTACATATATATATATATATATATATATATATATATATATATATATATATATATATATATATATATGAATACGTTAATAATTGTGATCCACTGTATCGGAGCATGCCTTCAATGTCATGGCCCGAGTTGTAGCCAGAGTCTCTTGGAGGGAGAGCGTGAGCTTGCGTATAGATCTATACTGGATTGACTATCATACACCTTGCTGCTAGCTACTGCGGGACCTGTAGGTCTGCGGGTGCCAAACATCATTTCTTTTTACGACCATTCTTATGTCGGTGTTACCAGTCAATAGTATGGTACAATTAATCACATGATGCCTTAATATAAATCCGGTTTAAGGTAGTTAGTACATCAGTAGTTCTTATAGCGCTACATTTTAGTACTACATTAATTTTCCCTGTACATATATTTAGTGATCTTTTCACTTAAACTTTAAATGTAAAAACTATATTTTGTTAATGATAGTTACACCTGGGAAAATTACACACTTTTACATGAAACGAACATTTAGAACAGTTAAGTCTTGGTAGAAGACTACATTGAGAACAGTTACGTCTTTGTAGAAGACACCCTTATATAATAGTAGGAATCATAGGGATTTCTTGAGTTTTTCAAAAGTTTACAGTTGTTATACAAACATTTTTATACTTATTGTTCATTTACATTTTCCATACTTACAGTTCATAAACTTACAAATTCTTACATACAAATTAAGCCACTAAAATACTTATGATCTCACCAGCTTTAAAGTTGATACTCGCTTTCAAAATTACTTGTATCCTCAGGTCATCATAGACAGGTACCGATGCAAGGATTAGGGAAGACAGAGCTCGTTGAAGACTCATCTTTCATTTTGATTTATGCTTTAGTGTTTATCAAAATTTGACAGAACACGATTGTATAATCATTATATTATTAATGCAATGGATAATGTTGTTGCTTGTTTACTACTTTTCATTGTTGTGATACTGTGCATGACGTCCTCCGCCCCAGAACGTTTCTGCCGTTCTTGGTTTTGGGGTGTGACAGATTGGTATTGGAGCATTGTTTATAGTGAATTAAGTATATCAACCCATAAAGGATATACTAACTATAAATACATAAGGGATTAAAAATACTCTGACCAAGAGTTTATACTTTGAATATTAAAATATTTAATTAAGTATACGTGCTGCATTCATACTAAAATCAGTGTCACTAGGACAGTACAAAAGAATTACGATTGTTGGGCAACACAGGTGGACTTAGAGACATATAGTCAAAACTAGGAAGATATAGCCTGATCACCTATATTATCCGAGGGTTGACTATCATGTACCTAAGTGTAGATGTATGATTGCAACAAGTCTAAAAACTTACCAACCCTACCACAATGAGAACCATAGAACATAACATTAAACTTAAAATACTATAGGAGTATTTGCTGTTACTATAAGTACTTCATACTTGAAAATTAAAACGGGATCTTCATTACTAAGTTGATAGTTGCTAAGTGGATACCCTAAGGCTATATGTAATTAGAATTTTATAGACTTAGAATCTGTGAAAATTTTACTTCACCCCTATTCTGTGTGAATATGGAGTTAAGGTCACTTATTCGAAGACCTATCCTGCTTCGATTACATATAACTGGTATGCACTTCACAAATAGCGATGTAACTAATGAAGATTTTCTAAATAATTATCTAGGTAGTTCGTCTAATAATTATTTTCTTACCCCAATTCCCGCATAGATAACATGGCTGGACTCCATCCCCACGGCAACCAGTACCTCCCGAATGAGGTCATTGCTGGATGGGTTGAAGAAGAGCCAGAGAATGATCATCCTATCCCTTTGAATGATTCCCATGATGAAAACCTTTTGGACGATGCTAATTCCGAACCAGAGGTTGAGAATCTACCCCAAGCAGCTCCCTTTCCAATTCCTAACCCTCGTCCGGCTTTTCATGGCCTGACGCCTGAGTGGGTGGAATGCTTGGAAACATGGAGCCAAGGACAAGATCAGCCCATGCCATTTAATGGTGACCAAAGCTTTTATGACCAATGGGGACTCGGCAGACAGATGCTTGCCAATCGTGGTCCGCAGAGTGGCCGAAATGAGATTCAAGGCAGGACAACCCTTCATCAGATTACCGAAGTTGTCGCTGATGCGAGAATGCATACCCTCCGCACCATTCGTCTAGAAGATGCTCGCGAGAGATCAGAGAGAAACCATGAAACCCTACTTCAAGCACTGGCTGAATCACGAGCCGAAGTCATAGAGCTCCGAGTACGCCAGAGGGTGTATGAAAGACACCTACTTGATGTGGAACGTCAACTTGCTGAATTGAGAGTTCACCAGAAGGATGACCGTCGCCAGTAGTAGATACTTTACTTTATTTTCCTTATTAAAAGGAATTGTTTTCTGTCTATGCCCGATGTGGCATTTTCTATGAAATTATCTTGTACTGTAAGTACTTTTGGTTAGGTCTTTATGTTGTCAAGAACTTTCTTCTCTGGATATGATGTAAGACCTTTACAAGGTCATTTTCCCGAATCTTTACGTCGTGAATATCAAAGATATTGACAGCCGGCTAACTTCTGTGTCATTTTTTATTCAAGTACTCTTATGATACTTTCATTGGAGTCTATCTGAAACCTAATTTAGTCAAGTCATTGGACTATAGCAAGTTAGATCCGGAGACATTTCCAAGTCTCTTTCAGTGGTTGGATCTTGTATTTTCACCAACCCACAATACCTCGGCTTGAACGACAAACGTCTTGAGACCATTCTACAAACTTACTTCCACCCGTTACTAGGACTGCATCACAGGGATGTAGGTCAACCCTTCATAAACACACCTCAACTCAGTACTAGGACTGCATCATAGAGATGTAGGTCAAACCTTCGCAAACATACTTCCATTCCGTGCTAGGACTACATCATAGGGATGTAGGTCAAACTTTCGAGAACATACTCTTACCCTTTTCTTGAGCAATCGTAGTACACCTAGGGTCAACCAGAATCGCTCACAAATTTATTTTCTTCCCGTGAAACAGAATCACGTCATCATCTGGAAGCAATCAATCGAACGACGAAACCTCCGCCTTTCCTATGGGCGCCGCTACCTTTCAAACCGCAGTTACAACTGCCGTGATGGCTGCCGTGACAGCTGTCCTTGCGCACCGTAGCGCTATCAGCACAATCAATGCTGCTGATGGGAATGAAGTTTCCAATCGTGGTATCCATCCAGGAAGTCGCAAAACAGTAATAGTCACAGGCTCGCAAAGCCAAAAAGCAGAGAACAAGAAACGAAGGCGTCAAGCCCAGTAAGAATGCTAGAAATCTTAAAGGCTGGTTATGCAATAGCAGCAAATGGAAACCCCTGCCACCCCCGTACCGAGCAGGCCATACGAGGGAAAACTCCCAAAGTGTGATAAGGGTAGTTTCCATCATCATGAGGCTTGCCATGAGATACAATGTTGGAATTTCCCAAAAATAGGGCACGAGGCTCATGGCTGTGGAGCACCGACACGACCCATCACTCAAGTCCCTTTCAACAGGACTAACCCTACACACGAGAGTAGTTATAAAGCTGAATGCTTTAGGAAGCAATTTTCAAAGTGGAGTAATGAGGAAGGCACATAACACTGGCTAAACACCGCACTCCCGCCACCAAAGCTAGTACTAGCCAGTCATGCCACCAATGTGGGGAGATAGGGCACTTCATGAAGGATTGCCCTATAGCAAAGAACTCTGGCGCAAATGGGAGGATTCTCAGGATCACAGCTACGGGTGAACCTGCTCCGGAACCCACGTTAATGTAATTAAGTCATTTCGTTGTAACAGACATATAAACTATCCAGAACTAGTGCAATTAGAGTCTTACCTTTTGTGAGATCCTGACTGTATATGGATGCTCGTGCTGCATATACTTGTCTTTTGTAGTATACCTTATTCGCAGAAATGGTCTTGTCGTAAGTCTAAAGTACTGTAACTCTGTTCATGGTTGCACGGTTGTGTTTTGTCTATAAACGTCTTATGTTCAAATCTAATGTCTTTAAGTTTCAGTATGATTCTGACATTATCATACGACTCGATTCAATTTGATCTTCATGAAAACAGCTTCATGCATACATCTCCTTCTTCTAGATCGCTTTTCCATCGAAGCCGTCATATCAGAACACCGAAGTACTCATGCCAGGAGTACCTCTTAGTTATTTTCTTTCTGAAGAAATCCCTGAAGTACCACTCGTGCAGTACGTCAAGTTTAATCCAAGGATTCATGTGATTGATCTATCACTGAGGAATGTATACATAAGAGTGATATATAATCAAGGTTCTACAGGTTTAGAATTTATGGTTCCACTTTAACTTCTTTTTTTCCCCGATGGGATGTGAGCTTAAAGAAGAATACGTTATTCGACTACCTTTTCAATCTTAATTATATATGACTCGTATACACGAAATTGTGATTGTGAAATCATGTATGAATTCTAATATGAAGTTCAGGATGGAGAACTGCTCAAGACTACGAGTAATCGCATCGTCATGTGAAGAAACTTAGAACCCAATATGACTCCCGTAAACAGATCGCCCTATAGTCTAAACACCTACAGAGACACAAGAACAGTCCAGACAACTTAGAGAACTACACAGAAATAGAATTAGAAGACTAGGCTTCTCACCCTGGAGAACCCCAGTCATATTCTTCCAGAGATCGACGGATTGCATCGTATGTACCTCGGATATCGAGGACTTCATCAAGATTTTCAATAGAAATCATTTTCTCTACCTCGCATAGATGAAATGGTTGAGCAAACGCAAGGAAAGAACTACTTTCAGAAATGGATCTGAGATCCAAATATCACCAGTTCGAGTGTTAGGGATGGATGTTCGGAAGACTATCTTCCGAACTCGATGCGGACACTTCGAGTCTGTAGTGATACCCTTCGGGTAGGACCAATACGCCCATAGTTTTCATGAGCTAAATGAGTAGGGTACGTCTTTCTTACTTGGATCAGTTTGTCATTTCTCCATGTAATGACTTACTTATCTAGGCACGAGTTTTGAAATTGAAGAGTCAAATTTCTATGACACACTGTTAGTGATGTTGGAAATTTTGAGTACTCTTTCAATTTGTCAAAACCGTTGAGCATTTGTCGACACCAGAGACGCCGACAGTCTTTCGCCAAATTCTAGGTCTTACAGACCTATTGTCATAGTTCATCCATAAACCCTCGCAAATCACAGGAAACCGTACGACCTTGACCCAGCAAGGAGTGGCCCTTAACTAGGAAGTTAAGCAAGAGAAAGAACCTTTGGAATTCCAAGTGAGAGACCAAGTTCTTTTGGAAGTCTCACTCTGGGAATGGCTTAATACGCCTCGTAAAGCGTGGAAAGCTACATCCAAGATAGATAGGACATTCGAGATTCTTAACAGAATCGGTCCTGTACCTTCCACAAACTAGACCTACTCCGCGAACTCAATAACGTACATCCTACTCTTCACGTCTCGATCGTGAAACCATACCTTTCCGTTGGGACTCTCGTAAGTCCACTCGTCGAGATCCTCGCCTTCATATTAGAACCGTAGTGACCCTCGACCGAGAGGTCAACCAGACGAAGCAACGCCGTCGCCAGTTAGTGAAGGTTCGTTGGAATGCCAACCAATAACCAGATTTCACTTAGGTGCGCTAGAACCAAACGATTAGGAAGTTTCCTCCTCATGACTCGATCATTCGTACCTACTTCCTTATCTAAATTCTAATTTCGGGACGAAATTCCCTTCAACAGGGGGATGATGTGACAACCTGAAATTTCCATTCTGAACAAACCATATCAAGCCAATAGAAGTTAGAACAGTTACAGAAAATTTCCAGACTTTTGAGTATTTCAGGTTTATCACATAAGGAGATATGAGGAGAGTGGATGCACTAGGGTTTTGTGCAACACTGTTATTCCAATACTCTAGGATATTAGAGTTCATTCTGGGAATAAAAATATTTCTGCCAAAAATCTCAGGACTATATATAGAAATCTGAACCAAATAGTTCATTAGTTACATTTCCAACTAGGGAAAAGCCGAATTCTCTCTCACGGATCTTCAGGTTTTTATCCCAAATTGTGAGTACTTCGATCTAGTTATATAATATAGCTTAGATTGTAGTTTATAACATCAAAATCATGCCAAAACCCCAAGATTCAGGAGTTTACCGCCCAAGAACACTTGCGGAGTAAACTCCATTTTAAGGGCCAAAAGTGTCCCAATGCCCCTCAAAGCCTTGGAACTCAAACTATAAGCCTCCATTAAATGTTTAGGACACCAATATCAATTAGAAACAAGGATGAAAGTGAGTTCACGGACAAGGAGGTTCTTGGGCCGTGAACTCCATGTTTTAGTGCCAAAATGCCCTAAATGCCTTCATTTAGCCAAGAGACTAGCATAGCACATTACCTTGATGTTTCTAAGACCCAAAACAATCAAAATACCAACACCTATGGGTGTTCATGGCCACAAACACATGGCCAAATGGTTCATGGGCCGAAAACTCTAGTTAGGGGTGTTTTGATGCCACAAACACTTCCTATGGCTTAGGTTTGAATTTAGACATGTACCCTAATGAGTTTAGGACTAGCTAACACACTTAGAACACCAAGAGTAAGGTGTTCATGGCCCAAAAGGTTCTAGCGCCATGAACTCCATAAAATGGTGCCAAATGGTGCCATAAACCCTTCCAAATCCTAGTACAAAAGACTAGTTTAGTCCCTAGTTGATTTAGGAACTTGAAAACACCATAAACATCCTCCCAAGGGAGATTATGGTCGTAATCTACAAGGGATATGGTCCCAGGACCGTAAACTCCTAAAAGGAGTTATATTATGCCCTAAACTCTTCCATAGACCAAGCCATTAAGTAGAAATGCTTATTAGGGCCTTATAGAGCATCAAACATCAAATGGACACATAGATATGAGTTCACGGCCATAAACTCATGAGTTTACGACCGTAAACGCATTTGGTAGTGTTATTAGGGCCGTGAAATTCATGGTGGAGTTTTCCTTGAGCCCTATACATAATAGCTTCCCCTACAAACACTTAGATACAATCCTAGAGGCTAATAACACTTGATAAAGGTGTTTAGCATGTCCTAGGGTGTCTTGACTTGTTTATTAGTTGTTTATAGACTAATTTGTTACATATATGTGAAATTATATGTTAACTAGGATCAGAGTGTGTTCAAGACTTCACTTGACACCTAGCAGTCCTACCTCTTCAGTTCATCCGTATCACCCACAACAGGTGAGTTCATACCCCTTAATCAATGTTTTAACAGTTTTTAAATGTTTTATGGGGGGATACAAGTAGACTTATGCTAATTATCATATCAATCATATGTGATTAATAAGTAGCATTCAAATGATTGGCTATTCATTAGCCGCTTTACTGAACAGTTTCCTTCAAATGATTTTTATAAACATTTTAAATGTTTAAAACTCCTTATTGCACTGTACATTTTACTCTGTATGTTTTATTTCAAACTTATTTACAATTGTGATTCAAACAAATGTTTCCTTATACTAAATTGTTTTTATCAAACCCATGCCTTCAAACCGTTTTATAGATTGACATCAAGTCGATCTTTTATTAAGATAATAATTATGTTCAAAGGTTTTACAAAACTTATTTATGCTTTTATATTATAAATTGCATGCCTCTATATGTATAGTTATATAAGAAGTGTTTAAAAGACTTAGTAAAGCTATCCACCCTATTTCCTTTTCGTGCTTGAGATGTGGTCTGGTGGGATATCGGGTACTCGTCCGAAGGTCGGTTAAATATTAGTTATATAACATATATACATATATAGTCATAAAGGCCCTTCCAGTTCATCCCATGCCCTTGGGTAGCAAGGGTATACATCCATGTCCATACGTACCAGTAAGATTACTAGTGAACTACCATATGGGTAGTTTAGGAAGATACTAGAACTATTACTAGAACACGATATCATACCATGAGTCAGTTCATTCATGAGTCAAAACATACTAGAAAGATAACATATACAACTATACTAGGAGAGAACATATACAACTATACTAGAAAGAGAACATATACAACTATACTAGAAAGAGAACATATACAACTATACTAGAAAGAGAACATATACAATGATACTATAACAAGTACATTACTATACTTGCTAGGTAGAGAGCACGTACATTACAGCTAGAACAGTTCATTACATTACATATATATGAATACGTTAATAATTGTGATCCACTGTATCGGAGCATGCCTTCAATGTCGTGGCCCGAGTTGTAGCCATAGTCTCTTGGAGGGAGAGCATGAGTTTGCGTATAGATCTATACTGGATTGACTATCCAACACCTTGCTGCTAGCTACAGCGGGACCTGCAGGTCTGCGGGTGCCAAACGTCATTTCTTTTTATGACCATTCTTATGTCGTTGTTACCAGTCAATAGTATGGTACAATTAATCACATGATGCCTTAATATAAATCCAGTTTAAGGTAGTTAGTACATCAGTAGTCCTTATAGCGCTACATTTTAGTACTACATTAATTTTTCCTGTACATATATTTAGTGATCTTTTCACTTAAACTTTAAATGTAAAAACTATATTTTGTTAATGATAGTTACACCTGGGAAAATTACACACTTTTACATGAAACGAACATTTAGAACAGTTAAGTCTTGGTAGATGACTACATTGATAACAGTTACGTCTTGGTAGAAGACACCCTTATATAATAGTAGGAATCATAGGGATTTCTAGAGTTTTTCAAACGTTTACAGTTGTTTTACAAACATTTTTATACTTACAGTTCATTTACATTTTCCATACTTATAGTTCATAAACTTACAAATTCTTACATACAAATTAAGCCACTAAAATACTTATGATCTCACCA
Source organism: Lactuca serriola (assembly GCF_051521515.1). Lineage (NCBI taxonomy): Eukaryota > Viridiplantae > Streptophyta > Magnoliopsida > Asterales > Asteraceae > Lactuca > Lactuca serriola. The sequence continues at coordinate 104,883,282 of NC_136412.1, forward strand.
GCTTTAAAGCTCATACTCGCTTTCAAAATTACTTGTATCCTCAGTTCATCATAGACAGGTACCGATGCAAGGATTAGGGAAGATGGAGCTCGTTGAAGACTCATCTTTCATATTGATTTATGCTTTAGTGTTTATCATAATTTGACAGAACACAATTGTATAATAATTATATTATTAATGCAATGGATGATGTTGTTGCTTGTTTACTACTTTTCATTGTTGTGATACTGTGCATGACGACCTCTGCTCCAGAACGTTTCCGCCGTTCTTGGTTTTGGGGTTTGACAAAAACCCACCCTCTCTCCTCACACTTCCTTCATTCTTTTAATTTTCCTCCAAGGATCACACTCCAAATTCTCTCACCATTCTCTCTCAATTTCGAGACTTCCAAGGCTGATCATCAAGCTTTCTTCCACTCTTGGTAAGTTTAACTCATTCTTCTTTTGATTATTACACTTCCTTTTAACTCAAATCATAGATTCCTTACACAAACTCCATCATATTTGTGTTAGATTCTTGAATCTTCAAGGCATTCTCTTAAGTGTTCTTGGGTAGAACACTCCTTATCTTCTACATCCATACACTAAGAACACATAAGGCGATATCATACCCTAATATTTTCATGTTTTCTTAAGTTTTATGGGGGGGAATACAAGTTAAAACACCAAGAACATAACTAAACTCATCCAACAGCTTTCATCAGAAAAGTTTAACTCCATTCACGGACTATTTTGGTCGATTTAAACATTTTAGTTTTCAAAAATGTATTAGATGAGAATAGTTCAAGTTATTACCTTTAAAATGACTACTTTCACATGTTCATACGATTTTTCTACAATTTTCTACAATTTTTGGCAATTTTGACAAAACTGCCTATCACTGTAGCTACGAATCCGGACCGGTCTGTGAATATAGACATTTTCACACAAGTTAGTGACATCTAAAAATCCAGATAAAATATATGAACAAACTAGACACATTTTCAAAACTCCCAGAGTTTACGGATTCAGTTTTTGACTTCGTATTATTTTTCTGTGATTTTTCCAAAACAATGCAGAAATGTTAAAAACAAGTTGACAGATTACAAGTTTCATCACACTTTGTAGCATGTTGAGAAAAGTGTTAATCTTTGATGGTTTCATATTTTACTTATGTTTTCTGTTGTGGAATATTTATATAAAAGGAAAAACTCACTGATTTGTAAGAGTCCTTTGCCATTACAAATAATACAGGATGAGGCATGATAAACATAGTTATGTTTTTGCTATACATTCGACTCACATAAAATGGAGTACCTTTGCATTACAAACGTTTTGGGTAAACTATAATAGGTATAGTTTATGATACATTTACATAACAAACTCATTATGAAAGGGGACATTTATACAAAACGGGTTTTCATTACATTACACATAAATTCATTAATGACTTTTGTGAGACATTCGCTTCACTTTACAAATAAGTCATGTATTGTAACCAGAGTCTCCTGGAGGGAGAGCATGATAGTTGAATATAGATCTATATTGGGTCAGACAAACTCACACCTTAGTTGGATGCAACAGCTAGACCGGCAGGTATGGGGTGACAAATGTCATAACATTTCCGACGCCTGAAGAACGTCGTTTCAGGCCACCTAGGTCATAGCATGGTTATAATAGGTCACATTAAGTATTAACAAACATAGGATTTACAAGGATTTCATTGAAATCAAACGAGTTTACGTCGATTTAAACTTGCATTATTTGCTATAAGTAAGGAATGTTACTTATACATTTTGGTCTTGGGTTTTAAGACTACATTTTACGTATTAAGGAAAATATTGGATTTTCTGGAACGAGCGCTACTTTTACAAGAAAAAGGTTTTCATAACTACATACCAATGGTTATGAACTCACCAACCTTTGTGTTGACACTTTTTCAAAACAACTTGTATTCTCAGGAAATCACTAAACAGGTAACCAAGTGCTTTTGAGAATGGGACGTTAAGGCGTCAAACATTTTATTTTTGTCTACATAATGTAATTGATTTGGAAACATGTAAACTTATACAATGATGTAACTTTTTGAATTATAATCATGTTGGTTGTGTTTACTTTAACCACTATTGCAAATGTTGTTATAATACTATACATGAAGTCCTCTACCCCAGACGTTTCCGCGATCCTTGGTTTGGGGGTGTGACATAGAGTCAATAATCAAATCTACTAAAAGCGAAGGTTGTGGATTCGTTCTTCGTTTTCAAGGAATTGTATGTTCTTCATTATCAATGATCATTCGTGCTTGGTTTTTTTTTCTATCAAGGGATATATGTGCTTCGTTAATGAATACTTGAGATGCAAAGCAAAGGGATGTTGTTTCGATTTTGACTTTTGATATGGTCAAACTCACTATTTGTTACCTATATTCGTTACCTATATAACATGGTGAAGAAGAAAAGAATAGTTTCGATATGGGTCCCTGAACTTTTGACGAAGTGGCAGTTATCGTCCAACTTCGACATGATGTAAAAAATTTGTGATGTGTGACGATATTTCTGATTTAGTCCTTACAATTTCGAAATGTTAGAGAAACTACCCAACTTCGAAATAGGACTAACAATTCTGAGAAATGGAGAAATTTACAGTTCAGCCCCTATAGTTAATACGACTTAAAACTTTATGCCCAGTTTCACAATTTCTAGTAGAGTTTCACATTTTAGACTATTTTTCACGCAGTAGGTCCTTGCAGAATTCTAAAAGTGGCAGTTATTACCCGGTTTTTCGAAATTCATGCAACTCTCACTCAAAAGTCGAAAATTTTCAGTAAAATTGGAAAATTTTCAAGACTTTTTCATGATTGTTTTTCCATGCAAGTTTTTTAGAGGTTTCATTTTTTGACACACATCAAGGGGGGGTAATGTGAAGATTATTCCTCAGGTGCTTCTCACCCATAATGGGTTTTATAATCATTTTTTGATTATAAAAAGGGGGAGAATGAAAAGTGGGTATTCGAAGCTTCGCGGGTATTCATTTGCAGATTTGAAGACTAGTATTACTTCGAGGGGGAGTTGGTATTGATCGCGCTAACTTTGGATATTGAAGCATGGACATCTAATCCTAACTTTGAGAGGGAGAATGTTAGGTTGTAAAGTCACGCTTGGATGTAGTTTGTGCTTACCCTCTTGTATTGTGTAATAAGTTGTCTTTCCTATAAATAGGACGTGAGTGACACTAACTTATGTAATGTTCATTTGATGTGTTAGAATAGAGAGAGAAATTATATAAGACCCACTTTGTGTTTTCTTTCTAGATCTAATGAGAGCTTAACCAGATTTTTTTACTCCTTGTGTTCATGATTCTTACAATGATTCACTAGATCTAACCAATTATGCATGCGTCATCATAATCAACACCACTAGAAAATGGTGGAAATGGACATCATGTGTAACATCCAGATTTCCATGCGAGTTATTTTAATTATTTAACTACAAGGATCATTGATCTACTTAATGAGTTGGCGCTATGACTCGCCAAGTAGAAGCGGGTATGACACGTGAGTTTAATGATCTACTCGACGAGTCCAAGAGTAGACTCGCCGAGTAGGCACTATAATGAGAAACCCTAAATCCCTGGGTTTGGGACCTATTTAAAGGCACTTATATCCTCCATGGGCGGCCACACTTCACAGAGAGAAACCCTAACCATCCCATTTCGTTGTGTAGAGAGAGTGTGTCCAATTTGAGCATTCTTGTGCATTTTCGAGGAAGGATTGGAAGAGCTTGGTGGACCTAATCAAGAGAAGGTTGTAGATCTTGCATTCTTCTATCTTTAGCTTCTATTCAAAGGTAAAAAGCTCTTACCTTGACCTCATATTCGTTAGCTCTTATTTTTGGGAGTTTTTAGGGTTTTCTCCTAAATTATTTTGTGCCCTTGAGTTATTCGAGCATGGTTTGAGGTTAGAACCTCATATCTGGACTAAAGAAGGCCTTGAGAGTCCAAAGATTCGAGCTTTAAAGCTCATGTGCATTTAATCATTCTTGGGGCTTGTAAGCGCATTATGGAGCAAATATGCCATGCATGAACATAAAGATCGAAGCTTTACATGACATTCCATCCTAGAGAGCCTACTAGTGTTTGGAGTGATAGATCTGCCCTAAAATGTCTGAGTGGGAGTATATACTAGATGAACTCGCCGATTCCATGAGCAGACTCGACGAGTCAATTAGGGTTTACCCGATAAGTCTGAACATGCTGCAACTTGTCGAGTTCACGAGTCTACTCGGAAAGTAGAGCTGGTTTTCATAAGGTCTCTGAGGAATGAAGGGGACTCGACAAGTACTCCCATTGCACACAACAAGTTGGGTCAACATGGACTGTTGACCCAAGTTGACTTCTGTTGACTTTGGAAGTGGGACCAAATAAGAGTAATGGAGACCATGGAAGGGTAGAATGGTCTTTAACCCTTACCAAGAGTTAGAGACGGGTTAGTAGGAGTTTATTGGAATAATGGTCTATGTAACGCCCGTGATTCCAGGCTAGGCATTTTCATTGATGTAATAGTCTAGGTTAGCCTTTGTAACCCGTTTTGAAATAATAGAAGTATATTATTTGAGTATTATGTGTTTTGTGCTTAATTGCTTAATTATGTGATTTGATTAATTAAGAATAAAATGAGCGTCAAAATTGAAGTGTAAAATAAACTTGATATCTTTGGATAATGTTGTAGTAGTTGAAACGAGGTTTCCAAATATATAAAGAACGCCCAAATCTGACTTCGTATGAGGAAGTTATGATTTTTTGAAGTTTTGACTTAGCGGTATGCAGCCCGAAATACTCACTTTGAGATCGAGCGGTTTTTAGTCGAATCAATCTAAACGAGAATCGAAGATCTCGTTGTTGGTATCGAAGCGATGAAAAGTTAGGCGAGAACGGACGTCAAACGAAGAAGCTATGAATTTATAACTAAGTTTTTCTGTCCCGGCCTACTAAAAATAATTAATAAAAATAAAATCAAAATTAGCCGACAGAGTCTAAACGAAAGTTGCAGCGCGTAGTCTCAACTACGCGTGGATATAAAGAACTTCGAAAACGGAGTTCGTATGAAGGAGATATGAATTTTCAAAGTTTATTAAATAATTAATATTTAAAATTAATTATAAAATCCGGTATTATCCGAAGGGGAGTCATCGGACTCATCCGAAGTACGCCCAGCGTACAGCGAAGCGTGACATCCCTCACACTCAAGTTCTTCGGATGACGCATGCCATGACGATTCTGACGCGTAAGCCCCGCGTACTACTGTACGCCCAACGTACTCCGAGGCTCCAGCCTCCTATAAATAGGATGCGAGGGCAGCCGGCTCATTTGCTCTTTTTCTCTCTTCTCTCTCCCGTTTTCCATCGTTTTGCATGCCAGAAGTACCCCGAAGCCCCGGTATCATTCCCGAACCCCGAAGCAAGTCCCGAGGTCTTGAAGATCCTGAGAAGTGTGATTCCCAAGCCGAAGCTCTGCCCGCGAGGAGTCCGGTTTTTGTGAAGATCTTCCAGATCTGCCAAAGAATACTACTACTATAAGTCGTAGTGTTGTCCAATCATCTTCTAATCAAGTGAGTGTGTGGTTACTTTCTTCTAACGCATAATTATAAAGTATTTTATACGAAATATGTGTCATGTGTATATTTTGTGTTATATGTGTGAATGTATATTCACTCTCTTCTATCTCATGGGTCTAATTTGTTTTCTATGAAATACATGTTATGTGTGTGTGCCTCATCTGTTATGTGGAATATGTATTGATTAAAGGATGTTATACAGGTTTTTAAACTATGTATAAAAATGTATATTTTTATCTACTAATATGTTGGGTAGAACATGGGTAGATAGTTGGTGTGTAATAAACAGATGAGAGGCCTCGTTGTTGTTTTGATTTAGTCATCTAGCGGAGTTTAGATGACGACCAATGACTTTTCTAGACAGTCATGTGGAACACTAGCAGGCTCGCCACCTGTAGGTGTTAATGAACTTGGGTGTTCATTCGCTGTACTCCAACCCCCCTCACGGTTGCCTTATTTGACTTATATTGCTGAGGAACCCCCGAAGCATGTGTTGTTGCCCCGATGAAATATTCTTAGACTAGGTCCCTTATGTTAGTTGTCTTAGGGATGTAAAGTGAGAATAACATGAATGGGTAATTGGGTTATTGTTGGTTGGTGGAATTAAATATAATTATTTATTTTGTGTTGAAAACCCTATATGCTCACCAGGCTCCCAAGCCTGACCCACTTAGTTTTATTTGTATTACAGGAAGTGGCGCAAGGGCATAAGATGGATGAACCATCAAGTTGTTTTGTTTACAAGTCAGTATATGTATATAATTGTTGAATGACTTGTAATGTTATCGTTTATGCTTTATGGTCTATATCGGAACATGACATCCAGAGTTTTGATTATATAACGAAAATACATTTCTTTTATGAAATGCTTTAGTAAACATTGTTTTATCACGTTTTGTTTTTGGGAACAAATTTCGCAACTCTTTCAAATCAAAAGGATTTACTCTGAAATTATTTTAAAATCATAAATGAAAATCGGTCTTTTCTGGCCGAGATTTTGGGGATGTCACAGTTGGTATCAGAGCATTAGTTTAAGCGAACCAGGAATTTGTAGGATTTCTAGACTTAAACTTAGAATGCTAAGTGAAATTTTGAGATATGTGTCTGTTATGTTTTAGACACGAGCACTAGTTTATTTTAGGAAACATGCCTAAAATGCTTTATGTGCTAAATGTTATATGTTGCCATATATGATATTATTTGTTCGGATCTATGGTCTGATGCCGACCGGATCTAGAAACTTTATGTGTGTAGGATTCTAAGTGTACGTCTACGATATTAGAACTAGCATGTAAACGTTTCGGAGTGATAAGGATGATTTGAATATCTATCATGAATGAGGATCTAATTTCACCTTATTCGGTGTATAGATCAAAAATGGTGAGAACAAGAAGTGGAGTTGGAAATGCTGATGAAAACAGGAATCAACCACCAGTGATTGAGCAAATACCTGTCGTAGCAGCAGCACCTGAGCCAATAACCATGGCTGGTGTGTAAATGATGATTCAAACAATGTTGGATCGTCAAATGGAGGAGACTAGGCGGTTGCTTCAACAGAATCATGAAGAACTGTCAATTCGTGTGGAAGAGCCCGAATTAAATGAAGGGCACTCGGAAGGTGGAAACTTCAGTGGGTCAGTTGGTCAAGCCAACCCACCGATAGTTAGGCAAAACAACCATGATGTAAGGAATGATGGAATGGGATGCGAGTACAAGGACTTTTTAACCTGCAAACCATCGACCTTCAATGGAAAGGAGGATCCGATTGGAGTTATGGATTGGATCTCCGAAATGGAGTTAACCTTCATGACTTTTGGCTGCAGAGGCAAGTTGCAGACTATCTATGCAGTGCGTCAATTCCGAGGTGGAGTCGTTCGTTGGTGGAACACTCTAGGGAAGACGTTAAGCCCTAATGAGCCACTGGAATTGACATGGGCAGAATTCTTGGTGCAGTTCAAACGCAAGTTCTGTTCGGCCTAAAATTTGTTGGAGTTGGAGAATAAGTTTTTGGCATTGACGAAAGGCAGCATGTCAGTTGATGAATACACCAATAACTTCACCGATAAGATGGAGTTTGCCTTGCGTATCGTCCCAGACGAGCTGACAAAGGTGGACCGGTATGCGAAGGGACACCCATGGGAGTACGAGGTGCCAGTACGTTAGGCACATACTCTAGAGGCAACTATCTGGGCTGCCAAGTCTGTTGAGAACATGATTAAGGGGAGAACCACCAACAAGGTTGAGGTTGGTGAGAAGAGAAAGTTTGAGGGAACATCTGGTTCCGGTAAGAAAAGCAAATTTTCGAAATCTGATTCGAAAAAGTTTAGTGGAGGAAAAGGAGGAGAAGCGAAGTGGTGTGATAAGTGCAAGAAGAAGCACTTTGGGAAATGTAGTGAGGATGTAACCTGCTACAAGTGCGGAAAAATTGGGCATTTTTCCAATGAGTGTCCGAACAACAAAAGGATGTGTTTTGGTTGCAATGAAGAGGGGCACATTTTGAAAGACTGTCCGAAGAAGAAGGAGGCAGCTAAGCCCAACATTCCACCAAAGTCGAAGGCGAGAGCCTTCCAGATGACACTTGAGGCTGCGAAAGATGAAGTTGATGTCGCTTCAGGTACCTTTCTCGTAAACGAATTGCCTGCTCAAATTTTGTTTGATTCTGGAGCCAACTACTCCTTTATTTCGCATGAGTTTGGTAGAAAACTAGCCTTGCCTGTTGATAGACTAGATAATGCTTTATTAGTCGAAGTAGCTAGTGGCAAGTTTGTACCTGTTAGCCATCGTATGAAAGACATCTTAATTGACCTTAATGGGAATAAGTTTCACGAGGAATTATTGCCTATCGAACTTAATGGTTTCGACATCGTGTTGGGAATGGATTGGCTTAGCGCCAATGATGCCGAAATATTGTGCAAGAAGAAGATAGTTAAAGTAAACCCGCCTGGGAAAGATTCGTTTACGGTGTATAGGGACAAATGCAGAATAAATTCTGGAATCATTTCTCTAATGAAAGCCAGAAAGTGTTTGACCAAGGGATGTACATCATATTTAGCATTCGTGATTGATGCTAAGAAGGAAAAGAAGGTGATGCAGAGTATTCCAGTGGTGTGTGATTATCCGGAAGTATTTCCCGAAGATCTTCCTGGATTACCACCTGATAGACAAGTGGAGTTCAGAATAGACTTGTTACCAGGGACCATGCCAATAGCAAAAGCACCTTACCGATTAGCACCGACGGAGATGAAGGAGCTGATGATGAAACTTCAGGAGTTATTGGACAAAGGTTTCATTAGACCTAGTTCATCGCCCTGTGGAACTCCGGTGTTATTTGTAAAGAAGAAAGATGGAAGTATGAGAATATGCATTGATTACAGAGAGCTGAACAAGGCAATGATAAAAAATAGATATCCGTTGCCAAGGATTGATGACCTGTTTGATCAATTGCAAGGTTCGAGCTATTTCTCGAAGATTGATCTAAGGTCAGGATATCATCAGCTAAAAGTAAGAGAGCAAGATATCGAGAAGACTGCATTCAGAACTAGATATGGACACTATGACTTCTTGGTTATGTCGTTTGGACTAACCAATGCTCTGGCAGCATTCATGGATTTAATGAATAGGGTTTGTAATCCGTTCCTTGATAAATTCGTGATAGTGTTCATAGACGACATTCTGATTTATTCGAAAATCCAAAAGGAGCATGGCAGACACTTGCGAGAAGTGTTAGAAGTCTTGAAGAAGGAGAAGTTGTATGCAAAGTTCTCTAAGTGGGATTTTTGGATTCGTGAAGTCCAATTCTTGGGTCACGTGGTCAACCAAGAAGGGATAATGGTTGATCCAGCAAAGATTGAAGCTGTAATGAAGTGGGAACAACCGAAAAGTCCCACGGAGATCCGAAGCTTTTTAGGATTAGCCGGATATTACCGAAGGTTTATCCAAGGCTTTTCTTAGATTGCTACTCCATTAACAGCTTTGACCCACAAAGGAGCTACTTATGCTTGGAGTGATAAGCATAAAGAAGCATTCGAGAAGCTAAAGAAGAAGCTATGCGAGGCACCGATACTTTCTTTACCCGATGGAGTTGAAGACTTCGCTATTTATAGTGATGCGTCTGGGGTTGGATTGGGTTGTGTTTTGACCCAAAAAGAAAAGGTGATAGCATATGCGTCTCGACAGCTGAAGGAGCATGAAAAGAATTACCCGACTCATGATTTGGAGTTGGCAGCGGTAGTTTTCGCTCTGAAAATATGGAGGCATTACCTCTATGGCACAAAGTGCAAAGTTTTCACTGATCATAAGAGTCTCCAATATCTCTTTAATCAGAAAGAATTGAATATGAGGCAACGACGCTGGCTAGAGTTACTCAAGGACTACGACTGTGAGATACTTTACCATCCCGGTAAAGCTAATGTTGTTGCTGATGCTCTCAGTCGGAAAGTCAATCTTGAAAGGAAAAGGCCAAGAGCATTGAGAATTGAAGTTGTCTCGACTATTTTGGAAAGTATAAAGAAAGCTCAAAGCGAAGCTTCTGAGAAGAATGACCGAAAGGAGGAACGTTTGGGCAAAACGTTGGTGTTTGGTGCAAACAGTCATGGACTGAAGGTGTTCCAAGATTGGATTTGGATACCTAAGACAGGAGGAGTCAGAGATCTTCTGATGGAAGAAGCTCACAAAACCATGTACTCGATTCATCCCAGTAGCACTAAAATGTATAGGGACCTAAAACCCTACTACTGGTGGCCGACGATGAAGCTTAATGTTGCAAAGTATGTGGCCGAGTGTGTGACTTATGCGAGAGTCAAGACACAACATCAGAAACCATATGGGAGTTTAGAGCCTTTACCTGTGCCTATGGGTAAATGGGATGACATTGCTATGGATTTTGTCACTAAACTACCCCAAACAAAGAATGGTCACGACATGATTTGGGTGGTCGTTGATCGATTCACTAAGAGTACGCATTTCATAGCAGCCAAGGAGAAATGGTCTATGGATAAGCTTGCGAATTCTTATGTGAAGGAAATTGTGAGGCTTCACGGTGTTCCGTTAACGATTGTATCGGATCGTGATAGCTGTTTCACCTCAAGGTTTTGGAAAAGTCTACAAGAGCAAATGGGTACCGAGTTGTGTTTAAGTACAGCTTACCATCCGCAGACTGATGGCCAGAGTGAAAGAACAATACAAACACTTGAAGATATGCTGAGAGCATGTACCCTGGAATTCCTAGGTAACTGGGATGAACATTTACCTTTGGTAGAATTTTCCTACAGTAATAGTTTCCACTCGAGCATAAAGATGGCACCTAATCAAGCTTTGTACGGACATAATTGTCGTACGCCGTCTTGTTGGCTTGAGGCTGGAGAAAAGCAGTTTATGGGTCCCGAGATGGTCCATCAAACCGCTGAAAACTTGAAAATAATTAGAGAAAGACTGTTAGCAGCTCAAGATCGTCAAAAGAGCTATGCTGACAAGAAGCGAAGGCCAATGACCTTCAAAGTTGGAGATTCGGTTTTGCTTAAAGTCTTGCCGTGGAAAGGACTTATAAGATTTGGTAAAAGGGGAAAGTTGAGTCCAAGGTTTACTGGACCGTTTAAAGTTCTTCAGAGGATTGGGAACCAAGCTTACAAGCTTGAACTACCAGAGGAACTGAATGGAATTCACAACACTTTTCATGTGTGTTATTTAAGGAAATTCAAGAGAGAAGTTCCCGATATAATTCCAATTTCTGAATTGAGAATTGATGAAAACAAGAGGTTAATTGAAGAACCAGAGGCAATTGTTGACCGAAAGACTAAGAAGCTTCGACACAAGATGGTTGAATTAGTGCTTGTTCGTTGGAAACATTCGAATAGGCCAAATCTCACCTGGGAAACGGAGAGTGACATGTTGAGTCGCTATCCGCATTTGTTTGTTGATGTGTGATTCCGGGGACAGAATCATCCTAAAGGGGAGAGAATCGTAACGCCCGCGTTTCTAGCCTAGGCATTTTCGTTGATGTAATAGTCTAGGTTAACCTTTGTAACCCGTTTTGAAATAATAGAAGTATATTATTTGAGTATTATGCGTTTTGTGCTTAATTGCTTAATTCTGTGATTTGATTAATTAAGAATAAAATGAGCGTAAAAAATCAAGTGTAAAATAAACTTGATATCTTTGGATAATGTTGTAGTAGTTGAAACGAGGTTTCCGAATATATAAAGAACGCCCAAATCTGACTTCGTTTGAAGAAGTTATGATTTTCTGAAGTTTCGACTTAACGATATGCAGCCCGAAATACTCACTTTGAGATCGAGCGGTTTTTAGTCGAATCAATCTAAACGAGAATCGAAGATCTCGTTGTTGGTATCGAAGCGATGAAAAGTTAGGCGAGAACGGACGTCAAACGAAGAAGTTATGAATTTATAACGAAGTTTTTCTGTCCCGGCCTACTAAAAATAATTAATAAAAATAAAGTCAAAATTAGCCGACGGAGTCTAAACGAAAGTTGTAGCGCGTAGTCTCACCTACGCGTGGATATAAAGAACTTTGAAAACGGAGTTTGTATAAAGGAGATATGAATTTTCAAAGTTTATTAAATAATTAATATTTAAAATTAATTATAAAATCCGGTATTATCCAAAGGGGAGTCATCGGACTCATCCGAAGTACGCCCAGCGTACAGCGAAGCGTGACGTCCCTCGCACTCAAGTTCTTCGGCGATTCGTGTGCGAGGTGTATTAGCTTGCTTACTTCGAAGTGAGTCTTCTCACTATACTCTACCATGAGTGGTATACTGTATGTGATAGAGATGTCTTATGTGCTTATCTGTGTATCGTGATATCCTACTTTATTTCTTTATGATTTATGTTGTGTATTACTCAGAGTTTACAGAGTTAGGACCGGAGGGTCCACAGAGTTAGGACGAGAGCATCCATCAGAGTTGTGGGACTGGAGGGTCCCATTAAGACACATTGACCAGAGGGTCTGATAGAGTTATGGCCTCGTGCGGCTAATTATATGTTTGTGGTATTTTGGGGAACTCACTAAGCTTAGTGCTTACTGGGTTATGTGTTTTGTGCTTCAGGTGCCTCCGTGGATCGCGGGAAGGCACCAACATGATTGTACACACCTGTTCGAGATTATGTTGAGGATTCTGGGATTTGACTTTTGTGAATTTATGTTGACATTAAAACACTTATGATTTTCATGAAATATAATGTATGGGTTTGTTGTCTTTTAAAAATGAAAATTTTGTTTGAAAATTTACATCGTTACATCATGATTCTCCAACTCTTCCTCCTCCTCCTCCAGTGACTCTCCCCACATCGCGTTTTCCTTGAGTCGAAAGATACAAAACTACTCAAGCCCTATTAGCATGTAAACATTGAGATGGAAATTTTGTATGTACGCATGTTCTAAAAATAAAATCATACATTGACAAGTTAGATAAGTTGGGTGTCATTTTTCCAAGGGAGAAAGCCATTGTTTTGGTTCTACTTCAAGCGGTATTGCTTCGTTATTATTGTCCGGTGGTAGAATAGCACACTCTCGATTTATACTTCCATTTGAACTTACAGAGGATTTTGTTTGTAAAATAAATACAAATGGTGAGCTGGCTACCTTATTAAGAAGAACCTCTTTGATAATTTGGGATGAAGCACTTATGGTCCATAAGCGTGCATTTGAAGCTTTAGATAGAACTTTGAAAGAAGAATTATGGTGTCGAAATTCTAGCATCTCAAATATTCCTTTTGGAGGGAAAGTTATTGTCTTTGGAGGAGATTCCAGACAGATTCTACATGTTGTTCCGGGTGGCAACTGACAGAACATTGTTAACGCTTCTTTGAGTTCTTTGTATTTATGGAAACATTGCAAAGTGTATAGATTAACAAAAATACATGAGGCTAACTGTTGGAAGGATCAACCTGATATAGAAAAACAAGAGATTTTGCAAATTGGCTATTGGATATAGGAGAAGGAAAACTCGGTGGTCCGAACGACAGCAAACGATTATTATTATTCCGGATGATATTCTCATTAATGATCCAAATGATCCTATAGGTTCATTAATTGATTTTGTATATCCTTCAATTTTGGAGAAGCATAGCTGTAAAAATTATTTTCAAGAAAGAGCTATACTTGCTCCAAAGAATGAAGTTGTTCAGGAAATAAATGACCGTTTGCTTAAGAAGTTTTTAGGAGATGAAGTTGAATAAGCTTAGATAGCCTATGTCAATCCGAATTTGTCCATGATGATTTTGATGCAAATTTATACTCGCCTAATATATTAAATGTTCTTAAAGTATCCGGTCTACCAAATCATAAGTTATTTTTAAAAATTGATGTTCTAGTAATGTTAGAAAAATGGCTTATGGAATGACACAAGGCTACAGGTGATATCATTGGGCAAGTGTGTTATTGAGGCATGTATAATATCTAGAACTAATATTGGAAACCGGACTTTTATTCCAAAAATGTCTTTAAGTCCATCAGGAAAAAAATTCCCTTCAAATTCACAAGAAGACAGTTTCCTTTGGTCGTATGTTTTGCAATGACTATTAATAAGAGTCAATGACAATCGTTATCGAAGGTTGGTTTGTTTCTCAAAGATTCGGTTTTTTCACAGGGGCCATTGTATGTTGCGTTATCTAGAGTTCAAAGCAGAGAGCGATTGAAATTATTAATTCTAGATAAAAATGGTAGACTCACAAATAAAACTTCCAATGTTGTTTATAAGGAAGTTTTTCACAATTTATAACCAACATTCTTGTAGCATCTTTTACGCATTTTTAGCAAATCACACTTCATTTATGTTAATTTCATTACAGACATATTTTGTTTGTTTTGTATCAAATCAATTTCGATGATTTTTGGGTTTTTTTGTCGTTACTTAAACATATGTTGCATTATATAAAGTAATGACTTTTATAAAATATGTGGATTTATATTTGTAATTGAATACATAAAGTTTACAAATTTACTAAAAATAGAGAACATATCCTAAGAAAAAAACAACCATTTAACGGATTTCAAGGTTATGGCCAGTAAGCCTAAAAAGGAAACATGTGACGCGGTAAATCAATGTAAAGTTTTGAAAAAAAAACAGACGAAAACAACAGCAATTTCTATTAATCTAACGAAATTAACACCATGAACAATTAAGAATGAGTAAAAAGTAAGTGTTTTAAAAATCTTCATTTGTAATTAAATACTTACCATTTATTGTGTAATTAAATACTTACAAATCAAAAAGTATAAGTTCTCTAAATTAATACTATATTATTTATTACAGGGAAATCTCCAATAAAGTCCTAAAATTTTAGCCCGGTTTATGTTTTAGTCCTAAACTAACTTTTGTTTACGAAAAAGTCCCAAAATCAGCAAAAGTTTGCATTTTGACCCTTTTTCACTGGTTGGAACCGGTAACAAATTAATTTGGGACTATTTCATAAATTGACGCAAAATATTTGGACTTTTCTGCAAAAACAAAAAATATTAGGGTTTTTCTGCAAACAAAAACCTTATTATTATTATAATTATTATTATTATATTAAAAATATAAATAAGTATACTATTTTTTAAATTTGTTATTATTAATATTGTTAATAATACATATAAATACATTTAAATTAAAAAAATATTAAAGACATTTTATAAAGGTGAAGGTTGAGAGGATGGTAATGCTTTACGCTTTGAAATCATGAATGTCTGTTTGTATATTTTAACTTTGTATATGGTCATTTCACATTTGTTATTATTTTTTTTAAATTCAGAATATTAACATTTAACAATTTAAAAGAAGCTACTGATTTTTCAAATTGTTTACAAATAGTGAGCATGTGATATGCATGTATGTCTTGTGTGTAAGTATTTGAATTACCAACATGTGTGTTGCTCTTGTTCATTACTTTATCCTTGTGGTTGTTTTGGAAACATAAAAGATATAGTGTGATAAAGCAAAACAAATCATATTACTTTCCATTAAATAAGATATTTTAATTAATATTTTCGAATTTTGATATGGGCCACCAATGTAAATATTTATTGTGGATCTGTTGGATTTGAAAAGAAATCATTCTACCTTAAGAAATTTTATATACAAAGTGAGAAATCCTTTTATCTTAAACTATTTATACACAATTTTACAAATAGGCAACTTCTATTAAATTGTTAAGTGTTAATATTTTGAATTGAAAACAATAATAAGATATGTGAAATGACCATATACAAAGTGTGGACATACAAGCAGATATTCATGATTTCAATGCTTAAAGCATTACCATCACCACCACCTTCACCTTTAAATAATTTCTTTAATATATTTTTTATTTAAGTGTATTTATATGTATTATTAAAAATATTAAAAATAATGAATTTAAAAAATAGTATACTTGTTTATATTTTTAATATAATAATAATAATATAATAATAATAATAATAATAATAATAATAATAATAATAATAATAACAATAATAATAGTAATAATAATAATATGATTTTTGTTTGCAGAAAAGTCCTAATATTTTTTTTTGTAGAAAAGTCCCAATATTTTGGGTCATTTTGTGAAATAGTTTTAATATTTTAGATCAATTTATAAAATAGTCCCAAATTAATTTGTTGTTGGTTCCAACCGGTCAAAAGGGGTCAAAATGCATACTTTTGCTGGTTTTTAGGATTTTTTTTCATAAACAAAAATTAGTTTAGGACTAAAACGTAAACCGGGCCAAAATTTTAGGACTTTATTGGAGATTTCCCTTTGTTACATAGTTAAATTTTAAATTCTATTTAACATTAACACCCGTGAGTTCCATGGGTTTTTACCTAGTAAAACCATATAAAGTCATGAGTGATTGAGGAACCATAATTGTTATTATAATTAGTAGTTTTCCTAAAATACTTTTTCTTCTTTCACCCTTTTTCTTTCTGTTGGGTCTAAAATGTTGGTTTATAATTTTCTTTTCTAGGCAGTTGCTTTCTTTATAATGTAATATATACTTGCAGTTGTGTTCACGGCCAGGTGAATGTTTACGGCCGTGAACCCATTTACGGCCCATATTCCCCAAGTGTGTGTGTGTAAATATATATATATATATATATATATATATATAGGTGTTGGTGTGAGGAGAGGAAAATGAGTTGACGACCGAGAGAGAGAAAGAGAGAGAGAGATGAGCTTAAGTGTGTGTGAGTTGTGTGTGAATCTTGTATTTGGATCTACATTATAATCAAATCATACAAGATTTATCATCCTCTTCTCTTCTATTTTGATCTGGCATCATCCGTTTGATTGGAATTTTGCACCATTAAACGGACCTGATTAGTACACAAGCAGATTGGGGACTTACAAGTGGTATCAGAGCTTGGATTGTATCAATCAATTTTTCCAGATCTGGAGCGTATTTGATCTTATTTTTGAAGGATTTGTGCATTTTATGGATAGATCTTTGAAAAATATGAGGGGTTTGCTCTTTGCATTTTTGATAAAAACGAGTTTTTGATCGAGTTTTGGAGCAAAAAAAGGGTGAAAAACGTCGTTTTTTTGAAGGATTTACGGCCGTAAACCCATTTACGGCCAGCCTCGCACTTGTCTGTAAGGTTTGTAGTCTGACGTTCACGGACAGCCTCGCTTCGGAGTTTACGAATCAGCAGCATTGTTCTTGGCCTCACACGTACATCAGCAAAAGTAGGAATCGATTTTGGGGGTTGCCAGGTTTCGAACCTGGGTCCCCTGATTCCTCACCTCATTGCCTCTTCCAACTCATCTAGGCTGCGAGGTGATATCATCCTTCCAAATTTAATTCATAAGGCTTCTTATTTCGTTCCAACTTTCGCATTTTTAACACTTTTAACCCAAAAATCAATTTCCTTTTATTTTTAAATTCCATTTTTTCAAAAAAAAATTAGCTTTTAATTTCTGAAATTCTAAATTGACTTTTGACCTTAAATTTTCACTTTGACATCCAAGTTTGACCTTTGACTTTAAACTTTGACTTTCTCATTTAACTTTTAAAATTTCAAATTTAGCTTTTTGGTTGGCTTTTAAGTTTGACTTTTTAAATTTGACGTTTAAGGTTGACTTTTGAGGTTTTAAGTCAAAGGGCATATTTTTAAAAGAGTAAATTACACGAATGGTCCCTATGGTTTAGGTTAACTTACGCGTTTGGTCCCTAACTTATTTTTCTAACTCGGAAGGTCCCTACTGTTTGTTTTGTTACATGCTTGGTCCCCGTCTTACCTAAAAAGACTATTTTGCCATTGATTTTTTAATTTATTTAAATAAACACACCCCCAATATCATCTGTCTCACTTTACTTCACCTACCCTACTATTTTTTTCTTATTTAAATAACACTTTTTTTAGGTACGATAATGACCAAACGCGTAATAAAAACAAATAGTATGGACCAAGCGCGTAACAAAAACAAACAATAGGGTCCTCCCAAGTTAAAAAAAAATAAGTTAAGGACCAAATGCGAAAATTACCCCAAACCATAGGGACCATTCCTGTAATTTACTCTTTTTAAAACAATGAGTTCCTCAAACATTTCGGTCAATGGATTTTCATGCTCTCAAACTTGCATTAAAATTGTTAAAAATTTACAAGAACACATCGATTTATTAAAAATAGAAAATGAGGAACTTAAATATGAGGGGTATCAACTTAGGAAAGGCCTGAAACCATTAAAAGAACAATTAGAGGCCAAGACTAATGACTTTAAGAAATTACAGTCAGAATACAGTGACAAATGTGTCCATTATAGATATCTTAAGAAAGATTTTGATGTCGTGACGGTCGAACTTGATGCATTAAAGGCCAAATATAAAGATGCTAAATTTAACTTTAAATAATTTGATGTGTCAAGTGAAAAGCTGGCAATGATGATTGAAAAACAATTAACATTCAAAGATAATCAATCAAAGGGGTTAGGGTACCACAGTGTTTCACCTCCCTTCAATGACAACTATAACCCACCCCTTCAGACAAATGAGGAAGAAATTGAAAATGAAGCACACCTTAAGTATGGCCAACCCGTTGTTAATAGTAAACAATCTGGGCCAACTGAGGGTGTGGAGATGAAAGATACTAATGTTTGTCCTTCCTTTGCAGGTAAAGTAGTAAAGGATGAGAACAAGGAGAACAATATTAAACAAACCAATGACTCCTTGAACTCAGAATCTGTTGCTTTTAACTCAGTTACTTCTCAACCTGTTGTTGGTAAATACAGGCCACCAAAACAAGCAAATCAGAGTGCATGCTGCAACTGTGCTTGTGGGAACAATAAGAGACATGGCAAGGTCACGCCACCAGGGCGGGAAGAAACAACTTCCCAATGAAGAAAAAGACATGTTTTCACTGTGGAACACCTGGACACATTGCTAGAAATTGTCCAATTCTCACACGCGTTCCCTTCTACACAAAAGGATGGAAGAACACGCAAACTGGGAGATTCTTCAAAAGAAATCATTCGAGGTCACAATTGCACAATGGTGACTGGAATGCGCAGAAGGCTAAGAATCAAACCCACAAGGCCAAGAATCCAACTCCCAAGAACAAGAAGGGAATGTTGGCCAAGTATCTAAGAGATGCTCCCGTGAAGCCAAAATCAAAGTCATCTCAACGGTCAGCTTCAAGTTCAAAAGCAAGAGACAAGGCTCCCATTGGATCGAACAAGAAATGGGTTAAACCCGAATATAGATGGGTACCAAAGGTGAAGACTCCCAAATCACCTAATGTCTCTAATATTCTTCATATTATGTTTGTGATAAATAGGATATGTCATGGGAGAGAGTACCGTGCAAGGATGAAAAAGGTCAACCCAGTTTCAAAATGGACTAGGTTCCAAATACCAACTGATCCCGTTCTGTGTCGGAGCAGCTATGGAGGTATATCATCATACTTTGTTTTGTTGGTAGTGGTTGTTCCAGGCACATGATAGGGGACATCTCTCAACTGTGCAACACTCAGAACTTTGTTTGAGAGTATGTGTCCTTTGCGAGAAAGGAAGAAAGGAAGGGATCACACATGGGGTTGGTGCTTAATGACATGAAGAATTTTCAGATTTGTTCTGAGATTATGTGTGTTGTTTTCAGACCTTCTAGATGCAAATTCAATCGGTAAATTACGGTTTGAGTTCTCTTCTAATTACTTCTGAGTTTCTCTTTCATTGATTCATTTTAAATACAATTTTCTTTATTTTCTTATAGTTTTTCGTTAGTTTTGTTAATTGGGAAGTGATATGAAGTCTAGTGCTAAAGGGAAATATAAAATTCATGTAATGCACTAAAGCCGAATTGTCTAGATTCTATGTTCAATGTGCTAGTAGGCACAAAGGATTCAATAGGACTAGACTTAGATTGACAAATGAAAGGACTAGAGAATATGGACTTAGATAGTTTCATTTGGACTGACAATACGACGCTCGGGTAGATTGCGCAGTGAGATAAACATGGGAACCTACTAGATAAACTAAAAATTAATTATCTACAACTACGGCTCAACATTTCCTTGATATATGGACTCATGTCCTTAATTCTGGTATTGATAGGGCAACTGGGGGTTCTGATAAAATAGGTCTCTAGGAAATTATTTTCTTGTTTTCTATCTGTCAGTCATATGTTGCTTCCTTTGCGTGATTCGAACATATTCGACCTGGAATGCAACAAATGCATCTTTATCTCTATGCATATCCATATCTATGAAATTCTTTCTATCTGTTAGCCATATGATGTCCCCTCTACGTGATTAGAAGATCCGACCTGGGACACAACATATGCACCCTACTATCTCTCTAAACCCTATCTATGTTAGTCATACGTTGTTCCCTCTGTGTGATTGGAAGACATCCGACCTGGGATACAACATATGCACTTCTATATCTGACTTCTTTCTAATGATTGAATACTCACCTAAAGTAAGGATTTTTTTGGAAGTTCTTGATTATCGGGGTATATCGGGGAGTGGAAAACACGTTCTAGTACATCTAAAATTGAACTATTTAATAGGTTGTTTGTAGATCTTGCTGATTAATTTAAGTGGACAAAAATATCCTTGGTCGTCGTCAGCTAAATGTCCATTTAAGAATATAGATCACAATTACTTGTCATTTATAATCTGTCCAAATTGTCAACATCCTTTTGCTTAAGTGGATCATAATATCGGTAATTGACCAGATCCAGACATACAGGTGTGTACTGATAAACGATATTGGATTGCCTGACTACTTTGATCCCAAATATTTTTGTTTTTGTTAAATTTGTTCATAGTTTTTCTCTATGCACAAATTTAGGGGGAGAACTAAATTTTAAAAAAATAAACAAAAATCAGAAAATTAAAAATCCAAAAATAGTGTTACATTCTGTTTTATTTCTTGTTCATAAAAATCAAAAATCCAAAAAATATTTTTGTTTCTATTTTTCCAGAAAATATAAAAAATTCAAAAATATTGTGTGCTAAGTTTTCTTTTAGTTTTGTTTTGTCTTGAAAAGTGAATTCAGATGTAGGTGAAACTCATGGAGTCTATGTCGAAAATTTCTGAGCCAAGGCTTCGCCTGTGATCATCAAAGAATTCTCATTCGAAGGAGCAAGAAATGAAGATTATTCTTTCAACATTTAATCCTTCAACCCCAGAAGCAAGGAGAAGCTGTAGTTGAAGATTATGTGACAGATTGCATTGAAGCCTCCTCAATCAGTCTGTTGCTATCTATGAACCTGTTGAAGTGATCCAGAAGATTAGTTCTCACTATTATTCTCTCTGAAGATTCTCAAGCTGAAAGCGCTATCTTTCAAGAATCAGTACATCAAGCCTCCTCAACCAATGTGTGTTCAATGTCAAATTCTGAAGAAAAGCCCAATTGCTCAAGATGAAGTCATTAATAGAAGATTCATATGTTCATCTTGATGCTGTGAAGAAATTTAAGATTAAAGTTGAAGCCAAGCTCCCATTGAAGATTGACAAGAAAAGCCAGCTACTTTTTAGGGGGAGCTTGTTGGTTTAATTAGAAAAGAACGTTATAAACCATTGGGGAGATTGTTGGGTCTAAAATATTGATTTATACTTTGCTTTTCTAGGCAATTCGTTTCTCTGTAATGTAATATATATCTGTGGCTGTGTTCACGGCCAGGTAAATGTTTACGGCCGAAAACCTGTTCACGTCCGTGAACCCTTTTACTGCCCATATTCCCCAATAGGTGTTAGGGTGAGGAGAGAAAAATGAGTTGACGGCTGAGATAGAGGGGAGCTTAAGTGTGTGTGTGTGTAAGTTATGTATGAATATTGTATTTTGATCTACATTCTAATCAAATCATACACGATTCATCATCATCTTCTTCTTCTTCTATTTTATTTTGATCTAGCATCATTCGTTTGATTGGGATTCCGTACCATCAAACGGACCTAACTGATACACAAGCAGATTGGGGACTTACAATTTCACAATTCATTTATTTATATAGTATCTTGCATTATTAGTAATACAAGTTCATATATAATAACATCAATGTTATTTTTCCCAGATGAAAATGAAAAAAAAAAAAATGATTATGATGGGGATCAGAATTGGTCTCTAGAAGTTAGGTCCTCTACTGTGTCTTTTAGATAATGGTAAAACTCAACATTTAAATAGAACTCAATAATGATATAATGGTCAAATTCCTAAAATAACTAATAGATAAAAAGTGGGATTTTATTGAAATAAAATTGTTTTAATATACACTCAAGGATCCAACATGCTCATTTGAAATTCTGTAGATTGAGATTGATTTTGCACTCTTATTCTAAAACAGATAGTTTTAGGGCTTCAAGTTTGAAAAGGTTCAATTTGCTAGAATTAAACCAACCTACTTACCCAAGGTTTTTTTTTTTTTGGAAATTTATATATCTTCATTATTATTCTGTGCTTAAGTTTGGTTATGGAGATGTGCTCTAATATGTATCATGAAAACCGTATTTTTCTCATACTGTCTACAATAATTTTAGGCATTGTCGCCTTATTCCTTGATGACGTTATGGTCTCAATTTACCTTTTGGAATTCTAGACTCAAACACTCTTTCCCTCCTCACGATTTATCATTCATCCTTCACCATTCATCTAATGATTCTTGTTCTCCATTAACCACAACTTTAGCTTCTTATTTAAGAAAACCTCCAACTAAATCATTCACATAAAAAACCGCTAATTGATGGCTCTGGATTTCTATCCAAGAAAAAGTCTGACCATATCCTCAGCATAAAAAACCCTAATTAGTGCCATAATATGTGTATTCATCATCGTCTCCTGGGGATTGATCAAAATTATTTGATTTGTTAATAGAGATTAGAATTCATCACCTTTTTTTATTTATTATGACATACAAATTTTGGTCATATACAATACTTATTCAAAAATGTTTCCAACATCGTGACACAATTTTCTTAGAAAATTTTACGGAATATGAATTTGAAACCAACAAAATGATTTTTATAATGGTTCTTAATTGATTTTCAAAATGGTAACAAATATAGGGTGATAAAATCATGGATGGTGTTTTATACTTAGTTAAATTAATGTTGTTTAATTTGAAATTGGAGACTGCTGTAAATAAATGTTGTTTAAGATTTTGACAGTCAAAAGTGTTGGAAACTTAGAAAACATTTTTGAAAATATAATTCAAGAACAACAATAGTGTTTTTTGTAGTTTAGAAACATCATAAATATGATAACAAGAAAGGCTCACTCATTTGTGACAACATAATTTTTGTAGTTTTGAAAAATCATAAATGTGTGATAAAAAAAGCCTCACTCATACTTGATAATATAATATGAAGAGGGAATGAATTGTATTATTCAAGCGTATCTCTCGGAATGGAACAAAATTGATCAATTTATATAATAGATAAAGCATCACATATACCCCATAAAAGCATATCTTTAATTTTAATAATCATACTTTTTGGTATAAAATAATATGTTGAAAATGTTAAACATTACTTCCATTAAAGTATTAACTATTAACTAAAACTAGCATAGTTAATATCAGTATTCGTAAGATAAAAGTATCACTAATTTGTCAGAATATAAGATAGGAAGTAAAGTTGGTAGTATCCCATTAAAAGAAGATGTATAACTTTCTTAGGTTTCAGTTGACCAATTATAGACATTATTTACTATTTGAGCACCATACTTCCATTCTAGGCAATGTAACTTAGTTTAGGCACTATACTTTCTAAATTCATCTGTATGCCTCTATATTACGAAGTGGATCCTTGATGTGAGACAAGTTAAGGCATCATAGTTTCATTTTAGGCATTATACATTCATTTATGTGAAATTATCGCATATGCTTTTTGAGCAACATCTCTTGTTTATATATATATATATATATATATATATATATATATATATATATATATATATATATATATATATATATAATTGAGTTGTCCTCCGTGCTTCTTTGAGTTGTATAATTATATTCAATTTGTTGATCAAAGGAACCGACTTATAAAGTATCATACGATGGACACCAACTGTCCAGGAGAAGCTTTATGATGGGGTTCTTGTAAAATACCTAGTATTGTTCTTCGATGTATAGGTATAAAAATATTCTGATTTTGGATTTAAACAACTAATTTCTAGCTTTAATTCCTAGTTGATTATTTCAAAACAAAGGTTTATTATATATGTTTCTCAAAACTAAGAAATTGTAATGTCATGGAGTAATACATTGCCACCATAATTGAATGAGTTTTTGTTCCATCATGATTGGTGTGAATTTATTTGACTGGTACAAGTATGACATCTGACCTTTCACAACCTACTGATTTTCTATGTTCCATCTCTCGTTTCGTGATTTTAAATGTCTATAGAATCACAAATATCTCATAAAGAAATAGTTACATGCTACTAACTAATCACAAGGTTATTCTTAATGTGTATACTATTCAAAGAGAGATATGAGAGTTGGAAGAAATTAAAGTTTGAATTGTTTGGGATCTTCCAAACATGCAACCAATTGGTCTTTTGCATATCTTCTGGCCATATATAATGGTGTCAAGATCTACTTTGTTTCATCGGAGGTTGTAAAAATGAAGGTACGCAATTAAACATTATATTAAACCTTATAAAGATTTATGTGTCCTATGTGGTGACCTTTGTTGTTATATCCACATGTCCCTACATAAAATCCATTAACAATGTAATAATGAATCACTTATGTTTAATTAAATAATTTTATGTTAATATTAGCACAAAATCCTTCTAATTAATGCTTAACGTTTTAGGTCACATACAACCAAGACATGGTAGACATAATGTTAAAGATCAAGGGGAAATCAAGGAACAAGTGGCTAAAGCATTGAATAGACAAATCAAAGATGGTATTTTTCGTGATTAGTTCCAATATCCTTAGACTGTTCTACAAATGATGTTGGCAAGTTTTCAATAACATGAAAAAATCTATCATGAATTTTCAGGGACTTTCATATACTTCCACTTTCATTTTCTTATTCATGAATTTTACATTAAAAATCCACATATGTACTTTCATTTTCTTGTTATTAGCATAATATACTTTAGCAACAGTACTGGAATAACAAAATTACTTTCCATGGTTCGTGCTAAGCACGGACCTTAAATTTTTCTAGTGTGTTTATGTATGTATGTATGTATGTATGTATGTATGTTATATATATATATATATATATATATATATATATATATATATATATATATATATATATATATATATATATATAACATAAAAATAATAAGTTATATGCCCTTGTTTTGCATTTAGCCCTAATTATTTTCTTAATTTGACATCTATTTTATGGAGGAATTTCATTTAATGATTGTTGGTAGAATACCAACAGGTCATGATCGTGTTTTTGGTTCTCCCATTTACTTGAGTAGTCACAAAAATGTTAAACGTATTACTAGCATAAATAAAATTGTCAGTTATACATATTTTCTAGTGATTATGAATGGAAGAAAATGTTTTTAGTGGTTTAAGTTATTAACCTATTGTTGCATGCAAGAAAATTTTAGTTGAAGGATTTGATGATTAATCAAGTATAATTCCAAGGTAAGATGCTGTAATGATTAATTTTTATAATCAATTTTAGTGCACATTTGATTATTAACTAGCTAAAGTTATTTCAATGTTTGAAATAGCAATGACATCAAGCAAATGAAAGGAGAAAGAGCAAAAAAGAATACGCATACATGATGAGGAGTCTAATGATGATCTTATTGACTTGTTGTTTTTGGGTTTCGAACCATAAAGTTTCATACCTATGTCTATCCATGTAGTGATCATTTCCTTGACATATATTGTGATGAGAACACATTAAGGAACACATATTGTGATGTAGACGATGAAGAGAGCACATACTGATGTAAAGTACAAAGTTGATTATCCAAACATGAAGTGGAACAAAATAAAACCTATTGTTGGAGAGTTATACGAGTCTCCTACACAACTAAGACTTACATTGTTTAATACCGACTTTCTTTTATGAAGTCTAAAGATACCAAAAGAATTGCAATGTGTATGGGTGGGTGGGGGGATTACAAAAAATGATGCCATTTTAGGGTATATGCAACATGGAAGTATAATGAATGTACTTTTCAATTTAAACCCATGATTGTATAATGAATGTACTTGTCAATTTAAACCCATGATTGAAACACACTATGTGCTAAGAACTACAATTTTGGATATCTTGTTGGTTGAAATCATCCCTAATAAATGAAAAAAAATTGTCAGTTGTCATCCTCTTATATATTATGCTACATGTTATTTTATGGTAAATTTAGATTAATTTATATTCATGTGTCATTTTGCGTTTTTTCCTTTTTATTAAATTTCATATAATACATAAATGTAATAATAAATTTATATCCAATTCATTACTTCAAATTTCTCAACTGTGCAACACTCAGAACTCTGTTTGAGAGTATGTGTCCTTTGCGAGAAAGGAAGAAAGGAAGGGATCACACATGGGGTTGGTGCTTAATGACATGAAGAATTTTCAGATTTGTTCTGAGATTATGTGTGTTGTTCTCAGACCTTCTAGATGCAAATTCAATCGGTAAATTACGGTTTGAGTTCTCTTCTCAATACTTCTGAGTTTCTCTTTCATTGATTCATTTTAAATACAATTTTCTTTATTTTCTTATAGTTTTTCGATAGTTTTGTTAATTGGAAAGTGATATGAAGTCTAGTGCTAAAGGGAAATATAAAATTCATGTAATGCACTAAAGCCGAATTGTCTAGACTCTATGTTCAATGTGCTAGTAGGCACAAAGGATTCAATAGGACTAGACTTAGATTGACAAATGAAAGGACTAGAGAATATGGACTTAGATAGTTTCATTTGGACTGACAATACGACGCTCGGGTAGATTGCGCAGTGAGATAAACATGGGAACCTACTAGATAAACTAAAAATTAATTATCTACAACTACGGCTCAACATTTCCTTGATATATGGACTCATGTCCTTAATTCTGGTATTGATAGGGCAACTGGGGGTTCTGATAAAATAGGTCTCTAGGAAATTATTTTCTTGTTTTCTATCTGTCAGTCATATGTTGCTTCCTTTGCGTGATTCGAACATATTCGACATGGAATGCAACAAATGCATCTTTATCTCTATGCATATCCATATCTATGAAATTCTTTCTATCTGTTAGCCATATGATGTCCCCTCTACGTGATTAGAAGATCCGACCTGGGACACAACATATGCACCCTACTATCTCTCTAAACCCTATCTATGTTAGTCATACGTTGTTCCCTCTGTGTGATTGGAAGACATCCGACCTGGGATACAACATATGCACTTCTATATCTGACTTCTTTCTAATGATTGAATACTCACCTAAAGTAAGGATTTTTTTGGAAGTTCTTGATTATCGGGGTATATCGGGGAGTGGAAAACACGTTCTAGTACATCTAAAATTGAACTATTTAATAGGTTGTTTGTAGATCTTGCTGATTAATTTAAGTGGACAACAATATCCTTGGTCGTCGTCAGCTAAATGTCCATTTAAGAATATAGATCACAATTACTTGTCATTTATAATCTGTCCAAATTGTCAACATCCTTTTGCTTAAGTGGATCATAATATCGGTAATTGACCAGATCCAGACATACAGGTGTGTACTGATAAACGATATTGGATTGCCTGACTACTTTGATCCCAAATATTTTTGTTTTTGTTAAATTTGTTCATAGTTTTTCTCTATGCACAAATTTAGGGGGAGAACTAAATTTTAAAAAAATAAACAAAAATCAGAAAATTAAAAATCCAAAAATAGTGTTACATTATGTTTTATTTCT
This sequence comes from Lactuca serriola, assembly GCF_051521515.1. Taxonomy (NCBI): domain Eukaryota; kingdom Viridiplantae; phylum Streptophyta; class Magnoliopsida; order Asterales; family Asteraceae; genus Lactuca; species Lactuca serriola. Next base: position 104,911,175 of record NC_136412.1, read on the forward strand.
TGTTCAGAAAAATCAAAAATCCAAAAAATATTTTTGTTTCTATTTTTCCAGAAAATATAAAAAATTCAAAAATATTGTGTGCTAAGTTTTCTTTTAGTTTTGTTTTGTCTTGAAAAGTGAATTCAGATGTAGGTGAAACTCATGGAGTCTATGTCGAAAATTTCTGAGCCAAGGCTTCGCCTGTGATCATCAAAGAATTCTCATTCGAAGGAGCAAGAAATGAAGATTATTCTTTCAACATTTAATCCTTCAACCCCAGAAGCAAGGTGAAGCTGTAGTTGAAGATTATGTGACAGGTTGCATTGAAGCCTCCTCAATCAGTCTGTTGCTATCTATGAACCTGTTGAAGTGATCCAGAAGATTAGTTCTCACTATTATTCTCTCTGAAGATTCTCAAGCTGAAAGCGCTATCTTTCAAGAATCAGTACATCAAGCCTCCTCAACCAATGTGTGTTCAATGTCAAATTCTGAAGAAAAGCCCAATTGCTCAAGATGAAGTCATTAATAGAAGATTCATATGTTCATCTTGATGTTGTGAAGAAATTTAAGATTAAAGTTGAAGCCAAGCTCCCATTGAAGATTGACAAGAAAAGCCAGCTACTTTTTAGGGGGGGCTTGTTGGTTTAATTAGAAAAGAAAGCTATAAACCATTGGGGAGATTGTTGGGTCTAAAATATTGATTTATACTTTGCTTTTCTAGGTAATTCGTTTCTCTGTAATGTAATATATATCTGTGGCTGTGTTCACGGCCAGGTAAATGTTTACGGCCGTAAACCTGTTCACGTCCGTGAACCCTTTTACGGCCCATATTCCCCAATAGGTGTTAGGGTGAGGAGAGAAAAATGAGTTGACGGCTGAGATAGAGGGGAGCTTAAGTGTGTGTGTGTGTGTAAGTTATGTATGAATATTGTATTTTGATCTACATTCTAATCAAATCATACACGATTCATCATCATCTTCTTCTTCTTCTATTTTATTTTGATCTAGCATCATTCGTTTGATTGGGATTCCGTACCATCAAACGGACCTAACTGATACACAAGCAGATTGGGGACTTACAATTTCACAATTCATTTATTTATATAGTATCTTGCATTATTAGTAATACAAGTTCATATATAATAACATCAATGTTATTTTTCCCAGATGAAAATGAAAAAAAAAATGATTATGATGGGGATCAGAATTGGTCTCTAGAAGTTAGGTCCTCTACTGTGTCTTTTAGATAATGGTAAAACTCAACATTTAAATAGAACTCAATAATGATATAATGGTCAAATTCCTAAAATAACTAATAGATAAAAAGTGGGATTTTATTGAAATAAAATTGTTTTAATATACACTCAAGGATCCAACATGCTCATTTGAAATTCTGTAGATTGAGATTGATTTTGCACTCTTATTCTAAAACAGATAGTTTTAGGGCTTCAAGTTTGAAAAGGTTCAATTTGCTAGAATTAAACCAACCTACTTACCTAAGGTTTTTTTTTTTTTTTTGGAAATTTATATATCTTCATTATTATTCTGTGCTTAAGTTTGGTTATGGAGATGTGCTCTAATATGTATCATGAAAACCGTATTTTTCTCATACTGTCTACAATAATTTTAGGCATTGTCGCCTTATTCCTTGATGACGTTATGGTCTCAATTTACCTTTTGGAATTCTAGACTCAAACACTCTTTCCCTCCTCACGATTTATCATTCATCCTTCACCATTCATCTAATGATTCTTGTTCTCCATTAACCACAACTTTAGCTTCTTATTTAAGAAAACCTCCAACTAAATCATTCACATAAAAAACCGCTAATTGATGGCTCTGGATTTCTATCCAAGAAAAAGTCTGACCATATCCTCAGCATAAAAAACCCTAATTAGTGCCATAATATGTGTATTCATCATCGTCTCCTGGGGATTGATCAAAATTATTTGATTTGTTAATAGAGATTAGAATTCATCACCTTTTTTTATTTATTCTGACATACAAATTTTGGTCATATACAATACTTATTCAAAAATGTTACCAACATCGTGACACAATTTTCTTAGAAAATTTTACGGAATATGAATTTGAAACCAACAAAATGATTTTTATAATGGTTCTTAATTGATTTTCAAAATGGTAACAAATATAGGGTGATAAAATCATGGATGGTGTTTTATACTTAGTTAAATTAATGTTGTTTAATTTGAAATTGGAGACTGCTGTAAATAAATGTTGTTTAAGATTTTGACAGTCAAAAGTGTTGGAAACTTAGAAAACTTTTTTGAAAATATAATTCAAGAACAACAATAGTGTTTTTTGTAGTTTAGAAACATCATAAATATGATAACAAGAAAGGCTCACTCATTTGTGACAACATAATTTTTGTAGTTTTGAAAAATCATAAATGTGTGATAAAAAAAAGCCTCACTCATACTTGATAATATAATATGAAGAGGGAATGAATTGTATTATTCAAGCGTATCTCTCGGAATGGAACAAAATTGATCAATTTATATAATAGAAAAAGCATCACATATACCCCATAAAAGCATATCTTTAATTTTAATAATCATACTTTTTGGTATAAAATAATATGTTGAAAATGTTAAACATTACTTCCATTAAAGAATTAACTATTAACTAAAACTAGCATAGTTAATATCAGTATTCGTAAGATAAAAGTATCACTAATTTGTCAGAATATAAGATAGGAAGTAAAGTTGGTAGTATCCCATTAAAAGAAGATGTATAACTTTCTTAGGTTTCAGTTGACCAATTATAGACATTATTTACTATTTGAGCACCATACTTCCATTCTAGGCAATGTAACTTAGTTTAGGCACTATACTTTCTAAATTCATCTGTATGCCTCTATATTACGAAGTGGATCCTTGATGTGAGACAAGTTAAGGCATCATAGTTTCATTTTAGGCATTATACATTCATTTATGTGAAATTATCGCATATGCTTTTTGAGCAACATCTCTTGTTTATATATATATATATATATATATATATATATATATATATATATATATATATATATATATATATATAATTGAGTTGTCCTCCGTGCTTCTTTGAGTTGTATAATTATATTCAATTTGTTGATCAAAGGAACCGACTTATAAAGTATCATACGATGGACACCAACTGTCCAGGAGAAGCTTTATGATGGGGTTCTTGTAAAATACCTAGTATTGTTCTTCGATGTATAGGTATAAAAATATTCTGATTTTGGATTTAAACAACTAATTTCTAGCTTTAATTCCTAGTTGATTATTTCAAAACAAAGGTTTATTATATATGTTTCTCAAAACTAAGAAATTGTAATGTCATGGAGTAATACATTGCCACCATAATTGAATGAGTTTTTGTTCCATCATGATTGGTGTGAATTTATTTGACTGGTACAAGTATGACATCTGACCTTTCACAACCTACTGATTTTCTATGTTCCATCTCTCGTTTCGTGATTTTAAATGTCTATAGAATCACAAATATCTCATAAAGAAATAGTTACATGCTACTAACTAATCACAAGGTTATTCTTAATGTGTATACTATTCAAAGAGAGATATGAGAGTTGGAAGAAATTAAAGTTTGAATTGTTTGGGATCTTCCAAACATGCAACCAATTGGTCTTTTGCATATCTTCTGGCCATATATAATGGTGTCAAGATCTACTTTGTTTCATCGGAGGTTGTAAAAATGAAGGTACGCAATTAAACATTATATTAAACCTTATAAAGATTTATGTGTCCTATGTGGTGACCTTTGTTGTTGTATCCACATGTCCCTACATAAAATCCATTAACAATGTAATAATGACTCACTTATGTTTAATTAAATAATTTTATGTTAATATTAGCACAAAATCCTTCTAATTAATGCTTAACGTTTTAGGTCACATACAACCAAGACATGGTAGACATAATGTTAAAGATCAAGGGGAAATCAAGGAACAAGTGGCTAAAGCATTGAATAGACAAATCAAAGATGGTATTTTTCGTGATTAGTTCCAATATCCTTAGACTGTTCTACAAATGATGTTGGCAAGTTTTCAATAACATGAAAAAATCTATCATGAATTTTCAGGGACTTTCATATACTTCCACTTTCATTTTCTTATTCATGAATTTTACATTAAAAATCCACATATGTACTTTCATTTTCTTGTTATTAGCATAATATACTTTAGCAACAGTACTGGAATAACAAAATTACTTTCCATGGTTCGTGCTAAGCACGGACCTTAAATTTTTCTAGTGTGTTTATGTATGTATGTATGTATGTATGTATGTTATATATATATATATATATATATATATATATATATATATATATATATATATATATAACATAAAAATAATAAGTTATATGCCCTTGTTTTGCATTTAGCCCTAATTATTTTCTTAATTTGACATCTATTTTATGGAGGAATTTCATTTAATGATTGTTGGTAGAATACCAACAGGTCATGATCGTGTTTTTGGTTCTCCCATTTACTTGAGTAGTCACAAAAATGTTAAACGTATTAGTAGCATAAATAAAATTGTCAGTTATACATATTTTCTAGTGATTATGAATGGAAGAAAATGTTTTTAGTGGTTTAAGTTATTAACCTATTGTTGCATGCAAGAAAATTTTAGTTGAAGGATTTGATGATTAATCAAGTATAATTCCAAGGTAAGATGCTGTAATGATTAATTTTTATAATCAATTTTAGTGCACATTTGATTATTAACTAGCTAAAGTTATTTCAATGTTTGAAATAGCAATGACATCGAGCAAATGAAAGGAGAAAGAGCAAAAAAGAATACGCATACATGATGAGGAGTCTAATGATGATCTTATTGACTTGTTGTTTTTGGGTTTCGAACCATAAAGTTTCATACCTATGTCTATCCATGTAGTGATCATTTCCTTGACATATATTGTGATGAGAACACATTAAGGAACACATATTGTGATGTAGACGATGAAGAGAGCACATACTGATGTAAAGTACAAAGTTGATTATCCAAACATGAAGTGGAACAAAATAAAACCTATTGTTGGAGAGTTATACGAGTCTCCTACACAACTAAGACTTACATTGTTTAATACCGACTTTCTTTTATGAAGTCTAAAGATACCAAAAGAATTGCAATGTGTATGGGTGGGTGGGGGGATTACAAAAAATGATGCCATTTTAGGGTATATGCAACATGGAAGTATAATGAATGTACTTTTCAATTTAAACCCATGATTGTATAATGAATGTACTTGTCAATTTAAACCCATGATTGAAACACACTATGTGCTAAGAACTACAATTTTGGATATCTTGTTGGTTGAAATCATCCCTAATAAATGAAAAAAAATTGTCAGTTGTCATCCTCTTATATATTATGCTACATGTTATTTTATGGTAAATTTAGATTAATTTATATTCATGTGTCATTTTGCGTTTTTTCCTTTTTATTAAATTTCATATAATACATAAATGTAATAATAAATTTATATCCAATTCATTACTTCAAATTTCTCAACTGTGCAACACTCAGAACTCTGTTTGAGAGTATGTGTCCTTTGCGAGAAAGGAAGAAAGGAAGGGATCACACATGGGGTTGGTGCTTAATGACATGAAGAATTTTCAGATTTGTTCTGAGATTATGTGTGTTGTTCTCAGACCTTCTAGATGCAAATTCAATCGGTAAATTATGGTTTGAGTTCTCTTCTCAATACTTCTGAGTTTCTCTTTCATTGATTCATTTTAAATACAATTTTCTTTATTTTCTTATAGTTTTTCGATAGTTTTGTTAATTGGAAAGTGATATGAAGTCTAGTGCTAAAGGGAAATATAAAATTCATGTAATGCACTAAAGCCGAATTGTCTAGACTCTATGTTCAATGTGCTAGTAGGCACAAAGGATTCAATAGGACTACACTTAGATTGACAAATGAAAGGACTAGAGAATATGGACTTAGATAGTTTCATTTGGACTGACAATACGACGCTCGGGTAGATTGCGCAGTGAGATAAACATGGGAACCTACTAGATAAACTAAAAATTAATTATCTACAACTACGGCTCAACATTTCCTTGATATATGGACTCATGTCCTTAATTCTGGTATTGATAGGGCAACTGGGGGTTCTGATAAAATAGGTCTCTAGGAAATTATTTTCTTGTTTTCTATCTGTCAGTCATATGTTGCTTCCTTTGCGTGATTCGAATATATTCGACCTGGAATGCAACAAATGCATCTTTATCTCTATGCATATCCATATCTATGAAATTCTTTCTATCTGTTAGCCATATGATGTCCCCTCTACGTGATTAGAAGATCCGACCTGGGACACAGCATATGCACCCTACTATCTCTCTAAACCCTATCTATGTTAGTCATACGTTGTTCCCTCTGTGTGATTGGAAGACATCCGACCTGGGATACAACATATGCACTTCTATATCTGACTTCTTTCTAATGATTGAATACTCACCTAAAGTAAGGATTTTTTTGGAAGTTCTTGATTATCGGGGTATATCGGGGAGTGGAAAACACGTTCTAGTACATCTAAAATTGAACTATTTAATAGGTTGTTTGTAGATCTTGCTGATTAATTTAAGTGGACAACAATATCCTTGGTCGTCGTCAGCTAAATGTCCATTTAAGAATATAGATCACAATTACTTGTCATTTATAATCTGTCCAAATTGTCAACATCCTTTTGCTTAAGTGGATCATAATATCGGTAATTGACCAGATCCAGACATACAGGTGTGTACTGATAAACGATATTGGATTTCCTGACCACTTTGATCCCAAATATTTTTGTTTTTGTTAAATTTGTTCATAGTTTTTCTCTATGCACAAATTTAGGGGGAGAACTAAATTTTAAAAAAATAAACAAAAATCAGAAAATTAAAAATCCAAAAATAGTGTTACATTCTGTTTTATTTCTTGTTCAGAAAAATCAAAAATCCAAAAAATATTTTTGTTTCTATTTTTCCAGAAAATATAAAAAATTCAAAAATATTGTGTGCTAAGTTTTCTTTTAGTTTTGTTTTGTCTTGAAAAGTGAATTCAGATGTAGGTGAAACTCATTGAGTCTATGTCGAAAATTTTCTGAGCCAAGGCTTCGCCTGTGATCATCAAAGAATTCTCATTCGAAGGAGCAAGAAATGAAGATTATTCTTTCAACATTTAATCCTTCAACCCCAGAAGCAAGGTGAAGCTGTAGTTGAAGATTATGTGACAGATTGCATTAAAGCCTCCTCAATCAGTCTGTTGCTATCTATGAACCTGTTGAAGTGATCCAGAAGATTAGTTCTCACTATTATTCTCTCTGAAGATTCTCAAGATGAAAGTGCTATCTTACATCAAGCCTCAACCAATGTGTGTTCAATGTCAAATTCTGAAGAAAAGCCCAATTGCTCAAGATGAAGTCATTAATAGAAGATTCATATGTTCATCTTGATGCTGTGAAGAAATTTAAGATTAAAGTTGAAGCCAAGCTCCCATTGAAGATTGACAAGAAAAGCCAGCTACTTTTTAGGGGGAGCTTGTTGGTTTAATTAGAAAAGAAAGCTATAAACCATTGGGGAGATTGTTGGGTCTAAAATATTGATTTATACTTTGCTTTTCTAGGCAATTCGTTTCTCTGTAATGTAATATATATTTGTGGCTGTGTTCACGGCCAGGTAAATGTTTACGGCCGTAAACCTGTTCACGTCCGTGAACCCTTTTACGGCCCATATTCCCCAATAGGTGTTAGGGTGAGGAGAGAAAAATGAGTTGACAGCTGAGATAGAGGGGAGCTTAAGTGTGTGTGTGTGTAAGTTATGTATGAATATTGTATTTTGATCTACATTCTAATCAAATCATACACGATTCATCATCATCTTCTTCTTCTTCTATTTTATTTTGATCTAGCATCATTCGTTTGATTGGGATTCCGTACCATCAAACGGACCTAACTGATACACAAGCAGATTGGGGACTTACACTTTCACAATTCATTTATTTATATATTATCTTGCATTATTAGTAATACAAGTTCATATATAATAACATCAACGTTATTTTTCCCAGATGAAAATGAAAAAAAAAATGATTATGATGGGGATCAGAATTGGTCTCTAGAAGTTAGGTCCTCTACTGTATCTTTTAGATAATGGTAAAACTCAACATTTAAATAGAACTCAATAAAGATATAATGGTCAAATTCCTAAAATAACTAATAGATAAAAAGTGGGATTTTATTGAAATAAAATTGTTTTAATATACACTCAAGGATCCAACATGCTCATTTGAAATTCTGTAGATTGAGATTGATTTTGCACTCTTATTCTAAAACAGATAGTTTTAGGGCTTCAAGTTTGAAAAGGTTCAATTTGCTAGAATTAAACCAACCTACTTACCCAAGGTTTTTTTTTTTTTTTGGAAATTTATATATCTTCGTTATTATTCTGTGCTTAAGTTTGGTTATGGAGATGTGCTCTAATATGTATCATGAAAACCGTATTTTTCTCATACTGTCTACAATAATTTTAGGCATTGTCGCCTTTTTCCTTGATGACGTTATGGTCTCACTTTACCTTTTGGAATTCTAGACTCAAACACTCTTTCCCTCCTCACGATTTATCATTCATCCTTCACCATTCATCTAATGATTCTTGTTCTCCATTAACCAAAACTTTAGCTTCTTATTTAAGAAAACCTCCAACTAAATCATTCACATAAAAAACCGCTAATTGATGGCTCTGGATTTCTGTCCAAGAAAAAGTCTGACCATATCCTCAGCATAAAAAACCCTAATTAGTGCCATAATATGTGTATTCATCATCGTCTCCTGGGGATTGATCAAAATTATTTGATTTGTTAATAGAGATTAGAATTCATCACCTTTTTTTATTTATTCTGACATACAAATTTTGGTCATATACAATACTTATTCAAAAATGTTACCAACATCGTGACACAATTTTCTTAGAAAATTTTACGGAATATGAATTTGAAACCAACAAAATGATTTTTATAATGGTTCTTAATTGATTTTCAAAATGGTAACAAATATAGGGTGATAAAATCATGGATGGTGTTTTATACTTAGTTAAATTAATGTTGTTTAATTTGAAATTGGAGACTGCTGTAAATAAATGTTGTTTAAGATTTTGACAGTCAAAAGTGTTGGAAACTTAGAAAACTTTTTTGAAAATATAATTCAAGAACAACAATAGTGTTTTTTGTAGTTTAGAAACATCATAAATATGATAACAAGAAAGGCTCACTCATTTGTGACAACATAATTTTTGTAGTTTTGAAAAATCATAAATGTGTGATAAAAAAAAGCCTCACTCATACTTGATAATATAATATGAAGAGGGAATGAATTGTATTATTCAAGCGTATCTCTCGGAATGGAACAAAATTGATCAATTTATATAATAGAAAAAGCATCACATATACCCCATAAAAGCATATCTTTAATTTTAATAATCATACTTTTTGGTATAAAATAATATGTTGAAAATGTTAAACATTACTTCCATTAAAGTATTAACTATTAACTAAAACTAGCATAGTTAATATCAGTATTCGTAAGATAAAAGTATCACTAATTTGTCAGAATATAAGATAGGAAGTAAAGTTGGTAGTATCCCATTGAAAGAAGATGTATAACTTTCTTAGGTTTCAGTTGACCAATTATAGACATTATTTACTATTTGAGCACCATACTTCCATTCTAGGCAATGTAACTTAGTTTAGGCACTATACTTTCTAAATTCATCTGTATGCCTCTATATTACGAAGTGGATCCTTGATGTGAGACAAGTTAAGGCATCATAGTTTCATTTTAGGCATTATACAATCATTTATGTGAAATTATCGCATATGCTTTTTGAGCAACATCTCTTGTTTATATATATATAATTGAATTGTCCTCCGTCCTTCTTTGAGTTGTATAATTATATTCAATTTGTTGATCAAAGGAACCGACTTATAAAGTATCATACGATGGACACCAACTGTCCAGGAGAAGCTTTATGATGGGGTTCTTGTAAAATACCTAGTATTGTTCTTCGATGTATAGGTATAAAAATATTCTGATTTTGGATTTAAACAACTAATTTCTAGCTTTAATTCCTAGTTGATTATTTCAAAACAAAGGTTTATTATATATGTTTCTCAAAACTAAGAAATTGTAATGTCATGGAGTAATACATTGCCACCATAATTGAATGAGTTTTTGTTCCATCATGATTGGTGTGAATTTATTTGACTGGTACAAGTATGACATCTGACCTTTCACAACCTACTGATTTTCTATGTTCCATCTCTCGTTTCGTGATTTTAAATGTCTATACATTCACAAATATCTCATAAAGAAATAGTTACATGCTACTAACTAATCACAAGGTTATTCTTAAAGTGTATACTATTCAAAGAGAGATATGAGAGTTGGAAGAAATTAAAGTTTGAATTGTTTGGGATCTTCCAAACATGCAACCAATTGGTCTTTTGCATATCTTCTGGCCATATATAATGGTGTCAAGATCTACTTTGTTTCATCGGAGGTTGTAAAAATGAAGGTACGCAATTAAACATTATATTAAACCTTATAAAGATTTATGTGTCCTATGTGGTGACCTTTGTTGTTGTATCCACATGTCCCTACATAAAATCCATTAACAATGTAATAATGACTCACTTATGTTTAATTAAATAATTTTATGTTAATATTAGCACAAAATCCTTCTAATTAATGCTTAACGTTTTAGGTCACATACAACCAAGACATGGTAGACATAATGTTAAAGATCAAGGGGAAATCAAGGAACAAGTGGCTAAAGCATTGAATAGACAAATCAAAGATGGTATTTTTCGTGATTAGTTCCAATATCCTTAGACTGTTCTACAAATGATGTTGGCAAGTTTTCAATAACATGAAAAAATCTATCATGAATTTTCAGGGACTTTCATATACTTCCACTTTCATTTTCTTGTTATTAGCATAATATACTTTAGCAACAGTACTGGAATAACAAAATTACTTTCCATGGTTCGTGCTAAGCACGGACCTTAAATTTTTCTAGTGTGTTTATGTATGTATGTATGTATGTATGTATGTATGTTATATATATATATATATATATATATATATATATAACATAAAAATAATAAGTTATATGCCCTTGTTTTGCATTTAGCCCTAATTATTTTCTTAATTTGACATCTATTTTATGGAGGAATTTCATTTAATGATTGTTGGTAGAATACCAACAGGTCATGATCGTGTTTTTGGTTCTCCCATTTACTTGAGTAGTCACAAAAATGTTAAACGTATTAGTAGCATAAATAAAATTGTCAGTTATACATATTTTCTAGTGATTATGAATGGAAGAAAATGTTTTTAGTGGTTTAAGTTATTAACCTATTGTTGCATGCAAGAAAATTTTAGTTGAAGGATTTGATGATTAATCAAGTATAATTCCAAGGTAAGATGCTGTAATGATTAATTTTTATAATCAATTTTAGTGCACATTTGATTATTAACTAGCTAAAGTTATTTCAATGTTTGAAATAGCAACGACATCGAGCAAATGAAAGGAGAAAGAGCAAAAAAGAATACGCATACATGATGAGGAGTCTAATGATGATCTTATTGACTTGTTGTTTTTGGGTTTCGAACCATAAAGTTTCATACCTATGTCTATCCATGTAGTGATCATTTCCTTGACATATATTGTGATGAGAACACATTAAGGAACACATATTGTGATGTAGACGATGAAGAGAGCACATACTGATGTAAAGTACAAAGTTGATTATCCAAACATGAAGTGGAACAAAATAAAACCTATTGTTGGAGAGTTATACGAGTCTCCTACACAACTAAGACTTACATTGTTTAATACCGACTTTCTTTTATGAAGTCTAAAGATACCAAAAGAATTGCAATGTGTATGGGTGGGTGGGGGGATTACAAAAAAATGATGCCATTTTAGGGTATATGCAACATGGAAGTATTATGAATGTACTTTTCAATTTAAACCCATGATTGTATAATGAATGTACTTTTCAATTTAAACCCATGATTGAAACACACTATGTGCTAAGAATTACAATTTTAGATATCTTGTTGGTTGAAATCATCCCTAATAAATGAAAAAAAATTGTCAGTTGTCATCCTCTTATATATTATGCTACATGTTATTTTATGGTAAATTTAGATTAATTTATATTCATGTGTCATTTTGCGTTTTTTCCTTTTTATTAAATTTCATATAATACATAAATGTAATAAATGTAATAATAAATTTATATCCAATTCATTACTTCAAATTTCTTTATAATTTCTAAATTTCTAAATTGAATATAATTAGTTTAGTTATTTATTTATTTAAATTATTAGTTTAAATTTAAAAGATAAATAAGCGCTTCAATTTTAATAATTAACATTTTACTTTTTTTCTTATAACATTAATTTTTCTAAATTTTTAGATCTTCATGTTTGTTTATTTTTTTTAATAAACTCATATAATACATGGATCTTACAACTAGTTAGTTATATCGTAATCAGGAATCCTAAAATAACATTGACAGAAATGAAAGATGTCCTTAGAAAGTAATATATTTATGTTTCTAATGGTGAATGACATACGCCAAGGGTAATGACAAAGAGATATGATGGAGAATAAATAGAAATACATTATGGTGAGATTATGCATACATATTCTAACTAGAGATGAGTGTAGGCGGGTATCCGCCTTAATTATTTTGAATCGGAACAGTCGGATCCTAAAATGTTGGAACCGGAACCAATGGGTAGCGGTTCCAATAGCAGGTATTCAATTTGTTAAATTTGATGAATTTTTAAAATATTTAAAACTATATCTATGAGTTAGAATTCAAAGAATTAAAGTCCAAAGCTAAAGAAATATTTCTATTAGTTGGAATTTAATTTGAACATAATAGTATGTTATATCTATTTTCTATAAGTTCATTTTAAATGTGGATAGTTTAATTTCAAAATGAAAATTACATATAGATATTTGAAGGTTCAAAACAAATTACTTAAAACTCAAGAACTATATATATATATATAATATATATATATATATATATATATATATATATATATATATATATACATACATACATACAGAGAGAGAGAGAGAGAAAGTGAAAAAATGGTCCCTATGGTATGCAAAATTTTCGAGGTTTGGTCCAAACCTCGACTTTTTAGGGTTCATGGTCCTTTTGGCATGGTTTGTATGTGGAAATGGTCCCCCGACTTAACTCCCATTAAATAGTTGCCTTTAACCCCCATCATGTGCCTCCTACGTGAGGGCATTTTCGTCTTTTCAAGTTTTAGGGAGCATTTTTGCAGATGGAAAATATCTTATACTATTTAAATGTGCCCTACTGTTGCTATCTTCCCAACGTCTTCCTCAGTGACTCTTTTATTTCCCTTCTTCTTCTTCAGCTCTTATAATAACAATGGTGCTTTGTTTTGGGGGACAGTTTGATATGGTGAAAACATCATGCCTTATGAACGATTCTATTTGTAGGTTTATCTGGGTGGCTTGACCCGCCAATGTGTGCTAAGGATAAAGCCTTCATACCTGGTCTGTAACAACCCAAAAATCATGACTAAAAATTTTATTTTTAATTAAGTAACTTATAAAATGGTTTACTGAAAAACATCATTGATAACATATAAGTTCATGAACCCATAAATCAAAAGTCATAAAAACAAGTCATGGAATAAAAACAATCCCAGAACATCATAGTGTGGAGATGGTGTGTGTGATGTGTTGTTACCGTGCCGACTACTTCCCCTTCGACGAAGATGTACCTGAAAACAAAACTGAAAATCGTAAGCACAAAGCTTACGGAGTTCCCCCAGCATACCACATACCATATAATAACATATCTAGCCAGGCATATCTGGGTGTTGGCCTCCTCTTCTGTGACAACCCGAAATTTCCATTTTGTACGAAAATTATCAAGTCAATAGAAGCTAGACCAGTTACAGTGAATTTCAGACTTTTCCTAATAAGTTTGAGTATTTCAGGGTCTACATTTAAGGAGATATCAGGAGAATGGATGCACATGGGTTTGTGAAACTCGAGTATTTCAAAACTTCATAATATTAGATTTCATTTCCGGAATAATAATATTTTCGGCCAAAAATCCCAGGACTATAAATAGAATTCTTAACCAAACTATGTCATTAGTTAAATTTCCAACTAGAGAAAAGCCATTTTCTCTCTCACGGATCTTCGGGTTTTTATCCCAAATCGTGAGTACACTTCTCTAGTTGTCTTATAATTCTTATAATGTGCTTAATAACTTAGATTACATAGCAAATCTGTGAGATTCGGGAGTTTACCGCCCAAGAACGTTCTTGGAGAGTAAACTCCTATATGAGGCTTAAATGCTACCTATTCTTTTCCCCATGTTAAGTAACAAACTTAGGCTTGTATGTAAGTGTATTTAAGACTAGAAAACAAACAAGAACACCAAGATTAGGGTGTTCACGGCCCAATAAGTTCTTGGATCGTGAACTCCAAAAGAAAAGGCTAAAGAGTGCCTAAACCACTCTTAAAGCCTTGGACATTAGCCTAGAATTATTCCTAGCTAATTTCAGTAGTGAGCGACTTTCCCGACATCTTCCCAGAAGAGCTACCAGGATTACCTCCGCAACGACAGGTCGAGTTCAGAATCGACTTAGTCCCAGGAGCTACCCCAGTAGCCAAGTCGCCCTACCGATTAGCACCAGCAGAGATGCAGGAACTATCTGGTCAACTTAACAAACTGCTCAGCAAGGGCTTTATAAGACCAAGTTTCTCACCTTGGGGAGCACCGGTCTTGTTCGTTAAGAAGAAAGACGGATCATTCCGTATGTGTATCAACTACAGAGAACTCAACAAACTAACGGTCAAAAATCGTTACCCTCTGCCTCGCATAGACGATCTATTTGACCAAATGCAAGGGGCGAACTACTTTTCCAAAATTGATCTGAGATCCGGATATCACCAATTACAAGTGCTAGAGGAGGATGTTACGAAGAGAGCCTTCCGAACTCGTTATAGACACTACGAGTTCGTGGTGATGCCATTCGGATTGACCAATGCGCCCGCAGTCTTCATGGATCTGATGAATAGAGTGTGCCGACCTTACTTGGATCAGTTCATCATTGTATTCATTGATGACATCCTGATCTACACCCGGAGTAAGGAAGAGCATGGCGATCACCTGCAACAAGTTATAGGAACTTTACGAGCGGAGAAGCTCTATGCGAAGTTCTCTAAATGTGAATTTTGGATCCGAAGAGTCGAATTCTTAGGACATGTGGTAAGTGAAGAGGGAATCCACGTGGACCCATCCAAAATTAAGGCCATTGAGAACTGGTCAGCACCGAAGACACCTACAGAAATTCGGCAGTTTTTAGGTCTCGCTAGCTACTACCACAGGTTCATACAGAACTTCTCCCGAATTGCGAAACCTCTTACAACACTGACCCAGAAAAGGCGTGGCCTTCGACTGGGAAGAGAAACAGGAGAGAGCGTTCCAAACGCTCAAGCGAGCCTTATGCACTGCACCAATACTATCCCTCCCCGAAGGAATAGAAGACTTCATAGTCTATTGGGATGCATCGAATGAAGGGCTCGGGTGTGTTCTGATGCAGCGAGGTAAGGTCATCGCCTACGCCTCGAGACAGTTGAAGACACACGAAGTTAACTACATAACCCACGATCTTGATCTAGGAGCGGTGGTGTTTGCTCTGAAGATCTGGAGACATTACTTGTACGGAATGAAAAGCACTATCTTTACTGACCACAAGAGTTTACAACACATATTCAATCAGAAGGAGCTCAACATGAGACAACAACGGTGGGTCGAGCTACTTAGTAACTACGAATGCGATATTCGTTATCATCCGGGTAAAGCCAACGTAGTAGCAGACGCCCTAAGTTGGAAGGAATATTCTGGTCGTAGGGTCAATTCATTGACAATGACCATCCATTCACACTTGTCTAAGCAAATTCAGGCGGCCCAACTTGAAGCCATGAAACCTGAAAACGTGACGAGTGAATCCCTTAGAGGAATGGATAAGAATTTAGAAGCCAAGGGTGACGGAGCCTTATATTTCATGAACCGGATCTGGGCACCGAAACACGGTGGTTTTCGAGACTTGGTCATGACCGAAGCACACAACACTCGGTATTCCGTCCACCCAGGTTCAGATAAGATGTATCTGGATCTTAAAAAGCTATATTGGTGGCCTAACATGAAAGCAGAGATTGCTACCTTCGTAAGTAAATGCCTTACTTGCGCAAAGGTTAAGGTCGAGTACCAGAAGCCCTCCGGTTTACTACAACAACCAGAGATTCTAGAATGGAAGTGGGAGCGGATCACTATGGATTTCATAACCAAGTTGCCCAAGACAACGGGTGGACTTGATACCATATGGGTCATCGTCGATAGATTGACCAAGTCTGCACACTTCCTGTCTATCAAAGAAACTGACAAGATGGAGAAACTTACGAGAACATATATTAGGGAAATCGTACGACTACATGGTGTACCTATATCCATTATCTCCGATAGAGATAGTAGGTTCACCTCAAGATTCTGGCAATCGCTACAACATTCCCTAGGAACAAGGCTGGACATGAGCACGGCCTACCATCCACACACCGACGGACAAAGTGAGAGAACCATCCACACACTGGAAGATATGTTGAGAGCCTGTGTGATTGACTTTGGAAAGGCATGGGATACTCATTTACCCCTTGTCGAATTTTCCTACAATAACAGTTATCACACGAGCATCAAGGCTGCTCCATTTGAAGCCCTCTACGGCCGAAAGTGCAGATCCCCTCTATGTTGGGTTGAAGTGGGTGATACCTAATTAGCTAGGGGGCAAGTTTCTGACAGTACTCTCACAGGCCCGAAAATCATTCGGGAAACGACGGAGAAGATCGTTCAGATCCGTGAACGATTGAAAGCCTCTAGAGACCGACAGAAGAGCTATGCTAATAAGCGAAGAAAACCTTTGGAATTTCAGGCGGGAGACCGACTCCTTCTCAAAGTCTCACCCTGGAAAGGCTTGATACGCTTCGGTAAGCGTGGGAAGCTTAATCCGAGGTACATAGGGCCTTTCGAGATTCTCGCAAAAATCAGCCCGGTAGCTTACAAACTCAACCTACCCGACGCACTTCGTAACGTACATTCTACATTCCACGTATCTAACTTGAAAAAGTGTCTGTCCGACGAGACTCTTGTAATCCCACTCGACTAGATCGAGATCAACGAGAGCCTCAACTTCGTGGAAGAACCGGTAGAGATCATGGACCGTGAGGTCAAGCAGACGAAACAAAGTCGTATCCCGATAGTGAAGGTTCGCTGGAACGCCAAGCGAGGGCCGGAATTCACTTGGGCGCGTGAGGATCAGATGAAACTGAAATATCCTCATCTTTTTACTTAGTTGTTTGTAACTACTTATTTGCTTAAATTCTAATTTCAGGACGAAATTCCTTCTAAGGAGGGGATGATGTGACAACCCAAAATTTCCATTTTGTACAAAAATTATCAAGTCAATAGAAGCTAGACCAGTTACAGTGAATTTCAGACTTTTCCGAATAAGTTTGAGTATTTCAGGGTTTACATTTAAGGAGATATCAGGAGAGTGGATGCACATGGGTTTGTGAAACTTGAGTATTTCAAAACTTCATAATATTAGAGTTCATTTCCTGAATAATAATCTTTTTGGCCAAAAATCCCAGGACAATAAATAGAATTCTTAACCAAATTATGTCATTAGTTACATTTCCAACTAGAGAAAAGCCATTTTCTCTCTCCCGGATCTTCGGGTTTTTATCCCAAATCGTGAGTACACTTCTCTAGTTGTCTTATAATGCTTATAATGTGCTTAATAACTTAGATTGCATAGCAAATCTGTGAGATTCGGGAGTTTACCGCCCAAGAACGTTCTTGGAGAGTAAACTCCTATATGACGCTTAAATGCTACCTAGTCTTTTCCCCATGTTAAGTAACGAACTTAGGCTTGTATATAAGTGTATTTAAGACTAGAAAACAAACAAGAACACCAAGATTAGGGTGTTCACGGCCCAAGAAGTTCTTGGACTGTGAACTCCAAAAGCAAAGGCTAAAGAGTGCCTAAACCATTCTTAAAGCCTTGGACATTATCCTAGAATTATTCCTAGCTAATTTGTGGACCTTAAAAACATCAAAAACCCATCCCCATGAGAGATTACGGCCGTAATATCTAAGGGAAAAGGTTCATGGGCCGTGAACATCAAGGAAGGGTACCATAGTGTGCCTAATGCCTTCATTAGCCATAGATAATTGCCTAGAACCTATCCTAAATGAGTATGGGACTTGAAAACATAAAAATACCCACTTCCATATGAGTTTACGGCAGTAAACTCAAAAGGAAATGGCCTTAGGGCCGTAAACTCCTAAAAGGAGTGTCTTAAAGCCCTAAACTAGTCCTAGGATTAAACCACCAAGTAGAACTTCTTCTAGAAATCAAGTAACACTTCAAAACAAATAATGTCATTATGTTTGAGATCTTACGGCCGTAAACTCAAGGGTTTACGACCGTAAACTCCTTGTGTGGATTTTATTGAAGAGTAAACACATATATAAGGGCCTTTGGAACCCTAAACCCCTTTAGCCTTGTCCCACAACAACTTAGAGGCAACCCTTAGGACTTATAACACTTATACAAAGTGTTTTCATGTTCTAGAGTGTCTCAACTTAATTTATTAGTTATTATTTGGCTAATTAGTTATATATATGCTCATTATATGATAACTAGGCTCGTGCGTGTGAACAAGTCTCTTGTTTGCCACCTAGCACAGTATCGGACACTTCAATCCAATCCACTCACCATAAGTGAGTTCATACCCCTTTAACTAACCTTTGAAATACTTTTAAATGTTTTAAATGCTTTAATAGGGGGGAATACAAGTTGAATACTTATAGTTATTACATCAATCACATGTGATTAATAACTACAAAACCAATGATTTTATTACTGTTCAAACTGTTTTAGTTCAAACTGTTTTACTTATCAAATAATTTTACTTAAACTTTGTTACACTTATTATAAATTGCATGCCCGTGTATGTATAGTTATATAAGTAATGTTGAAAAGGCTATCCACCTTGTTTCCTTTTCCTCGATTTGGATGTGGTCTGATAGGATATCGGGTACTCGTCCAAAGGTCGTTTAAATATTGATTATATATCATGTATACATATATAGACATAAAAGTGTTTCCATATTCATGCGTACTAGTTACATCATTAGTAGGCTACCATCGGGGTAGGACAGGATCATACTTATACTATTGCTAGATCAATGAGTCAGTTCATTCATGAGTCAATACTTATTACTAAGAGAACATATACAACTATACTAGAAAGAGAACATATACAACTATACTAAGAGAGAGAACATATACAACTATACTAGAAAGAGAACATATACAACTATACTAGAAAGAGAACATATACAACTATACTAAGAAAGAGAACATATACAACTATACTAGAAGGAGAACACATACAACTATACTAGAACAGTTCGTTACATTACATATACATGAATACGTTAATTATTGTGATATGAATCAGAGCATGACTTAAATGTCATGGCCCGAGTTGTAGCCAGAGTCTCTGGAAGGGAGAGCGTGAGTTTGCGTATAGATCTATACTGGATTGACTATCCTACACCTTGCTGCTAGCTACAGCCGGACCTGCAGGTCTGCGGGTGCCAAACGTCATTTCTTTTTACGACCTACATTTGTCGTTGTTTATCCAGTCGATAGTATGGTACAATTAATCACATGATACCTTAATATAAATCCGGTTTAAGGTAGTTAGTACAGCAGTAGTTCCTATAATACAACACTACAGTACTACAATAATTTACCCCTTACATATATTTAGTGATTATTTCACGTAAACATTAATGTACAAACTATATTTTTTTAATGATAGTTACACTTGGGAAATTACACACTTTTACAACAAAACGAACATACGAAACAGTTAAGCCTTGGTAGAAGACTACTTTAATAGAAAATATAGGTTTTTCTGAGAGATTCAAACTTTTACAAACATTTACATACATTTTACAAACTTATACATAAGACATGTTCAAACGTTTTGATAACAAACACCGACACTAAATACTTATGAACTCACCAGCTTAATGCTGATAAACTCTTTCAAAATAACTTGTATTCTCAAGTCAACAGTAGACAGGTACCGAGGCCAGCTTTTGAGAAGATGGAGCGCATCCAAGACTCATCTAATTATTTTGATTTACTTTTGGTGTCTATAACTGTACAGAACACACTTGTATTAAAATTATATATTTAATGCAATGGATGATGTTGTTTGCTTATTTACTATTATACTGTGTTGTGATACTTTACATGACGTTCTCCGCCCCAGAACGATTTCCGCCGTTCTTGGTTTTGGGGTGTGACACCTTCGGTCTATTTCAACCGGATAACTGCCTAGCATATCTGGGTGTTGGCATCCCCTTTGGTCTATTTCAATCATATAACTGCCTAGCATATCTGGGTGATGGCCTCCCTTTGGTCTGTTTCAACCGGATATCGGGGACTATTTCACCCCTACCACTACCACATAGAATCATAGCAAACTAACACATAGCACATAATAGATACGTCATACCAGACAATTATCACACAGACAATCATCTAACTACAATCTTCTATTAGTGGGTCGGCATTGTGGCCTGATTTTCTAAATTGGGCCGAAACCTTCAAATGGGACTTTTTACAATTCTAATAAGTCTTTAGCCCAAAATGAAATAATCGCATGTGGCCCAATATGTCCCAAAAGGCCAAATACTTCTAATTCCAAAATCCCAGGCCCAGAACTATACTCCACAGTAGGCCACGAGGCCCAGTAGTCCAGGCCCAACCCACTAAGGCCCAAAAAGCCAAAGGTAGCCACTCTGCATGCGTACGCGCGGCGTACCTGGCACGTACGCCTAGCGTACGCTAGTCTTAACTGCAAACGGCAAGTTGACCCAGTACACGCAGTGTACCAGGGTGTACGCTTAGCGTACTAGCCAGCATCCTTGGGACATCATTTGTGACTTAATCCATTAAGTATTTACGTCCAAAATGTAGATTCAGGTCCTTTAAGGCCTCCTAAACCATAAAGTCACAAACTTTATGTGCTTTCATGCATTGTTGGGGTCAAAACATGATTTTGGTCCTTTTAACAAGTTTTAAGACCAACTAACACTTGCATGGTTGTGGATTAACCATCAAGGTCCGATTTTTATGACTCTTAGTGCCTCTAAGAGCCCAAAAGGACAGCTATTATGGTCTGAAACAATACAGATGCAAGAAACTGCAACAATGGAGTCCAAAAGTGACCTTAAACACCCCATAAACAAATCTAAGCATACAATGACCAAGTATGGAACTTGATACCTCAAAAGAGTCAGAAATGATGTCAATATCGTGGATCTACAAGCTCTTGGTGGATCCTTTCTTCTTCTTCAAGCTCCTTTCTCTTCCAAAGCACCAAAACTACACCAAGGTACTCTCAAATGGCTTCCAAATCACAAAGACACATAAACAGAGATTAGCGTTTTCGTGGAGGCTATATAAGGGTGAGAGGGAGGCTGGACCAAAGGCATAAGGTCCTTTAAATAGGGATCAAACCCTAAAAGTTAGGGTTTTAGAACATGCGCACGTACGTTGCACGTACCCTTTGGTACACTAGGCGTACGTGCATGGACTTCCGGCCCCATCTTTTTGAGTACGTTGCGCGTACCTGGCATGGTATGCTCCGTGTAATGCCTTTCACATCCCAAAGCTTAAGGCCTAAACTATCCTGTTCCAAGCCAACAACAGCCCATTATTCAATAAAATAAATAATATTAATACCTACAAATTCCAGATGTTACATGTTCTGCTAAGAAATTTGAACTTAGTGCAAGATCGGTGCAATCAACTGGTTAGAAGTGTCAACATGCTAGAGGAACAATGCAATGGATTGATAAGCAAGAACAACATGTTGGTGGCAAATTGTAATGCATTAAAGGATGAATCTTTTAAGCTGAAAATCTATCTATTTAGAAGTTGTTTTTTTATGATTGTTATGTTTGGTATTTGGTTTGTATGGGGGTTAGGGTTAGACAAATAGGGGGTTGTTTGTTGATCAAGGGATGAAGGGTATTAGTAGAAAATTGGGTTCTTTTGTTGTACGTTGATTTGATCATGTTTGCAATGAATTATGTTATTAATGATAATATGGCAGGTATGACAAAAATGTAAATCATATATGGTATCAAAGTATGACCAAAATGTATAAAAATAAGCACATTAATAGACCAAAAGTACATTACCAAAATATGTATCAGAATTTAACCAAAATGCACATTTCAGTAACTACATCAGTAGAACCAAAATAGATTACCAAATTAAGCATAAATGTGTCATTCCACCAAACGTAATCAAATCATGAAACCATACCTAAGATTCTAAACATAACAACCAAAATACAATCAAAGTGTTATTGCACCATACATATAAGTCTAACAATAACAACCAAGTTTTCAATAACATATAACCAAAATCACATAAAAAAACACCTGCATGAAACCATACCAACTTCATCGAAGCTTACTTCTTGGACTGATTCCCACCTTTCCCTTTACTTGTCCTAGAGTTGTATCCCTTATTCATGCATTTGCTACAAGTAACACTAATATGCTTCCTTGATAGCTTCTACACTCCATCATTTTTTGTTCTATGAGATCCTTCTTCTTATGTAGCCTTGACTCCATCACCTTGACTTCCCCTCTGCTTTTTTCTCAACCTTTCACCCTCACATTGTCTTCTCATTTCTTCAGTCTTCCCACCTGAGTGCGATGTGGGGGAGGAATTAGCTTTGTTGGACAATCACTTTTAGGCCACATGGCTCTCCCCGTAATTGGCTCCACCTTAAATGAATATGCTTTTCCCATGTCTCTAGCCAATATACCTTGTGTAACTATTTGTAAATGTCAAGCTCATCCTTTGAATCTTTACTCATTTCATTGAGAGTTGCAATTGCATGTTTTCATGGAATTCCAATTAATTCCCATTTTCTGCAACTACAATTTTGCTTCCTAACATCCACAAAATGTTGATATTGCAAAGCTCTAGTTACCTGATACTTGTCTCCCCCATTCCACCTAGCAATATATTGTGAAGCAACTGCATTTCAGGCATCTGGGATGTTTATTACTGTTAGTGTAAGTGCGCCTTTAACCTTTTTCATTTCCTTCATGACATTGCATATCATCTTCATTAGGTATTCCCTAATGTACTCTAAACATCCAATGACAGGTTGTCCCTTCACTTCTCTATCTTCTCATTAAACACCTTACATATGTTTTAAATCAACATGTCAGAAACTGCTCTTCATGTTGTATATGACAATACCAAAAAATTAATGCAATTATAAATAACTGAACAATATAATGAGCATATTGAAGCATATAGAATTACCTGAATATGACTTATTACCCAATGTGCAGGAGGAATCTACTCAACCACTCACATGCCTCCCTATCATATTGGCTAAACTCCTTCATCAAATGCTCAAATTCAGGAATGGTGGGTGCTGAAGCACACATCCATAAGTGGTCCCTATACTCAATTTGTCCCCATTTATTTCTTATGTTGTCATGAATATGTCTGATAGAATACATATGCTCGACATTAGGAAACAATAGACAAATTGCAGTCTCTAAACCCTACATCAATCAAACTTAATAATTAGAATTAAAAACATACATTAAAAATGAAAATTTATAGAAGTATGCCTTACCTTTTGCCTGTCACTTATGAATGTATAATTTTAGTTTATTCCAAGCTCCAAGTCATCCTTAAGGTGTTCTAAAAACTACTTCTATCTAGCTATGTTTTCAAACTCTACAATTGCATAGGCTAAGGGATAAATTACATTGTTAAAATCCAATCCTATTGCTGAAAGAACCTGACCAGGGAATGGTCCTTTCATGAAGGCACCATCCAAACCTACTAAGTCCCTAAGGTATGCCTTGAAACCTTTTTTGAGTGGACCCAAGAAAACATAAATCCTTCTAAATTGCCTTGTATGGGAAACAGGGTTAGCCTCAGAACATACATCTATCTTCATTGTGGTGTCTGGGTTGGTAGCTTTAAGTTCAAGAGCATAGTCCCTCAACAGTTCATACTGTCTTGTATAGTCACTGGTTACATTTTTCTTGCTAAATCATTTTCCCTAACACACCTTGTTCATCGAAACACCCACCCGGTATGTCTTTTGTAAGTGATCTTGTATAGCTCTCAAAGGAATCGGTGGATTTGCCTCAACTTGATCTATGGTTCTCTTGGAAATTAACGCATCAGTGCAAGCCCTAAGTTTTCTTGTTTGTAAGCATGTGTAAATCTAATTTAAGGTTCTTATAAACTAGTTAGACTCAAGGTTTGACCTAGAAGCGTGTATAAACCAACCACATTTAACTTTTGTTGTATTAACTTCTTTGTCCTTGCTTTTAGAAGTGGTAGTTTGACTACTCACTTGACCTTTATTACTGATAAGGACAAGTCCTCTACACTCAGCCCTTAGCCTTAGGTTGTCATTTAAAAAAAACACAGATTCATTCTTGTTTCTAGTGCATGGACATCGATTAGCTCCTTCAATTCTTTTTTACTTTTAAATTTCTGACCAGCTGTGAAAGATAACTTGTGTATTTCCGCAAGGATACACCTTTTTTTTGACAAAATTTTTTATAAGAGCTCTTCTTTGACTGTCTTGGTCTAATCCTTCATCCAACGAATCAAACTCCTCATTGTTTATGACTTCCATGCCTTCAGGTTCATCATCAGCATGCACATCATTAACACATCCTCCTTCCAGATCACTATGAACATTCAGAATGAAGTCTACCATGTCCACATCTACATCTTGGATATTTTTGTACTCATCTATTATGTAGTCCACTTTATCTTCAACTTCATAGTGTTTCACTTTCTCTGGAACATCAGCAACTTCATATTTTGAAACTACATCTTCATACTCTACATCATCCTCTTCATACTCAACATCATCCTCTTCATACCCTGAATCGTCCTTTTCAGTTCCAATTAAATTGTCCATAAGATTATCAAGCAACTCATTAAATTGTTTGTCATCATTAGCAAGGGGTGTTGTAGCATCCTGAACACCATTCAACTCATCACCAATATTATCATGATTGAAGTACCTGACTTGTAACATCCTTGATCAGTAGTTGTAGCATCCTGAACACTAGTCATCTCATCCCCAACATTATCCATAACACATGTTGTAGCTGATGGGTTTTAGCTATAAGAACATCCTATGTGCTCATACAAACCCTAATGCTTGGATCTAGGTTTCTCTATTATACATGCAAGTTATCCAAGACTATAAACCCTAATTCTAGCATACAAGTAATCATATTAACATAAGAATGGGTTTAAGATATTACCTTGATTGTTATGTAGCAATAACAATCCCAATTCCTCTTTGTATTGACTTTAGAAAGCTTAGAGTCACAAATGTCACTCCTCTAATGGTTCACAAACACCAAGAGCAAGAGGATGAAGAGGAGAGAGGATGGAGGCTGCCCTAAAACGTGTGAAACCCTAGAAGGATGCTTAGCCACATTTTTAGGTCATAAGGGATCTATATATATAGGAGGCTATTAGGGTTATCTAACAAGAAAACCCTAAATTGGATGCTTAAGCCCTAAGCAACCCATGGATCCCTTTCCTTAAGGCCTTGGATGATTTCTTCATGGGTTTCCCCATAAAATTCGTCCACTCCTTAATATAAGGCAATCCATGGCCCAAATTGCAATTATCTTATAATTACAATTCCAGTCCCTTAAGTTTAATTAATCTCTTTTAGTCACAAAACTAATTACCAATTAATTATTGACTAATATTAATTAAACAATATGATTTATCCTTTAATGTATTATTCCCATAATATATTAATAAATCATATTTAATTCTTTCTCTCCATAATTCATCCTATCAAGTTGCTTTGGTGAAGGCAACCCAAAAGGACCATGCACCATCGGGTCAAGTACATACCAAAATAGTTATGGACTTAGACACTAATCCAACAGTAGCATCCTAATCAACAGTCTTTTCCTTTAATTCATCAATATCATCTAAATTAAGCCTCTTGCTACAAGAACTTTCACCTGTTTTGGAGTTCCCAACTCTACCCTTTCTATACTCTGGTGAGAAAACATCAATTTTACTCCCAAAAAGTATCAAATATATGTACTCACCTATAGGCTCATCATTAACATGGTTCATATTTCTCGATGGAGATTCCACATGAACTTCAGCCTCTTGATCATCATTTTCAGGTAATTCCTTAATCACAACTTTACCCTTTGCATTTGGAAACATCAAGTAAGTTAATAAATTTGTCTTCCTATGTTTTGTGTCCACCTCAATCAACTTGTTATGTGGAATGTATTTAGATGGATTGATAACATCCTGATCATTCCCCTACAGCTCTAAGGCCAAATTCAAAGTTGTCATTAGGTATCTTAAAATGGTAGTATACCACTAGGGAATTTGAGACATCAATTACTTCAGTCATCCGTGGGTCTGGATAATCTAGTTCAAGCATTATGGCATCAAGTTCATGTACAAAGAACTCATTTATGTCCATATAATCAATATAACACACTTCACCTTCAGTATACTTTATATCAGGTAATTTATTAATCTTCCTACCTTAATGTAGCTTAATAGTAAACCATGTGGGTGCATCCGCTACAAAGTCAAAAATTTTGCATGAATACAAAGCCAAAATTATGTGTTTATTAGTATGAAAATCAAAGGGGAAAATGCTTTTTAGGAAGTTAAAGAAAACATAGCAACTTACCATACATAGATGATACGTCAAAAACTTTGTTTTCCGGTTTGATCTGCCACATTACATACACCATTTCGACTTTAATGTATGAAATCACCTTCTCTTGGTTGCTTCGATGAACCCTTTTTACAGGTTCTAATGGAGCAGAAGGAAGAGTGAGGGAGGTGAGGAGTTGATGTGTCTTTGGGATCGTAAATGAAGGGGGTAAAAGATTATAGTATTCATTGTCATTTCCATCTGTAAAAATGGTCCCTAAAACTTGAAAAAACAAAATGCCCTCACATGGGAGGCACATGATGAGGTTAACAACGGCAATTTAACGGGAGTTATGTCGGTGGATCATTTCCACATACAAACCATGTCAAAATGACCATGAACCCTAAAAAGTCGATTGCGAAGAAGTAATTTCAATGACTTTGTTTGTTTTAAAATCATTAAGAGATGGATGGAATAGTTGTTGCAGATATTATATTAGAATATAATTGACATATGCGTATATATTTATAAAAAGATAACAAAGTAGTAATATTCGTATCAATCAATGTTATCAACGGTGATAGCGGGGTAATAGCGACAACCTACTTATATGCCACATAGCGATAGCGATGAAATAGCGACAGCTATTTCATTTTAACGGTTGCCTATTAAAAAATTAATACTATTTTTACTATCATCTATTTAGAAATCATAACTAATAAATATGCTAAAAACCAATAAAATTAGCTCAAATAAGCTAAAAACCAATAAAATTAGCTCAAATAAGCTAAAAATCAATAAAACTAATACTATTAGCTCAAAGAACCACTCATGTTGTCATATAGAGTACTGCTGTATGGCTGTCTAGTTGCTATCATTTTATGTTTGTGGGTATCTTTTCTTTTAGTGTCTTCCTACTTTTCTGTAAAGCCAAATATGGTTATATATATATATATATATATATATATATATATATATATATATATATATATATATATATATATATGAGAATCATGTGCAACTGTTGGTAGTTGTAGTTTTCCTTCATTGTTCAAAATTCTCTTGCACTGTGTTCTTACTGTTTACAGAGATTGTAGAATAGGAATATACAGGAATGTGAAATATATTGGAAGTATTATTAAAAGTATGGGAAAAGAAATTGTAGAATAAGATGTTTATCAGTCGGTCGATGGTTTTCTGATCCGTAAAAACATGTTTCAACAATCAGTTTTTCAATTCGGTGGGATCTTGATGTTGTCGGGAAAAACACATCGCTACGTCGCCTCACTAATCGCTATTGACAACACTGGTATCAATAAAAACTCGACTACACTTCCATATTCGAACATAGCAAACCAAACATCAAACACAATCACTGCATATAAATCAAACAAAAGTAGTTTCTTAAGTGATCATACCTCTTCCTACCCAAAGCAAAAACTTTAGCATACTTTAATGTAACCTTTAGCTGCCGTTTTTTTCCCAATAACATAATAATAATTCACAAAGTTCAGAAATTACCTGAACACCCCCGCCCTCAGCCCTGTCTACCTACTTCCCTTTCACAAATGACAAAACCTATTAAATACAAACTCAACTCAAGTATGCTGTTGTTGTTTTCAAAGCTTTACACCAAACCCAAACAATTTATACGAGACAACTTTAGGGTACATAAACAACCCCCCCGGTTAAGATGAATGTACATATAAATATATTATTATCTGCTGCTTCTTCTGAATCTAACTATTATGGCTATAAACCGTCAAACCGAAAACAATGTGAAACCTTTAGATGCTCTGCAAGCTTCATGACGGCGGATTGGACGATTCCGGAGTTGGGAGAGACGGAATCAGGAAGCTCTGGTAAGCACACAGGGACGTAATGGTCATTTTCTTCTCGACGCCGGAAACAGGTAAGAACAGATCGACAGAATATAAATCTGTGAAATAAATAGAATCAGTAACAAGATTCAGTGTGTATTTTTATAAAAAGTGTAAAATACAGAAAAGCATAACATACTTTTACCATTTTATCACAGTTGCTTTTATTGATTTAGCCCCTGAACTATTACTATAATAATCATAAAAACTAGTAATAGTTGCATAGCTAAATCGATAAAATGGTGTTTTATGTATGTCAAACATTTTTTGAAAAAATTATTAAATGATAATAGTTTTGTTACCTGAGAATAATCCTTCGCAACAAAGGTTCAGAGAGAACTTGGGCCCACACTAGATCCAGGGTAGTTGTAGTACAAAGTATTGTTTCCCACTCTGCAAAGGCGCCTGAAACAATACTTTCAGCATCTTCCATCAAATCCTGGAAGCATACAAAGTTACAAACAGATATCAGAAACAAAAAAATATCGGATTCTAGGCCCTAAAAACCCAAATTTGTTTTTTTTTTTTTTTTTTTTTTGACTTTGTTACTACATACATACCGCATCATCATCAGAAAAAGTGAGGCCAAAGATTTGCCAGCATGCGCGTAATGGAGCAGTCAAGAAGAGGGTGAATTGACTTCCATTTTGTGTGATGTCAGCACTGGATTCAGATTGACTCTTGAATGTTGGTCTCAGTGGTGAAAGAAGCAAGGCAGCTGGTTCTCCCCTTTCTGCACCATGTAAAACCTGGAAAATAAAAACATAACAACTTATTATTCAAGAAATATATACAGCTTCTATTATTATAATTCCTTACATTATTAAAACTACAAATCAATGAAATGTATGTCAAGCCAATACGAAAATATATTGGTACTAGCCCTTTAATAGGGGAGAAGAGATGAAAAAGAAATTCCCATGAAAGAAAATTAGATACATATATAAAGGATAGGACAAAATACATAAAAGCGCTTGTAATTTCCCCATATTAACAAATTTCTGTAGTGATTAAACTATTATAATTTTTTTACCTTAAAAATAACATTTTTCCAGCTTATTTGCTTTTGAAAAAGGGCCAAATACACACAAAAAAATACTTTCACCATTTTATCAGTTTTAATACTAAACTATTATTTATTTTTTATGATTACTAAAAGAAGCTTTAGTGACTAGATCCATTAAAAAAAAAAATTTAGTGGCTTAAACTGAAAATAAATAATTAAGTTGCTTTTTATGTATTTTATATTTGTCCAGATATCAAAACTGTATAACCATGAAAAATGTTATTTTTAAACTTGGGATATCTACAGAAAGTCCTAAACTTTTGGAAAAAGTTTCAAAAAAGTCCTAATTTTTTTTTTGAACATAGAAGTCCCATTATTTTGAAAAAATCAAATAATCTATCATTTGCTGTTCAAATATAAAAAAGGACTTTTTGTTAATTTAGGCAAAATGTTAAATAATTGGGGACTTTTCTGTTCAAAAAAAAAAAACTTTTAGGACTTTATTGAAACTTTTCCCAAAAGTGTGGGACTTTTCTATAGATATCCCTTTAAACTATTAAAAAGGATAATGACTTAATCATTATGAAAAACAATTAAGTTGCTTAATCAATAATATGAAGAAAAGTACAAGGACTTTTGTGTAATTTGTCCTAAAAATAAGTTGATGACATCTCTCCGAAAAATGCTAAATTAAAAAAACAACTACAGTTTAAAAACTAATTGTGATACACGAGTTTCGACAAACCTGCCTTGAATGAATGGCTGTTGTCACTATCAATAATGAAAAAAGCAGGTCTTCTAGTAAACGGGATTAAATCAGCAGGAAAAAGATTATTAGAACCTGAAAAACAAAAAACATGAAACAAAGTACAATTTCAGAATAATTTTAGCTTGTTATGTTTTGACTTATGAAGATGATAAAAATTTCCTAATTTTTTACCTGCATTTCTGGTGGGCCCTAACCAGATAGAACTTTCAGAGGGATGACTGGAACTTCCTTTCCCATTGACATGAGTTTCAGGCATAAAGTAGTTACTGCGTTCATGAACAGTATTTAACTTTACAGATGTTCTCACACTTCCTGATATTTGTTTATGTGGAACAGTAGTTTGACCAGAATCACCTGCAGAGGGTAAAAAGGTCATTTATGTATGGCTATAAATCATGTTTTATGGTGGACAAGAATGCAAAAGGTAACCTGAGGCTGCTATGTAAATAAGCATAACACTTTCTGGAGGGAGCTCATCACAAATTGCAGCCAATACCTGCACACACCAATCACATTAGACTCTGTTTGGTTGGATGGAATAGAATGCTGAAGGAATGGAATGGAATGAGTCATTACATTCCATGAGCATCTTTAAAGGGTTTCCATGTGAAACTGGAATGAATTTCTATATGAATTGTTTTTATGTTATGTGTACACAACATATATAGTTTTGATAAAACTTTTTGGTGAAGCTTTTACATGGAAAAAAAAAAAAAAAAAAAAAAAAAAAAAAAAAAAAAAAAAAACTTAAAATGAAAAAGTTCATTATATCTCCACAGTAGAAGAGCTTTTTCAATTTGTTTTTATGTGGTGTTTGCATAAGTTTCTATTTACAATTGTTTGAAAACTTATGGGACCCACCACATCCACAATCATTGAAAAAGCTTCTAAATTCACAATCTCTTTTAAAAAAACCTTCTGCAATAGCCTTTCAATTTTCGAGAGCATTTTGGTTTGAAAAAATTCCTATTGTGGATTCTCTAATAACTAATGAATTTTTTATTTACAAAACCAAGTAAACATAATAAAAAAATGACTAAAACTTAAAACCCAAATTAGGTTATAACAAAATACATATTTTCTACTTATTTTTAAAAATTCGTTACTAATTTAATTAAAATGGTGAACATTAAAAAATAAAAAAATAAAAAATTGTGTCATCAAAATTACATAACTAAAAATAGGTTATATTTGAAATGGAAAAAAAAAATTACCCGTGCCTAAGGAATGAAAATTAACAAAATGTAAGGAATCACATGCCCAATCCATTCCATCAGACAAAAACCAAAAAACTTGCTTTATTATTCCAATGGAATGAACCATTCCATTCCATTCCATCATACTAGACACCAGCTTAGTGATTAAGGAATATGTGATGTGGCCTTATATTAGAGCAGTATCATATTCATACTATGGACTGAAAATTCAAGAAATGAAAGAATAATTTAATTGTACTCACAGCTAGTAACTGTGTTGCAGAAGGGCGATAAAGAACAGCCTTTTTGGGATTTGGAGGCAAAGATGGATCAGTCATATCAGCCACCAAATTAATATCAATTAATCCTGAAGTAGCAGATTGATCAGTTGAAGTTCCATTGTCATGAAATTCAACAGTTTGCTTCTGATAAAAGGATCCACTCGGTTCCCATTCCAAACACTGCAGCATTCTGAAGGTATCTGTTGTAAGTTCTGCAAACTTAACCTGAAATAATAAAAAAGATTAATCATATGGATCCCAAACTGTTTCTTCTTTTTCTTATTAAGTGGCTGAATGGTTGGATAACGATGGCTGTGTGAATAAAGTGTTGTGTCTTTCTTTTCTAGAATAAATAAACTAGAAATACAATACATAACTAGACAAATACAATAGGTCTGTAAACATAATATGACCATTTTACCCTTAATATGGAGGGGAATAGGGGAGCTGCTTCTTGTTTTTGGATAAAGTGGTTAAATGGGTGATCAAATTTTGTGATAATAGAGTGTTGTATAGATAAAATAAAGACTGTTGCTTTTCAGACTGAATGAAGTGTTTGAATCAGAACCATTCTGTTTAGAAGTGAAGGTAAATAAAAGATAACCAACCTCATTCCGGTGATAGCTCATGAGCAATGCATCTCGCAACTTTAGAACTTTTTTTGCATGGAAACGTGCGACATATGGAAGTGAACTCGGGTAAGAATCGAAGATAGCACAATATCGCAAAGGCCTAGTATTTGAAAAGGCTGAATCAACTTTCATAAACCGCACCATTTCTTGCATCACCACCTTCCATTCCTTAAAGGTGGTATCCTGCAAAGATAGGGTTCATAATAAAATCAAGCTACATTTTCTATGTCAACTCAAAAATCAAAATCTACCCAGTCATTTGTTTATAAATTATGAAAGCATCCTACTCTCATTTCTTACTTATGAGTAAACTTACACAAATTAACATCCACAAACAAACAAGATTCATCTATGTCTAAGGAGGAAACATAAAGGTATGCAAGTGATGGATCAACACAAGGTATGTGGATGGATGCTCAAGTGTTCATGGAAATAATTTCACAACTGTTCTTTCTTTTCAGGTAATTTTTTCTTTAAAACCAGGCAGTGCAGGGAAGTTAAGCCCAGTTGACCTCTACAGTTCTTACTCTGGTATTAAATAGCAAAGAATGGCATTCTACTAACTAGAAGATACAAAAACATCCTAAGAACTGAGTATTGATTGACCTTTTAATACTCACAATGTTTCAATTGCTTTTACCTGATTGGAATCTTTAAAATAAGAATCCGCATGATCACAAGTTTCCACCTTCTACAATTAAATTGAAAACTTTCTCCAAATACTACAAACAAACTAGCCGTCCAATCAGTCTCTGATCAAGTAGCCAGCCACTATCAAAGTCCATAGAGTTTAAATGTGCCATTAATGGCCTTTAATATGATGACAAGCAAAAATTTCCTTAGTTACTCCTCCAAAACTAGCTAAATCCTAATTAATAATTACTACTCTATAGTATAAATGTTCCACTTTGTAGTATTCATAAAGTCAATACAGCCCAATCAAACAAATTTACCCTAAAGCAAGCATTTTTCAGAAGAAAGTAACTCAAATTAGGGTCATAAAAGCTTTAAATAATCAAGATGGGTAGGGAGACTGTGAGTGTGTATAATTTAGCGTACCGGAAACTGGGCTTTGCTATCCTCCACAAGCGCCTTAAACCGGTCTAAAAGAAGCTTAACCATCTCCCACCGATTCAAAATTAAGGAAACCAGCAAAAACCTGGCGTAAAACCTTAATTCCTTAAACCTAAGCCCTCGATCTTTCAAAGCCTTGAAACTCGAGCCTTCAAAGTACCCTCGGTTCAATATAGCCTCGTAGAAAATGTACGATTCCAGCAAGAATCGTGCCTCGCTCGTCCTCATGTACTGCACGAAGTAAAGCTGACCAATTCGAGAGGCGATCTCGCCGATTTCCCATCGCTGAAGTCCCGATTCAACGAGTTTCGATCGGTTTTTTTGCTGGTAATCCCATAGCTTCATGTAAGCCTTGAATACCTTGGGGAAGTAGTGGTTGGGACCACGTCCATACGACGGAGCGTCGCGGACCTTGGCGAACTTTCTCTCAGCGCTTTCCACTAATGCCCTGAAGGTTTTCGGAACGGCGTCTTCTGCCATTAACACTTCAACCGGAGGTCTTCAATCACCACCATTTGCCACCGCAATAAATCGCGGAAAGGAACAGCTGGTAATTGTATCGTGTGAAGAAAGAGAGAGAGAGTGTGTGTGTGTGGTTAGTTGGGTTTTGGGGTTGGACTTTTTCCGTCTTTAGTCAGCAAGGAGCTGGCGAATCTGTTGAATTTAATACAAAATACTAAAATTTTCCTTTCCTTTTCTTCCAGCAATGACAAAACTGCACAAATGGTCCTTATGGTACGTCAAAAATTGACACTTTAGTCCAAAAATGTTTGGATTAGTACCAAAGGTCCAAAGTTTTCATTTTGTTGCGAGTTTGATCCAAAAATTTTAGAACTTTTTATAATGACGGATTTGCCCCTATTAATATGGTTTTATCTTTTTTTTCTTAATTATTTTTTAGATTTTCAAATTTAAAAAAAAAACAACAAGAAAATGAAAATGAAAATAAAACCCACCCCTACTACCACACCCACCCACTATCTCTTTAACATACATACACCATCTCTTGTCACCGGAAACCACCGCCACCCGCCAAAAACCACCGTCACCCTCATTTCGGTGCCACCCTCTCTCTCTTTTTTCTGCTGCTTCGATCACCTTCTTTATCTCTTTGTGTCTCTTCTGCTGCTATAATCATTAGAGCACTCAAAATGCTCATAGAAAGGAGGGAGGGTTTCAGATCTACCGCCAGAAAACCCTAATCGGTCGGTGGTGGTGGTGGTATTTACAGATCTGGGCAATAGAGAAGATGAAGGGACGTCTCCGATGGTGGACAAACCGAGAAAGCGAACGAACTACGACCGTCGGAGTAGGACCAAAAGATCGTGGTGGAATCTCGATCTGTTCATCGGATGAAGAGGATGGCATTGTCCTCCTTCCCAAATGACAAAGACGATGGCGATGTCCACCACTAGAGACGTGCCTCTGTTCTTCTCCGGCGAAGTGTTGGTCGATGAAAGGTTTTCTGACGGCGCCAGATCTGTTCGTTACCGGTGATAAGGGTCTGGCTAGGGCTGTTGCAACCCCGTTGACTTATGTGTCTCGATTTTCTAACTTCGATGTGCGTTTGTGACGGATTAAACGACTGGTTGCGAGGCGGCGAAACATCGATTTGAAAATCGACCAGGATGACGATGTGGATCCGAGTGTTTCTTTCTTCATCGATTTTCTTTCTCTCTTCATCTCCCTAGTTTCAGTTATGTCTTTTCATCTTCTTCCTACCAGCGACAACTTCAACTTCAGGTGGTGGTGGTTGTGCCACCGATGGTGACTTCTGGTGGTAATGGTAGTGATTGTGCTTCACCGGCGATGTTGTGTTAAGTGATAAAGAGATGTTCACAAAAATAAAAATAAAAAAGCAAATAAAGGGGATGGTATTTACATTTTATTTTTTTTATTTTTTTAATAAATAAAATTAATAAAAAATGAAAAAAGAAAATACCAAGGGCAAAATCATCATTCTTAAAAAAATCAAAATAAATTGGACCAAACTCGCAACAAAATGAAAACTTTGGACCTTTGGTGCTAGTCCAAACATTGTTGGACCAAAGTGGCAATTTTCGAGATACCACAGGGACCATTTGTAAAGTTTTGTCTCCAGCAATTAAATTTACTACTAAAATAAGTTATTGACTTCTATAAATTTACCACTACTAAACATATTAATTGATAGTTGATACATTTCATAAATGAATAGGATTCTATATCTTACAGCATTTTTTTTGAACAGTAAGCAAATTTTGTAGGCCAGGAGGAAAAGGAAAAAACAGAAAATAAAGAGAAAAAAAAGAGCCGAACAATTTTATATCATGCTATAGAATTCTAATATGGGATCTAGGGTGTTCGCGGTGCGGTTTGGTGCGGTTTATCCTCAAAACCGCAAACCGCACCGCATATGCGGTTTTTTATTTTCGGGAACCGCAGACCGCACCATAAAAGTAATAAACCGCATTATGCGGTGCAGTTTTGTGCGGGCGGTTTTGCGGTTTTTGTGTGGTTTATGCGGTTTCATAAACATAAGTATTAAATTTAGTTTTAAATATAATAAGTGTGTGGTGTTTTATATTCTATGAAGAAAAGATTAAGTGTCTGTATAAGCATCTTCTTTATGCATAACATCAAAATATTTTACAATATTTTAAAATTATAATATGCACATATGATACTGTAAACACATATTTTTGATATTGTTGGTTTCCCATTTGACTCATGTTTATCAATCGAAATCTCATAAACATTATGAAGGGTATTAAAAGTGGTAAACATCTAGCGTGTTGTTTGTGTGTGTGCGTGTATATATATATATATATATATATATATATATATATATATATATATATATATATATATATATATATATATATATATATGGCATGTTGTAGTGCGGTTTGAACCGCGGTTTGGTAACTATAAACCGCAAACTGCACCACGAACGTCCAAAACCGCATTATGCGGTGCGGTGCGGGCGGTTTATACAGTTTGTGTGGTTTAATGCACACCCCTAATGGGATCATAGCTCCATTATATCCATCTTAATTGCGAGGTGTTGTACCTCATTAGCCAACATCAAATGCGACTTCAACTTTCACGTGTAAGCTTTAAGGTTCCTGTGGCTCCATAGCACCCAAATGAACACCAACGTTATGGCTTTGTAAACCCGGTTTCTGGTACGTATTTAAATTCAAGTAATTTCATGTTTTGCCATGGGACTCGGCGAGTTGGAGGCCCAATGTAACACCGTAAGTTTTCAAACAATTTTTCACATTTTTTAAAAACATACTTTCATTCATAAATATTATAAAAATCTCATTGTTTCACATATCAATTCATAGAAACACAACCCAAGATCATAATGTATAAAAACTCCTCATGTGTGTACTGATCATGACAACGCCTTCCCGCGATCCTCAGTGGTACCTGAAACACATAACACCACACTGTAAGCATAAATGCTTAGTGTGTTCCCCAAAATACCACATACAACACATAATAGCCACTCGAGGCTATAACTTTGTGGGCCCTCTGGCCCTAACTCTATGGACCCTCTGGTCCTATGTAACATTCCAAAAATACGAGCCAAAAAATTCATTTTTAAAACACATAGTTAGCAAAACATTAGAAATAAAACATCCAACGATCATAACATTTCATCAAAGATGTGCGTGTTTGGAAACCAGTTTATAAAAACATAACAACATCAGAGTACAAATCCCCAGGAAGATCTCATAGTGCGAAATACAAAACGTGTGTGTGATGTGCCGCTACCGCACCAGCTCCTTCCCCTTCGCAGAAGAGGTACCTGAAACCAAAACTGCAAACTGTAAGCACGAAGCTTTGTGAGTTCCCCCAACTTACCACATACCATGCAACCACATATCACACATACTGTCGGGCGATTCTGGGGTGGCCGACCTACCCGTGTCAAGTCGTTCTGGGGTGCTGACTACCCATGTCAAGCCATTCTGGGGTGCTGACTACCCATCATTCCTAACAACCGAACTTGGGGACTATTCTCCTCCTACTACCACTATCACATATAACATATCCTGCCAGCATATAAACATATCATCACATACTGTCAATCATATCTAGGGTGTCTGACCTACCCTTCGGTCCTAACAACCGAACTCTACTACTATCACATATAACATATCAGGTAGTAGCAAACCTAGATGATATCACAGAGACAATCATCTAACATACAACTCCTACTGGTGGGCCGGCATTGTGGCCGAAGACCCACCGCTACTGGAAGGTAACTCACCTCGAAGTAGCTGCTGTTCTGCGTGGGAACTGACTGTCTTCTGCTGCTGCCGCTCCGGAAATCCTCCGGCTATAATTCCCACAAAACCCTTAGTCAAATACTGCTAACCGACCTCAGGGTAAAATGACCATTTACCCCTTACCAATCAAGAGTCAAAGTCAAAGTCAACTACCAGTTGGCCCGACTTGTCGAGTTGACTTGCCAACTCGCCGAGTCCCTAACCCTTTGTCCGACCATAAACCCGCCTCTACTCATCGAGTTAAGCATTGACTCGACGAGTTCTCCTTCTAAACTAAAGGCCAAAAGTCCTTCATCCTACTCGTCGAGTTGTATGAACAACTCGCCGAGTTCATCTTCATCCGAAGAACACTCTATGCTGAGACTCGCCAAGCTATATGAACAACTCGCCGAGTTTTTTCTTGAGGCAAGAATATTGCCTTGAACTCGCTGAGTCATGGCATTGACTCACCGAGTTACTCCATGAGTGAGTCTGGCTTCCGACCCATTGAGTCACACCCCATGACTCACTACTCCAACCCGCAACACGAAAAGGGGGAAAACTCGGGGACTCGCGACTCGACTCTCCGAGTCAGATGAACGACTCGCCGAGTCGGCCACATGCAAATACTATACACGCGATTCTGCTTGAATCCAGCTCATGTCATTCATAGATCTAAGTTTCTAGGGCCTGATTAACACGTAAAAGTTTCCAACTTTACGTGTAAATAAACACCCATGAGGGTTTTAGGGCTCAAAATGCACCACAAGAGTAGATCTAGGGCTTTCATGCAATATGGCTCCATAAAGGCAGTAGATCCAAGCTCTTGGAGCTCAATCATGCCTAGATCTAGAGGCTAAACAACTTATTACCAACCCTAATACACAAACAAGCTTGGGGAAAGGCTCAAGAAGGACTTTCATGGAGCTACAAGGGACAATAAGCATGAAAACAGAGGGAAACTGAGTTGTACCTCAAGGAAATCACTGAGATAACCCAAATATGCATGGCCTCCTTCTTCTCTTCTTGATCTAATCTCCTTCTCTCTCCAAATCTTCAAGAAAACACACCAAAATGCTTCAATCTCACAAGGAATAAGGCTTGAATGAAGTATAGACCTCTAGGGGTGAAGGGGGCGAGCTTGGGGCAGATAAGAGGGTTTAAATAGGGTGCAAGCCCTTGAAATTTAGGGTTTCATCAGACAGCGGGGACTCGCCAAGTCCAGAATGTGGACTCGCCGAGTCGCCAACTTAAACGCGCTCCCAAACCCGTCTCCACTCGGCGAGTCGGGCCTACAACTCGACGAGTCCAAGGTTAAAAATGAAAATACTTAGATAGATTTTACGTACCATGAACCAGGTGCTACATCCTAACTCTATGGACCTTCCGGTCCTAACTTTGTAAACTCTGATATACACACAACATAAATCGTATAGAAATAATGCGGTGCAACACATCACATAAATATCATACAAGATACTCTATCAAATAACTCTAATTACCACTCAAGGTAAAGTATAGTGAGAAGACTCACCTCAGGAAATCTCGAAGAATCTCGAACTCGGAAATACTGAACTAGTCTCTGCCTAATCACATAAAGAATTACTCCAATCAATATAACTTTCAAAAGCTAGACTAATTCCCCTCTAAGTTCTCTAAGAAGGGTAAAAGACCATTCTACCCCTATAATGGCTCAAAAGTCCAAGCATTGACTAATCCCTAAAAGTCAACGAAATCAACGGTCAAACTTTGACCAGACTCGTCGAGTGCACTTAGGGCATCAGCTACAACATTAGCCTTGCCCGAGTGGTACAGGATCTCACACTCATAATCCGTTACCACATCCAGCCATCTCCTCTGGCGCATATTCAGGTTTGGTGGATCCATCAGATACTTCAAACTCTTGTGATCCGTGTATATGGTACACCAGACCCCATACAAATAGTGACGCCAGATCTTGAGGGCGAACACCACAGCCCCCAACTCTAGATCGTGAGTAGGATATCTCGTCTCATGAGGCTTTAATTGCCTCGATGCGTATGCTATCACATGACCTCTCTGCATCAGCACTGCACCCAATCCTGATATCGACGCGTCACAATACACCACAAAATCCTCCATCCCCTCCGGAAGGGCTAATACTAGGGCTTCGCATAATCTTTGGCGAAGTGTGTCGAATGAGGCCTGCTGCTCTGGGCCGCAACTGAATGCTACGCCCTTCCGTACACTCTGTTCATGAGATCCATGAACGTCGTCGGTGCATTGGTGAGCCTGAAAGGCATCACCTCGAACTCGTAATGCCCATAACAAGTCCTGAATGTTGTCTTCTGGATATCCTCATCGTGCACTCTCATTTGATGATATTCAGATCTCAGATCAATCTTGGAGAACCAAGACGCTCCCTGTAACTGATCAAACAAATCGTCGATCCTCGGAAAGGGGTAACAGTTCTTGACCGTCAAGTTGTTCAACTCCCGGTAATCAATGCACATCTGGTGCGAACCATCCTTTTTCTTGACAAAAAGGACCGGCACTCCCCACGGCGAGCTACTCGGCCGAATAAACCCCTTCCCCAGCAGCTCCTGAAGTTGCGAGGATAACTCCTGCATCTCTGGAGGCGCAAGGCGATAGGGCGCCTTGGCGATAGGCGCTGCCCCCGAAACCAAATCTATACAGAACTCTACCTACCTCTCAGGAGGCACACCCAGCAACTCCTCGGGGAAAACATCCAGGAACTCACGCACTATCGGAACCTCATTAACTGATCTCGGTCTCTCCGCATCAATCCTTGTATCCATCACATAAGCCACAAACCCACTACAACCCCTGTTGTAGACTCTGCCTTGCTCTGGTAGCCGAACAGAACGCTGACCTGGAACGGGGTACCCTCGTCGTACACCGTAAGAACTCCCCTACTAGGGTTTTGTATGGTCACTAGCTGGCGCTCGCAGTCGATAACCGCTCCAAATCTGTTCAACCAGTCCATGCTCATGATGACACAGACATCCCCCATCGCAATAGGAACCAAATCAATCGAAAACTCAACTCCGAAGATCTCAAGTACACATCCCCGAATCACACCGGCGGCATACACCGCTCGCTCGTCAGCTATGGAAACTCGCAGAGGTCGACTCAATGCCTCTCGACGAATATATCGTTGACTAAAGGCTAATGACACAAAAGATCGACTTGCACCTGAGTCAAATAACACCAAGGCAGGCACGGAACTCACAAGAAAAGTACCTACAAATATCATAATATAAGCACAATATCTCAAACATCATAATAAATACATGAAAGAATACATACTAGCCACAACATCGGGCGGTGTGCGGACCTCCTCCGCGGTCAACTGGAAGGCTCTCCCTCGTGCCTTCGGTGCCTCGGCCTTCACCGGCCGATTCTCGGTAGCTCTAACAGCAGCAGGGGAAAATCCTTGCGATGCTCCCTGTGCTGATCCCCACAGTTGCGGACACTCGACCTTCCGGTGTTCGGTCTGGTTGCAGTGAAAACAGACTGCAAACTCCTTGGGGCAATCCTTGGCCATATGCGCCTCCTTGCCACACTTGTAGCAAGACCCTACTTTACATACTCCCTCATGACCCTTGCAGCAATGCGGCCCTTCTGGCTTCCTGATCTCGAATCGGTGGGCTTGGCCCGCTTGGCTGCCGGCTGGGACTGAGCCAGTCGCTGATCCCTCCCCTGAGACTCTACCTCCTCCCTAGCCCGAGTCTCCAACTCTATCTCCCTCTTCTGAGCATTTGCTTGGAGCTTGGCAAATGTCTGGTACGATGAGTTTGCCACGAACTCTCGTATGTCTCTCCTCAAAATACTCAAATACTGACTCATACGTGCCTGCTCAGTAGACACGTGCTCAGGGCAGAACATCGCCCTCTCATGGAACATCCTAGTGATCATAGTAACATACTTAGTACCCTGCTTGAGGGTCAGAAACTCCTGGGCCAAACGTTCCCTCTCCACCGGGGGAATGTACTCATCACGGAACATAGCGGTAAACCTCTCCCAGGTCACTGCGGCAAGCTCAGCAAACGAAAAGTGCGCCGTCACAAACTTCCACCAGTCCTTTGCTCCCAAGCGAAGCTGGTTCAGCGCGAACCGGACCCTCAAATGCTCTGGACATGAGCACGTATAGAAGCATCCCTCAATATCAGAAACCCATCTCATCGTAGCAATCAAATCCCGCATCCCATCAAACTATGGTGGCTTTGTGTTGCTGAACTCCCGGAACAGCAACGAATCACCACCCTGAGGTCTGGCAGCAGCAATAGCTGGGGTAGCTGCAGCGGTTGCAGCCTCAGTAACCGCTGCGTATCTCTCATCAAAAGTCTTAATCACCCCGCTGGTCTCTGGTCTGTGGAGTGTCCCAACCATGACGTCTCTAAAATACAACATAAAAAATCAGAGACTCGCTCGAGCATACTCGCACTCAATAACTCAACCCTGCTCGTTCCCTGGTACCCCAAGGATTCTTACTTGGGTTGCGCACTGCTCCGGTGTCTTCAGTAGTATGGGCCCAATACTACCATCCACACCGCATCAGTACTCACCCCAAGTCCTCCTCCTAGGATCCTAAATCCCAAGTACTCTACTCTCACTATGCATAGTCTACTATCGAGCAGATCTCTCATAAGCTCCTCGTTGCTATCTACTCACTCTCGAGCATCTCCTAACAGGAAAACCCCTAGGCTAGGGCATCACAAATCAGGCCACTCTAGTCCTAATAATACCTAGCCTACTCTAGCATGCATAACATATTATCTCATATCTCATAACACATAATATAAGGGTATTTTGGGAAATCACCATTCGGGCGCTGGCTGATCGTACACACTGCTCTGCTATGCTCTTTTTAAAACCTTTTTACTCTTTTATAAAAATTTTGTTTTATTTCGAAAAATTCCTCAAATCCTCAGTTTGAGTTCAAATGCGCTCGAAGGTGCATCTGAATCCCTCAAACCAAGGCTCTGATACCAACTTGTAACACCGTAATTTTTCAAACAATTTTTCACATTTTTTTAAAAACATACTTTCATTCATAAATATTATAAAAATATTATTGTTTCACATATCAATCCATAGAAACACAACCCAAGATCATAATGTATAAAAACTCCTCATGTGTGTACTGATCATGACGACGCCTTCCCGCGATCCTCACTGGTACCTGAAACACATAACACCACACTATAAGCATAAATTCTTAGTGAGTTCCCCAAAATACAACATACAACACATAATAGCCACTCGAGGCTATAACGTTGTGGGCCCTCTGTCCCTAACTCTGTGGACCCTCTGGTCCTAACTCTGTGGACCTTCCGGTCCTAACTCTGTAAACTCTGATATACACACAACATAAATCACATAGAGAAAATGCGGTGCAACACATCACATAAATAGCATACAATATACTCTATCACATATCTCTAATTACCACTCAAGGTAAAGTATAGTGAGAAGACTCACCTCAGGAAATCTCGAAGAATCTCGAACTCGGAAATACTGAACTAGTCTCCGCCTAATCACATAAATAATTACTCTAATCAATATAACTTTCAAAGGCTAGACTAATTCCCCTCTAAGTTCTCTAAGAAGGGTAAAAGACCATTCTACCCCTATAATGGCTCAAAAGTCCAAGCATTGACTAATCCCTAAAAGTCAACGAAATCAACGGTCAAACTTTGACCAGACTCGTCGAGTGCATTCGGGCGACTCGGCGAGTCCATACTGGTCCTCTGAATCCTTCTAAGCCTCACTTGGCACGACGAGGTCCCTCTCCACTCGCCGGGTTACTCAGCAACGAATCGCGGGGCAACCCCGACTCGACTCGTCGAGTCCACTTATGAACTCGGCGAGTTGCTCCCATGACAACACTCATCTGACCTCCTGAGGTCAGATGTGCTTCTCTAATCTATAGATCTGACTTCCCCATGACCAATAACCATGTAAAGGTCGAATCTTGCTACATATGCATTGCACCCAAGGCTTATTTTTGTGAAATCTTTTCTAACATGGCAACCTAGGTCCATTTCCTCCATAGAACCACAAAAAGCAGAATGGTTCTGGCTCTCTGGACCTCAAAAGGTCCAGATCTAGAGTTTAGCACTCAATAGGACACTATACTAAACTAAACAAGCCATAAAAGGGTATAGAAAACCCTAGATTCAATGTCGTTAAGCAAAACAGAAGAATAGGATCGAATAGCTACCTCAAAACTGAAGATCCAAGCTGAAAACCCACTGAAATGCAATCCTCTTGACCTCCCCTTGATGGAAACACTTTCTACTTTGCAAAATCACACCAAAAATGATCAAAGAGGCTCAAACTCTCTCACAAATTGCTCAAGATTAATAGGGTATCTCTCTCTGGACTAGTAGCCACAAATGAGGGCTATAGGGTCCTTTAAAAAGGGCACAAGCCCAGGGATTTAGGGTTTCAGTCGTCAGCACGGACTCGTTGAGTCCACCCTTATCGACTCGTCGAGTCCCTTCATTTAACCAGTCAGCGAATCGCGACCCTACTCGACGAGTCTAGGCATCAACTCGTCGAGTCTCTCTCTTAACTCCAAAAATAAATGGTAAAATATAATACTTGAAAATCCAGATGTTACACCCAAC
The DNA here is from genome assembly GCF_051521515.1 of Lactuca serriola. Taxonomy (NCBI): domain Eukaryota; kingdom Viridiplantae; phylum Streptophyta; class Magnoliopsida; order Asterales; family Asteraceae; genus Lactuca; species Lactuca serriola. The sequence continues at coordinate 104,955,849 of NC_136412.1, forward strand.
TCGTCGAGTAGAGTCGATTTTAACCGGGAGGTTTAGTGACCTACTCGATGAGTCGGGGGACCGAATCGACGAGTAGAAGTTGTTTGGATGAAACTCTAATATTTATGGTTTGCACCCTATTTAAACAACTTATCTTGTCCCAAACCAGCCTTCATCGCCCCTCTCATTTCCGGAAGACCCTAAACCGAAACCCTAGCCTTGTTTGCGTGTTCTTAAGCCATTTTTGTGCATTTTTGGTGGTTGTGAAGTTTGATAAGGAGGAAGGAGCTTGGGAGTTCAAGGTGAAGCTGGTAGTTCCAGAGGTTGTGTTCCATTTCCAGCTCATTTGAGGTAAAAAGCTTCAACCTTGACTTTCCATTTGTTAGATCCTCTTTAGGGCTTGAATCCTGTCATTTTTGGGGCATTTCTAAGTCACATTCGGGTTTGGGGCATTATATAGAGGAATAACTTCAGATTTTGAACATAGGAGGGTTCTCATGGCATAAAGGTGCCAACTTTACTGCCATAAGAGCCCCATACATCTAGAAGACTCCATTTTAGGGCCTTTTCAGCTAAATGGCCCATGCATGAACGTAAAATTTGTAACTTTACGTACAATATGGACCCTAGGAGGTCAGATCTATGATTTAGATGCTTGAGACCCACTGAAATCGACTGTGTTTGGACAAAGAGGGGCTCGACGAATCGTTAATGGGACTCGGCGAGTCGGGTCATAGTTCCCTATCAAATCCTTCTATTGATGGACTAGATGCTAAGATAGAAGAGCACTCAACTTTCTAAGCTCATTAGGGACCTGGAAATCATGGAACTCAGCGAGTATATGTGCGGACTCGGCGAGTTCAAGGCAATGTCCCAACCACTTGAAGACAGACTCGACGAGTTCAAGGAGAACTCGGCAAGTCATATACTAACCACCTTCATACAAATGAGGATGAACTCGACGAGTTCAAGGATACAATCGACGAGTTCAAGGATGAACTTGATGAGTTCAAGGATGAACTCGGTGAGTCCGTTGAAGAAGGTTTCGATGATCTGTTGAAGCGTGTTAGTGAACCAACTCGGCGAGTCTAGTCAACCAGGGTTTTAACTTTGTATTTGACTTGGAATTTAGTGACCCTTGTAAGGGTTATGAGTATGAAATGGTAATGTAGAAAGGATGTGGTGCAGGGATCGAGGAGTCGAGAAGAGTCTATTTTCACACCGAGGTTAGCATAGTCACTACACGACATTAAGGCGAGTTACCTTCCAGTAGAAGTAGGTATAAGGCACCAAGTTCGGCGCACTAGTAGTTGATTATAGTTGAAATGATCATCTTTGTGATAATCGTCTGCTTTACTATTACCTGGTATGTTTATGTGTTAGAATGATATGTTATATATGATAGTGGTAGTTATAAGGGGAATAGTCCCCGATTACCGGTCGATAGGACCAAAGGGGTAGTTTAGTACCAACTATGCTAGACAGTATGATTATGTTGTGTTAGTAGGCGATAGTAGTAGGGATGAAATAGTCGTCGTAACTGGTTAAGGAAAACCGGAGGGGTAGGTCAGACACCCCGGTATATCTGACAGCGGTAGGTTAGGCACCACAGTATGCCAAGGAGGGTAGGTCAGGCACCAAGATATGCCCGACAATATGTTTATTGTAGGATATGTGGTATTGTGGGGGAACTCACTAAGCTTCGTTTCTACAGTTTTCAGTTTTGTTTCAGGTACCTCTTCGTCGAAGGGGAAGGAGCCGGCGCGGTAGCAGCGCATCACATACACACACACTGGGTTCCACATTTTGAGATCTATGGGATTGTACTCTGATTTTATTATTGTTTGATGTTATGATTTTGAGACATGTTTATTATGGTTTTATGGATTGTTATGATATCGACAATGTTTTCAGTAAATGGTTTTATAAGTTAATTAATTAAAAACGAAATTTTTGGACTCGAAATTTGGGATGTTACAAGTTGGTATCAGAGCCTTGGTTTGAGGGATTCGGACACACCTTCCGGGGTGCCTGGACTCAATTCGAGGGTTTGAAAGATTTTTTTTCCACAAGAAAAAAATGGTTTTCTAAAAGTTAAAGCGAAATGGTTTGAGAAAGAATAAGATGTGTGATGCATGCGACTAGCCAAGCTCAAGTAAGTTTTCCCCAAGATACCCATACATGTTATGTTATGTTATGAGAGGATTGTGAGAACTGCATGTTAGAATAGGGCTAAGGATCTAGGAAGATACATGTTATGCCTTTTGTATATGCTTAATGAGTTGTATGATGGCCTGAATAGGATATGCTTGGTATGGTTACTCAATGCTTGAATACTGCTTGCTTTGTACTTTTAGGAGTTTTAGTTATCTTTAGCTAATTAGTAAACAAATACATTAAGTTACATATTGCGAGGACTAAATAATTTCATAAGGTTAGGTCTAGCCCTATTGCGCAGCTTTTGTCTGAGTCTAACCGTTGTAGGGTAGGGCCTCTCATTCGAAGAATTATCTGGTTTTAGCGATATGTAATGGTATTCGCAAACTAGTTAGGTAAAGGAACCGTGAATTCCTTATGCAGCTGATGACGGAGAGTGGGTCAGAGAGTTACCCTAGGATAAGCCTAGGATGAGATTAGTGCAGAGAGCAGTAGCACTATAGGGACTTGGTAAAGTCGAGGCAGACCTTGAGGAAAGTATGGATAGATGTGGAATATAGTATGGGCCCGTACTACTGAAAGCAGAGGATCCGTACTCGAGTCAGGGGGCGAGATGGAAGCAAGGAACTTATAGAGAGTGTAAGACCTCTCGAGATTATGTATGACCCTGACATTTATGTATTTTGTTTCATGTTGGGTCCAGAAGTGTTGCGTCTTCGGCTCGGTCCTTAGCCCCATTTTGTTATCCGGTTTGGGCCTGTCCAACCGTGTTTGTTTTATTAGGGTTTAGTATTTAAGATGCATGCATGCATCCTTGTTCAGCATCGCTTTTCATTTATTATTCCTGGTATTGTACTACAAACCCTAGCTCGCGTCTACAGTGGAAGTTCTTTGTCGAGCTCTGCTGAGGCGTGACTACATTTGAATCATTAAGCATTACTTGATTCTATATCGTGTTTATTGTGTTTGTTTGTTTTATTGATTAACATGTTGAAGATCTAATCGATCTAAGAGTTTTTCAACTCATCAATTGGTATTAGAGCAGGAGACTGTGTAATCCATACACATCTCTTATGTTGAAGAAGATCTTAGGGTTTTCCGCTTTGATTGATATTATTAGAGTCGTCATCTGCTATTGACGTAGTTCTTTAAATATTCGATCTTACCAATAACGTTATTTACAAGTCTGATCTTAAGCAGGTTTTTGAAAAAACATCGTCATGTCCATGGTTGATTCTCAGTCAAACCCAATCAATATCTCCAACACTATAGGATCGACGAAAAGGATTCCTATATTATACGTGGGAGTACAGTTAGCTTTCTGGTATCGTATGTAGACGGCATACTTCTCATAAGAAAGGACGTTCCAACCTTACAGGAGGTTAAGTCCTGGCTTGGAAAGTGTTTTGCTATGAAGGACCTTGGAGAATCTGCTTACATTCTAGGGATAAGGATATTGAGAAATAGGAGTAAAAGACTAAAATGACTTAGTTAAGGTACCTACTTAGACAAGGTGTTGAAACGTTTTAGCATGGAGAACTCCAAGAAAGGAGAATTACCTATCCAGAGCAATACGAAATTGAGTAAGACTCAAAGTCCGAGTATCGATGCCGAGATAGCAGAAATGAGCCAAGTACCATATGCTTCGGCTGTTAGCTCGATCATGTATGCTATGACAGGCACTCACCCTGATGTCTCCTTTGCTTTGAGCATGGTCAACAAATATAAAGGGAATCTTGGTAGAGCTCACATGACTGCGGTAAAGAATATTCTCAAGTACCTCCAAAAGACAAAGGACTGGGTCCTTACCCTCGGTGGGAGTGATGACTTGTGAGTGACAGGGTATAGTGACGCCAGCTTTCAGACCACAAAGATAATTTCCGCTCTCAGTCAGGTTGGGTATTTACCCTAAATGGAAGAGCAGTAACTTGGAAAAGTTTCAAATAGGAGATTGTAGCTGACTCAACGTACGAATCAGAGTACATAATAGGAAATGAAGTGTCGAAGGAGGCGATATGGCTAAAGAACTTCATCGTAGACCTTAGAGTTATACCAGCTATAAAGGATACTATGGAGATTTCCTATGATAGCGAGAGTGCGGTCGCCTTAACCAGGGAACCACGGGATTATGGCAGATCCAGGCACATCGACATAAAATATCACTTCATAAGACATCAGATAAAAGAAGGGCTCATAGTAGTAAAGAGGGTATCGCCAGAAGAGAACCCAACAGAGCTCCCATACAAAGGGACTGAGTAGTGTTAAGCACTTGCAGCATGCTACGAGTATTGGGCCGAAGGATGATATTAATTTTAATGATTAGATAGTTGTTTAGAAACTTGTAATAGATAAAGTGTAATTGACATTTGATGATAGAATAGAAGGAGTTTTATTTGTGAGTAAAGTGACTATCTTGTGTCAATTGTTTACTATTGTTTCAATTTACATGTTTTGACTTCCAGAATAATAAGATTATTTAAACCATCCACAGTCGATCATACTTTGGAAGTAGGCTATGAGGTTAGACTGTCATGAATTTGCTTGTAGATTGTCTAAGGTGTTTAGACATAGAAAAAGTTTTCTACAACATTCATGAGTGCTCCTGAAATAAGATTTGAGTATTGGATTAAACCTACGCTCACATGAATCACTTCATGGAATTTATCGCGAGTGATCGTGAGATGATAAAATCGTATAGTCTTCAAACCAAGATATATGATTTGTTGATTACGAGTTGGTTATGCATTGATAGTACGAAAATGCATTAGTAACATGGGGTTATAAAACGTGTTGTTGTGTATAAATTAACAAGTAATTAATACAAGAATATAAGTCGAAGTTTATCTGTTCCTTTTATCCTAAGAGGATTAAAAGTGATATCTTGGGCCCCTCGATGATTTTGTTTAGACTTATGTGTTGGGCCCGGTCAAGACTTAATTGATGTGTTCAATTAATTTCTATGTCAAACAAATTAGAAATTGGGAAAAAAATTGTTGGATAATGAGTATGACTTCATTCCATGTCTTTGTCCACACAATATCTTGAAAAACAGAGGATTAGATGATCCCTTATGTAAAGGACGCGTTATTGATCAGAGTTGACAAAGGCTTTTGAGAGCTACGATTGCTAGTCGGGTTTTAAAGTCGTACTTGTAGCTATAGTTATTACACTTATCCAAGTGGGAGACTATTGGATTAGGTGTCTAAGCCCATAACTATAATTTGTATGTAGTTGACTCAATAGTAGCATGATTCATTTGGGTTGCATCCACCGAAGCAATTTGATAGAAATGATATTTGAGAAAGAGGTTTTGTGATTTATTAATATATTATAAGAATATTATATTAATTGAGAAATCATATTATTTAATTGGTATTGATCAAGAATTAATTTACATTAATTTAGTGATCAAAACAGACTGATTAAATTAGCAGGGGTTGATTATGTAAATTAGTGATACATATAGTTTGGGCAAATGATCCATGATTGATTAGTGATGGACTAAGCTTATGTGAGAGTCCATGAAGTGTTAGTCCAAATGAATTATTGGATCAAAAGCCTCATGAGTATTCTAAGAAGAGTATAGCCGATTTTGGTGCCTCCAAGCTCTCTCTCATAATCCTCCATTTGTTCTTGGTGTCTTGTGACTTATTTGAGGCATCACATTTGAGGTGTTAAGCTCTTGCAAGGCTAAGTTCTACAAACTACAACAAAGAGGTAATCATCTTACTTGTTTTATGTTTTAATTATCAAAGTCGTATGCTAGTTAGGCTTCATGCTTTGGAAAAAGAAAATTGCATGTATAACTAGATAAAATTTAGATCCAAACCATTAGAGTCGTATGTGCACCATAGGGATGTTATAGTGCACAAAACCCATCAGCTCAAGATGGACATCAGCCAATTTGTTTCTACTCAAAGGTGTGATACTTTGCTGGAGTTACAGGAGGCCGCCAGGTGGCATGAGCTGGAGATTAGTTTCAGTTGAGGGAGCATGGGCAGGCCCCATCATAGTTGCAGCCGACACCGAAGCGATTAAAGGTCACCAATTCGAGGTCTGGAGGTCAGCGTGGCCGCAGTTGTGGGAAGTGCGGGAAGGTTCATGTAGGAGTATCTTGAGCTAGTAGTGGGAGCCACAAATAAGGCAAGGATGGGCATTATGCGAGGGACTACCACCTGCCCGCCCCAATTCCGAGTATGAGGATTTGCTATCATTGTGATCAGGTTGGCCATGTGAAGGTCAAATGTTCGTTCCTCACCACTAAGCCAGCGCAGGCCCCCGTGCCAGCTACATTGAGTATCACTGACAGGAGTCAAGGCAGGGTGGAGCCCCCAAGGGCCCGGGTTCGCGCCTTCTAGCTCACTGGCGATGAGGCCAAGATAGCACCAGATGTTGTGACTGGTATGTTTCTATCTCTTATCATTTGATTATGATTGTTTTATGCTTATATGTTTGTGAAGGGTTTTGAGCATTCTAACACTCTTAAGGTGTTTATGCAACCCTAAAAACCTTGGATCTATGTTTGAGTAAGATACATGCAAAATTGATTTCCAAGGTTCATAATCCTATCTAGCATACATGGGGAACTTTTCAATATAAAAGTTAACTAGAAAACATACCTTATAGTAGTTTGGATTCCTTGAAAACCTTGAGAGTCTGGCACCCCAAGTGTGATGCCTCAAATGTCTCACACAACACCAAATACACTTAGAATAAACTTTGAGAGAAATGTCACACAACTTGAAATCGGCTAGCCCTCTTCTTTCTTGCTTAAGTGTCGATTTTGGTGAACATGATTTTTATATAGTGTGTTACAATTAGGGTTACACCATGTAAACCCTAATTGTCATGCCCTTTCATTTCCGTGACCCATGGGTTCTATAACCACCATGGAGCATCCTATGAGTTTTAGCCCAACTTGATAATGCATGGAGCATTAGCCTACTATACAAGTATAAGTGTTTTACACAATCAACCCATATATTTAATTAGTCACCTTTTGATTACTTAATTAATTCTAAATTAATTCTTGATCAATACTATTAAATAATATTATTAATATATTAGAACTTATAATATATTAATAAACCATAAGTGTTATTTCTCTCATTTTAGTCTATCCAAATGCATGATGCCATGCAACCCAAATGGACCATGCCAAACCAAGTCAAGTACATACTAGAAATAGTTACAGACTTAGACACCTTATCCAACAGTCTCCTACTTGGATAAGTCTAATAACTATAACTGCAAGTATGAATTCAGGAACTGATCAGCAATTGTAGCTCTTTCAAGGTCTCTCGGAACTGAGATGATGATGATACGCCGTTTAAGATAAGTGATCATATAATCCTCTGTTCTAGATATCAGCCGAACAAATACATGGAGCAATGTCTTACTTATTATCCAGCAATTTGTTTCTCGATTTCCGATTTGTTTGACAAAGAACTTAATTAAACACATCAATTTAGTTCTTACCGGGCCCGGTACATGGGTCAAAACAAAATCATCGAGGGGCCCATATATCGCTTCTAATCCAAGAAGGAACATGTAAACTTCGACTCATATGCTTGTTCTACTACTTGTTGAATCACACACAAAAGCATGTTTTATAACATCGAGTTACCAATGCGTTTTTGTACAATCAATGTATAATCAACTCATAAGCTGTCATATCTACTAGGTTTGAAGACTTATATGATATTACCATCTCACGACCACTCGAGATAAATTCCATGAAGTGATACCAGTGACCGTGGGTTGAATCCAATACTCAAAACTTATGAGCACTCATGAGTGTTGTTGCCATGTCCAACATCGTAGACCTCTACAACCAACTCATGACAGTCTTGATTCATACCTACTTCCAACGTATGACCGAATGTGGAGAATTTGAATAATATGCAATACATAAATTAAATATTCTAGAAGTCAAAACATGCAAAAGAAATATAGTAAACGATTGACAAAAGATAGCAACACTCATAAATAAACATAACTTTTATTCATCATCAAATGTCAATTGCACTTTACAAATTTCAGAGCTATCTAACTACTAAAACTAATATCATCCTTCAGCCCTATGTGCCTTACATGCTGGAGATGCTTAATGCTACCTAGTCCCTTCGTGAGGGGATCTGTTGGGTTCTCATCCGATGATACCCTCTTTTCCACGAGGAGTCCTTCTTCTATTCGATGTCTGATGAAATGGTATTTTCTGTCGATGTGTCTGGACCTCCCATGATCCCTTGGTTCTTTCACTAGGGCAACTGCACTTTCATTATCACAGAAAATTTCCATAGCCTCCTTTATAGTTGGTACAACTCCAAGGTCTCCAATGAAGTTATTCAGCCATATTGCCTCATTTGTTGCCTCTTTTGCCGCTATATACTCTGATTCGCAAGTTGAATCAGCCACTGTCTCCTGCTTGGAACTTTTCCAAGTAATTGCTCCTCTGTTTAAGGTAAAGACCCAGCCTGACTGAGAGAGGAAATTATCCCTATCAGTCTAGAAGCTAGCATCACTATACGCTACAACTCTCAAGTTATCACTCCCACTGAGGGTAAGGACCCAGTCCTTAGTCCTCCGCAGGTACTTGAGGATATTCTTTACCGTGGTCCTGCGAGCTTTGCCACGATTCCCCTGATATCTGCTAACCATGCACAAAGCAATGGCTACATCAGGACAAGTACAAGTCATAACATACATGATCGAACCTACAGTAGAAGCATAAGGTACTCGACTCATTTCTACTATCTCAGCCTCGGTACTCGGGCTCTGAGTCTTACTCAATTTGGCGTTACAATGGATGGGTAACTCTCTTTTCTTGGAATATTGCATGCTGAACCTTTTCAGCACCTTATCTAAGTAGGTACTCGGATTAAGTCCAATTATTCTTTTACTCTGGTCTCTTAGAATCCTTATCCCTAGAATATAAGCAACTTCTCCTAGGTCTTTCATAGCGAAACACTTCCCAAGCTAGGACTAACTTCCTGCAGAGTTGGGATGTCATTTCCTATGAGTAGTATGTCATCCACATACAGTACTAAAAAGCTAACTATACTCCCACTAGCATTGACATATACACAAGATTCATCTTCTCTCCTCGAAAAGCCAAACTATTTGACTTTCTCATCGAAACAAAGATTCCATCTGCGAGGGGCTTGTTTCAATACATAGATGGATTTCTCAAGCTTACACACTCTATTAGGGTATTCTGTACTGACAAAACCCTCTGGCTGACTCATGTACACATCTTCAGCCAAACTTCCATTTAGTAAGCCGTTTTTAACATCCATTTGCCATATTTCATAGTCATGAAATGCAGCAATGGCTAACAGGACCCTAATGGACTTAATCTTTGCTACTGGTGAAAAGGTCTCATCATAATCAACTCCTGGAGTTTGAGAAAAGCCCTTTGCAACCAGTCGCGCCTTATAAGTGTGTACAGTAACATCCATGTCAGACTTCTTCTTGAAGATCCATTTTCACCCAACTGTCTTATGACCTGGTACATCGTCAACCAAGTTCCAAACTTGATTGTCATACATGGACTGTATCTCGCTGTCCATTGCCTCTTTCCATTTAGCAGACTCGGGGCCTGCTATGGCTTCCGTATAGTTGTTAGGTTCATCCAGACTTACCAGTGTGTAACACCGAAAATTTTCAAACAATTTTTCACATTTTAATAACATATTTTTATTCATAAACATTATAAAATATCATCGTTTCACATATCAATCCTAATAACACAACCCAAGATCATAATGTATAAAACTCGTCGTATCTGTACTGATCATGTCGGCGCCTTCCCAACATCCTCACTGGTACCTGAAACACAAAACACCAGCCAATGTAAGCATAAATGCTTAGTGAGTTCCCCAAAATACCACATGCAACACATATTAGCCACTCAAGGCTATAACTTAGTATGACCCTCTGGTCAGAGTGTCTTAGTAGGACCCTCCAATCCCATAACTCTATGGACCCTCTGGTCACTCTATGGACCATTTGATCCTAACTCTATAAACTCTAAATCACATATAGCACAAAATCACATAGACAACACATAGCATACAATATACTCTATCACATAACTCTAATTACCACTCTAGGTAAAGTATAGTGAGAAGACTCACCTCGGGTAACTCGGTAAACCTTGAACTCTGAAATACCGCACTAGCCTCCGCGTAATCACATAATAATTACTCTAATTAATATAGCTTCTAAGGCTAGGCTAACGCCTCTCTATAAGTTCTCCAAGAAGGGTAAAAGACCATTCTACCCCTCTAATGGCTCATAAGTCCAAACACTGACTAAACCCTAAAAGTCAACAAAAGTCAACGGTCAACCTTTTCACCCGACTCGTCGAGTGCACTCGGGCGACTCAGCGAGTCCAAATGGGTCCTATGTGTCCTTCTAGCCTCTCTTGGCTCGTCGAGTCATCCTTCCACTCGACGGGTTCCTCCTGAAACGAATCGCGGGGCAACCCCGACTCGACTCGTCGAGTCCACTTATGAACTCGGCGAGTTGCCTCCATGATCATACTCAAATGACCTTCTGAGGTCAGATCTGTTTCACTAATCCGTAGATCTGACCTTCCCAATCATAATAAATAACGTAAAGGTCGAATCTTGGTACATATGCAACAACCCCAAAGCTTCCTTTGGTGAAATAACTACTAAAAGGGCAACCTAAGTTCATTTCCCCCACGAGACCACATAAAGAAGGTTGGCTAAGGCTCTCTGGACCTCAAAAGGTCCAGATCCAGAGTCTATCATTCAATGGGACAACATAAGCATCAAATCAAACCAATAAAGGGTATAAAAAACCCTAAAATTCGAGGATCTCATACTAAATAGAAAAGGGATCGATTTTCTACCTCAAAGTTGTAGATCCAAGCTGGAAACCCACTGAAATGCAATCCTCTTGACCTCCCTTTGCTGGAACACTTCCTCCTGTGCAAAATCAGACCAAAAATGATCAAAAAGGCTTAAAATCTCCCACAACTCACTCACAATTGCTAGGGTATCTTTCTCTGGACTGGTAGCTGCAAATGGAGGCCATAAAGGCCTTTAAATAGGGCACAGACCCCGATAATTAGGGTTGCAATCCATAGCGCGGACTCATCGAGTCCACCCTTTCTGACTCGTCGAGTCCGTTCATTAATCCAGTCAACAGTCGCGGTCCTACTCGACGAGTCTACGACTCAACTCGTCGAGTCCCTCTCTTTTCTCAAAAATAAACTGATAAAAATATAATACCTGGAAATCCGGATGTTACAATTCTCCCCCACTAGAATCAGACTTCGCCCTCGAAGTCTTACTCTTCAAACAACTCTGGATGCTGCTCACACATCTCTAACTCCAGCTCCGAAGTCAGCTCGGACCCTATACGATGTTGCCACTGGACCTGAACTAGGGGCACCTCCTTGTTCCTCAGAACCTTGATCTTCCAATTCACAATAGCAACTGGTCTCTCAACATAATTTGGGCCGACATCCACCTGAATATCCTCCAACGGTACCACCGCCGTCTCGTCAACTATACACTTCCTCAATTGAGACACGTGGAAGGTATCATGGATCTGACTCAACTCCGCAGGCAGCTCCAGACGATATGCTACCCTGCCTACCCTCACAGTCACCCTGAACGAACCGATATATTGGGGCCCCAGTTTGCCCCTCTTCCTGAATCAGATCACTCCTTTCCAAGGAGATACCTTTAGGAGTACGAAATCCCCCACCTGGAACTCAAGCTCGGATCGTCGCCTATCTGCATAACTCTTCTGGAAACTCTGAGTTGTCAACAACCTCTGTCTGACCTGTTGTATCTGCTCAGTCGTCTGAAGCACTAACTCAGTGCTGCCTATCACTCGCTGCCCGACCTCTACCCAGCATATGGGAGTCCAACACCTCCTCACGTACAACAACTCAAAGGGAGGCATGCCGATACTCGAATGGTGGCTGTTGTAATAAGAAAACTCAGCCAACGACAAATACGTGTCCCAACTTCCTCCAAAGTCCATCACACATGCTCGCAACATGTCTTCGAGCGTCTGAATCGTCCTCTCACTCTGACCGTTCGTCTGTGGGTGGTATGCGGTACTAAAATGAAGCCTTGTACCCAACTCCTCATGGAATTTCTTCTAGAATTTGGAAGTGAAACGCACATCTCGATCTGACATGATCGAGATCGGCACTCCACGCTGCGATACCACCTCTCTCACATATAACTCTGCCACCCTCTCAGTAGAAAAAGCTCTCACTGATAGCAAGAAAGTGAGCGCTCTTTGTCAGCCGATCAACAATCACCCAAATTGTATCGACTCCCCTCGCAGTCCTCAGCAATTTGGTGATAAAATCCATGGAAATCTATTCCCACTTCCACTCGGGAACCTCAAGTGGCTGCAACTTTCCATGCGGACGCTGGTGCTCGGCCTTCACCCTGTGACAAGTCAAGCACCTCTCTACGAACCATGTGACATCCCTCTTCATACAGGGCCACCAATACTCCCTCTTCAGGTCCAAGTACATCTTAGTTCCTCAGGATGGATCGAGAACCTCGATCTATGCGCCTCCTCCATCAGAATGGTACATGCCCCGCCTTCATACGACACCCAAATCCAACCCTGAAAGGTCATAAGCCCACAGATATCGACAACAAACTCAAATATTTGTCCGATCACCCGCTCTCTTTTGCGGGTCTCCGGTCTCATGGCCTCTACCTGGGCCTCCCGAATGGTGTCCAACATCGGAGTCATCACTGTCAATCTCAAACAAACATCTCGTAACGGGGCACTCTCCGCCTTGCGGCTCAGGGTATCGGCTACCACATTAGCCTTGCCCAGGTGGTACAGGATCTCACACTCATAATCCTTTACCACATCCAGCCATCTCCTCTGGCGCATATTCAGGTTGGGTGGATCCATCAGATACTTCAAACTCTTGTGATCCGTGTATATGGTACACCAGACCCCATACAAATAGTGACGCCAGATCTTGAGGGCGAACACCACAGCCCCCAACTCTAGATCGTGAGTGGGATATCTCGTCTAATGAGGCTTCAATTGCCTCGATGCGTATGCTATCCCATGACCTCTCTGCATCAGCATTGCACCCAATCCTGATATCGATGCGTCACAATACACCAAAAAATCCTCCATCCCCTCCGGAAGGACTAATACTGGGGCTTCGCATAATCTCTGGCAAAGCGTCTCGAATGAGGCCTGCTGCTCTGGGCCCCAACTGAATGCTACGCCCATCCGGGTCAACCTGGTGAGAGGAACAACAATCTTGGAGAAATCTCTGATAAATGTCCGATAATAGCCGGCCAACCCCAGAAAACTCATGATCTTTGAGGGGGATCTCGGCAGCTCCCAACTCATCACTGCCTCAATCTTGGCTGGATTGACCAATATCTCATTCTGGTTGACGAGGTGTCCTAAGAACTAGACCTCCCGTAACCAGAAATCGCACTTGGAGAATTTGGCGTAAAGCCTCTCCGATCTCAAAACTCCAAGGATCTCCCTCAAATGCTCCTCATGCTGCTCTCTGGATCTCGAATACACCAATATGTCGTCGATGAACACGGTCACTGAACGATCCAACATCGGCCTGAACACCCTGTTCATGAGATCCATGAACGCCGCCGGTGCATTGGTGAGCCCAAAAGGCATCACCACGAACTCGTAATGCCCATAACTAGTCCTGAACGTTGTCTTCTGGAAAGCCTCCTCACACACCCTCATATGATGATATCCAGACCTCAGATCAATCTTGGAGAACCAAGACGCTCCCTGCAACTGATCCAAACTCTACTCTGCTCTGCTCTTTCAAAACCTTTACTCTTTGAGAAAAATTTTGTGAATTTTATTTGAAAATCTCTCAAATCCTCAGTTTAAGTTAAGATACCCCCGAAGGTGCACCTGAATCCCTCAAACCAAGGCTCTGATACCAACTTGTAACACTAAAAATTTTCAAACAATTTTTCACATTTTAAAAACATATTTTTATTCATAAACATTAAAAAATCTCATCGTTTCACATATCAATCCAAATAACACATAGCAAGATCATAATGTATAAAACTCCTCGTGTGTGTACTGATCATGCCGGCGCCATCCCGCGATCTTCACTGGTACCTGAAACACATCACACCAGACACTATAAGCATAAATGCTTAGTGAGTTCCCCAAAATACCACATGCAAGACATATTATCCACTCGAGGCTATAACTCTGTATAACCCTCTGGTCAGAGTGTCTCAGTGGGACCTTCTAGTCCCATAACTCTGTGGACCCTCTAGTCCTAACTCTATGGACCATTCGGTCCTAACTCTGTAAATACTGAATCACATATAGCACAGAATCACATACACAACACATAGCATACAATATACTCTATCACATAACTCTAATTACCACTCTAGGTAAAGTATAGTGAGAAGACTCACCTCGGGTAACTCGGTAAACCTCGAACTCTAAAATACCGCACTAGCCTCCGCCTAATCACATAAATAATTACTCTAATTAATACAACTTCTAAGGCTAGGCTAACGCCTCTCTATAAGTTCTCCAAGAAGGGTAAAAGACCATTCTACCCCTCTAATGGCTCATAAGTCCAAACACTGACTAAACCCTAAAAGTCAACGATCAACCTTTTGATGCGACTCGACTAGTGCACTCGGGCGACTCGGCGAGTCCAAGCAGGTCCTCTGAGTCCTTCTAGCCTCTCTTGGCTCGTCGAGTCATCCTTCCACTCGACGAGTTCCTCCTGAAACGAATCGCGGGGAAACCCCGACTCGACTCGTCAAGTCCACTTATGAACTCGGCGAGTTTCCTCCATGATCATACTCAAATGAGCTTCTGAGGTCAGATCTGTTTCACTAATCCATAGATCTTGTGACAACCCTATATTTTTCCAAAAGCAGTGTAACGCTCAAAAGTCAAATACAACGAAAACCATTTGGAGTCAACGAAATTAACATAAAAAATAAAGTGTTCAAATATCTAAATTGGGATGCACCAAATGTTAGATATCGTGCCAAGGTTTACAAAAACATAAAGAGCATTCTAAACCGGGTTATATCGAAGAAATTATAACCGCTCAAATAATTACGACACACCGTTAAAACATTATTTCAACGTAAAGAAAAGTGAAATTACAATAAAATACATTTTAGCCTTAAGTATCTAAACAAAAGTTGTAGAGTTCGTTAAACTGTAAACATACATAAAAAGATCGCCCAAATTGGACCTCGTATGAAGAAGTTACAAATTTCCTAAGTTTCGTAACAGTAGTAGAGGGCTAAAAACTCAAATGGAAGATCGAGTGTTATTTAGCTATCGCCACCTAAACGAAAGTTGAAGGCCCCCACAATAGGAGTAAGATGATATAAAGACAAACGAAAACCGACGTCGAATAAAGAAACTATGAATTTTAACGGACTTTAGCAGTCCCGGCCTATTAAAAACATATCATTAAAAATGAAGTTAAAACCAGCCGACAGAGTCTAAACGAAAGTTGTAGAGCATAATCTCACCTACGCGTGTATATAAAGAAAGCGAAAAACGGAGCCTGTACGCGAAAGTTACGGAATTTAGAAGACGGAAGTCGGGATTACGCCCAACGTAATGTAGGAGTACGCCCAGCGTACTTAGGAGCACGGTCGAGTCCCATCGGCTGCAGCTCTACGCCTAGCTAGACTCGAGTCGTAAGCCATGACGCAAAGTTATGCCCAGCGTAACCCAGTCATAAGCCTCGTTCATCGATTTACTACCAAAAGGACATATTTTTCAATACAAAACACTTATGAACTCACCAACTTAATTGTTGACACTTTTTCGAAACCACTTGTATTTCTCAGGGAATCAGTAATACAGGTAATCACCAGCTTTTGAAGAAGGAACACTAAGGACGTTTATTATTAAACATTTATTTCATCATATTGTAATATTCTTTTGGAAATATGTATAATGCAACAATATACGTTTTTATTATATATATGATGGTTGTGTGCTTTCTTTACAATATTCAATTGTTATCATACTACGTGAAGTCATCCACCCCCGAATGTTTCCGCCATTCTGGTTTGGGGGTGTGACATATTGGTATCAGAGCATTGTTTATAGTGAACTAAGTATATCGAACCACATATGATATACATACTATAAATGCAAAGGGGACCAAAAACCCTCTAACAAAATGTTTTCATAAAAATATATTTTCTTTTAAATATATACCTTTTTAATCGTATGTATTAGTCTCATATCATGACAAAGTTTTCTAAAAAGTATTAAGGCAAGTTGCGACACTACGATTGGGCCTTGAGGTATGTAATCAAATCGAGAATAAATATTGCCTGATCAACTATATTTATCCTAGATTTGACCAATGTACGTCGAGGAATGGTCGTAGTGGACAACAAGCCAAAAACTTACCAAATAAAATTATTTTAGATTCGCCGAATTGAAATACTATAGGAGTATTGTTATAAATAATAGTACAATGAAAACTTGCACTCCTAAGATATTGTTAAACATAGGATGTCGTTAAATAGAAATTTCTTTTCTTATAAAATTCTCATACCCCTATTTTAGTACAGACAAATGACCAGATTCCATTTACCGGGAGATCCCTACTACCCAAACCAAGGTAACGGTGGATGGATAGAAGAAGACCCGAAGGAAGACTCAGAGGAAATCGAAGAGGAAGTCGAAGAAGAATTCGAAGAAGAAGTCGAAGAAGAATTCGAAGTCGAAGTCGGAGAGGAATTCGAAGTCGACGAGGAGATCGTGGAAATTACTAGCGGAACAGACTCCGAGCCGGAAGTAATCGACCCTCCCGCTCCTCATCCTCCCGAAGTCAGGCCGTATCAGCCAGGACCCATCCCCATCTGGGGATGCCATCTCTACTATTGGAGCCGCCAACTAGGTGTACGCCCTCCATTCGGCATGTGTCGAGATTTTTACAACGTCAGTGGGGGAGGCTCAGCTGATCGAGCACTTCCTGTTATTGTGGGCACCATAGCTACCCAGAACTACCATGCAGATAAGCAAGAAGCCAAAGTTCGCGAAATCAATCCTGCTACACAGGGTAATGCCGCAGACATCCGTCGTCTGGAAGGACTACACGAGAATACCCAAATCTACACAGGGACGCTTCAGAATCAAATGGTGACAACACTAGCAGAAATAAGAGAGATGAAGGAACAACAAGCAGATATTGAAAGGCGCCTGATGGGAGTCAAACAGTCGGATGCCGAATCTAGCTCCAAATGTACGACACGCCGCAAGTAGAGCTTGCTCAACTCCAACAATTTTGATATAGAATAGGACCTCGGATAAAGTTTTTTCCCTTATTTCCTTTGTATCTGTAATCGGAGACCTCTAGATAGGTCAAATTTTCCCAAACAAGAAGCATAATGTAACACACCTTAGGTATGACCTATATATATATATATATATATATATATATATATATATATATATATATATATATATATAAATATGAAGTACTTCTTTGTATATCTCTCGGAAACTTATGGGTTTAACAAAAATTGTTGTACCTACTTTGAAACCATAAATTAAAGTCAAAACAAATTACAAGATACAACTAACCCTCTAGTACTCGATCGTTAATTCATTTTGAAACTCATTATCTTTATTATTATTTCTCTACCAGAAACATGCCTCCTCGTAAAACATCGCGCAAAAACCCAGTTGCAACACCACCTCCACCACCCCCTCTAACTATGGATACAACAATGTTCCAAGCCGCCGTAACAGCCACCGTAACCGCAGCTATGGCACAAATCAGTAAAAACGGGTCAGGCGGATGAACAAACAGCTCTACAAATGGCCTAAACCAGGGCCGTTCAAGGGAATGTACTTATAAGGACTTCACCAACAGCAAACCTATTCCCTTCAGTGGAACTGAAGGAGTAATGGCTCTATACCAATGGATAGAGAAAACGGAAGCCGTGTTCGAGATTTGCGCGTGCCCCGAAGAAAGCAAAGTGAAATTCGCAGCTTATACTTTCTCCGAACGAGCCCTAACGTGGTGGAACGGCCATGTCAAGGCACTAACCCTACCGGTGGCAAACTCCATGGGTTGGGAAAACCTGAAAAGAATGCTTCTACGAGAGTACTGCCCCAGGGGAGAGATCCAAAAGCTCGAGCAGGAACTGTGGGACCTTAAGATGGTAGGCTCGGACATTACAGGCTATACCAGCAGATTCAATGATTTGACGATACTTTTCCCAGGAATGATGACCATGGAAGGCCAGAAGGTGGAAAGGTATATCTGGGGACTATCACCCCAACTTCGAGGAAGTGTGTTAGCCTCCAAACCCACGACGTTCGAAAGCGCCAAGGAGCTGGCACAATCCCTCGTCGACCATGGTGTCTGTCAGAATGTCGCAACCGTAGTCATCGAACCAACCAAAGGAAGCAGCAACCACAACAACAGTACCAACAACAACAGCAAGAAGAAGTTCTGGAATAAGAGGAAAGATCAAACTTCACAAGAACCTTCAAAGAAACAAATGGTGGCGGTCCATGCCGCTACTACCCCCACTGCAACCCCTGCTACCCCTGCGCCAACAAAACAATATGCTGGAAACCTGCCCAAGTGCAGCAGATGCAACTACCATCACCACGGTAATTGCCGCGAGATGCACTATAAGAACTGTGACAGGAAAAGGCACACAGCCTGTTTCTGTAAAGCACCGGCACGACCAATCACTCAAGTTCCTGGTACTGGAGTAAGCCAGACATGTTATGGTTGTGGAGAAACTGGGCACTTTAAGAGGAATTGTCCCAAGGAAAGGAATGCTGGCGGTGTGGGGAGAGTGTTGGCAATAGGTCAGAATGAAGCAATAGCAGACCCCACGGTGGTTACGGGTACGTTTCTCCTCGACAACATTTCTGCATGCATACTCTTTGACTGCGGTGCGGAGAGAAGTTTTGTGAGTCATAAATTCAAACACCTACTTAGTCAAAAACCCCAACCACTCAATAAAATATTCACTGTAGAAATGGCAAACGGTAAAACGGAAAACGCAAGCGACTTGTACATAGGATGCACACTAAATTTAAATGAGCACTTATTTCGAATCGATCTTATGCCCATTTCAATAAGAAGTTTTGATGTCATCATCGGAATGGACTGGTTGAGCCTTCACCATGCCGATATACTTTGTCACGAAAGGGCCGTTCGCCTCAATTTGCCAAACGGCGAAACTCTTGTCATTTATTGTGACAAACCTAGTTCAAATTTACAAATCATTTCCTGTATTAAAGCACAAAAATATCTTCTAAAAGAATATCATGCCTTTCTAGCCCACGTAGTAGACAAGAAACGAGAATCGAAGAACATTAAAGACATTCCGGAAGTCTGCAACTTCCCAGACATCTTCCCAGAAGATCTTCCAGGAATTCCACCAGAACGTCAAGTCGAGTTCAGGATCGACTTAATCCCTGGAGCTACTCCAGTAGCAAAGTCGCCTTACCGTTTAGCCCCAGCCGAGATGCAGGAACTGTCCAGTCAATTAAACGAGCTGCTGAGCAAGGGCTTCATCAGACCGAGCTTCTCACCATGAGGAGCACCAGTCCTATTCGTGAAAAAGAAGGACAAATCCTTTCGCATGTGCATCGATTATCGGGAACTGAACAAACTCACGATCAAGAACCGATATCCCCTACCGCGCATAGACGATCTGTTCGACCAACTACAGGGAGCGAGTTACTTCTCAAAGATCGATCTAAGATCTGGTTATCACCAACTGCGTGTACTGGAGGGAGACATCCTCAAAACGGCTTTCCGAACACGTTATGGTCACTACGAGTTTGTAGTAATGCCCTTCGGATTGACAAATGCTCCAACGATGTTCATGGACTTGATGAACCGAGTATGTCATCCCTTCCTGGATAAATTCGTGATCGTGTTCATAGATGATATACTCATCTATTCTAAGAGCCAGGAAGAACACAACCAACACCTCCGCCAAATTTTGGAAACATTGAGGGCAGAGAAGCTTTACGCAAAATTTTCCAAGTACGAATTTTGGATTCGGGAAGTGGATTTCCTAGGACATGTAGTAAGCAAGGAGGGGATACACGTGGATCCTTCTAAGATCAAGGCAATAGAGGGTTGGACGACTCCAAGGACCCCTACAGAAATTCGGCAATTTTTAGGACTCACCGGGTACAACCGAAGGTTCATACAGAACTTTTCAAAGATTGCCAAGCCACTTACCACCCTAACTCAGAAGAGTGTGACCTTCGACTGGGGAGAAAAACAAGACATCACGTTTCAGACACTAAAGTGAGCCTTGTGTAGTGCACCCATCGTAACCTTGCCGCAAGGAACAGAGGACTTCGTAGTCTATTGCGATGCATCAAACCAAGGACTTGGGTGTGTCCTGATGCAATGAGGGAAGGTCATCGCCTACGCTTCAAGACAACTAAAGACGCACGAAGTGAACTACACAACGCACGATCTTGAGCTAGGAGTAGTCGTCTTCGCTCTAAAGATATGGAGGCACTATCTCTACGGCACGAAATGTACAATCTTCACTGATCATAAAAGCCTCCAACATATCCTCAACCAAAAAGAACTTAACATGAGACAGAGACGATGGGTAGAACTACTAAGTGATTACGAATGCGAAATTCGATATCACCCCGGGAAGGCTAATGTAGTGGCCGATGCTCTCAGCCGTAAGGAATACTCGGGCCGCCGAGTGAAGTCCCTAACTATGACGATCCATTCACGTCTATCCATGCAAATCAAGGAAGCTCAAATAGAAGCCTTGAAATCCGAAAATGTGACAAGAGAAGCCCTAAGGGGAATGGATAAGAACCTCGAGGCCAAGAGCAACAAAGTTCGTTATTTCATGGATCGAATCTGGACACCGAAGTTTGGTGGATTCAGAGAAATCGTCATGGACGAAGCTCATAAGACGCGCTACTCCATACGTCCCGGCTCCGATAAGATGTATCTCGACCTCAAGAAATTGTACTGGTGGCCGAACATGAAAGCTGAAATTGCTACCTACGTGAGTAAATGTATAACGTGCGCCAAGGTCAAGGTAGAATACCAAAATCCCTCAGGATTGTTGCAACAACCAGAAATACCCGAATGGAAGTGGGAACGGATAACCATGGATTTCATAACCAAACTACCCAGGACGGCTAGCGGACTCGACACTATCTGGGTGATCGTCGACAGGTTAACTAAATCAGCGCACTTCCTACCGATTAAAGAGACGGATAAATTGGAGAAGCTAACTAGGACATACCTCAAAGAAATTGTACGACTGCATGGTGTGCCCACATCCATTATCTCGGACTGAGATAGTAGGTTCACCTCAAGGTTCTGGCAGTCGCTACAAAAAGCTCTGGGGACAAGACTAGACATGAGTACCGCTTATCACCCACAAACCAACGGTCAGAGCGAGAGGACCATACAAACCCTAGAAGATATGCTAAGAGCTTACGTAATCGATTTTGGCAAGGCATGGGACACCCATCTACCCTTGGTCGAGTTCTCGTACAACAATAGCTACCACACCAGTATCAAAGCTGCCCCGTTCGAAGCCCTCTATGGCCGCAAATACAGGTCGCCTCTATGCTGGGCCGAAGTGGGGGACACACAACTAGCAAAGGGACAAGCAACAGACAACACGCTCACTGGACCAGAAATCATAAGGGAAACTACAGAGAAGATTGTTCAGATCCGAGAACGTCTAAAGGCATCAAGGGACAGACAAAAGAGTTACGCAGATAAGAGACGGAAACCCTTGGAATTCCAGGTTAGAGACCGTGTCCTACTAAAAGTCTCGCCCTGGAAAGGATTAATACGCTTCGGAAAACGTGGGAAACTGAACCCAAGATACATCGGACCATTCGAGATCCTTGCCAGGATCGGTCTAGTGGCTTACAAACTTAGATTACCTCAGGAGCTCCACAACGTACACCCTACCTTTCACGTATCAAACCTAAAAAATTGCTTGTCCGATGAGACCCTTGTCATCCCTCTAGACAAAATTGCAATAAATGAAAATCTCCAATTCGTAGAAGAGCCAGTAGAGATCATGGATCGGGAAATAAAAAGGACTAAACAAAGCCGCATACCTATTGTAAAGGTCCGCTAGAACGCCAAGCGAGGACCTGAATACACCTGGGAACGCGAGGATCAGATGAAACAAAAGTACCCGCATCTTTTTCCTAACCTGTAAACTCTATCTTAGATTAAATTTCGGGACGAAATTCCCGTAACGAGGGGATAATGTGACAACCCTATATTTTTCCAAAAGCAGTGTAACGCCCAAAAGTCAAATACAACGAAAACTATTTGGAGTCAACGAAATTAACCTCAAAAATAAAGTGTTCAAATATCTAAATTGGGATGCACCAAATGTTAGATATCGTGCCAAGGTTTACAAAAACATAAAGAGCATTCTAAATCGGGTTATATCGAAGAAATTATAACCGCTCAAATAATTACGACACACCGTTAAAACATTATTTAAACGTAAAGAAAAGTGAAATTACAATAAATTACATTTTAGCCTTAAGTATCTAAACAAAAGTTGTAGAGTTCGTTAAACTGTAAACATACATAAAAAGATCGCCCAAATTGGACCTCGTATGAAGAAGTTACAAATTTTCTAAGTTTCGTAACAATAGTAGAGGGCTGAAAACTCGAATGGAAGATCGAGTGTTATTTAGCTATCGCCACATAAACGAAAGTTGAAGGCCCCCACAATAGGAGTAAAATGATATAAAGACAAACGAAAACCGACGTCGAATAAAGAAACTATGAATTTTAACGGACTTTAGCAGTCTCGGCCTATTAAAAACATATCATTAAAAATAAAGTCAAAACCAGCCGACGGAGTCTAAATGAAAGTTGTAGAGCATAATCTCACCTACGCGTGGATATAAAGAACGCAAAAAACGGAGCCCGTACGCGAAAGTTACGGAATTTAGAATACGAAAGCCGGGATTACGCCCAGCGTAATGTAGGAGTACGCCCAACGTACTTAGGAGCAGGGTCGAGTCCCATCAGCTGCAACTCTATGCCTAGCTAGACTCGAGTCGTAAGCCATGACGCGAAGTTACGCCCAACGTAACGCATACGCCCAGCGTACTCCGCAAGTACTCCCAGCGTACGTAACTTTCCAGCACTATAAATAGAGGGCATGAGCTACGAGTTTTGGCACACCATCTCAAACTCTCTCATACTATTTCATACTTTCAAGCCCCAGAAGCTATCTCGACGCCCTCGGTTTCCGCACCCGATCCCCCGACGAAAGATCTATGCTACCGAGATCCCCGAAGAGCCCGAAGGCGCAACTTTCCGTGGTCGAAGTTCTGCTCAACTCTAGCCTCTCTCTCTTCAAACCAAACGAGTGAGTTCATACCCCTACCTTTCAATTCTTTTCATGTTTTAGGTGGGAAATACAAGTACATTACAAGTCAAAATATCATTTTATAAACATAAATGTAATATCTATCTTATAGAGTATCGATACAAACATGTTTATGTATAAAGGGCTAATATATCACCAATTTATTTTCACCAAATAGAACATACTTTCTGAAAAACTATAATGGGTATAGTTAGTAGGTTAATCGTACATTTTTACATATACATCTTGAAAAAGGAAATACTTTCAAAAGAAGTAAAGTCATTCTTATTGTAAATCTACTTATACTAAGCAATGTGAGATATTCAAACTTCAACGTACTCTTATCTATGCATTTCAAGTCCTGTATTATATACCATAATCTCTTGGAGGGAGAGCGTGATACTTGTGTATAGATCTATACGGGATTGACAACCCCACACCTAAACTATTAGCTACAGTTAGACCGACAGGTCTGGGGTGACAAATGTCATAACACTACAACACCTGAAGAATGTTGTTACAGGCAGTCAGTGTCAATAGTATGGTTATAAAACTCACATAAAAAGTATAAAAACAAGTTTGATTTACGAGATTCATATGTGCATTCAGTTTTCTACATTATTTTTAGCACAAAGTTTATCATTATTATTCAAGTATGAAAAATACTAACGCACACCAACTCTGGGAACTTTTCAAACCATTTATAGAAAATATTGGATTTTCTGAAAACCTCGTTCATCGATTTACTACCAAAAGGACATATTTTTCAATACAAAACACTTATGAACTCACCAACTTAATTGTTGACACTTTTTCGAAACCACTTGTATTTCTCAGGGAATCAGTAATACAGGTAATCACCAGCTTTTGAAGAAGGAACACTAAGGACGTTTATTATTAAACATTTATATCATCATATTGTAATATTCTTTTGGAAATATGTATAACGCAACAATATACGTTTTTATTATATATATGATGGTTGTGTGCTTTCTTTACAATATTCAATTGTTATGATACTACGTGAAGTCATCCACCCCCAAATGTTTTCGCCATTCTGGTTTGGGGGTGTGACAGATCTGACCTTCCCAAGCATAATAATCACGTAAAGTTCGAATCTTGGTACACATGCAACAACCCCAAAGCTTCCTTTGGTGAAATAACTACTAAAGGGGCAACCTAAGTTCATTTCCTCTATGAGACCACATAAAGCAGGTTGGCTAAGGCTCTCTGGACCTCAAAAGGTCCAGATCTAGAGTCTATCATTCAAAGGGACAACATAAACATCAAATCAAACCAAATAAAGGGTATAGAAAACCCTAAAATTCGAGGATCTCATACTAAACAGAAAATGGATTGATTTTCTACCTCAAAGTTGTAGATCCAAGCTAGAAACCCACTGAAATGCAATCCTCTTGACCTCCCATTGTTGGAACACTTCCTCCTTTGCAAAATGAGACCAAAAATGATCAAAAAGGCTAAAACTCTCTCACAACTCGCTCACAATCGCTAAGGTATCTCTCTCTGGACTGGTAGCCGCAAATGGAGGCCATAAAGGCCTTTATATAGGGCATAGATCCCGAGAATTAGGGTTTCAATCCACAACGCGTACTCGTCGAGTCCACCCTTTCCGACTCGTCGAGCCCGTTCATTAATCCAGTCAGCAGTCGCGGTCCTACTTGACGAGTATACGACTCAACTTGTCGAGTCTCTCTCTTTTCTCAGAAATAAAATGATAAAAATATAATACCTGGAAATCCGGGTGTTACACAGTGTCTCATCAATGATAAGTGTCTCACCTTCCGCACTAATATGGAAACCATAGTGGTGCTCAGGTGCATTCCTAACCCTTGTAGAACGCCTCAGAGGTACAGACTCGTCAATTGGATCAACAAGAGTTTATGTAACAAACCGTTATTTCAAACTTATGTAATAGTGTAGGTCAAATTGTACTTCTTTTTAATTAAATAAAGAGAAATTTTGGCATACTATGTATATTTATATAATTGACCCTCAAAAATAAATTATTAAATAATCTCAATTGGGTTAAACCAAGTGATAGAGATTGTAACAAGGTTTCCAAAAATATAAAGAATACTAAACTCCGAGTTATAACGAAGAAGTTATGACCAATCGAAAATCCGCGACAAAACCGGCAAAACACTGTTTAGTGTAAAAACTGAATTTTTGATAAAAGGCTTTCTAGTCTTAACAATTTGAATGAAAGTTATAGTTTGTGTTAAACCGAGAACTTTTATAAAAAGAACGCCAAAATTTGACTTCATATGAGGAAGTTATGATTTTTCGAAGTTTTAGTATAGCAGTGTACAACTAAAAACTCGAAATAAAGATCGAGTGGTTTTTAGCTGACACAACCTAAACGAGAATTGAAGGTCTCGTCATTAGTAGTACAACGGTAAAAAGACAGACAAAAACGGACGTCGTATGAAGAAGTTATGAATTTATAACGGATTCATGTCCCGGTCTGTTTAAAATAATAATATTAAAAATAAAGTCAAAATTAGCCGACGAAGTTTAAATGAAACTCGTAGAGTATAATTTTAACTACGCGTGCATATAAAGAACGTAAAAAACGGAGTTCGTATGCAAAAGTTATGAATTTTACAAGTTTTGGTGTCACACCCCCAAACCAGACGGCGGAAACGTCCGGGGGTGGAGGACTTCATTTGTTGTATCACAACACATACATCATAGTAATCAAAGTACAAACAACCATTGTATTTAAAAGTATAATATTTACATGTGTTCAATCATTGTATATTGAAACCAAAACAGTTATACAAAGGAAGAAGATAAGACTCATAATGGCTCCATCTTCTCAAAAAGCTCGAGGAGTACCTGTTATTATTTCCCTGAGAATACAAGTAATTTGAAAAGAGAGTATCAACAATAAGTTGAGTGAGTACATAAGTCTTTATGTTTGCATGGGTGTCTTTGTATTTTGAATAAGAAAACTGTTCTAGAAAATCCCATATTTTCTGTGGTATGTGAAAAGTAGTTTTATTCCCATAAAACAGTCCTATTTGTAAACCATTGTATTTGTAAAACTTGTATTTGAGAGTGTGCCTGGCTTCACCAGCTGTTATTGAAAACTGTAGTATACCATTGTACTTTGTATTTTGTAAACTGGTACCTTGAAGATGTACTTTAGTTGTTTATACACTAACGTGTGGTTAATATCTTTTTAATGAGTTATTATAACCATACTAAGACATGAACGCCTGAAACAAACGCCTTGTGAGCGCTTAAACTGTTGATAACACTTGCCACTCATTGGCGTGTATGCATGTCTGTAGCTAGCAGCCTGAGTGCGGGGTTGTCAATCCTGATATAGATCTACACAAACCTTGTTTCGATCCCCGGACTGGTATATACAAATATGTATATTTGGGAAAAATATAAGTTTATAAAAGAGTTCAATAGTTAAAGTATTTTTTTGATGCTTTAAAATCATTTTATCGTAATTTGAAATCGTTTATTTATAACACAAAGTTGTTGTGTTATACTTGTGTTTCCCCCCTTAAAACAGTAGAAATTATGAAAATACGGGGGTATGAACTCACTTGATAGGTGGTAATTCGGACAGAGTTTCGTTTCACGAAAAAGAGTTTATTTTTCGAGAAACCGGCTCAAATCGGGTAGAGTTTTGACAGGAGAGAGGATGAATTCTCGAGAATTTCGGGGCTTCACGGCTTACTTCGGGCTTGAGTCTTGATACCGGAGGTTTAGGGATTGTATATGAGCTTAAGGGAGTGGAAAATGTGAAAGAGTGTGAAATTTAGGGTGAAAAAGTGAAATAATTCGGAAACCCTCGCACACTATATATAGCCCGAAGGCTCGGACCCGAAGCAAGGCGAGGGCGACACGCGTCTGACAGATGGCGAGGCGAAGGAAGCTCTTCGGAATGGAGGCTCGCTGCTGGATGGTTCGGATTGGTCTAACCCTCGGTCCAATGAAAAGAAGCCACGTGCGAAGGGGGTGTCCGAGGAGGGTGCGAGGGGTGTCACCGGGGTGTCTCCTGCGAAGTTGTCCGAGTAGGATTGGACCGCAGAGTTGGCCGAATCAGAAGGTGACACACGAGACATCGGTCCACTCAGCAGCCGACACGTGGAGGCCTCGCATGCGAGGGTGACGTGGCAGTCACTGTTCATGCGAATTTTCCCGGTTTTTGGTATGTTTCTTTATTTTTTTGCCAAAACTTGTAAAATTCATAACTTTTACATACGAACTCCGTTTTTGACGTTCTTTATATGCACGCATAGCTAAAATTATACTCTACGACTTTTGTTTAGACTTAGTCGGCTAATTTTGACTTTATTTTTAATATTATTATTTTAAACAGACCGGGACGTGAATCAGTTATAAATTCATAACTTCTTCATACGACGTCCGTTTTTGTCTGTCTTTTTACCGTTGTACTACTAATGACGAGACCTTCAATTCTCGTTTAGGTTGTGTCGGCTAAAAACCACTCGATCTTTATTTCGAGTTTTTAGCTGTACACTGCTATACTAAAACTTCGAAAAATCATAACTTCCTCATACGAAGTCAGATTTTGGCGTTTTTTTTATGAAAGTTCTCGGTTTAACATAAACTATAACTTTCATTCAGATTGTTAAGGCTAGAAAGCCTTTTATCAAAAATTCAGTTTTTACACTGAATAGTGTTTTGCCGGTTTTGTCGCGGATTTTCGATTGGTCATAACTTCTTCGTTATAACTCGGATTTTAGTGTTCTTTATATTTTTGGAAACCTTGTTACAATCTCTATCACTTGGTTTAACCCAATTGAGATTATTTAATAATTTATTTGTCACACCCCCGAACGATACGACGGAAACGTCCGAGGGCTATTATGACTCTATTGAATACCATTACAATGAATATACATGAATCATAACATCATTCGTCACCATGCATTGAAATATTACAACCATCAGTGTTTACATTCAGTACATTGTTTTTACACATTACAATTCCAAAACATAAACCGTTCGATATTAATTAAACAAAACATCATGTTATCACTGGATACATTTTCTTCGATTTACCTGTTACCTGAGAATACAAGTATTTTGGAAAAACATCAACATATGAAATGTTGGTGAGTTCATAAGTAATGTTTGAAAAGTAATGATTTGTATTATTTTGAAAACCACCAGAAAATCCGATATTTTCTGAAAAGATTATTGTAAGTAAGAAAAAGTGTGAAGATCCGTAAGTATGCTTGTTGATTTCTGTAAATGTGAATAATTGTTAGACTTTGTATGCATCACATAGGTGAAAGTGTTGAATTCCCTAGGAAAACCCGATGTTTTCCTAATACATCAAATTACGTGGCTTAGTTATTATTATTCTGATACGACGTTGTATTCTATAGTTCTAGGTGACATTGGATTAATTATGGACTGTGAATCGTTATAAGCACGCATTATTGAAAATGACTAGTTTACAACTTTACAAACGATCCCTTAGGTGTCGTCCGTACTTCTCACTTAATCCAACCACCCTGACTTCTCATAACCCCACGACCGAGGATAAAAGAGGGTGTGAAGCCCCCGTTATTTCCGTAAGTCGTTCAAGGCTATCGTGAATGCGAAAGGCCCTTGGCCCGACTCGCATTTGACGTCTCGACTTTGCTAGCAGTACCAAAGGACTCTTGGGGCCCAACAGCACAAAAAGCTATTGAAAGTCCTTTTACACGGAATTAGGTCATATAAGGCCCAACAACATGTAAGCGCGTTTCCTTCGGGCCTAAAGATCATGTCATTGGACTAGCTAGGCCCAACAAGCACGATTTGAAACTTTCGGGCCCAAAGATGGTGTATTGACTTCTCGTAAATTTCCACGTGTGTATTGAAGTATCATTGTTTATCGATTTTTGATTTGTTATTGATTCGAGACCGAATCAATTCGTTTGGTAACGATTTTTGGGTGTTGAAGGTGTATTTGCTATTACGTTTTGCCGGTAGCCGTGGTACTCAAATTTTTATCTTAAGGGATTTATTGTTTTAAACATTAGAGTTTTTCTTTTTGATGCCCCTTCTAGGATAAAAATTTATACTTTCAACCCTTTATATAAAAGAATTTCCATTTTAGTCCTTAAACATATTTTTCTTGACACTTTAGTATCAAAACTTGTTGAAAAGACATTTTCAGCCAAAATTTACTAGATAAACAGCTTAAGTCCCTCAAAAATGAAATTTTCTCGGTTGAAACCCCATTTTTGGAACTTTTATAATTTTGGCCCAAAATGGAAATTTTTTGCATTTTTAGTCCCTTTTTAATTTGAAAACATTTTTGACCCTTGAAATAGTTTTATTACACTAGTAATCCCCTGTTTTTCATAAATGTGCAGTTTCAGCCCTTCTATTTCCGGATTTTCGCAATTTGGGGCTTTTTGGGCCGAAAAGCCCATTTTTAGCCCATTAGGTTTAAAATTCACATTTTAAGCCCCTCCAAAGTGTTTTTATTCAGAAAAATTATCTTAAAAACTGTTTGGACTTGTTTCAACCTCCAGAAATTATGTTTTGTTGTTTTGGGCCCCTTAGTTTTGTATTTTTGACATTTTGAGCCCAAAAATGGGTTTTGTGTCCAAAAATGTTCATCCTAACTAAATAAATCATTTTTATTGACTTGATTAGTGTAGAATGGTATAAGCTATGTTTATTTCATTCTTCATGTTGTATATCTCGGTTTTTAGGTATTTTTAGCTAACATAATCATCACATAACACATAAAAACCATACATACATGCATAAAGTCACACAAGACATACATGAACTCATAGATCTACACATTTGCTTGTATTCTCCCCCCACAAAAACTTATAAAAATAGAAAAATAGGGGGTATGAAGCTCACCTTTGGGTGTGGTTTCGGTTTTTGGAAGAAAATGAGAAGAAAATTCGGCCTAAGTACCCCTCCTTGGAAGATCTCGAACTTAGAGGGTCTCTAAGAGAGTGATCATGATTTTTACATGGATTAGAAGGAGATTTTGATAAAACAAAGAACCTATATCATAGATCCAAACTTTATCTTACCTTAGATGAAGAATTTGTGTAAGAATCCCCTTGAATCCTTCTTAGATCTCGAAAATATGGAGGAGGTATGGGAGAGTTTTCTTGAGAGAAAAGTGAGTGAAATGTGTGTGTGTGTGTGTGTGTGCTTGAACTCGGCCGAGAGCAAGAGAGAGAGGGAGAAAAAGAATGGCTAAGCTTGGAAGTATGTGAGTGCATGGATGTTTGAGTTTTCATGCATGGATGTCCCATGAACAATTGTGAGGTGTCACTCACAAAGTCAACTCCTCTTTCTCTTGGGCTTGGGCCGAGAATGGGGAGGGTGAGAGGAGGTTTTTGGGCTTTTTGCCCTTAAGCCCATGTTATAGTTAGGTTGGATGATTTTTGGCCCAAAAAAAATATAAATGTGATTTTTATGCTTTATTAGGCTAGATTAGGTTAATTATGATCCAAAATGGTTCATATAATTAATCTATTTCATTCTAGGCCCAATATGGCCCAAAATATTGAATTAAATGGAAATGAGTCCAATTAGAGCCCATTTAAGAGTTCTAAGCCCAAGATATCCAAATTGGAAGCTTATTGGTCCTTTGGGCCCAATAAAGAAGTCCTAGTCCAAAAATGGACTTAAACAAGAACTCCTAGGGTTTCCAATTGTTTAACGACTATTTGAATTGTTTGCATGGGGTGTTTGATTGAAATTTGTTGTCATAGAGTAAGCATCATACATGTTCTTATGTTTTTGATTCATAATTTGACTTAAGTGTTGTAGTTACAAGGCACAAAATTCCTGATTGTGACATTATTTTTGAGGGTCAATTATGTAAATATACATAGTATGCCAAAATTTCTCTTTATTTAATTAAAAAGAAGTACAATTTGACCTACACTATTACATAAGTTTGAAATAACGGTTTGTTACATTATTTTTTGGCAAAAAAATAAAGAAAAATACCAAAAACCGGGAAAATTCGCATGAGCAGTGACTGCCACGTCACCCTCGCATGCGAGGCCTCCACGTGTCAGCTGCTGAGTGAACCGATGTCTCGCGTGTCACCTTCTGATTCGGCCAACTCTACGGTCCAATCCTACTCGGCCAACTTCGCAGGAGACACCCCGGATGTCACACCCCCAAACCAGAACGGCAGAATCGTTCGAGGGCGGTTGACTTCATGTAGTATCGAAACAGTTGAATACATAGTAAAGAAAGCAAACACAACCAACATATATATAATTGAAAAAGTTACATCGTTTGTAGGTATTACAGGTTCCAAAATATCAATTACAATATGTTGTCAAAATGAAATTAAACTAACGATGCAGCGTCCCTTCTTCAAAAGTAGTAATTTACCTGTATTACTGAATCCCTGAGAAATACAAGTAGTTTTGAAAGAGTAGGTTAGCATTTAAGCTGGTGAGTTCATAAGTATTTAGTGACAATGTTAGAATAAAATCAAATGATATTTGTTTGCAAATGTTTCGAAAGACTCCTAGGAAATCCAATATTTCCTAATAGTATAAAAGTAGTCTTCTATAAAGACTCGACTGTTTTGAAGGTTTTCTTTTTATAAATCCAATATCCGTTCATTAGTGTGTGGTGGTTTAAAAGTTCCAACACTGAAATGCAATCGTGTTTTTCATGCCTAGAGTAGTAAATTTGTGTAAGTATAAAAGCACTAAGGCATTTCATAACCCGATAAATCAATAAGTTCTTAATACTCCATGTGAGTTTTATAACCATACTAATGACCCAGACTGCCTGTAACAACGTTCTTCAGGCGTTGAAATGTTATGACATTTGTCACCCCAGACTTGCCGGCCTAGCTGTAGCTAACAGCTCAGGTGCGAGATTGTCAATCCCGTATAGATCTATACACAAGTATCACGCTCCCCCTACAAGGGATTATGGTATATAATACAGGACTTAAAATGCATACTCGAAGGTACGTGAAATCTCACAAACTTAGTATTAAACAGATTTACGTATGAAAATGTCCGTTTGTTCCTGAATATAAAAGTATCTCTTTGATATAGTATTTCTAGTATGTAAATGTTCATGATTTCGTCGTAAACTATACCTACTATAGTTATTCAACGTGTGTGTTTCGTTCTTATAGTAAATCCTAGTGTAATGCTCACTTGTTATGTAAAGTATAACATCTAAAGTGACATAAATGATCACATATATTTAAAGTATAAATAAAGGGTTTGATTTATATATATATATATATATATATATATATATATATATATATATATATATATATATAAACATGTTTTGTTTCCAAAAGTCAAGATGTTATCGTGAATATATATTTCATGCAAAAGTTCCCATGTAGTAGTTATGAATCACATATGATTCACTTGATAGAAAAGAGTATATATTGATTCTTTATGTTACACACGATAATAACCGTGTGTTTACTTGTATTCCCCCCCCCCCCTAAAAGTGTATAAAAAGCAGTGATAAACATTTGAAAGTGTAGTTTATAGGGGTATGAACTCACTTGATTGATTGGGGAAAGCGAGATGAAAATCGAGCAGAACTTCGGCTTGTGAAAGTCGATTTTCTCGGGATTCTTGGGAATCTCGAAAATCTCGGGAATCTTGGGAGAGTAGAACCTTCCTTCGGAACTTGAGTGTGAAAACCAGGGCTTCGGGAGCTTAACCGCAAAGTTTCAACACGAGAGAGGGAAGAATGGAGCACCTAAACCTGGCACCCCAAGAGTTCTATTTATAGGGGGTATTTTTGAGTGCCACGTCGTGGCTAGGGTTGGCCACATCGTGGGGAGCAAGTCTATCCTCTTCCATTGATTGGAAGTCCTCAGTCATTTTCCGGGTCACGGCAAAACTGTGCTACGTTGTGGGGAGGCCTGACAGCCTCGGATTTTGGACCCCGAACTTGTGAAATCCATAACTTTCGCGTACGAGCTCCGTTTTCGACGTTCTTTTATTGCACGCATAGCTAAAAATATGATCTACAACTCTCGTTTAGACTTCATCGGCAAATTTAGAATTTATTTTTTTTATTATTTATTTTTAACGGGCCGGGACACGAAAAGTCCGTATAAAATCCATAACTTCTTCATCCGATGTCCGTTTTCGTCAGACTTTTCGTCGTTGCGCTACTAATTTTGAGACCTTCGATTCTCATTTAGGTTGTTTTGGTCAAAAGTCTCTCGAGCTCTATTTCGAGTTTTTACCTGTCTACTGCTATATTCGGATCTTGGAAAAATCATAACTTCCTCATACGAAGTCAGATTTGGACGTTCTGTTTGTGTACGCTTACGGTTTAATGTTATCTATAACTTTCATTTAGATACTTAAGGCTAAATGCTATTGTATTGAAACTTCGCATTTTTCGTTTAATCGGTGTTGCCGGTTTTGTCGGAAATCTTAGAATGGTCATAACTTCTCCGTTATAACTCGGATTTTAGTGTTCTTAGTATTTCTATAAACCTTGGCACAATATCTAACATAATAGATATTCTTATAAAGACTTTTACATATTTCATTTTCGAAGTTAATTTCATTATTTCAAAGGTAGCTACAATACTTGACTTTTTAGGTCATTACATAAAGTTGAAATATCGGGTTGTCACATCATCCCCCCGTTAGAGGGAATTTTGTCCCAAAATTTAATGTAACAAAAACACTTGTGGATTATGGAAAAAGATGTGGGTATTTGTGTTTCATCTGATCTTCGCGTTCCCAGGTGTATTCAAGTCCTCGCTTTGCATTCCAGCGGACCTTCACGATGGGGATGCGACTTTGTTTTGTTCTCTTTATTTCCCTATCCATGATTTCAATTGGTTCTTCTATAAAGTGGAGACTGTCATTGATTTCGATCTCGTCTAAAGGGACGACGAGGGTCTCATCGGACAAACACTTCTTCAAGTTTGACACATGAAAGGTAGGGTGTATGTTACTGAGTTCCTGTGGTAGACGAAGTTTGTATGCTACCGGGCCGATCCTTGCGAGGATCTCGAATGGTCCAATATACCTTGGGTTTAGTTTCCCCCGCTTTTCGAAACGTATTAACCCTTTCTAGGGCGAGACCTTTAATAGCACTCGGTCCCCGACCTGAAATTCCAAGGGCTTCCGTCTCTTGTCCGCATAACTCTTTTGTCTGTCTCTTGAAGCCTTTAGTCGTTCCCGAATTTGTACAATCTTCTCGATTGTTTCTCTTATGATTTCTGGGCCAGTGAGAGTGCTGTCGGGTACTTGTCCCTTGGCTAGTTGTGTGTCACCTACTTCAGTCCAGCACAGTGGTGATCTGCACTTCCGGCCGTAGAGGGCTTCGAATGGAGCAACTTTAATGCTGGAGTGATAGCTATTATTGTACGAAAATTCAATTAGTGGTAAATGGGTATCCCATACTTTGCCAAAATCGATTACGCAAGCTCTTAGCATATCTTCTAGGGTTTGTATGGTCCTCTCACTTTGACCGTTGGTTTGTGGATGGTAAGCAGTACTCATGTCGAGCCTCATTCCTAGGGATTTTTGTAACAATTGCAAGAATCACGAGGTGAACCTACAATCTCTGTCAGAGATAATGGATATTGGGACACCGTGCAGTCGTACAATATCTCGGATGTAAGTTCGAGTTAGCTTCTCCATCTTATCGGTTTCCTTTATGGGTAGGAAGTGTGCGGATTTGGTTAACCTATCGACAATCACCCAGATGGTGTCTAGTCCACCTGTTGTCTTGGGTAATTTGGTTATGAAATCCATGGTTATCCGTTCCCACTTCCACTCAGGTATTTCGGGTTGTTGTAGTAGTCCTGATGGTTTCTGGTATTCTACCTTGACTTTGGCGCAAGTCAGACACTTGCCCACATAGGTAGCTATCTCTGCTTTCATGTTCGGCAACCAGTACGGTTTCTTGAGGTCCAGATACATTTTGTCCGAACCTGGATGCATGGAGTATCGAGTCTTATGCGCCTCGTTCATGACCACGTCTCTGAATCCACCAAACTTCGGTGTCCAGATTCAATCCATGAAGTAACGAACTCCGTCCCCCTTGACTTCAAGATTCTTGTCCATTCCTCTTAGGGCTTCACCTGCCACATTCTCTGTTTTCAAGGCTTCCCTCTGAGCTTCCTTGATTTGTGTGGATAGATGTGAATGGATCGTCATGGTTAGGGATTTCACTCGGCGGCCTGAGTATTCTTTTCGACTAAGAGCATCAGCTACTACATTTGCTTTTCCTGGGTGATAGCGAATCTCGCATTCATAGTCTCTAAGTAGTTCAACCCATCGTCTCTGCCTCATGTTGAGTTCTTTTTGGTTTAGAATGTGCTGGAGGCTTTTATGATCGGTGAAGATCGTGCATTTTGTGCCATAAAGATAGTGTCTCCAGATCTTTAGTGCGAAAACGACTGCTCCTAGTTCAAGATCCTGGGTAGTGTAGTTGACTTGGTGCATCTTGAGTTGTCTTGAGGCTTAAGCGATGACGTTACCTCGTTGCATTAGTACGCATCCAAGACCTTGATTAGATGCATCACAGTAGACCACAAAGTCTTCTGTTCTTTCTGGAAAGGACAAAATAGGTGCGCTGCATAGAGCTTGCTTCAGTGTTTGGAATGCAGCGTCTTGTCTTTCTTTCCAATCGAAAGTAACACCCTTTTGGGTCAGGGTGGTAAGTGGTTTCGCAATCTTCGAGAAGTTCTGTATGAACCTTCGGTAGTAGCCAGCAAGGCCCAAGAATTGTCGAATTTCTGTTGGGGTTCTTGGAGCTGACCAGTTCTCGATTGCTTTGATTTTGGAAGGGTCCATGTGTATTCCGTCTTTGCTAACCACGTGACCTAGGAAATCTACCTTTCGAATCCAAAATTCGCACTTGGAGAATTTTGCGTATAGCTTCTCTTTTCTTAGCGTTTCCAAGACTTGTTGGAGGTGTTGATCGTGATCCTATTTAGTCTTTGAATAGATGAGTATATCGTCGATGAATACGATCACAAACTTGTCCAAGAATGAACGACATACTCGGTTCATTAAGTCCATGAACACTGCCGGCGCGTTTGTTAATCCAAAGGGCATCACTACAAACTCATAGTGACCATAACGAGTTCGAAAAGCTGTTTTGGGGACATCTCCTTCCAAGACTCGTAGTTGGTGGTACCCGGATCTTAATTCGATCTTTGAGAAATAACTCGCTCCTTGGAGTTGGTCGAATAAGTCGTCAATGCGTGGCAAGGGATATCGGTTCTTGATAGTGAGCTTGTTGAGTTCCCGGTAATCGATGCACGTGCGGAAAGATCCATCCTTCTTCTTTACGAACAAGACTGGTGCTCCCCAAGGTGAGAAGCTCGACCTGATGAACCCTTTGTTGAGTAGTTTGTTTAGTTGGCTGGATAGTTCCTGCATCTCTGCCGGTGCTAGACGGTATGGCGACTTGGCTACTGGTGTAGCTCCGGGAATTAAGTCGATCCTGAACTCGACTTGACGTTCTGGTGGAACTCCGGGAAGATCTTCAGGAAAGACATCGGGAAAATCGCAGACTTCTGGAATGTCTTTGATGCCTTTCGTTTCTTTTTCCTTATCTACCACGTGGGCTAAGAAGGCATGGTACTCTTTACGTAGGTATTTCTAGGCTTTGACGCAAGATATGATTTGTAAATTGGTACTGGGTTTGTCACCATAAATAACAAGAGTTTCGCCGTTTGGCAGATTTAGGTGAACGGCCCTTTCGTGACAAAGTATATCGGCATGGTGTAGGCTTAACCAATCCATACCGATGATGACATCAAAGCTCTTTATAGTGATCGACATTAGATCGATTTGAAATGAGTGTTCGTCTGGAGTTAGTGTGCAGCCTATGTACATATTGTTCGTGCTTTTTGTTCTACCGTTTGCCATTTCTATTGTAAATATCTTATTGAGTGTTTTAGGGTTCTGTTTTAGTACGTGCTTG
Organism: Lactuca serriola; assembly: GCF_051521515.1. Classification (NCBI taxonomy): domain Eukaryota; kingdom Viridiplantae; phylum Streptophyta; class Magnoliopsida; order Asterales; family Asteraceae; genus Lactuca; species Lactuca serriola. Next base: position 104,993,354 of record NC_136412.1, read on the forward strand.
AATTTATGACTCACGGAACTCCTCTCCGCACCACAATCAAAGAGTATGCATGCATAAACGTTATTGAGGAGAAACATACCCGTAACCACCGTGGGATCAGCTATCGCTTCGTTCTGCCCAATTGCTAGCACTCGTCCCGTGTCGCCAGCATTCCTTGCCTTAGGACAGTCCCTCTTGTAGTGTCCAACCTCACCACAACCATAACATGCCTGGCCCACACCGACCCTAGGGACTTGGGTGATTGGTCGTGCCGGTTCCCTGCAAAAACGGGCAGTATGCCCCTTTTGGTTGTAGTTGTTGCAGTGCATCTCCCGACAATTTCCATTGTGGTGGAAATTGCACTTGCTGCACTTTGGGAAGTTCCCAACATATCGCTTTACTGGGGTGGAGGTAACAGGAGCAGTAGTGGGGGCAGTAGCGGCATGGACTGCCACAATCTGTTGTTTCTTGGAAGGTTCTTGTGAAGGTTGACTCTTCCTTTTGCTCCAGAACCTCTTCTTGTTGTTGTTGTTGGTATTATCGTTGTTGTTGTTGCTTATTCTGGGTTGCTCCAGTCCGGTGGTTGCGAAGTTTTGGCAGACCCCATGGTCCACAAGAGCTTGTGCCAACTGTTTGGCGCTATCGAAGGTGAGTGGTTTGGAAGCTAGAACACTTCCTCGAATTTGGGGTGACAGTCCCCAGATGTATCTTTTGATTTTCTTGCTCTCTAGAGCAAGCATCCCAGGGCAAAGGATTGCCAAATCACTATACCTATTGGTATAGGTCGTGATGTCCGAGCCTACCATAGTAAGGCCCCAAAGTTCCTGTTCGAGTTTTTGTAATTCGCCCCTTGGACAGTACTCTTGCAGTAATATTTGTTTTAGATTCTCCCAGCCCATAGAGTTAGCCACTACTAGTGTTAGTGAATTGACATGGCCATTCCACCATGTTAGAGCTCTCTCAGAGAAGGTACAGGCAGCGAACTTCACTTTGCTCTCTTCTGGACAGGAACAAACCTCGAAAACTGCTTCAGTTTTCTCTATCCACTATGATAGAGCCATTATCCCTCCAGTCCCATTAAAAGTAATGGGTCTGCTATTCATGAAATCCTTATATGTACAATCCCCCGAACGACCTTGACGTTGGCCATTCGTAGAACTATTTACTCCCCCACAAGAACCGTGTTACTCATTTGGGCCATTGTCGCTGTTACTGCAGCCGTTACAACAGCTATCAAAGCGGCATTTTCCGTCGGGGGAGGTGGTGGTGGAGGTGGTGCGTTGTTGACACGGCGTGTAGATCTACGGGGCGGCATCGTGCTGAATAGGAAAAAAATATAAGATCATAAGTTTTGGTGGTTGAGGGTTGATTGACAATGAGTTAACTATCTTTAATAGTTCGAAAATTGGTTTCACCAACTCGTGAACTCGCTTGAAATGCACATTTTTAACACACGAAAGAGATATGCCCTATATATATTAAACATATGGTTGCGTTGCATCCGAAGTTAGAAAATTTTGACCTTTCTAAAGGTCTCCAATTACAGGAAGTTAAAGAAAGTAAGACTTTTAGCCGATGGTCCTATTCTATATTAAAATTTTGGGATCAACAAGCACTACTTGCGACGTAGGTTGCGCTTGGAGCTTGCCTCCGCGTCTGATTGCTTTGCCTCCATAAGGCGCCTATCTAAGGCGGCTTGTTGTTCTCTCAGCTCAGAGATGGCTGCAATCATTTGTGCTTGGAACGCATCGGCACGAAGTTGGGTGTCATCCTGCAACCTATCCAGCCGGCGGATGTCGGAAGTGTGCACTCTATACTCCAATCTCTTAATATTCCAATTACTCGTTACGAATCTGTATTAGATGATTTAAATTACATTGTCTCTAATTTTAGTGATAGTTTAAATAGAACACGTCTAAGCGATTCTAACCTAAATGATCAAATCAGCAGGGTAACAAATAAAAGTGAAGAGAGAAGAATGTGGATAGAGAAGTTGGAGTTAGAGCTCACTAGGTCAAAGGATGATGCCATTTATCTTAAGAGAGACAATTTAGCACTTTTGAAACAAAGAAATATTTTTCTGTTTAATTGCTAAGCATTTATATTTCAATATTACTAGGTAAAAATATACACAAAATGATTTTACCCTTTCTTGAATTGAAAGAGGATGAAATCGATGCAGCTATAAGTGTGAATCTATTATGTTCTCTGATGATGTTTCCGATTCGTACAAAATTGGGCTTGACAAAATAGAAGCATACATTCAGTCCAAAGAACATAAAAATATGTTAAAACAAATGTCGGATGATAAGGATAAAGAACAAAATTAAATCTAATACTGTGCAAAAATTTGACTCGTTGTGTACAAAATTAAGTGTAGAAAATACATTTGATGCTGAAAATGTTTCTGAATTTGATGAAAGCGACATGAGTGAAATTTTTGTAGAGGATGAGATAGATTGTTGGGAGTTTGTACAAAATGAGGCCGAACAAAAGAAAAACTTGATTTCTGAAAATTCAATTGAATTCGTCCGTATTGTTAAAAATAAAGGTTTAGGAGTTTGAAAAGCAAAAGCCACAGTTTTCCTGAAAGTACAAACACTTTTGAATCAAGTCTTCGTAAAAATAGGATTGAAAAAAAATGACACTTCAGAACTAACGTCCCTCGTAGATAATGATAATGGAAAAGGGTGCGACAAATTCTTTTGGTCAGGTCCTATTGACAATGCTGATGAAACCAAAGGTCTTTCCAAAATGACCTCCTGGAAAACGATAGGGAAATATGTTGCAGAACCATTGGATTGAGTTGACCCTTGTTACAATAAAGTTGGTCCGAGTGGCACTAAAAATGTTCCAAGTGAAATGTCCTCTGAACATACTAACACCTCGGCCAGAAAAGAGAAACCTAAAACTAACATTCATAAGTCAGTTGAGGAACTTATTGCTAAGAAAGGACACTGAATGCTAGATATAAGAAGAACTTACAAGAAAGAAAACTTTCTTGAAAAATAGGAATTCCAATCAAAATTATGTTAATTTAGAAAGATCTTCAACTCTAAATACGAATTCTTCTCCTACCTGGAAACTGAAATCTAAACTTTTTCCAAACCACTGGTTTCAAAACCACATGTTTCAAAACCACAAGTTTCTAATCTGACTGAAAAGCCTAATTTTTCTCCAAAAACAAATGTTTCAAAATCTGCCAACACATCAAAAGACGTTAAAGGCAAAAGTAAAGTTGTTTCGGAACCAGAGATTTCTTTCCAGGAATTCGAAGCGAACTTGAAAAAGGAGGAAAACACATTTGTGAAAATTTGGCCCAAAAGCACAAAGAATTTATTCGAAGAAAAGCAATTCTTGTTGAGATTAATCTCTGTGATGATAAAAAATGAAGGTTTTAAAATATTTAAAGGGGAGAATAGTGTTTTGTTAAAAAGATCCTTTTGGGTTGATACGAATAAAACTTTTGTCGTTGTTAAGAAATCCTCACAAGGACCCAAGAAGGTTTGGGTTCCTAAATCTCTCTGAATTTTGTAGGTAATGCGTGACGAGCAATACGCATCTGAATGGTACATCGATAGTGGTTGTTTGCATCACATGACTGGAAGGAGAGAAGAACTGAGGGATTTAGATCGTTGGAGGATGGTGGCAGAGTAAAGTTTGGAAACAATGACACAGGAGAAATTAAAGGCTACGACATGATTACGAATGGCGAATTCTCCATTCGGAAGGTAGCTTAGGTGGAAGGCCTGCAACATCTAATAAGCGTTTCACAATTGGTTGTAGGTACCAGTCTGAAAGTGTCATTTGATGATGAGGGATCTGAGATTATAGAGAAGAAATCCAAGGTAGTTCTTTTGAAATCTAAAAGAAAGGTGAAATGTATCTGTTGAATCTGAAACCGATCAAAGGGAAGCCAACCATTTGCCTTCTTACGAAAGTATCTTCGGATGATAGTTGGCTATGGCACCGAAGGCTTTCCCATCTATATTTCAAGGATATAAACAAAATCGTAATTGGCGATCTTGTACATGGCTCACCTCTTCTGACATTTGAGAAGGAACATCTGTGTGCTGCTTGTGAGCTAGGAAAGAGAAGTCGTAAAAGTCACTGGACCATTATCAATACCAGAGTAATCGACCCACTAGAACTGTTACACATTGATCTTTGTGGCCCATCTGCCATCGAGAGAATTGGTGGTAATAAGTATAATCTAGTTATAACTGATGATTTTTCAAGATTTACTTAGTTTTACTTTCTTAGATAGAAATCAGATGCCACTTCGAAGCTGAAGGATTTCATCAAGCAGAGTGAGCTTCAATTGCGAAAGCCCCCTTCGGAAATTACACAATGATAACGATTCTGAATTCAAAAAGCAAGTGTTTGAAAAATTCTTAACTGAAAGGGGGGTTTCTCACAACCTCTCTTCTCCTTAAACTCCACAATAGAATGGTGTTGTTAAAAGACGAAACCGCTATATTTGCGAAGCTGCAAGGACAATGTTATCCTTTGTGAATCTTCCACTTTCCTTCTGGGTTGATGCTACCGAAACTACTTGTTTCACTCAGAACCGCTCTCTAATTAAAAAAAAGATTCTTAATCACACCTTATGAAATTTTGAAGAAATGAAAACCTAACGTTAAGTTCTTTCATGTCATTGGTACCAGGCGTTTCATATTCAATTCTAAAGAGCAATGGAACAAATTCGATGTGAAAGAAGACGAAGGAATGTTTTTGGGGTACTCTCTTACTTCTAAGGCATATAGAGTTATGAATAAGAAATCCAAAAAGATAGAAGAAACCTATTATGTCACCTTTGACGATAAGTATCTAAAGAAGTATCAGAAAGCTGATTGTCCATCTAAGGAAATCATTTTGTCGACACCTTCTCATACGATTCCTATGATGAACTTATATGAGGAATTCATGAATATTTTGATGACTCTATTTCTTTAGAATCAAATGCAACAGATAATAAGGAAGATGAACTGATGAAAATAATTGATGATGCTTCCAATGATCTTGGAAAAGAGCCACCCATTTTGAAGGCTTCTGAAATTCCACCTCAGCCACAAGCTACTAATGCTGCAATTCAGGTGTAGGGTTCCACTTCAACCGATACACCTGTTCAGGGGAGAATTCAAATCCAGAAGTCAACATTGATATTCCAATCCAAGGGGAGAGTCTGATTCCGAACGTAGAGTCACATGCAAACTTCCAGGGGGAGATTGAGAATGAAAATAATGAATCCAATGCTCAATCGGAATTCGAAGACATAAATGTAGAATTAGATCCAACCTATACAGGAAGAGCTAAACGAATTTGAGTGTAACAAAGTATGGAGATTGATTCCAAGTCCGAAGGATGCATCTATTGTAGGATTAAAATAGGTATTTTGGAATAAGCTTGACAAAGAAGGCAACGTAATTAAAAACAAGGCACGATTAGTTGTGAACGGATACTGCTGGGAGGAAGGCATAGACTATGAAGAGACATCCGCACCGGATGCAAGGCTAGAATTTGTTTGGAGTTTCCTTGCGTATGCAGCTCATAAAAAGTTCAAAGTCTTTCAAATGGATGTGAAATGTGCATTTCTAAATGGTGAACTAGAGGAAAAATTCTATGTGGAACAACCACCAAGTTTCATAAATGAAAAATATCCAAATCGTTGCTATATTTTGGATAAGGCTGTGTAAGGTCTAAAACAAGAACCTTGTACATGGTATGAAACCCTAAATCGATTCTTGAAACAAACAATATTTAAACAAGGCTCGTTCGACCCAACCTTCTTTCGCAAGAAAGATGGTAACCATCTAATGATCGTCTAAATTTATGTTGATGATATCATTTTTGTATCCACTAATCCTAGATTAATAGCTGAATTCCGAAAACTGATGGAAACTAAATTTGAGATGAGATCAATAGGTCCTATTAACTTTTTTCCTTGGTTTAAATATTAGACAGAGTTCAGAGGGTATATTCATCAACCAGAAGCCTACACGAAGACATTGCTTGCAAAATTCGGAATGGTAGGAGATTCAAAGGTCATGGTTCCAATGGCATTCGGAACGAAGCTTACACCATGCTTGGACAAGCCAGCTGCTAATATGATTCTATATCAACAAATGACTGGATCTTTAATGTATCTAACATCTAGTCGTCCAGATGTAATGTTTGTTGTTTGCTATTGTGCCAGGTTTCAAGCGAATTCACGTGAACCATATATGACTGCTGTGAAGAATATTCTTCGATACCTCAAAAGAACCACCTCTCTCGGAATCTAGAACCTTTCTAACTTTGGCTTATTTGTGCAAGCATACTCTGATGCTGATCTTGGTGGATGAGGTCTTGATCGTAAAAGTACAACTGGAGGATGTCAGTTTCTGGATGGAAAACTAGTTAATTGGCAATCTATGAAGCAAACATGCATCTCCTTATCAACTGCTGAAGTTTAGTATATCGCAGCTGCATCATGCACTTCTTAAGTAGTGTGGATTCAAAGTCAACTCAGAGATTACGGGATAAATATGAAGAGGATTCCATTATGCTGTAATTCAGAAATCACAATTCGGATATGCCATAATCCAATGCAACACTCTAATACAAAACATATTGCATTGACATATCATTTCATTAAGGATCACGTTGAGGATGGAAAAGTTGAAGTACACTCTGTAAGATTCTCTGATCAGTTGGCTGATATCTTTACAAAGGCCTTACCAGAAACGACGTTCAATCGTATTTTACAAGGTCTCGGTAGGGATGGCAAAAAAGCCTGAACCCAACGGGAAACCTGAAACCCAATCATTTCGGGTCGGGTAACGGGTCGTTATCGGGTTCGGGGGCAGGGAATAGGTTTTCCTCGCCCCGACCGGCCCTGCCCTAATTATATATATATATATATATATATATATATATATATATATATATATATATATATATATATATATATATATAATGTTCGAATCATTTTGATGTTAATTGCACACATTCAAAGGTAAAATACTTAATGTAGACAATCTTTTTAACTGTTAACAATCCAGTGTGAATGATCATTTTTATGTTTTGACGTATTAAACTAAACTTAAATCAAATAATTTTTAATATAACGTCCAATTTATTTTATTAAAGTGTTTCAGCATATATTTAATTTAATAGGGATGCTAGAACATGTAAGTTTTATAAGATATCGGGGTACCCTAAAATATTGTTGGGTTGAAGATTTGTTTAAGTGTTGCGTCATTGGGCTCGGCTGTTTGTCCAATTACTTTGTACTCCAGTTTGGGCCTGTCCAACCGTGAGCCTGTTAGGTTTACTATATAAGTATATGCTTGCATGCATATTAGGTTAACGATCTAGCATACAATAGAGAATTACGACAGCTTTAATTTTCTTCATCGTTTCTGTAAACCTTCTAGCCCTCTATAGTTGATGTTCTTGATCGAGCTCTTCTGAGGGTTGTTTTATAATCATTCGACACGTTTGATTCATTCTTGAGTTATTTATTATTTTCGTGTTCTTGCTGTTTAATCGTTATTTTACATGTTTAAGATCTAATCGATCTTCAAGATTAAGTTTTAATCTCATCAATTGGTATCAGAGCAGGAGGCTGTGTAATCGATACACTTCTTTTCTGTGAAAAGGTTTCAATTAGGGTTTTTCCGCAATTACTGATATTTATTGAGCCGTCAGCTCATTATTGACGTATCTTGATATTTATTGTTTTGCCCTAATCTGATTTATTACAAGTCTGATCTTTGAACAGGTTATTCGATCATTATGGACGAGTCGCAATCGAATCCCATCAATATTTCCAACAACATTGGTTCAACCATGAAGATTCCCATCCTATACACCCATGATTATGAAGTCTGGGCGCATCACTTTGAAGACTATGTTATAGGATATGAGGATAATGGATACCTCATCTGGTAAGCAATTATTAATGGACCGTTTTCTCACTCTGCAACGTCAAGGATTATTAAAACTCAAAAGGAGTATAATGATCTGCTGAAAGATGTTAAAGATATTGCGCAAGATGAAAAGGATAAATTCCAGTGCAATATCAAGGCGTTAAGACTGATCAGATTCGCCCTTCAGTCCGACACTTTCAGGTTAGTAAGTTCATGCACCACGACAAAGGAAGTTTGGGATAGACTTCGTGAACTGTACTCTACAGACGAGGATCTTGAACACTCTATCCAAACCTAACTCTTATCTGAGTTTGGAGAATTCAGGCAAGGAGCCGAAGAAACTGTGACCCAAACATTCGATCGCTTCAATCATCTTCTCAGCAAGATGATCAAACATGACATCGAAAGGAAGCTTATCGAGCAGAAGGTTACGTTTTTAAATGGTCTAAGATCAGAGTGGAGAGCAGTGGTGTCTACAGTTAAAGCCCATGAGCAGTTTAAATCATATTCTTTGGCGAAACTGGTGGGTATTCTCAAGTCTCAGGAGAAAATTGTGCTGCAGGAAAAGAATGTTGTCTCAAGCCTAGGTTCGCTGGCCCTCCTGTCAAAAAGTAAAGCTGTGATGGAGGACGAAGACCTCAACTTGGAGGAGTATGACCTCACGGCTGAGGATTATGCTATGATGGTGTCTAACCCCAAGAGGTTCATTAAGAAGAGATTCCCCAGCAACAAAAACCGAAACTGGAAGGGGAGTTATAGTTTAGAAAAGGTTAAAGATGAACCGAAGGTTGATGAGTCTAAGAAGGAACCAAAGGCAGATGGTGATTCTGGAGTAAGCTGTTACTACTGTGGAGGTAAAAACCACTATGCTAAGGACTGTGTCCTCAAAAAGATGGCTGAAAAGGATGAGGAAAAGGATTAGGAAGCTTTGCTGCAGAAGAAGCTTGATGAGATGAGGAAGAAGAAATCGACCGCTAACCCTTCCATGAATGCTCTAATTATGCAGGGTTCGGTTGCTGATGACGAGTTCGGTGGCGTGGAAGTTTGGTCAACCGACTCTGAAGACGATGAAGTGAGGAAGCCTTCTCATGGAAAGGCTTATGTGGCAAAAGAGGAGAGCAGTGGAGGAAGGTGCTTGATGGTGTCCGAAGTATCTCAGATGAGGGGATACAACACTGATGGTGGAAGCAACGAACCGAAGGAGCAGCAGGATATGTGCTTTACAGCCAAACCGCTCAGCATACAGTTCAACGAACTCGATGAACTGATCAAGAAGGTACAATCGGTTTTTGTTTCATTTAAAGTACCACAAAGCTCATATGAAAAAGAACTAAAAAGTGTTAATTCACGAATTTCTCATCTAGATAGTAGTTTAACTCAAACTCGAGTCACCAATTCTAACCTAACTGATCAATTAAGCAGGGTGTCTTCGAAGAGTGAGGAGCGGCGCATGTGGATCGAGTTGAAGGAGTCAGAATTAGTTAAAATAAAAGATGAAAACATTTATTTACAAAGAGACAATTTAAAGTTGTTAAAACAGCGAAATGTTTTTTGTTTGATTGCAAAACGTCTTTACACTAATATTACTCAGCTTCACTTGGATTGTGAAATAGGACAAAAGATTCATCGCATGATTTTGCCCTTCCTTGAGTTTAAGGAGGATGAAATTGATGCTGAAGCTTATAATTGTGAGAGTGTGATATCATCTGATGATGTCAATCCGACCTATATGTATGAACTGGACAAAATAGAATCTTTCATTAAATCCAAGGACCATAAGGACATGCTTAAAAACCTTTTGGATGAAAATGATAGACTTAAACTGAGAACCGAAACCATACAAAAATTTGACTCTTTAAACGCCAACTTGAGCTCAGAAAACAAAATTGATGTTGAAAATGCATCTGAGCTTAATGAGGATGACAATATGAGTGAAATTTCTGTAGAGGACACGGTTGACTGCTCAGAATTTGTGAAAAGCGAACCTGAAAACCACAAGAATCTAATTTCAGAAAATTCAGTGGAGTTCGCTCGATTGTCCCAACAAAAGTCCCCGATCTTATCAGAGAAAGCCGTTGTATATCAAAAGGTTAGGACCACTCCAAATGAGTGTGTACAAGGTCACAGGAGTAACCGAACATCAGACTGCTGAACTCACAGCTATTGTAAACGAAGACAATGCTGATGGCTGCGATGAGTTCTTCTGGTCAGCTCCAATCGATAATGCAGATGAAACGGTAGGCTTATCAGAAAGGACCTCATGGATAAGTAAACGTAGATACATACCAGAACCCTTGAACAAGCCATATAATTTCGATGTGCCAAGTACCAATGGTACGAAAGACATTCTTCAAGAAAATGGAAGTTCGGCAAAAGAAGACATTCCCTCTAGTTCCTCAGTTCAAAGTGAAACTTCCACAGTTCAAAGTGAACCAGCCAAAGAGAAACTGAAAATGAAAGCCAATATCCATCATCAACCGAAGCAGATGAGGAATCAGAAACGTCAAAGAAACCAGAGATACAGGAAGAATCTCTCTGAAAGGAAACAATTCTGGTAATCCCAGAATGCATATTTCTCACATCAAGACAAGAATCTGAAGTTTGAGAATAATCCTGTTAAAAAGCACAAGAGCCACAACAACCGAAAGCCAAGGTTCGGTTCAGAAAAGAATACCAACCGAAAGCAAAGGTTCGGTTCAGAGGATGACTCCAACCGAAAGCAAAGGTTCGGTTCAGAGAACGATTCCAACCGAAAGCAAAGGTTCGGTTCTGAAATCAAAAGAGATCAAAACTCTACGGTCAGTTCCCCTAATGATCAAAAGCAAAAGGGTCACCTAGAGTCTCCAGACAAGAAGTCATCTAAGCCCTCTCCTTCTCACTCATCTAATTCTTCTAATTCTTCCAATTCATCTCCATCTCACTCAAAAGTTCATTCTGTTCGTTCTCAAAAATCTCATTTGTCAGCTGAACAAAAAGGCAAACAGAAGGTTTCTGCATCCAAACCAGAGTCTAAACCGAACGCACCTAATCCTAATAAAATCAAAGTTTTTACCATCAAAAAGAAAGATGAAACAACACTAATAAAATGAACATATCTTGTTGACATCTCTCTTACTATTCCTGTACCTGTGAAAGGCTCACGAGGACCCAAGAAACTTTGGGTTCCTAAATCTGCTTAATTTTTGCAGGTTATAAGTGACGAGCAGTTTGACGAAGAATGGTACATCGATAGTGGCTGCTCGCGTCACATGACAGGGAGGAAAGAAGAGCTCAGGGAATACAGGTCTCTTACAAATGGAGGCAACGTCAAGTTTGGAAATAACTCCTTCGGCACCATAAAGGGATACAGAATGATTACTAATGGTGATTTTACTATAAGGAAGGTGGCATACGTGGAAGGACTTCAACACAACCTCATCAGTGTATCTCAGCTTGTTAGAGGTACAGGTCTCAAAGTCTCATTCGACGATGCAGGTTCTGAAATTATTAAGAAGAAGACGAAGAAAGTAATTCTCAAATCAGAGCGTAAGGGTGAAATGTTCCCCCTAAACCTCAAACCCATCAAAGGAAACCCAGCTATATGCCTGTTGTCAAAAGCACAATCTGATGAAAGCTGGTTGTGGCACCGAAGACTCTCTCATCTCAACTTTAAAGATATCAACAAACTTGTCACTGGAGGTCATGTTCGAGGTCTTCCATTGCTCAAGTTCGACAGAGATCATTTGTGTGCTGCATGCGAAATGGGGAAGTAGAGTCGTCAAAGTCATCCATCTATAATTAAACGAAAGTTGTTGAACCACTCGAATTACTTCATATTGATTTATGTGGTCCATCATCTATCGAAAGCATCGGTGGTAGCAAGTATATTCTTGTTATTGTTGATGACTTTTCGCGGTTTACATGGGTGTTCTTTCTAAAGCTCAAATCTGAAGCGACTCATGAGCTGAAAGTGTTCATCAAGCAGATTGAAGTACAGCTCAAGAAGGTCGTTCGCAACATCAGGAGCGACAATGGTTTGGAATTCAAAAACAGAGAATTTGAAGAATTTCTGGCAGAAAAGGGAATAAGTCACAACTTCTCAGCTCCCTACACACCTCAACAGAACGGAATTGTCGAAAGACGAAACCGATCTTTGTGTGAAGCTGCCCGAATAATGCTAAGTTTCGCTTCCTTACCTCTTTATTTTTGGGCTGATGCTATTTCTGCTGCTTGTTTTACACAGAACAGGTCATATCTCAACAAGCGATTCACGCTCACACCTTATGAGATTCTCAACAACAGGAAGCCCAATGTGAAATTTTTCCACGTGTTCGGCTCACGGTGTTTCATCTTTAACTCTAAAGAACACCGCAACAAGTTTGATGTCAAAGCCGACGAGGGAATCTTTCTGGGCTACTCTCTCACTTCCAAAGCATACAGAGTTCTAAACAAGCGTTCGAGAAAAATCGAAGAGAATTATTACGTGACTTTCGACGATAGCTATGTCAAAAAGCTACAGGCCAAAGACGACACAGCTGGGGAAATCTTTCCTCAAACTGGCCAAGTCACACTCTCGATCGCTAATCTATTCGAGAAGTTTATGGAGCTATTTGACGAACCAGAGAAAGCTACTCTCTCAGAAGCAGGCGCAGCAGACAACAAGGTAGATCATATGAAACAAATTGTCGAAGAAGCTGCCAGGAGAATGAACGAAGGAGGATCGAATTCTCACGAACCTCCATCAAACGATGCTTCAGTCGAGGGGGAGGATCAACCGTCATCAACTCAGCCGACCTCACATGTTGAGGGTGAGCCAAGCTCTCCAACTGCTCCCGAAAGTACTTCTCCAACCGAAAGTACTTATTCAACCGAAAGTGCTTCACCATCCGAAGGTGCATCAACACCTGAAAGCCCAGCACCACAAGAAACCTCTGAAGCTCAAGTTCCTCAAAGCATTCCAGAAAGCTCATCTATTGAGGGGGAGCAAGCTGATATGTCATTCGACTACGAAAGCCAATCCGAGCCAGAAGAAATGATCAATGTTGAACTGGACCCAACCTTTGATCCAAACTACCCTCCACTTATCAAATGGACCAGAAATCATCCTATCTCTCAAGTTGTTGGTGATGTGTCTGAAAAGGTTCTAACCCGATCACAACTCAAGGAAAAACAGACATCCTTATTTTCCAAAGTTGAATTTTGCATGTTTAACTCATTCGTATCAAAAGTTGAACCGAAGACAGTTAACACTGCTCTTGATCACTCCGATTGGGTTCAAGCGATGCAAGACGAACTGAATGAATTTGAAAGGAACAAAGTCTGGCGCCTCATTCCAACTTCTCCAGATGCCTCAGTTGTTGGTCTCAAATGGGTCTTTAGGAATAAAATGGACAAGGAAGGGAACGTTATAAGGAACAAAGCTCGTCTGGTAGTAAAAGGATATTGTCAGGAGGAAGGGATTGATTATGAAGAGACTTTCGCTCCTGTAGCTAGGCTGGAATCTGTAAGAATATTTCTTGCCTATGCTGCCCACAAAAACTTTGAAGTTTTCCAAATGGACGTCAAGTGTGCATTTCTTAATGGAGAACTCGAAGAAACAGTGTACGTGGAGCAACCTCCTGGTTTCGTGAACGAAAAGTATCCCAATCATTGCTACATTCTGGATAAAGCTGTGTATGGACTCAAACAAGCTCCGAGAGCCTGGTATGAAACGCTAACTAAATTCTTAAAGATGTCCAAATTCAAACAAGGTTCGGTTGACCCAACCTTCTTTCGCAAAAAGGAAGGTAACCACCTTATGATCGTTCAAATTTACGTCGATGATATCATCTTTGGCTCAACGAATCCCAGCCTAACAGCTGAATTCAGAAAGCTGATGGAGACTAAATTTGAAATGAGCTCAATGGGTCCTATTAACTTTTTCCTTAGTTTAAATATTAGACAGGGACCCGAAGGCATCTTTATCAATCAGGAAGCTTACACGAAGACTCTCCTAGCAAAGTTTGGTATGATGGGAGATTCCAAAGTCAAAGTCCCAATGGCATTCGGCACCAAGCTAACTCCATCCCTAGACAAACCGGCTGTTGATATCACGCTCTATCGACAAATGATAGGCTCATTAATGTATCTTACTGCTAGCAGGCCTGACATCATGTTTTCTGTGTGTTACTGTGCTAGATTTCAGGCAAACCCACGCGAACCTCACATGCTTGCAGTGAAGAACATTTTACTATATCTCAAGAGAACCACCTCTTTAGGTCTATGGTATCCTTCTAACTCAGGCTTCTTCATTCAAGCCTACTCAGATGCAGACCTTGGAGGATGTGGACTCGACAAAAAAAGCACCACTGGCGGCTGTCAATTCCTTGACGGGAAGTTGGTTAGCTGGCAATCAAAGAAACAAACGTGCGTGTCGTAGTCTACTGCCGAAGCTGAATACATCGCCGCTGCATCCTGCACCTCCCAAGTGATTTGGATCCAGAGTCAACTTCGAGACTATGGACTCAATATGAAGAAGATCCCACTATATTGTGACTCTGAAAGTGCAATTAGGATCTGTCATAACCCAGTGCAACACTCTAGAACCAAACACATAGCACTGAGGTATCACTTCATCAAAGATCATGTGGAAGATGGAAACGTTGAAGTACACTTTGTTCGAACCACTGATCAACTGGCTGACGTCTTTACCAAAGCTCTTCCTGAAGCATCATTCAACAGAATTTTACAAGGGCTAGGTATGATGGAATCAGAGTCAGTACCTCAAACTACCTCTCAACCTCAAACGTAAGAAGCGAAATTGACTGAACGTTCAGGTTCGGTTAAATCATCTGACTCGCTCATCACTACAAAGGTAGATTTCTTGGTTGTAAATTTCTTGTACAAAGGTGTTTATCTTATTGTCAAAAGTATTTTCTTATTGCAAGCCTAAATTTCTTGGTTTCTCAAAATTTTCCAAAACCGAAACCTACCGAAGGTTCGCGTTCGGTTTTTCAAAATTTTCTTAAACCGAAACCAACCGAACGCTCGGGTTCGGTTTTTCAAAATTTTCTTAAACCGAAATCAACCGAACGCTCGGGTTCAGTTTTTCAAAATTTTCTTAAACCGAAACCAACCGAACGCTCGGGTTCGGTTTTTCAAAATTTTCCAAAACCGAAACCAACCGAACGCTCGGGTTCGGTTTTTGAAAACTTTTCTCAACCGAAACCAACCGAACGTTTGGGTTCGGTTACCAAATTTTCCAAAGTTTTTTTTTATTCTTTCTAAGTCTTATTTTTTTTTTCTTGCTTAATTTTTTATTATTTTATTTTCTTTTAATTTTTTTTATATATATCAAAAACTCCAAAAATATTTTCTTCTTTTATTTAAGTGTTCGTTCGTTTATGGGGATATAATTGTTGGATTACTTAAGTGTCCCTAGAAGCATGCTGCTGTATGTGTCCTAAGCCTCATAAGATTCTGAATAATAGCCTTAATGACTTGGTATAAACAAACCTTGTCTTCCCAATTAGGCTATCACATTTATTCTAATCATGAGCTACCTCACTCTCTTCTCACATGAGATAAGAGTTTTCTGCTTGGTCCTTATTTTCGCAGCAGAGGCACTTTAATTTCTTACACCATCTCCATTACATTTCTCCATTACATTCGTTTCATCATTGTAACCCTTGAGACTCTCAGAAATTACCACTGAGGTTTATGGTTACACAACAACTGTGTTTATGATCTTAGTTTCGTGCCACTATGAGCTGAGTGAAACCCAACATTCAACACCAAATCTGAATTGACGGTGGACAATTAATTTGCTCAAGTTTTCACCAAAGAATTGACGGATGTATCTTGATGAAATCTCAAATTTTTATTTTGTGTGATTCCCATGAAATTGTTAAACACCATAACATTTCTTCCCTTGGGATCCAGTTTTTCTTTTTTGTTGAGATTTTATATTTTCCAAGCCAATTTAAAATTAATTCCTACCTACTTGTTCAATAGACTACACCGGTCTCACAAGTACTTTGATCACTTTCTTTCTTATTTCAAGATTAGAATTGTTGCATCAAAGCGAAAGCCACCCTTACGTAGCCTAATTAAAAGAAGCCTTTCCATATTTATTAATAAGTGTTTGATCGTCATTCAACGGGAATCCACATAAACACTTTAAGGTCTCTCTTGATCTTGAAGGAAGAGATTCGTGCCCGAGATCATTTGTTTCGTGTCATTATTGACATCACATTTATTCCTAAACAGAGTTGCTTTATTTCTTTTCTTTTTTACACTCTTAGCACGAAAATCTTTGATTTTCCAAAATTCTGGTACTAATAATTACAGGCTGTATTATTGCTTTGGTGGTTAATTATCGAGTTGTGGTCAAAAATCGTCCACATGGTAAATTAATTCAAAAGATGCCATTTAAAAGATAAGATTAAGAGTTGCTGACTCAGGCGAGAGATCAAAGGATTAAATGTCAAACGACGGTTAAAAAGGGATGCGTGCGAATTTGAAACGCCCATTCTTTTACTGACATAATGGACGTGTGTGCGAATTTCAAGCGGTTCCTCTCTGGCACTTAAAGGCGCGTGTGGATTTGAAACGGTTTGTTCTGAAACGGCGCTTGTTGGGCAGCGTGTTCCTAGGAATCTGACACTCTCTCTCCTACGTGATCATCGCATGCCTTAACTGTCACGCATCTGTCATTCCGGAAAACCTTTTCGTATTTCCGTAGAAGATTTGAAACGATTTTTCTCTCTCCTTTCATCCACTATAAAAGGCAGTCTCCACTCCCATTTACCTCTTTACTGCATTCGGATTTCCAAGAGAGCAAAAACTCCCAAAAGCTTTCCTGTTCATCTTCTTCTTCCTACCTTCAACAATGGCAGAATCATCCTCAGTCCATGCCACATCACACATCCTTCCCATTCGCCCTCAACAGTGTTTGGTGATTGACCTAAACCCGCTGGCGTACGATTCTTATATGTCTCCGATCATCGAGTGCCTGAAGTACTCACAAATCGCTCCTGCACTTTCTAGGGTTGAGTCTGTGCCCATGGAGCTCTTATCGCAGGTGTATGCAACTGCACATTACGATAAAGCAGTCGATAGGGTGTTCTTCGAGGTTTCTGATCACATGACCTCCATTTCCAGACAACGATTTGGTACACTGCTAGGGTTGGCTGCTGACCCTTCAAGAATTAATCCGGAGACGATTCCGATTGGGCATCTTTACAACATGTTTTATAATATGGGGTACACGGAGGCGCTCACCTCCGTCGCGAAGTTTAAAAAATCCTGCTTGCCGCCACAGTGGAACGACATTTTTACAGTCCTCTTCAAGGGCTTATCTGAACGGAGCTCAGGATCCGATGGTTCTAGTCGACTGTTCTTGTCGATTATGTATGGCGTCTACAACGGAGTCAATCTTGACTATGGGTTTGTTCTCTGGCAACAACTCATCCAGAGCCTCTCTTCTTCTTCACGACATTTTGAGGTGTCGTATGCCCGGTTCTGGATTCTCATCACAAAATGGGCGATGGATAAATTTGATGTCCCCACTGCTGCTGGTGCATCGATGTCTTCGATCGGTTCTTTTCATACCACGAAGATCATCGTCTCTGATGCATCCAAGTTTTCTTTCATTGGCTCCATTCCGGAGACAATGTACGGCGATGTTCCATCTGACAGCAGGCTCATCCGGACAATTAAGGAGTTCAAGGCGACTGGACCTAGGGAACTCACACCGGAAATGCTCAAGTCCATCCATGATGCTGACAAGCCTGTTAATAGGGGCAAAAAGGCGGATAAAGGGAAGCAAGTGACCAAAGCTGCTAAAGGTCCTTCTCCCAGGAAGAGGAAACCAACCAAACCTGCACCATCCCTGCATCCGTAGAGACGGAAGACTCAACCGAAGCGAAAGCTTGTCATCACTTCCTCTTCGAGTGACTCAGAAGGTGAGCGTTCGGGTTCGGAAGGCTCTCAAAGAGGCGAAACCCCTCTAAGAGGCAACACCCCACCCCGATCACCTACCCTAGACATGGAAATTCATGTCTCACCCATTCCCTCGCCTACTCAAACAATCCCTACTTCCATTCCCACCATAAACCCCACTACCACCATTCCTAAAACCTCTTTCCCTATACCACCACCCATTTTCACAGATACCACTACAACAACTGCAAAGGTTACAACCAACGTATCTGATACGGGGGTTCATACCGATGCAACCGAAACACCTCCTGTAATCGAACCTCCACATACAACCGAAACCCAGCATACAACCGAACCTACCCACACTCAACCACCACCCGAAACTAACCCCACCAACACTCAACCTCCACCTGAACCTACACAAACCACCACACCCCCAGCTTCCCCACCCCCAACATCTCCAGATCATGCCTCTGATGGAGATAACCCTTTTCTTGGAGGGGAAAATATGACCTTCGATTCGGTCTACTTTAGTCCGTTTCAGGTTCAAAGCAACGACGAGGACGATGCTCCAGTAACAAAGAAGCATCTTAAGGAGCTAAACGAGAAGGTTGACTTGCTTCTTGCTTCATCCTCCAACACTCAGTCCTCTCTCTCTGAAGCCGCTCTTCAGAAGATTGTTGATGCCTTCTCCAGGGCTCAGCATGATTCCGTCACCTCAGCCACTGCAGCAATAGACGCCTCCACAAAAGCATGTGAGGCAGCGACCGCAAAAGTCGATAAACTATTCACTGAAGCCTCTTCCCTGTTGAAGTCCTTACAGGAGAGCGCTGATTCTACAAAGACAATGTTGGAACCAATCGTTCAACAATTGGCCACGTTCGTCTCAACGGAGTTGCAGTCGTTCGCTTCCCTTCGCCAATCCATCAGCGACGACAACTCGGCCCTTCGTGCCTCCATTGACGAGCGCCTCGCTAAACTTCAAGAGGATCTCGCTGCCGAAAACTCGTTAATGGACATTCTGGCAAGTAAAACCACCGCCCTGAAGGTCAAGAGCACACAACTTTCAAACTCTCAGCAACAGATTGAAGCTCTTCGATCCGAACGGGAGGTTATTAAAACATGTGTTTCGGATGTACACTCTGCCCTATCTAACATCCTGGAAGCACGCGATCCGATTCTCAATCATTCGGTGAGGCGAACCCTTGCTGAAAAACTTGCTCCTGCCATGGACCTCCTCAGCAAAATTGAAGGGCTGCCTAGTTTCGTGTCCAATCCGAAACAAGGGGGAGAAGTGAAGTCCGGATAGAAACCACCTCCTTCCTCAAAAGCTGCTCACACAACCGAACCACCTCCGACTGGTCAAACTTCGGGTTCGGGTGTGAAGGATAAAGGAAAGAAAATAGTTGAGGAAGAAGATGAAGATGATAAAGAAACCATTGCGGACATGTTGAAGCGCAAAAACAGTCGCAATGTTGATGATGACAACATTCGTGTGGCGCGAGAAGCTGAAGAAGCCGAACGCAAGAAGAAAGAAGCCCACGATCTCCTTGAGAGTAGGAAGACTCTTTTCCCTGCTTGGACTCGGGAGAGAATGATAAAGGAGGCCATAGATACTCCTAGCATCCTATGGCTCGAACCGGTGATCTCCTTCGACTGCTACAATTCTGTCGATTCGCAGTTCGATATGCCCTTGACTCGAAAGGCGTTTATCTTCCACGCCTTCTCCAACATTTTTGAAGTCCTTCATCCTAATCCTGAGGTCGATAGGGAGTTAATCGAATTCTATCTGAAGGCCGCTCAACCACAGTACCAAACATGGAGCGCTCAGAAGATCGTTAATGTTCGAGTTTTAAAGCCGTACACCGAAGGGAGATTCATCAATGTTCGGTTCAGGGTGATTTGAGGGTCTGCAAGAACCGAACATCTTATATCCTTAGCAGATCTACCGAACCTCAACCCTCATGATTGGATTGTTCTGCATAACATCGTTTTGACGAATGAAGCTGAATATGGTCCGATTATAGACCATCTCAAAAGGATGTTAGTCTATTACATCATGGAGGTCGCCTTGATGGATCAGGAGGTAGCCACAGTCTTCAAGAAGAAACCGAAGATATCTCCTGTTGGATCGGCCAGTGATCTCAATCAAATGAAGATGGGCAAGATTGACCCGAAGCGTAATTCGGTCGTGTTCACTAGAGCAGAAGGACAGAAATGTCTCTTTGCTTTAGCGGATAAACATCTTTACACCACTGCTTGTCTGGAGCATGTGCTGGAGATCATCCGTCGGTGTAAAGAGAATGCAGCGGACGATGTCAAATACTTCAACGATATGATCCAATGGTACATCAGATTCAGACATACGATACTTGCTCTTATCTCTCGTCTGTTTCAGACTGTAAAGAAGAAAGTACCTGCCGCCGCTGCTGGCCCAAGTAACAAGTGAAGATCTCGCTCCAATTGACGCAAAGGGGGAGATTGCTGGGTTGAAGATTTGTTTAAGTGTTGCGTCATTGGGCTCGGCTGTTTGTCCAATTATTTTGTACTCCGGTTTGGGCCTGTCCAACCGTGAGCCTGTTAGGTTTACTATATAAGTATATGCTTGCATGCATATTAGGTTAACGATCTAGCATACAATAGAGAATTACGACAACTTTAATTTACTTCATCGTTTCTGTAAACCTTCTAACCCTCTATAGTTGATGTTCTTGATCGAGCTCTTCTGAGGGTTGTTTTATAATCATTCGACACGTTTGATTCATTCTTGAGTTGTTTATTATTTCCGTGTTCTTGCTGTTTAATCGTTATTTTACCTATTTAAGATCTAATCGATCTTCAAGATTAAGTTTTAATCTCATCAAATATGAATAAATATTTCGTTATGAATTATTGTAAACCCGATAAGATACCCGAAAGATATCGGGGTGGGTTTGGGAAACCATGCCTCTCCCTGAACCCGCCCTGTTGCCATTCCTAGGTCTGAGAATGATAGAAGCTGACTCGGTTCCGAAATCCCTTTTGTAATCGGATTTTACTATTCATAATCTGAGTTTCAGAGTGATTCGGATTTTACTGTTCACAATCCGAGCTACAGAACGGTTCGGATTTTACTATTCAACTGGGTTTCAGAACGCTTCTGTATATGTACATTAACTGTCTTCTGATTGATTCCGAGCTTCGGAATGCTTGGGAAGCCACTGTTCATTTACGCTTCTAAATTGTTTTTCTTAAGATTTTTATTATTTTTTTGTTTTTTCTTTTACAAAAAACTCAAAACCTCAAAAATATTTTCTTTATTTCAGTTTTATCTTTTTCAGAAAATTCAAAAATCACAAAAACCTTTTCTTTATTTCTGTTTTTCTTTTAAGAAAAGAAAAAATACCAAAAATATTTTACCGCTGAGAAACTTCTAGGTACATATTCTAATGATCTCAAATCAGAACGATGGGGCAGGTATATAATTCTGAATCTATGCACTAGCTAAGTGTCCCTAAAAGAATGATGTTGCATGTTGACCTAAGTCTTTGAGACTCTATGTTTGAATCCTTAATGAAGCTTTCACTCCGATCATTTCTTCCCAGTTAGTCTGATATTCACATAAGTCATTGAGCTACCTTACTCTTCTCACAATGATCTATGAGTTGACTGCTTAGTCACTTTTTTATAGCATAGGTACACTTTTCTCTTTGAAATCATTTCTAACGTTTCTCCATCAATTTCACATTCATTCACGTAACTCTTGAGACTCTCAGCATTTACCACTGAGGTTTACGGTTACACAACATCTGTGTTCATGATCTTTAAATCGTTATCACCACGATTTAAGTGAAACCCAAAATCCAAAACCTATTTTTGAATTGATGGTGAACAATTAATCCGAAGTCTAGTTTTTTTTTTTTTTTTTAGATTTTAAGAAATATTTTGTCACTTAAAATAGATCCAAAGCTTACTTGTTATTATGGCTACACTGTTCAGACAAGTACTTCTTCCAAACTTTCAGAATTATATTAAGTTTCAGAATTTGGTTGAAGCTAAAGGCACCCTTGAAGCCCACTCAAAAAGAAGCCTTTCAATACTTCTTAATAAATAGATGATCGTAATTCTACGGGATGCCACACAAGCACCTCTGAATCTCTCTTGATTCAGAAGGAAGAGATCGTTGCCCAGGATCCATCTGAATTTCGTGTGACTTTTAGTTGACAACGCTAAATCTCATAAATTAACTTTGCTTTATTTCTTTTTCTTTGGCACACTTTTGCACAAAAATCTTTATGATTTTTCAAGTATTGTACCGATTCATGTGGATTACTGTTATACCGAAGACAAGATATGGTGTATTGGCATTCCCTCCGAATGAATTGAAACTGAAATGTCGGTTTTCTTGGGAGATAAGGATTCAAATTAGGGTGTGTCCTTTGTCAATGCCTGACATCATTCGTGTCAGTTATTACGTAGGCTGACACATACAATTGTCGCATTTTTCTAGGCCACTTTATAGGGATATGGGAACGTCAAACGACAGATTTTTCTTTCTCCACTTATTACAAATGTATATAAGGGTTTTGACGGTTTGGTATCTCTCATCACCCATAAAGTATTTGAACTCTCAAAGAAAATAACCCTTTTTCTCTCAACTATTGATCATCATCTTCATCTGCTCCGATGGTTGTTTCATCTGACACCACTTCTTTTGTTGATCAATCAACCTCTGTCTTCCTGTTGAACATGAATACGGGTCAAAATCTGATTCTCGATCTAACCGCCTCACGCTACAATGAAGCCCTAAAGCCTATGATTGAATGTTTATATTTCTCGCCACTGGCTCCAGCTTTGACGATGGCAGAATATGTTCGTCTCCACCATCTTTCAAAGGCATATACCTCTACGCCTTATGTTTTCGCAGATGATGTGATTAACTTTGAAGTTGATTCTTGAAAGACCTCCATCTCCAAGTCTCGCTTCAGCAGAATTCTAGGGTTTGATTCGACTGAAGGGCTTGTTGATCCCCACTCAATTTCTTCCACAGATCTCATTCACATGTTCTATCAGATGGGCTACCTTGGGGATATCACATTGCTATCTAGGTTCAGGAAGCCAAATCTTCCTAGTATGTGGAATGGTTTATTTACGTTGCTATTCAAGAGCCTTTCAAAATGTGTTGCCAGCTCTAATAGTGCAAGTAAGCTCTTTTATACCATCATCATTGGTCTTTATCACGATATCAAGTTGGATTATGGATCAATTCTGGACACAACTTATTCACAGCACATATTCATCCACTCGCAACATTAAAAATTTGTGCGCTCGTTTTTAGTCGTAAATCGTCCATAGAACCTTAGTACACTTCAAAATTCCTTTTGTGGATGATGTTATGGTTACTGCAATTTCTATTCTACAGACGTCATCATTCGTGATGCCAGATTCGACCAAGTTTACTTTTATTGGATCAATTCCAGAGGTAATGCTCGTAGAGGTGCCACAAGACAATGTCATCGTCAATGAATATCGGAAGTTACGAACGACGATTAAGGAGGAAAACAAACCAAAAAGGGGAGCAAAGTGAAAGGGCAAAGATGGTCCTTCCGAAGTCATCAAGACTCCGGAAAAGAAAGTCAAGAAGACTGCTCGGAAACCAAGATCACCATCCCCAGTGGTATAAGAGCCTTTGGAGTCTACGACTCACACCGGTTTCCGTGAAGGGAGCCTGTTCAGAAATAGGTTGAAGATACCGCAGCTACTTTGGAACCACCAACTTCCATTCTAATTTCAAAGTTGTCTAATCCGCATACCTCATCTACACATGATTTTGATTTATTTCCCATGCCCATTCCTCCACCTTCTCCAACCACCACTTCATCTCCAATCACTACCACTGTTCCTATCACCATTGCTCCACTACCAAATTTCTCTGTTGGAGTTTCTTTACAACAAATTTCTATTCCCCTCTCCACTCCATTCTATACTGACTCAATAGAAACCACAACAACCTTTCTTATTTTTTCGATGTCTACTATCACCATACCTGATACGGGGGCACATGTCCATTTTGGTGTTACTATGGATACAAGTGCATCAATAACTTCCCCATTGCGAGAAGATGATCTAGAGGTTATGTTTAGGGATGATCAGGATGATTTTCAAAATTTTGTTTTTAGCCCATTCACAGTCCATCAAACAAGCGATGATGAGGACGCCCCTATGACGAAAAGGCAATTTAAATAGCTCAACGCTATGTTGGATTCGCTTTTAGAGTCATCTATTGCCTTTTCTAATTATAAGTTTATGCTAAACTCTCATCGAGCAATGGTTGAAATGCTCACAAAATGCAATGAAAAAGTCCTTGAAGACTCAACCAAGGCCATCTAGGCATCAGAGAAGACCATTACTGAAACGAACGAAAAAGTCGAAAAACTACATGCTGAAGTCACAAAGTTTATGGCTGATTTCCGAAGCTCTGCTCATCAGAACACTGAAGCAGCAAACAAGGTCATTACGAGTCTCAACACAACTTTACAAACCAAAAAATAAAATCTTTCTCTTGTTCGCGGTGAACTCAAATCTTACAATTCTGAAATGAAGGATTCTCTTGTTTCGAAGATAGAGCAACTTCAAAAGGATCTTGCTGCTGAGAACGCAATCATGGATAAATTGGCTGCGAAGACTGAAAAAATCAAGGTTCTTTCCCTCAATCTCAATTATGCGAATAAACACTTGGATAATCTGGAGACTGAGAAAGCAGTTATCAAAAGTTACGTGTCAAAAACTAATAAGTATCTGCATCATCTGGTGGAAACTCGGTATTCTATTCTTATTGTTTTGGTTCGCCAACATCTCTTTGAAAAGCTTAAGTCGGTCTTTGCGATGTTAAACCGCATTAAAGGTGTTTCGGAAGGTGATTCTTTTTCGAAACATGGCAGAGAAAACTTAGAGAAAAATATGAACCTAAGCCTCAGGATAAGAATTCCACTGATGCACATCATGAGGAAAAACCGAAAATAGATCTGAAGGTTAATGAAGCTTTAGGATCTAAAGGGAAAGAGAAGATAATTAACGATGATGAAGAAGAAGAAGTTATTTCGGAAGGAGAAAAACTTGTGAGAAAGAAATGAAACAAGGAGGTTGATGATATTCTAATACTTCGCAACAAATTAGAGGCAAAGGAAGTAGAAGCTGAGTTGTGAAAGTTACTCATGCAGCATAGATGTCACTGTTTCCTCTTTGGTTGCTAGAAAGAATTTAGAAGGAAGCGATCAATGATCCGAGTGTTCATTAGTTGGAACCTTTGGTATCTTTTGAAATGAACAATATCGCTGACTCTCAACTTGACTTCTCGCTCACTCCAAAAGCCTTCCTTTTCCGAGGCTTCACTCATATTAAGAAAGCTCCACTTTCAGACTTTGATGTTAACAATATGCTTTTCTCATTTTATCTCAAGCACGGATAGCCTCAGTTCAAGATATGGAGCCTAAAGAAGAAGGTTGCTATGAAAGTTTATTCTCCTTTACCAACTGAACATTTCACAAATGTCAAATTTAAGGGTTTTCGAGGAGCAAGTCGCATTGAAGAAGACTTCACACTTGCTGATCTACCATGTATGAATCCGAATGACCGGATTTCCTTGTTTCTGATTTTGTTGAAAGATGAGGTGAAGTATAAGCCAGTTGTTTCTCATCTAAAAAGAATGTTGATTTGCTACATTCATGAAGTTGCAAAACTGGATGTGGAAATCGCTTCAGTGTTGAAGAAAAGGCTAGCTGTGAAACCCGAAGAAAAAACGATGGGCTTTCCAAAGAGGAGGTTGGGTAAGATTAAGAAAGCAGATTGGATCATGGTGTATCAAAGAAAAGACGGTGATAAAGTTCAAAAAAGTTGGTTCTTTTTATTAGACAAAAGTTTATACTCTACTGTTGTACTGAACAACATCATGGGCTTAACTGTAGCGTGTAAAGCAAAAAATGATGCGGATCTAAAATGCTTCAATGACATGATCAAGTGGTATCTTGTGATCAGAAATACCCTTCTGAATTTGATGACTAAGTTGTTCAAGGTTTAGAAGATACAACATTGAAGAATCTCCTTTCTTTATTTGACACAAAGGGGGAGATTGTTGGGTTATTAATGTCTTGTGTCAAATGTTTTGTATGTGAATAGTCTTATTTATAACTGGTTGGGTCTTTTCATTCGTGATTATGGTTTTCTAGGGTTAGACTATTTAATGTGCATGCATGTAACATTAGGGTTTAACGATTTTATCGCCCTACCCAGCTCTTACACAGAATTTCACATTGAACTCTTTTAGAGCTTTGTTAATCTTAGCATTCGACACCTTTTTGATCTTCGTTCTTGTCTTTTATATTCTCGTTATTGTTTATAGAATCAAACGGTCTTGTTTATTGTTTTCACTAAACATGAAGTGGGAAGCTCTATTTATAGTCAAGGTGATCTCTAGTTGCTTCTTAGTTAAGCGATGAACGGTTGTGACTAGAATGAAGAATTTTGGACTATCTTGGGACTTGTTGTACACTATCCCGAGCTCTGGAAAGCTTGTTGCACCAAGGTTCATCTCTTGAAGTCCCTCACTGATTGTTGGAGCATGATTAAACGGAGGAAAATCAAACTTCAGAGCAAGAATAGGATGAATATCCATGTCTATCTTTCCAAAGTCACACACAAGGGCCTTCAGAAATTCACATGCTCTTTCAAAATCAATCTTCATTTTGGGAAACTTTTCTGCCTTTAGTTGGAACACCGGAGCAATCAAGAAAAATTCTTCAGGATTCATACAAACAAAGTCTTCTTGTGCTCCGACATAACCACATCCTGTTTGGGACATAGTGTATTAAAAGAATGGTTGCAGGAGTGTTTTAAGAGATTCCTGCATCTGTCGTATTTCGCTTTTGGCCATGACTTGGGGTAAGTTTCAACTTTTTTCTTCTAAACACATCTTTGGAATTCGAAGGCTCATTTAAACTATCATCGATCATGTTGACTGGAGGATCATGAGCCTTGGATGGAGAAAGTTGAACCTAAGGAGTGGACTTTGCAGGATTGACTTTTCTTTTGTTGGAAGCACCCGCACCCTTGGTGACAATGTTTCAGGTGTTCGTTTGACAACCATGGATTTAACCCTTTTAGACTTGGGCTACGGGTCTTGGATTTTGATAGACCGAGGGGGGCTTAGAGGGGTAGAGCAGTATGGGGAAGTACTGCTCGTATCCACAATGTGGTTATCCACCAAAAGTGTAGTAAGTCCAAAAGTTTGAAAGATATGAGAGTGAAGACGTCTACGAGGACTGAAGATAAATTGGTCTTTGGATGGAATGTACCTTTTAAGATCTCTTGCAGAAAGGAGATTAGTGTCGTTGCCAAGAATGAGGTTTGCGTCTTTTTGAAGATCCACCAAGCACAAAGACCAGGACTTTATAGAGGTGAGTTCAGTCATGCCTTCCATCGGTGAACCCTTGGATACGTATTGAAGAAAATCCACCCAGAGGATGTGCACGTAGTTCACTGGATTGCCTGTGAAGATGCTCCAAACGAGATCAAGAAGCGGCTTGCTCATGTTGTCTGTTCCTAATAAGCACCTAATAACATAATGACATAAAGATTGCCAAACCGCAGACAACTTTCCTTTATTGAATCTTCAACACGTTTGAGCTTTGCATGATCACCCATCTAGTATAGTGTAGAGAGGACGTCATTGGTATCGGGAGAGTAGAACTCTATTGATGCAACGAACCTTAAATTAATGGCTTCAAGGAATTTTTATTTGGTCAAAACAACCAGACAATCATTGATCAATTGGAGATGGATTTCTTGGGGTTTGCTGACAGGCCTAAAGGCATACAAACCACATTTGAACAGGATGGCTTAAGGAACAGATTTAGTGAATTAATCAAAAGCACCTAAAAGAAAATGTCACACCCCCAAACCAAGGATGGCGGAAACGTCCGGGGGTGGAGGACTTCATGTATAGTATCATAACAACAATTGCAATAGTGATTTAAGCAAACACAACCAACATATATATAATTGAAAGAGTTACATCATAGTATGAATTACATGTTTCCAAATCAATTACAATATGTTGACAAAATGTGAAATGTTTGACGCCTTAACGTCCCATCCTTAAAAGCACTTGGTTGCCTGTTTAGTGATTTCCTGAGAATACAAGTGATTTGAAAAAGTGTCAACACAAAGGTTGGTGAGTTCATAAGTTTTTGTATGCAATTATGAAATCCTTTTCTTCTTAAAAGTAGTGTCCGTTCTAGAAACTCCAATATTTTCATTTATGTGTAAATGTAGTCTTAAAACCCAAAGACCGGAATGTACAAATAATTTGTCATATTTATAGTAAAACAATGCAAGTTTAAATTGACACAAACCCGTTAGATTTCGGTGAAATCCCCATAAAATTCCATGTTTGTTAATACTTAATGTGAGTTATTATAACCATGCTATGACCTAGGTGGCCTG
The DNA here is from genome assembly GCF_051521515.1 of Lactuca serriola. Lineage (NCBI taxonomy): Eukaryota > Viridiplantae > Streptophyta > Magnoliopsida > Asterales > Asteraceae > Lactuca > Lactuca serriola. The sequence goes on from NC_136412.1 coordinate 105,021,625, forward strand.
AAACGACGTTCTTCAGGCGTCAGAAATGTTATGACATTTGTTACCTCAGACCTGCCGGTCTAGCTGTTGCAAGCAGCTCAGGTGTGGGTTTGTCAATCCCAATATAGATCTATATACAACTATCATGCTCTCCCTCTAGGAGACTCTGGTTACAATACAAGACTTATTAGTAAAGTGAAGCGAATGTCTCACAAAAGTCATTAACGAATTCACGTGTAATGTAATGAAAATCCCTTTTTGTATAAATGTACCCTTTTTGTATGAGTGTGTTATGTGATGTATCATAAACTATACCTATTATAGTTTATCAAAACAAGGGTAATAGTGATAATGTACGTAAACTATACTTAACATAGTTTATTCAAATGTTTGTATGTAATGGATGTACTTTGATTATAACAAATTCTTATTTCTATGCTTTATCTAGAAAACTCAATTTGTTAACTGATGTATGTCTATATACTAAGACAATAATGTCATATATTTCAATAACATATAATCACATAAAGATATACCTTACAAGGTGAAATGAAATTTATAGCACTTTTCTGTTGATAACATTTTCTATCACTGTTCATAGAAAATTTGTAGAAAAATCATCAAAGGTCCAAATCCAAATCCGTAAATTCTGGGAGTTTGGAAAATGAGTCTAGTTTCTCTATAATTTTGCTCATGATTTTTAGTGACATCTAACTTGTGTGAACAAGTCCATAATCACAGACTGGTCCGGATTGATGTATGAAATGATAGGCAGTTTTGTAAAAATCACCATAAATCGTATAAAAATCGTATAGAGATGTGCAAGCAGCCATTTTAAATCTAAGGACTTGAACTACTTGCACCTTGTAAAGTTTTGAAAACTAAAATGTTTAGGTTGTCCAAAACAGTCCGTGATTGAAGCCCAACTTTTCTGATGACAGATGTTGGAAAAGTTTAGTTGTATTCTTGATGATTTAACTTGTATCCCCCACCTAAAACTTAAGAAAACATGAAAATGTAGGGTATGAAATCACCTTCTGTGATTTCAGTAGACAAATGTTGGAGAAGGGAAGTGTTCAACTCAAGAACACTTGAAGATGCCTTGAAGATTTTCAAGAATCTAACATCAAAGTGATCGAGTTTGTGTAAGCAATCGATGATTGGAGTAGAATGAAGTGTAATAATCACAAGAAGGATGAATTATACTTACCAAGAGTATAATAAAGCTTGATGATCAGCCTTGGAGTCTCAAAATAGAGAGAAAAAGTTGGAGAGAAAAGTTGTGTTTGATTTTTGGTGAAATGAGAGCATGTGAGTGAAAATGAGGAGAGAGGTTGATTTGTTCCAGCTCTTAGAATGTGGGAGGGGCTGATGATTGATGGAAAGGTATAAGGAAGTGACTAGGGATGATGGGGAGGAGTGTGGTTTAGTCATGGAGTGGGTATGGTGGTTGCATGTGTCATAATACAAAGAAAGTCAACACTCAACCCTTGTACTTCACCCACTCTTCATGGATAAGGTTTTATCCACAAAAACGTGGGAAATTAGTAGATATGGGTCCCTAAATGTTAAAATAAAGTTTCGGGTGAAAATCCCGCGTTAAAACGATGAAAAACGAAGCTAAAATGAAGTCGTAGTCGATAACCGGGAAAAACTTGGCTTTTTGCGAGACCTCTGGGTTCTGGGCCGAGGTTCGGTCCTAAGGCTGCTGGCCCCGGAGGCGAAATGGGGCGAAATAGCCCTAAGGCGAAGGTAGGTAGGATCGGCCCGAAGGTGGCTTCGGTTCCTTATGCGAGGTTCGTTCCGAAGGTGCCCTCGGTTCGGTCCTTAGCAGTGGTTTCGCTTCCTAGATCCTTTCGGTCGAAGAGGGTTCGACCCTAAGAGGCTTCGGCCCTATAAAGGGGGTTTCGGGTCCTTTGGGGTATTTTACCTGTTCTAACCCCGTTTTAAGTGATTTTTGACCTGGTTAAGGTTCGGGATTACCCGAATGATTATGAAAAGTTACGGGAACTTTTGAGAGAGATTTGGGAGAGATTCCATATTCTTGGAGAGATTTGACATACTTGGAGAGATTTCAGATACAGAGAGAAATTTGGGAGAGATTCCATATTCTTGGAGAGATTTGGGAGGGATTTGACATACTTGGAGAGATTTCACATACGGAGAGAGATTTGGGAGATTCCATATTTTTGGAGAGATTTGGGATAGATTTGACATACTTGGGGAGATTTCTAATATAGAGAGATAGAGTGAAAGAGATTTAAGAGAGGTTCCATTTATGACCTTTTTGAGTATCCGGCTTCGCAACGCAGGATCCGTAAACCCCGTTAAGCCATGTTTTAGTGCCCTACACACTCCTGATGAGTGTGAAATAGTGTTTTATCTCTTTGGTTCATTGTTTAGCATTATCAAGGATAAGGAAATTCAAACACAAGAATTTCCCAATTGATATTTTCTCATTAAAATAGCGAGTTGTAAAGTAATTACATAACGTAAACCCTAATATACAAGGGTTAACTGAGTCATCCGGTTTGACTTGTTGACTTTGTTTGACTTTGAATTGACCCGAAATTGACTATTGTCACATCATCCCCCCCCCCCCCCCCCCGTTGGAGGGAATTTTGTCCCGAAATTTACCTTTTGGCTGAGACTTCAAGAGTTTGGGAAAAGATGTGGGTATTTTTATTTCATTTGACTCTCACGTTCCCAGGTGAACTCGGGTCCTCGTTTTGCATTCCAAAGAACCTTCATAATGGGAATATGACTTTGTTTCGTTCTTTTGATCTCCTGATCCATGATTTCGACTAGTTCCTCCACGAAGTGGAGATTTTTTTTAACTTCGATTTCGTCGAGTGGTATTACGAGTGTTTCGTCAGACAGACACTTCTTTAGGTTCGATACATTAAATGTAGGATGTACTTTATCAAGTTCTTGAGGTAACCGAAGTTTGTATGCTACTGGCCCGATCCTGGCAAGGATTTCGAATGGACCGATGTACATTGGATTTAGTTTCCCGCGTTTGCCAAAACATATCATTCCCTTCCAAGGGGAAAATTTTAGTAGCACCCGGTCGCCGACCTGGAATTCCAAGGGTTTGCGTCGTTTGTCTGCGTAGCTCTTCTGTCGATCGCGATACGCCTTCAGTCTTTCTCGAATTTGGACTATCTTCTCCGTGGTCTCCCTTATGATTTCAGGGCCAATAAGGGTGCTATTAGGGACTTGCCCCCTAGCTAGTTGAGTGTCCCCTACTTCTTCCCAACACAGGGGTGATCGGCACTTGCGTCCATAAAGAGCTTCGAATGGGGCGACTTTGATGCTAGTGTGATAGCTATTATTGTAAGAGAATTCGATAAGCGGTAAATGGGTATCCAATGCCTTACCAAAGTCTATCACACAGGATCTCAACATGTCCTCCAATGTTTAGATGGTTCGCTCGCTCTGTCCGTCGGTTTGTGGATGGTAGGCCGTACTCATGTCAAGCCTAGTCCCTAGAGACTTTTGTAAGGACTGCCAAAATCGTGAAGTGAATCTACTATCCCTGTCAGAGATAATGGATATTGGCACTCCATGTAGTCGTACAATCTCCTTGATGTACGTCCTGGTTAACTTCTCCATCTTGTCGGTTTCCTTTATCGGCAGGAAGTGCACAAACTTGGTCAATCTTTCTACGATCACCCATATGGTATCAAGCCCGCCTGACGTCTTAGGCAGCTTGGTTATGAAGTCCATGGTTATCCGTTCCCACTTCCACTCAGGTATATCAGGTTGTTGTAGTAGTCCTGAGGGTTTCTGGTATTCCACCTTGACCTTGGCGCAAGTCGGACACTTGCCCACATAAGTAGCAATTTCGGCTTTCAAGTTCGGCCACCAGTATGACTTCTTGAGGTCTAGATACATCTTATCCGAACCTGGATGGATGGAGTATCGAGTCTTGTGTGCTTCATTCATGACAACGTCTCAAAACCCACCAAACTTCGGTGTCCAGATCTGATTCATGAGATAACGTGTTCCATCATCCTTGATTTCTAAGTTTTTATCCATCCCCCTTAATGCCTTGCCTGTCACATTTTCTGGTTTCAAGGATTCTAGTTGGGCTTCCTTGATTTGCGTGGCCAGGTAGGAATGGATTGTCATGGTTAAGGATTTTACTCGGCGGCCCGAATATTCCTTCCTGCTTAGCACATCGGCCACTACATTGGCCTTGCCCGTGTGGTAGCGAATTTCACACTCGTAGTCGTTTAGCAGCTCTACCCATCTTCTTTGCCGCATGTTGAGCTCTTTTTGATTGAGGATAAGCTGAAGACTTTTGTGATCCGTGAAGATAGTGCACTTTGTGCCGTAGAGGTAGTGCCTTCAGATCTTTAGGGCGAACACTACTGCTCCCAGTTCAAGGTCGGGGGTAGTATAATTAACTTCGTGTGTCTTAAGTTGTCTTGATGCGTAAGCGATGACCTTCCCTCTCTGCATGAGCACTCATCTGAGGCCTTGATTTGAAGCATCCCAATATACCACAAAGTCATCAGTTCCTTCTGGAAGAGACAAGACCGGAGCACTACATAGGGCTTGTTTTAACGTTTGGAAGGCGGCTTCTTGTTTATCTCCCCACTTAAACATCAAACCTTTTTGAGTCAAGGTGGTGAGTGGTTTAGCGACCTTGGAGAAGTTTTGGATGAATCTTCGTTAGTATCCAGCGAGTCCTAAGAATTGTCGGATTTCTGTCGGCGTTCTAGGTGCTGACCAGCTTTCGATCGCTTTGATCTTTGAGGGATCCACATGTATCCCTTTCTAGCTAATTACGTGGTCAAGGAATCCCACTTCTCGGAGCCAAAATTCGCACTTTGAAAACTTAGCATAAAGCTTCTCGAATCTTAGAGTCTCCAATACTAGTCGCAGATGTTGGCTGTGCTCTTCTTAGCTTCTCGAACAGACCAAAATATCGTCGATGAACACGATCACAAATTTGTCTAGGAAGGGTCGACACACTGAGTTCATCAGATCCATGAACACCGCAGGCGTGTTTGTTAATCTGAATGGCATCACTACAAATTTGTAGTGTCCATAGCGAGTTCTGAATGCCATCTTGCAGATATCTTCTTCTTGAACTCGCAGTGGATGGTAACCCGACCTCAAGTCGATTTTTGAAAAGTAGCTTGCTCCCTGATATTGGTCGAAGAGATAATCGATTCGGGGTAGGGGATATCGATTCTTGATGGTAAGTTTGTTTAAGTCCCAATACTCGATGCACATGCGAAATGATCCATCCTTCTTTTTTTCACAAATAGGACTGGTGTTCCCCAGGGCGAAAAGCTCGGTCTGATGAATCCCTTGCTTACTAGTTTGCTCAATTGACTAGACAGCTCTTGCATTTTTGCCGGTGCGAGGCGATATGGTGCTTTGGCTATGGGGGTAGCATCGGGAACCAAGTCGATTCGAAATTCGACTTGTCGTGCGAGCGGTACACCTGACAAATCTTCTGGGAAGACATCGGGGAAGTTGCATACTTCCGGAATGTTTTTGATATCCTTCACCCTTGATTGTTATCTACAACGTGAGCTAAGAAGGCATGGTATTCCTTTCAGAGATACTTTTGAGCCTTGATGCAAGAAATGATTTGTAGATTTGTATTGGGTTTATCGCCGTAGATGAGAAGAGTTTCGCCATTTGGCAGATTAAGGCCAACGACCCTTTCGTAACATAAAATGTCGGCACAATTAGAACTTAACCAATCCATACCAATGATGATGTCGAAACTTTTTATTGTGACTGGAATTAGATCGATTTTGAACGAATGGTTGTCTAGAGTGAGGGTACACCCTATCTAAATATCATTAGCGCGCTCAACCTTTCCGTTTGCCATTTCTACGACGTATGAATCTTTTAATGACTGGGGATTTTGTTTAAGTAAATGTTTGAATTGATGGCTCACGAAACTCCTTTCTGCCCCACAATCGAAAAGTATGCATGCATAAGAGTTATTGAGGAGGAACGTACCGGTAACCGCTGTAGGATCCTTGACTGCTTCCCGTGTCCTACCGCCAGGACTCTCCCTACACCACCCACATTAAGAGCTTATGCTTTGGGGAAGCTTCTCCTAAAGCGTCCTGCTTCACCACATCCATAGCAGGTTTGGCTTACCCCCGCATTGGCAACTTGGTTGTTCGGTCGTGCTGGCGTTTTACAGAAACAAGCGGTAAGCCCTTTCTTGTCGCAATTTTTGTAGTGCATTTCCCGACAAGAACCATTATGGTGGAAGTTGCACTTGTTGCACTTAGGGAGATTTCCAGCATATTGCTTCGGTGGTGCTGGGGTGGTAGCAGTAGTGGCAGCGCGAACAAAAACAGGTTGCTGTTTGTTTGCGGGGTCCTACGTCGGTTGCTTCTTTTTATTGTTCCAGAACTTTCTCTTGCTGTTCCCTCCCTTTTCCTGATCAGAGGTGGTTGGCACCGTGACATGACTGGCCCGATGATCAATGAGTTGCTGTGCCATCTCCTTGGCTCTGTCAAAAGTGGTTGGCCTTGAGGCCAGTACGCTATCTTGAATCTGGGTTGATAGGCCCCAGAGGTATCCTTCCAACTTCTTGTTTTCCGGGGTAACCATCGCAGGACAGAGGAGTGCTAGATCATTGAATCGGGCGGTGTAGGCTGTAAGATCAGAGCCGTCATCTTGAGGTTCCACAGTTCCTGTTCTAATTTTTGCACCTCACCCCTTGGGTAATATTCCTTCAGCATCATAGTTTTCAAATCTTCCCAACTTAACGAGTTAGCCACAGAGAGTGTCAGTGATTTTACGTGGCCGTTCCACCAAGTGAGGGCCCTGCTTGAGAAAGTGCAAGCTGCGAATTTGACTTTGTCTGTTTCGGGGGATGCGCAGATCTCGAAGACGGATTCAGTCTTTTCGAACCACTGCATCAAAGCGATGACGTCCCCGCTTCCATTGAACGAATCGGGTTTGCCATTTGTGAAGTCTTTATAAGAACATTCTCTCGAACGCCCTTGGCTATCCCCTTGAGTAGAGATGTTAATACCGCTCCCTGTCCTCCTAGCACCGTCGGTGCTGATTTGGGACATAACAGCCGCCACTGCGGCTGTAACTGCAACCTGGAACATAACGGGATCATACTGGGGAGGCGGCAGGGGTGAATTTGTTTACGTTCTATCAGCGTGTCTAGCAGATGTACGAGGTGGCATTTTTCTGTCATACAATTTTCAAAGATGAAAGGGACATAAGTCTTCTAGTAATTGGATATAAGTCGAGTGTCGTGAAATTAGTTCATTGGTTTCCAAGTATAGTATTTCTTGACTTCCATATGTTTGCATTAACAAGTAATTCATAGAAAAAGTTTATGCAATTAAAGTTATGAATTAAATAGTGGTGACTCAACGAAGTCATGTGTTCGGTTCTGTGTCTGACCCACTCCTAAGATTCGCTCGACGTGCCCCAATTATGTGTAATTAAAATTTTAATAACACATAACAACGAGGTACACTTAAAAATCTTAGAGTTATCAGTTGTAAATTCGTTTGTAATACTACATAGTAAAATCTCATTTCAACATCAAATGAAGTAAAATGCATGCCAAATTCATTGATAACTTTTTAGTACATATTGTTTTGAGAAAATTTGACCTCACAAGGGTCTACATTACATCAAAATAAAAGATGATTTTTGGCAGCACAAAAGCCCTTTGATTAGTGTAATCACTTAATTGCAGGGTCAACCTACATACAAAAGAGTAGCACCAACGCATGCACATAAACCTATATTACGAAGATGTGTGAGTAGTAATGAGTCCTACTCACGACGATCCTTCGCTGATGGAGCTTGGGACGACGTCGATGCGCCTTGCAGTTCTGCTAATCTCCGTTCGGTTGCAACCATTCTCTCCTCAAGAGCCAAGTATCTTTCCCGATACTCCCTTGCTTCTGCTCGAGCAGCGAGAAGGTCCTGAATGAGTTGGTCTCTATAGTGGGAGTCTCGTTCCAGGTCTCTGGTGCGATCAGTGGTAGACTCTATGATGGCACTTAGCTCCCGGACCTGATCGGTCGTCATCCTACCATGATCATCCATAATCGCTATCTGTCAAGTCAAGACTGGGAGGGTTCTATCAGCCGGTCCCCCATGGCTGAGGTCGTAGTAACCACGTTAGTCGCCATATGGTGACCGCTAGCGTTTTCGTCGGCTCCACCTCTCGATCGTTGTTGCCCAATGGGGCTCAGGCCCGTTGTACCCAAAGCGGTTTGCAGGCACCCTCGCGATGTACGGAGGGTTGAAGACTTCTGGTTCTTCTTCACTTTCATCTTCATCCATGTCTATCCCAATATAGATCTATATACAACTATCACGCTCTCCCTCCAGGAGACTCTGGTTACAATACAGGACTTATTGGTAAAGTGAAGCGAATGTCTCACAAAAGTCATTAACGAATTCACGTGTAATGTAATGAAAATCCCTTTTTGTATAAATGTACCCTTTTTGTATTAGTGTGTTATGTGATGTATCATAAACTATACCTATTATAGTTTATCAAAACAAGGGTAATATTGGTGATGTACGTAAACTATACTTAACATAGTATATTCAAATGTTTGTATGTAATGGATGTACTTTGATTATAACAAATTGTTATTTCTATGCTTTATCTAGCAAACTCCATTTGTTAACTGATGTATGTCTATATACTAAGACAATAATGTCATATATTGCAATAACATATAATCACATAAAGATATACACCTTGCTCAACATGTTACAAGGTGAAATGCAATTGATAGCATTTTTCTGTTGATAACATTTTCTATCACTGTTCATAAAAAATTTGTAGAAAAATCATCAAAGGTCCAAATCCAAATCCGTAAATTCCGCGAGTTTGGAAAATGAGTCTAGTTTCTCTATTGCAATTTTTCTCATGATTTTTAGTGACCTCTAACTTGTGTGAACAAGTCCATAATCACAGACTGGTCCGGATTGATGTTTGAAATGATAGGCAGTTTTGTAAAAATCACCATAAATCGTATAAAAATCATATAGAGATGTGCAAACAGACATTTTAAGCTAAGGACTTGAACTACTTTGACCTTGTACAGTTTTGAAAACTAAAATGTTTAGGTTGTCCAAAACAGTCCGTGATTGAAGCCTAACTTTTCTGATGAAAGCTGTTGGAAAAGTTTAGTTGTATTCTTGATGATTTAACTTGTCTCCCCCCCTAAAACTTAAGAAAACATGTAAATGAAGGGGTATGAACTCACCTTATGTGATTTCAGTAGACAAATGTTGGAGAAGGGAAGTGTTCAACTCAAGAACACTTGAAGATGCCTTGAAGATTTTCGAGAATCTAACATCTGATAAGTTTAAATCTAAACTTGAAGGTCGATTAGATCTATAAAACAGGTAAAGAAATAAATTAATAAACAGCAAGAACACTCGAATGAATCAAACGTGTCGAATGATTTATAAACAACCCTCAGAAGAGCTCGATAAAGAACATCAACTGTAGAGGATTAAAGGGTTTACAAGAACGATAAAGAAAGAAAAATTGTAATGCTATCGTAATGCTGTTGTCTTCTAGATCGTTTGCCTAATATGCATGCAAGCATATTATTATATACTAAACCCTACAAGCTCACGATTGGACAGGCCCAAACCCGAGTGCAAAACATTGGACTATAAACCGAGCCCAATGACGCAATACAAAAATAAGGCTACGCTACCCAACAATCTCCCCCTTTGCATCTATTGGAGCGAGATCATTACTTCTTGCTTGGGCCAGCAGCAGCAGGAACCTTCTTCTTTACAGTCTGAAACAGACGAGAGATAAGAGCAAGTATCGTGTGTCTGAATCGGATGTACCACTGAATCATATCGTTGAAGTATTTGATATCATCCGTTGTATTCTCTTTACACCGATGGATGATCTCCAGCACATGCTCTAGACAAGCAGTGGTATAAAGATGTTTATCCGCTAAGGCAAAGAGACATTTCTGTCCTTCAGCCCTAGTGCACATGACCGAATTACGCCTTGGGTCAATCTTTCCCATCTTCATCTGGTTGAGATCACTGGCCGAGCCAATAGGAGAGATCTTCGGTTTCTTCTTGAAGACATTGGCAATCTCCTGGTCCATCAGGGCTACCTCCATGATGTAGCATACCAACATCCTTTTGAGATGGTCTATGATCGGACCATATTCAGCTTCATTCGTCAAGAGGATGTTGTGCAGAACGATCCAGTCATGGGGGTTGAGGTTCGGTAGATCTGCTAAAGATATGAGATGTTCGGTTTTTGCAGACCCTCGGATCACCCTGAACCGAACATTGATGAATCTACCTTCGGTATATGGCTTCAAAACCCGAACGTTGACGATCTTCTGAGCGCTCCAGGTTTGGTACTGGGGTTGAGCAGCCTTTAGATAGAATTCGATTAACTCCCAATCAACCTCCGGATGAGGATGAGGGACTTCGGCAACGTTGGCGAAGGTGTGGAAGATAAACGCCTTTCGGGTTAAGGGCATGTCGAACTGCGAGTCGACAGAGTTGTAGCAGTCGAAGGAGATCACCGGTTCGAGCCATAGGATGCTCGGAGTATCGATAGCCTCCTTTATCATTCTCTCTCGAGTCTAAGCAGGGAAAAGAGTCTTCCTGCTCTCGAGGAGATCGTGGGCTTCTTTCTTCTTGAGTTCAGCTTCTTCAGCTTCTCGCGCCACACGAATGTTATCATTATCAACATTGCGACTACTTTTGCGTTTCAGCAAGTCAGCAATGGTTTCTTGATCATCTTCATCTTCTTCCTCAGCTATCTTCTTTCCTTTATCCTTCACACCCGAACCCGAAGTTTGACCAGTAGGAGGAGGTTCGGTTGTGTGAGCAGCTTTTGAGGAAGGAGGTGGTTTCGATCCGGACTTCACTTCTCCCCCTTGTTTCGGAGTGGACACGAAACTAGGTAGCCCTTCTATTTTACTGAGGAGATCAAGGGCAGCAGCAAGTTTTTCAGCAAGGGTTCGCCTCACCGAATGGTTCAGGATCGGATCGTGTGCTTCCAGGATGTTGGATAGGGCGGAGTGTACATCTGAAAAACATGTCTTGATAACCTCCCGTTCGGATCGAAGAGCGTCAATTTGTTGCTGAGAGTGGGAAAGCTGAGCGCTCTTGACCTTGAGAGCGGTGGTTTTGCTTGCAAGGACATCCATCAACAAGTTTTCTGCTGCCAGATCCTCTTGGAGTTTAGAGAGGCGCTCGTCGATAGAGGCACGAAGGGCCGAGTTGTCGTCACTGATAGATTGGCGAAGGGCAGCAAACGACTTCAACTCCGTGGAGACGAACGTGGCCAATTGTTGAACGATTGGTTCCAACGTTGTCTTTGTGGCATCGACACTCTTCTGTAAGGACTTTAACAGGTGGAGGCGTCAGAGAATAGTTTATCGACTTTTTCGGTCGCTGCCTCACAAGCTTTTGTCGAGGCGTCAATGGCGGCAGTGGCTGAAGCGACGGAATCATGTTGATCCCTGGAGAAGGCATCAACGATTTTCTGAAGAGCAGCTTCAGAGAGAGAGGCTTGAGAATTGGAGGATGAAGCAATTAGCAGGTCAACCTTCTCATGCAGCTCCTTAAGATGCTTCTTTGTTACCGGAGCTTCCTCATCATCGTCGCTTTGGACCTGAAACGGACTGTAGTAGACCGAATCGAAGGTCATATTTTCCCCTCCAAGGAAAGGGTTATCTCCGTCAGAGGCATGACCGGGAGATGGGGGTGGTGGTGAAGCTGGAGGTGTAGTGGTGTGGGTAGGTTCAGGTTGAGTTTGAGTGTGGATGGGTTCGGTTTGTTGTTGAGTATGGGTAGGTTCGGGTGGTGATTGGGTTTCGGTTGTGTGTAGGGGTTCGGTTACAGGTGGTGCTTCGGTTGCATCGGTATGAACCCCCGTATCGGATATGTTGGTTGTAACCTTTGCAGTGGTTGTGGTTGTTGTATCGGTGAAAATGGGTGGTGGTATAGGGAAAGAGGTTTTAGGAATAGTGGTAGAGGGGTTTATGGTGGGAATGGAAGTAGGAATGGTTTGAGTGGGAGAGGGAATTGGTGATATATGGATTTCCATGTCTGGGGTAGGGGATCTGGGTGGGGTATTGCCTCTTGGAGGGGTTTCGCCTCTTTGAGAGCCGTCCGAATCCGAACTCTCACCTTCCGACTCACCAGAAGAGGAAGCGATAATGAGTTTTCGCTTGGGTTGAGTCTTGCGCCTCTTCTGCTGGGGGGACTGAGCAGGTTTAGTAGCCTTCCTCTTTTTGGGAGAAGGGACTTTAGCCACTTTCGTCACTTTCTTTCCTTTTTCTGCCTTTTTGCCTCTTGAAATAGGCTTATCGGCATCATGTATAGATTTGAGCATCTCCTGTGTGAGTTCCCTCGGTCCAGACTGCTTGAACTCCTTGATAGTCCGGATGATCCTGCTGTCAGATGGAACATCGCCATACATGGTCTCCGGAATAGAGCCAATGAAAGAAAACCTCGATGCATCTGAGACGATAATCTTCGTGGTATGGAATGTACCAATCGAAGACATCGATGCACCGACAACAGTTGGGACATGGTGCTTATCTATCGCCCATTTAGCAACGATGGTCCAGAACCTCGCATACGACACCTCAAAATGTCGTGAAGAGGATGATAAACTCTGGATGAGTTGTTGCCAGGGAACCAACCCATAATCAAGGTTGACGCCGTTGTAAACCCTGTACATGATCGACAAGAAGAGTTGACTGGAGCCGTCTGATCCTGAGCTCCGTTCTGATAAACCCTTGAAAAGGACAGTAAACATACCGTTCCACTGTGGCGGCAAACATGATTTTTTAAAATTCGCGACAGAGGTGAGCGCCTCCGTGTACCCCATATTGTAGAACATATTGTAGAGGTGCCCAAACGGAATCGTCTCCGGATTAACCCTAGAAGGGTCAGCAGCAAACCCTAGCAAGGAGGCAAATCGTTGCCTGGAAATCGAGGCTTTGTGATCAGCAACCTCGAAGAAGATTCTATCGAATGCTTTATCATAATGTGCAGTCGCATAGATCTGCGATAAAATCTCCATGGGCACTATTTCCACCCGTGAAAGTGCAGGAGCGATAGGAGAATACTTCAGGCACTCGATAATCGGGAACATGTAGGAATCCTGAGAGGTTAAATCGATCACCAAACACTGTTGAGGGCGAATGGGAAGGATGTGGGAAGTAGCATGAACAAACGATGATTCAGCCATTGTTGAAGTGGAGAAGAAGATGATGAACAGTTAGGTTTTCAGGGAGTTTTTGCTCTCTTGGGAATTTGGATGCGGTAAAGAGGTAAAAGGGAGATGAGGTCGCCTTTTATAGTGGTTGAAAGGAGAGAGAAAAATCTGTTCAAATCTTCTATCGAAATACGAAAGGTTTTTCGGAATGACTGATGCGTGATAGTTAAGGCATGCGATGATCACGCATGAGAGAGAGTGTCAGATTCCTTGGAACACGCCGCCCAACAAGCGCCGTTTCTGAAGAAACCGTTTCAAATCCACACGCGCCTTTATGTGCCAGAGAGGAATCGCTTCAAATTCGCACACGCGTCCACAATGTCAGTTAAAGAGTGGACGTTTCAAATTCGCATGCGTCCCTTTTTACTGCCGTTTGAAATTCAATCCATTAGACTCTCGCCTGAGTCAGAAACCCTTCATCTTATCTTTTTAATGGCATCTTTTGAATAATACTCCCACGTGGATTATTTTTGACCACAACTTTTAATTAACCACCAATTCAGTAAAACAGCCTGTAATTATTAGTACCAGAATTTTGGAAAATCAAAGATTTTCGTGCTAAGGGTGTAAAAAGAAGAGAAATAAAGCAAATCCTTTTAGGAATAAATGTGATGTCAATTAAGACACGAAACAAATGATCCCGGGCACAAATCTCTTCCTTCAAAGTCAAGAGAGACCTTAAAGTGTTAGTGTGGTTTCCCGTTGAATAACGATCAAACACTTATTAAGAAGTGTTGAAAGGCTTCTTTTAATTAGGCTCCTTAAGGATGGCTTTCGCTTTGATTCAACAGTTCTAATCTTGAAATAAGAAAGAAAGTGAACAAAGTACTTGTGAGACCGGTGTAGTCTGTTCAACAAGTAGGCATGAAATAATTTTAAAGTAGCTGGTAAATATAAAAATCTCAAGAAAAAAAAATAAAACTGGATCCCAAGGGAAGAAATGTTATGGTGTTTAACAATTTCATAGGAATCTCACAAAAGAAAAACTTGAGATTTCATGAGGATACGTCCGTCAATTTATTAGTGAAAACTTGATCAAATTAATTGTTCACCGTCAATTCAGATTTGGTATTGAATTTTGGGTTTCACTCAGCTCGTAGTGGCACGAAACTAAGATCATAAACATAGTTTTGGAGTAACCATAAACCTCAGTGGTAATTTCTGAGAGTCTCAAGGGTTACGTTGATGAAATGAATGTGATGGAGAAATGTAATAGAGATGGTGTAAGAAGGAAAGTACCTCTGCTATGAAAAGAAGGACCAAGCAGAAACCTCTTATCTCATGTGAGAGGAGAGTTAGGTAGCTCACGATTAGAATAAATGTGATAGTCTAATTGGAAAGACAAGGTTTGTGTATACCAAGTCATTAAGGCTATTATTCAGAATCTGATGAGGCTTTGGGCACATACAGCAACATGCTTCTAGGGACACTTAACTATTCTAACACATTCCCCATAAACGAACGAACACACAAATAAAGTAAAAGACTAAAAAGCAAATAAAGAACAAAATATTTTTGGAGTTTTGGATATATATAAAAAAAATTAAAAATAACAAAGTAAAAAAAATAAGACTCAGAAAGAAATTAAAAAGAGTTAAAAAAAACTTTGGAAAAATTTGGAACCGAACCCGAGCGTTCGGTTGGTTTCGGTTTTGAAAAATTCTGAAAAACCTATCCCGAGCGTTCGGTTGGTTTCGGTTTTGAAAAATTTTAGAAACCGAACCCGAGCGTTCGGTTGGTTTCGGTTTTGAAAAATTTTGAAAAACCGAACCCGAGCGTTCGGTTGGTTTCGGTTTTGAAAAATTTTGGAAAACCGAACCTGAACCTTCGGTAGGTTTCGGTTTTGAAAAATTTTGAAAAACCGAACCCGAACCTTCGGTAGGTTTCGGTTTTGAAAAATTTTGAAAAACCAAGGAATTTAGCTTTTAAATAGGAAATAATTTAGACGAATAAATAAACAACTTTGTACAAGAAATTTACAACCAAGAAAACTACCTTTGAAATAATGAGCGAGTGCAGATAATTCATCCGAACCTGAACGTTCGGTTTAGTTCGCTTCTTACGTTTGAGATCGAGAGGTAGTTTGTGGTACTGATTCTGATTCCATCATACCTAGCCCTTGTAGAATTTTGTTGAATGAGGCTTCAGGAAGAGCTTTGGTAAAGACATCAGCCAGTTGATCAGTGGTTCTAACAAAGTGTACTTCAACGTTTCCATCTTCCACATAATCTTTGATGAAGTGATACCTCAGTGCTATGTGCTTGGTCTTGGAGTGTTGCACTGGGTTATGACAGATCCTAATTGCACTTTCAGAGTCGCAATATAGTGGGATCTTTTTCATATTGAGTCCATAGTCTCGAAGTTGACTCTGGATCCAAATCACTTAAGAAGTGCAGGATGCAGCTGTAATGTATTCAGCTTCTGCAGTGGACAAAGACACGCACGTTTGTTTCTTTGACTGCCAGCTAACCAACTTCCCATCAAGGAATTGGCAGCCACCAGTTGTGCTTTGTCGATTGAGTCCACAACCTCCAAGGTCTGCATCTGAGTAGGCTTGAACGAAGAAGCCCGAGTTGGAAGGATACCATAGACCTAGAGAGGTGGTTCGCTTGAGATAGCGTAGAATGTTCTTCACTGCAAGCATGTGAGGTTCGCGTGGATTTGCCTGAAATCGAGCACAGTAACAAACAGAAAACATTATGTCAAGCCTGCTAGCAGTGAGATACATCAGTGAGCCTATCATCTATCGATAAAGCGTAATATCAACAGTCGGTTTGTCCAGGGATGGGGTGAGCTTGGTGCCGAACGCCATTGGAACTTTGACTTTGGAATCTCCCATCATGCCAAACTTTGCTAGGAGAGTCTTCGTGTAAGCTTCCTGATTAATAAAGATGCCTTCGGGTCCCTGTCTAATATATAAACCAAGGAAAAAGTTAATAGGACCCATTGAGCTCATTTCAAATTTAGTCTCCATCAGCTTTCTGAATTCAGCTGTTAGGCTAGGATTCGTTGAGCCAAAGATGATATCATCGACATAAATTTGAACGATCATAAGGTGGTTACCTTCCTTCTTACGAAAGAAGGTTGGGTCAACCGAACCTTGTTTGAATTTGGACATCTTTAGAAATTTAGTCAGCGTTTCATACCAGGCTCTCGGAGCTTGTTTCAGTCCATATACGACTTTATCCAAAATGTAGCAATGATTTGGATACTTTTCGTCACGAATCCAGGAGGTTGCTCCACATACACAGTTTCTTCGAGTTCTCCATTAAGAAATGCACACTTGACGTCCATTTGGAAAACCTCAAAGTTTTTGTGGGCAACATAAGCTAGAAATATTCTTACAGATTCAAGCCTAGCTACAGGAGCGAAAGTCTCTTCATAATCAATCCCTTCCTCCTGAAAGTATCCTTTCACGACCAGACGAGCTTTGTTTCGAATTACGTTCCCTTCCTTGTCCATTTTGTTCCTAAAGACCCATTTAAGACCAACAACCGAGGCTTTTGGAGGAGTTGGAATAAGACGCCAAACTTTGTTCCTTTCGAATTCGTTCAGTTCATCTTGCATGGCTTGAACCCAATCGGAGTGATCAAGAGCAGTATTAACTGTCTTCGGTTCAACTTTTGATACGAATGAGTTAAACATGCAGAATTTAACTTTAGAAAATAAGGATGTCTGTTTTGCCTTGAGTTGTGATCGGGTCAGAACTTTTTCAGAGACATCACCAACAACTTGAGAGATAGGATGATCTCTGGTCCATTTGGTGAGAGGTGGGTAGTTTGGATCAAAGGTTGGATCCAGTTCAGCATTTATCATTTCTTCTGGTTCGGACTGGCTTTCATAGTCGTAAGACATATCAGCTTGCTCCCCCTCGATAGATGAGCTTTCAGGAATGCCTTGAGCTTCAGAGGTTTCTTGTTGTGCAGAGCTTTCGGGCGTTGATGCACCTTCGGTTGGTGAGGCACTTTCGGTTGGTGAAGTGCTTTCGGGAGCAGTTGGAGACCTTGGCTCCCCCTCAACATGTGAGGTCGGTTGAGTTGACGATGGTTGATCCTCCCCCTCGACTGAAGCATTATGTGGTGGAGGTTCGTCAGAAGTTGATTCTCCTTCACTCATTCTTCTGGCAGCTTCTTCGACAATTTGCTTCATGTGATCAACTTTGTTGTCTGCTGCGCCTGCTTCTGAGAGATTGGCTTTCTCTGGTTCGTCAAAGAGCTCCATGAACTTCTCGAATAGATTAGCGATCGAGACTGTGACTTGTCCAGTTTGAGGAAAAATTTCTCCAGCTATATCTTTGTTGTCCTTTAGCTTTTTGACATAGCTATCATCGAAAGTCACGTAATAAGTCTCTTCGATTTTCCTCGAACGCTTGTTTAATACTCTGTACGCTTTGGAAGTGAGAGAATAGCCCAGAAATATTCCTTCGTCGGCTTTGACATCAAACTTGTTTCGGTGTTCTTTGGAATTGAAAATGAAACACCGTGAACCGAACACATGGAAAAACTTTACATTGGGCTTCCTGTTGTTGAGAATCTCATAAGGAGTGAGCATGAATCGCTTGTTGAGATATGACCTGTTCTGTGTAAAACAAGCAGCAGAAATAGCATCAGCCCAAAAATAAAGAGGTAAGGAAGCGAAACTTAGCATGGTTCGGGTGGCTTCACACAAAGATCGGTTTCATCTTTCGACAATCCCGTTTTGTTGAGGTGTGTAGAAAGCTGAGAAGTTGTGACTAATTCCCTTTTCTGCCAGGAATTCTTCGAATTCTCTATTTTTGAATTCCAGGCCATTGTCGCTCCTGATGTTGCGAACGACCTTCTTCAGCTGTACCTCAATCTGCTTGATGAACAATTTTAGCTTAGGAGTCGCTTCAGATTTAAGGTTCAGAAAGAACACCCATGTAAAACGCGAAAAGTCATCAACAATAACAAGAATATACTTGCTACCACCGATGCTTTCGATAGATGAAGGACCACATAAATCAATGTGAAGTAATTCAAGTGGTTCAACAACTTTAGTGTTTATTATAGATGGATGACTTTGACGACTCTGCTTCCCCATTTCACATGCAGCACACAAGTGATCTCTATCGAACTTGAGCAGTGGAAGACCTCGAACGTGGCCTCCAGTGACAAGTTTGTTGATGTCTTTAAAGTTAAGATGAGAGAGCCTTCGGTGCCACAACCAGCTTTTGTCAAATTGTGCTTTTGATAACAGGCAAATAGCTGGGTTTCCTTTGATGGTTTTGAGGTTTAGAGGAAACATTTCACCCTTACGCTCCGATTTGAGAATAACTCTTTTCGTCTTCTTCTCAATAATTTCAGAACCCTCATCGTCGAATGAGACTTTGAGACCGGTACCTCCAACAAGCTAAGATACACTGATGAGGTTGTGTTGTAGTCCTTCCACATATGCCACTTTCCTTATCGTGAAATCACCATTAGTAATCATTCCATAGCCTTTTATGGTGCCGAAGGAGTTGTTTCCAAACTTGACGTTTCCACCATTTGAAAGAGACCGGTATTCCCTGAGTTCTTCTTTCCTCCCTGTCATGTGACGTGAGCAGCCACTATCAATGTACCATTCTTCGTCAAACTGCTCGTCACTGATAACCTGCAAAAATTAAACAGATTTAGGAACCCAAAGTTTCTTGGGTCCACGTGAGCCTTTCACAGGAACAGGAATAGTAAGAGAGATGTCAACAAGATATGTTCGTTTTATTAGTGTTGTTTCATCTTTCTTTTTGATGGTAAAAACTTTAATTTTATTGGGCTTAGATTCTTTCGGTTTAGACTCTGGCTTAGACGCTGAAACCATCTGTTTTCGCTTTTGTTCTACTGATGATTGAGATTTTTGAGAAGGAGCAGAATGGGATTTAGAACGAGGTGGAGAAGATTTGGAAGAATTAACAGAATTAGAAGAGATAGAATGAGAAGGCTTAGATTGAGATGACTTCTTGGCTGGAGAC
The DNA here is from genome assembly GCF_051521515.1 of Lactuca serriola. Classification (NCBI taxonomy): domain Eukaryota; kingdom Viridiplantae; phylum Streptophyta; class Magnoliopsida; order Asterales; family Asteraceae; genus Lactuca; species Lactuca serriola. The sequence continues at coordinate 105,040,833 of NC_136412.1, forward strand.
TCTAGGTGACCCTTTTGCTTTTGATCATTGGTGGGACCAACCTTAGAGTTTTGATCTCTTTTGATTTTAGAACCGAACCTTTGCTTTCGGTTGGTTTCGTTCTCTGAACCGAACTTCTGCTTTCGGTTAAATTCATTCTCAGAACTGAACCTTTGCTTTCGGTTGGAATCAGTTGCTGAACCGAACCTTTGCTTTCGGTTGATGTTTTCCTCCGAACCGAACCTCTGCTTTCGGTTGTTGCAATTCTCTTGTGATTCAACAGGATTTTTCTCAGACTTTAGGTTCTTGTCTTGATGTGAGAAATAAGCATTCTAAGATTGCCAGAACTGTTTTCTTTCAGAGAGATTCTTCCTATATCTCTGATTCCTTTGACGTTTTTGATTTCTCATCTGCTTCGGTTGATGATGGATGTTAGCTTTCGGTTTCGGTTTGTCTACAGCAGGTTCACTATGAACTGATGAAGTTTCACTAGAGGGAGTGTCTTCTTTTGCCGGACTTCCTTTTTCTTGAGGAATGTCTTTCGTACCACTAGTACTTGGCACATCAAAGTTATCAGGCTTATTCAAGGGTTCTGGCACGTATCTTCCTTTGCTTTTCCATGAGGTCCTTTCAGATAAGCCTACCGTTTCATCAGCATTATCGATTGGAGCTGACCAGAAGAACTCATCGCAGCCATCAGCATTGTCTTCGTTTACAATTGCCGTGAGTTCAGCAGTCTGATGTTCGGTTACGCCTGTGACCTTGTACACCTGATTTGGAGTGGTTCTAACCTTTTGATATACAACGGCCTTCTCTGCAAGAATCGGGGACTTTTGTTGGGAAAAACGAGCAAACTCGACAGAATTTTCTGAAATTAGATTCTTGTGGTTTTCAGGTTCACATTTTACAAATTCTGAGCAGTCAACCGTGTCCTCTACAGAAATTTCACTCATATTGTCATCCTCATTAAGCTCAGATGCATTTTAACATCAATTTTGTTTTCTGAGCTCAAGTTGGCGTTTAAAGAGTCAAATTTTTGTATGGTTTCGGTTCTCAGTTTCAGTCTATCATTTTCATCCAAAAGGTTTTTAAGCATGTCCTTATGGTCTATGGATTTAATGAAAGATCCTATTTTGTCCAGTCCGTACCTATAGGTCGGATTAACGTCCTCAGATGATATCACACTCTCACAATTATACGCTTCAGCATCGATTTCATCCTCCTTAAACTCAAGAAAGGGCAAAATCATGCGATGAATCTTTTGTCCTATTTCACAATCCAAATGAAGCTGAGTAATATTAGTGTAAAGACGTTTAGCAATCAAACAAAAAACATTTCGCTGTTTTAAAAGCTTTAAATTGTCTCTTTGCAAATAAATGTTTTCATCTTTTGTTTTGATTAACTCCGATTCCTTCAGTTCGATCCACATCCGCCGTTCCTCACTCTTCGAAGACGCCCTACTTAATTGGTCAGTTAGGTTAGAATTGGTGACCCGAGTTTGAGTTAAACTACTATCTAGATGAGAGATTCTTGAATTAACACTTTTTAGTTCTTTTTCATATGAGCATTGTGGGACTTTAAATGAGACAAAAACCGATTGTACCTTCTTAATCAGTTCATCGAGCTCGTTGAACTGCACGCTGAGCGGTTTGGCTGTAAAGCACATATCTTGTTGCTCCTTCAGTTCATTACTCCCACCATCAGTGTTGTATCCCCTCATCTGAGATACGTCAGACACCATTAAGCACCTTCCTCCACTGCTTTCTTCTTTTGCTACACAAGCCTTTCCATGGGAAGGCTTCCTCACTTCATCGTCTTCAGAGTCGGTTGACCAAACCTCCACGCCACCGAACTCGTCATCAGCAACCGAACCCTGCACAATTAGAGCATTCATAGAAGAGTTAGCGATAGATTTCTTCTTCCTTATCTCATCAAGCTTTTTCTGCAGCAAAGCTTCCTCATCCTTTTCAGCCATCTTCTTAAGGACACAATCCTTTGCATAGTGGTTCTTTCCCCCACAATAGTAGCAGCTTACTCCAGAATCACCTTCTGCCTTTGGTTCCTTCTTAGACTCTTCAACCTTCGGTTCATCTTTAACTTTTTCAGAACTATAACTCCCCTGTCAGTTTCGGTTTTTGTTGGAGGGAAATCTCTTCTTGATGAACCTCTTGGGGTTAGACACCATCATAGCATAATCCTCAGAAGTGAGGTCATAATCCTCCAAGTTGAGGTCTTCTTCCTCCATCACAGCTTTACTTTTGGACAGGAGGGCTAACGAACCTAGGCTAGAAACCACATTCTTCTCCTGCAACACAATCTTCTCCTGGGATTTGAGAATGCCCACCAGTTTCGCCAAGGAATATGATTTAAATTGCTCATGGGCTTTAACTGTGGACACGATTGCTCTCCACTCTGATCTTAGACCATTTAAGAACATAACCTTCTGCTCAATAATCTTCCTTTCGATGTCATGTTTGATCATCTTGCTAAGAAGATGATTGAAGCGATCAAACGTTTGGGTCACAGTTTCTTCGGCTCCTTGCCTGAATTCACTAAACTCAGATAAGAGTAAGGTTTGAATGGAGTGTTCAAGATCCTCGTCTGTAGAGTACCATTCACGTAGCCTGTCCCAAATCTCCTTTGCCGTCGTGCATGAACTCACCAATCTAAAAGTATCGGACTGAAGGGCGAATCTGATCAATCTTAACGCCTTGATATTGCATTGAAATTTATCCTTTTCATCTTGCGCAATATCTTTAACATCTTTCAGAAGATCATTATACTCCTTTTGAGTTTTAATAATCCTTGAAGTTGCAGAGTGAGAAAACGGTCCAGGAATAATTGCTTCCCAGATGAGGTATCCATTATCCTCAGATCCTATAACATAATCTTCAAATTGATGCGCCCAGACTTCATAATTGTGGGTGTATAGGATGGGAATCTTCGTTGTTGATCCAATGCTGTTCGAAATATTGATGGGATTCGATTGCGACTCGTCCATAATGATCGAATAACCTGTTCAAAGATCAGACTTGTAATAAATCAAATTAGGGCAAAACAATAAATATCGAGATAAGTCAATAATAAGATGACGGCTCAATAAATATCAGTAATTGCAGAAAACCCTAATCGAAACCTTTTTCACAGAAAAGAAGTGTATCGATTACACAGCCTCCTGCTCTGATACCAATTGATAAGTTTAAATCTAAACTTGAAGATCGATTAGATCTATAAAACAGGTAAAGAAATAAATTAATAAACAGCAAGAACACTCGAATGAATCAAACGTGTCGAATGATTTATAAACAACCCTCAGAAGAGCTCGATAAAGAACTTCAACTGTAGAGGATTAAAGGGTTTACAAGAACGATAAAGAAAGAAAAATTGTAATGCTATCGTAATGCTGTCGTCTTCTAGATCGTTTGCCTAATATGCATGCAAGCATATTATTATATACTAAACCCTACAAGCTCACGGTTGGACAGGCCCAAACCAGAGTGCAAAGCATTGGACTATAAACCGAGCCCAATGACGCAATACAAAAATAAGGCTACGCTACCCAACAACATCAAAGTGATGGAGTTTGTGTAAGCAATCGATGATTGGAGTAGAATGAAGTGTAATAATCACAAGAAGGGTGAATTATACTTACCAAGAGTATAATAAAGCTTAATGATCAGCCTTGGAGTCTCGAAATAGAGAGAAAAAGTTTGAGAGAAAAGTTGTGTTTGATTTTTGGTGAAATGAGAGCAAGTGAGTGAAAATGAGGAGAGAGGTTGATTTGTTCCAGCTGTTAGAACGTGGGAGGGGCTGATGATTGATGGAAAGGTACAAGGAAGTGACTAGGGATGGTGGGGAGGAGTGTGGGTTAGTCATGGAGTGGGTATGGTGGTTGCTTGTGTCATAATACAAAGAAAGTCAACACTCAACCTTTGTACTTCACCCACTCTTCATGGATAAGGTTTTATCCCAAAAAACGTGGGAAATTAGTAGATATGGGTCCCTAAATGTTAAAATAAAGTTTCGGGTGAAAATCCCGCGTTAAAACGATGAAAAACGAAGCTAAAATGAAGTCGTAGTCGATAACCGGGAAAAACTTGGCTTTCTGCGAGACCTCTCGGTTCGGTCCTAAGGCTGCTGGACCCGAAGGCGAAATGGAGCGAAATGGCTAGAGGCGAAATGGGGCAAAATAGCTCGAAGGCGAATGTAAGAGGGTTCGGCCCGAAGGTGGCTTCGGTTCCTCATGCGAGGTTCGGTCCGAAGGTGTCCTCGGTTAGGTCCTCAGCAGTGGTTTCGCTTCCTAGATGCTTTCGGTCCAAGAGGGTTCGACGCTAAGAGGCTTCGGCCCTATAAATGGGTTTCGGGTCCTTTGGGGTATTTTAACTGTTCTAACCCCGTTTTAAGCGATTTTTGACCTGGTTAAGGGTTGGGATGACCCGAATGATTATGAAAAGTTACGGGAACTTTTGAGAGAGATTTAGGAGAGATTCCATATTCTTGGAGAGATTTGGGAGAGATTTGACATACTTGGAGAGATTTCACATACGGAGAGAGATTTTGGAGAGATTCCATATTCTTGGAGAGATTTGGGAGAGATTTGACATACTTGGAGAGATTTCACATACGGAGAGAGATTTAGGAGAGATTCCATATTCTTGGAGAGATTTGGGAGAGATTTGACATACTTGGAGAGATTTCTAATATAGAGAGATAGAGTGAAAGAGATTTAAGAGAGGTTCCATTTATTAGCTTTTTGAGTAACCGGCTTCGCAACGCAAGATCCGTAAACCCCGTTAAGCTATGTTTTAGTGCCCTACAGACTCCCGATGAGTGTGAAATAGTGTTTTATCTCTTTGGTTCATTGTTTAGCATTATCAAGGCTAAGGAAATTCAAACACACAAATTTTCCAATTGATATTTTCTCATTAAAATACCGAGTTGTACAGTAATTACATAACGTAAACCCTAATATACAAGGGTTAATCGAGTCAGCCGGTTTGACTTGTTGACTTTGTTTGACTTTGACTTGACCAGAAATTGACTATTGTCATAGAAAATGCATGGGATGAAATTGGAGCATGATCTTGATGGAGTAACTGTAGCTTTCATGATCGATGAAGATTCCTTTATAGTCACTTGCAGCTATGGAAGGAGTTAAATCCTTCACTGTTGACTCAGATCCAGTGGGTTTAGCGGAGCATAATGCCTTGGATTGTTTCTTGGAGATTTCAAATTTCACCATTGTTGAAATATTTTTTTGAAGAACTTGCATGAAAGGATTTTTGCAAGAAAGGTGAAGAAGAAGGAGATCGTCTGTAAGAGTTCAGAAAGAGTAAAAGCTTTCATGGGGAAGAAGAAGGGTTTTTATACATCCAAATTTCAAAATTAATTAATATCAATTTAATTACAGCTGTTAAAGCAAAAACCTTTGGATTTTTACCAATATCGGTTAAAATAGTATAAAATTAAAAAATGGTTTTTTCCGGGAAAAGAGGAGCATTTAATGAGTTTGCAGGCCCATCATGACACGTCGTACAATTGTAGGGTGAAAATGGTTATGTCCGTCGAATAAAGTGGGGAAGTGGGACGAATTTGACCCCAACGGTTGCTTGATGTGATTGGTTGAGTGAAAAAGATTTTCAAAAAGGATTTTGTTTATGGAAAATAAGTTTAGTTATCCTTATCCAAAAATAGGCCTGATTAAAGAAAGTCTTTTGAAAGGTAACTAAACTTTCATATGCGACAAATTGAATGTTGAAAAATGTTTCAACTTCATTAAGTAGCACACAATGATTTAATGCGTCTAAGGAATGATGAATCTAGGTTGATTTGATAAGTCTATGGGAGATGATACTAAAGAGTAACTTATTCACAGAGGTTAGAAATACAAAGAAATAACGTGACCCGAGGAGTATATAGATCATAAATGAATTCAGTATACAGAGTATACCGAGGATCAATTTATGAAGTATGTACTACATCAGTTAGTTTTTAGAAAGGATAAGATGAGTAAAATGCTTCACGGGTTTTTTTTGATAAAAAGAAAAGAAGCAATTTATCACACCCGAAGACTATGAGGTCTTCGGTAGTTTTTGTTTCAAGAGGAACAGAGGGTCTGGATTCATCATTCCTAACATTTCCAAAAATCCATTTAGTTTTTTGGAATCAAGTGCCTTTGTGAAAAAAATCAACTATTTCCTCATGAGTTGGAACAAAAATTAGTTCAATGTTACCTTTGAGGATATGGTCTTTGATGAAGTGATATCGTAGCTCTATGTGTTTTTGTCTTCGAGTGATAAATAAGATTGTGTGAAATGGCTATTGCACTCTCTGAATCATAATAGATAGGCACCTGCAACATCCTGTACCCATAGTCTAAAATTTGTGTCTTCATCCAGAGAACTTGAGAGCAGCAACTAGCTGCAGCCACATACTCAATCTCTACGGTTAAGAGATAAACACAATTATGTTTTCTTGAGGACCAACTTACTAATCTTCCATCCAGAAAATGACATCCTCCCAATGTGCTCTTTCAATCAAGTCTACACTTACATGATCTGCATCAGTGAAAGCCTATAGACTGAAGTCGTTCCCTGCTGGGTACCAGAGACCCAAGGCTTTACTCCCTTTGAGATACCTGAAGATCTGCTTGACTGCGGTCAAGTGGGATACTTTGGGATCGTCCTGGTATCTAGCACATAAACCCGTAGAAAAACTAATATACGGTTGGCTTGCGGTGAGGTACATCAATGAACTAATCATTCCTCCGTATATCTTATGATCAACTGACTCTCCAATAGGGTCAGCTGATATCTTATATCGAAAGGCCATAGGGACCTTTGCTGAGAAGTAATTACCCATTGAAATTTTCTTTAACAACTCAGTGGTATATTTATCTTGATGGATGAAGACCCGTGATAGATCTGTTTAACTTGAAGACCTAGAAAGAAATTAATCTCCCTCTATTCATGCTCATTTAAAACTTGTTGGTCATGAGCTTTGCAAAATCCTTCACCATTTCTTGAGCTGTTGAGCCAGAAATGATATCATCCTTATAGATTTGAACGATCATCAAGTGTTATTCATTTACTCGTCTGAAAAGAGTGGGATCTATCACACCTCGTTTGTACCCCGGAGTTGACAAGAAACTCTAAAAGAGTCTCATACCATGGTCTAGGTGCCTGCAGGTTGTTGTAGATACACTTCCTCTTTCAGTTCACCATTAAGGAAAGCACTCTTCACATCCACTTGATCGAAGTTGTTATTCATGTGTGTTTTATACGCTAGAAAAATGTGTATGGCTTCCATCTTTACAACTGGGACATATGTTTCATCATAGTCAGCACCCTCTAGTTTACTATACCCTTTTGCAACCAAACAAGCCTTGTTGCGAGTCACTACACCTGATTCATCTAACATATTCTTGTAAACCCATCTGGTTCCAACTATAGTATGGCCTTTAGGCTTTGGTACCAGCTTCCAAACCTAGTTTCTTTTGAACTCAGCTAATTCTTCTTGCATTACTATTATCCAATCAGGCTCTAGAAGAGCTTCTTTTGTGGTTTTGGGTTCGACCGAAGATAAGAAAGCTACATAATGACAATGATTAGTTAAGTTTGTAGAGGAATGAGTTTGAATACCTGCAGATGGATTCTCGATGATCTGGCCTGGTGAGCAATATTTTGACCAGATATGTAGACGAGATTGATGATGATCTGTAGTTGCACTCGAGGGAATATCCTCTACTTCAGAGGAGTCTTCGGGTCTAATTGATGACGCTAGTTCCCCCGCGGTTTGTGATCATCCTGCAGATGTGTCATGGACTTATGGGATTGGCTCTGCAGCTGAATTTGATTGTTCCCCCTGAACTAATGACGGTTCTGAAGGGTTTTTAGCACTCTAACAACCTTATGGTTTACATGCAACCCTAGATGCTTTGTATCTATATTTTCTCTAATTATACTTGTAATTTGATTTTCTAAAGCCTACATCCTAACTAGCATACAATTTGAAAATTGAACAAAATAACTAGTTAGATAACTTACCTCTTAGTAGGACTTCTAGTTATTGGCCTTCAAAAGCTTTAGCACCTCAAATGTGATTCCTCTAATGTGTTACAAACACCAAATGCAAAAGGAGGCTTGAGAGAATAAGTTGCTTAACACAAAATCGATTCACGCTCTCCAAGAATGTATGTGGCAACCAATTTTAGCTTTAGGGAGTTCCTTTTATAGTGTGATAAGTGCTAGGGTTACATCCATGGAAACCCTAATGCACCATGACTCTCCGTATTACTTAGGCTCCATGGGTTAAACCTCCATGGACTATCCATGTTGGTTTAGCCCATCCCAAATAACCATGGATCATTGGCCTACACTATAAGAATCATTGATTTACCAAATTAGTCCCCATATATTTAATTAGTTTCTTTTGATCACTAAATTAATTCCAAATTGATTCTTGATCAATACTAATTAAATAATCTCATTTCATATTAATATATTATGCATGTAATATATTAACAAATCACAAATAACCTTATTCTCAAATGTCCATCCTATCAATTTGCATTGCTAAAGGCAACCTAAAAGGATCATGTTACTCTCGGGTCAAGTACATACCAATTATAGTTATGGGCTTATACACCAAATCCAACAGTCTCCCGCTTAGATAACTCTAATAACTATAACTGCAAGTACGACTTAAAACCGACTAGCATTTGTAGCTCTTAAAAGCCGTTGTCGAACACTGACCCAGTCGGTGACGCGCCCTTTAGATAAGGGATCATATAATCCTTTGTTCTTCAAGATATTAGCTGGACAAATACATAGAACAATGTCATACTAATTGTCCAACAGTTTGTTTCTCAATCTCTGATTTGTTTGACAAAGAACTTAATTGAACACATCAATTTAGTCCCGACCAGGCCCAACACAAAAGTAAAAAAAAAAAATCATCGAGGGTCCCAAGATATCACTTTTAATCCTCCGAGAATTAAAAGGAACAGATAAACTTCGACATTATATGCTTTTACTAACTATTCATCAAATCATACACAACAGTGCATTTTATAACATCAAGTTACTGATGCGTTTTCCCACTAACAATGTACAACCAACTCATAGTCAACAACTCATATATCTTGGTTTGAAGACTTATATGATATTATCGTCTCACGATCACTCGAGATAAATTCCATGAAGTGATTCAAGAGAGTGTGCGTTTAATCTAATACCCAGACCTTATGAGCACTTATGAATGTTGTAGCAATCTCTTGCTATGTCAAAAACACTCCAGACAATCGAGAACCCAAATTCATGATAGTCTTGCCTCAATACCTACTTCCAAAGTATGATCAATTGTGGACAGTTTGAATAATATAATTATTCTAGAAGTCAAAACTGATGGGTTTTGAGCATTCTAACACTTCCTAAGTGTACATGCAACCCTAATAAACCTTGGATCTATGTTTGTCTAAGATACATGCAAATAATTATTTTTCCAAGGCTTATATCCTAACTAGCATGGCATGGGGAACTTGAATCAAATAAAGCTAGTAGAAACACTTACCTTGTAGTTGTAGTTGATTGCTTGGAGTTTTAGAGCCTAGCACCAATAGTGTGGATACCTCAAATGAAAGTCACAAATCACCACAAACATGGAACTTTGAGAGAATAGTCACCACTTCTCTTGAAATCGGCCCTCACCTCAACATCTGTCAACTAGTAGTGATTTCAAGAGCCAAGACCTCCTTTATATAGTGTGGTGGATTAGGGTTACATCCATGTAAACCCTAATACCCATGTCTCTTCATTTCCATGAGATCCATGGGTTAAAGCTCCATGGAGTATCCATGGACTTCTCCATGCAAGCCTAGCCCATTCCAAATAAGCATAAGCCCACACTATATAAATATAGAAGCCCATATTTAATTAGTAATATCCTTGATCACTAAATTAATCCTAGATTAATTATAGATCACTACTAATTAAGTAATATGATCTTATATTAATATATTAGAACTTATATTATATTAATAAATCATAACTTGTACTATTCTCAAATATTATCCATAAATTGTTCGGGTGAAGTGCAACCCAAATGGACCATGCCGGGTCGGGTCAAGTACATACCAAATATAGTTATGGGCTTAGACACTATATCCAACAGTCTTCCACTTGGATAAGTCTAGTAACTATATTTGCAAGTATAACTTCAGGAACCGATCAGCAATCGTAGCTCTTTAAACTCTGTTGAACTAGAACGCGCCATTTAGATAAGTGATCATATAATCCTCTGTCTTAGATATTAGCCGGACAAGTACATGGAACATTGTCTTGCTTATTGTGCAGCATTTGTTTCCCGATTTCCGATTTGTTTGACATAGAACTCAACTGAACACATCAATTTAGTTCTGACCGGGCCCGGTACATAGGTCAAAAAAAAAATCATCGAGGGGCCCAGATATCAGCTTCTAATCCAAGAAGGAACAGATAAACTTCGACTCATATGTTTGTTCTACCACTCATTGAATTACACACAAAGGCACGTTTTATAACATCGAGTTACCAATGCGTTTACGTACAATCAATGCATAACCAACTCGTAAGTAACAAATCATATCTCTAGGTTTGAAGACTTATATGATATTACCGTCTCACGATCACTCGAGATAAAATTCCATGAAGTGATTCCAGTGAGCGTGGCTTGAGTCCAATGCTCAGAACTTATGAGCACTCATGATTGTTGTAGCCATGTCCAACAACTTAGACCTCTGCAACCAATCATGACAGTCTTGATTCATACCTACTTCCGACATATGACCAGCTGTGGAGGTTTGAATAATATGATATACCAAACATAATTATTCTGGAAGTCAAAACATGCAAAAGAAATATAGTAAAAGATCGACAAGAGATAGCAACACTTTACTCATAAATAAAACACCTTTTATTCATCATCCAATGTCAATTACACTTTACAAATTTCATAATTTATCTAACTACTAAAACTTATATCATCCTTTAGCCCTATGCTCCGAGCATGCTGGAGATGCTTAACCCTACTCAGTCCCTTCGTGAGGGGATCTGCTGGGTTCTCATCCGATGATACCCTCTTCGCCACGAGGAGTCCTTCTTCGATTCGATGTCTGATAAAATGGTATTTTCTGTCGATGTGTCTGGATCTCCCGTGATCCCTTGGTTCCTTGGCTAAGGCAACCGCACTATTGCTGTCACAGAAAATCTCCATTGGCTCTTTTATAGCTGGTACAACTCCAAGGTCTCCGATGAAGTTCTTTAGCCATATCGCCTCCTTTGCTGCCTCGCTTGCTGCTATATACTCTGATTCACAAGTGGAATCAGCCACTGTCTCCTACTTGGAACTCTTCCAAGAAATTGCTCCTCCGTTTAGGGTAAAGACCCAGCCTGACTGAGAGCGGAAATTATCCCTATCAGTCTGGAAGCTAGCATCACTATACCCTACAACTCTCAAGTCATCACTCCCACTGAAGATAAGGACCCAGTCCTTAGTCCTTCGCAGGTACTTGAGGATATTCTTTACCGCAGTCCAGTGTTCCTTGCCAGGGTTCGCCTGATACCTGCTAACCATACTCAAAGCAAAGGCTACGTCAGGTCGAGTACACGTCATAGCATACATGATCGATCCTACAGCTGAAGCATAAGGAAATCGACTCATTTCTGCTATCTCAGCCTCAGTACTAGGGCTTTGTGTCTTACTCAATGTAGCGTTACACTAAATGGGTAACTCACCTTTCTTGGAGTTATGCATGTTGAATCTTTTCCACTTTGTCCAAGTAGGTACTTTGACTAAGTCCAATTAGTCTTTTACTCATGTTTCTCAAAATCTTTATCCCTAGGATATAGGCAGCTTCACCAAGGTCCTTCATAGTGAAACACTTCCCAAGCCAGGACTTTACTTCCTGCAGGGTTGGGATGTCATTTCCTATGAGTAGTATGTCATCCACATACAGTACCAAAAAACTGACTATGCTCCCACTAGCCTTGATATAGACGCAAGATTCATCTTCACTCCTTGAAAAGCCAAATTCCTTGACTTTCTCATCAAAGCAAAGATTCCACCTGCGAGGTGCCTGTTTCAGTCCATAAATGGATTTCTCGAGCTTACACACTCGATTTCTCGAGCTTACACACTCTACTAGGGTACTCGTTGCTGACAAAACCCTCTGGCTGACTCATGTAAACATCTTCAGCCAACTTTCCATTAAGGAAAGCGGTTTTGACATCCATTTGCCAAATTTCATAATCATGAAATGCAGCTATGGCCAACAGAACCCGAATAGACTTAATCTTGGCTACTGGAGAAAAGGTCTCATCATAGTCCACTCCAGGAATTTGAGAGAAGCCCTTTGCAACTAGTCTAGCCTTATAAGTGTGTACATTACCATCCATGTCGGTCTTCTTCTTGAAGACCCATTTGCACCCTACAGTCTTACGACCAGGTACATTCTCAACCAAGTTCCAAACTTGATTGTCATACATGGATTGTATCTCGCTATGCATGGCCTCTTTCCATTTAGCAGCCTCAGGGCCTGCCATGGCTTCCGTGTAGCTGTTAGGTTCATCCAGACCTACTAGTGTCTCATCACTAATAAGTGTCTCACCTTCCGCAGTAATATGAAAGCCATAATAATGCTCAGGTGCATTCCTAAATCTCGTGGAATGCCTAAGAGGTACAGGCACATCAACTGGCTCAACAGGAGTTTCCTCCTCTAGTTGAGGGCTAGGGTTTGAAGTTCCTTCACCACTTGACTCTTGAATTTCTTCAAGATCAATTTGCCTCCTACTGTCTCCTTGGCTTATAAATTCTCTCTCTCTCTCGAAAAACTCCTCTTCTTGCTACAAAGACCACATTATCACTAGGTCTGTAGAAGAGCTAACCAAAGGATTGCTGTGGGTAGCCGATGAAAATACACCTCTCGCTTCGAGGTTCGAGCTTATCATGAGTCTCGCGTCTCACGAAAGCCTCACAACCCCAAATCTTGATGTGGTCTAGCTTAGGTACTTTACCAGTCCACATCTCGTGAGGAGTTTTGGCAACTTCCTTTGTAGGGACTAGATTAAGAATATGGGCGGCAGTCTCTAAGGCATACCCCCAGAATGAGATTGGTAGCGTAGCTCGACTCATCATGGAACGAACCATATCCAACAAGGTTCGATTACGCCTCTCAGCCACACCATTCAACTGTGGTGTCCTGGGAGGTGTCAATTGTGAGACAATCCCACATTCCCTAAGATAGTCGAGGAACTCTGAACTAAGATACTCACCACCACGATCGGATCGAAGCATCTTAATGTTCCTGCCCAATTGATTCTCGACTTCCTGTTTAAATTCCTTAAACCTCTCGAAAGTCTCTGACTTATGCTTGATTAAGTAGACATATCCATATCTACTGTAATCATCAGTAAAAGTCAAATAATAATGATTAGCATCCCTTGTGGCATGTTTGAATGGTCCACACACATCCGTGTGTACAAGGTCCAACAATCCTTCACCCCTCTCACACGAGCCTGTGAAGGGTGACTTTGTCATTTTTCCAAGTAAGCATGATTCGCAACTATCATCTGACTTTAGGTCAAACGACTCCAAGACTCCATCCTTTTGGAGTTGGCCTATGCGTTTCTTGCTTATATGTCCAAGACGACAATGCCATAATGATGCTTTATCCAAGTTATTATGATTAGTAGAATCAATACACAAAACATTATTTCCTAAGTTATCTACAACATATACAGCTTCATACACACCATCACAAGGTAATGCTTTAAAATAAAAGACATTATTATAGAAAACATCAATAGAACCAACTTCATTATTAAATGAAAAGGTAAACCCTTGTTTGTACAAAGCATGAAAGGAAATAATATTTCTTGCCATTCCTGGCGAATAAGAACATTTATTCAATTCCAAATTAAACCCAATACTTAGCGATAAAGTATAAACTCCAATCTTGGTGACAGGTGAAGCTTTCCTATTCCCCATGATCAAGTTTATTCTTCCTTGCTCCACATTCTCACTTCTTCTTAGTCCCTGCAAGTCACAACAAATATGAATACCACAACCGGTATCAAGGACCCAAGATTTAGAATGGGGGTGAGGTATTAGAAATGATAGTGTAAATACCTGCATGGTTGGGTTTGACTTTCCCATCCTTCACATCCTGCTGGTACTTCGGGTAGTTCCGCTTCCAATGAGACTTTTCATGGCAATAGAAGCATTCACCTCTTTTGGGTCAGAAGAAGGAGTGACAAAACCTTTCTTGGTTCCACTTGAAGAAGAGCCATCAAGGGTCCGAGCCTTGGTACCCTTCGAGGATCTCTTTCTCTTCCTCCATCGACTTTTCCCAATTGCCAAAACTAGAGTTGAGTTTGGAGTAGGAGTGATAGCAACCGACTTCCCCTTAAGACCTGGTTCTGCGGTCTTGAGAAGTCCCTGAAGTTTGTTGAGTGTGACCTCATCCTTATTCATGTGATATGTCATGCGGAATTGATCATAGCACGATGGTAAGGAGTGCAAAATGATATCTATTGCAAGATCCTCAGGGAAGTTCACATTAAGCTTCAGCAAATGATCCACATACCTTTGCATTTTCTGCATGTGGCTTGTGACGGATTCCCCGTCCTTCATCATGGTTGTTATCATGGAGCAGATGATTTCATACCTCTCTTGCCTTGCACTTTGATGGTATCTTTCCATCAAATCTTGGTGCATTTCATAAGGGTAGAAATCCTCATAAGAATTTTGGAGTTCCGCTGTCATCGTGGCCATCATGATGCAAGCCACTTTCGTAGCATCCCTTTCATGTGCCCAAAAGTCAGCGATCTCCTGAGGAGTTGCAGTGGTCTCATCAATTTCCTTAAGCTCCTTGTCAAGGACATATTCTTTGTCCTCGTAGCGGGTAATCATCCTGATGTTTCTAATCCACTCATTGAAGTTGGATCCATCAAAGGTGACTTTCCCACACAAGTTCATAAGGGTAAAGGAGCCATTAGGATTAGAGCCAGAAGCAGCATTGTTTGAAGACATCTGAAAAGAAGAGAACAAGATTAGTTTAGATATAAGAGAGTCCATAATAAAACACCCAAATGTAACATTAAGGCTAGGATCCAATCACAATATAATATAACTTAGAAGAGGTATGCCGTAATCTAAGCTATACCATATTTGAAAGGTAGGTGAATGACGATTCACCAATTTCCACCACGAAAACCGAAATGTTTAAATATTAGGTTTTTTGATTGGTTCTTAGAAATTCCTAGATTCTTTGAGATTCAATGAACTTTTCAAAGGCATGTTTCAATATCGAGTGTGCCCTCCAAGTTTTGTGACTGGGATGCCGAGGATCACAAAATGAGGTGTGAAGTAACCATGCAAATCACTTGGTACCCTTAAAGTTTATCACTCAATCGATGTGCCGGTAAACCACACATGCTCCATCGATACTATAATAAACCTTAAGTCACCCTTTACCTACCTTGTTAAGTCCAAGTTAGTGTGCCGGTTAACCACACACGCTCTACCAACGACTTAAACAAAGTGTAAAGTGTAATTTCATGGATTAGCACCTTATTCACATTTTTCCTAAAGTAACTAAGATTGGGAATTTAATAAAACATTTAGTTACTTTATAATATTCATCATACTTTTAATGAGAATTTATAAGTCCTTGTCTTACCCGTTCGGCTAACGACCCTCCACCAGTCAAGCAAGCGGTGGGTGAGAGTGGACACCCATTAAGTCACCATTTTATAGGCAACAACCTTATACCCACCTTATAGACCGGCTTCGTGAATGAGGCGTACTAGCGGTAAGACGACTTTGTTCTTATACATATATATATATATATATATATATATATATATATATATATATATAATTATTAAATCATAATAATATAAGTATAAGGGTTGAATTTTAACTTTTAAAATTCTAAGGGTTGGAACTAAAGTTTTAACTTGACTTTACTTGTTCCAAAACTTGAGGGCAAGTTTTGTAAACTTTCAAAACTTTTCATATCTTGTAACTTATGAGTTTAATAGAGTAATAAAATGAAGACTCTTCACTTTTCTAACTCTTGTGTTCTTTTAATGGTTTTCAATCCAAAAGACTTTTGGTTTTCCATAACTTGAGGACAAGTTATGGACTCCATTAAATCACATTATGATCATGAATTAATCTACCACATAGGTTACAAATAATTCCTATGATCATCTAAACATCATAAGAACAAGATCATGAACATGAACACTTTCATATATCAAAATCACACTTAATATTTGTAATTTTGATAACTAGTTGTTGTAAATGAGTTAGAAAAGACATTACACCTTCTAAAACAAGTTTTCAAGTACCAAAACAGTTTAGGGTAATGTTTCTAATCCATTTCCAGCAACTAAAGTCGAAAAACTGCACTCTGTCGACCCTACTCGCCGAGTGCATGAACCTACTCGGCGAGTAGGTTGAAGATACAAGTGAACTCGGCGAGTCCCCCCATGGACTCGGCGAGTTCAGCAGTCAGACAGCAAATTTTTCGACTTTTTCAAGCATATTGCAACAAGTATCAAACAATCAAGCCTAGGCTCTGATACCACTGATGGGTTTTGAGCATTCTAACACTTCCTAAGTGTACATGCAACCCTAATAAACCTTGGATCTATGTTTGTCTAAGATACATGCAAATAGTTATTTTTCCAAGGCTTATATCCTAACTAGCATGGCATGGGGAACTTGAATCAAATAAAGCTAGTAGAAACACTTACCTTGTAGTTGTAGTTGATTGCTTGGAGTTTTAGAGCCTAGCACCAATAGTGTGGATACCTCAAATGAAAGTCACAAATCACCACAAACTTGGAACTTTGAGAGAATAGTCACCACTTCTCTTGAAATCGGCCCTCACCTCAACATGTGTCAACTAGTAGTGATTTCAAGAGCCAAGACCTCCATTATATAGTGTGGTGGATTAGGGTTACATCCATGTAAACCCTAATACCCATGTCTCTTCATTTCCATGAGATCCATGGGTTAAAGCTCCATGGAGTATCCATGGACTTCTCCATGCAAGCCTAGCCCATTCCAAATAAGCATAAGCCCACACTATGTAAATATAGAAGCCCATATTTAATTAGTAATATCTTTGATCACTAAATTAATCCTAGATTAATTATAGATCACTACTAATTAAATAATATGATCTTATATTAATATATTAGAACTTATAATATATTAATAAATCATAACTTGTACTATTCTCAAATATTATCCATAAATTGTTCGGGTGAAGTGCAACCCAAATGGACCATGCCGGGTCGGGTCAAGTACATACCAAATATAGTTATGGGCTTAGACACTATATCCAAAAAAAACATGCAAAACGAAACAATAGTAAACAATCAACACAAGATAGTAACTTTACTCATAAATAAAACACCTTTTATTTAATCATCAAATGTCAATTACATTTTATCTATTACAAGTTTGAAAATAGCTATCTAATCATTAAAACTAATATTATCCTTCAGCCCAATGCTCCTCGCATGCTGCAAATGCTTAACCCTACTCAGTCCCTTCGTGCTGGGATCTGTTGGGTTCTCATCAAATGATACCCTCTTTACCACGAACAGTCCTTCTTCTAACCGATGTCTTATGAAGTGATATTTCCTGTCGATGTGCCTGGATTTGCCATGATCCCTTGGTTCCTTGGTTAAGGCAACTGTACCCTCATAGTCACAAAAAATCTCCATAGGCTCCTTTATAGCTGGTACAACTCCAAGGTCTCCGATGAAATTCTTCAGCCAGTCGCCTCCTTCTCCACTTCGCTTGCTGCTATGTACTCTGAAATGCACATTGAATCAACTACAGTCTCCTGTTTGGAACTTTTCCAAGTTATCGCTCCTTCATTCAGAGTAAAACCCAGCCCACTGAGGAAATTATCTCTCTCAGTCTGAAAGTTGACGTCACTATGCTCTGTGACTCTTAAGTCATCACTCCCACCAAGGGTAAGGACCCAATCCTTAGTCCTGCGTACGTACATAAGAATATTCTTTACCGCAGTCCAGTGATCTTTACTTGGATTCCCTTGATATCTGCTGACCATGCTCAAAGCAAGGCCACATCTTGGCGAGTACAAGTCATAGAATACATGATTGAGCCAACTGCAGAAGCATATGGTACTCGGCTGATCTCAACTATCTCGGCCTCTATACTCGGACTCTAAGTCTTACTCAGTTTGGTATTGCCTTGGATGGGTAAGTCACCTTTCATGGAATTCTCCATGCTAAACTGTTTCAACACCTTGTCCAAGTAGGTACTTTGACTAAGTCCAATTAGTCTTTTACTCCTGTTTCTCAATATCCTTATCTCTAGGATGTAAGCAGCTTCTCCAAGGTCCTTCATAGCGAAACACTTCCGAAGCCAAGACTTAACCTCCTGCAAGGTTGGAATGGCATTTCCTATGAGTAGTATGTCATCCACATACAACACCAGAAAGCTAACTGTACTCCCACTGGCCTTGACATACACACATGACTCATCCTCGCTTCACGAAAATCCAAACTCATTGACTTTCTCATCGAAACAAAGATTCCATCTGTGAGATGCTTGTTTCAATCCATAAATGGATTTCTCAAGCTTACACACTTATTAGGTTACTTTACATTGACAAAACACTTTGCCTGACTCATGTAAACATCTTCAGCCAACTTCCTATTAAGGAAAGCGGTTTTGACATCCATTTGCCATATTTCACAGTCATGAAATGCAGTTATGGCTAACATAAACCTAATAGATTTTATCTTAGCTACTGGTGAGAAGGTCTCATCATAGTCAACTCCCTGAGTTTGAGTAAAGCCCTTCGCAACCAGTCACGCCTTATATGTGTGTACTTTCCCATCCATTTCGGTCTTCTTCTTGAAGATCCATTTGCACCCGACTGTCTTACGACTCGATACATTGTCAACCAAGTTCCAAACTTGATTATCATACATGTGTTGGATTAATGTCTAAGTCCATAACTATATTTGGTATGTACTTGACCCGACCCGGCATGGTCCATTTGGGTTGCACTTCACCGACACAATTTATATGGATAATCTTTTGAGAATAGTATGTTTATGATTAATATTAATATATTATAAGTTCTAATATATTAATATGGAATCATATTATTTAATTAGTATTGATCAAGAATTAATTTATAATTAATTAAGTGATCAAAAGGAACTAATTAAATATGAACTCTTATATATATGGAATGGGCCAAGTTCATTTAGGTTGAGCTAAGCTTTCATGGATAGTCCATGGAGTGTTTAACCCATGGATCCTAGGAAATGAAAGGTCATGGGTATTAGGGTTTAACCCTAATCCTCCACACTATATAAAGATGTCCTTGGTTGGTGAAATTGGCACTAGTGTGGTACACTAAGAAGGGCTAGCCAATTTCACTAGATAGAACCAAATATCCATATTCTCTAAAGTCTTCCAAGGTGTTTTGGTGATTTGTGATTCCATTTGAGGCTTCCACACTATTGGGGCTAAACTCTTAAAGCTTGAAGACATCAAGCTACATCAAAAGGTATGTCATCTAACTAGTACTTTGTAGTATAAGAACTTCATAATATGCTAGTTAGGATTAAAGCCTTGGAAAGTTCTTATTTGCATGTATTATAGAGAAAACATAGATCCAAGGTTTATAGGGTTGCATGTACACCATAGGAGTGTTAGAATGATCAAAACCCAACAGTGGTATCAGAGCCAGGGGTTGTTTTCTGTTATATTAATGCAAATGTTTTATTTTCAAAGTTGAAAAAAAAAATGGAAAAAAACATGACGTTTGTCAAATTTTAAGATAATTTTTTTTTTGTGAAAAACTAATTATTTGTAAAATTTGAAGCATTTGCTATATGAGTTGAATTAGGTCAAATTTAGTAAAGGATAAAATGATATGATTATTTTATTAGTTTTAAAAGTTTGATCTAAAGAGTTTTTTGAAACATCCATAAGTTATGGATATGAAAAGGTTTTAAAAAATGATTCAAAGTTTTTATGGAGTTACAAAATTTGGTGTTAATGTTTTAAAGAATTCCATAACTTATTCTGAAGTTATGGAACATGAAAAGTTTCATCATAAAACAAACATTTAACTCCATAAGTTATGGATTACCAAAAGTTTTATGTTTCCTTGTTTTATGAGTTATTTTTTAGATTAATGAAAAATATGTGTCAGATGTTTTCAATCCAAATTAATCTAAAAGTTGTTCATAATTTTTTTTTTGTAACTTGTCCTCAAGTTATATGAAAAGTCACATTTATGAATCTTAAAAACTCATAAAAGTGCCTTAGGTTATAAAAAATGAAGAGTCTTTTCTTATAAATAGTTTTTATGGCTCCATAACTTGTCCTCAAGTTATGGATGTCCAAGAGTCTCTTCATTAAAAGTTTTAATACTTTAATTAAAACTCATAAGTTATGAAAATCCAAGAGTTGTGAATAGTTTCAAAACTTGCCCTCAAGTTTTGGAATTTGTAAAGTGTTTTCTTCTGAATACTTTAATTCCAAGTTAGCCCTTAGAATTTTAAAGAATTCAAATTCAACCCTTATACTTTATAATATTATAAGTTAATAATATATATATGTATATGAGTAAAGTCAGTCTTACCACTAGTACGCCTCATTCACGAAGCTGGTCTATAAGGTGGGTATAAGGTTGTTGCCTATAAAATGGCAACTTAATGGGTGTCCACTCTCACCCACCGTTTGCTTGACTGGTGGAGGGTCGTTAGCCGAACGGGTTTGACAAGACTATAATTCTCCCTTCATTAAAAGTATTAATGATAAATACTAAGTAACTAAACTCTTAATAATACCCAATCTTAGTTACTTAGGAAAATGTGAATAAGGTGCTAATCCATGAAATTACACTTTGCACTTTGTTTAAGTCGGTTAGTGGAGCGTGTGTGGTTAACCGGCACACTAACTCGTATTTAACAAGGTAGGAAAAGGGTAAGATAATGTTTATCATAGTATCGATGGAGCGTGTGTGGTTAACCGACACATCGATTGAGGGGTAAACACTTAAGGGTACCAAGTAATTTGCATGGTTACTTCACACCTTGTTTTGTGATCCTCGGCATCCCAGTCACAAAACCTGAAGGGCACACTAAAGATTGAAACATGCCATTGAACAGTTCAATGAATCTCAAAGATCTAGGAGTTTCAAAACCAATTAAAAACCTAATTATTATTTCGTTTTTCAAGGTGGAAATTGGTGAATCGTCATTCACCTACCTTCAAATATTTTATAGCTTGGATTACGGTATCCCTCTTCTAAGTTATAAAATAGTTTGTTGGGTGCTAGCCTTAATATTTCATATTGGGTGTCATATTAAGGACTTAAGATCAACTATCTTGAATATCTCCCAAAAGATGTCTGGTTTAGACATTTATGATCTTCCCAAATCTCGTGAAACAAGCTTTCCTAAATGAAGATGATGTCCCATGGAAATCATACTTCATTCACCTCCTCCAATTATTCTCCCCAACCCATAAGTTCTTGAAAAAAATTTACGGTCACTCAAGCCCAATTGGCAAGGCAAGGTCTAGGTGTGGTTACGTCTTGGAGATGTAGTCACATATTGACAAGCCGGGAGAGTTGGGTGTCAAAGTCTTGAGAAAGTTGGTGGTTCAATCACTTTCTAAGTCACATAGTGAGTTCCTTTGGGACACCTATGAAACAGACTATGACAAGACCCTTAATGATCTTATCTACTTGTTAAGATCAACTTCCTTAAAACTTGATGGACATTGACAATAGTGACACAGGAAATCCAGGAAAGCATTCTCTTCCCAATGGAAAGGGATCGGCCATAGTCAACTCGGTTGACTAAATGGTAAAGAGAAAAGCTAAGTCTGTGATAGTCCCGTGTACCATTATCAAAGGGTCCATATGTTTATATTGCCAAAGAAAGGGGCATTGGTTGCGAAGCTGCCAAATTTACCTAAGGATGTTAAAGTCAATAAGTTTGACTCTACTTCAGGTAAAGTCCACTATCTAACTCTGCTAAGTTTCTATTATGAGATTCTTGATACATGATGTGACTGGGTCACATGGTGATGTTTTAAGAATCAAAGAAAAGTAAAGAAGCTTAAAGAAAGAATATGTTGAATCTGATTGCGTAGATGGATCTCTATCGTATAGTTTGAAGATCGGGTTCTTGAGCTACTTCATAGGAGTTATGAGATATTGCTTAGGAATAGATAACAGCAAGTTTTCATATGGATTGTAAGGATAAGTTTTTCCGCATAGTTTTAAAATAAAAGAAAATTTTTGATTTTATTTATTTTAAAATATCCTTACAATGGCATCTGAGGAAAAAAAATTGTTGCTTATATGATTCCATTAATAGCAAGAGTGGAAATATGAAATTGATTCTTTCATTTGTGGTAATGTCTAAATTTACCAAATAAGGAAAGATTCTCATCACCCAAGTTTCAATTGGACCGGAACTTGGAATCATGCAAGTTGTATAGCATGATGAATGAGAACTTTCAAGTATTGGAAAATTAAGACTAATTACTTGTTCACATGGATGTGTGAGTCAAGTGAAGGACTAAGGGATCGAGTACATAGTCTTGTGCACTAATTAAGTCCACCACAAAAGATCGATAAGATTATTCTTCATAATTTACTATAGCTCAGTAAATATGGTTATACTTACAAGCTTAAGTGTAATTCTGAGACATTGGAAAAGGTTCCAATGTATGGCAGAGCGAATAAGAAGAATCAAATTAGGCAGAAGGATAAAAGTTTCTCAATCTGAAAAGATGGGAGAGAGTACTTCCGTATCAATTTTGTGATCATCTTAATGATTTAGAGACCTTATCACAATTCATCCTCTAAGAGCCTTCTTATAGCTAAGAAGAGGAACTTGAATTGTTGAAGTGGTTAAATCAAGAATATGATTCATACTTCGTTACAAAAACAATTCTTAGAGTTATACTCTAAGATTGTAACTTGAGTGACATGTCTTAAAGAAGGTTTAAAACTCTTGTACATTTGAAATTTGTATGTTGTGATGTTTTGGATAAAACAAAGACCAACTTAGGCTAATTGTGTGAAGTGTTTGTCTTGATTAGAATCCGCACTATCTCTTGGATGTTTGACAAGAAAGTATTATATGTCAAGAGGACAGTGGGAGTCTTAAAGGTCTTGAAAGTCTCAAGAACTAATCAAGAATAAAACCTTAAGTTCTTCACTAGCACACGACTTGAGGTTTATAACCTATTGAGTTGACATATTCTGTGCCCATTCCAGTTAAAGTTGGCTTTGCATATGAGTTCTTAGAGTTCTCAATTAGTTGCATAACAACTTGGAAGCAATGGCAGGCCCTTGAGCAGCCAGGTGGCAAGAAGTTAAGATTGAGTTCAATCCATATTAGTTTGGATTTGCCATTATCCTTGTCTTGTGACTATGGTTTTGACAATTCACATGGATAAGAACACATACACCAGCAAATCTAAGTGTCATAAGGTTTCTCTCCGATTCATGAAAATGATGGTGAGGAAAAACTTTCACTAAGTAGATTTTAGCTAGATAGCAATTGTGATATTAGCATTCTCAAAGTCGTTAGTGGAGCGTGTGTGGTTTATGGCATCCCTCTTCATAATTTTTTTTTAGACACACAAGTGTGCTATCTAAGGGAAGGTGTATGATTTTGATAAAGACTTATCAAAACAATCTAGTATCAGAAATCTGAACTTTGGTAAAAAAGTCAATGAAGTATTGATTTCTAGAAGTCCAGCTGATTTCTGAGTACATGTCAAAGCTAGTGGAAGCATAAGTGTTATGCTAATAATCATCATGCTAGTAGGAGCATGATAATTATCATAAGTATTGCAAGTTAGCAATGTTAATTATAGAAAACAAAAGTTTCAATTGGGAAAGAGTTGTTTTGCTATAATTAAGGGAGAGGAAATTATACTTCATCTCAAATCTATAAGCTTAGATTGTGAGGTTTTAATCATTTAGTCAAGGATATATATGAATTTCATGTTGGAATGGCTCAACATAAGGAAATTTTGTATATGAGTGCATTATTTGCGTTCTAAAATTCGATTATGATTACGGCATCCCTTTTCATACTCTGAATTATGAGAACTTGGCAAATTGAAATGGAAATGTTATAGCAAAAGACTAGTTTAGTCTTTATGTGAGACATCATGAATCGTTTCCCATATGCCTCAGATATAGGATCGATTATATGTGCTATATTCATCCTTTCTAAAATTTTCCAAATGCCTGGGGCATTAAGAAGGGAAAAGGTTTAGAACTGGATATGACTAAAAGGATTAAACAATTGTCGAGGACAATCTAAGGTTTACCAAAGATTGGGTGCTCAAGGACAGTTGGAAGTATAGTGATAATTCTGGAAGGACCATATTGACATAATCTGTAAGGAGGCAACTCGTATTCAGAAGTGATAGTCAAAATGGAATCTGGAAATGTTTCAAAGTTAGAAATTATTCAATCTGTGTAAGATTAGGAAACTTAATGCAAGAAGGATGTTTCCAAGGAGCTGATCTCCTTTGGAATACTCTGTAATGATTGTTGTCAAGTCTTTCTTAGTTTGTGCATAATCATTACAAGAGGATCAATGCATATAAGTTTAGAATCTAATAGATTTCAGTAAATGCATGAATTTGGAATTCTTGTACTTGCAGTAAGGATTTGGGAGTGTGAAAAGAGAATCATTGAAGTTATGTTCAATGGATCTAGTTCACAAAGTAAAGATCATAGACAAACATAGTATGCATATTTGGTGTATGGCATGACTAGTGTTTAGAAAACATAGTGTACATGCTTAGAGCATGGGACAACTATTGTTTTAAATTCAAGAATAAAGTTGATAGCTGAAACAGTATACAATGAATAATGTGCAATCATATGGTGATAAATAAAAGGTGTTTTATTTATGTTCATTGGTTTTGATACCATATTGGATTCAATTATTATTGTGTTTCATTTTGCATGTTTTGACTTCCCGAATAAACTAGGTTATTCTTCCGGAATGACTAAGTTATTCAAACCATCCACAGTCGGTCATATGCTGGAAGTAGATATGAATTAAGACTGTCATGGGTTGGCTTGTAGAGGTCTAAGGTGTTGGACAAAGGGCTACAACACTCATGAGTGCTCATAAGTTCTGAGTATTGGATTCAACCCACGGTCATTGGAATCACTTCATGGATTTTATCACGAGTGATCATGAGACGATAATATCTTATATTCTTCAAACCTAGAGATATGAGTTGTTACTATGAGTTAATAGTACATTGATTGCACGAAAACGCATTTGGTAACTCGGTGCTATAAAACGTGTCTTTGTGTATGATTCAACATGTAGTAGAACAAGCCATATGAGTCGAAGTTTATCCATTCCTTTTACCTTCAGGATAAAAGCGATATCTGTGGGCCCCTCGATGATTTGATGATGACAAATGGAAGTGCTCGGCCGGGCCAGGACTTATTTGATTTGTTCAATTAGTCAGTCGTCATAAATCGGAAATCAGGAAACAAAAAATGGACAGAGAGAATGATTATAATCCATGTCTCAGTCCATATGATATCTAGAATGGAGGAATATATGATCCCTTATCTAATGGAGAAGTTCGTTGACAAGATCAGAGTTCGACAGCGGCTTTAAGATCTACGATTGCCAGTTAGGTTTGAAGTCATACGCAATAATAGTTTTAGACTTATCCAAGTGGGAGACTGTTGGATTAATGTCTAAGTCCATAACTATATTTGGTATGTACTTGACCCGACCCGGCATGGTCCATTTGGGTTGCACTTCACCGACACAATTTATATAGATAATCTTTTGAGAATAGTATGTTTATGATTAATATTAATATATTATAAGTTCTAATATATTAATATGGAATCATATTATTTAATTAGTATTGATCAAGAATTAATTTATAATTAATTAAGTGATCAAAAGGAACTAATTAAATATGAACTCTTATATATATGGAATGGGCCAAGTTCATTTAGGTTGAGCTAAGCTTTCATGGATAGTCCATGGAGTGTTTAATCCATGGATCCTAGGAAATGAAAGGTCATGGGTATTAGGGTTTAACCCTAATCCTCCACACTATATAAAGATGTCCTTGGTTGGTGAAATTGGCACTAGTGTGGTACACTAAGAAGGGCTAGCCAATTTCACTAGAGAGAACCAAGTATCCATATTCTCTAAAGTCTTCCAAGGTGTTTTGGTGATTTGTGATTCCATTTGAGGCTTCCACACTATTGGGGCTAAACTCTTAAAGCTTGAAGACATCAAGCTACATCAAAAGGTATGTCATCTAACTAGTACTTTGTAGTATAAGAACTTCATAATATGCTAGTTAGGATTAAAGCCTTGGAAAGTTCTTATTTGCATGTATTATAGAGAAAACATAGATCCAAGGTTTATAGGGTTGCATGTACAGCATAGGAGTGTTAGAATGCTCAAAACCCAACAACATGGACTATGTCTCGCTGTCCATAGCCTCTTTCCACTTTACAGACTCACGGCCTGCCATGGCTTCGTTGTAACTGTTAGGTTCATCCAAATTTACTAGTGTGTTATCACTGATAAATGTATCACCGTCAGATGTTATATGGAATCCATATAACACAGGTGGAACACTAGCTCTATTGGTGCGCCTCAAAGGTACAGATTTGTCAACCGGTTCAACAGGAGTTTCCTCCTTAGGTTGATTGGTAGTGTTAGAGGCTCTTTCACCGTTTGACTCTTGAAGCTCTTCAAGGTCAATTTTCCTCCCACAGTCTCCTTGGCCTGTGAGTTCTATCTCGCGAAAGACTCCTCTCCTCGCAACGAAGACAACATTGTCACTGTAACACCGTAAATTTTCAAACAAAATTTTAATTTAAAGTCATATAATTCTGATAACACATTTCACAAAAATCTCATTTACTTAATTTACAACTCGTAACTCCATAATTGTTTGATTAAAATCCAAGATTCTCAAAACATAACTCTTTCACTGGTGTGTACAATCAAGCTGATGCCTTCCCGCGATCCTGAGAAAAACGTGAAACACATACTACATAACACGGTAAGCACGAAACTTAGTGAGTCCCCCAAAATACCACACATAGATCATTAGCCACTTGAGGCTATAACAGAGTAAGACCCTCCGGTCAATGTGTCTTAGTGGGAACCTCCGGTCCCATAACTAGGGTGGACCCTCTAGTCCTAACTCAGTAAGCACAGAATAATACATAGCATAAATCACATAGACATAATGGAGGATATCTCAATACTCAATATAAACACATAAGACATCTCAGTCACACAAATATACCACTCATGGTATGTATAGTGAGAAGACTCACCTAGGGTGATGAACAACCCCTATATTCGTTGTTGCTTCGCACCGACCTCTAACTCTAAGCCATACCTACAATTGATGAGTTGAAAAACTCTTTGATCGTTTAGATCTTACACAGGTTGATCAGAATAATGCAAACAAAATTATCAAACAAGAGAATGAATCAAATAATGAGCTGAATGATTCAATAGATTCACGGCTCAGCAGAGCTCGATAAAGATGTAGAGGCTTTTAGGGTTACAATCGATAAAACTATAATTGCCGTGAATGATCGACTAAAAAGCTACGTAAAAAGATGCATGCAATCTATAAATACTAAACCCTAATAATTAAATCATGGATGGACAGGCCCAATCCGGATACAAAATTGGACTAAGGACCGAGCCCA
This sequence comes from Lactuca serriola, assembly GCF_051521515.1. Taxonomy (NCBI): domain Eukaryota; kingdom Viridiplantae; phylum Streptophyta; class Magnoliopsida; order Asterales; family Asteraceae; genus Lactuca; species Lactuca serriola. The sequence goes on from NC_136412.1 coordinate 105,068,632, forward strand.
AGACGCAACACATAATGGACCCTACAATCTCCCCCTTTGCATCAAATGGGGCGAGACTCTACTTTGGCTTACTGGATCCTGCTGCATTAACCTTCTTCTTGGTATCGAACATGCAAGGAATGATGGCAAGAATAGTTTGTCTGAAACGAATATACCAGTGGATCATGTTATTGAAGTATTTCTTATCATCTTCAGAATTTTGCTTACACCGATTGATGATCCCTAAAACATGCTCCAAACACGAAGTGGTATAAAGATGTTTGTCAGCCAAGGCGAACAGACATTTTTGGCCTTCATTCCTGGTGAACATAACTGAGTTTCGCTTCGGATCGATCCTCCCCATCTGCATTTTATTCAGATCACTTGCAGAACCGACTGGGGAGATGGTGGGCTTCTTCCTGAATACATTGGCAATTTCCTGATCCATCTTAGCAACCTCCATGATATAACAAACCAACATCCTCTTGAAGTGATCTATGATCGGCCCATATTCAGCTTCATCGGTGAGGAGGATGTTATGCAGGATGATCCAATCATGAGGATTCAGGTTAGGAAGATCAGCAAGAGTAATGGCATGTTCGACTTTAACTGACCCCCTCAAAACTTTGAATCTGACGTTCGTGAAGTTACCCTCCCGAAAGGGTTTGAGGACCCGAACGTTGACAATCTTCTGTCACTCCACGTTTGATATTGAGGCTGAGCAAACCTCATATAGAAATCAATAAGTTCCCTATCGACCTTCGGGTGAGGATGAGGGACTTCAGCAATGTGAAGAAATGCATGAAATATAAAAGCCTTTTAGGTCAAGGGCATGTCGAACTGAGAGTCAACAGAATTAACCCTGTCCAAAGAGATCACAAGTTCAAGCCAGAGGATGCTGGGGGACTCGATAGCTTCTTTGATAAGCTTCTCAAGAGTCCATGGAGGGAATAGGGTTTTTTTTTACTTTCAAGGAGATCATGAGCCTCCTTCATCCTCCTTTCGTTTGCTTCGGCCTCCCTAGCGATCTGAGCACTCATGTCTGGTTCCTTGTCCCTGGCCTATTTCTTCAAGATATCAACAATTGTTTCTTTGTCATCGTCGCCATCACTGTCATCAAGAACCTTTTTTGCCTTTGTCTTGAGCACCCGAACCTGAAGCATGACCAGTTGTTGGTGGTTCGGTTGCTTTAGTTGGAGCTGATGTAGAAGTAGGAGGCGGTTGAGATTGATTACTGCCCTTTGAAGCTCCTTCTCCCCCTTGTTTGGGATGGACCACCAGCTTAGGAAGCCCCTCAATTTTGCTGAGCAAGGCAAGGGCAGGAGCAAGTTTCTTAGCAAGAGTTCGCCTCATTGAGTAGTTGAGAATCGGGTCATGCACTTCAATAATATTTGAGAGGGCTCCGTGGACATCCGAAACACTACTCGAAATCACAACTCGCTCAGATTGAAGAGAATTAACCTCCTTCTCAGTTCGGGAAAGCTGAAGACTCTTTATTTTTAGTGCAGTTGTTTTGTGTGCAAGCGCATCTATCACGGAGTTTTCCGAGGCAAGGTCTTCTTGGAGCTTGGTCAAGCGATCCTCAACAGCTGCCTGGAAGGTTTTGTTGTCAGCTTCAAGGGTCTGACAAAGACTAGCAAAGTGATGTTTTTTTGTTTCAAAGGAAGTAGCCAGCTTCTCAACAACCGAATCAAACTTTGCACCATTAGATTCAGCTGCCCCTTGAAAAGACTCCAAAAAGGTGTTAGCATTGTGAAATAGTTTTTCGACTTTTTTGGTCGCAGCAGCACAACCCTTTGTGGATGCATCTATAGCAATAGTAGCAGAGTTGATAGAGGCTTCGTGTGCCTTGGTGAAAGTATCAACCATCCCCTGAATGGCAACTTCTGTGATATGGGACCGACAGGAGGAGGAAGAAGTGACGAGATTATCAATTTTCTCATGAAGTTCCTTGATGTGCTTTTTGGTGACAGGTGCATCATCGTCATCATCGCTTTGAACCTGGTAGGGACTGTAGTAAACAGAATCGAAGGTCATATCTTCCCCTCCTAGAAAAGTCTCGGTTTCGGCTGAGTGATTGGGAGATGAAGGCAATGGTGGAGGCTCGGTTGTGGGAGTAGGTTCGGGTGTGGAAGTATGTTCGGTCACAGGTGTGTCTTCGGGTGCTGAAGTACGAGCCCCTGTATCAGATACGTTGGTTCGAACTCCAGTGGTTGTTGTTTTTGTAGCGTCTGAGAAAATGGGAGCTGGTACAGGAATAGAAGTGGGTGGAATATGAGTAGAGGAAGTTATAGGGGAATGGAAATAGAGATAGTGATAGGGGAGAAGAGACATGTTTGGTTGTAACTGGTACTTCATGTAAAGGCGAACGGGGAGGAGAGTCGCCTCGAAACGACTCCTCTGAGTCTGAACTTTCATCCTCTAATTCACTTGAGGAAGAAGCAAGAATGAGTTTTCGTTTAGGCTGGGTTTTCCTCTTCTTCGGTAGAGGTGATTGGGCTGCCTTTGTTGGTTTTCTCGTTTTAGGAGAAGGGCCTTTCGCCCCTTTGACCACTTTCTTGTCTTTCCCTTTTTCTGGTTTCTTGCCCCTGGGAGCAGGTTTGTCAGCATCGTTGATGGACTGAAGCATCTCTGGAGTCAGCTCTCTGGGACCCGAAGGAAGAAACTCCTTGTAGGTCTTGATGATGCGGCTCTCCCCAGATACACAAGCAAACTTGGACTCAAGAATTGAGCCAACAAATAGAAACTTGGAAGGATCAGTAACGATGATCTTTGTAGTGTGGAAGACGCCAATCGAGGAGAGTGGAGAAGTGGCCACAATGGGGACATGATACTTGTCCATTGCCCATTTGGTGACGAGCGTCCAGAACCTGGCATAGGAGATTTCAGTGTGTCGAGAAGTAGAGGCGAGGCTTTCGATCAACTGTTTCCATAGAACTGAGCCATAGTCGAGGTTGATCCTATTGCACAACCCATAAAGAATCGTCATGAACAGACGACTGGCCCCATCAGAACCTGCACTCCTCTCAGATAGGGCTTTGAATAATATCGTGAAAAAGCCATTCCATTGAGGAGGAAGACACGACTTCTTGAACTTCATGACAGTGGTAAGGATTTCAGTGTAACCCATGTTTTAAAACATGGAGAATAATTGACCCACAAAGATTGAATCAGGGTTAACCCTCGACTCATCATGCTCAAACCCTAGAAGCGAGCAAAACCGTTGCTTTGAGATGGAGGTTTTGGTATCAAGGATGTCGAAGTAGATACGATCAACACATTTATCGTAGTGAGCTGTGGAGAAAATCTAGGATAGACACTCCATAGGCACAGTTTCGACCTTGGTCAGTGCGAGAACCAGTGGAGAGTATTTGAGACACTCCACTATGGGGTACATGAAGGCATCATAGGAAACTAGGGTGAGATCAATGATCAAGCTTTGTTGGGGTCTGATTGGGAGAATGTGGGGGGTTTCATGAATAGAAGAGGAATCCGCCATTGTTGAGTGCTTCGAAGAAGAAGATGAACAGTGGGAGAAAATCGTCTTTATTTGCTCTAAGAAATTTGGGTGCAGTAAAGAGGTAAAACAACTAGGGTTTAACCCTTTGTACCGTGTGTAGAGGTGAGAGAAAAATTCACCCCCAAATCCTCTTTAAACGTGAATCGGTTCCTGAGTTGATTGAAGCGTGACAGTTGGCAACCCCGATGATTACGCATGAGAGAGAAAAACATTTCCATTTAGCACGCCTTCCCATCAAGTACCTTTTTGAATTCATGAAACCTTTAGTCTCCTATCTGAGTCATCATCTTATATTTAAAATGAGCTTTCGTCATTAGATAAAAACAAACACTTAGAAAACCACTGCATCACTTTGTGAATATAACATTAAGAACCGGAGCTACATAACGAAAAGTAGCTTGTGGTGAACCAAACCAGAATTTTGGAAAATTAAAAAGATTTTCGTGCATAGAGTGTCAAAGATGAGGAAATAAAGCAACATCTATGTGGGAATTTGTGATGTCAATATAGACATGAAACAGTGGATCCTGGGCACGAATCTCTTCCTTCAAAGTCAAGAGAGGCTTTAAAGTGTCTGTGTGGATTCCCGTTGAATTATGATCAAGCACTTGTTAAGAAGTGTTGAAAGGCATCTTTTGATGAGGCTTAGAAGGGTAGCTTTCGCTTCAGTTTAAAATTCCAGATCTTGACATAAGATAGAAACCGAATGAAGTACTTGTGAGACGAATGTGGTCTGTTGAACAAGTAGGTTTAGACAATATTTAGTGACTTGTTGGAAATGTTTGGTGTGAAATCTCAAAAACAATTTAAAACTGGATTCTATGGGAAGAAATGTTATGGTGTGTAACAATTTCATAAGAATCTCACAAAAATAAAAATAGAGATTTCATGGTACAACCACTTGGGTGGTTTCGTTAATTCATGGGTGAAAGCTAGAGCAAATTTAATTGTTCACCATCAATGCATAGTGGGTATTGAATTTTGGGTTTCACTTAGCACATAGTGACACGAACCTAAGATCATAAACGCAGAGATTGTGTAACCATAAACCTCAGTGGTTATATCTGAGAGTCTTAAGGGTTACACTTATGAACCGAAATATGATGGAGAAAAATGTTTGAGGTGTTGTAAAGAAACCAAAGTACCTCTGCTATAAAAGGAATGACCAAGCAGAAAACTCTTAACTCATATGAGAAAAGAGTAAGGTAGCTCACGATTAGAACAAATTTAGCAGCCTAATTGGGAAGACGAGGTTTGTTTATACCCAGTTAATAAGGCTTTATTCAAAATCAGTTGAGGCTTTGGACAAAATGCAGCAGCATGCTTCTAGGAACACTTAGCTAGTATAATGTGTGAGAATGATACCTGTCCCATCGATATTACAGAGACTGTTAACATAAACAAAAGTAGAGACAAAAGAAAGAAAATATTTTTTTTTGGAATTTTGATATTTTTGTAAAGAGAAAAGCAAAACAAACCAAACAAAATTTTTTTTTGAACCGAACCAGAAATGGACCGAACGCTCGGTTCATTTCGGTTCAAAAAAAAAATTATTTTCAGATTTTTGGAAAAGAATTGTACAAAAGTATACAACCAAAGATATCACCTTTTTGAGATAAGAGAAAACAAGTGCAGTGGGACCGAACCCGAAATAGATCGAGAGTTCGGTCCATTTCGGTTCCCGTGTGAACCGAGCCCGAAACAGACCAAGCGTTCGGTTCATTTCGCTTCCAACTTTTAGTTTTGAGCAGGTGTTTTTGGTACTGACTCCGATTCCATCATACCTAGGCCTTGTAGGATTTTATTGAAACTTGCTTCAGGAAGGGCTTTGGTGAAGATGTCAGCCAGTTGATCAGTGGTTCGAACAAAGTGAATTTCGACGTTTCCATCTTCCACATGATCCTTAATAAAGTGATACCTCAGTGCTATATGCTTGGTCTTGGAATGTTGCACTGGGTTATGATAGATCCTAATTACACTTTCTGAGTTGCAATATAGTGGGATCTTGTTCATATTGAGTCCATAATCCCGGAGTTGGCTTTGGATCCAAATCACTTGAGATGTGCAGGAGGCGGCTGCAATGTACTCTGCTTCGACTTTAGATAGAGAAACACATGTTTGTTTCTTCGATTTCCAGCTAACCAACTTCCCGTCTAGGAATTGGTAGCCTCCTGTGTTGCTTTTTCGATCTAGACCACATCCTCTTAAGTCTGCATCTGAGTAGGCTTGAATGAAGAAACCTAAGTTTGAGGGATACCAGAGACCGAGAGAGGTGGTTCACTTCAAATACCGGAATATATTCTTCACTGCCAGCATGTGTGGTTCATGAGGATTTGCTTGAAACCTGGCACAATAGCATACTGAAAACATTATATCGGGATTGCTAGCTGTGAGGTACATCAGGGAACCAATCATTTGGCGATATAGTGTTATGTCCACTGCCGGTTTTTCCAAAGATGGTGTGAGCTTGGTTCCGAACGCCATAGGGACTTTGACCTTTGAGTCTCCCATCATGCCGAATTTGGCAAGGAGAGTCTTTGTGTATGCTTCTTGGTTGATAAAGATGCCTTCGGGTCCCTGTCTTATATTTAAACCAAGGAAAAATTTAATCGGACCCACTGAGCTCATTTCAAATTTAGTCTCCATCAACTTCCTGAATTCAACTGTTAGGCTAGGATTCGTGGAGCCGGAGATGATATCATCGACATAGATTTGAACGATCATATGGTGGTTACCTTCCTTTCTACGAAAGAAGGTTGGGTCAACCGAACCTTGTTTGAATTTAGACATCTTTAAAAACTTAGTCCATGTGTCATACCATGCCCTAGGTGCTTGTTTCAGACCATAAACTGCCTTATCCAAGATGTAGCAGTGATTTGGATGCTTTTCATTTACAAAACCAGGAGGTTGCTCCACGTACACGGTTTCTTCAAGTTCCTTATTCAAAAATGCACACTTCACATCCATCTGGTAGACCTCAAAATTCTTGTGTGCAATATAGGAAAGAAATATTCGAACGGATTCCAGCCTTGCAACCAGATCGAATGTCTCTTCGTAATCGATTTCTTCTTCTTGGCAATATCCTTTCACCACTAGCCGAGCCTTATTTCGGATCACATTTCCCTCCTTGTCCATTTTGTTTCTGAACATCCATTTGAGACCGACAACCGAGGCATCTTTTGGTGTTGGAATGAGTCTCCAGACCTTATTTCTTTCGAACTCATTGAGTTCGTCTTGCATTGCCTGAACCCAATCAGAATGATCGAGAGCGATATTGATGGTCTTCGGCTCTATTTTGGAGATGAATGAATTAAACATGCAAAATTCTACTTTGAAGAATAGAGCAGTTTGCTTCGCCTTCAGTTGTTATCGAGTTAGAACCTTTTCTGATGCATCACCCACTATTTGAGATACATGATGATCTCTGGTCCATTTGGTGAGAGGAGGATAATTTGGATCATAGGATGGATCCAATTCAACATTTACCATTTCTTCCAGCTCTGATTGAATATCATCGTCATAGTGCATATGGGAATTCTCCCCCTCGACAGATGATGAATTATTTGGATGTGAACCAAATAATTTTTCTTCAACTGGGCTTTCGGGCTGATCCGGACTTTCGGTTGCTACAGGACTTTCGGGTTGTTCTGGACTTTCGGTTGCTACAGGACTTTCGGGTTGTTCTGGACTTTCGGTTTGTTCCGGACTTTCGGTTGCTACAGGACTTTCGGGTGCAAACTGGTTTTCGGTTCTAGATGGGCTTTTGGTTCTGACAAAGATTGGATTCTTCCCCTTTCCATGAGTATTATCATCGATTGAAACTGATGGACCCTCCCCCTGGAAATGAGAGTCCTGTCGATCTAAAGAGAATTGATTCTCCCCCTCGATCGAAGTATCGCTCTGGGGAGGTTCGTTTCAAACTGGTTCTTCTCCCATTTGTTTGGCTGGATCTTCGATAATCTTCTTAAGGTGATCCATCTTGTTGTCTGCTGTCGTGGCCTCAGAGTAAGTAGCCTTCTCAGGTTCAACAAATAAATCCATGAACTGGTCAAAGTGTAGAGTCTATGTGTTGTAAAAGTCGAAGTGTTAGTTTCTTTAGTTTCGCATATTAGTTATTTTATTAAGTCACATTTTGTGCGAAGTGGATTGTAATAGACTTAGTATATTTTTTGTTCACTCAGGTTGCTTATAAATAGGAACTAAGGTTAGAAGTAGAATATGCTTTTTGAACTCGAAGTATTCTTTCTGCTTATGCATTGTAATCAGTTTTTATCAATATAAGATCTGATTAATATTTACTCATTGTGTTCTTACTTTTTAATCATGCATTCATAATTGCTTTCATAATCTCGATAACAATTCTCTTCAATTGGTATCAGAGCAGGATTCAAACTGCATCGATCTGAATTTTATGTTAGAATCATTTGCTTTTTGAGTAGGAACTTTACTCAAAATTTTCCGCGCATTTTGGTTTTGAAAATCTCTTTTGATCTTTAGATTTGAATCGATTCTGCCTTTGAATTGTTTAGTCGAGTGATCGATTAGCAATTTCTGATCATTTCATTTGATTTATTCTCAAATTCATCAAGTTTTTCAAGCTTTTTGAAATTCTCGTGTTCATCGTTGGCGAACTTCAATATGAACACAATGACTTCTTTCTCTCATTTACTTGGTTCTTCAACCAAAATTCCGATGTTAATCCCTAAATACTATGATCAATGGGTTGATAGAATGGAGGATTACTTAAATGGAATAAATGAAGAACTTTGGAATTGTATCAATGGAACAGTTCAAGCTCCTGCTAATGTTCAATCAATCGGAGCATCTGCTACTACTGCTGAAGTCATTGAACAACAAAACCGCTTGAAGAATAATGAAAAGAGATGCATGAGGGAACTAAGAGGTGCTCTACCTCCTGTGGTTTACAATTACATCCGCAGTTGTAAAACTGATGGGTTTTAGCCATATGAACATTCCTATGTGCACATGCAACCCTAATGCTTGGATCTAGGTTTCTCTAATTGAATATACATTGAATCCAAGACTTCTAATGACTAATAGACTATAATAACAATATGAAATCAGAGATTAGAAGTTTACCTTGAATCACTTGCTTGATCTTGTTGTCCTTGAGGCTTTAGAGTCACATTTGTCACTCCTCTAATGGCTTACAAACACCAACTAGCAAGAAGATGATTTAGGAGAGAGGAGAGGGGATCAAATCGGCCAGGGTTTCTTCTCAAAAGCACAAGTGCCGATTTCCTTATCCCTTGGGGTCTATTTATACTTGTAAGGCTCCTAGGGTTTCACCCTCAAACCCTAATTGGATAACTTAAGCCCTAAGCAATCCAAATCCTTTCCATGATAAGCCTTGGACGATTTTATGGCTATCCCAAGCCCTAGAAATCGTCCACCCCGTATCCTTAAAGGATATATAGCCCAAAGTGCAACTATCAAACAATTGATAGTTTATACCCCTTTGTTTAATTAATCTCTTTAAGTCACCAAATTAATTCCCAATTAATTTATGACTTATATTAATCAAATAACAATATTATTATTCCTTATATTATACTTATAATATATTAATAATATTCCTTCTCTCATTATAAATCATCCTGTCAAGTTGCTATGGTGAAGGCAACCCAAAAGGACCATGCACAACCGGGTCAAATACTTGCCTAATATAGTTGCAGCCTTAGACACTATTCCAATAGTCTCGCACTTGGATAAGTCTAGTAACTATATGCACAAGTATAATCCAATTAGCAATCGTAGCTCTCAAAGACGCTGTCAAACTCTGATCTAATCAATCTTGTCCTTTAGATAAGGGATCGTACAGTCCTCTGTTTAGATATCATGCTGACATTTATATGGAACTAATTTGTCTAGCATTTGGTTTCTCGATCTCCGATTTATTTGACATAGAACTTAATCGAACACATCAATTTAATTCTGACCGGGCCCGGCATATAAGTCAAATCAAATCATCGAGCGGTCGAGATATTGCTTTTACCTTCTTAGGATAAAAGTAATAGATAAACTTCGACTTATATGCATTTACTTATTCATTAATCAACTATACACAACAATGCGTTTTATAACATCAAGTTACTGATGCGGTTTCGCATTATCAATATACAACTAATTAACAAATAACAAACCATATATCTAGGTTTTAAGACTATATGATATTATCGTCTTGCGATCACCCTTTTATCACATTCCATAAGGTGATTCCAGCAAGCGCGGGTTTGTTCCAATGCTCAAAACTAGTTCATAAGCACTCATAAACATTGTAGCAAACCATTGCTATGTCTAATGACAATCTACACTCCAATTCATGACAATCTTCATTCATACCTACTTCCAACATATGAACGATTGTGGACAATTTTAACAATTCGATTATTCTTAACAAATTCAATTATTCTGGAAGTCAAAACATGCAAAATGAAACAATAGTGAAACAATTAACATAAGATAGTAACATTACTCATAAATAATACTCTTTTATTTAATCATCAAATGTTAATTACATTTATCTATTACACATTTCTACTACTATCTAATCTATGCTAATATCATCCTTCAGCCCAATACTCCTAGCATGCTGCAAGTGCTTAACCCTACTCAGTCCCTTCGTAAGCGGATCTGCTGGGTTATCTTCTGATGATATCCTCTTCACTACGAGTTGTCCATTTTCTACACGACGTCTAATAAAATGATATTTTCTGTCGATATGTCGAGATCTACCATGATCTCTCGGTTCCTTGGTCAAGGCAACCGCTCCTTCATTATCACAGAAAATCTCCATCGGCTCCTTTATGGCAGGTACAACTCCAAGATCATCGATGAAGTTCTTTAACCATATTTCCTCCTTCGACGCTTCGCTCACTGCAATGTACTCTGACTCGCACGTTGAATCAGCTACGGTTTCCTGCTTGGAACTCTTCCAAGTCACTGCTCCTCCATTAAGGGTAAAGACCCAGCCCGACTGCGAACGGTAGCTGTCTCGGTCGGTTTGAGAGCTGGCGTCACTATACCCTCGCACCTTCAAGTCATCACTCCCTCCGAGGACTAAGAACCATTCCTTCGTCCTCCGAAGGTACTTAAGGATATTCCTCACCGCAATCCAATGAGCTCTGCCAAGATTCCCTTGATATCTGCTAACCATGCTCAAAGCAAAGGCTACATCAGGGCGAGTACAAGTCATAGCATACATGATTGAGCCAACTGCGGAAGCGTATGGTACTCGGCTCATTTCTGCTATTTCAGCTTCGGTACTCGGGCTTTGAGTCTTACTCAACTTGGCATTACTTTGTATCGGTAATTCTCCCTTCTTTGAGTTTTCCATACTAAAACGTTTTAGTACCTTATCTAAGTAAGTATTCTGACTAAGCCCTATTAGTCTCTTACTTCTCTCTCTCACTATCCTTACTCCCAAAATATAGGAAGCCTCTCCAAGGTCCTTCATAGCAAAGCATTTCCCGAGCCAGGACTTAACTTCCTGCAAGGTCGGGACGTCATTTCCTATGAGTAGTATGTCATCGACATACCGAACGAGGAAGCTTACTATACTCCCACTGGCTTTGACATATACACATGATTCATCTTCGCTTCGTACAAATCCAAACTCTTTGACTTTCTCATCGAAGCAAAGATTCCATCTGCGAGATGCTTGCTTAAGTCCATAAATGGACTTCTCAAGCTTACACACTCTATTTGGATGCTTCGGATCGACAAAACCCTCTGGCGGAGCCATGTAAACATCCTCAGCCAACTTCCCGTTAAGGAAAGCGGTTTTGACATCCATTTGCCAAATCTCATAATCATGAAATGCGGCAATAGCTAGCATCACTCTAATAGATTTAATCTTCGCAACTGGAGAGAAGGTCTCATCATAGTCAACTCTAGGAGTTTGAGTAAAGCCCTTCGCAACCAATCGCGCCTTATATGTGTGTACATTTCTATCCACGTCGGTCTTCTTCTTGAAGATCCATTTGCACCCAACGGTCTTACGTCCGGGCACATTATCAACCAAATTCCAAACTTGGTTGTCATACATGGACTGGATCTCACTGTCCATCGCCTCTTTCCATTTCGTAGACTCCGGGCCTGCCATGGCTTCCTTAAAGCTATTAGGTTCATCTAAATTTATTAGTGTACCATCACTAATATACATGTCCCCTTCGGTAGTAATATGAAAACCATAAAACTGGGGTTGAACTCTAACTCTTTCGGAACGTCTAAGAGGTAAGGACTGGTCAATAGGTTTAACCGGAGTTTCCTCCTCAGGTTGAGCGCCAGCGGTAGAGGTTCCTTCATCTATCGACTCTTGAATCTCTTCAAGTTCGATTTGCCTCCCACTATCTCCTTGGCTTATGAGTTCTCGCTCTCGGAAAACTCCTCTCCTCGCAACGAAGACTACATTGTCCTTCGGTCTACAGAAGAGATATCCAAAGGATTTCTGCGGGTAGCCGATGAAAATACATCGCTCACTACGAGGTTCGAGCTTGTCGTGAGTATCTCATCTTACGAAAGCCTCACAACCCCAAACCTTGATATGTGTCAACGAGGGAGCTTTCCCTGTCCACATCTCGTGAGGAATTTTGGCAACCTTCTTAGTAGGGACTCGGTTAAGGATATGGGCGGCAGTCTCTAAGGCATACCCCCGAAAAGAGATAGGTAGTGAAGCACGACTCATCATAGAGCGAATCATGTCTAACAAGGTACGATTACGCCTTTCTGCCACACCATTCAATTGTGGTGTCCTAGGTGGCGTCAATTGTGAAACTATTCCACACTCCTTGAGATAATCGTGGAATTCAAGACTTAGGTACTCTCCTCCTCGATCGGATCGAAGCATCTTGATTTTCCTACCCAATTGATTCTCCACTTCATTCTTGAACTCTTTGAACTTTTCAAAAGTTTCTGACATTTTCTTGATTATGTAGATATACCCATAACTACTATAGTCATTGGTAAAAAGTCACATAGAAGCGGTTACCATCCTTCGTGGTTGATCTAAACGGTCCACATACATCGGTATGTATTAGGTCCAATAGACCCTCACCCCTTTCACATGTACTTGTGAAGGGTGACTTAGTCATTTTTCCAAGTAAACAAGACTCACATGTGTCATCTTCCCTAAGATCGAATGAATCCAACACTCCATCCTTTTGGAGTTGGGCTATGCGCTTCTTGTTGAAATGTCCAAGACGACAATGCCACAAGGATGCTTTATCCATACCATTGGAAGAATCCATGCATAAAACATCATTTCCTAAGTTATCTACAATCATAACGGTTTCATAAATTCCATTACATGGTATAGCTTCAAAATATAAGACACCATTTAGATAAGCAAGATTAGAACCATTCTCATTATTAAAAGAAAATCTAAAACCTTGTCTAAACAAACCATGAAATGAAATGATGTTTCTAGCCATTTATGGCGAATAGCAACAATTGTTCAAATCTAAAGACAAACCATTCCTAAGCACTAAAGAATATACTCCAATCTTGGTCACAGGCGACGATCTTCTGTTTCCCATGATTAGATTTATCCTTCCATGCTCCACATCCCTATTTCTTCTTAGTCCCTGCAATTCAGAACAAATATGGTAACCACAACCGGTATCAAGGACCCAAGAAATAGCATGAGATGAATCGTTAGATTTAATTGTGTATATACCTGCGAAAGACGGCTTGATCTTTCCTTCCCTTATGGCTTGCAGGTAGTCCGAGCAGCTTCTCTTCCAATGCCCTATTTTATGGCAATGATGGCACTCTGCCTCCTTAGGGTTAGGACAGGGTTTAGCAGGATCAACTTTGGTCCCACTAGAAGAGGAACCATCTCGGGACTTTCCCTTGCGGTGGCTCTTAGACGGAGCCTTCCTCTTCTTGCCTCTTCCTTGCCCAATGGCCAAAACAGGGGCAACGGGTGGATTGGGAGTGGGTGCAACAGACTTGTCCTTTAGGTTGCTTTCAGCAACCCTAAGGAGACCTTGGAGCTTGCTTAGGGTGACCTCTTCCTTGTTCATGTGGTAGGTCATCCTAAATTGATTGTAACACGGAGGCAAAGAGTGAAGCAGCATGTCGATCGCCAAGTCTTCCCCAAAGTCAACATTCAACTTGCGAAGACGATCGACATACCTTTGCATCTTTTGCAAGTGCACGGTAAGAGATTCTCCATGACCCATTTTAGCAGAAATCATGTTTGTGAAAATCTTGTAACGCTCTTGCCTCGCGTTTTGGTGGTATCTCTCCAACAAGTCTTGGTGCATCTCATACGGGTACATGTCCTCATAGGACTTTTGGAATTCGGCACTCATGGTGGCTATCATGATGCAATGTACCTTCGTTGCATCACGCTCGTGAGTTTCAAAAGCGGTCATTTCAGCTGGAGTAGCAACTTCTGGGTTGATTTTCTCGAGCTTCTCATCGAGGACATACTCCTTGTCCTCATAGCGAGCAATCGTGCGAATGTATCTTATCCATTGGCTAAAGTCCGTCCCATCGAAAGTCACCTTTTGGCAAAGGCTCATCAATGTGAACGAACTAGCAGCAGCATTGTTCGCGTTCGACATCTACAAATAGAAAGGACAAAGATAGATTAGAATTTGAATCCCTAATTATCACCCAATAAGAAAAATTAGGGCTAGGATCCAATAACAATATTTACATATTAGAAAAGGGATGCCGTAATCTAACATGCAAACAATTTTGAAGGTAAGTGAATCACGATTCACTAATTCTCCACCATAAAACATAACTTTAAGTCTAATTGTATTGAGAATTCCTAGGTTTAGATGAGATTCATTGAAACTTTTCAATGGCATGTTTAAATCTCGATATGCCCCTCTCGTTTGTGACTGGGATACCGAGGATCACAAAGTGGGTGTGAATTACCATGCAAATTCACATGGTGCCTTCATTGTAACAATCACCTATTTGATGTGCCGGTAAACTACACAGGCTCCATCGAACTATGATAAACAATAAATCACCCTTTGCCACCTTTTCTTAGAACCAATTAGTGTGCCGGTAAACCACACGCGCTCCATTAACTTCTTAGCAAGGGTGCAAAGTGTAATTTCATGGGATTGCATCAATTCACTTTTCCTAAAGTAACTAAGATTGGGAAATTTTTTAAAAACATGTAGTTACTTTGTATTTCATTTTATACTTTTAATAAAGAGATGAGGTTGCCCTATTCTACCCGTTCGGCTAACGACCCTCCACCGATCAAGCAAGCGGTGAGTGTGAGTGTACACCCATTAAGCGCCATTTTATAGGCTGCAACCTTATACTCACCTTATAGACCGACTTCGTGAATGAGGCCTACTAACGGTAAGACTAGCATTTTTAATTTTACATATATATATATATATATATATATATATATATATATATATATATATATATATATATTAATCTTGTAATATTATATTAGTATAGGGTTGAATTTTAAACTTGTAAAATTCTAGGGTTTGAAATTTAAATTTTCCTAAATTAACTTTTAATTACAAAACATAAATTTCAAAACTTGAGGGCACGTTTTAAACTTTCTGAAACATAGAGGATCAAATAACAAATAATTTTAATTAACAATTAACTCCATAATTATCCATATTTGATTAATTTAATGATTTCTTGCAAATCAATTTACCAATTAAAATAAAATAATTAATCAATTATCACATAAGGAAACAAATATTTTATTAATTGATAAATATCTTTAATTAGGTCAAGAATATACTCATATATATATATATATATATATATATATATATATATATATATATATCATAAAATCGGATTTATATTGATCTAATATGATTAAGGCAAGTATTTCAAAGATAAACAACAAGAAATCTCGAAGTTTCCTCTTTCTGACGCTCGAACTCGCCGAGTACCACCATGGGACTCGCCGAGTAGAGCAGGCAGAGAATAAAAAAAATGAATTTTTCAGCAACAAACAAGCAATCAAAGTATCATTTCAATAGAAACCTATCTAGGCTCTGATACCACTGATGGGTTTTAGCCATATGAACATTCCTATGTGCACATGCAACCCTAATGCTTGGATCTAGGTTTCTCTAATTGAATATACATTGAATCCAAGACTTCTAATGACTAATAGACTATAATAACAATATGAAATCAGAGATTAGAAGTTTACCTTGAATTACTTGCTTGATCTTGTTGTCCTTGAGGCTTTAGAGTCACAATTGTCACTCCTCTAATGACTTACAAACACCAACTAGCAAGAAGATGATTTAGGAGAGAGGGGAGAGGATCAAATCGGCCAGGGTTTCTTCTCAAAAGCACAAGTGCGGATTTCCTTAGCCCTTGGGGTCTATTTATACTTGTTAGGCTCCTAGGGTTTCACCCTCAAACCCTAATTGGATAACTTAAGCCCTAAGCAATCCAAATCCTTTCCATGATAAGCCTTGGACGATTTTATGGCTATCCCAAGCCCTAGAAATCATCCACCCCTTATCCTTAAAGGATATATAGCCCAAAGTGCAACTATCAGACAATTGACAGTTTATACCCCTTTGTTTAATTAATCTCTTTAAGTCACCAAATTAATTCCCAATTAATTAATGACTTATATTAATCAAATAACAATATTATTATTCCTTATATTATACTTATAATATATTAATAATATTCCTTCTCTCATTATAAATCATACTGTCAAGTTGCTATGATGAAGGCAACCCAAAAGGACCATGCACAACCGGGTCAAATACTTGCCTAATATAGTTGTAGCCTTAGACACTATTCCAACAAAAACAGCTAAGGAAATCTGGATCACTCTGAAAGAGAAGTATCAAGGTAGCGAAAAGACAAAGATCAACTCTTTGAAACAATGTCTTGTTGAACTTAAGGAATTCAGACAAAAGGATGCTGAAACTCTTGAAAATTACTATGATCGTCTGAATGAGCTTGTTTATCGCTGCAATAGGTATGGAATCACGAGGTCTCTCATGGTGTTCAATTTAACATTCATCATGTGCCTTCGCAAGGAATGGCGAAGTGTGAGTATGATGATAAAGAATCAACAAAGTTTTGACAACCAGCTTGAATGATCTCTACAATCAGCTGAAAACACACGAAAGTGAAGTTTTAGAAATGTATGAAGAATCAAAACAAAGTATAGGAGGTCCTTTGGCTCTTGTTTCAAAGGTATCTGAAGTTGATACTAATGAAACAGATGGTTCAGACAATGAAGGTTTTTTAATGAACTCTGATGATTAAGTTGTGGCATTCTACTCAAACAACAGAGTTAAGAAATTTTTCAAAAAGCCTTTTAATCCAAAAGGAAAGGCAAATGATGCGAAGAGTGGAGTCGCAAAAGCTGGAGGTGAGGAGAAGAAGAAAATGGAAAAAGTTGATGAAAAGCAAAAAGATGCGAAGGAAGTGAAGAAACTGAAAGGTGATTATGGAATCTATTGTCACTACTGCAGTGGAGCAAATCACTTTGCAGCTGATTGCTTGTTGCGAAAGAAAGAGGAGAAGAAGAATAAAGTTAAAATGAAGCCTCCTATTCGGAAAAGATTGAAGAGTTGCGTGCTAAGACAAAAGGAATGTCTCTAGTTGCGAAAGGTGAGTCTGATGAGGAAGAGAATGGAACATATCAGATCTGGTCTTTAGGATCTGATGATGAAGAAATGAGGCATCCAACTCATGGAGCTATGTTCGCAAGCTTTGAAGATGATTGCGAAGAGAAAGTTTCAGGTCGGTGCTTCGTATCCAAATCCACAGACAAATCACCAATGACCACCAAGGTACGTGCTATTCTTGAATCTTTTAATATTCATTTATCTGCTTATGATGCTGAAATTACTTCTTTTGATGATACTGTTGCTTATTTTGATTCTGTTATTGTGTCTGCTAGTACTGAAGCTCAAAATTTAAATATGCAAATAGTTAAGACACGAAGAGAGTTAGAAATAAAATGAAGCAGAGTAGACAAACTTGAACTGCAAATCAAAAATGTAAATTATGATAGGGACAATCTTGGAAATGAAGTTAGGTTGTTACCAACACAAAGAAACATATACTGTAACTTTGCTAAGCGTTTGTATGCAAAATTAACTGCTTTACATCATTCATCTGACATTAGCAAAGAACAACATAGGAAACTTTTACCTTTTCTTGAATATGAACGTGAAAAAGTTGATGTTGTTTCTTATGATTGTGAAAACACAATTGCACAATTTGACAAAGTACCTGATGATAGATTTGCATATGGTATTGTCAAAATTGATGAATTCTTGAATGCTGATGAGTTGGTTGAAATTGTTAATGAAAGTTTGACAAAGAATGAGCAAGTGAAAATCTTAAAGAAAACTGAAAACACAACTCTTGATTCTCAACACAATTATGCTGATATCGATGACAATTCAGATAATATGAGTGAAATCAGTGAGATTGAGGTGGAAGAAGAGGTTGATTGTTCTCAATTGTCATTCATTAATATCACATCTAAGATCAAAGGTAAAGAAATTATAGTTGATTCAATAGTAAAGGATGAAAATGTTAAACCCTCTACTTCACAACTTAGTGACTTTCATAATGTGGAAGTTGAAAGCTGGAAGTCTGATGGCATTGATGAAGAAAAAGTAGAAGTAAAGGATTCGCATGAGACAACTCAACGAGTTGTTGTTGATCAAGTGTTTGGTGATACAAAAGAATTCAACAAAATTCTTAGTGACAAAGGTGTACATTATTTGGAAACTTACACTGTGGTTTATCCAAATTTTACATGCGCAAATAACACAATTTTTCCGAATCAAGTTTTTGTCACAACTGGGAATGTTGAGAATATTAAATCTAAATTCAATAAAATGGTTGAAAATGATAATCAAAGGTCAACTACTGAAGGTTTCTTTGCAAATCAAAATACAGTAGAAAACAATTTGACTCAAAATTCTTATGTTTTTCAAAGTCAAAAATCATCACAAAAATGGGTGGTTAAACGTCAAAAAGAAAACGAAGTTTTTGAAAAAGATGAAAAACCAAAAATAGAAGTGAAACTAAATTCTCATGAATTCAAATTGTTGGTTGGAAAGTATTCAACAGAAAATAATGTTTCAAAAAGAAAAGCAAGAAAAACAATTTTTTGGCAAGTTGTGTCAAATGATAAATCAAAAATTGAAAAAGCACAAATTTCAAAGGAAAAATCATCAAAAGTTCAAAAGGATACAAGTTTCCACAAACCAATATATTCTGTTGACAAAATTCCAAAGAAAAATATTGATAAATTTGTTCGGAAATATGACAACATTAGAAAATTTGAGACTTCGAAAAAATTTGTGAATAATCCTAAGTGTCATAATGTTGGAAAATCAACGAATAATTCCTCACTGTTGAATGTCAAAACTCAAGCAAAACCAAAATTTTCACCAAATCTACCAAATTTTCCAAATCCTTCAATCTCAAAACCGACCAAAGTTTCGTATACAAAAGGAAAATCTGATGTTTATACGATCAACCGTTGGCTTGAAGGGAAAGGAAAACAATATCAAAATGGGAAGTTCTCAAAGCAACAGATCAACACTGAATTTAACAAGTTTGTGAATAACTCTTCTACGGGTAGTTCATCTTCTGATGATTCGAAAGTTCCAGTACAAAAATGGAAACCAATTATCAAAGTTGCGAATGTTGTGAAAGATGAGATGAAATTCAATGAAAATCCAAACCTGTTGAACAAATATATTTCAATATCTAGAACTGATGATGTTGATTTAATGGATAGTGTCTCAGATAAAGTGAAAACATGGTTTTTAAATTCAAAGAATTTGTTCAAAAATACTGATGATGGACCCAAAAATTCTTGGGTTCCTAAATTTTTCCATTAAATACAGGTGATGTGTGACGAGCAATATGATGCGAAATGGTATATTGATAGTGGTTGCTCTCGTCACATGACTGGAAGAAAGGAAAACTTGCGAGATTATAGAAGCTTGAAGAATGATGGAGTAGTCAAATTTGGAAATAATCACAAATTTCAAGTGAAAGGATATGGAAAAGTCACAAATAGACAATTCACAGTTAACAGGGTTGCTTATGTTGAAGGTCTTCAACATAACTTGATTAGTGTTTCGCAACTTGTTGCGGGTATTGGAAAACATGTTGTGTTTAATGAAGAAGGAAGTATCATTTCATATGTGAAAACAAATGAAGTACTTCTCAAATCCAAAAGATATGGTGATATGTTTACACTGGACATCAAACCAATCGTGGGCAAACCTGCTGTGTGTTTACTATCAAAGGAATCTAATGATGTCAGCTGGCTTTGGCATAGAAGATCGTCACATTTGAATTTTCGCAATATTAACAAACTTGTCACTGAAGATTTAGTTCGAGGTTTACCTATACTAAAATTTGATAATGATACTCTGTGTCCAGCTTGCGAACAAGGAAAACAACATAGAAAAGGTCATCTGATTGTGATAGATTCAAAAATCATAGAACCATTGGAACTTCTTCACATTGATTTATGTGGACCGTCGACTGTTGCTACAATCAATAAAAAGCGGTACATTTTAGTTATTGTTGATGATTTTTCTCGATTCACATGGGTATTTTTTCTCAGGTTAAAATCTGAAGTTGCTTAGATGATGATTGATTTTATCAAAAAGATTGAGATTAGCCTTAAAAAGAGTGTCGCAGAGTTAAAAGTGATAATGGTTCTGAGTTTAAAAATCAAATATTGGACTCTTTTCTCACAGACAAAGGCATTTCACATAATTTCTCTTCACCATATACTCCACAACAGAATGGTGTTGTTGAAAGAAGAAATAGATATTTATGCGAAGCAACCAGAACCATGTTGACATATGCGAACTTACCTCAAGATCTTTGGGTTGAAGTAGTATCAGCTGCTTGTTTTACTCAGAATCGATCATTCATTCATCGCAGATTCAATGTCAATCCATATGAAATACTCAACAATCGAAAACCTAATGTCAAATTTTTCCATGTTTTTGGTTGCAGGTATTTTATAATGAATCTAAAAGATAATCTGACCAAGTTCCAAGCTAAATCTGATGAAGGCATATTCTTAGGATATTCGCAAAATTCTGTTGCATACAGGGTGTTAAACAAACGAACAAGAAAAGTTGAAGAAACTTTCAACTTAACTTTTGATGATTACTGTCTTAAACAAACGGATAGTAAATTTGAACATAAATCAATTCTTGTTAATTCAGATACTAACATTGATAATTCAGAAATAAATGATTTTGATTATGACTTAATTTTTGGAACTCCTGACAGAACAATAGATGCGGAAGTTATTGCTCCTGATAATCAAACATCAGAATCCTCAAAACATAATGATGATTCAACAATCACTACAACGTCGATATCTTGCGAAAGTGTGCCTGAAGTTCGTATGGTGCAAGAGCAAACTTTCGAGGGGGAGAATGAAAATATGAATCATCAAGTTGAGGGGGAGCATTCACAAAATCATCAGGAATATCATTTTGAGTGGGAGCATCAAGATGAACATCATGTTGAGGGGGAGCATGATGAAGCAGAGACAATTAATCTTGATAAAAATGATGAGTTTCATGAATTAAATGATAATTTTTCTGTTGCAGGATCTGAAAATGAAGATATGTATGAATATGCACCATTGGAATTTAATCCTGATTTTCCACCACTTGAGAAATGGACAAGAAATCATTCCAAAGAATAGGTGATTGGGAATCCACAAGATGATGTGTTGACAAGAGCTCAAATTCGTGCGAAAAATGAGGTACTAAATGCGAATCAAGAATTGTGTATGTTTAATGTCTTTATTTCAAAAATAGAGCCAAAGATAGTAAAGGATGCTATGGAACACTCAGATTGGGTTGTTGCTATGCAATCTGAACTGGCTGAATTTGAACGAAACAAGGTTTGGAGATTAATTTCTAAACCTTCTGATGTTTCAATTATCGGATTAAAATGGATTTTTAAAAATAAAACCGACAAAGATGGCAATATTATTCAAAATAAAGCTAGACTAGTTGTTAAAGGATATTCGCAACAAGAAGAAATAGACTATGAAGAAACATTTGCTCTTGTTGCAAGACTCGAAGCAGTTTGCATATTTTTAGCTTATGCAGCTCACAAAGACTTTGACGTTTTTCAAATGGATGTTAAATGCGCATTCTTAAATGGAGAACTTGAAGAAATAGTTTATGTTGAACAACCACTAGGGTTTATAGATAAGGAACATCCTGATCATGTCTACATTCTAGACAAAGCAGTTTATGGGTTAAAACAAGCACCAAGAGCCTGGTATGCAACACTTACAAATTTCTTGAAACAATCTAAATTTAAACAAAGATCAGTTGACCCCACATTATTTCGCAAGAAAGTTAGGAATCATCTCATGCTTGTTCAAATTTATGTTGATGATATTATTTTTGGCTCAACTGACCCATCATTATCAATTGAATTTGAAAATCTAATGAAAAGTCAATTTGAAATGAGTATGATGGGAAAAATCAATAATTTTCTTGGTTTGAATATAAGACAGAACAGGGATGGAATTTTAATCAATCAAGAAAAATACACAAAGAACATGCTTGAAAAGTTTGGAATGACAAACAGCACGAAGCTGAGAGTACCTATGGCAGTGGAAACAAGACTGTCACACCCCAAAACCAAGAACGGCGGAAACGTTCCGGGGCGGAGGACGTCATGTACAGTATCACAACACAGTAAATGTAAATAAGCAAACAACATCATTCATTGCATTAAATATAAAATTTTAATACAAGTGTGTTCTGTACAGTTATAGACACCAAAAATAATGAAACACAAAATAATATGAGATGAGTCTTGAATGCACTCCATCTTCTCAAAAGCTGGCCTCGGTACCTGTCTACTGATGACCTGAGAATACAAGTTATTTTGAAAGAGTTTATCAGCATTAAGCTGGTGAGTTCATAAGTATTTTAGTGTCAATGTTTCTTGTAAAAACGTTTGTACCTGTCTCAATGTATAAGTTGTAAAAATGTAAGTAAATGTTTGAAAGTGTTTGTAAAAGTTTGAATCACTCAGAAAATCCTATATTTTCTATAAAAGTAACCTTCTACCAAGGCTAGGCTGTTTTGTAAACTTTTCTGTTGAAAAGTGTGTGATTACCCAAATATAACTATCATTTGTTAAAAATATAGTTTGTACATTAATGCTTAAGTGAGATTATCACTAAAATATGTAATGGGTAAATCATTGTAGTACTGTAGCTTTGTATATTAAGACTACTGCTGTACTAAATACTACTACCTTAAACCGGATTTATATTAAGGTATATTGTGATTAATTACACCATGCTATCGACTGATAATCAACGACATAATGAACGGTCGTAATAAGAAATGATGTTTGGCACCCGCAGACCTCCAGGTCCGGCTGTAGCTAGCAGCAAGGTGTAGGATAGTCAATCCAGTATAGATCTATACGCAAACTCACGCTCTCCCTCCGAGAGAATTCTGGCTACAACTCGGGCCATGACATTTAAGGCATGCCCCATACAGTGGATCACAATTGTTAAGTATTCATGTATATGTATTGTTTCTCGTATATCTGTATATGTATTGTTTCTCGTATATCTGTATATGTATTGTTTCTAGTATTTCTGTATATGTATTGTTTCTAGTATTTCTGTATATGTATTGTTTCTAGTATTTCTGTATATGTATTGTTTCTAGTATTTCTGTATATGTATGATCCTGCGTTACCCCGATGGTAACCAGCTAATGATGTACTGATGAGTATGAATATGGAAGTACCTTTATGTCTATACATGTATATATGATATATAAATAATATGGAAACGACCTTCGGATGGTCACCCGAAATCCCACCAGACCACATCCAAATCGAGGAAAAGGAAATAGGGCAGATGGCCTTCCTAAGCCCTTTGAACATTATTTATATATCTATACATATATGGGCATGCAATTGGATATATAAAATCATAAATAAGTTTTCATAAAACATTTGAAGCATAAATATAATTTCAAGAGAAGATCGACTTGATGTCGATCTATAAAACATTTTGAAGGCATAAGTTGATAACACAGTTTAAGTATAAGAAGCATTTGTTGAATCACAGTCTACAAATAAGTTTGGATAGTAAAACAGTTTGTAAAGCATTTCAAAGTAAAGTAGTTTGATAAACAGTTTGAACAGTGGTAAAAATCGTTGTTTTCCTAGTTATTAATCACATGTGATTAAATGCAATCACATGTGATCGAAGCAATAACTATAAGTATTTGGCTTGTATCCCCCCATAATGTATTTAAAACACTTAAAATCATTTCAAAGGTTGATTCAAGGGGTATGAACTCACTTGAGGTGAGTCGTTTGGATTGCAGTGTCGGACACCGTGCTAGTTGGCAAACGGAGACTGGTTTACACGCACGAGCCTAGTTATCATATAATAAACATATATATAACTAATTAGACATATAATAACTTAAATGAATAAGTTAAAACACTTAGAAAACATTTAAACACTTTTATGAGTGTTTAAGGTTCAAATGGTTGCATCTAAGTTGCTACGGGACAAGGCAAAAGGGTTTGAAACATCAAATAGCCTTGTATAGGAGTTCACCATCCAACAAACCCCACACCTTGGAGTTTACGGCCGTAAACTCATAGGTTTATGGCCGTGAACTCCTCAAATGGTGTTTTTGGGTGTTTTGTGGTGTTATTTTGCATCTAGAACACTCCTAGCTTTATTGGAATAACACATGAAGTAGTTTAAGGCTTTAGAACACTCCATATGGGAGTTTACGGCCTAAGGTCCTTCACCTTAGAGTTTACGGCCGTAAACTCTAGGAATTTAATTGATTTGAGGCACTTAAACATCAAGAATGGCATCCATGAATTTATCTAAGGCTAATGGGGACAAGAGGCACACTTTGGTGCCTTCACTTGGAGTTTACGGCCCAAGTCATGTTCCTTGGCTGTAAACTCCTTTCAAGGAGTGGTTTAGATGTGTTCTACTCTCCATTCTAGTCCCAAAGGTGCAAGGTAAATTGTCTAAAGGCTTAAGGGTTGCTTGGAATGATTTTTGTCCCACAAAAAGGGGTTTACGGCCCAAGAAGGGTTCTTGGCCGTAAACTCCTACTAACTTGTGATTTTAATGAGCTTTTGGTGTTCTAAACAAGCACAAGTACTAGTAGTTAAAGTCCTTAAGCATTTGGGGAATGTTTTAGGGCATTTAAGCCCTTGAAAAGGGGTTTACGGCCCAAGGGAGTTCCTTGGCCGTAAACTCCTAGAACTTATGTTTCTTGGTTGCTTTTTGATCCATAAATGTCATATCCTATCTCCTAAACAAGTCTTCTAGCAAGGAATTTGGACTAGGAAGCCATAATGTTCCATTTTGGAGTTTACTCCCCAAGAACGATCTTGGGCGGTAAACTCCCGGATCTTGTAATCTAAACATGTTATTGTTGTTAACAAGCATTAAACAAGTATTGAAACACATATAGAAAAGTAGACTCACAATCTGGGATGAAAACCCGAAGATCTGTCAGAGGGAATATGGCTTTTCTCTATTTGGAATTGTGAATAATGAATTAATTTAATTCAGAAAACTATTTATAGTCCTGGAATATTTTGGCAGAAAATCTTTTTATTCCTGATGTTGGACTGTAACAGTATGAAACTTGAAATGCCCAAGTTTCACAAAACCAGGAGTATCCACTCTCCTGATATCATCTAAAACATAATCCTAATGTACACAAACTTGTTCGGAAAAGCTTGAAAATCACTGAAACTGAACTAGTTTCTATTGAATAGATGAGGCTCGTACAATGGAAATTTCGGGTTGTCACATCATCCCCCTGTTAGAGGGAATTTCGTCCCGAAATTAGAATTTAAGCAAATAAAAGTTACAAACAATTAAGCGAAAAGATGAGGGTATTTCAACTTCATCTGATCCTCGCGTTCCCAAGTGAATTCCGGTCCTCGCTTGGCGTTCCAGCGAACCTTCACGATAGGGATACGGCTTTGTTTCATCTGTTTGACCTCACGGTCCATGATCTCTACAGGTTCTTCCACGAAGTTGAGGCTCTCGTTGATCTCGATCTCGTCGAGTGGGATTACGAGAGTCTCGTCGGACAGACACTTTTTAAAGTTAGATACGTGGAATGTAGAATTTACGTTACGCAGCGTGTCGGGTAGATCAAGTTTGTAAGCTACGGGGCTGACTCTGGCAAGAATCTCGAAAGGCCCTATGTACCTCGGATTAAGCTTCCCACGCTTGTCGAAGCGTATCAAGCCTTTCCAGGGTGAGACTTTGAGAAGGACTCGGTCTCCCACCTGAAATTCCAAAGGTTTTCTTCGTTTATCGGCGTAGCTCTTCTGTTGGTCTCTAGAGGCTTTCAATCGTTCACGGATTTGAACGATTTTCTCTGTCGTTTCCCGAATGATTTCTGGACCAGTGAGAGTACTGTCGGAAGCTTGCCCTCTCGCTAATTGGGTATCACCAACCTCAGCCCAGCACAGAGGGGATCTGCACTTGCGGCCGTAGAGAGCTTCGAATGGAGCAGCCTTGATGCTCGTGTGATAACTGTTATTATAGGAAAATTCGACAAGGGGTAAATGAGTATCCCATGCTTTCCCAAAATCAATCACACAGGCTCGCAACATATCTTCTAATGTTTGAATGGCCCTCTCACTCTGTCCGTCGGTCTGTGGATGGTAGGCTGTGCTCATGTCCAGCCTTGTTCCTAGGGAATGTTGTAGGGATTGCCAAAATCTTGAAGTGAACCTACTATCTCTATCGGAGATAATGGAAATAGGTACACCATGCAACCGTACAATTTCCCTAATGTATGTTCTCGTAAGTTTCTCCATCTTGTCGGTTTCTTTGATAGGCAGGAAGTGTGCAGACTTGGTCAGTCTATCAACGATGACCCATATGGTGTCAAGTCCACCCGTTGTCTTGGGTAACTTGGTTATGAAATCCATAGTGATCCGCTCCCACTTCCATTCTGGAATCTCTGGTTGTTGCAGTAAACCAGAGGGCTTCTGGTACTCGACCTTAACCTTCGCGCAAGTAAGGCATTTACTCACGAAGGTAGCAATCTCTGCTTTCATATTAGGCCACCAGTATAGCTTTTTAAGGTCCAGATACATCTTATCTGAACCTGGATGGACGGAATACCGAGTGTTGTGCGCCTCGGTCATGACCAAATCTCGGAAACCACCGTGTTTCGGTGTCCAGATCCGGTTCATGAAATATAAAGCTCTGTCACCCTTGGCTTCGAAGTTCTTGTCCATTCCCCTAAGGGATTCACTCGACACATTTTCAGGTTTCATGGCCTCAAGTTGAGCCGCCTGAATTTGCTTAGTCAGGTGTGAATGGATTGTTATCGATAATGACTTGACTTTGCGACCAGAATATTCTTTCCGACTTAGGGCGTCTGCTACTACGTTGGCTTTACCCGGATGATAACGAATATCGCATTCGTAATCACTGAGTAGTTCGACCCACCGTCGTTGTCTCATGTTGAGCTCCTTCTGATCGAACATGTGTTGTAAACTCTTGTGGTCGGTAAAGATAGTGCTCTTCGTTCCATACAAGTAATGTCTCCAGATCTTCAGAGCAAACACTACTGCTCCTAGTTCAAGATCGTGGGTCGTGTAGTTAACCTCATGTGTCTTCAACTGTCTCGAGGCGTAGGCGATGACCTTACCTCGCTGCATCAGAACACATCCGAGTCCTTGATTGGATGCATCGCAATAGACTACAAAGTCTTCTATTCCTTCCGGAAGGGATAGTATTGGTGCGGTGCACAAGGCTCGTTTGAGCGTTTGGAATGCTCTCTCTTGCTTCTCTTCCCAGTCAAAGGCCACGCCTTTCTGGGTCAGGGTTGTAAGAGGCTTCGCTATTCGCGAGAAGTTCTGAATGAACCTGCGATAGTAGCCAGCGAGACCTAGAAATTGACGAATTTCTGTAGGCGTCTTTGGTGCTGACCAGTTCTCAATGGCTTTTATTTTGGATGGGTCCACGTGGATTCCCTCTTCGCTTACCACGTGTCCTAAGAATTCGACTCTTCGGATCCAAAATTCACACTTCGAGAACTTCGCATAAAGTTTCTCTTTTCGTAATGTCTCTAGTACTTGTCGCAGATGATCACTATGCTCTTTCTTACTTCGGGAGTAGATCAGGATGTCGTCAATGAAAACGATGACGAACTGATCTATGTAAGGTCGGCATACTCTATTCATCAGATCCATGAAGACCGCGGGCGCATTGGTCAATCCGAATGGCATCACTACGAACTCGTAGTGTCCGTAACGAGTTCGGAAGGCTGTCTTCGGCACATCCTCCTCGAGCACTCGTAACTGGTGATATCCGGATCTCAGATCAATCTTGGAAAAATAGCTCGCCCCTTGCAGTTGGTCGAATAGATCATCTATGCGCGGAAGAGGGTAACGATTCTTTATCGTCAATTTGTTGAGTTCCCTGTAGTCAATACACATGCGGAATGATCCGTATTTCTTCTTAACGAACAAGACCGGTGCTCCCCATGGTGAGAAAATTGGTCTTATAAAACCCTTGCTGAGCAGTTCGTTAAGTTGACCAGAGAGTTCTTGCATCTCGGCTGGTGCTAAACGGTAGGGCGACTTGGCTACTGGGGTAGCTCCTGGGACCAAGTCGATTCTGAACTCGACTTGTCGTTGCGGAGGTAACCCAGGTAGTTCTTCTTGGAAAATGTCGGGAAAGTCACTCACTACTGGGAGGTTCTTTAGTTCTTTCACTTCTAGGTTCGTGTCGACGACGTGAGCAAGAAATGCGTGGTATTCTTTGCGCAGGTATTTCTGTGCTTGAACACCAGATATAATGCGAAGACTCGCACCTGGTTTGTCGCCGTAGACTATAAGGGTTTCGTTAGATGGGAGGTTTAAACGGATTGCTTTCTCGTAGCACATGATGTCGGCGCGATGAAGGCTTAACCAATCCATGCCGATAATAACGTCGAAACTTTTTATTGAGACCGGCATAAGGTCGATTGGGAATGAATGGTTATCTAAGGTTAGAAGACAACCTAAGTATATGCTATTAGTACTTTCAGTCTTCCCATTGGCCATTTCTACTGTGAATTGTTCATTAAGTGCGTGTGGTTGTTGCTTAAGCATGCGAGCAAATTTGTGGTTTACGAAGCTTCGCTCCGCTCCACTATCGAACAGAATGCATGCATAGGAGTTATCAAGGAGGAACGTACCGGTCACCACTGTTGGGTCAGCAACTGCTTCCCCGTGGCCTATTGCTAGTACCCTCCCTGCTCCTCCAGTATTCCTTGCTTTAGGACAGTCCCTTTTAAAGTGGCCTGTTTCGCCACATCCATAGCAAGTTGGGCTCGCGCCTGAGCCAGGAACTTGGGAGATCGATTGCGTCGGGAACTTACAGAATCGGACAGTGTGTCCTTTTCTGTGGCAGTTGTTACACTGCATCTCTCGGCAGGCGCCATTGTGGTGGAAGTTGCATTTATTGCACTTCGGCAAACTTCCAGAATACTGCTTCCCCGGAGCAGTAACAGCAGTAGGGGCTACCGCAGCATGTACTGCTACGATTTGTTGTTTCTTTGAAGCACGCTGCTTCTTCTTCTCATCCCAAAACTTCTGCTTGTTTCCAGCGGGTTTGGAGGGTTCTGGGATGGCTAGGGTGGTTGTAGTTGCAGGGGTCTTGACTCCATGGTCAATAAGTCTTTGTGCCAATCGCTTGGCACTGTCGAACGTAACAGGGTTGGATGCTAAGACGTTCCCTTGGTACGGAGGCACTAGCCCCCATACATACCGTTCAATCTTTTTCCCTTCAGTGGGAACCATGTTGGGGCATAGGGCCACCAGTTCGCTAAAGCGGGCAGTGTAAGCGATCACGTTGGTGCCCTTCATAGTCAGATTCCAGAGTTCATGTTCTAACTTCTGGACTTCGCCCCTAGGGCAGTACTCCTCAGTCATGAGGTCCTTCATCGTTGCCCAGCCCATGTCGTTAGCCACGACGAGAGTTAGGGCTTTGACGTGGCCGTTCCACCACGTTAGGGCTTTATCCTCGAAGGTGCATGCGGCATATTTCACTTTGAATGCTGCAGGGCACGAACAGATTTCGAAGACTGATTCAGTCTTCTCGAACCATTCCGAGAGAGCAATGACTCCGCCGGTGCCATAGAAAGGCTTCAGCTTGCAGTTTGTAAAATCCTTGTAAGAGCACTCCCTCGAGCGCACAGGGATTTCAACTGGGATAGATTCAACAGGGGTTCCACCTCTGCTAGCATCCGATGAGTGATACTGAGCCATGGCAGTTGCCACTGCTGCAGCTACGGCAGCATTCAGGGCTGCAGTATCGATGACTGCAGGTGGTGGAGGCGGTGGAGGTACAGGATTATTCCTATTCCGGGGAGATTTGCGAGGAGGCATCCTTCAGCTATAAGTTTATAACAACAAGAAGGATGATAAGAATCAATTTGTAAGCAAAGTGAGAGTGACCCATGGACTAACTAACCATAGCCCAACAGTTTGAATGAGTGTTTGAAATCACAATAAGAAATATTAGTAGGAATACACAAGTGTACAAATTTTTCCCACAGATTAGATAGATTTCAATAGTACGGGTATTACTGATGTAATAAGTTCAAGGAAAAATCGACCTAACAGTAGGTCTTACATCATACCATAAGGACAATACTGACAGTCCTAGATTCCTAATTAGAGTACCGAAAGTTAGGAATATTTTACAGACAAGTGCTACTTAAAGCACATAAGTTCAAGGCTATCCCTAAATCAAAAGACAGAGATGTACTAGACATCATCTAATGGCGATGGGAATTCCTCGGGCGATCCCTGAGGTCGGACACTTGGCGAAACACCTCTTGAAGGTGTCGGTCCTGAGCTCTTTGACGAGCTTGAAGTTCTAAGACTTCAGCATGGGAGGCAGCCAGCTGTTGCTGCAGAGTTTCGTTGGTTCTCCGGGTCCGTTCCATGTCTTCTTCAAGATGGCGAATGCGGACGGTGTTGACACCTGAGTTGGCATCAACTTCCATGACCCGGTCGATGGCTGCTCGACCTTGCTCGACATTACGAGCTATCCTGCGGATGATTACCGGCAGAGCTCTGTCAGCAGAGCCACCATCGCTAATGTTGTAAAAGGTTCGGTCGCCAAAGTATGGTAAGGGCTGACCCTGCTCATCACTCCAGCGATTCAGATTGTTTGCCCACATGGGAGTAGGACCTGGAAACGCTGGTCGAGGGTTGTTGTTCGGGGCTTGACCTACAAGCGGTAGGTTGTTGACTTCAGGCTCGGAGTCGGATCCATCCGAAAAGCCTTCTGCGAGGTGATCATCCAAAGGGATTGGATGCTCATCTTCAGGCTCCTCATCGATCCACCCGACATTGCCTTCATTGGGGAAGTACGGGTCGCCATGATGGAATCCAGCCATTTAGATCTACGCGAGAAGAGAGGTATAAGAATATAGTATACGTGTAACTAGTAGCACAAAATACTCCTATAGTATTTTAAGTTCTAAGTTCTACTGATCTTCTTGTGGTATTGTTGGTAAGTTTTTAGACTTGTTAACATATCACAACCATTCTAGGGCATATGCTAATCACTCCTAGGACCAGCATAGTTGATCAGGCTATGCCATTCCCAGGACTGACCATACATCCCCGAGCTCACTTGTGATATTCAACAATCGTAATACTTTTGTTCTTGTCATTGTGACACTGATTTTAGTATGAATGCAGACTAGTATACTTAATTAAATATTTTATTATTTAAAGTATAGACTCTTTGTCAGAGTGTTTTAGTCCCTTTTGGGTTTATAGATTAGTATATCTTTTATGGGTTGATATACTTGATTCACTATAAACAATGCTCTGATACCAATCTGTCACACCCCAAAACCAAGAACGGCGGAAACGTTCCGGGGCGGAGGACGTCATGTACAGTATCACAACACAGTAAATGTAAATAAGCAAACAACATCATCCATTGCATTAAATATAAAATTTTAATACAAGTGTGTTCTGTACAGTTATAGACACCAAAAATAATGAAACACAAAATAATATGAGATGAGTCTTGAATGCACTCCATCTTCTCAAAAGCTGGCCTCGATACCTGTCTACTGATGACCTGAGAATACAAGTTATTTTGAAAGAGTTTATCAGCATTAAGCTGGTGAGTTCATAAGTATTTTAGTGTCAATGTTTCTTGTAAAAACGTTTGTACCTGTCTCAATGTATAAGTTGTAAAAATGTAAGTAAATGTTTGAAAGTGTTTGTAAAAGTTTGAATCACTCAGAAAATCCTATATTTTCTATAAAAGTAACCTTCTACCAAGGCTAGGCTGTTTTGTAAACTTTTCTGTTGAAAAGTGTGTGATTACCCAAATATAACTATCATTTGTTAAAAATATAGTTTGTACATTAATGCTTAAGTGAGATTATCACTAAAATATGTAATGGGTAAATCATTGTAGTACTGTAGCTTTGTATATTAAGACTACTGTTGTACTAAATACTACTACCTTAAACCGGATTTATATTAAGGTATATTGTGATTAATTGCACCATGCTATCGACTGATAATCAACGACATAATGAACGGTCGTAATAAGAAATGATGTTTGGCACCCGCAGACCTCCAGGTCCGGCTGTAGCTAGCAGCAAGGTGTAGGATAGTCAATCCAGTATAGATCTATACGCAAACTCACGCTCTCCCTCCGAGAGAATTCTGGCTACAACTCGGGCCATGACATTTAAGGCATGCCCGATACAGTGGATCACAATTGTTAAGTATTCATGTATATGTATTGTTTCTCGTATATCTGTATATGTATTGTTTCTCGTATATCTGTATATGTATTGTTTCTAGTATTTCTGTATATGTATTGTTTCTAGTATTTCTGTATATGTATTGTTTCTAGTATTTCTGTATATGTATTATTTCTAGTATTTTTGTATATGTATTGTTTCTAGTATTTCTGTATATGTATTATTTCTAGTATTTCTGGTTTACACGCACGAGCCTAGTTATCATATAATAAACATATATATAACTAATTAGACATATAATAACTTAAATGAATAAGTTAAAACACTTAGAAAACATTTAAACACTTTTATGAGTGTTTAAGGTTCAAATGGTTGCATCTAAGTTGCTACGGGACAAGGCAAAAGGGTTTGAAACATCAAATAGCCTTGTATAGGAGTTCACCATCCAACAAACCCCACACCTTGGAGTTTACGGCCGTAAACTCATAGGTTTATGGCCGTGAACTCCTCAAATGGTGTTTTTGGGTGTTTTGTGGTGTTATTTTGCATCTAGAACACTCCTAGCTTTATTGGAATAACACATGAAGTAGTTTAAGGCTTTAGAACACTCCATATGGGAGTTTACGGCCTAAGGTCCTTCACCTTAGAGTTTACGGCCGTAAACTCTAGGAATTTAATTGATTTGAGGCACTTAAACATCAAGAATGGCATCCATGAATTTATCTAAGGCTAATGGGGACAAGAGGCACACTTTGGTGCCTTCACTTGGAGTTTACGGCCCAAGTCATGTTCCTTGGCCGTAAACTCCTTTCAAGGAGTGGTTTAGATGTGTTCTACTCTCCATTCTAGTCCCAAAGGTGCAAGGTAAATTGTCTAAAGGCTTAAGGGTTGCTTGGAATGATTTTTGTCCCACAAAAAGGGGTTTATGGCCCAAGAAGGGTTCTTGGCCGTAAACTCCTACTAACTTGTGATTTTAATGAGCTTTTGGTGTTCTAAACAAGCACAAGTACTAGTAGTTAAAGTCCTTAAGCATTTGGGGAAAGTTTTAGGGCATTTAAGCCCTTGAAAAGGGGTTTACGGCCCAAGGGAGTTCCTTGGCCGTAAACTCCTAGAACTTATGTTTCTTGGTTGCTTTTTGATCCATAAATGTCATATCCTATCTCCTAAACAAGTCTTCTAGCAAGGAATTTGGACTAGGAAGCCATAATGTTCCATTTTGGAGTTTACTCCCCAAGAACGATCTTGGGCGGTAAACTCCCAGATCTTGTAATCTAAACATGTTATTGTTGTTAACAAGCATTAAACAAGTATTGAAACACATATAGAAAAGTAGACTCACAATCTGGGATGAAAACCCGAAGATCTGTCAGAGGGAATATGGCTTTTCTCTATTTGGAATTGTGAATAATGAATTAATTTAATTCAGAAAACTATTTATAGTCCTGGAATATTTTGGCAGAAAATCTTTTTA
Source organism: Lactuca serriola (assembly GCF_051521515.1). NCBI lineage: Eukaryota > Viridiplantae > Streptophyta > Magnoliopsida > Asterales > Asteraceae > Lactuca > Lactuca serriola. The sequence goes on from NC_136412.1 coordinate 105,102,413, forward strand.
TTCCTGATGTTGGACTGTAACAGTATGAAACTTGAAATGCCCAAGTTTCACAAAACCAGGAGTATCCACTCTCCTGATATCATCTAAAACATAATCCTAATGTACACAAACTTGTTCGGAAAAGCTTGAAAATCACTGAAACTGAACTAGTTTCTATTGAATAGATGAGGCTCGTACAATGGAAATTTTGGGTTGTCACAAAGACTAACTCCTTCATTAGATACTCCTGCTGTTGATTTAACTCTTTACCGAAGCATGATAGGGTCCTTATTGTACTTAACTGCAAGCAGACCTGATATTATGTTTTCGGTATGTAATTGTGCTAGATATCAAGCTAATCCCAGGGAACCTCATTTAACTGCAGTGAAAAATATTTTTCGCTATCTTGAGGGGACTGTTTCGTTAGGACTTTGGTATCCTTCAAAATCAGGATTCTTCATTCAAGCTTTTTCAGACTCTGATCTAGGAGGATGTACTTTGGATAGGAAAAGTACAAGTGGTGGATGTCAACTATTGGATGGGAAGTTGGTGAGTTGGCAATCAAAGAAACAAACTTGTGTTGCTATATCAACTGTTGAGGCTGAATATATTTCAGCTGCTGCTTGCACTTCGCAAATTATTTGGATTCAGAGTCAACTTCATGACTATGCGATGAACATGAAAAAGATTCCCTTGTATTGTGATTCGCAAACTGCAATTCGCATTTGTCATAATCCAGTACAACAATCAAAGACAAAACACATTGCTCTTCGATATCATTTTATCAAAGATCATGCTGAAGATGGGAATATTGAAATTCATTTTGTTAAAACCACTGAACAACTTGCTGATATTTTTACTAAACCTCTTGATAAAAAATCATTTGTAAGAATTTTAGCAGGTTTGGGGATGATTGATATGAATTCAGTTTCAAAATATCAAGAATGAAAGGTCCATTCAGCAGTTATGAGTCGGAATCGTTCAGAAGTTACTGTTCATTCAGAGGCTTCGCATGGCTTCGTATCCATACAACTGGTAACTAAGATTTTTTTTGTTTTGTTTTCATTTTCAAAAATACAAAAATCTAAAAAGATTTTATTTTGTTATGTTTTTATTTGCGAAAAACTTGAAAAATCAAAAATATTTTCTTTTGTTTAGTTCTTATTTTCGAAAATTCAAAAATCCAAAAAGATTTTATTTTGTTATGTTTTTATTTTTGAAAAACTCAAAAATTACAAAAATATTTTTTTTGTTAACCTTGTTCTTTAAGTATTGTGTTTTTAGTTAAGTCCAATGCTTAATGTGAAGACGTTATGCATGTATGTTTCTATGGGAAGGTATTATTTTTTTTAACTTGTACTAGTTAGAATGTCCCTAGAAGCATGCTGCAGCATGTTGACTCAAGCCTCGTCTAACTCTATGTGTGAGAAATAAAAGCCTTAATGAAATCATCTCATGAAAATTTCTTCCCAATAAGGCTTGTATTCACATTAGTCAAAAGAGCTACCATACACTTCTCATATGAGTTAAGAGTTTTCTGTTTGGTCCACACATAACAGAGGTACATTCTATCGAATAACCAATCTTTTTCATCACAAAATTATTAACACAAATCACACACAAAGACGTATGTCCGAGAGGTCTCTGATCAAACCCATCGAGACCTAGATATACAAACATTTTGTGTTAATGATCTGACATCATGAGTCCTGATGAAGGTGAAACCCAAACATCTTTCCACTTAAAGAATTGACGGGGAACATTGTTCCAGATATTAACGAAACTTTTGTTTCAGTACCAAAATTTCGAAACTCCAAATCATATTTAATTCGCATGCGTGGTCTTGATCAAACATTCGCAACCCACGATGTTTGTTACCCAACAAGATCCAGTACAACAATTTTTATGAATATGATTTCTGTGTGAGTTTCATTCGCAAATCCTAGTCATGATAAATATTTTCAAAAGCCAACTTGTCACTGACTACACTGGTCATACAAGTAATTTCAGTTACAATTTCTCACCTTATGTTAAGGTTGATATGTAATGAAATTTGAAACCAACCCAAAAATATCTTTCAAAAGAAGCCCTTTGATACTTATAAAAAAGTATTCGATTGTAATTCACGGGAATATACACAAGCTGTTGATCCTCTCTCTTGATGATTAACGACGCAACCTTTGCCTGGGTTTTAACTGCCTTCGTGTCAAATTGAATTTTTGACATCACAGATTTCCAAATTTTTTTTGTTTCTTATCTTATTTCTTTGGAACACTACACTCACGAAATCCTTGAGGTTCTGAGTAATACCAACTCAGGCTGATGATTTCGCAAGTCTGGCATATGACTTCACTTTATATCCCAAAAGTGAATGAGCCTTGCCTCCTTGCGAAGGGTTGTAACGGTTCCAATTCTATAAAGGGAAAATTGACAGGCTGTGTACACGAGACGTTTGGTATTATGTCCGGTTTTCTAGGTGATGTGACAACTGCTTTTTGAAAAATGGCTAACTTTTCGCAGTAGTGGTCCGATTTTCAAGGTGCCACATCGGATTACATTAAATGCATCCCGCTTCAAATTCAAATCATTGAGAGTTACATATAAAAAGGGATTCAAGATTATCTTAAACAGTTATGCGATCAAACTCATATACTCACAAATCCTCTGAATCTTCATCTTCTTCAAACCCTAACAATGGCTGCTACTCAATCCAACACCGATGAAGTTATCTCACAGAATCTAATGAAGATTCAAAGCACCAACTACCTTGTTGATCCTAGAGTATCATCTTACCCAGAAGAACTAAAAATGTTGATTGTTGCCTTGAAAAGATCTCCTTTAGCAACTGCTATGTTCAGTTCTTTTCCGGTTCCGATGATATGGTTGTCAATGGCGGCATCAACAGCATCCTACAACTATGCCACTGATGTCATCACCTTCCAATTGATGAACAACAAGAGGATTCGTTTGAACAAGAAGATGTTCATTGAGTTCTTGAACATTCCTAATAACCCTCCGTTCTTTAAATCCATCAATTCACAGATTATCTTTATGTTCAATGAGATGGGTCATCAACCTACTCTTGAAAAGATAAGCGATTTCAGAAAAGCAAGTTTACCCTGCATGTGGAACTTTCTTTTTGGTATCTTTCTACGGTGTTTAACAGGGAGGACTGTCGGTCTAGACAGGGGTCGGATGGAAGTGTATGCAATGGTGATGGGTTTGTATTACAATATTAGTGTTGATTATGGGACTCAGTTGTGGAAAGAGTTTGTCAAAAGTCTGGAAAACACCAATGATGAGAAGGGTATTTCATGTGCCCGTTACTGGAGTTTAATTCTTCAAAACGTGTATGAAAAAGAAGGAATCCCAGTTCCTGAAAGTGGAGAGGTTGCAGAATTCTCATTATATCAATTTCCAAAAGTGGTTGAAGACGATGAAAATATCTTTACAAATGTAGCTCGCATTCTGGATGTGATGCTTCGCAAGGTATCCTCAACATATAAAGTTTTGGTCAGGTATATGAAAACTTTTGATCCAGTTGTGCAGACTGGAATGTTATTGGAAGTTACCAGAGAATCCTCCAAGAAGAAGAAGAAAACTCAGAAGGCAGAAAAAGTTCAATCTTCTAAAGTCTCCTAAACTGAAGAGGTTGAGAAAGAAGAGACTTCTACAAAAGCGAAGAAGGAGATAATACCCTCAAAATATGGGGTATTAAAGAAGCTTAGTAAATCTTCTCCTAATATTCGCAAGACAGAGATCAGTAGTAAGGGGGCAGCATTTCGAGATGTTCCAGCTCCTGTTTCTCCAGGTTCAAAGCGAAAACGAGCTTAGAATGTTGTGAAGCATATGCAACAAACACTTTCCAAGAAACGCAAGTTGATCATTCGAAATGAATCCGCTGATGAAGAAGTTGTTCCAGAGACTCCACCTGTTTCTATTGTGGTAACTGTTTCTCTTCCACCTGTTTCCATTCCTATTACTTCGCAAAATTCCACAACAACCTCTATTCCACTTGAAGTAGTCACTACCAAATCAGTTTCTGAGGAGGTACCTACTTCTGATATGGTTGTCAACGTATCTAATACGGGGGCACCTATCACAAGTGTCGAAACCACACTACCTATCAGCTTATCTGCTTCTTTACCCATCTCTTCTGAGAATATATCTACTTCATTACCACCATTTTCTCTTCCAACCACTACACTCACTACTTCATAATTTTGACCATCCTTTACAACATCCATTTACAACCTTATTTCCATCACAATCACCCGAAACTCCTCAACATTCACAACCTATGTCTGATGATGAAACCGAAGGAGGAGATTTTGGAGGGACTTTTGCGGCACTACATTTCGATTCAGAGGAGGAGGAAATACCTGATCATATGCTTATGTCAGGTAAGCAATTCAAAATCCTGAACAGAAAATTAAATACCATTATTCAGTCACAAGCTGATTCTGGTTCAAAATCAACAATGACAGGATTTGAAGTGGAATATCTGCTTAAAGAAGTTGAGAAGAGAATACTTGACAAAGTAGATCAATCAGACAAAAAAAATGAATTTCTCATTAAAGCTCAAGGGAGTTCGTTCAATGGAATTGTCAATGAATTGAAAAATATTGCAAAAGAACGTCATGTTCTTTTTGTACAAGATGTCAAGAAGGTTAGGGAGGATGTCAATTTTAAAGTTAAAGAATTAAAGCAGGAACTTGCGAATGACCTTCGTGATATTACTTCTCAACATTTGGAAGTACAAAAGAGAGTTGATGTGCTTGCTACGGCCCTAAACAAAGTTATCACTGACTCCCAATCTCCTACTCTGATTCTTGAAGCCAATCAAAAAGAAAACAAGGAGAAATTTGATAAGTTAATTCAGTTGGTGACTGAACTGAAAACTTTGGTTTCGCAACCTACCTCTCAGACAATTCTCACTCCTGAATACTTGTCGCTCAAAGTCAATACTTTGGAACAAGCTATTCAGAAGGCATTAGCCCCAATTGCGAACTTTACTTCTATATTGCCAAAGAATGCCCCACCTGCTTTCACAGGGGTGCAAGGGGGAGAGAAGAAAGCAAATAAAGAGGATGATGCGGAGAGAGTGGGGAAGGTGATATCCACTCAACTCAAAACTACTCTACCAGAATTCACGAAACCAATTTCCTCAACTATAACAACAACAAAACCAATTTCCATTTCCAAAGGAATCACAATTGGTTCAACAGATGGAGGTAGTTCGAGTGCGAATACATCAATTGAGAATACAGGGAAAGGAAAAGGGATAGCGTATGAAAAATCGAAAGAGGAAAAGAAAGCAGAAGTAGAAGCTGAAATGGAAAAATTAAGACATGTGCAGAGTATCATGAGACAAAGGGCAAGTGATCCACCAACAATGAACAAAGGTGATCCTGCGAAGTTATATTCGTATGAAACAATTGAATCCAAAGTGTTGGGGAGTCACTTATATGAGTTTGAGAAAAAGCCAAGGAAGAGTTATGATGTTGTGAACTCTGATAGAAGCCAACTTGATTTTCCGATGAACGAGATGATGTTTATCACGGCTCAGTACAAGATAAGTGAAAATTTTGAAAATGTTGATGAATAAACTTATTTGAAGATAAGATTTCATGTTGTACTTGCGAAGGATCAAGATGAAGTGTGGTATTTAATGAAGATCAAGAAAGTTTTAACAATTAAGAAGGATGTGATGTTTGAAGATATGCTTCAAAACTTTCGATATTTTGTGGTTAGAGCAAACAACAAGGCATTCGACTTCACCATTGCTGATTTTCCCTTAATGAATCTAAATGATCTCATTCAAGTAGCATCGATTCTCAAAGACATGCAAGATAACAAATTGAAAGGATATGATACTGATGTATTCAGATTTGGTTTCGCACATATCAAGATATTCATAGATAACTACTATGATTGCTTGGCGTTGACTGATGAAGAACTTGCAGTGGGTCTTGGAAGAAAAGTTACAGTTGCTTGGGAACCAACCTTACCTCAATCTGAGTTAAGGAAGTATGTTGATGGAGAAATCTGTCTGAAACCATTTAGAATGGTTTTCGCAGGAAAGGATACAAATGGAAAGCCCAATAAATTTTTGTTCAAAGTCACAGTGGTTGAAAGATATACTTCTTCACAATATACGAATTTTATTGTTCTTATGAATAACTGCAAGATGAACAATGAAGGAGACAAGAAGGAGTTTAAGAAGATAATTACTTGGTATTCTGAAATTCGAAGAACTATGCACTCAGCCATTCAACATCTTATAAACTGAATAGTTTCAACTGTTTACAAAGGGGGAGATTGTAGAGTCTATGTGTTGTAAAAGTCGAAGTGTTAGTTTCTTTAGTTTCGCATATTAGTTATTTTACTAAGTCACATTTTTTGTGAAGTGGATTTTAATAGACTTAGTATATTTTTTGTTCACTCAGGTTGCCTATAAATAGGAACTGAGGTTAGAAGTAGAATATGCTTTTTGAACTTGAAGTATTCTTTCTGCTTATGCATTATAATCAGTCTTTATCAATATAAGATCTGATTAATATTTACTCATTGTGTTCTTACTTTTTAATCATTCATTCATAATTGCTTTCATAATCTCGATAACAATTCTCTTTACAAAGAAACTGGCGATTGAGATTGTGACTTGACCTGTTTGAGAGAAAATCTCTCCAATTGCTTCTTCGGTAGACTTCAACTTCTTGACGTAATTTTCATTGAACGTTACATAATAGGTTTCTTGAATTCGTTTAGAACGCTTATTCAAAACCCTGTACGCCTTTGAAGTAAGAGAATATCCCAGAAAGATGCCTTCATTGGCTTTGACATCGAATTTGTTGAGATGCTCTTTGGAGTTGAAAATGAAGCATCTTAAGCCGAACACATGAAAGAACTTGACATTCGGCTTCCTGTTGTTGATAATCTCATACGGGGTGAGAGAGAAATGCTTGTTGAGATAAGATATGTTTTGAGTGAAACAAGCTGCAGCAATGGCGTCTGCCCAGAAATATAGAGGAAGGGAGGCAAAGCTTAGCATGGTTCGGGCCGCCTCACACAGGGATCGGTTTCGCCTTTCGACAATTCCGTTCTGTTGAGGTGTGTAGGGGGCTGAGAAAGTGTGACTGGTGCCTTTTTCTGCTAAGAAATCTTCGAATTCTTTGTTCTTGAATTCCAGTCCATTGTCGCTCCTGATGTTTCGAACGACTTTTCTCAGTTGCACTTCGACCTGCTTGATGAAGATCTTCAGCTTGGGAGTCGCCTCAGATTTGTGCTTTAGAAAGAATACCCAAGTAAATTGTGAGAAGTGATCAACAATAACAAGGATGTACTTGTTACCGCCAATGCTCTCGATTGATGATGGACCACATAAGTCGATGTGAAGCAACTGAAGTGGTTCAACAACTTTGGTGTTTATGATTGTTGGGTGACTTTGGCGACTTTGTTTCCCCATTTCACATGCAGCACATAAGTGTTCTCGATCGAACTTAAGCAGTGGAAGTCCCCGAACGTGACCACCGATGACTAGCTTGTTGATGTCTTTGATGTTGAGGTGTGAGAGCCTTCTGTGCCACAACCAACTTTCGTCTGAATGGGCTTTGGACAATAGACATATGGCTGGATTCCCTTTGATTGGGTTGACATTCAGAGGGAACATTTCACCTTTTCGTTCTGACTTGAGAATAACTTTGTTGGATTTCTTCCAATTATCTCTGAACCTTCGTCATCAAACGAGACTTTGAGACCTGTACCTCCCACCAGTTGAGACACACTGATGAGGTTATGCTGCAACCCCTCTACATATGCCACCTTCCTGGTTGTAAAGTCTCCACTGGTTATCATTCCATAACCCTTTATCGTTCCATAGGAGTTGTTACCAAACTTGACGTTACCACCGTGTTGAAAGGACCGAAACTCCCTTAACTCTTTCTTCCTTCCTGTCATATGACGTGAGCAGCCACTGTCTATGTACCATTCTTCGTCAAACTGCTCGTCACTTATAACCTGCAAAAATTAAGCAGATTTAGGAACCCAAAGTTTCTTGGGTCCTCGTTAGCCGTTTACAGAAACAGGAATAGTAAGAGAAACATCAACCAGATAAGTTCGTTTTATTAAGGTTGTTTCATCTTTCCTTTTAATAGTAAATACTTTGATTTTATTGGAGTTAGATGCAGGTATTTTGGATTCAGGTTCGGGATTTTGGACTTTAGCTTGCTTTCGGTCTTCATCTGCGGAGGAAATCTTACTTTTTCTTTTCAAATCCTTCTTCGAGTGTGAGCTTGGTGTAGGACGAGAATTAGGCTTAGAAGAAGAACGAGAAGAATTAGAGGAATAGAAATTAGAATGAGAATCTTTCCTGACTTGAGGTTCAAAATGACCCTTTCGGTTGTGATCATTTGAGAGACCGAACCTGGACCTTCGGTTGCTATTTGTTGATGGACCGAAACTGGCTTTTCGGTTGTTGTGGGTTGCTGGAACGAAACTGGGTCTTCTGCTGTAAAAGCTTGATGGACTGAACTCTGGTAATTGTCTGTTGTTGTTTGGTGGACTGAAACTAGGCTTTCAGTTGTTGTTACTTTTTGGACCGAACATATCTTTCAGGTTTTGTTCTTTCTGTGGCCCAAAAGTCTTCTTCTGGTTCTTTTGATCCAATGGACCGAAGCTCCTTTTACTCTTATTTTCTTCTCCTTTTGACTTGGAGTTTCTATCAAAGTGAGTATAGTGAGGATTTTGGGAGCGCCAAAATTGCTTTCGCTCTGAGAGATTTTTCTTGTATCTCAGATTTCTCTGCTGCTTTTGATTTTTCACCTGTTTCGGTTGTCTGTGAATATTTGCCTTTTGTTTCGGCTTCTGAACAACTGGTTCACTTTCCATGGAAGAGGTTTCTCTTGTTGAGGAGACGGATTCTACCGGAACCTCTTTTGTGCCACTGGAACTGGGCACGTCAAAGTTGGTATGCTTATTGAGTGGTTCTGCCACATATCTACCTTTGACCTTCCATGATGTTCGCTCCGATAAACCAACTGTTTCATCTGCGTTGTCTACCGGTGCAGACCAGAAAAACTCATCACAACCATCTGCATTATCTTCATTCACCATTGCAGTGAGTTCGGCTGTCTGATGTTCGGTTACTCCTGTGACCTTATAAACCTAATTGGGAGTGGTTCTTACCTTTTGGTATACAACGGCCTTTTCATTAAGGATTGGGGACTTATTTTTGGATAGACGAGCGAATTCCACAAAATTTTCAGAAATCAAGTTTTTGTGGTTTTTAGGTTCGCTCCTAATAAACTTGGAACAGTCAACCTCATCCTCTATAGAGATTTTACTCATGTCATCGTCCTCATTAAGTTCAGATGCATTTTCAACATCAATTTTATTTTCTGAACTTAATTTGTACTCAATAAGTCAAATTTTCGTATAGGTTCGGCTCTGAGTTTCAACCTATCATTTTCATCCAAAAGATTTTTAAGCATGTCCTTATGGTCTTTGGATTTTATAAACGATTCAATTTTGTCCAGGCCAAACATATAAGTGGGATTCACATCATCTGAAGATACAACACTTTCACAGTTGTATGCTTCGGCATCGATTTCATCCTCCTTTAGCTGAAGGAAGGGCAAAATCATGTGATGTATCTTCTGGCCTATTTCACAGTCTAAATGCAGTTGAGTAATGTTAGTATAAAGTCTTTTTGCAATCAAACAAAAAACATTTCTCAGTTTTAACAACTTAAGATTGTCTCTTTGCAAATCGATATTTTAATCCCTAGACTTAACTAGCTCCAACTCCTTCTACTCAATCCACATTCTTCGCTCCTCACTCTTGGATGATACCCTGCTTATTTGGTCAGTCAGATTAGAATTCGTGACACGTGTTTGAGTTAAACAACTATCCAGATTGGAAATTCTTGAATTCAAGTTATTTAATTCTATTTCATATGATGTATGTGGAATTTTAAACGAAACAAAAATGGATTGTACCTTCTTGATCAGTTCATCTAGTTCACTGATCTGCACACTGAGAGGCTTCGCTGTAAAGCACACGTCCTCTCGCTCCTTAGCCACTTCGTTTCCACCATCAGTGTTGTATCCCCTCATCTGGGATACATCTGTCACCATCAAACATCTTCCACCAGCATCACCACTCTTCGCCACATAAGCCTTTCCATGAGTAGGCTTTCTCACTTCATCATCTTTTGAGTCGGTTGACCACTCCTATAGACCACTGAACTCATCATCGTCTACCGAATCCTGCACAACAAGAGCATTCATAGAGGGATTAGTAGTAGCTTTCTTCCTTTTAATCTCCTCCAGTCTTTTCAGGAGACTTGCTTCTTCATCCTTCTCCTCATCTTTCTCTGCCATTTTCTTCAACTCGCAATCTTTTGCATAGTGATTTTTCCCTCCACAGTAAAAACAGCTGACACCAGAATCAGCTTCACCCTTTGCTTCTTTCTTTGATTCTTCAAACTTCGGCTCCTCTTTCACTTTTTCAGAGCTGTAGCTTCGCTGCCAATTTCGGTTCTTGTTGGTAGGGAACTTCTTCTTGATGAACCTCCTAGGATTTGACACCATCATTGCATAGTCTTCAGATGTCAGATCGTAGTCTCCCAGATTCAGATCTTCTTCTTCTTCTTCTTCTTCTTCTGCTGCATTCTTACCTTTAGACAGAAGAGCCAAAGATCCCAAGTTTGAAACCACGCTCTTCTTTTGTAGCACAATCTTTTCCTGGGATTTCAGAATCCCCACCAATTTCGCCAAAGAATATGATTTGATCTGCTCATGTGCTTTAACCGTCGACACAATCGCCCTCCATTCGGGTCTTAGGCCATTTAAGAAAGTGACCTTCTGTTCGATGAGCTTTCTTTCTATGTCATGTTTGATCATCTTACTGAGAAGATGATTGAACCGATCGAATGTTTGTGTAACAACCTCCTCTGGCTTCTGCTTGAACTCTCCAAATTCAAAGAGAAGTAAGGTCTGAATCGAGTGCTCCAGATCTTCATATGTGGAATACAGCTCTCGCAACCGATCCCAGATTTCCTTTGCTGTACCACAAGAACTTACTAACCGAAATGTGTCGGATTGAAGGGCGAATCGAATTAGTCTCAAAGCCTTAATGTTGCATTGGAACTTCTCCTTTTCGTCCTGAGCGACGTCCTTCACATCTTTTAATAGATCATTGTACTTCTTCTAAGTTTTAATGATTCTTGAAGTGCTTGAGTGAGCGAAGGGGCCAGCTGTGATAGCTTCCCATATCAGATACCCGTTATCTTCCGATCCAATAACGTAATCTTCAAAATGGTGCGTGCTTGATCGTTTAACCTGTTATAAGATCAGACTTTGTAATACGTAATATTAGGGCAAGATGAATAATTAATGATATATGTCAATTATGGAGTGACAGCTCAATAAATATCAATGAACGCGGAATGAACCCTAATCACTTCTTTCACAGAAGAGATGTGTATGAATTACACAGTCTCCTGCTCTGATACCAATTGAAGAGATGAAAAACTCTTTGATCGTTTAGATCTTACACAGGTTGATCAGAATAATGCAAACAAAATTATCAAACAAGAGAATGAATCAATAATGAGCTGAATGATTCAATAGATTCACGCCTCAGCAGAGCTCGATAAAAAACTTCCACTGTAGAGGCTTTTAGGGTTACAATCGATAAAACTATAATTGCTGTGAATGATCGACTAAAAAGCTACGTACAAAGATGCATGCAAGCATCTATAAATACTAAACCCTAATAATTAAATCACTGATGGACAGGCCCAATCCGGATACAAAATTGGACTAAGGACCAAGCCCAAGACGCAACACATAATGGACCCTACAACAATTAACCCAATTAAGAACTAAGTCCAAACTCTTAATCATTAGGTCTAAAGTTAGTCCAATAACCAACCCATCCATAACCTAAAACCCATTGGGCCCACCAAGGCCCAATAATAAATGGGCTCTCCCGAGGCCCAACTCTCAAAACTATGTGGCAAGCCCAATTCAAGGGCCCAAAGCATATATATATATATATATATATATATATATATATATATATATATATATATATATATATATATATATATATATATATATATATATATATAATCGTGTGGTCCAAAACCCTATTGCAACAAGCCCAAACTCTATGCCAAACACTCAAGGCCCAAAAATGAGACTTAGCCCAAAAGTCCACAATGAGGTTACGCGGGTCATACCTCCCTTGGTACTCTCAACATACTCATGAATCCATATTGGCCATTGGGGACACTGGGCCAGTACGCGGGGCGTGTTGGAATTATACTCAGCGTACTCCCCAGATTCACTCTTTCTACTCATTTGGTCTTAATCAGTTAAGACCCTGACTCAAATCACAGATCTGGATTCCCTAATAGCCCTTACTCCATAAAGTCAATGATTTTAAGCCTTTGCATGGTTAATATGGTCACAAACACCCAAAACACTCACTCTCTTAACTCAAAATGTTCAAAACTCATTCAAGGCTTGATTCCAACGTCGATGGCTTGATTTTTATGACATAACACTACTAAATACACTCAAATGGGGTTGGTTATAGTCTCTGGAGGTCAATAACTCATAAAGTCTCCAACTTTGTGACAAAAACCCTAAAATACTCTAACTTGGAGCATTATAGCTCATGATGAAGCTCCCAACTCAGATATGCTTAGATCCAAGGCCTAGACTTTCACTCCTTCTTCTCCAAAGCTCCTTCTTTACTTCGAGAACACACAAAATCACTTAAGACTCTCAAATGGACACATACAAGCTCAAGAATAAGGATTAGTGTTTAAGAGGTTTTATTGACTAAGGATGGTGGCCAGGAATGAGGCCATCTCATTCTTTATATAGGGACACCCCTCAATTAGGGTTTCTCATTCTGAGCCTAGTACGCTCAGTGTACTAGGTGGCTCTGCTTAAAATTCATGCACATCAGTACGCTAAACGTACACACACGTACGCCCAACATACTCAGCTACCACCTTTCTCAAATGAGGGACTTATCCTGTCAAAACATCAAACTTCCATAGCTTCTTCGATATAACTCTGATTCCAATGAACCTTATACGCACAGAAATGTTTCGACATGCCCTACGCTTCTAGCAAGTAGTCGCAACCCCGAGACTTCCTCGTGCTCGGGTTGCAACCCACAAACCCTAATCTCAGACGATCGGAAATATGATGTTACATTCACTCGATTTGTAGAAGAGATATCTTTTTTGTGGGTAGCCGTTGAAAATTCACTGCTCACTACGAGGTTCGAGCATGTCGTGAGTCTTTCATCTCATGAAAGCCACGCAAACCAAAACCTTGATATGTGCTAACGAGGTAACTTTCCCTATCCACATCTCATGAGGTCTTTTGGCAACCTTCTTAGTTGGGACTAGATTAAGGATATGGGTGGCCGCCTCTAAGGCATTCCCCCAGAATGAGATAGGTAACAAAACTCGACTTATCATGGAACGAACCATGTCCAATAAGGTTTTATTTCGCCTTTCAGCCACACCATTAAGCTGTGGTGTCCTAGGTGGTGTCAATTGTGAAACAATCCCACATTCCTTAAGATAGTCTTCGAACACGATACTAAGATAGTCACCACCCCGATCGGATCAGAGCATATTTATCTTCCTGCCCAGATGATTCTCCACTTCTTATTTAAACTCTTTGAATCTTTCAAAGGATTCCGACTTATGTTTTATTAAGTAGATATAGCCATATCTGTTGTAATCATTAATATAAGTCACATAGAAGCGGTTAACATCCCTTGTGGCAATATTGAAAGGTCCACACACTCGCTGCGTATGAGATCCAACAAACCTTCACCCCTTTCACAAGTACCAGTGAAGGGTGACTTGGTAATCTTTCCAATCAAACAAGATTCGCAACTGTTATCCGACCTTAAGTCGAATGACTCCAAGACTCCAACCTTTTGGAGTTGGCCTATGCGCTTCTTACTGACATGTCCAAGACGACAATTCCATAAGCATGCCTTATCCAAACTATTGGAAGAATCAATGTGCAGCACATTATTTCATAAGTTGTCTACAACCATCACAGTTTCATATACACCATTACAAGGTAATGCTTTAAAAAAAACACCATTATAAAAAGCATTAATAGCACCAATTTCATTATCAAATGAAAAACTAAAACCTTGTTGGTACAAACCATGAAAGGAAATAATATTTCTCGTCATATCAGATGAGTAGCAACAATTATTCAAATCTAATTCTAACCTACTACTAAGCAATAAAGATTAAACTCTGATCTTGGTGACAGGTGAAATCTTCCTATTCCCCATGATCAAGTTTATCTTCTCGTGCTCCATATCCTTACTTTTGTTTAGTCCCTGCAAATTAGAACAAATGTGAAATCTACAACCTGTATCAAGGACCCAAGAACACGAATTTGATGATTTATTATATAGAATGGTATAAATACATGCATGGGTGGCCTTAACCTTCCCATCTTTGACATCTTGCAAGTATTTGGGGCAACTTCGGTTCCAGTGCCCTTGATCATGACAGTAGAAACACTCTGCATCTTTTGGGTTGGTAGAGGGATTAGCAGAACCAGCCTTGGTCCTACTGGAAGAAGATCCATCAAGAGACTTTCTCTTGCGGCTCTTAGAGGGAGCCCTCCTCTTCTTCCCTTTCCCATGTCCAATTGCCAAGATAGGGGCAGTAGCAGTAGGAGTATAAACAACAGATTTACCTTTGAGACTACTTTCAACAGTCCTCAAAAGGCTTTGAAGCTTGCTATGAGTGACCTCCTCCTTGTTCATATGATAGGTGATACGGAATTAATCATAACATGGACGTAAAGAGTGTAGAATGATATCTATGGCCAACTATTCATCGAAGTTCACATTCAACTTCAGCAAGTGGTCCACAATCCTTTGCATTTTCTGCAAGTGGGTCGTGATGGTTTCTCCATCCTTCATCTTTGTTGTTATCATGGAGGCGATGATTTCATACCTCTCTTGACGAGCACTATGATGGTATCTTTCCATCAGGTCTTGGTGCATCTCAAAAGGGTAGAAGTCCTCATAGGACTTTTGGAGAGTGGCCAACATGATACAAGACACCTTGGTGGCATCCTTCTCATGAGTCCTAAAGTCATCGATCTCCTCAGAAGTAGAAGAAGACTCATCGATTTCCTTAAGCTCTTTGTCAAGGACATATTCCTTGTCCTCGTAATGAGTAACCATCCTGATGTTCCCGATCCAATCATTGTTGGATTCTGGGGTGTCTGACCTAGCCTTCAGTCCTAACGACCAAATCGGGGGACTATTCCCCTCCTACTACCTCTATGACATAGAACATATCATACCGACACATAGAACTCATCAAGTAATAACAAAACAAACAATTATCACAAAGACAATCATCTCAATTGTAATCAACTACTAGTGGGTAGGCCTTGGTGCCTTAGACCCACATCTACTGAAGGGTAACTCACTTCAACAACGTGTAGTGTCTGCACTGTCCTCGGTGTGAAAATCGACTCTCCTCGACTCCTGAATCCCTACATGAAAAATTTTCTATGTTATCAACTCATACTCATAACCCTTACAAGAGTAACTCAAATCCAAGTCAAAGTCAAAGTCAAGTGCATGGTCAACGTCAACATCTGGTTGACTCGACTTGCCGAGTTGGACCGCCATCTCGTCGAGTCCCCATATCCACAAAATGCCATAATTCCGTTCCTACTCGTCTAGTCTAGCAAGATCTCGATGAGTTCGCCTTCAACAACACATCGGACTATCTTCAACCGACTCGCCAAGTTTGTCCTTGAACTCGCCGAGTTCATCTTCATCCATAAGAAGGTGTTCAGTCTATGACTCGCTGAGTTCACCTTGAACTCACCGAGTCCATCTTCGTGTGGCTGGGACATTGCCTTGAGTCTATTCACCCACTCGTTGAGTCCTATGATTTCCAGGTCCCTAGTGAACCTAAAAAACTGGGGAACCTTCGATCTTAACATCTAGTCCATAAATATAAAGGATTTGGTGGAAAATACACCCTGACTCGCCGAGTCCCATGAACGAATCGCCTAGTCCTTCTTTGTCCAAAACTAATTCCAGATCTGAAGTGAAACTCCAAGCACACCCACAAAATCGGATTTTAGCTTCTCTATACTCATAAAAAGGGTAGAGATAGCCCCAAATCAAAATCTAAGAGATAGATGGTCAAGGTTCCAATTTTTACCTTGAATGAGCTAAGAATGGAGTAAAACTTTTGGATCTTCTTGCTTCTACTTAAACTTCCAAGCTTCCTTCTTCTTCTCCAACTTCAAACACACACAAAAGGGTACAAAAAGGCTCAAGAACACACAATGAGGGTTTAGGGTTTCAATCTAGGGCTTCTCTTAGTTGGGAGGGTGATGGAGGCTGGTTTGGGACGAGATAAAGTGTTTAAATAGGTTGAAAACCCTAAACATTAGGGTTTTGTCCAAACAGCTCGTCGAGTCAGTCTCCCGATTCGTTGAGTAGGTCACTTAAACCATTGATCAAAATTCGAGTCTAGTCAACGAGTTGGGCCTCCAACTCGCCGAGTCCCAGAGTAAATTGCAATATTACTTGAATTTAAATACATACTAGGAACCGGGTTTTACAAATCTCCCCCAATTATTTTAGACTTCTTCCTCGAAGTCTGCTGCTGAATCCGGAAAAAGCTCGGGGTAGTGCTCCCTCATCTTGTTCTCCGGCTCCCAGGTCCATTTTGAGCCCTTGCGGTGCTGCCATTGCACCTTCACTAGTTCCACCCTGTTGTTTCTCAGAACCTTCGACTTTCCGTCGAGGATAGCTACTGGCTGCTCGATGTAGTTCTGGCTTTCATCCACCTAAATATCCTCCAAAGGTACCACTGTCGAGTCATCCACCAGGCACTTCCTCTATTGGGAGACATGAAAAGAAATGTGAATCTGGCAGAGTTCGGCTGGCAGGTCCACCCTATACGCCACCTTGTCCACCCGAGCTGCAACCCTGAAAGGTCCAATGTATATGGGGCCCAATATGTCCCCCTTCCTAAGCCGGATGACACCTTTCCAAGGTGACACCTTCAGGAGCACCATATCCCCGACTTGGAATTCCAGGTCCGAATGACGCTTGTCGACATAACTTTTTTGCTGACTCTGAACAGTCTGAAGCCTACTCCGCACCTACTGGATCCTCTCTGTAGTCTTGAGTACCACTTCAGTACTCCTGTAACTGTTGGATTAGTGTCTAAGTCCATAACTATTTTGGTATGTACTTGACCCGATGGTGCATGGTCCTTTTGGGTTGCCTTCACCAAACCAACTTTATAGGATGAATTATGGAGAGAAAGTTTTAATTATGATTTATTAATATATTATGAGAATAATATATTAAAAGAGAAATCATATTGTTTAATTAATATTAGTCAAGAATTAATAAGAATTAAGTTTGTGTCTAAAAGACATTAATTAAACTTAAGGGACTAGAACTGTCAATTGTGTGATAGTTGAATATTGGGCTAATGGACTCCATATTAAAGGGGTGGACGAATTCTATGGGGAAACCCATTAGAAATCGTCCAAAGGCCTTTAAGAAAGGAGTACATGGGTTGCTTAGGGCCTAAGCATCCAAATTAGGGTTTCCTTGTTAGATAACCCTAATAGCCTCACTATTTAAAGAACCCTTAAGCCCCAAAAACGCGGTGAACTTGTTCTCTAGGGTTTCCACACGTTTTGTGCAGCCTCCTTCTCTTCTCTTCTTCATCCTCTTGCTCTTGGTGTTTGTGAACCATTAGAGGAGTGACATTTGTGACTCTAAGCTTTCTAAACTCATTACAAGGAGGATTTGAGATCGTTATTGCTACATAACAATCAAGGTATGATCTAAACCTTAATTCATATGTTGTATTGATTATCATATATTAGATCTAGGGTTTAAAGTCTTGGATGAATAGCATGTACAATAGAGAAACCTAGATCCAAGCATTAGGGTTTGTATGAGCACATAGGATGTTCTTATGGCTAAAACCCATTAGTGGTATCAAAGACTTGATTGGTTTCTATTGTATTGATGCCTTGTATGTTTGTTTAAGTTGAAAAATTGAGTTTTGAGCTCCCTGCCTGATGAACTCGGCGAGTACCACAGTGTACTCGGCGAGTAGGCCTCAACTCGGCGAGTACAGTGTGGTCCAGTGCGAGTTCGAGCGTCAGATGGAGCTATTTTCGGGATTTCTTGCTGTTTTTCTCATGGATACTTTCCTTATCTGTTCTAAGTCATTAAAATCCGATTTTATTCATATTTATAAGCCTATCCTTGATTAAACAAAAGATAATTACCAATTGATTAGATAATAACTTCCTTATATGATAAAGTTTGATTATTTGTATTAATTGGGTAACTTATTCTGCAAGAAATTGAAATTAGGTCAAATATAGATAATGATAAAATTATTTGTTTAATTTATATTATTTGTTATTTGATCCTAATGTTATGAAAAGTTTCAATTTTTCCCTCTTTAGGTTTTATAGTTTAAATTTGAACTCAAAAGTTTTTGTTTTTAAATTTAGTTAGTTGAAACCCTAATGTTTTGAAATGTTTCAAAACTTGCCCTCAAGTTTTGGAATTTAAAATTTGATTAAAAGTTTAATTCAGGAATGTTAAATTCTAAAACCCTAGTATTGTTTGGAAAAGTTCAAATCACACCCTTATGGTTTTATTAATTAATTAAAGTATATAATTAAAAGAGATTTAGTAAATCCATAAAGTTTTTGTGTACAATTTAATTAAAAGTATAATTATTAAATTAGACCACCTAATATTTTAAAAGTGTAAAATACACCCTATACTATATATAACATTAAAAGTCTAACATTATATATATGTACGAGTAAACGTCAGTCTTACCGTTAGTAGGTCTCATTCACGAAGCTGGTATATAAGGGATGTTTAAAGAAATTGCTTATAAAATGGCGATCGAATGGGTATCCACTCTTACCCACTGCACTCTTGACTAGTGGAGGGTCGTTAGCTGAACGGGTAGGATAGGACAGAAACCTTCCATTATAAGTATAATGAAGTACAAAAGTAACTAAATGTTTTTTCAAAAAATTCCCAATCGTAGTTACTTTAGGCAAAAGTGAACTGATGCAATTCCATGAAATTACACTTTGTACCCTTGCGAAGACGTTAGTGGAGCGTGTGTGGTTAACCGGCACACTAAATGGTTCTAAGCAAAGGTAGCAAAGGGTGACTCAATGTTTGTCATAGTTCGGTGGAGAGTGTGTGGTTAACTGGCACATCGAATAGGTGACTGTAACATGTGGGGGCACCATGTAGATTTGCATGGTTATTCACACCCGCTTTGTGATCCTCGGAATCCCAGTCACAAACTAGAGGGGCATATCGAGATTTAAACATGCCATTCAAAAGTTCGATGAATCTCAAAGGATCTAGGAGTTTTCATAGATTCAAAACTTAAATTTCTTTTTCGTTTTTAATGGTGGAAATTAGTGAATCGTCATTCACTTACCTTAAAATGTTCTGCAATTTTGGTTACGGCATCCCTCTCCCGAGTAGTGGAATATTGTGTTGGGTCCTAGCCTTAATATCTCATTTGGGTGATTTATTAAGGACTCAATCAATCAACTAACTTGAATTTGTTTTCTCCCATTTTGTAGATATCAAAGTACGACAACTATGGTCTTCCCAAATCCCGTGGAACAAGCATTTTACATGAAGATGATATTCCACGATTCGATTGAGGAACAAGAAATCATGCTTCACTTCCTCCTCCTCCTCCTGTTGTTCTCCCTAACCCAGAAGATCGAAGAATTGAAAGGTTCAATGTCACTAAAGCCCTATTGGAAATGAAACATGAAGATGGTAAACCCATGTGTGCCCACATTCTAGGAATGAAATCACACATCGATAGGTGATAATGTTGGGTGCGTCATTCCCGGATAAGTTGGCTGTGAACTGGGTTCTGCAGTCACTTCCTGAATCATATAATGTGTTCAAAAGAAAGTATTATATGATGGATCATGACAAAAACCTCATTGACCTAACTTACATGCTCATTGTTGCTGAATCAGAAATGATTTGGCAAAGCAATGGAGCGTATTTGTTGGGAAAGTCAACCAACCATGCTTCCGAGGACGGTCTAGGAGAACCGACCTGCGTTTGCTGCCAAGAGAAAGGGCGTTGGATACAAGTCTGCCCTAAGAGCCTGAAGAGTCCAGAAGATGGGAGAGTCAAAGAGTATGGTTGTGCTTAAGGTAAAATCCACTATCTAACTCCATTAAGTTACTATTCATTGATTCTTAATACATAATGTGATAAGATTGCATTTGAATGTTTTGCAGGATCAGTGAAAAGAGAGGAGGCTTGATGGAAAAGCAAGATGAGTCTAATCACAAAGAAATGGATCTCGATCGCATGGACTTGAAGATTAGATTTTGAGCTTAGAAAGTTATGATAGAGTTGTTAGGAATATTTATTACATAGTTTTTCAATTGATTTTGCATTGTAAGGACAAAATGTTTTCTGCTGCTTTATGAATAAAATAACTTTTGATTTGATTCATTTATTTATTTATTTATTTCCTTGCAATATAATCGTTATGAAAAAAAATTGATGTTTGCATATTTCTACAACGAATGGATGTGATTCTTATTATGATAATTGTGAAATGTCGAGAATTTGCCAAATAAGGAGAGTTTCTCATCGCCCAAGTTTGAATTGGACAGAAATTTGGAATCACGCAACTTGGTTGCATGATGAATGAGAAATTTCATATTTGGAAATTAGACTAATTCGTTGACAAAGTGTCAAGTGAAGGACAAGGAGATCGAGTACACAAAGTTGTGTGTTGATCAAGTCCACCACAAGAGTAACAAAGATATTCGTCATGATTTACCAAAGTTTAGTAAATATGATTTTACTTATAAGATTAAGTGGAATTCTAAATTGATTGAAAGAGTTTAAATCAATAGCACAATGAATAAGAAGAATCAAGTAGGAAGAAAGATAAAAGTTTCTCTATTCTAAGAAGAAGGGAGAGTACCTTTTATTATGTTTTTTGATAGGTCTTAATGATTAAGAACCATATCTCAATTGATCCTCTAAGTAAATCTTAGTATAATTGTATGTCTAAGAAGAGGAATTAAGAATTGAAGAAATGGTTAAATCAAGAATTCAATCATACTTCGTTCCGAAACAAGTCTTAGAGTTAAGATTGTGACATTGAGTGAACAGTCTTAAGAAGGTTTATAACATTCATCAAGTGTAGAATTTGGAAAAGGATTTTCTTATTTTCGGACATTTGAAATTGGAAAGTTGTGATGTCTTGGATAAGACAAAGACCAACTAGGAATATATGATCCCTTATCTAAAGGACACACGTATCTGATAAGATCAGAGTTGACAGCGGCTTTAGAAAGCTACGATAGCAGATCAGGATCTGAAGTCATACGCGGAATAGTTATTAGACTTATCCAAGTGGGAGACTGTTGGATTAGTGTCTACGTCCATAATTATTTTTGTATGTACTTGACCCGATGGTGCATGGTCCTTTTGGGTTGCCTTCACCAAAGCAACTTGATAGGATGAATTATGGAGAGAAAGGATTAATTTTGATTTATTAATATATTATGAGAATAATATATTAAAAGAGAAATCATATTGTTTAATTAATATTAGTCAAGAATTAATAAGAATTAAGTTTGTGGCTAAAAGACAATAATTAAACTTAAGGGAGTAGAACTGCCAATTGTGTGATAGTTGAATATTGGGCTAACGGACTCCATATTAAAGGGGTGGACGAATTCTATGGGGAAACCCATTAGAAATCCTCCAAAGGCCTTTAAGAAAGGAGTACATGGGTTGCTTAGGGCCTAAGCATCCAAATTAGGGTTTCCTTGTTAGATAACCCTAATAGCCTCACTATTTAAAGAACCCTTAAGCCCCAAAAACGTGGTGAACTTGTTCTCTAGGGTTTCCACACATTTTGGGCAGCCTCCTTCTCTTCTCTTCTTCATCCTCTTGCTCTTGGTGTTTGTGAACCATTAGAGGAGTGACATTTGTGACTCTAAGCTTTCTAAAGTCATTACAAGGAGGATTTGAGATTGTTATTGCTACATAACAATCAAGGTATGATCTAAACCTTAATTCATATGTTGTATTGATTATCATATATTAGATCTAGGGTTTAACGTCTTGGATGAATAGCAAGTACAATAGAGAAACCTAGATCCAAGCATTAGGGTTTGTATGAGCACATAGGATGTTCTTATGGCTAAAACCCATCAGTAACATCCCAAAATTCAAACCCAAAAATTTCATTTTAATTAATTATCTCATAAAGGCATTCATTAGAAAATACTGTGCCAACACGTCATTTCATAAAACAATGTATCATGTTCGAAACCCACGTCATAAACAAATATCATATCAGAGTACAATCCCAGAAAACTCCGTGCGGAAAATCATATGTGTGTATGATGCCATGCTACGCCGCAGGCTCCTTCCCCTTAGACGAAGAGGTACCTGAAACGAAAAACTGAAACCGTAAGCACAAAGCTTAGTGAGTTCCCCCATCATACCACATACCATACAATACCATCGGTATCTTTCAACCGGTAATCATCATCGGTATCTTACAACCGGTAATCATCATCGGTATCTTTCAACCGGTAATTGGGGTCTATTCCACCCCTACTACTAGCATACAGCAACAAGGTACAAGCATACAATCAGGCATATCCGAGTACTGACCTACCCTACGATCCTAAGGACCACTATCAGGGGAAAACTATCCCTATCATACACGTAACATATCATACAGATACATCTCATAACCAAACACGCATCCATACCAAGATAATTATTACAAAGACGATCATCTTCCAAAATACTCCTACTTGGTGGGCCGACATTGTAGCCTTAGACCCACCCCTACTGGAAGGTAACTCACCTCGAAAGGATGGCTGCAGAATAGCTGATCCGCAAATGTCTGACTGCTGCTCCGGTGATCCTCCGGCTATATTTCCATAAAACACTTAATCAGACATTGATACTATTCCCAGGGTAAAATGAGTGTTTTACCCCTGACTGATTACAAACCAAAGTCAAGTCAAAGTCAAAGTCAACCTCCAGTTGACCCGGATTGCCAACTCGGCGAGTCCATATCCAGTCGATTTTCCTTACTCCCGTCTCTACTCATCGAGTTAGGCATTGAGTCATCGAGTTCTCTTCCTAACTGATACTCAATGGTCCTTCATCCGACTCGTCGAGTTGTATGAGCAACTCTTCGAGTTGATCTTCATCCGATGAACACTCTAGGCTGTGACTCGCCGAGTTGTATGAAAAACTCGCCGAGTCTGTTCTTGAGACAAGAAGATTGCCTTGGACCCGCTGAGTCAGGGCATTGACTCACCGAGTCCCTCCATTGTTGAGTGTGGCTTCCGACTCACTAAGTCCACCTATGGCTCACTACTCTACTCACATACTCGGAAGGGGTAAAATGGGAACTCGCAACTCGACTCGCCGAGTCGCAAACATGCAATCTCTATACACTCGATTTTGTTTGAATCCAGTGCATTCCATTCATAGATCTGGGTTCCTAGGGCTCGATTAACACGTAAAGTTTCCAACTTTACGTGTATATAATCATCAATGGGGATTTTCAGGCTCAAAACACACTAAAGGGGATAGATCTAGGGCTTTCATCCAATATGGCCCCATAAAGGTATTAGATCTAGGCTTCTGGAACTCGAACATAGCCAGCTCCTGCAGCTGTGTAGACAACTCCTGCATCTCAGGAGGATCCAACCGATACGACACCTTGGCTATCGGAGCCACACCAGGGACTAGGTCGATCCTAAACTCCACCTGCCTCTCTGGAGGTATCCCAGGTAACTCCTCGGGGAATACGTCCATAAACTCCCGCACCACGGGCACATCCCCCACCGTCGCCTTACCCGCCCCGCGGGTGTCCATAACATAAGCGAGATACCCTACACAACCCTGCTGAAGGTAACGTCTAGCTCTCGCTACTGAACATACAGCTGGTCCTCGCTGTGGCCTCTCGCCCTAAACTACCAACTCTCCCCTACTTGGGGTCTTGATCCGCACCAGCTGATGTGCACAATCTATCACTGCCCCATTGGGGCTCAACCAATCCATGTGTATAATGACCTTATTCCCCCGCAACGGTATGGGAACCAAGTCTACCAATTAACGTTCCTCGAACAGCCTCAAAACATAATCTCGGTAGACTTCCGATGCTTGCACTGATTGGTCGTCTGCAATCTCGACCACTAGAGGGCAGTCCAACATGCCCGAAGACTCAGGAAACTTCTTGCTAAGCGCAAGAGAGACAAATGATCGGGTAGCACCCGAATCAAACAAAACCTGAACTGGGATACCATTCACATGGAATGATCCTACACGCATGCACATAGAGCACATATCAATATCATAACATCATACAAATAAATCAGAGGGAAAGAATCATACCCGTCACCACATCGGGTGTAGCGCGTGCCTCCTCGACTGTCAGCTGAAATGCTCGGCTCCTAACCACTGGAGCCTCCGACTTGACCTTCCGGCCATCCATAACCCGTGTTGTCGCTGACGCTAGCGCCACTGCCGCTGCCGCTGCTGCTGCTGTCAACCTAGGACAATTGGCCTTTTTATGGCCCCTCTGATTGCAATGGAAGCAAATCAGGTCTAATATCTGAATCGCAGAAGCAGGGGTGGTATAATCTCTGCCAAAATGCCCAACCTTGCCGCAGTTATAGCAGCCTGAACCCGACCCAGTGCAACAAACTCCCTCATGTGCCCGACCGCATTTCCCACAGCGGTCCCACCCTAACTGGCCTTTCGGCCTACCATCGGATCCCATGGGCTTCTTCCCCGAAGCCCCCATCGTCTGCCCCTCAGCGGCCTTCCTCTTTCGTATGTGCTCCAAATTACTCTCTCTCTCTCTCTCTCTCTCTCTCTCTCTCTCTCTCTCTCCTTAGCCCTGGCAATCATGGGATCCAGGGTAGGGCAAGTAAAGAAACTAACATGCTGCCGAATATTAGCCCGTAGCATGTCATGGTATCGGGTCCTCCTCATATCCTCATCCCCCTCTTACTGGGGTACCAACAAGGCCCTCTCCTTGAACTTGGCGGTGATCTCCGACACAGTCTCCGTAGTCTGCCTCATATCCAAGAACTCTCCGGCCAGCTGCTGAAGCTCCACAACTGGTGCAAACTCAGCCCTAAATCGGGTCACGAAATCTGACCATGTCATAGCCTCAATGGCTGGGGCTCCCAATGTATCGCCAATCAACTCCCACCAATCTCTGGCTCTATCCCTCAAACAACCTGCAGCGAAACGGACCTTCGACCCTTCCGGGCAGAAGCTCGTCAGCTGTGCAGACTCGATGTCTGCGATCCATCTGCTAGCAACAATGGGGTCCTTCACCCCATGAAAATCTGGCGCACCACTCCCACGGAAGTCCTTAAAAGGACAGTGTGCGTGTACCCACCTGGCTAGACGCCAGATCGCTCCTGAATGCCCGGAGGCGATCCTCCATCAGCTCGATAATCCCTTCCTTGATCAAACCGAAAATGACCGGGGTCACCTCAAGGATACCTCTCGTAATCTAAGACACGATGAACTCGCGTAACCCATCATCGACATGCTCGAATCCCGCTCCCGAACTCGATCCTGAACTAGATCCTGACCCCCCTGCTCCATGACGTAGGACCACTATTCTGAAAATAATAACACAATTTTCAGGATCACATATACCCCCGAAAGGTCTCACACACTCTCCAAGTTTCCAGGTTCCATCTCGGCCCTCCTTGAATTGAGTATGGATCCTCTGCTTTCAGTAGTACGGGCCCATACTACCTTCCACATCTATCCGTACTTTCCTCAAGGATTGCCTTGACTTCACCAAGTCCCTTTTCACCGATGCTCTTCCCACTGATCACATCCTAGGTTTCCCTAGGGCACTCTCCGACATACACCCCGCCGTTAGCTGCATTAGGAATCCTTACCGCGTCCCCCTAACTAGTTTGTGGATACTGTTACATATCTGTTCAGTAGTTAGTCGAAGTTGGCCAGAACCCCCATACCACAAGCAAGCAGCATTCATGCGTTGAGTAACCAAACCAGGCATAACCTACACAGGCCATCCTACAGCTAACTAAACAGTCCTAGCATATAGCTGATACAACAAGCATATAAGGCATCCTTCCTAGATCCTTAGCCCTAACTAGCATGCAATTCTCAGAATCATATATCAGCCACACAAGGCATCATCCTAGATCCTTAGTCCTATTCTAGCATGCAGTTTTCTGAATCAAAACCATACAACATAACATAACAAGTATGGGCATCTTGGGGAAAACTTACTTACGCCTGGCCGGTCGCACGCATCACACACTTCTTCTTTCTTAAAACTTCCCATTTTAGATTTTAGAAAACCATTTTCCTTGTAAAAATCTTTTAGACCCTCGGTTTGAGTCCAGACACCCCCGAGGGTGTGTCCGAATCCCTCAAACCAGGGCTCTGATACCAACTTGTAACATCCCAAAATTCAAGCCCAAAAATTTCATTTTAATTAATTATCTCATAAAAGCATTTATAAGAAAATACTGTGCCAACACGTCATTTCATAAAACAATGTATCATGTTCAAAACCCACGTCATAAACAAATATCATATCAGAGTACAATCCCAGAAAACTCTGTGCAAAAAATCATATGTGTGTGTGATGCCATGCTACGCCGCCGACTCCTTCCCCTTAGACGAAGAGGTACCTGAAACCAAAAACTGAAACCGTAAGCACAAAGCTTAGTGAGTTCCCCCATCATACCACATACCATACAATACCATCGGTATCTTTCAACCGGTATTCATCATCGGTATCTTTCAACCGGTAATCATCATCGGTATCTTACAACCGGTAATCATCATCGATATCTTTCAACCGGTAACTGGGGTCTATTCCACCCCCTACTACTAGCATACAACAGCAAGGTACAAGCATACAATCAGGCATATCCGAGTACTGACCTACCCTTCGGTTCTAAGGACCACTGTCAGGAGAAAACTATCCCTATCACACACGTAACATATCATACAGATACATCTCATAACCAAACACGCATCCATAACAAGATAAGTATCACAAAGACAATCATCTTCCAAAATACTCCTACTTGGTGGGCCGGCATTATGGCCTTAGACCCACCCCTACTGGAAGGTAACTCACCTCGAAAGGCTGGCTGCTGAACAGCTGATCCGCAAATGCCGACTGCTGCTCTGATGATCCTCCGACTATATTTCCGTAAAACACTTAATTAGACATTGATACTATTCCCAGGGTAAAATGACTGTTGTACCCTTGGCCGATTCCAAACCAAAGTCAATTCAAAGTCAAAGTCAACTTCCAGTTCATACGGCTTGCCGAGTTGGCTTGCCAACTCGTCGAGTCCATATCCAGTCGATTATCCTTACTCCCATCTCTACTCGCCGAGTTAGGCATTGACTCATCGAGTTCTCTTCCTAACTGATACTCAATGATCCTTCATCCGACTCGCCGAGTTGTACGAACAACTCGTCGAGTTGATCTTCATCCGATGAACACTCTAGGTTGTGACTCGCCGAGTTGTAAGAAGAACTTGTCGAGTCTGTTCTTGAGGCAAGAAGATTGCCTTGGACCTGCCGAGTCGGGGCATTGACTCGCCGAGCCCCTCCATTGTTGAGTCTGGCTTCCGACTCACTGAGTCCACCTATGGCTCATTGCTCTAGTCACATACTCGGAAGGGGAAAAATGGGAACTCGCGACTCTTCTCGCCGAGTCCGAAGAACAACTCGCCGAGTCGCAAACGTGCAATCTCTATACACTCGATTCTGCTTGAATCCAGTGCATTCCATTCATAGATCTGGGTTCCTAGGGCTCGATTAACACGTAAAGTTTCCAACTTTACGTGTATATAATCACCAATGGGGATTTTAAGGCTCAAAACACACTAAAAGGGGTAGATCTAGGGATTTCATGCAATATGGCCCCATAAAAGTATTAGATCTAGGCTTCTGGAACTCGAACATAGCCAGATCTAGCAGCTATTCAACCCATTATGATCCCTATACTACTATCAAGCTTGGAAATGGTTCAAAGATAGCTTTAATGGTGCTCTAATGGGGATTTGATCATAGAAATAGAATAGATCCGAATTGTACCTCAATGAACTCTGGATTAGGTCCTAGATCCTTGCTCTTCACCTTCTCTTTTGGTCTTTCCTTCTTTTTCTTCTTCAATCTTCAAGGAACAAGCACAAAAACACTTCAAATCACAAGGAGAGGGTTAGGGTTCGGTATATGATGCTCTGAGGGTGAAGGAGGCTAACTTGGGGCGCATGAGGGGGTTTAAATAGGATGCAAACCCCTGAAATTAGGGTTTCTTCCAGACTGGTGGACTCGCCGAGTCTCCAACTTAAACGTGCTCAAAATCCCATCCCTACTCGGCGAGTCTAGCCTACGACTCGCCGAGTCCAAGGCTAAAAATGTAAAATACTCAGATAAATCATACATACTAGGAACCATGTGCTACAACTCCCCATGGCCCTCTGCCTAACCTCACCCCAACATATTGGGGTCCTGCACTTCCTCCCATACAACATCTCAAAGGGAGGACGGTCAATACTTGCATGATAGATGTTATTATAGGAAAACTCAGCCAAAGGAAGGTAAGTAACCCAACTACCTCCGAAGTCTAAAACACAAGCCCGCAGCATATCCTCTGGAGTCTGGATGGTCCGCTCACTCTGACCATCCATCTACGGGTGAAAAGCAGTGCTTAAGTGTAGACGAGTACCCAACTCGTCGTAAAAATTCTTCTAGAATCTGGAGGTAAACCGCATGCCTCGGTCCGAAATCACTGATACTGGCACTCTGTGCCGAGCAACTACCTCTTGGATGTAGATATCGGCCAACTTCTCGGACGAGATGCTCTCCTAGATCAGTATCAAAATGGCCACTCTTGGTCAACCGATCCATGATGACCCAAATCAAATCCACTCCACGTGCAATCCTAAGAAGTTTTGTGATGAAATCCATAGTAATATCTTCCCATTTTCGCATAGGGATGTCCAACGGCGGCGTCTTGCCGTGAGGTCTCTGGTGCTCGGCCTTGACCTTTCTATAGGTCAAGCACCTGTAAATATACCAGGCGACGTCCCGCTTCATGCAATGCCACTAGCAGTCGGGTCGAAGATCTCTATACATCTTCGTCGCCCCTAGATGGATGGAGAACCTGGACTTGTGGGCCTCCTCCATCAAGATCTGTTGTACCCCGCCCCAGTACGATACCCAGACCCTCCCATGCAGGGTCAACAATCCGCGACTATCAAAGTCAAACGAGGCCACCTGGCCTATGATCTGCTCGCACTTCCGACGCTCCTCCTTCAGGCCCTCGACCTGTGCCTCGCGGATCTGCTCCAACAGTGGAGTCACTATTTTCATCCTTAGGCAAACGTCTCTAATCGGGGCTGCCTTGCAGCTAAGCGCGTCTGCCACAACATTGGTCTTCCTCGGGTGGTAAAGGATCTCACAATCATAATCCCTCACCACATCCAGCCATGGACGCTGTCTCATGTTCAGATTTGGTTGATCCATAAGATTCCCCAAACTCTTAAAGTCCGTGTAAATGGTACAACGGAACCCATAAAGATAACAATGCCAAATCTTGAAGGAGAAAACAACTTCCCCCAACTCCAAATCATGCGTCGGATAGTTCGCCTCATGAGGCTTCACCTGCCTCGAAGCATAGGCGATAACATGCCTCCTTTAAATCAATATCACGCCAAAACTTGAGATGGACGCATCTTAATATACCACAAAATCATCCATGCCCTCTAGTAGGGCTAATATTGGCGCCTCGCACAATCTCTATCTCAGAGTCTAAAATGCAGCCTGCTGCTCTGACCCCCACCGAAAGACCACGACTTTCCTTGTCAACCGGGTCAAAGGCATGGCTGTCTTGGAGAAGTCCTGAATGAATCTCCGATAATACCATGTCAATCCCAGGAAGCTCCGAATCTCAGATGGAGACTTCGGAACCTCCCACCTCATCGTGGCCTCCACTTTGGCCGGATCGATTGAAATCCCATCCTGGTTGACAAGGTGCCCAAGAAAATACACCTCGCGCAACCAGAACTCACACTTGGAGAACTTGGCATACAAGCTCTCCCTCTTAAGAGTATCCAATACCTCCTACAAGTGCTCCTCATGCTGCTCCCGAGTCTTGGAATAGACATGGATGTCATCAATGAAAACTATCACAGACCGATCCAACATTCGTCTACACACGCGGTTCATGAGATCCATGAACACGGTAGGAGCATTGGTGAGCCTAAAAGGAATCACCACAAACTCATAATGACTATATCGTGTCTGAAACGCAGTCTTCTACAGATCCTCCTCTCAGACCCTCATTTTATGGTAACCCGAACGCAGATCGATCTTAGAGAACATAGATGTTCCCTGAAGCTGGTCAAAAAGCTCATCAATCCTTGGGAGTGGGTAACGGTTCTTCACCGTTGTCTTATTCAGCACCAGGTAGACTATACACATCCGATGCGACCCGTCCTTCTTTTTCACGAATAGTATCGGGGCTCCCCAGGGCGAACTGCTCGGTCTAATGAATCCCTTGTCTAAAAACTTATGCAGCCGTGTAGACAACTCCTTCATCTCAGGAGGACTCAACCGATACGGTGCCTTGGCTATCGGAGCCGCACCAGGGACCAGGTTGATCCTGAACTCCACCTGCCTCTTCGGTGGTATCCCAGGCAGCTCCTCTGGAAATACATCCATGCACTCTCGTACCACTAGCACATCACTCACCATCGTCTGACCCTTCTCTCGGGTATCCAAAACATAGGCGACATACCCTGCGCAACCCTACTGGAGGTAGCGCCTAGCCCTCACTGCTGAACATAAAGCTGGTCCATGATGTGGCCTCTCACCATGAATCACCAGCTCTCCCCCACCTGGGGTCCAGATCTGAACTAACTGATGCGCACAATCGATCACTACCCCATTTGGGCTCAACCAATCCATCCCTATGATGACGTTATTCCCCCTTAATGGTATGGGAACCAAATATACCAAGTAGCGCTCCTTGTACAACCTCAGAACACAACCTCTAAAAACCTCTGACACTTGCACTAATCGATCGTCCGCAATCTCGACCTCTAGAGGGCAATCTAACATGCCCGAAGACTCAAGAAACCTCTTTCTAAGCGCAAGAGAGACAAATGATCGGGTAGCACCCAAATCAAACAACACCTGGATCGGGATACCATTCACATGGAACGATCCTAAACAAAACATATAGCATAATACATCAATATCACAAGCTACATATAATAAAAGTTAGAGAGGAAAAACCATACCCATCACAACATCGGATGCGGCGCGTGCCTCCTTGGCTGTCAACTGAAATGCTCGGTTCCCCACCAATGGAGCCTCTGACTTGACCTTCTGGTCATCCGTAACTCGCACAGTCGTTGGAGTCGGCGCCACCACTAGCGCTGCTACTGCTGTCAATCTAGGGCAATTGGCCTTTTTATGGCCCCTCTGATTGCAATGAAAGCAAATCGGATCTGAAGTCTGAACAGTGGGGGCAAGAGCAGTACAATCCCAGCCAAAATGCCCCATCTTACCACACTTGTAGCAGCCTGATGATCCTACTCTACAAGCTCCCTCATGCGGCCTGATGCATTTCCTCCGACGGCTCTGGCCTAGCTGGCCCTTCGACCTAGCGTCGGATCCCTTGGGTTTCTTCCCCGAAACCCCAATACTCTTCTCTGTCTCTGCCTTCCTCTTCCTGAGGTGCTCTAAGTCAATCTATATCTTTCTCTCCTTGGCAATCATGGACTCTAGGGTCAGACAGGCTGAGAAGCTGACACGCTCCCAGATATCAGCCCTCAACATGTTGTGATAGCGGGTCCTCCGCATGTCTTCATCTCCTGCATATTGAGGTACCAACAAGGCCCTCCCCCGAAACTTAGCGGTGATCGCCGTCACTGACTCCATAGTTTGTCTCATATTAAGGAACTCCCTGGCCAACTGCGGAAGCTCCACAGCTGGTACAAACTCAGCCCTGAACTTGGTCACAAAGTTTGACCAAGTCATAGTCTCAATGGTTGGGGCTCCCAGTGAGTCACTAACTGACTCCCACCAATCCCTAGCTCTGTCCCTCAAACAACCTGTAACAAAGCGGACCTTCGACCCCTCCGAGCTGAAGCTCGTCAACTGTGCTGACTTGATGTTTGTGATCCATCTCCTGGCAGCAATGGGGTCCTTTGACCCGTGAAAGTATGGCGCAACACTCCCCCGGAAGTCCTTGAAGGACAGTGTACGCGTACCTGACTGGATGGATGCCAAGTCACTCCTGAATGTTTAGAGGTGATCCTCCATCAGCTTAATAATCCCCTCCTTGATCTACCGAAAAATAACGGGGGTCGCCTCAAGGATACCTTTTTGTGATCTCAGATGTGATGAACTCGCGTAGCTTGTCATCAACCAGCTCGGATCCCGCACCCGAGCCTGACCCTGACCCTGATCCTGACCCAAATCCTGCTCCATGTCGCGTAATCGACATACTGAAAATAAACAAAATCATGTCAGGGTCATGCATACTCTCAAGCGGTCTAACACACCCTCCAAGTTTTCTGGTTCTATCTCAGCACTCCTTGATTCGAGTATGGATCCTTTGCTTCCAATAGTACGGGCCCATACTACCTTCCACATCTATCCGTACTTTCCTCAAGAATTGCCTTACCTCCACCAAGTCCCCTTTTACTTTCCAACTAATCTCATCCTAGGATTGTCTTAGGGCACTCTCCGACCTACTCTGCGCCATCAGCTGCACGAGGAGTCCCTACCATCTTTCCTTAACTAGCTTGCAGATACTATTACATATCCGCTCACTAGTTAGCTAAACCTCGCTGGAACCCCTACTAGCATAAAGCAAGCATCATTCGTGCAGTGAGTAACCAATACCAAGCATAACCTAATCATGCTACCATACTGCTGACTAACCAGCCCTATCATATAGCTCAATAAACTCATACAATAGGCATATAAGGTATCCTTCCTAGATCCTTATCCCTAATCTAGCATGCAGTTCTCATAATCATATCATATAACATAACATAACATGTATGGGTATCTTGGGGAAAACTTACTTGAGCTCGGCCGATTACACGCATCACACACCTTATTCTTTCTCAAAACTCGTTATTTCAAAATTTAGAAAACTATTTTTGTTGTAAAAATCCTTCAAGCCCTCGATTTGAGTTCAGACACCCCGAAGGTGTGCCCAAATCCCTCAAACCAAGGCTCTGATACCAACTTGTAAGATCCCAAAATCGAGACCCAAGATTTTTTGCTTAATTATATTACTTATGAAAATAGTTTACAGAAAACATCATTGTTATCATTTCAAACATCAAGTCACAAATCACAAGTCTCAAAAACCAGATCATCAACTAGTAAAATATGATAGTACAATCCTAGGGTTCTCAAAGCGAAAATCATATGTGTGCGATGCGCTACTACCCTGTCGGCTCCTTCCCCTTAGCTGAAAAGGTACCAAAACCAAAACTAAAAACCGTAAGCACGAAGCTTAGTGAGTTACCCCATCATACCACATACCATACAATCGTACATACTGTCAGGAAAATTACGAGGTGCCCGACCTACCCATGTCAAGCCATTTTGGGGTACTGACCTACCCATTTCAAGCCATTCTGGGGTGTTGACCTACCAGTGTCAAGCCATTCCAGGGTGCCTGCCTACCCTCTGGTCTATCTCACCTGGTCACAGGGACTATTTCACCCCCTACTACTATCACATAATAACATATCATAAACATGCTGTCAGACATATCTGGGGTGTCTGACCTACCCTTCGGTCCTAACAACTGAATCGGGGAATTATTCCCCTTCCTACTACTTCTACCACATAGAATATATAATACTGGCACATAGAACTCATCAAGTAATAGCAAACCAAACAATTATCACAAAGACAATGATCTTAACTGTAATGAACTACTAGTGGGTCGGTCTTGGTGCCTTAGACCCACTTCTACTGAAGGGTAACTCACCTCAACATCGTGTAGTGTCTGCACTGTCCTCGGTGTGAAAATCAACTCACCCCGACTTCTCAATCCCTACACAACAACTTTTCTAAGTTATCAAGTAATACTCATAACCCTTACAAGACTCACTCAAATCCAAGTCACGGTCAATGTGAAATCTTTGGTCAAAGTCAACATCTGGTTGACTCGAATCGCTGAGTTGGCCTGCCAAGTCGTCAAGTCCCCATATCTACAAAATGTAATAATTCCATACCTACTCATCGAGTCCAGCAAGAGCTCGATGAGTTCTCCTTCAACAACACATCGGACTATCTTCAACCGACTCGCCGAGTTCATCTTCATCCATAAGAAGGTGTTCAGTCTATGACTCGCCGAGTTCCCCTTGAACTCGCCGAGTCCGTCTTCATGTGGCTGGGACATTGCCTTGAACTCGTCGAGTCTATTCATCCACTCACCGAGTCCTATGATTTCCAGGTCCCTAGTGAACCTAAACAACTGGAGAAACTTTGATCTTCACATCTGGTCCATAAACAGAAAGAATTTGGAGGAAAATACACCCCGACTCACTGAGTCCCATGAACGAATCACCGAGTCCCTCTTTGTCTAAAACTACACAGTCGATTATAATGGGTCTTAACGCATCAAAACCATAGATCTGGTCTCCTAGGGTCCATTTTATATGTAAAGATACAAACTTGATGTACATGCATGGGGCCTTTGGCTCAAAAAGCCATAAAAGGAGGTCTACAAGATGCATGGGGTGCTTATGGCAACAAAGTTGGCACCTTTATGCCATAAGGACCCCCAATAGTTCCAGATCTGATGTGCAACTCCAAGCACACCCACAAAATCAGATTTTAGCTTCTGTATACTCATAAAAAGTGTAGAAATAGCCCCAAATCAAAATCTAAGAGATAGATGGTCAATGTTCCAGCTTTTTACCTTGAATGAGCTGAGAATGGAGTTAAACTTCTGGATCTTCTTGCTTCTACTTGAACTTCCAAGCTTCCTTCTTCTTCTCCAACTGCAAACACACATAAAAGGGCACCAAAAGGCTCAAGAACACACAATAAGGGCTTAGGGTTTCAATCTAGGGATTCTATGAGTTGGGAAGGTGATGGAGGCTGGTTTGGGACGAGATAAAGTGTTTAAATAGGGTGTAAACCCTAAACATCAGGGTTTTGTCCAAACAGATCCTACTCGTCAAGTCGGTCTCCCGACTCGTCGAGTAGGTCACTTAAACCCTCGATCAAAAGTCGAGTCTACTTGATGAGTTGGGCCTCCTCGATCAAAAGTCGAGTCTACTTGATGAGTTGGGCCTCCAACTCGCCGAGTCCTAGAGTAAATTGTAACATTACTTGAATTTAAATATGTATCGTGAACCAGGTGTTACATTCAACCTCTCATGCCTTTCTTATTTTTAGCTCGTTTTCATCAGGCTCTTCTTCTTCACTATTATCAACAATAGACTCGTCACTTAAATGTTTTTCGTTGCCTCTTGAACTCAAAGCTACATTATCCTTCGGTTCATTAGAGACTTTTGGATTTTGCTCATCATGACCAGATGCACCAGTATTGGTCTCAGAGGTTGCTGAGATGGTACTTTCGATGATTCTCCTCCTTGTTTTGTAAGGACGGAAGACTCTGAAACACCCACAATTCCATTAAGCATGGCAAGAGCAGGGAAAAAAATTTCAGCCAAATGCCTTCGAATGGAGATTGGAAGTATATGATCATGAGTATCAAGAATATTAGAGAGCAAAGCATTAACATCGCCAACGCAACTATTAATTACAGCTCGTTCAGACTGAAGCTCCTGAATTTCTTTGTTTGCTTGGGCGATTTCGCTTTCAACTGCCAGATCTTATTGAAGCTTATCAATTTTTGTAGAGATTGAGGTCCGAAAGTCGGTGTTATCTGTTTGTAGATAAGTGCGAACCTACACAAGAGCTTCTTTTTCTTTTCGCAATGAGGTGTGAAGACCCATAATTGCCTCATTCGCCTTAGAGGTATTTGACTCAGCATATGTTTGTAAGGTTGTCATAAAGGTCTGAGCTTCAGATCTGAGTTTTTCGATCTTTTCAGTTACTTCTTTGCACAAAGCAATCGAATTATAAACCGTTTGATTTGCCTTGTCCAGATTTGTCTGATGTTCTTTAGTCATTGACTGGAAAAAGGCCTCAACTGCTACATTAAAATAAGTATCACTTGATGAAGCTTGAGGAGAACCGAACAACATATCGAGCTTCTCGTTGATAGCCTTAAACTGTCGTTGAGTCACAGGGGCATCATCATCACTATCCTCCTGAACTCTGAAGGGACTGTATTGAAAGGATTCAAAACCAAACCCATTGCCTTTGAAAAATGTATCTGACTCACCTTGTCTCAAAGGATAAATAGGAGGTGTTGAATGACCGGTAGTTACATCTGAAGCCCCTACCCCCGTATCAGATGCATTGATAGTGACAAGAGGTTCATTGGTCATGTTCATAGTAGAGGTGGTGGCAATAGATTTCGTGAACAAAGGAGTGGAATGAGCAAGAATGATTTGAACTTGCGAACTTACAGGGGGTGGACACGGTGCAATAGTGATAGGCATGGTTGTCAATATCGTGATCCTGATCGTAGGATCATACGATCCTATGATCCTAGGTATGAAAAACCAGGGGCGAAGTATTTAAGGGGCCAGGAGGGGCAGTGCCCCCCCCCCCCTGATTTTTGGGCTAGAGATAGAAATTATACTTCAAAAAATTTAATTACAGGCCTATTATCTTCAAACTTGGGCTTTGGCCCCTCCCAAATCCAGATTCCGAGAAGCAATCCAAAATCTCCAAGAAATAGAAATCAAAATCAGTTCTTCCCCAATTCCGTTCTCTGAATCACTGCTGCATGCTGTCGTTGTTGGCCTGTTGAGTCACTCGCTTCAGTTGCTTGGTCTCACACTCTCACTCTCGCAATCGCCTATCACTAAGCGCCATTCACCAAAAATTAGGTTTGGAATCCTGAATCTTGTTCTTTCTTTCCAGTTCACTTGTTGCTGCCTGCTGTGTTGTACTGTTGGTTGTTGCTGCTGTTTGCGAGTTTCTCCTAAGTTCTGACTCCTCTTTTCTCTCGGTCCAAAATCCAAATTAGGGGTTAGAGTTACTCCTGTCAATTTGTGAGTTTCTCCTGAGGCCCCTGAATGAAAAGCTATATGAACAAACTTGGATATTCTATTGTGATAATTGTAGGTTGCGTGGTGATATTTCGACTGTGCAAAACCTACTGACCTGTTGAAGCCAAATTGTAAGATATCTATGTTCTTGTGGAGTTGTTTCAGGTGTTATATTCCTTTTAACAAAGTTTTGATCTTGCTAATGTAGAGTTTGGATCGCAAGTCACTTACTTAGGGCTTAATTTATTTGCAAATAAGTTATATGAAATTTTTGTTTTGAGCTACAAAATTGATAGGAGATTTCTTTGTTGATTTAACACCTAAAACTGTTCACATAAATCACCTTTGACACATAATCAAGCCTTCACTGATATGCACACAGCTGTAGTTTAAGCAGCTCATAAGATTCCCACAAGGTAAAACTTCTGCCTAGCAGAATTCTCCTTGCACAAAGTGATAATATCTACCTTAAGATGTGATTAGAGTTCATGGGTTCATCACTTTTATAGCCTCTTCATTTAGATGTTGGAATAGCAAGTATGTGAGAAACCAACCTCCTGGTGCTCTAAAATGACTAAAATCAGAGAAACACGGGAAAAAGAGAAACAGGGGAAACCTTTGGGGAAAATTTTCTACTTTGTTTATTTAAGATTCTCAATCTAATCTGAATGGGAACAAAACTACATAAAACAAAGGAAATTCCTAGAGATTAGAAACGGACTCTCAGCCCCCCCCCCCCCTAGATAATTGTTCAAGCTCCGCCACTATGAAAAACGATACGGATCTTAAATGGATCATATTTGGGTAGGATCACAGGTAGGATCATAAGATCGTAGGTAGGATCGTAGGATCGAGATCCAATCCAATCCTACCTTCCGTTGATTTTTTTTTTTGCAAATGATTTTTTAACACTTTATGTCTTTTACCCATTACCAATTTACCAGTTATCATTTTATGTTGTGACTTATGACTAATATTTTGAAGTTTTTATAACTTTTGAATGAAAAATTGAATGTTTGAAATATATTTTCATGATTAAAAATTATAAGTTAAAATTATATTTTATTTTGTGGGATCTTAGGATCCCGATCCCAATCTAGCAAACCCAAAAACGATCCTACATAGGAACCCGATCTTGACATACTTGGTGATAGGTACTGTAGAAGTATTGGGAGATGGAGGAGGTGTTTGCAAGATAGCAGTAGAAAATTGTACCTAAGGATTCATAGTGACAGGTGGTTGCGAACTCTAAGCAGTGTCATCGTCTTCGTTCCGATCACCCTCATCCATGTGAATCTCAGTCACAATTTTGGACTGTGAGCCTCCTTCATCAGCACTGGGAGTAAGAGAATTGGGTTTGCGATCTGACTTCTTAACTCGTTTCTTTTTTGTTGGTTAGGCTGGTTTGGAGGGACCAGTCTTCGTAGTACGTTTGTTACCTCCCTTCTTTGGTTTATCTGCTACACCTACGATACTTTGCCTTTCAGGTGTGAGGGGACGAGTGCTTGAGGATGGAAATTTTCGGTATTCTTCAAGGATTTTGCTTCCTGTTGGCACACTGCAAAAACATTGCATCAGGAATGGAGCCCACGAAAGAGAATTTGGAGTTGTCAACAATAATGATGTTCATCGCGTGAAAGATTGCAATAGTGGCCATTAAGAAGTCTTCCATCACAGTAATCTTGTTCTTCTCGATAGCCCTCTGAACAATGATTGTTGAATTGAGCACAAGAGAT
The DNA here is from genome assembly GCF_051521515.1 of Lactuca serriola. Lineage (NCBI taxonomy): Eukaryota > Viridiplantae > Streptophyta > Magnoliopsida > Asterales > Asteraceae > Lactuca > Lactuca serriola. The sequence continues at coordinate 105,141,474 of NC_136412.1, forward strand.
TTCGCTGTGTCGAGTTGTGGAATAGGTGATTTGGACCAATTAATCCACCAAAATAAATTTCAACACCAGTGTAGATACCGTATAGGAGGGACATGAATAATTTGCTAGCGCAATCTGAACCAGTTACCCTTTTAGAAAAGACCTTAAATTACAAGGTAAAAAGATCGTTCCATTGAGGAGGAAGATTAGATTTTCTGAAATTTGAAATAGTAGTTTGGGTTTCATTATACCCCATTTGGTAGAACATCTCGATAATGGCAGAGTTAGCGAATGATTCAGGATCCACCATATCATCACGTTGAGCAAGCCCTAACAAAGAACAAAACCTGGTTTAGGAGATGGAGTTCTTCTTCTTGTGAATCTCGAAGGTGATTCTTTGTTCTTCCTTGATGTAGCATGCAGATGAATAAGCCTTTGACAAAAGCGACATAGGAACATTCTCCATTGTAGTCAAAGCTTTCACCGGAGTGGAGTATTTCAAACACTCGATGACTGGAAGAAGAAAGATATCATATTTGAATGGGTTGAGATCAAGAATCAAGTTCTGATTTCGCTTGATGTTGAGAAACGAAAATTGTCCTGATTGTTCTTGAACAAAAGATGAGGTTGCCATTGATGCTTTTTGGAGATGGAGATGAACAGTAGAGAAAATAATCGCCTGAGGGTTTATGAAATTGTTTTGACAATGGTAAGGAATGAATCGTCAAAAAAACCCTTTTATACCCTTAGCCAGGAAAGAGAAAAATTGAGCAACGATTGCGTTGTAATCTCTGAAACGTAGCCTGTAAAAGCACGATTTGGCAGTTGTGACTTTTGAAAAAAGGTGTCAGACGGCGTAAAAGTAGGTGTCATTTCAAATTTCAGGCACCTAGTGGAATTCTTATCCACAACATATTGTCGCGTCACCATCACCCTTTCATTTTCCATGAGCATTCACAGCGAAACATTATCAATTGATCTGTGAAACTCAAATTAATCATGAGTACCACGAACTTAGACTTTGGAAAATCATAGTGATCTTCGTGCAGGAGTGTGCCAAAGATAAAGAAATAAATCAACAAATTCTAAGGGATTCTAGGGATGTCAGTTAAGACACGAAATAGTTGGATCCCGGGCATAGATCTCTTCCTTTGAAGTCAAGAGAGACCAAGAAGTGTCTGTGTGGTTTCATGTTGAATTACGATCAGATGTTTGATAAGAAACAGTGAAAGGCATCTTTTATTTAGGCTCAATGGGGTGGCTTATGCTCCAATAAAACTCTGAAACTTGATATATCTCTAAAAGTTCAAATAGAGTACTTGTTTGACCATTGTAGTCAATTGAAAAAGTAAGCTTTGGAATTATTTTGAGTGACATGGATTCGCTTTAAAATCTAAAAAAAATGGATCTATTGGGAAGAAATGTCTTAGGTCTAGATCTTTTCATTAAGATCTCGCAAAAGAAAAAGAGATTTGTTGGTACATACAACGAAAGTGGAGTTTCGTTAATTCCTTAGTGAATTGTCTAGAACATGTATATTGTTCACTGTCAATTCTTTTAAGTGTGTTAGATTTTGGGTTTCACTTAATTCATAGTGATAAAAAATTAAAGATCTTAAACACATAAGTTATGTAACCATAAACCTCAGTCGTAATATATGAGAGTCTCGAGGGTTATATTGGTGAATAAGAAAGTATTAAAGAAAAGTATAAGGTGGTTCCAAAGAAGATAGTGTACCTCTGCTATGCGAAAGTGACCAAGTAGCTAACTTTGTACTCAATGTGAGAAGAGTGAGGTAGCTCATGACTTATGAGAATTTGCAGCCTAATTTGGAAGATACGATTGGTATTATCGATTCATTAAGGCGTCAACATAGAGTCTAGGAGGCTTCAGACAACATGCATCAACATGCTTTTACGGACACTTAGCTAGTTCATAGATAAAGAAATTTATACATGCCCCAACATTCGTGATTGAAAAGTAAAGATTTTGCCTTCACATCTGCACAATTATATAATGAAAGAAATATGAATATGCAAAAAAAAAAAATTGAATTTTGAGTTTTTCTGAAAAAGGAATAAAAACAGAAAGAAATAAAATAATTTTTGATTTTTGATTTTTCTGAAAAAGGAATAAAACCGGAAATAAGTAAAATGTTTTTGTATTTTGATATTTTGAAAATAAAAACAGAAATATACAACGAACATAAGGATACATGAAGCTCCGAACCATAAGTAAATAATGAACTGTGAACCATTCCGAGTGTTCGCACCCATTTGCAAGACAAATGATGAGTACAAGCTACTGCAAGCTTTCGCACCAATTCACAAGTTACTAAAACTTCTATTTATGTGAAGATGGTTTTAGAACTGACTCAGCTTCTATCATTCCTAAGCTTTGAAGAATACAATAGAAGGCAGGTTCAAGTACGGCTTTCGTGAAGACATCGGCCAACTGATCAGCGGATCTTACAAAATGTATCTCAACATTACCATCTTCCACGTGATCTTTGATGAAATGATACCTCAGTGCAATGTGTTTCGTCTTTGAGTGTTGCACTGGATTATGACAAATGCGAATGGCGATTTCAGTGTCGCAATATAAGGGGATTTGCTTCATGTTAATGCCATAATCACGAGGTTGGCTTTGAATCCATATGACTTGTAAAGTGTATGAGGCAGCAGATATGTACTCCGCTTCAGCAGTTGAACGGGATACACAAGTTTTCTTTTTCGATTACCAACTCATGAGCTTGCCATCTAAAAATTAGCATCCTCCCATTTTACTCTTTTTATCCAGGCCGCACCCTCCCAGGTCAGCATCCGAAAATGCTTGTTTGAAGAAACCTGAGGTTGATGAATACCATATGCCTAGTGAGGAGGTTCATTTTAAGTACCTGAAAATGCTCTTGACAACTACCATGTGGGGTTCGCGACGATTCTCTTGGAACCTAGCACCATAACAAAGGGAAAACAACATGTATAGTCGACTAGCTGTTAAATACATCAATGATCCTATCATCTGACGATAAAGGGTCATATCAACAGGTGGCTTTTCCAGAGATGGTGTTAGTTTCGTTCTAAATGCCATTGGAACCTTCATTTTTTTAGTCTGCCACCATTTCAAACTTAGCAAGCAAGGTAAGTGTAGGCCTCCTAGTTGATAAAGATACCTTATTGACTTTATCTTATGTTCAAACCAAGGAAAAAGTTAATCGAACCCATGGAGCACATGTCAAAGTTAGTTTCCATCAACATTCGGAATTCAACTGTTGAGTTGGGGTTAGTAGATCCGAAGATGATGTCATCAACTTAAATTTAGACAATCATCAAGTGGTCACCATCTTTCTTGCGAAAGAAGGTTGGGTCAACCGATCCCTGTTTAAATTTAGCTGATTTTAGAAAGAGAGTTAGAGTTTCATACCAGGCTCTTGGAGCTTGCTTTAAACCATAGACCGTTATGTCCAAAATATAGTAGTGGTTGGGATACTTGTCGTTTATAAAACCCGGTGGTTGCTCCACATAAATTGTCTCCTCTAGCTCCCCATTTAAAAAAGGCACACTTGACGTCCATTTGATAAACTTCAAAATTCTTATGTGATGCATAAGCTAGAAAGATGCGAACGGATTCTAGCCTAGCAACAGGTGCGAAGGTATCTTCGTAATCAATGCCTTCTTCATGACAATACCCCTTTACAACTAGTCGTGCTTTGTTTCGTATAACGTTTCCCTCTTTATCAAGCTTTTTGTGAAACACCCACTTAAACCCTACAACAAATGCATCCTTTGGAGTAGGAATCAGTCTCCAGACTTTGTTTCGTTTGAATTCATTGAGCTCCTATTGCATCTCTTGTACCCAATCCGAATGATCCAGAGCAATCTGAACATTTTTGGTTTCGACTTTGGTGATGAACGAATTAAACATGCAATATTCCACTTTGGAGAATAAAGCAGTTTGCTTCGCCTTTTCTTGTGCTCCTGTAAGAACTCCTGAAGATGATTCACTTATAACTTGCATTTTTGGATGATCTCTAGTCCATGTAGTCAGAGGAGGATAATTAGGATCATAAGAGGGATCCAGTTCAACATTTATGTCCTCAAATTCCGACTGTATATCCGAATCATCATTCTGTACATCCGCATCATCATTCGTATTATCTTTCTCCCCCTCGAATGATGTGAATGTCTCTTGTCGAGTAGAGTGCCCCCCCTTGAAAAGTTGCAGTGGAAGTTGATTTAAAACTCTCCCCTTGGAATGTAGTGTTCGTATCAAGAGGGTTATTGGCACTTTGTGGCTCTTTGTGCATATCTTTCGTGGCATCGTCAATAATTTTCTTCAATTCATCAACCTTGTAGTCAGCTGCTTTTGATTCAGATGATATAGCCTTCTCTGGCTCATCAAATAGTAGCATCAATTCCTCATAAAGAGTAAAGAGTGGAATCGTAGCTGGACTTGGTGTAGGATAGATGTCCTTCAATGGACTATCATTCGATTGAGTCCTCTTCAAGTAATTGTCTTCGAACGTGACATAGTAGGTTTCTTCGATCTTTTTAGATCATTTGTTGAGAATCCGATATGCCTTGGAGGTCAACAAATATCCCAAGAATATACATTCGTCATCCTTCGCATCGAATTTGTTTTGTTGTTCCTTTGAGTTGAAGATAAACCATCTGGAACCAAATACATGGAAAAACTTAACGTTAGGAGTTAAATTATTTATTATTTCATAAGGAGTGATAGAAAATCGCTTATTAGGAATAGATCTGTTTTGGGTGAAGCATGCAGTTGCAATCGCATCCACCCAGAAATAGAGAGGCAAATTTGCAAAAGACAGCATAGTTCTTGCAGCTTCTCACAAGGAGTGGTTTCGCCTTCCAACGACCCCATTCTATTGTGAAGTGTAAGGAGTAGAAAAGTTATGTGAAATGCCTTTATCAGTAAGGAATTCTTCAAATTCTTTGTTTTTGAATTCCAAACTGTTGTCACTACGAACATTACGAACCAACTTTCGCAGTTGTAGCTCAATTTACTTTATGAAATCCTTGAGCTTTGGCGTTGCATCAAATTTCTTCTTAAGAAAATACACCCAAGTGAAATGTGAAAAATCATTGACTATAACAAGAATATACTTGTTACAACCAACGCTTTAAATTGTCGAAGGACCACAAAGGTCGATGTGTGAAAGTTCTAGTGGTCCTATGACTTTCGTATTCACTATTGTAGGATGACTTTTCCTGCTTTTCTTCCCCATTTTGCAGGCTGCACATAGATGATCCTTATCATATTTCAGGAGGGAAGCCCTCGCACATGATCACCAAAAACAAGGTTTTTAATGTCTTTGAAGTTGAGGTGTGAAAGTCTTCTATGCCATAGCCAACTATCATCTGAGTGAGCTTTCGTTAGTAGGTAGATAGCAAGCTTCCTTCGTATCGAATCTAGATTTAATGGATACATCTCACCGTTGCGCTTCGACTTTATAAGGATTGCTTTGGTCTTCTTTTCTACTATTTCAGACCCTTCGTCGTCAAAGGATACCTTTAATCCAATTCGAACAACCAACTGCGAGACACTTATGAGATTGTGTTGCAGGTCCTCTACGTACGCCACTTTACGAATTGAAAACTCTCTATTTGTTATCATTCCATAACCATTAATCTTACCAAGATAGTTATTATTGTACTTGACATTTCCACTATCTTTAAGTTCTCTAAATTCTCGTAGTTCTTTGTTCCTACCTGTCATATGACGCGAGCATCCACTATCGATATATCATTCAGTGTCAAACTGCTCGTCACGAATTACCTGCAGAAATTAAGCAGATTTAGGAACCTAAAATTGCTTGGGTCCTTATGAGCCTTTTATAGAAAGAGGAAAAGTAAATGCAAGATTAACCATACAATTTCGTTTAATTAATGTGGTTCTATCTTTCTTTGTTATTGTAAAAACTTGTATCCTATTATCTCTCAAGTTCGTATCTGTTGAAGATGATTGTTTTCGTTTTCTCTTGATTTGATTCTTCATGAACTCATTTTCAACTTTCTTTAAATTAGTTTCGGACTTCTTGATTGGAGCTTTATGATCCGAAAGTAGCTTTCCTTTTCCTTTAACATATTTCGATGTTTTGGTATAATATGAAGCTTTCATGGTTTGAGAGTGATGCAGTTTTGATTTCTCCACAGGCTTCTTTGGATTTGAAAAAGTAGGTTTTTGAAAAACTTTCCTTTTAGAATCCTGTGGGTTACGAGAGTGATTTTGCGAGAAACTCATAGGGTTTACATGCGAGGCGACTTTCGCATTTCGATCTGACAGTTTTTCAATTTGAACAAAGTTAGGATGCTTGGATTGCCATAACTGTTTCCTTTCTTTGAGATTTATGTTGTATGTCGCATTCCTTTCCCGTTTCTGAGCTGCAAACAACTCGGATGACTTGTGAACGTCAGCCTTCGGTTTTGGCTTTCTGATTGAAGTGTGGTCTTGCACTGATAACTTTTCTCTTGGAACATCCTTGGTTCTACTTGGAATCCCATTTTCATAGCTTGAGAGATTATTGAGTGGTTCTGCTACGTATCTTCCTTTCACTATCGAAGAAGTCTTTTCTGATAGACCCTTAGTTTCTTCTGCATTGTCTATTGGGGCAAACCAGAAGTGTTCATCACATCCTTCTTTGTTATCGTCATCAACCAGGGACATTAATTCTGTTGGATTAGGTGTCTAAGCCCATAACTTTATTGGGTTGTACTTGACCTGTCCTTTTGGGTTGCCTTCACCAGTGAAATTTGATAGGATGGACTTTTGAGAATGAGGTTATTTGTGATTTATTAATATACTATAAGTATAATATATTAATTGAGAAATCATATTATTTAATTAGTATTGATCAACAATTAATTTGGAATTAATTTAGTGATCAAAAGAGACTGATTAAATATACGGGGACTAATTAAGTAAATAAGTGTGGGCCAATGATCCATGGTTGACCAGGATGGGCTAAACCAATATGATTTTCCATGGAGGTTCAACCCATGGATCCTAAGATATATGAAGGGTCATGGTGCATTAAGGTTTGCATGGATGAAACCCTAGCCTTTATAACACTATAAAAGCAACCCCATAGCTCCAAAATTGGTTCCCATTCATTCTAGGAGAGTGATAATCAATTTTGAGCTAACTAGCCTACTCTCTCAAGCCTCCTTTTGCATTTGCTGTTTGTGACACATTATGGGCATCACACTTGAGGTACTAAAGCTTTCTAAGGCCTTGAACTACAAACTACATCAAGAGGTATTCATTTAACTTGGTTTTTATGTTGTATATCCTCTATTGTATGCTAGTTAGGATGTATGCTTTGGAAAATTCAAATTGCATATATAATTAGAGAAAACATAGATCCAAAGCTGAAAACATATATCCTCTATTATATTTGATGCTTGTTTATTTTTCAAAGCAAAAAAAATCTATTTTTTGGCCTCTGACTGATGAGCTCGCCGATTCTTGGCCATAATTGGTTTAGGAACATTACGATAAATTGTTTTGTTATTGTAAAAATCGTATTTTCTGATTTGGTAATGATGATCCTCATCCAATTAAAGGACAATTTTCAAACTTTAAGATAATAAGATAATTATTTGTATTATTTGGTATGAATTGCGTTGCTATATGACTTAGATTAGATGAATGGCAAATTATATGATAATGTTGTTAGTTAAAATTGATCTAAGTTGTTCTTGAAGTGAGTTTTGTAACTTGTCTTCAAGTTATATGAAGAGTCTCATTTATGAACATTAAAACTCATAAGTTTTCATAAGTTATGGAAACCAAAAGTTTTGAAGAACTACAAAAGTTACCCTAAAGTTTTGGAATTTGTAAAGTCTCACTAATGAAACATTTAATTCCAAACTTCAGAATTTTAAAAGTTTAAAATTCAATCCTTATCCTATTACAATATTATAAGTTTTATAAGATATATATATATATATATATATATATATATATATATATATATATATATATGTGTGTGTGTGTGTGTGTGTATAAGACAAGTCACTCTTACTGTTAGTAGGCCTCATTCACGAAGTCGGTCTATAAGGGGGGTATAAGGTTACTTCCTATAAAATGGTGGTTTAATGGGTGTCCACTCTCACCCACCTCTTCCTTGACTGGTGGAGGGTCGTTAGCCAAACGGGTAGATAGGACATTAATTCTCGTAAAAATTATAATAATAATTATGAAGTAACTAAATGTTTTATGAAATTCCTAATCTTAGTTACTTTAGGAAAAATGTGAAAATGGTGCCATTCCATGAAATTGTACTTTGCACCTTTTTAAGTCGTTAGTGGATCTTGTGTGGTTAACCGACACACTAATCTCGCACCAAGGGTGGCAAAGGGTATCTTGATGTTAATCATAGATCAATGTATCGTGTGTGGTTAATCGGAACATTGATTAGGTGATTTGTAACATTAAGAGTACAAAGCACAATTGCATGGTTATTCACACCTTGTTTGTGATACTTAGCATCACAGTCACAAACTTGAAGGGCACAATCGAGATTTAAACATGTCATTGAAAAGTTCAATGAGTCTCAAAAGAATCTAGGAATTTCTATCCAATTAAAACTAAATAATCAATTTCATTTTTAATGGTGGAAATTGGTAAATCGTCATTTACCTACCTTCAAATGTTTTGCAATTGGATTACGGCATCCCTCTTCTGAATTGTAAAATATTGTGTTGGGTCCTAGCCTTAATATTTCACTTAGGTGTGATATTAAGGATTCTCATCTAATCTAAACTTTGTTCTTCTTTCTTTTCCGATGTCTATCCCAAACAATGTTTCCAGCTCCAACCCTTCTAGCTCATTCTCCCTCATGAATTTGGTTGGGAGAACTATCTCCGATGGGTCAAAGTTTAACGATTGGATTAGAAACACTCGTATGGCCCTTCGCTACAAGGACAAAGAATATGTTCTCAATAAACAACTAAAGTAGATTGATGAAAAAAACAGCTACTCTCGAACAAATCAAGGAATACAGGGTTCATGAGAGGGACGCGACAAAGGTGTCATGTATTATGATTGCTACCATGACTGCTGAGCTTCAAAAGTCCTATCAGGACTTCTGGCCCTTCGAAATGCACCAAGATTTGATGGAAAGGTACCATCAAAGTACTCTGCAGGAGAGGTATGAAGGATGGAGAGTCCATCACGTCCCACTTGCAAAAGATGCAGAGATATGTAGACCACTTGTTGAAGTTAAATGTGAACTTCGATGAAGAGTTGGCCATTGACATCATCCTATATTTGTTGACTTCTTGTTATGATCAGTTTCATATGACCTATCATATGAACAAGGAGGATATCACTCTTAGCAAGCTTCAAGGCCTTCTAAGAACTGCAGAAAGCAACTAGAAAGGCAAGTCGGTTGTACCTACTACTACTGTTGTTGCCCCTGTTCTGGCAAATGGACATGGAAAAGGGAAGAAGATGAAGGCTCCTTCTAAGAGCGGCAAAGGAAAGTCTTTTGATGGATCCTCTTCCAGTGGGACCGAAGTTGGTTCTTCTAATCCCTCTACCAATCCAAAAGAAGCAGAGTGCTTCCATTGTCATGAAAAAGGGCACTGGAAACGAAGTTGCCCCAAATAATTGCAGGACATTAAGGATGGGAAGATAAAGCCCACTTTTGCAAGTATTTACACTATTCTTTCTAATAACTCATCACATACTAATTCTTGGGTCCTTGATACATGTTGTGGATTTCACATTTGTTCTAATTTGCAGGGACTAAAAGGAAGTAGGGGTGTGGAGCATGGAAAGATAAACTTAATCATGGGAAATAGGAAAATGTCACATGTCACCAAGATTGGAGTTTATTCTTTATTGCTTAGTAGTGGGTTAAATTTAGAATTAAATAATTGATGTTACTCGTCGTAAATGGCGAGAAATATTATTTCCTTTCATAGTTTGTATAAAAAAGGTTTTACCTTTTCTTTAAATAATGAAATTGGTAGTATTAATGCTTATTATAATGGTACATTTTATTTTGAAGCATTACCTTGCATTGGTATTTATGAAACTGTGATGGTTGTAAATAACCTAGGAAATAATGTGTTAAATATTGATTCGTCCAATGTTTTGGACAAGGCATGCTTGTGGCATTGTCGTCTTGGACATGTCAACAAGAAGCACATAGCCCAACTCCAAAAGGATGGAGTTTTGGAGTCATTCGACTTGATGTCAGATGACACTTGCGAATCTTTTTTGCTTGGAAAGATGACCAAGTCACCCTTCAATGGAACTTGTGAAAGGGGTGAAGGTTTGTTGGATCTCATACACACTGATCTGTGTGGTGATGGGTTTTGAGTAATACATCATTCTTATGGTGTACATGCAAACCCTAATAGTTTTTGGATCTAGTTTTTCTAATGAACATGCAATTGAATATCCAAAGATATAAACCCTAGATCTAGCATACTATTAATCATATTAACATAAAATAGGGTTTAGATCTGACCTTCGATTGTAATATAGCAATAACAGTCAATCCTTAGCTTCAGAAAGCTTAGTGCCTAAAGTGTTGCACCTCTAATGGATTCACAAACACCACTAAGCAACAAGATGAAGAAGAGAAGAGAGGGGAGGCACCAAAAACGGCTGGAAACCCTAATCCAAGTGTTAGCCACGTTTTTGGTGCCTAAGGGCTCCTTATATACTTAGGCTATTAGGGTTATCAAGCTAGGAAACCCTAATTTGACTGCTTAAGCCCTAAGCAGCCCATGAACTCCTTCTTTAGAAGCCTTGGACGATTTCTAATGGGTTTCCCCATAGAATTCGTCCACTCCACTTCTATGGAGTCAATAAGCCCATCTGTGTAACTATCTTATAATTGCACAATAAGTCCCTTAAGTTTAATTAATCTCTTGTAGCCACAAAATTAATTCTTTACTAATATTAGTTAAACATTATTATTTCTCCTTTAATATATTATTGTTATAATATATTAATAAATCATAATTAAACCTTTCTCTTCTTAATTCATCCTACATATTGCTATGGTGAAGGCAAGCCAAAAGAACCATGCTCATAATCAGGTCAAGTACATACCAAAATAGTTATGGACTTAGACACTAATCCAACAGTCTCCCACTTGGATAAATCTAATAAATACTTTCCATATGACTTCAGAACCTAATCAGCAATCGTAGCTTTCAAAAGTCGCTGTCAACTAAGATCTTATCAGATACGAGTGTCCTTTAGATAAGGGATTATATATTCCTCCATTCTCAAGATATCGTATAGATACGAGACATGGATTTAAAGCATTCTCTCTGTCTATGTATTGTTTCCCGACATCTGATTTATGACGACTGACAACAGACTACAATTGAACACATCAACTTAGTCTCGGCTTGGCAAAGCGCTTAGGGTGTCATCAGTAAATCATCGAGAGGCCCACAGATATCGCTTTTATCCCACTTTGGGTAAAAGAAATGGATAAACCTCAACTCAAATGCTCGCTTGCATTTATTGATCGAATCACACACAACAATAAGTTTTATAACACCATGTTATTGGTGCGTTTTCTTATTATCAATGTGCAACCGACCAACTAATAACAACTCACACGTCTCGGTTTCAAAAAATATACAATATTATCATCTCATTAATCACCCGTGATAAATACATGAAGTGATCCAAGTGAGCATGGGTTTCATCCAATACTATAATCTTATTAAAGCACTCATGAACTCTGCAGCAAACTTGTGCTATGTCTAAACTCTTCAGACAATCTACAGACTTTTCATGACAGTCTTGCTTCATTCCTACTTCCAGAGTATGATCGACAGTGGAGGTTCGAATAAACCAGTTATTCTGGAAGTCAAAACATGCAAAATGAAACGCAACGATAATACTTAATCCTGTATGGCCCCAAAACTTTTAAGCGTAAATAAAACACTTTCATTTAAAGACAATATTTATTACTCATTATTCATTGTTTAATGTTTTAGATAATCAACATATTACTTGAATTACAACAATAGTTGTCTCATGCTCTAAGCATTCACACTATGTTACCTATGATCCTTACTTTGTGAAATAGATCAATTGAAAACCTTTCCAATGAAACTCATTTCAAAATTTCCAATCTTCATCATTAGTGTAAGAATACCAAATTCTTGCCCCTTTTGGAATATGTCAGATTCTAACATTTTATGCAACGATCCTTTCGTAATTTCATAGCATAAAAGTCACCAAGACTTGGCTAATGAAATTACAAAGTACTCTATCAGAAATTGTTACAAGACAATTCCATAGACGTGAAGTCTCACATTCAAAGTACATTCCTTTGAACATCATTCTTGCATAAAAGTTTCTAATCTAGACATAGACTCTCAACATCCAACTCCCAATATGGAAACATTTCCATATTTGCCATATGACAACTGACTCTTAATAGAATCTTATCTATTCATAATAATGTCAATATGGTCCATCCAATACCATACTTCCAACTACTCACAAAAGACCAATCCTCAGCGAACTTTGGATCGTCCTTAGATAGTTGTTTAGTTATTTTAGTCACAATCGATTCTAGTCCTTTTTCCCTCTTAATGCGCTAGACATTTGGAAAAATTTAGAATGGTCAGATATTATAGCATTTGCAATCGATACTATACATAAAGCGTATGGGACACGATGCATAATGTCTTACATAAAGATATGATACTTTATCAATCTTCTTCCATAATATTTTATGTGTCACGTTCACACAATTCGAACTATGAAGAGGGATGCCGTAATCATAATCGAAAATTAAGAACACACTATGTATCCTTTGACTAAATTTATTAAAATTTCTCAATCTAAGCTTTAGATTTTGAAACGAAGTATTATATTCTCTCCCTTAATTATAGCAAAACTATTTTCAACCCCTGGAACTTTGCAAAGTGGATCATTATTTTCTATAATTAATATTTCTAACTTGCAATACTTCAAATAATAATCATGCTCCCATTAACAAGATGATTATTACCATACAAGCATAACACTTATGCTCCCACTAGCTTTGACATGTATTCAGAAAACACTTGAACTTCTAGAAAACAATACGTATTGAATTCCAAAGTCCATATTTCTAATACTAGATGCTTCGATAATCCTTTATATAAGCTTCTTAAACTCATACACCTTTTCTTAGATTGCTTTTATGTGCGTCTAAACAATTTTAGAATTCATGTTACTAGGTCTCAAAATGTTCAGACTAATTGCCAGATCTCACAATTCGAACTATGAAGAGGGATGCAGTAATCATAATTGAATTTCAGAATATAGGTATTCATAATTGCAGTCTTCTTAAAATCTCTCTTAGTGAAAGCATTTCCTTACAATCATTTTCATGAAGTAGGGAAATCTTATGACACTTAGATTTTAAAGTGTATGTGTTCCTATCCATGTGAATTTGCCAAAACCAAAGTTTGCAACAAATCCAAACTCACATGGACCAAACGTGCTCAATCTCGATTTCTTGCCTCATGAATGACCACCATGTCTTCCAATTTGTTCAACAACTCACCCCTACATATCAATGTACTTTCCATTGATCAAGGTGTTTTACCTTTATGCATTCAAATGAGAACTCATAGAACTCACATGCACAATTAACCAAAATGGAATGGCACAGAAACAAGATTATGTCAACACAATAGGTTGTAAACCTCAAGTCGTGTGCTAGTGATGATCGATAAGGTTTATTCTTGATTTGTTCTTGAAACCTTTTCAAGATCATTAAAACTCCCACTGACCTCCTGACGTATATGATTCTCTTGTCAGGAAACATTTCCTAGACAAAACAAATATTCAAGAGTTAGTGTAGTTCTTATCAAGACAAAACACTCCAGATAATTGGTCCTAGTTGGTCTTTGTCTTATCCAAGACAGCACAACTTACCAATTTCAAATGTGAAAGAATAAGAAAACTTTTCCAAATTCCACTTTTGTTGAGTGTTATAAACCTTCTTAAGACTTGTCACTCAACTCACAGTCTTGGAGTATAACTCTAAGACTTGATATTGGAATGACGTATGATTGACTTCTTGATTTAACCAGTTCCACAATTCTCGATTCCTCTTCTTAGACATACAAATGCACTAAGACTCACTTAGAGGATCAATTGAGATATGGTTCTTAATCATTAAGACTTATCATAAAACACAATAAAAGGTACTCTCCCTTCTTCTAAGAATAGAGAAACTTTTATCTTTCTGCCTACTTGATTCTTCTTTATTCGTTCTACTATTAATTGAAAAACTTTCAATCAACTCAGAATTACACTTAATCTTATAAGTATAATCATATTTACTAAACTTTTAGTAAATCATAACGAATATCTCATCTCTCTTTGTGGTGGATTTGATCAACGCACAACCTAGTGTACTCAATCTCATAGTCCTTCACTTGACACTTTGTCAAAGAATTTGTCTAATTTCCAAATATGAAAGTTTTCTTTCATCACACAACCAAGTTGTATGATTCCAAGTTTCTGTCCAATTGAAACTTGGGCGATGAGAAACTCTCCCTATTTGGTAAATTCTTGACATCTCCACAAATAACATAATTAAGAATCAAATCTATTATTGCTAACAATAGAAATCTTCAAACATCAATTTCTCATACACACCATTGCAAGGATAAATAAATAAAATAAAATAAAATTTTATTTTATTGTGGAAAAATTTGTCCTTACAATGCAATTCAATTGAAAAACTATGTTATTACATATTTCTTAGCAATGGATTCTAACTCCAGGTAGAAGTTCAAGAATCTAATCTTCAAGCAATGCGGTCGAAATCCATTTCTTCACGATTAGATTCAGCTCACTTCTTCCCTTAAGCTTCCTCTCTTCTCTTCGATCCTACAAAACATCAAAATGTAATATTATCACATCATGTATTAAGAATCTATAATAGGAACTTAAAAGAGTTAGTTAATGGATTTTACCTGAAGTAGAGTCTTACGTCTTGACTCTCCCATCTCTTAGATCTCTCAGGTAAATAGGGTAGCTTCGTCTCCAATGTCCCTTCTTTTGGCAATAAAAGAAAATGGACTCTTTTGGAATGGCATAAGGAACTATCTCAGAGTTTACCTTTTCTGGATTTCCAATGTCACCATTTTCAATGTCCATTAAAGTTTGGGAGTTTGATTCACAAGACAAATTTGCTTGACCAGCATGCCAAATCATTACTGATTCAGCAGCTATAAGCAAATAGGTGAGATCAATGAGGGTCACATCATGATCCATCATATAGTACTCTCTAACAAACTCACTATATGATTTAGGAAGCGACCGAAGAACCCAGTCAACAGCCAACTCAACTGAAATCTCGACACCCAACATCCTTAACCTATCAATGTGTGACTTCATCTCTAAGATGTGTGCACACACAGGTTTTCCATCTTCATGTTTATTTGCCAACAGGGCTTGAGTGCTCTTGAACTTTTCAAGCCTTTGAACTTGTTGGTTAGGGATAATAATTGGAGGAGGTGGAGGAAGTGAAGCATGATTTATGTTTCCTTGATCATATCGAGGAATATCACCATCATTTGGAAGACTTGTTCCATGGGATTTTGGAAGACCATTATTAGATTTAGGCATCTACAAAACTGGACAATATTCAAGTTAGTTGATAAGAATCCTTTATGTAACACCCAAATGAAACATCGTGGCTAGGATCCAACACAATACTCTACAACCTAGAAGAGGGATGTCGTAATCTAGTTGCAAAATATCTGAAGGTAGGTAAATAACGATTTACCAATTTCCACCATGAAAAACGAAAAGGGAAATTAAGTTTTAAATGTATTGAAAACTCCTAGATCTTTTGAGATTCATTGAACTTTTCAATGGCATCTTTAATCTCGATTATGCCCTTCAAGTTTGCGACTGGGATGCCGAGGATCACAAACAAGGTGTGAATATCCATGTGAATCTACGTGGTGCACTCAATGCTACTATCACCTAATCAATGTGCCGGTTAGCCACACACGCTCCATTGATCTATGATAAACATCGAGCCACCATTCGCCACCAACGCCAATCCCAAATTAGTGTGTCGGTTAACCACACACGCTCCAGTAACGATTGACAAGGGTACGAAGTGTAATTCCATGGATTAGCATACAATTTCACATTTCGCCTAAAGTAACTAGAATTTAGGAATTTGTAAAAGCATGTAGTTACTTTGTACTTCATTATACTAATAATGGAGGTTTCTGTCCTTTCCTACCCGTTCGGCTAATGACCCTCCACTAGTCAAGAGTGCGGTGGGTAAGAGTGGATACCCATTCAATCGCCATTTTATAGGCAATTTCCTTAAACACCCCTTATAGACCAGCTTCGTGAATGAGGCCTACTAACGGTAAGACTGACTCTTTACTCATATATATATATATATATATATATATATATATATATATATATATATATATATATATATATATATATATATATATAATATTAGACTTTTAATGTTACATATATATAGTATAGGGTGTATTTTACACTTTTAAAATACTAGGTGGTTTTATTAACTTTCTCTTTTAATCAAACTTTTAAATGACTTAACAAAACCATGTGGGTGTAATTTGAACTTTTCAAAATACTAGGGATTTAGAATTTAACATTTCAAAATTAAACTTTTAATCAACTTTTAAATTCCAAAACTTGAGGGCAAGTTTTGACACTTTTCAAAATATTAGGGTTTAACTATTTAAATTTCAAAAACAAAACTTTTAAGTTCAAATGTAAACTATAAAACCTAAAGGGGAAAAATTGAAACTTTTTCACAAGATAATTCAAATCTAATTACAAATAATCAATTTTTATCTAATAAAACAAAAGATTATCTAAATTTTGACAATTATATTCTATTTTGGTAAGGATATTCACCCAAAATCAATAAAAATTGGATTTTATCAATTAAAACTGTTTTGGTAATTATCCCACAGCAAAATAGGCAAGAAAATCGCAAAAACAGGCTGCCAGATCCATGGACTCATCGAGTCAGGTACTAGACTCGCCGAGTCGACCTGACTCGCCGAGTTCATCCACTGACTCGCCGAGTCAGCAAGGCAGAAGGCAAAAAACTTTGTTTTTCATGCAAAAATCGATCAATCAAGCATCAAATTCACTAACAACCAACCCTAGGCTCTGATACCACTGATGGGTTTTGAGCAATACATCATTCCTGTGGTGTACATGCAAACCCTAATAGTTTTTGGATCTTGTTTGTCTAATGAACATGCAATTGAATATTCAAAGCTATAAACCCTAGATCTAGCATACAATTAATCATATTAACATAAAATAGGGTTTAGATCTGACCTTCGATTGTTATATAGCAATAACAATCAATCCTTAGCTTCAGAAAGCTTAATGCCTCAAGTGTTGCACCTCTAATGGAGTCACAAACACCACTAAGCAACAAGATGAAGAAGAGAAGAGAGGGGAGGCACCAAAAACGGCTGGAAACCCTAATCCAAGTGTTAGCCACGTTTTTGGTGCCTAAGGGCTCCTTATATAGTTAGGCTATTAGGGTTATCAAGCTAGGAAACCCTAATTTGACTGCTTAAGCCCTAAGCAGCCCATGAACTCCTTCTTTAGAAGCCTTGGACGATTTCTAATGGGATTCCCCATAGAATTCATCCACTCCACTTCTATGGAGTCAATAAGCCCATATATTTAATTATCTTATAATTACACAATAAGTCCCTTAAGTTTAGTTAATCTCTTTTAGCCACAAAATTAATTCTTAATTAATTCTTGACTAATATTAATTAAACATTATTATTTCTCCTTTAATATATTATTGTTATAATATACTAATAAATCATAATTAAACCTTTCTCTCCTTAATTCATCCTACATATTGCTATGCTGAAGGCAACCCAAAAGGGCCATGCTCATAATCGGGTCAAGTACATACCAAAATAGTTATGGACTTAGACACTAATCCAACATGTGGACCCTTTAGGACCACCACAAGGGATGCTAACCGCTTCTATGTCACTTTCACTAATGATTACAACATATATGGGTATATCTACTTAATCAAGCATAAGTCAAAAACCTTTGAAAAGTTTAAGGAGTTTAAGCAGGAAGTGGAGAATCAAGTGGGCAGGAAAATAAAGATGCTCCAATCCGATCGAGGTGGTGAGTATCTTAGTATCGAGTTCATAGACTCTCTTAAGGTATGTGGAATTATTTCACAGTTGACGTCGCCTAGGACACCATGGCTTAATGGTGTGACTGAGAGGCGCAATCAAACCTTGGTTGACATGGTTTGTTCCATGATGAGTCGAGTTTCGTTACCTATCTCATTTTGGGGGTATGCCTTAAAGACTGCCGCCCATATCCTTAATCAAGTCCCTACTAATAAGGTTGCCAAAACACCTCACGAGATGTGGACAAGGAAGGTTCCCTCGTTGGATCACATCAAAGTTTGGGGTTGCGAGGCTTTCGTAAGACGAGAGACTCACGACAAGCTCAAACCTCATAGTGAGCAGTGTATTTTCATCGACTACCTGCAGAAGTCTTTTGGGTATCTCTTCTGTAGACCGAGTGATAATGGTGTCTTCCTTGCGAGGAGATGAGTCTTTCGCGAGAGAGAAATCATATGTCAAGAGGAAAGGGGGAGGCAAATTGTCCTTGAATTGCTTCAAGAGTTAAGTGATGAAGGAACCTCAAACACTAGCGCTCAACCCGAGGAGGAAACTCATGTTGAACTAATTGACAAGTCTGTACCTATGTGGCGTTCCAGTAGAGTTAGTGTTCCACCTGTGTTATATGTTTTCATATAACAGCTGATGGTAATACATTTATCAGTGATAGTACATTAATAATTCTGGATGAACCTAACAACTACAAGGAAGCCATGGCAGGCCCCAAGTCTACTAAATGGAAAGACGCAATAGACAGTGAGATTCAGTCCATGTATGACATTCAAGTTTGGAACTTGGTTGACAATGTACCAGGTTGCAAGACAGTTGGGTGCAAATGGATCTTCAAGAAGAAGACTGAAATGGATGGGAAAGTACACACATATAAAGCGCAACTACTTATGAAGTGCTTTATTCAAAATCAGGGAGTTGACTATGATGACACCTTCTCACCAGTAGCGAAGATTAAATCTATAAGGGTTATGTTAGCCATAGCTGCATTTCATGATTATGAAATATGGCAAATGCATGTCAAAACTGATTTCCTTAATGAAAAGTTGGCTGAAGATGTTTACATGAGTCAGCCAGAGGGTTTTGTCAACGCAAAGTACCCTAATAGAGTGTAAGCTTGAGAAATCCATCTATGGATTGAAACAAGCATCTTGCAGATTGAATCTTTTTTTCGATGAGAAAGTCAAAGAGTTTGGATTTTCGAGATGTGAGGATATGTCCTTTGTATATGTCAAAGCTAATGGGAGTATAGTTAGCTTTCGGGTGTTTTATATGGATGACATACTACGCATAGGAAACGACATACCAACCTTGCAGGAGATTAAGTCTTAGCTTGGGACGTGTTTCGCTATGAAGACCTTGGAGAAGCTGCCTATATTCTAGGGATAAGGATATTGAGAAACAGAAGTAAAAGACTAATTGGACTTAGTCAAAGTACCTACTTGGACAAGGTGTTGAAGTGTTTCAGCATGGAGAACTCCAAGAAAGGTGACTTACCTATCCAAAGCAATACCAAACTGAGTAAGACTCAGAGTCCGAGTACAGAGACTGAGATAGCAGAGATGAGTCGAATACCATATCCTTCCTTAGGTGACTCGATCATGTATGTTATGAATTGTACTCGCCCTGATGTGACCTTTGCTTTGTGCATGGTCAGCAGGTATCAAGGGAACCTTGGTAAAGCTCACCGGACTGCAGTAAAGAACATTCTTAAGTACCTGCGGAGGACTAAGGACTGGGTTGTTACCTTCGGTGGGAGTGATGACTTGAGAGTGACAGGGTATTGTGACGTCGGTTTTCAGACCGACAGAGATAATTTGCACTCTTAGTCGGGTTGGGTGTTTACCCTAAATGGAGGAGCAGTAACATGGAAGAGTTCCAAGCAGGAGACTGTAGCTGATTCAACGTGTGAATCAGAGTACATAGCAGCGAGCGAAGCATCAAAAGAGGCGATATGGTTGAAAAACTTCATCGGAGACCTTGGAGTTGTACCATCCATAAAGGAGCCTGTGGAGATTTTCTACGATAATGAAGGGGCGGTTGCCTTAACCAAGGAACCGAGAGATCACGGTAGATCCAGACATATTGACAGAAAGTACCACTTCATAAAACATCAAGTAAAATAAGGACACCTCGTTGTGAAGAGGATATCATCAGAGGACAACCCAACAGATCCCCTCACGAAGGTACTGAGTAAGGTTAGGCACTTGCATCATGCAAGGGGCATTAAATAAAAGGAGTTTTTTATAAGTAAAGTTACTGTCTTGTGTCAATTATTTACTATTGTTTCACTTTTACATGTTTTGACTTCCAGAATAATAAGATTATTCAAACTATCCACAGTCGATCATACTTTGAAAGTAGGTTATGAGGCTAGACTGTCATGAATTGGCTTGAAGAGTGTCTAAGGTGTTAGACATAGCAAAATTATGTTGCAATGTTCATGAGTGCTCTTGAAATAAGATTTTAGTATTAAATTAAACCTACGCTCACCTAAATCACTTCATGGAATTCATCACGAGTGATTGTGAGCCGATAATATCATATAGTCTTCAAACCAAGATATATATGATTTGTTGACTACGAGTTGGTTGTGCATTGATGATATGAAAACACAACAGTACCTTAATGTTATAATACGTATCGTTGTGCATGATTTAACGAGTAGTTAGTACAAGCATATAAGTCGAAGTTTATCTGTTCCTTTTATCCTAAGAGGATTAAAAATGATATCTTGGGCCACTCGATGATTTTGTTTTGACTTATGTAACGGGACCGGTTAGGACTAAATTGATGTGTTCAATTATGTTCTATGTTAGACAAAACGGAAATTGGGAAACAAAGTGCAGGACATTAAGTATAAATATGTTCCATGTATTTGTCCGCATGATATCTTGAGGAACAGAGGAATATATGATCCCTTATTGTCACACCCCGCTAAAGCGGAAACACGAGGTGTGGCAGTATAAAGGGTTTCATAGCAAAAGTTAAAAGACAACACCAACCATAGTATTAAAAATCATTACAAATTTACAATGGGTTTGAACAACTTTTACAAGAAATTACAATGAAAATAGAAATACAACACATGCGGATGCTCCTTAAAAGTGAAGTGTCCCTAAGTGCCACTTACTCGATGATTCCTGAAAAAGCATGTAAAACAAGCGTCAACTATGAAAATAGTTGGTGAGTACTCACAAGTTTGAAAATAATATTGGTTTCATGAATCGAAATCAAAGTTTTGATAAGAGTTTCCAATAACAAAAGTATATTGTTAAAATGAGTAAATAAGTTTGTATAAACAAAGTTCAGAGTTCTTTGTCACCATGAGAAATAAAGTATGTTGCCCAAAAGAAATGCAACGATCATATCCTCATGGGAAATAAAGTTTGTTACTAAAATGAGTAATCAAGTTTCATTGCTACATGGAGCAAACAAGTTTGTTACTATAAGAAGAAACCAAGTTTGTTGCTAAACAAGTAAATAAGTATTTAGTAACAAAAGTTCGTTGTTATAATGAGATACAAGGTTTATTGCTATAATGAGCAACGAGTTTCGTTGCTAAAATAAGTATTCAAGTTTCATTGCTAAAATAAGTATACAAGTTTCGTTGCTAACATGGGAATACAAGTTTCGTATGTGCATAAAGATTCGTACGTGCATCAAGTTTCCATTCATGAGTTCACAACCCAAGCCTAATGACCGAATCGTGCCTTATTGACTACTATGTGTATCGCAAACATAGTTTAGAAAATGGTAAAATGCACTCAAGCGAATCGTGCGAGTGAGGAGTTGTCTACCTCCTGATAGTGCTATCCATAATAACCATAGGCTCAAAAGAGTTAATGATTTGTCTCTAGAGATTCTAGGGACTTAACCGCGATACAGTCCTCATGAATTAAAGTAACATACACATACATTCGAAATATAGCAACCAAGTTTCATACAAGTCCAAATAAATACAACGAACATAAAAATAGTTTAGGACATGCTTTTCCACCCCAAAACATTTAAAAACCGAAAATAGGGGAGTGCGTGAATACTCACAATATGCAAAATATAGCAACCAAGTTCATACGAGTCAATTAAATAAATACAACGGATATAAATAGTTTAGGACATGCTTTTCCACCCCAAAACATAAAAACCAAAAATAGGGGAGTGGTGAATACTCACAATATGCATTGAGATGATGCAAATGATGCATTGATCTACGCTCCACTGGTACCACTATCGTTTTCCTACAACGATGTTACACACTAATGAGTCTCTAATCGAAATCTAACACTAGTATACATACTACTACAATAGAATTATGCCAATATTGTGTCAAAATTTAATATTGATAAAACATTTTTCTGTGGAAATTAAGTGTCAAAGAATTAATTGTTATATAACAATTTAAGTGGAAAATTTTCCATTATTGAAATGTTAATATTTAACATTTTAGATGTGTTCCAATGATTAAATATTCAAAAACTAAATCAATTTAGTTCTAAAATTTCCCAAAGTTTGTATTTTAGTTTTAATTGAAGTCAAAGACCTTAAGATAAAGTTTCTTGACTTTTTGACTTGTCTAATTATTTTTCACCATTTAATTCCTTGAATAATCATAAAATCATGGAAAAATAGTAAAAAGTTAATAAAAATGACCAAACTTCAGATTTTGGTTCTAACTACATTAAAAGACTTCCAGATAAATTTTCATGGTTTATAGATATGTATAACAAATTTTCTTATATTTAGTTCACTAAATAGATACAAATCATGAAAAATAGAATTCAGTTTCCGAAATTACCCAAGCTTTTTTTATCACTGTTATTAAACATTACCAAGCTGGGAAAAATATAAAAATTTATTTCTAAACTGTTTAACCAAATTTTCTGATTTTTGAGCATTTATTCAAATAGAAATTGAAATAAATAGGAAACAGTTTCCAAAATTGCCCAAAATTTTTGTAACACTCTTATTATACATGTAGAAGCTGTGAAAAATATAAAAGATATTTTTAAATTAGTCTTTCTATTTTTCTTTGTTTTATCCTCTTAAATAATCATTAATTGGAGAATAATTATTAAACAGTTAAAGTAAATTACCAAAATTTTTTTGTAACATCATTTACAGTGTAAGTAATCTGGAAAAAAAATACCAAAAGTGGTTTTGGGTATTTATGTGTATTTAAGTGTATTTAACCTTAGAAAATAGGAGAAAAATAGTATACAGTTGAGAAAAATCATCAAAATTTTTATGTTACCTCCTACTGTACTACATGATGTTCCGGTAAAATTGCATGAATTTTGGATGATCAGAACTATTTTTCCTATTTTTAGGCCATTATAATTACCAAAAATCGGGAAAAATAGCAAGGCATGATGAAAAATATTGAAATTATTTTTCTGAGTCTCCCATCACTGGTAAGGTATGTGAAAATTGTTAGATAAAATTTTCACACTCTCTAAAGTGGTTTTGTGGTTTATTATATCCTAACAAAAAGAAAATCGGAAATCATACCAAACAGAAACAAAAATTGATGAAATTTAGTGAGGGGTCATTATCCATCATAAGGGTCATCCATGAATTTGTTCCGGATTTATTGACCTCTGGAAGTATTTTATGTGATTTATGCCCTTGGTTTCTAGCAATAATTTTAATAAATCAAAGAAATAATAAAAGCTTTTGGTATTTTACAGATTATCACATGCATGTGAGGGCTTTCAAAATAAAAAATGTTCAAAATTTATTCAGAAGAGAAATAGGGGTATTGAACCCAAACAAGTTAAGAAATGTTGCATGCAATGGTGCATGAGATGTAAATGTGGCTGAAGTTCATGAATTTGTGTAGCCCATTCAGTGGGGTTTTAAGCCACGAAATTTCAGCCATCATTCACTGGATATGTTAAGTTTCTAAAGTATATTTCCCCAGATTTACGGTTGGGTTTAAGGCCATTGATCATGCAAGGAAAAAATGGTGATCATAGAAAAAGAGCTGTTTGCGCAACCATTTTGTAAAAATTGCCAAAAATCGGATATTTAATATTTTACAGTGAGACCAGTTGGGTTTGAAAGTTAACTCATGGAACTATCCAATACAAAAAGAATATCATGATTTGGTTAAGTAATGACCGAGTTATGGTCGTTCAAAGTTGAACTAAGTAATCTGGCAGATTGCATGTTTGTTTTGAGTGCATTCTTAGGATATTTTAACAAGAACATCATGCATGCCTTTGATAAGGTCCGATTTCTAGAACATGCATGGAGTGAATGAGCATCCAAGATGTACTAGAAATAGTTTAAATGTTTTTGATCATGCAAGAACACAAAAGAAATGGAGAAGAAGATGTAATACTTGTTTTTGAAGTCACATAAACATATGTGCATCATTTTCACTCCTTGCATGGGTTTGATCCCGGATTTTCACCATTTCAAACACATGCATTGTGTTATGGTGAGAATCTACAAACCACAAGGGAAAAATAAAGATTTCTAGCCATGGAAAGGCATAGAATCCGAAAAGAAGAGAAAACTAAGAAGAAGAAGAAGTAGAATCATGAAACCATGGGAGAAGATGGTGTTGTTTACCTTGGTTTTGATCTTGAGGGAAGTAAGAACCCTTCAAGGTATTCTAAATCTCGAAATTTGGCAGAGGAATGGGGGAAATTTCGTGAGTTAGAGAGAGAGAGGAAGAGAGTTTGTGTGTTAGGAGGGTGGAGTGTGAGAGAGTGAAGAGAGAAGAGGTAGAGTGAGGGAGAAGTTCTAATGATTGAGTTTTGGGAAGAGGGAGCATGGGGAGAGGAGAATGGCCAGTTTTTGAGTGGATTAGAAGCCCTCTCTCTCCAAAAATTCAAATTTATAAATTCCCTCTTCATTTTTATAAAACCCAAGACTTTTTATAAAAATTCTTCTTTATGTAGTTCTTGATTTATTTAAAAATCTTTGTTTTTAACTTAAAAATTATGATTAATGTATAATCATTTAAAACTCTATTTCATTGATATAATCCATAATTTGATTAATAAAATTTGATATTTGGAAGTTTATATCCAAATTTTATAAAGTTTTTAAGCTTTAAGATTTATAAATTTGGATTTTGGGTTCTTTAGGGTTTTTGGAATATTGTTTGATGTTCATCATCATAATGAAGTATAATTAGAATATTTTAATTTATTTTTAGGGTTTTATACCCTTTTTCAATTATAACAAAGCTTGAAAGTTTCATTCAAATTATCGCATTGGCATTTCCTATTGTAGTTAAGCAACTTACTAGAATCGTAAGTGTCAAGTATATTAGTCCTAGATCTTAGTTGGATCCTAGTTTATGCAAGATTTTG
This sequence comes from Lactuca serriola, assembly GCF_051521515.1. Taxonomy (NCBI): domain Eukaryota; kingdom Viridiplantae; phylum Streptophyta; class Magnoliopsida; order Asterales; family Asteraceae; genus Lactuca; species Lactuca serriola. Next base: position 105,166,999 of record NC_136412.1, read on the forward strand.
ACCTAATCTATACTACTAGGCCATGGCATGTTGTGCATGAATGGTTGTTCGAGTCAAAGAGTGACCCAAATATGGATAGTCACTACAGCTCAGTAGATGTAGAATTCACATATCAATGTGAAATTTAAGTACACTATCCATTGATTCTAATTGTTTCCAGGTTTCTAGTAGGTTATAACTTAGCTTCCAGTTACAAAGTCTAGTGTGTGTAGTGCCTATATGTGCAACTAATTCAAGTCAAATCTAGAACCGACTCGAATTTTGACGGTTGTCACACTTATCTAAAGGACGCGTAACTGACTAGGTAAGAGTTCTACAACGACTTTTGAAAGCTACGATTGCTAATCGTATTTTGAAGATGCATTGAGAGTTATAATTATTAGACTTATCCAAGTGGGAGACTGTTGGATTAGGTGTCTAAGCCCATAACTATATCTGCGATGTACTTGACCCGGCAGTAGCATGGTCCTTTTGGGTTTCCTTCACAAGTGCAATTTGATAGGATGGACTTTTCAGAATTAGGTTATTTGTGATTTACTAATATATTATACGTATAATATACTAATTGAGAAATCATATTATTTAATTAGTATTGATCAAGAATTAATTTGGAATTAATTTAGTTATCAAAAGAGACTGATTAAATATACGGGGATGGATTAAGTAAATCAATGATTCTTATAGTGTGGGCCAATGAACCTTGGTTGATTTGGACGAACTAAACCAATATGATAGTCCATAGAGGTTTAACCCTTGGAGCCTAAGAAATATGAAGGGTCATGTTGCATTAGGGTTTGCATGGATGAAACCCTAGCCTTTGTAACACTATAAAGCAACCCCATAGCTCCAAAATCGGTTGCCCATTCATTTAAGAGAGTGATAATCGATTTTGAGCTAACAAGCATACTCTCTCAAGCCTCCTTTTGCATTTGGTGTTTGTGATGCATTAGAGGCATCACACTTAAGGTGCTAAAGCTTTCTAAGGCCAAGAACTACAAACTACATCACGAGGTGTGTAACACCGTAAATTTTCAAAACAAAATTTTCATTTAAAATTAGTTAATCCTCGTAACACATTTCATAGAAAACTCATTAATTCAATTTAAAATTTGCAAGTTCACAATTATTCAGTTAAAAATCCAGGATCCTCAAAAACATAACTCTTCCATTGGTGTGTACAATCAAGCCGGTGCCTTCCCGCGATCCTAAGAAAAACCTAAAACACATAACACATAACACGGTAAGCACGAAGCTTAGTGAGTTCCCCACAATACCACATACAACAAATTAGCCACTCGAGGCTATAAATCTGTATGACCCTCTGGTCAAGGTGTCTCAGTGGGAACCTCCAGTCCCAGGGTGGACCCTCCGGTCCTAACTCTATGGACCTTCCGATCGTAACTCTACAGACCTTTCGGTCCTAACTCTATAAACTCTGAAAAATACATAGCATAAATCACATAGAAATAATGCAGTATATCATAGTACACAAATAACACATAAGATACCCTGTCACATAACTCTTATTACCACTTTAGGTATGTATAGTGAGAAGACTCACCTGACAAGCAGCAAGTAAATAACCTCGCACCCGAATCTCGAGCTAGCCTCCGCCTAACATAATGGATGAATATCTCTAATAAATACTCTTTTACACGACCCTAATAATTGAGGGCTACTCTTTCTCTCTCTAACTCTTGAATTGGGTAAAAGACCATTTTACCATCCATGGTCTCCATTACTCATGTTGACCAACCCCAGAGTCAACAGAAGTGAAACTCGGGTCAACTGTCCATGTTTGACTCGAATCATCGAGTGCACTCATGCAACTCGTCGAGTCCACGCACATCCTCAGAAGTCTCACGAAGGTCCAGCTAAGACCGTTGAGTGGACCTCCAACTCGCCGAGCCATCGCACGATTCATCTCTTCGGGACAAACCCTAACCAACTCGTCGAGTCTGCTCACCGACTCAGCGAGTTCATTCAGGCCCAAAGATCAATCAGACGATTTAAAACAGATCTATCGCTCAAAACACTAGATCAGTCATCTCAAGGATGAATAGTCACATAAAGCTTCGATCTTTACGTTCATGCATGATGTTATTGCTCCAAAAATGCTAATACATGCCCTTCATGAGTGATTAAGCCCAAAAACCCTCCTATGGATGAATAAAGTTGGGACACCTAGACTCTAAGGACCTCATAAGGTCCAGATCTGAGGTCTAGACCCTTTGATAACTCATGCTACTCAAAAAACCAAACAAAAGATGGCAAAAAGCCCTAAAACTCCATAGATATGAGATCTATCCGAAATAAGAAGAAAGGTGAAGACTTCATACCTTCCTCAGGAGCTCTAGACAGGAGATCACTGGATCCAACAGCCTCACCTCCAACTCCTTGCTTGATAACCTCATACTCTTCCTCAAATGATGCACAAGAACCACAATATGAACTTCTCTTTCACTCTCTTGCTCAAATAGCAATTAGGGTTTGCTCTCAGGGGTGTAGGGTAATTGATGAGGTAGAAATGGGGGCATAAGTTCCCTTATATAGGCCCCAACCCCGGGAAATTTGGGTTTATCTGCCCAACACCAACTCGGCGAGTCTGCCTCCCGACTCGTCGAGTCCATTCATTAAATCCCACATGGAAACTCGACCCTACTCGGCGAGTTGGACTCCCAACTCGACGAGTCACTCCATAAACCTCAAGAATTCAACCATACAACAACATACCTAAAATCCCGGATGTTACAATTCTCCCCCACTTGAATTAGATTTCGCCCGCGAAATCGCTCCTCAACCACACATAGCTCGAAAGCTATAACCCGAAAAGCACCACTGAAAGGATCTCGTACCAAACCCGATATCCTTCTCCATGGACACCTGAATCCAAACAGGAACTCCTAAATCTGGAACAAAACCGACCCCTCCTCCGCTAAGATACCTCCTTCTGGCTTTCCAAAGTCTAGAAACTCTAGTGGCCTGACCCACTGCCAGACCTCCCTCTCAAGATATTACCATGCTATTCGATCCTTGAATAACAGACCCCGATAACTCACTTCCCCTCCGATTTTCACAAATCAAGGTCCAACAATCGGCTACCGATCACTCATACCAGACATACTAAACGATCCAAATCACACTCCAAGGAACGAAAAGGGTCACATTACACCAGAGACCCATCCACTGCTCTGCAATTGAAACCCACCGGATCGATGAACTCTCAACGCCTTATCCTCAGACACAAGAAAATAATCATGCTCACTAAGAAATATCCTCTGTCGTCTAAAATTATAAGCACCAGGTCAACTCCCGACCCATCAGTTGAACCTCCAAAATTTACCCAAAGCATGCCCCAGAACGTCTCGCCGACTTTCTTCTCACAACAACTATCTCGGCCAATTGTGACACATAAGTCATGAAGTTCTCTTTACCTTAAGTGAATACTACAATCCCATCCGAAGATCGAATCACCCCCGACCTCTATCGTCTACTGCTCAGTAGTTCCATCCGTCTCGTGGTACCTCCCGTACCAAAGCACTGACCTACTCTGTCACACCCCCAAACCAGAATGGCGGAAACATTCGAGGGTGGATGACTTCACGTAGTATCACAACAATTGAATATTGTAAAGAAAGTAACACAACCATCATATATATAATGAAAACGTATATTGTTGCGTTATACATATTAGCAAAAGAATATTACAATATGATGATAAATGTTCATAAATGAAACGTCCTTAGCGTTCTTTCTTCAAAAGCTGGCAGTTACCTGTATTACTGATTCCCTAAGAAATACAAGTGGTTTTGAAAAAGTGTCAACAATTAAGTTGGTGAGTTCATGAGTGTTTCGAGTTGAAAAGTATATCCTTTTTGGTAGCAAATCGGTAAACGAGGTTTTCAGAAAATCCAATATTTTCTATAAATGATTCGAAAAGTTTCCAGAGTTGGAATGTGTTGGTATCTTTCGTACTTGAATGATAAAGATAACTTTGTATGAAAAATAATGTAGAAAACTGCAATGCATATATGAATCTCATAAATCAATCTTGTTTTTATACTTTTTATGTGAGTTTTATAACCATGCTATTGACACTGACGGCCTGTAACAACATTCTTCAGGTGTTGTAGTGTTATGACATTTGTCACCCCAGACCTGCCGGTCTAACTATAGCTAGTAGTTTAGGTGCGGGGTTGTCAATCCCGTATAGATCTATACACAAGTATCACGCTCTCCCTCCAAGAGATTATGGTATATAATACAGGACTTGAAATGCATACATAAATGTACGTTGAAGTTTGAATATCTCACATTGCTTAGTATAAATAGATTTACAATAAAATGACCTTACTTCTTTTGAAAGTGTTTTCGTTTTTCAAGATGTATATCTAAAATGTACGATTGACTCGTTAACTATACCCATTATAGTTTTTCCGATAGTATGTTCCATTTGGTGAAAATAACTTGGTGATATAATAGCTCTTGTATACATAAAGTTGTTTGTATCGATATTTGAAGATAGAAATTACATTTATGTTTATAAAACGATACTTTGACTTTTAATGTACTTGTATTCCCCCCCTAAAACATGAAAAGAATTGAAAAGTAGGGGTATGAACTCACTCGTTTGGTTTGAAGAGAGAGGCTAGAGTTGAGCAGAATTTCGACCGCGGAAAGTTGCGTCTTCGGGCTCTTCGGGGATCTCTGCAGCGTAGATCCTTCGTCGGGGGCTCGGGTACGGAAACCGAGGTGTCGGAATGGTCTCTGGAGCTCTAGGGTGTGTAATAGTGAGAGGGAAATGAGAATGGTGTGCAAAAACTCGAAGCTCAACCTCTCTATTTATAGGCTGGAAACTCCTCGTATGCGGGGCGTACCTCCGAAGTACGCTGGGCGTACGCAGTACGCGGGGCGTACCTCGGTTACGCGGGGCGTAAAAATGCGTCATGGCTTACGACTTCGGTCTAGCTAAGCGTAGAGGTGCAGCCGATGGGACTCGACTCTGGGTCTAGTACGCGGGGCGTACTCCCATATTACGTGGGGCGTAATTCTGGCTTCCGTCTTCTAAATTCCGTAACTTTCGCGTACGAGCTCCGTTTTTCGCGTTCTTTATATCCACACGTAGGTGAGATTATGCTCTACAACTTTCATTTAGACTCCGTCGGCTAGTTTTGAATTTATTTTTAATGATATAATTTTAATAGACCGGGACTCCTAAAGTCCGTTAAAAATTCATATGTTCTTTATTCGACGTCGGTTTTTGTTTGTCTTTTTATCGTTTTATTACTACTGTGGAGATCTTCAACTTCCGTTTAGGTGGCGATAGCTAAATAACACTCAATCTTCAATTTGAGTTTTTAGCCCTCTACTACTGTTACGAAACTTAGGAAATTCGTAACTTCTTCATACGAAGTCCAATTTGGGCGATCTTTTTATGCACGCTCACCTTTCAACGAGATCTACGACTTTTGTTTAGATACTTAAGGCTAAAATGCATTTTTATTGAGATTTTACTTTTTACGTCAAATAATGTTTTAACGGCGTGCCGTAAATATACGAGTGGTTATAATTTCTTCAATATAACCTGGTTTTGAGCGTTCTTTATGTTTTTGGAAACCTTGACAGGATATCTAATTTTTGATGCATCCCAACTTAGATAATTAAACGCCTTTATTTTTGAGGTTAATTTCGTTGTATTTGACTTTTGAGCGTTACACTGCTTTTGGAAAATATAGGGTTGTCACATACTCAGGTCTAAGACATCAATGACAAACAATACACCTCAACATGGAACCCATCTCTGAATCTGGAATCTCATCTCGCCTACCCAACGCATCACCAGAGCCAAACTCAGACCCGAGAGTCTGGTCCGCTCCAGAATTGGAACCACTCATCCCAATAAACCACTCAACTCTTGACCCATGACCCGTAACCCATGTGTACATCACTTATCCAATTCCTTCTGATTGTGATACTCACACCTTACTCAAAATATAGCAATTCCAGATCATTGAGGAGACCCAGTCTCGCCCCTGGTCCGACCACCAGGCATCCAAAAATTCAAATATTAGGGCTACCCAAGCCTCGAACTCTTTTGCATCATGCTTTGACTAGTGTATAATACGGTTCCCCTTGTATCATAACATTCCATCTAAATGACTAGTAGGTACTACGGCTCCCCGCAGTATCACAACACTCTCTCGCTGACTAGTGAATACTACGGCTCCCTGCAGTATGACAACACTCTCTCGCTGACTAGTGAAAACTACGGCTCCCTGTAGCATCACAACACCTTCTCGCTGACTAGTGAGTACTACGACTCCCTGTAGCATCACAACACCTTCTCACTGACTAGTGAGTACTACGGCTCCTCGTAGTGTCACTACACCCTCTCTCTGACTAGTGAGTACTATGGCTCCCCGTAGCTCCACAACACCCTATCTTATTTCCCCATAATATTGTCCTCACATCAACACCACACTGCGTCCACTAACTCATGCTCCGCGGACCAACATAAATAGGTGCTCACACTCATCCAAATTATGCATCACTATTTCTGACGACAACTGTAAAAAAAAAACACCTCTTCCCGCTGCAATCCACATTCTTAAATAATCCCACTTGATGTCAATAATCAAAGGGCTCCCACTGGGACCGTAGATACTTGATACACCGCTTGTCGTCTCAAACTCAAGACTCAAAGATAATTCGTAATTCAGGGCATTATACTCAAAGGGCTCCCACTGGGACCGTAGATACTTGATACACCACTTGCCATCTTAAACTCAAGACTCAAAAATAATTCGAAATTCAGGGCATTATACTCGGATACCTCGGCACACCATCACAGAACATCACGATGTCCTCCCTTAACCACTGATCCCATACTTACGGCATCATACACAGATACATAATTGGCATTCCCTAATAATCTGATAACTAATCTTCATTTCACACAACGTGCAATCTCGGAGTATCCCAACTCTTAATTTGAACATGGAGGAATCGTCAATGACTCAGAACACGTTGATGATCATCCGAAACTCTTTCCTCTATTACTCAAAACCCAAGCAAGATTACACATACCGACCCGGAGTTGGCTGTCTGATCACCTCCTACCCTTCCCAAAGAGTGTAAAACAATCCATACACTGAACCAAGAATTCTCAATCGCCGAAATTATCTTTACGAGCCTCCCAACTTGAATTTGCCATCACAACCATGTGGAATTTCTAGCCGCCACAGGATCCTCGACCAACGGCTACTTGTCGTGGGGACAATCATTCTTCCCTGAACACGTACAACATGAAATATCTCGTTTTGCACCTCACCTCGACCCCCAATAACCTTGGTTTCATGCATCCGTTCCACATATCACTATATTCGGTCCACTAACCGCCTTAGAACAAATTCCTAATTCTCTCAATAAAATATTTGGTTCTCCCCCACTTAGGGTTTGAACCATCACCATTTTGGGTACAACAACAACCTATTCCACAGACTGCTTCACCAGGCACATCACACTCACTCTTGTAAAGTAACACATACACTTGATGATCTTCCCAATAGAGACCAAGAAACTCCAAACATCCCGATTCTCAGAAAAAATCCTCGAAGACTTTCCACCGTGTCATCTGAAATTTCATACTGACACACTACCAGTCATCTCAATTGTCTCATAGTAGTCATGAATCTCAATCTGGGAATAATGAATTCTCACACTTCTCATCTTCGAATTTCCAACCAACATCCCATTATGATAATTATCATGAGGGCAGAAGCCTCACTCCCACACTCGATATCCATCATAGACGATGAGAGCCATCACCCCAACATACTCTTTTTGACCACCTGACGTTGCTGCTAACACATACCCTACTGTACTCAAATAGGGTATATTCTTGTCCTTGACCATCTCAGTCATCACTGACCCTTTCACACTATAATACTACCTTGCGGTAGACATACTACCAAGATACTCCGGTGAAAGATTGCAGTCAAAGCTACCCCACAGGGTTTACCCCCAAGCTTAGAAACCAGAAATCCCAATATCTCTCCTGTTTCCCATAGGAAACGAAAATAGCACCACTTAGGTCACAGAAGGTGACATTTCCACTACCGGCCGATTGCTTAACTCAGACCGTAGTCCTCCATAAAGCACCATACTCATCCCTGAGTCTTGCGGCTCCAACTGGCATCTCACCAAAAATCCCTCGGAACTAACTCGATTTACCACTCAAGGTATGCTCCGAAGTAACACGTTCATCATGGCCCTCTGGCCCCATATTCTAGCGCATCTGATCTCCGCCTAATCAATCACGATGGGATAACTGGAAAAAGCACAAGCACTATCTGCTATGAATCATGGTACCTAGCCCATGTTATCTCTTCTCAATCTGCCCCAAATCATGGTACTCGCACCATGACATCATCTCTCGTTCTGCTACAAATCATTGTACTCAAACCATGACATCACTTCTCGATCTGCTACTTAAAACCTCTGGAATACTCCCTGCATCGAGTATGGGTCCTCTGCTTTCAGTAGTATGTGATGGGTTTTGAGCATTCTAACACTTCCTAAGTGTACATGCAACCCTAATAACCTTGGATCTATGTTTGTCTAATTATCATGCAAAGTTGAATTTCCAAGGTAATATTCCTATCTAGCATACATGGGGAACAATTTTAACTTGAATAATAGATAGAATAACTTACCTTGTTGTTGCTTGTGTTCCTTGAAACCTTGTGAGCCTAGCACCCCAAGTGTGATGCCTCAAATGCTTCACACAACACCAAATGCTCTTGGAAAGACTCTTGAGATAATACACACTTCTAAGAATCGGCCAAGCCCTCTAGTTTCTTAGTGTAGCCGATTTTGGTGGAGAATATGCTTCTTATATAGTGTTGACACATCTAGGGTTACACCATGTAAACCCTAATGTATCATGACTCTTCATTTCCATGACCCATGGGTTTGTAACTCCCATGGAGCATCCATGGAGCATCCTATGGGTGGAACCCAACTTGATAATCCATGGAGCCTCTTAGCCCACTATACAAGATATGAATGATTTACATAATCAACCCATATATTTAATTAGTTCTCTTTTGATCACTTAATTAATTCTAAATTAATTATTGATCAAACTAATCAAATAATATTATTAATATATATTAGAACTTATAATATATTAATAATCTCCTTGTGTTATTACTCTCATTTAGTCTATCCAATTGCATGGTGCCATGCAACCCAAATGGACCATGCCGGGTCGGGTCAAGTACACGCCCGAAATAGTTATGGACTTAGACACCTTATCCATTAGTATGGTCCCATACTACCTGCCAAATCTACCTATACTTTCTACACAGACCATCCCAGAGTTCCCAAGTAGCTGCTCAACTTTCTCGATCACCAATCCCATTACATGAGTTCACTCCCCAGTGAAATGCTCTACTCTATCAGCGCACTCATCTGACTAAGGTCACTCCCTAGGCTCTTCCTAGGTTCTCACAATCCTCCGCCATTAGCTTCAAAAAAACTCCTTATGATTCCATCCATCTACCTCTTGAATATCGTCATATTCTCTTGGTGGCTGACTCCCATCATCGAGAGCTCCACAAAGCACAAAGCAAGCAACATTCCGGAATCGAATAATCTCCACCAGCACGTAAAAACTACTCTAGGTTACAACTCTATTTTCTCTACTTACACTCAACAAATGTCACCGAACTCAAACAAATATACCCCATGCGGGCATCTAACTACTCTCTCAGTAGGCTCCTTCAATGCTCATCTAGGTATCTCTCCTAGATTACTCCTCTACTCAAGGTTTCTCTCTAAAAGATTCATGTTGGATACTCTTACTCAGCACATACTCAAAGCACATCACAGATAATAGCAATTTCTAGGCTAAGGAATCAAAAATCAGGCCACTCTAGTCCTAAAATATGAAGCACATTGCCTATCCTCTAACATACATAATATCTCAATAATAACTCATAAGTAAGGGTATTTTGGGAAACCACCATTCGGGATCTGGCTGATTGTATACACTGCTCCTTCTCGTTTTTCTTTTAGAAACTCTTACTCGTTTTAGAAAAAAATTTCTTTTTGAAAACTTTTCTCAAATCCTCAGTTTGAGTCCAAACTTACCCGAAGGTGCATCCGAATCCCTCAAACCAAGACTCTGATACCAACTTATAACACCGTAAATTTTCAAAACAAAATTTTCATTTAAAATCACTTACTCCTCGTAACACATTTCATAAAAATCTCATTAATTCAATTTACATTTTCCAACTCCATAATTATAAAAATCCAGGATCCTCAAAAACATAACTCATCCACTGGTGTGTACAATCAAGCTGTTGCCTTCCTGCGATCCTGAGAAAAACCTGAAACACATAGCACATAACACCGTAAGCACGAAGCTTAGTGAGTTCCCCACAATACCATGTACAACAAATTAGCCACTCGAGGCTATAACTCTATATGACCCTCTGGTCAATGTGTCTCAGTGGGACCATCCAGTCCCACAACTCTGGTGGACCCTCCGGTCCTAACTTTATGGACCTTCCGGTCCTAACTCTGGGGACCTTCTGGTCCTAACTCTATAAACTCTGAATAATACATAGCATAAATCACATATAAATAATGCAGTATATCACAGTACACAAATAACGTAAAAGATACTCTGTCACACAACTTTGATTACTACTCTAGGTATGTATAGTGAGAAGACTCACCTGACAAGAAGCAAGTAAATAACCTCACACCCGAATCTCGAGCTACCCTCCGCCTAACATAAGGGATGAATATCTCTAATTAATACTCTTTTACACGAACCTAATAATTGAGGGCTATTCTTTCTCTCTGTAACTCTTGAATTGGGTAAAAGACCATTTTACTCATCCATGGTCTCCATTACTCATGTTGACCAACCCCAGAGTCAACAGAAGTCAAACTCGAGTCAATAGTCCATGTTTGACACGAATCGTCGAGTGCACTCATGCAACTCGTCGAATCCACTCACATCCTCAGAAGTCTTATGAAGGTCCAGCTCAGCTCGCCGAGTTGACCTCCAACTCACCGAGCCATCGCACGATTCATTTCTTCAGGACAAACCCTAACCAACTCGTCGAGTCGGCTCACCGACTCAACGACTTCATTCAAACCCAAAGCTCAATCAGACGATTTAAAACAGATCTATCGCTCCAAACACTAGATCTGTCATCTCAAGGCTGAATAGTCACGTAAAGCTTCGATCTTTACGTTCATGGATGATGTTATAGCTCCAAAAATGCTTATACATGCCCTTCATGAGTGATTAAGCCCAAAAACCCTCCTATGGATGAATAAAATTGGGACACCTAGACTCTAAGGACCTCACAAGGTCTAGATCTGAGGTCTAGACTCATTGATAACTCATGCTACTCAAAAACCCAAACAAAAAGATTGAAAAAAGACCTAAAACTCCATAGATATGAGATCTATCCGAAATAAGAAGAAAGGTGAAGACTTCATACCTTCCTAAGGAGCTCTGGACAGGAGATCATTGGATCCAACAGCCTCACTTCTAGCTCCTTACTTGATAACCTCGTCCTCTTCATCAAATGATGCACTAGAACCACAATATGATCTTCTCTCTCACTCTCTTGCTCAAATAGCAATTAGGCTTTGCTCTCAGCGGTGTAGGGTAACTGATGAGGGGGAAATGGGGGCATAAGTTCCCTTATATAGGCTTCAACCCCGGGAAATTAGGTTTTCTCTACCCAGCACCAACTCGGCAAGTCTGCCTCCCGACTCATCGAGTCCATTCATTAAATCCCACATGGCAACTCGACCCTACTCGGCGAGTTGGACTCCCAACTCGTCGAGTCACTCCATAAACCTCAAGAATTCAACCATACGATAACATACCTGAAATCCCGGATGTTACAAGGTATTCATCTAACTTTGTTTTTATGTTGTATATCCTCTATTGTAGCTATTTAGGATGTATGCTTTGGAAATTGAAATAGCATGTATAATTAAAGAAAACATAGATCCAAAGCATCTAGGGTTGCATGTGCACCATAAGAGTGTTCTAGTGCTTAAAACCCAACAAATTCATCAATTTGATTTTTCTTTAGACCGGTGGTTGCATAAACCTGGTTAGGCACAGTTTGAATCTTTGGGAATATTGTTGCTTTTTCTTTTAAAATCTTTGATTTATTTTCAGAAAAGCGTGCGAATTCAATAGAATTTTCAGAGATAAGATCATTCGCAGGTTCATATTCGCTTTTAATAAACTCCGAAAAGTCAACCTCATCCTCTTTAGAGATTTCGCTCATATCACTGTCCTCATCAAATTCAAATGTATTTTTAACATTAATTTTGTTATCTGAACTCAACTTGGCACTCAATGAGTCGAACTTCTGTATAGTATAAGATTTAATCCGCCTTTTGTCATTTTCATCCAAAAGTTGCTTTAAATGCTCTTATGGTCTTTGGACTTAATTTATGATTCAATTTTTTCTAGACCTATCCTATAAGCATATGAGGTTTCATTGGACGAAACAATGGATTTGCATTGGTAACAATCAGCATCAATTTTGTCTTCCTTTAATTCGAGGAATGGTAAGATCATCTTCTGAATTTTCTCACCAATCTCACAATCAAGGTGCAACTGAGTAATATTAAAATAAAGCCTTTTCGCAATCAAATAGAAAATATTACGTTGTTTCAAAAGAATTAAATTATCCAGTTGCAAGTAAATTAACAGATCCCTAGACTTAGATAAATCGGACTCTATCTTATCTATCCAAATGCGTCTCTCCTCACTCTTTGACGAGCCCTGTTGATTTGATCGGTTTGGTTAGAGTTTTGTTAGACGAGTTCTTTTTAATTGGTCACTAAAGCTTGAAAAAGTGTATCCTAAGTCATTTAATTCATTTTCATATCTAGACAAAGGTATATTAGGAGATTCAAGAATAGAATTTACCTTGTTGATCATTTGTTTGCATTCGTTGATTCGCTCAAGAACTAGCTTTGTAGCGAAGCAACTATCATCCCCACATCCATTATCTACTCCACATCCACTATCCGTGGTATAACCTCGCATGTGTGATACATCTCTTGTCACCATCAGGCATCTACCTCCTAGCAACGAACTCTCTTCTTTCACAACGAAACTCTTACCAAGAGGTGGCCTGCGAACCTCTTCATCTTCGGAATCGATTGACCAGACCTCTATGCCTACAAATTCATTCTCAACATATTTTTTCTACACAATCAAATCAGGCATGGTGTTATGAACACTCTTTTTCTTCTTAATCTCCTCCAGCTTTCCGAGATGGTATGCTTCGTCATCTTCCCCTTCATTCTTCTCATTTAGCCTTTGCAACATGCAATCCTTAGCTAAGTGGTTTTTTTCATGACAATAACTGCAATCATAGCCGGAGTCACCCACGACCTTCTTCTCCTTCCTTTCTTCTTCTTTTTGAGAATTGCTTGCATTCTCCTCTTTCACTTTTTTAGAGTTGTAGCTTCCCTTCCAGTTTTGGTTCTTATTCTTGTTATAGTTCCTTTTTGCAAACCTTTTTGGGTTGGATACCATCATTGCAAACTCTTCTTTAGATAGTTCACAATTCAAAATATCAAACTCAGAATCATCATCTTCTTCAACCTTCTTTCCTTTTGTGATGAGAGCTAGTGACCCCATTCCAGAGACAATCGTTTCTTCTTTCGTCACTTCATCTTCATGTGATTTGAGAATTCCAACTAATATTGCCAACGAGTACTTCTTGAACTGCTCATGTGCTTTTACGGTTGAAACTATAGCCTTCCACTCAGGTCTAAGTCCGTTCATGAACGTGACCTTTTGCTCGATGAGTTCTCGTCTAACCTTAAGCTTCATCATCCTACTAAGAAGATGATTATAGCGATTAACAGATTGTTCCAGACTTTCTTCAGGCTTTTGCAGAAATACACCAAACTCTGAAAGCAGTTGAGTCTGAGTAGAATGCTCTAGATCAGTATCAGTAGAGTACAGTTCCTTAAGCCTATCCCATATATCTTTTGTTGTCTCATATGAGCTAACCAAACGAAAGGTGTCTTGTGGTAGGGAAAACCTGATAATTCTCATAGGCTTGACGTTTCTAATTAGCTTTTCTTTCTCATCTTGCAGAACATCTTTTACTTCAAGAAGAAGCTTGTTATAGTCTTTCTGAGTTTTAATAACTCTCCTTGTTCCAGTATGAAAAAATGCTCCAACAGTGATGGCTTCCCAAATCAGATAACCATTGTCTTACCAGACCAAGTACGTAGTCTTTAAAATGCAACACCCAATCTTCATATTAACTAGGGAATAGGATAGAAATCCTTGTTGTGTATCCAATGCCGCTTGAGAGATTTATCGAATTAATGTGAGAATCGTTTGAATGCATGTTTGTATATGGAACAAACATGTATGAACCAGATGTGTAAACAAGATTAGGGTAATATTTGTTGGGATTTCTACGCATCAAGTACACACTAAAACTAGGCAGTGGAAAAATCGAAACAACGATATACTTAAGTGTACATGCATCCTATGGATCTATGGCTTCATGCTAATTACATCAACCCTAGAAAACTAAAACATAAGTAAGAAAACATACCTCTTATGTAGCCCTTGATCTCCATGCTTGAGATCTTGAACCTCCATGAAGTTGCTTGGATGAAAGGACCCAAACCATAATCCTTCTAATGGTATCACTGTTGGAATAGTGTCTAAGGCTCCAACTATATTTGGCAAGTATTTGACCCGGTTGTGTATGGTCCTTTTGGGTTGCCTTCACCATAGCAACTTGACAGGATGATTTGTAATGAGAGAAGAAATATTATTAATATATTATGAGAATAATATAAGGGATAATAATATTATTATTTGATTAGTATATGTCATAAATTAATTAGGAATTAATTTGGTGACTTAAGGAGATTAATTAAATAGAAGGGCATAAACTGTCAATTGTATGATAGTTATACTTTGGGCTATAATCCCTTATGGATAAGGGGTGGACGGTTTTGGGGCTTTGGATAGACCTTGAAATCGTACAAGGCTTATCATTAGGGTATTGGATTGCTTAGGGCCTAAGTTGTCGAATTAGGGTTTAAGGGTGAAACCCTAGGAGCCTAACTAGTATAAATAGACCCTAGGGGTTAAGGAAAATCGTGACCTTGTCTCTAAAAGAAACCCTGGCCGATTTCTTCCTCCTCTCTCCTCTCTCTATAATCATCCTCTTGCTAGTTGGTGTTTGTAAGCCATTAGAGGAGTGACAATTGTGACTCTAAGCTCCAAGGACAAGAAGATCCAAGCAAGTAACTTAAGGTAATCTTCTAGATCTGTTTTACCTTATGTTATTACCGAGATCTATTGTTCAAAAGTCTTGGATACAATGCATGTTCAATTAGAAAAACCTAGATACAAGCATTAGGGTTTGTATGTGCACATAGGAACGTTCATATGGCTAAAACCCATCAGTGGTATCAGAGCCTAGATTGGTTTCTATTGAATTGATGCATTGGTTGCTTGTTTGTTGCTAGCAAAATTCGAATTTTGTCATTCTGCCTGATGAACTCGGCGAGTCCCATAGTGGACTCGGCGAGTCCATTGTGGTACTCGGCGAGTTCGAGCGTCAGAAAGAGCTAATTTCAGGATTTCTTGTTGTTTATCTTTTGGTAACTTACCTTAATCTTAATGGGTCAATATAAATCCGATTTTTATATATATTTGAGTATATTCTTGACCTAATTAAAGATATTTATCAATTAATTGAATAATAATTTCCTTATGTGATAATTGATTAATTATTTTAATCAAATTGGTAAATTGTTTTGCAAGAAATAATCAAATAAATCAAATATGGATAATTATGTGATTAAATGTTAATTTGGATTATTTGTTATTTGATCCCCTATGTTTTGAAAAGTTTAAAACTTGCCCTCAAGTTTTGAAATTTATGTTTTGTGATTAAAAGTTTAATTTAGACAATTTAAATTTCAAACCCTAGAATTTTAGAAGTTTAAAATTCAACCCTATAGTAATATAATATTACAAGATTAATATATATATATATATATATATATATATATATATATATATATATATATATATATATATATGTATAATTAAAATGCTAGTCTTACCGTTAGTAGGCCTCATTCACGAAGCCGGTCTATAAGGTGGGTATAAGGTTGCTGCCTATAAAATGGCGCTTAATAGGTGTACACTCACACCCACCGCTTGCTTGATCGGTGAAGGGTCGTTAGCCGAACGGGTGGGATAGGGCAACCTCATATCCCCATTAAAAGTATAATATGAAAATACAAAGTAACTACATGTTTTTCAAAAATTCCCAATCCTAGTTACTTTAGGAAAAGTGAATTGATGCAATCCCATGAAATTACACTTTGCACCCTTTCTAAGAAGTTAGTGGAGCGTGTGTGGTTTACCGGCACACTAATTGGTTCTAAGCAAAGGTGGAAAAGGGTGATTCATTGTTTATCATAGTTCGATGGAGCGTGTGTGGTTTACCGGCACATCGAATAGGTGATTGTTACAATGAAGGCACCATTTGAATTTGCATAGTAATTCACACCCACTTTGTGATCCTCGGTATCCCAGTCACAAACGAGAGGGGCATATCGAGATTTAAACATGTCATTGAAAAGTTTCAATGAATCTCATCCAAACCTAGGAATTCTCAATACATTTAGAACTTAAAGTTATGTTTTCATGGTGGAAAATTAGTGAATCGTCATTCACTTACCTTCAAATTGTTTGCATGTTAGATTACGGCATCCCTTTTCTAATATGTAAATATTGTTATTGGATCCTAGCCCTAATTTTTCTTATTGGGTGATAATTAGGGATTCAAATTCTAATCTATCTTTGTCCTTTCTATTTGTAGATGTCGAACGCGAACAATGCTGCTGCTAGTTCGTTCACATTGATGAGCCTTTGCCAAAAGGTGACTTTCGATGGGACGGACTTTAGCCAATGGATAAGATACATTCGCACGATTGCTTTCTACGAGGACAAGGATTATGTCCTCGATGAGAAGCTCGAGAAGATCGACCCAGAAATCGCTACTCCGGCTGAAATGACTGCTTTTGAGACTCATGAACGTGATGCAAACAAGGTTCATTACATCATGATAGCCACAATGAACGCTAAATTCCAAAAGTCCTACGAGGACATGTATCCGTACGAAATGCACCAGGACTTGTTAGAGAGATACCATCAAAACGCAAGGCAGGAACGTTACGAGATCGTCACTAACCGTGCACCTGCAAAAGATGCAAAGGTATGTCGATCGTCTTCGCAAGTTGAATGTTGACTTTGGGGAAGACTTGCCAATCAACATGGTGCTTCACTCCTTGCCTCTGTGTTACAACCAATTTAGGATGACCTACCATATGAACAAGGAAGAGGTCACCCTAAGTAAGCTCTAAGGTCTCCTTAGGGTTGCTGAGAGCAACCTCAAGGACAAGTCTGTTGCACCCACTCCCAATCCACCCGCTGCTCCTGTTTTGGCCATTGGGCAAGGAAGAGGCAAGAAGAGGAAGGCTCTGTCTAAGAGCCACCACAAGGGAAAGTCCCGAGATGGTTCCTCTTCTAGTGGGACGAAAGTTGATCCCACTAAGCCTAACCCTAACCCAAAGGAGGCAGAGTGCCACCATTGCCACAAAATAAGGCATTGGAAGAGAAGCTGCCCAGACTACCTGCAAGCCATCAGGGAAGGAAAGATCAAGTCGTCTTTCGTAGGTATATACACAATTAAATCTAATGATTCATCTCATGCTATTTCTTGGGTCCTCGATACCAGGTGTGGTTACCACAATTGTTCTGAATTGCAGGGACTAAGAAGTGTAACAACGCAAATTTTCAAACAAAATTTTCATTTAAAATAAAGTGATTTTACTCAACCAATAGCATTTATTCCATGTTTCATATCAAATACATATATAAAATCCCCAAGATCTCAAATAGCAGCAGTGTGTATGCATCATGCCGGCGCCTTCCCACGGTCCTCGCTAGTACCTGAAACACATACATAACAACTTGTAAGCATAAATGCTTAGTGAGTTCCCCAGTATACGACTTACACATATACGCCTTTCCAGGCCCTGACCTTCCGGTCCACAATACATTGCCTTACGGCCCGTAACATAATCGCCTTCCGGCGCATAACATATTGCCTTCCGGCCCGTAACATATTGCCTTCCGGCCCATAACATATTGCCTTCCGGCCCGTAACATATTGCCTTCCGGCCCATAACATTTACGACACATAATACATTTAATCTAGCACACATAGCACATATATCATACATCATACCTGACCTTTCTGTCACATAACATATCGCCTTCCGGCCCGTATAAACATACATATCATGCATAGCAACTACCTTTCTATTTATAGCATAAATAACACATATTATATTCGACCTTCCGGCCTCACAGTCAAACCCTTCCGGGTGTAGTATAGTGAGAAGACTCACCTCGTGGTAATGAAAACTATCAACTCTTGAAACCACTCGCACTCGATCCGCCGATCTGCAGACTCCCTATAATACCATATACCCTTATTAATACTCTTATCATCCAAGACAACTGACCCTAAGAAATTACATGCAGGTCAACTCTGGTCAACAGTCAACTTGACCGGACTCGTCGAGTGCAAAGGCGACTCGACGAGTCTAGACGTCCTCCCCAACTTTCCCTGTTGCTCCCTTTCTACTCGTCGAGTATCCCCCTTGACTCGACGAGATCCACGTGGAAGAATCGCGGGGCCACCCCGACTCCACTCGCCGAGTCTGAAGAACAACTCGGCGAGTCCCAGTAAATCTTCAAGCTACTCGCCGAGTCTGATCATTGGACTCGGCGAGTCCATGCCATGCAGACGAGCAGCTGCTTCCTGAAATATGTATGGTCCCGAGATATACAATCATGGGACTTTCTGGACTTCTAAACATCTTATTACTGGGGTATAATCGTCTGGGTAATAACATAATAACCCATCTAATCACTAAATGGGTTTCATAAACCCTAGATTCGTATACACATCAAAATAACAGAAATGGTCCGAGTATTACCTGAAAACACACTCTCTATGTCCCCAAACCTCAGGACTCGATCCTCCTTGATATTCCTTTGGCCAAACTCTTCTTCTTCTTGCCTAACAAGTTCCTCCAAGTTCCAATAGCTTTCTCTCCTGCTCTAGACGTCCACAACGATTAGGGTTCTTCTCAATCGGCCAAAAGACGGACAATGACGGCCTAAGAGGCGTTATATACGATCCAAAACCAAACGGATAGGGTTTCTGCTGAACAGCGTTGACTCGCCGAGTCCATATCTGGACTCGTCGAGTCCAGTCGCGAACCCGCGACCAAGTCTGCGGTCCTACTCGGCGAGTCTGGCTCCAACTCGCCGAGTCCCTTCCTAAAATGCCCCCAAAAATAGTTTTAAAGCAATACCTGAAATTCCGGGCTGTTACAACTCTCCCCCACTAGAACTAGACTTCGCCCTCGAAGTCTCACTCTGCGAATAACTCCGGATGTTGCTCCCGCATCTCACGTTCCGGCTCGCAAGTCATCTCCGATCCCTTCCGGTGTTGCCACTGAACCAACACCAGAGGTACCTCCTTGTTTTGCAGAACCTTGATCTTCCGATCCCTGATAGCTACTGGTCTCTCGGCATAAGTCAGACTCGCATCCACCTGAATATCCTCTAACGGAACCACTGCCGATTCATCGGCTATACACTTCCTCAACTGTGATACGTGAAAGGTATTATGAATCTGTCCCAACTCTGCTGGCAACTCTAGCCGATAAGCTACCCGACCTACTCTTGCAATTACCCGAAATGGTCCTATGAACCGGGGTCCCAACTTGCCCCTCTTTCTGAACCGGATCACTCCTTTCCAAGGAGAAACCTTCAGGAGAACGAAGTCGCCAACCTGGAATTCAAGCTCGGACCACGCGACGTCTCTCTTCATACAAGGCCACCAATATTCCTTCCTCAAGTCCAAATACATCTTCGTAGCACCAGGATGGATCGAGAATTTCGATCTATGAGCCTCCTCCATCAAAGTAGTACGCGTACCACCCACGAATGGTACCCAAATCCGACCTTGAAACGTCAGAAGTCCTCGTCCATCCTTAACGAACTCTGAAATTAACCCAACGACCCGCTCTTTCTTCTGCATCTCGGATCTCACAACCTCGGCCTGCGCCCCACGAATAGCATCCAATACCGGAGTCATCACCGTCAGTCTCAGACATACATCTCGCAATGGAGTGCTCTCCGCCCTACGACTCAATGCATCGGCTACCACATTAGCCTTGCCTGGGTGGTATAGGATCTCACAGTCATAATCCTTAACCACGTCCAACCATCTCCTCTGACGCATATTTAGGTTGGGTTGATCCATCAAATACTTCAAACTCTTATGGTCCGTGTATATAGTACAACGAACCCCATACAGGTAGTGACGCCAAATCTTGAGAGCGAACACTACTGCCCCCAACTCCAAGTCATGCGTGGGATATCTCGCCTCGTGAGGCTTTAATTGCCTCGATGCATAAGCTATCATATGGCCCCTCTGCATCAACACTGCACCCAGTCCCGAAATCGATGCGTCGCAATATACAACAAAATCTTCCATCCCTTCCGGGAGGGCTAATACCGGGGCTTCGCACAGTCTCTGGCGTAGTGTCTCGAAGGAAGTCTGTTGCTCGGGTCCCCATGAGAATGTAACACCCTTCCGGGTCAATCTGGTGAGCGGTACTGCGATCTTGGAGAAGTCCCTAATAAACCTCCGATAGTACCCCGCCAACCCAAGGAAACTCCTGATCTCGGAAGGTGACTTCGGTGCTTCCCAACTCATCACTGCTTCCACCTTGGCCGGATCGACCAATATCCCTGACTGATTAACAACATGTCCAAGAAATTGGACCTCCCGCAACCAGAAGTCACATTTGGAGAATTTTGCATATAGCTTCTCCGACCTCAGTACCTCAAGGACCTCTCTCAAATGTCCCTCATGCTGCTCTCTAGTTCGCGAATACACTAGGATGTCGTCGATAAATACAATCACAGACCGATCCAGCATCGGCCTGCATACCCTGTTCATGAGGTCCATGAACACTGCCGGGGCATTGGTGAGCCCGAAAGGCATCACCACGAACTCATAATGCCCATACCACGTCCTGAATGCTGTCTTCTGAACGTCCTCATCCCGTACTCTTACCTGATGGTACCCTGATCTCAAATCGATCTTGGAAAACCAAGATGCCCCTTGCAACTGATCGAATAGATCATCGATCCTCGGTAACGGATAGCGGTTCTTTACCGTCACCTTGTTCAACTCCCGGTAATCAATACACATCCGGTGTGAACCATCCTTCTTCTTGACGAACAGAATCGGTGCTCTCCACGGCGAGCTACTCGGCCGAATAAATCCCTTCCCCAGCAACTCCTGGAGTTGCGAGGACAGCTCTTGCATCTCTGGAGGTGCAAGACGATAAGGCACCTTCGCAATAGGCGCAGCCCCCGGAATCAGATCGATACCAAACTCCACTTGCCTCGTAGGAGGTACTCCCGGCAACTCCTCGGGAAAAACATCTGGAAACTCACGCACCACTGGAACCTCCTCCACTGTCCTCGGTCTCTCGGAAGCCTCCCGCGTATCCATCACATACGCCACAAAACCTTTACATCCCTGCTGTAGGCATTGCCTCGCCCTAGCGGCCGAACAAAAAGCTGATCCTGAACGGGTACCCTCGCCGTATACCGTAAGAACTCCCCCACTAGGGTCTCGTATAGTCACCAGCTGGCGTTCACAGTCGATGACAGCGCTGAATCGGCTCAACCAGTCCATGCCCACGATGACACAGACATCCCCCATCGCAATAGGAATTAGGTCAATCGGAAACGCAACCCCGAAAATCTCTAGTACGCATCCCCGAAGAACCTCCGTGGCACAAACCACCCTCTCGGACGCTATAGAAACGCTCAGAGGCCGACTTAACGGCTCACGACTAATGCTGATATGCTGACTAAAAGCTAAAGATACAAAGGATCTACTCGCACCCGAATCAAATAACACTAGAGCAGGCATAGAGTTCACAAGAAAAGTACCTACACATACATTAACATAAGCATAACATTTCGACTATAAAGTAAATACATGAATTACAGCATACCTGCCACAACATCGGGCGCAGCGCGGACCTCCTCCGCAGTCAGCTGAAAGGCTCTCCCGCGAGCCCTCAGGGCCTCGACCTTCGCCGGTCGGGTCTCAGTAGTCCTGGTAGTCGGTGTAGATCCCTGACGAAGCTGCAGGCACTCGGCCTTCCGATGGCCTGTCTGGTTGCAGTGAAAGCAAACCATAAACCCCTTAGGGCAATCCCTGGCAATGTGTCCCTCCTTACCACACTTGTAACAACCACCAGCTCGACACGCCCCCTCATGACTCTTGCCGCACTTTCCGCAAGTGCGGCCCTTCGGACCTCCCATCTTCGAATCAGCGGACTTGATCCGCTTGGCTGCCGGCTGAGACTGAGCCGGCCGCCGGTCCACCTGCCGAGACTCGGCCTCCTCCCTGGCCTGGGTCTCCAACTCGATCTCGCCCTTCCTGGCATTCGCCTGAAGCTCAGTGAAAGTACGATAGGTGGAGTTTGACACAAACTCCCGGATATCCCTCCTCAAAACGCCTAAATACCGGCTCATCCGTGACTGCTCCGAAGACACCAGCTCTGGGCAGAACATCGCCCTCTCGTGAAACTTCCGTGTGACCACCGCAACGGAATCAGTACCCTGCTTAAGGGTCAAGAACTCCTGAATCAACCGTTCCCTCTCCACTGGGGGAACATACTCGTCCCTGAACATCTCAGTAAACCTCTCCCATGTCACCGCTGTAATCTCCGCCAGAGTGAAGTTCGCCGTCACGAACTTCCACCAATCCTTCGCTCCCAGACGGAGCTGGTTCAAGGCGAACCGTACCCTCAGATGCTCCGGGCATGAGCAAGTGTAGAAGCATCCCTCAATGTCGGCGATCCACCTCATTGCAGCAATCGGGTCCTGCGTCCCATCGAACTCAGGGGGTTTCGTGTTGCTGAATTCCCGGAACAACAACGAATCGCCCCCTTGCGGCCTGGCAGCGGCCACAGCTGCGGTAGTGGCTGCGGCTGCAGCATCAGTCAGTGCGGCGTACCGCTCCTCGAACGTCTCCATCAATGTGGTCTTAATAGACCCAAACATCTCCGGGATCTCGGCCCGGATCGCTGCAGCTACCTCCTCCTGGATCATCTGACGAATATCCTCGTCACTCACGGTGCTCGAACTCGCCCCATGACGTGTGGTAACCATGATGTCTCTGAAATACAACATAAAATTATCAGAGACTCCATCAAGTACTATTGTACTCGATAACGCAACCCTACTCAGTCTCCGATATCCAGGGATTCTTACTTGGGTCTTCCACCGACCCGGTGCCTTCGGTAGTACGGGCCCAATACTACCGACCACACCGTATCAGTATTCGTCCCAAATCTTCCTCCCCAAACCCCGAATAATGATTACTCTACTTCTAGTATGCACTATCTACTTGCACGCTACCGAATATCTCATATAAGTAATCTCCCTAGACTAAGGCATCACAAAACAGGCCATTCTAGTCCTATCATGTATACCTAGTCTTCTAGCATGCATAACAATTCATAATTCAGTGCATAACATAACATTGTACGGTATTCTGGGGATCTTTACCGTTCGGGCGCTGGCTGATCGTACACACTGCTCCGTTCTTGTTTACCACTTTACCATTTATAAAAATTTATGTCTTTATTATTTTTAAAAGATTTTTTTTTCCTTAAATCCTCGGCTTGAGTTCAGTTACACCCGAAGGTACACCCGAATCCCTCAAACCAAGGTTCTGATACCAATTGTAACAACGCAAATTTTCAAACAAATTTTTCATTTAAAATAAAGTGATTTTACTCAACCAATAGCATTTATTCCATGTTTCATATCAAATACATATATAAAATCCCCAAGATCTCAAATAGCAGCAGTGTGTATGCATCATGCCGGCGCCTTCCCACGGTCCTCGCTAGTACCTGAAACACATACATAACAACTTGTAAGCATAAATGCTTAGTGAGTTCCCCAGTATACGACTTACACATATACGCCTTTCCAGGCCCTGACCTTCCGGTCCACAATACATTGCCTTTCTGCCCGTAACATAATCGCCTTCCGGCCCATAACATATTGCCTTCCGGGCCGTAACATATTGCCTTCCGGCCCATAACATATTGCCTTCCGGCCCGTAACATATTGCCTTCCGGCCCATAACATATTGCCTTCCGGCCCATAACATTTACGACACATAATACATTTAATCTAGCACACATAGCACATATATCATACATCATACCTGACCTTTCTGTCACATAACATATCGCCTTCCGGCCCGTATAAACATACATATCATGCATAGCAACTACCTTTCTATTTATAGCATAAATAACACATATTATATTCGACCTTCCGGCCTCACAGTCAAACCCTTCCGGGTGTAGTATAGTGAGAAGACTCACCTCGTGGTAATGAAAACTATCAACTCTTGAAACCACTCGCACTCGATCCGCCGATCTGCAGACTCCCTATAATACCATATACCCTTATTAATACTCTTATCATCCAAGACAACTGACCCTAAGAAATTACATGCAGGTCAACTCTGGTCAACGGTCAACTTGACCGGACTCGTCGAGTGCAAAGGCGACTCGACGAGTCTAGACGTCCTCCCCAACTTTCCCTGTTGCTCCCTTTCTACTCGTCGAGTATCCCCCTTGACTCGACGAGATCCACGTGGAAGAATCGCGGGGCCACCCCGACTCCACTCGCCGAGTCTGAAGAACAACTCGGCGAGTCCCAGTGAATCTTCAAGCTACTCGCCGAATCTGAAGAACAACTCGGCGAGTCCCAGTAAATCTTCAAGCTACTCGCCGAGTCTGATCATTGGACTCGGCGAGTCCATGCCATGCAGACGAGCAGCTGCTTCCTGAAATACGAATGGTCCCGAGATATACAATCATGGGACTTTCTGGACTTCTAAACATCTTATTACTGGGGTATAATCGTCTGGGTAATAACATAATAACCCATCTAATCACTAAATGGGTTTCATAAACCCTAGATTCGTATACACATCAAAATAACAGAAATGGTCCGAGTATTACCTGAAAACGCACTCTCTGTGTCCCCAAACCTCAGGACTCGATCCTCCTTGATATTCCTTTGGCCAAACTCTTCTTCTTCTTGCCTAACAAGTTCCTCCAAGTTCCAATAGCTTTCTCTCCTGCTCTAGACGTCCACAACGATTAGGGTTCTTCTCAATCGGCCAAAAGACGGACAATGACGGCCTAAGAGGCGTTATATACGATCCAAAACCAAACGGATAGGGTTTCTGCTGAACAGCGTCGACTCGCCGAGTCCATATCTGGACTCGTCGAGTCCAGTCGCGAACCCGCGACCAAGTCTGCGGTCCTACTCGGCGAGTCTGGCTCCAACTCGCCGAGTCCCTTCCTAAAATGCCCCCAAAAATAGTTTTAAAGCAATACCTGAAATTCCGGGCTGTTACAAGAAGAAATAGGGATGTGGAGCATGGAAGAATAAATCTAATCATGGGGAACAGAAGATCGTCGCCTGTGACCAAGATTGGAGTGTATTCTCTAGTGCTTAGGAATGGTTTATGTTTAGATTTGAACAATTGTTGCTATTCGCCAGAAATGGCAAGAAACATCATTTCATTTCATGGTTTGTTTAGACAAGGGTTTAGATTTTCTTTTAATAATGAGAATGGTTCTATTTGTGCTTATCTAAATGGTGTCTTATATTTTGAAGCAATACCATGTAACGGAATTTATGAAACTGTTATGATTGTAGATAATCTAGGAAATGATGTTTTATGCATGGATTCTTCCTATAGTATGGATAGAGCATCCTTGTGGCATTGTCGTCTTGGACATGTCAACAAGAAGCGCATAGCCCAACTCCAAAAGGATGGAGTGTTGGAGTCATTCGACCTTAGGGAAGATGACACATGCGAGTCTTGTTTACTTAGAAAGATGACCAAGTCACCCTTCACTAGTACATGTGAAAGGGGTGAGGGTTTATTGGACCTCATACATACCGATGTATGTGGACCCTTTAGATCAACCATGAAGGATGGAAACCGCTTCTATGTGACTTTTACCGATGACTATAGTAGATATGGGTATATCTACTTAATCAAGCAAAAGTCAGAAACGTTTGAAAAGTTCAAAGAGTTCATGAATGAAGTGGAGAATCAATTGGGCAGGAAAATCAAGATGCTTCGATCCGATCGAGGAGGAGAGTACCTAAGTCTTGAATTCCACGACTATCTCAAGGAGTGTGGAATAGTTTCACAATTGACACCACCTAGGACACCGCAATTGAATGGTGAGGCAGAAAGGCGTAATTGAACCTTGTTAGACATGGTCCACTCTATGATGAGTCGTGCTTCATTACCTATCTCATTCTGGGGGTATGCCTTAGAGACTGCCGCCCATATCCTTAACCGATTCCCTACTAAGAAGGTTGACAAAACACCTCACGAAATGTGGACAGGGAAGGCTCCCTCGTTAGCACATATCAAGGTTTGGGGTTGCGAAGCTTTCGTAGGACGAGATACTCATGACAAGCTTGAACCTTGTAGTGAGCGATGTATTTTCATCGGCTACCCGCTGAAATCCTTTGGATATCTCTTCTATAGACCGAAGGACAATGTTGTCTTTGTTGCAAGGAGGGGAGTTTTCCGAGAGCGAGAACTCATAAGCCAAGGAGACAGTAGGAGGCAAATCGAGCTTGAAGAGATTCAAGATTTGGTTGATGAAGGAACCTCTATCGCTGGCACTCAACCCGAGGAGGAAACTCCGGTTGAACCAATTGACGAGTCCTTACCTCTTAGACATTCCGAAAGAGCTAGAGTTCAGCCCCAGATTTATGGTTTTCATATTACTACCGAAGGGGACACGTATATTAGTGATGGTATACTAATAAATCTAGATGAACCTAATAGCTATAAGGAAGCCATGGCAGGCCCGGAGTCTGTAAAATGGAAAGAGGCAATGGACAGGGAGATCCAGTCCATGTATAACAACCAAGTTTGGAATTTGGTTGATAATGTGTCCGGACGTAAGACCGTTGGGTGCAAGTGGATCTTCAAGAAGAAGACCGGCGTGGATGGAAATGTACACACACATATAAGGCGCGATTGGTTGCGAAGGGCTTTACTCAAACTCCCGGAGTTGACTATGATGAGACCTTCTCACCAGTTACGAAGATAAAATCTATTAGAGTGATGCTAGAAATTGCCGCATTTCATGATTATGAGATTTGGCAAATGGATGTCAAGACCACTTTCCTTAATGGGAAGTTGGCTGAGGATGTTTACAAGGCTCAGCCAGAGGGTTTTGTTAATCCGAAGCATCCAAATAGAGTATGTAAGCTTGAGAAGTCCATTTATAGACTTAAGCAAGCATCTCGCAGATTGAATCTTTGCTTCGATGAGAAAGTTAAAGAGTTTGGATTTGTACGAAGCGAAGATGTATCATGTGTATATGTCAAAGCCAGTGGGAGTATAGTAAGCTTCCTCGTTCTGTATGTCGATGACATACTACTCATAGGAAACGACGTCCCGACACTGCAGGAAGTTAAGTCCTGGCTCGGGAAGTGCTTCTCTATGAAGGACCTCGGAGAGGCTTCCTATATTTTGGGAATAAGGATAGTGAGAGAACGAACTAAGAGACTAATAGGACTTAGTCAGAACACTTACTTAGATAAAGTACTAAAACGTTTTAGTATGGAAAACTTGAAGAGGGGAGAATTATCGATACAAAGTAATGCCAAGTTGAGTAAGACTCAAAGTCCGAGTACCGAAACCGAGATAGCAAAAATGAGTCGAGTACCATATGCTTCCGCAGTTGGCTCAACCATGTATGCTATGACTTGTACTCGCCCTGATGTTAGCCTTTGCTTTGAGCATGGTTAGTAGATATCAAGGGAACCCTGGCAGAGCCCATTGGATTGCGGTCAAGAATATCCTTAAGTACCTTCGGAGGACCAAAGAATGGTTTTTAGTCCTCGGAGGGAGTGATGACTTGAAGGTGCGAGGGTACAGTGACACCAGCTTTCAGACCGACGGGGAAAACTACCGTTCGCAGTTGGGCTGGGTCTTCACCCTGAATAGAGGAGCAGTAACTTGGAAAAGTTCCAAGCAGGAAACCGTAGCTGATTCAACGTGTGAATCAGAGTACATTGCAGCGAGCGAAGCGTCGAAGGAGGAAATATGCTTGAAGAACTTCATCGGTGATCTTGGAGTTGTACCTGCCATAAAGGAGCCCATGGAGATTTTCTGTGATAATGAAGGAGCGGTTGCCTTGACCAAGGAACCGAGGGATCATGGTAGAAAATATCATTTTATTAGACATCGTGTAGAAGAAGGACAACTCGTGGTTAAGAGGATATCATCAGAAGATAACCCAGCAGATCCGCTTACGAAGGGACTGAGCAGGGTTAAGCACTTGCAGCATGCTAGGAGCATTGGGCTGAACGATGATATTAGTATAGATTAGATAGTATTAGAAACGTGTAATAGATAAATGTAATTAACATTTGATGATTAAATAAAAGAGTATTATTTATGAGTAATGTTACTGTCTTATGTTAATTGTTTAACTATTGTTTCACTTTGCATGTTTTGACTTCTAGAATAATTGAGTTTATTAAGAATAATTGAATTATTAAAATTGTCCACAATCGTTCATATGTTGGAAGTAAGTATGAATGAAGATTGTCATGAATTGGTGTGTAGATTGTCTAAATGGTATTAGACATAGCAAAAGGTTGTTGCAACGTTCATGAGTGCTTATGAATTAGTTTTGAGCATTGGAACAAACCCGCGCTTGCTGGAATCACATTATGGAATGTGATAAAAAGGGTTATCGCAAGACGATAATATCATATGGTCTTAAAACCTAGATATATGATCTGTTATTTGTTAATTGGTTGTTCATTGATAATGCGAAACCGCATCAGTAACTTGATGTTATAAAACACATTGTTGTGTATAGTTGATTAATGAATAAGTAAATGCATATAAGTCGAAGTTTATCTGTTACTTTTATCCTAAGAGGGTAAAAGCGATATCTCGGCCGCTCGATGATTTGATTTGACTTATGTGTCGGGCCCGGTCAGAACTGAATTGATGTGTTCGATTAAGTTCTATGTCAAATAAATCTGAGATCGAGAAACCAACTACTGGACAAATTGGTTCCATAAGAATTGTCCGCATGATATCTAAACAGAGGACTATACGATCCCTTATCTAAAGGACAAGATTGATAATATCAGAGTTTGACAGCGTCTTTGAGAGCTACGATTGCTAATCGGATTATGCTTGTGTATATAGTTACTAGACTTATCCAGGTGGGAGACTGTTGGAATAGTGTCTAAGGCTGCAACTATATTTGGCAAGTATTTGACCCGGTTGTGCATGGTCCTTTTGGGTTGCCTTCATCATAGCAACTTGACAGGATGATTTGTAATGAGAGAAGAAATATTATTAATATATCATGAGAATAATATAAGGAATAATAATATTATTATTTGATTAATATAAGTCATAAATTAATTAGGAATTAATTTGATGACTTAAGGAGATTAATTAAATAGAAGGGCATAAACTGTCAATTGTATGATAGTTATACTTTGGGCTATAATCCCTTATGGATAAGGGGTGGACGGTTTTGGGGCTTTGGATAGACCTTGAAATCATCCAAGGCATATCATTAGGGTATTGGATTGCTTAGGGCCTAAGTTATCCAATTAGGGTTTAAGGGTGAAACCCTAGGAGCCTAACTAGTATAAATAGACCCTAGGGGTTAAGGAAAATCGTGACCTTGTCTCTAAAAGAAACCATGGCCGATTTCTTCCTCCTCTCTCCTCTCTCTATAATCATCCTCTTGCTAGTTGGTGTTTGTAAGCCATTAGAGGAGTGACAATTGTGACTCTAAGCTCCAAGAACAAGAAGATTCAAGCAAGCAACTTAAGGTAATGTTCTAGATCTATTTTTCCTTATGTTATTACCTAGATCTATTGTTCAAAAGTCTTGGATACAATGCATGTTCAATTAGAGAAACCTAGATCCAAGCATTAGGGTTTGTATGTGCATATAGGAATGTTCATATGGCTAAAACCCATCAATCACACCCAAAGGGGTTAGAAATCGTCCCTAATAGGGGGAGGAAGAAGGGTTGGCGAATACTTCAAGCCAAGGTGCAAGGAGGAATGAAATCCTAAGGCCCTATTTATAGCCTTGGATGCCTCCTAGGGTTTAGTACTCCTTCCCATGTGGGATGGGAGCATAACCACGAAATTTCACTCTTTTCCCATGTGGGATGGAGTGATTTTCATCCAAACCTAATTCCATAAAGTTCTGGAACATTCCTGATTAACCAACTATCGATTAATGAACATTCAACCCTTTAATTAATTAAACTGTTAATTAATTCCCATAATATATTTCCAATTAGATTCTAATTAATTATTAACCATAATAATTAATAAACTAATTTCTCCTTTATTTATTCTACTCAATTTGGGTCTTGAGGGAAACCCAAAAGGACCCTGCTATTATTAGAAATATTACCAATAGTTAATGACCTTGGACACTATTCCAACAGTCTCCCACTTGGACAAGTCATCAACTATACGAGGACTAATATTTCTCCAATAATCAACAAAGAGTTAGCCATCCAATGCAACTACCGAACTCTTGATCTAATCAAGATTTAGCCCTTAGATAAGTGATCAACTATCTCTTCGTTTTATGACATCTGTATGAATTCGAGACATAGATAATGGTAAATCTCAAGAATTCAAGATTATGTTTCTCGATATACATTTATGACGACTACATCTGACTACTAAATTGAACACATCAATTCCAGTCAGGGCTCGGCCAAGCTCTTTAGATGTCAGCACCAAATCATCGAGGGGCCCATAGATATCGCTTCTCCTAATAAGGCAGAAGGAACGAATAAACTTTGACTACATAATTTTTGTCTATTTCATCATGTCACACATGGACATACCCTTTATAACTACCATTTACGGTTAGAGTTGGAGTAGACCAATGCATAACAGAATCATAGAGCAAAACCCCACATGAATCTAGGTTTGAAGAATAGAAGATATTATCGTCTTAGAATTACTCGTGACTGAATCCATGAAGTAATCTTTAAGCATGGGTTGGTCCAATACTTAAATCTCTATTAAGCACTCACGAGTGTTAGCGTAATCTCTATGCTATGTCCAACCAATATGGACAATCCACTAATACTCACGACAATCTTGAATCACTACTTACTTCCAAGAGTATGACCGACTGTGGACGTTTGAGTAAATTAATACTCTGGAATTTGGTTCCAAACATGCAAAAGTGAGAATGCAGTGATAGGCTAATTGAAATGACTGAAATCCATCATATATTAAGATCACCACTAAATAATCACCAAATCAAATTAAAAATTATACTGCTTAAAGTTTTCGGGTTTTAAAACAAACCAAACTAAGAGTTTTTAAGCCAATTCACTTGCAAATCTAATGCCTCTAGACTTTGTCTGACTATCAGACTGGGTCATTGACATCGACTTAGGAATGGATCGACAAGATTATCTTTCGGTATGACATATTGACTATGATGTCTTTACATTTGACTCATTATCAAGTGTGTTGGTACTTACTGAGTATGTTTCATGTGAGCTCGTATGACTTGGGATCCATACTCGAGGTAAGTTCACCCTCAAAGTCACAAAGAGACTTTATAAGGACCATGAATGATTAAATTTCAACAACGATGTCACTAATGAATCTCTTTCAGCCACATTGTCTTTTTTGCAATTTAACCAACCGCAACATACTCTAAGTTTGAAAAATCCACTATGGTATAATACTTGGTACTCTTCCAAGCTAAAACTTCACCATTCAGAGACGCACGAAATCTGACTACAAACTGAAATGCCTTTATTAGTATGGAACTTAGCATCAATGTAACTCTTACAATGATCTTTTCTATACTATCAAGATCATCTCTTGTGTCCTCCAAGGACACATAAGAATGTTCTTCATTTTGATTCGTTGATTTTTGCCAAATTGATCTAATCAAACTTGTCATGCTCAAGGCATACTAGGCATTAGATCTAGTACATGTCATGGCATTTATGATCGATCCCATAGCAGAAGCATGTGGGACATGAATCATTAGCTTTAGCTCAATAGTAGAACTAGAACATTAGCATTGCTCAATGTCATACCAGCCTAAACTCCTTTTTGAGTTCTGCATATCGAGTTTCCTCAACATTCCATGTACTTTGGCTTAATCCAATGTATCACTTTGATCTATCTCCATAGATCCTTATTATACACGTGTCTTGTATCTCCCATGTATATCATAGTGAAACAGTTCTCATATCAAGCCAAGCTTTTACACCTTCCAAATTAGAATACAGTTTCCTATAAATCGTATATTGTCTATGTACAATACAAGGGTGACTACAGTGCTCACACTAGCACTGACATATATATGGCTTATCTATGTTTCTCAGAATTCAAACTCCTTGAACTTTTGTCATTGAAACAAAGATTCCAATTACACCCACTAGCTTTGAAATATTTATGGCTTATCTTTATTTCTCGAAATCCAAACCTCTTGAACTTTCTCATTGAAATAATGATCCCACTTGCGAGATGCTTATTTCGGTCCATAAATGAACTTTTTAAGCTTACACATCCTTCAAAACTTATTTTGGTTTAATTATGTGTCTATTCCTATCCATGATTGCCTCTACTTGAAGATCCACTTGCACCCAAGGGTTAGGGTCAAGTGCTTGATCTACCAAATTACAACATACATGGATTGAATCTCGCTTTCCATGTCTTCCTTCCATGTTGTAGCCTTTACGGCCTACCATAGCTTCCAATAGCTGGTACACTCTGATTGCTCCATACCAGTGACTCATTTACCTCAATAATATAAAGTCTTATATAACTACGTTCATGACGTCTTCTATCAAATCTATAAGGAAAAATGGAAATATGTCAATTTCCTTAATAGATCTTTCAATTCCAAATTGAATGTTATGTCCAACTTTAGGCTCTTCGTTGGTTGACTCTTGAATCTTATCAAGATCAATGTGGCTCCCACTAGCCTTTTTGGAAATTAGCTCCCTCTCTTGGAAGGCTGCCCTTTGAGCAAATTACACTTTATTCTCAGAAAGTTGTTAAACAATTATCCAGAATGCTTGATGGGCTCTCTAACCAGATAACACATCTTTAACCAAAGTCCTAGATTGTCGAGCGCTTCGCGACAAACGTAAGCCTCATAATCGTAGACTTACATATATGGAAGTGAGGATAGAATCCCACTTCACATATCATAGAGTGTTTCAGGAACCTACTTAGTTGGCACAAGGCCAAAGGACTTCTTGTAACACTATTCATGGTACAATCCACGAATTGTTAGCAAACACAGTGCGACTCATCTAGTACAAAATCAATGAACGATTTGTTTCTCTATCTAACTAACACTTCCTCGTGGTAGTTTTTTGGGTGGAGATAGATCATGAAACTCTTTCACGATCACTTAGATGATCGATAAAGTTTGGACTGAGATTCTCACTATGAGTGTCTCATCCTATTGCTCAATTGATTCTTAACTTCGCTATGTGAGAGCTCTGAACACCTAAGAGGTTCCAGACTCACATTCATACGAAGTTGGTCTCACTATGTATCATGATTAATCTGAATGGTACATTAGTATGAACTAATTCCAACAGATACTCACATCACCCAGTGACACATTCATCATCTATCTTGATAAACAAGATTTGCATTTATCATAAGACTCGAGATCAAATGATATCCAAAATCTGATCCAACTAGATACTTGGTAATGCATTTCTCATTTATGTATTCAAGACTATGATTCCACAAATACAGTTTACCCAAACATTTGGATGTATTTGAATAAGTACTTATTATGGTCAATCTGAACCATCCATTAGTTGAACTAACATCAACATATATTAACAATAATACACCTTATTCAAATGTTCGAATTAATTTTGAACTATTGCTACTATACTAGCATCATAGATTTCATGAGTTGCTTTTAACATGTTAGAATGCTCCACATTTAAATAAGTCAGAACTATCTCATGAATAATAGTATAAACAAATTCAATTATAATACCATAGATTAAACATTTTGAAAAGAGTTGTCTTTTGATCCTATGAATGCAGCAAGGGCTTGGCATTCATGATCAAATTATCTTCTCCATGTTTTAGTCTTCTTACTTCATTTTAGTGACTGCACATTCTTGCAAATGTTAGCACTAATCCTTAGCAACACACTCAAGGTTTAGAAGTAGTGTTTTGATGGCATTATAAATCCATATATTTGTTTGAATAACAAACATGGAAGAACTAGTTATCTTTTGATCTAATGCAAAGTAGCACGGGCTCTTGATCCATGATCAAATTTAACTTCTTCATGTTCTAGTCCTTTCACCTCAAATATACACTTGGGCAAGTTTGATTTCATAGTCCTTTTCTTGTTATGGAAACGAGCAGCTATCAGAACATGTCTTAGAATAAGCCTTCATTTATCCTAGGTATTAGGGTCTATATTAGGTATACCAGTCGCCTTTTAAACCATGGGCAATTGGCTTTCTTCTTCTTGACACTTCTATTCATGATAGTAAAATATGGGAGTGTTTTGAAGTTTGAGTTTCTATGATTGACCATGCTAATTCCAAAAGGAAACCTAAACATGCTACACAACTCCTTAATGGACATTCCAAGTTGTTTATATCAAAATCAGAATGAACTGATTATACATACATGTTAGCTAGTCGACTAACCATAGTCAACTCCAAATTCAAGGAAATTCCATTTTACTTCAATTTGTCAATTTACAACGTACATTTGATAATTGCTCTTTCTAACAATTTAGAATGCAATGTTTGAAGTAACCTAGGAAGAGCTTTAACAAAGGCATGGTCTTTCCTTTCATTTATGAGAACTATTCCCAAACTATGAAATTAACAAGATTGATCATCCTCATAGCTAATCCTTTCAAAAGGTTTTATAGTAGTCGATTTTAGTGGATAAGGTTTTCGACATCATTCAATAAAATTCCATTATAGTTTGTTTTACTTATCCTTAGAAAATAATCACCCTAAATTATTTTAGAAGGCTAGGATCCTTATTTGGTTCCATGATGTGTAAAGGGATGCCATAAACACACCATAAAGTTATTTAGGTAGGCAAATCCCTTTGCCAATTTTGATCACTACGAAACTCCTAAATCTTTGAGATTCATTGACTATCAATGGCATGTTAATCTCGGATTATGTTCATCTCAAATTCAATGACGGGGTCGCCGCGGATCACTAAACAGATGGTGAATCGACCATACAAAATCGCATGGTCCCCGGCTCAAGTTATGCTTGAGATTCGCGAGTTCCACATTAGTCTCTACCTATACTCTCAAATAGACGTGTCGGTTAACCACGCGAGCTCCATCAACAAGTTATAAAGAGAATGTGCAGCTTTTATGGATAACATAAGATTCACATTAAATAGATTGAGAATTAACCTTGCAAAATCGCATGGTCCCCGGCTCAAGTTACACTTGAGATTCGCGAGTTCCATATCATTCTCGACTATATTCTAGATTGATGTGCCAGTTAACCACACGAGCTCCACCAACAGAATATAAAGAGAATGTGCAATTTTCATGGATAATATAAACTCACATTCTATTAATAAAATGCGATTTTGTTTTATACTTGTATTAAGAATACTTTTAGATTGACCATTATCACTATCAAACCCTTTCGGTAACTCCATTCTCAAAATGAAATAGGGCGGTGAGGGTGGTAAGCACAAAGCATATTAAAAACCGACCTCATTAGGAATCAAAGAGACGTCCTTAAACCCTTACGTTAGAACGGGTGAGCCTAGTCGAGGTAAGACTAGCAATGTCAATATTTAAACATGCGAGAGCGCATGTTGTAACTTTTTTATACATAAAGTAGACATAATTCTAATATATATAAATACAAGGGTAAATTTAAAACTCTTTAAATTTAGTTGTCTATTATTAATTCTAATTAATTGCGAGGACGCCATGTAACAATTAATAAATCATGAGGGCTTAATATTAAAATTTATAAACCTCTATTACAAATAATATGAAATATTAAATTCACTATTTAAATATAGATAAATATACAAATTCAAATAATCAAATAAATATTCAAATTCAAATCAACATATTTAAATAATATTTATCCACAAAATATTTATCCATTATCAAATAAATATTCAAATTCAAATAAACATATTTAAATAATATTTACCAATTTTCCAGATTTGAAACAATTTAAATTAGGTATTTATCCATGTTTAATAAACCTTCATATTTGAAAAATTGCAAAAATCCGAAAACCCTAATTCTGTCGAGCTCACATCGTGACCCCCTTGTTCACGTCGTGAGCTACGACTAGGGTTTTTATCGATTACGAAAATTTCATTTCTTCTTCTACCATTATATTCCAAACAAGTTTTTACAAAAAATATGGACCTAGGGTGAATGTAACCATGAACCAATGGCTCTGATACCACTGTTGAGATTTCTACGCTTCAAATACACTCTAAAACTAGGCAGCAGAAAAATCGAAACAACGATATACCTAAGTGTACATGCATCCTATGGATCTATGTCTTCATGCTAATTACATCAACCCTAGAAAACTAAAACATATGTAAGAAAACATACCTCTTATGTAGCCATTGATCTCCATGCTTGAAATCTTGAACCTCCATGAAGTTGCTTGGATGAAAGGACCTAAACAAGAATCCCTCTAATGGTATCACACACAATGAAACCAAAGAGTGGAATAAAAATAACTAGGAGAAGCGTCAATTTCAAAAACCCAAAGGGGTTAGAAATCGTCCCTAAGAAGGGGAGGAAGAAGGGTTGGCGAATACTTCAAGCCAAGGTGCAAGGAGGAATGAAATCCCTAAGGCCCTATTTAGAGCCGTAGATGCCTCCTAGGGTTTAGTACTCCTTCCCATGTGGGATGGGAGCATAACCACGAAATTGCACCTCTTTCCCATGTGGGATGGAGTGATTTTCATCCAACCCTAATTCCATAAGGTTCTGGAACATTCCTAATTAACCAACTATCGATTAATGGACATTCAACCCTTTAATTAATTAAACTGTTAACTAATTCCCATAATATATTTCCAATTAGTTTCTAATTAATTTTTAACCATAAAAATTAATAAACTATTTTCTCCTTTATTTATTCTACTTAATTTGGGTCTTGAGGGCAACCCAAAGGACCCTGCTATTATTAGAAATATTACCAATAGTTAATGAAATTGGACACTATTCCAACAATATCAATATCAAGATCAGCGTCAACAGTTGAACTAAGGTTGTGTTTGGCGCGCCACATCCATCTAATAAGCTAGCTTATTTTTTGAGCTTTTTTATGTTATCGTGTTTGGTAAGCCAAAAAGTAGCTGATAAGCTAGCTAACAAGCTAGCTTTCTGAAAAGCTACTTAGACTAGCTTTTTAGGAGCTTTTTAAAAATTTTCCAAATACACTCCTTAATTAATTATAGAAACACATATTCTTACATGTCCTTTTCTGTAATTTTATATATTTCAGCTAGCTTTTCAGCTAGTTTTACCAAACATTATTTTTTATCAGCTAGCTTTTCAGCTATCAGCTAGCTTTTTATTTAACAGCTAGCTTTTCAGCCATCAGCTATCTTTTCAGCTAATAGCTAGCTTTTCAGCTAGTCCGCCAAACATAGCCTAACAATGATGGCTGAAATGAGATCCAACAATGGTGGAAACCCTAAAAGCTTCTTTTAACAGAAGAGATACGTATAGAGAATAAGAACATAAGAATGGATCAAAATATGTTTAATGATTCAAAGTCATGTTTTAGAATAACTCGATGAAGAATTGCTATTGTAGAGGCGTGTAAGGTTACAAGGCGATTTCCAAGATTACTAAAACACGGTGCTTGCATGCACCTTAAATACTATAACCCTAATAATTAAAGATGGGTGGACAAGCCCAAGCCTATTTACATAAATGGACTATTTAATAAAACACAATGACGAAACACTAAAACCCAACAGCTGGATAATCTCAAAGTGATGGATTTGACCTTATTGCACAGCTCTTGTTTGAGTCCAATTGTTCTAGGGTTGAGTCTTTTACTCGAAGGATTATCTAATCTATGTTGCATGTGGCTATATTAATGAGGTATCTAGTTGACATTAATGGGAATCCTTCAGCAGCTGAGGACTGGGTGGGTTCGGGAACCTAGGAAATTCTAGGAGATGATGCAGTGGGTTAGTAGTACGGTTTAGTGAGTTTTGGGTGCATCAGTTTGAGGAAGTGACTTAGAGGATTCGGGAGGATTTCTGAGGAAAGTATGGATAGGTGTGGAAGGTAGTATTGGGCCCATACTACTGAAAACACAAGATCCAAACTCGAATCGGTGAGAGTCTTAGAGAATCTAAGAGGCTTATGAGAGGTGGATTCTTCGGTATGTTCTAATTATTGGCTTGATTGCATTTCAGTTTGGAGATGAGATCTAAGGGAGATGGTTCACGTTCGGGTTCCGGCTCAAGTACAGGTGCTGAGCCGATTAGCGAGCAGTTGCGAGAATTCATTTCATCAGAGATCTCTCGCTGTGTTTCAGAGATAGTTGACGAGCGCTTGGGCGCATTCTGTATGGAGATTATGACTACCATGGGAGCTCGCACACTAACTTTTCGGGAGTTTCATGCTTGTGGAGCTCCTGTGTTATATCGGGAGAGGGGCCCCATTGTCAGTAGATGGTGGTTAGCAGATATGGTTAATGCGTTCAGGACAAGTTTTTGCCTCGATGAGGTGAAGGTCAGATACGCTTCCTGCCTGTTGAAGGATCGAGTACGTGATTGCTGGGAGGGGATCGGTAGTGAGTTGGGTGATGAGCGGTCGATGCTATTTCATGGGATGACTTCTCAACCAGGTTCCAAGCTGAGTTTGCACCGACGGTTGAGGTGCCGCAGTTGGCGTGGGAGTTCCTAGATCTCCGCCAGACTACTGAAATGATGGCAGAGATCACTGCCACATTCCGGGAAAGGGATTTATTGGACCATAGTATGTAGCAGACGAGAAGATGCAGAAAGTAAGGTACCACAATATGTTGCGGGATGACATCATGAAATCCGTGAGTATTTCAGGGTGCAAGACCCTGAATGATATGATCTCGAGATCCCGAGAGTGGGAGATTGATTTGTAGCACATTAAGAAGAGGATGTCAGATCAAGTGCATACTATGGAGGGTCCCGGGAAGAGACCCAAGACTTCTGACCATCAGATGAGAGGCCAGCAGGATCACATTCAATGCATCATGTGCGGGAAACTGCATGATGGGGCCTGTTGTTCCAGGGATTTGGGCTGCTACAAATGTGGCCGGGTTGGCCACTATAGCAAGGACTGTCCTTAGGGAGCAAGTCCGTTATGCTTTCACTGCGATCGGGTGGGCTACAAGAAGGTCGTATGTCCAACGTTGAGGGGAGGAGCAGTAAGCGTACCTGCTCCTACTTCTTGACCGATGGATGAGAGGTAGGGCAGGAGCCCCAGTAGAAAGGAGTGTAGTTCTGCAGGTATGTATCTTTTGCCTTCTTTCAGGTCATTTATAACTATGTTTATGGTTATTGGAATCTTGCATCTGTTTGGGTAAAGCATATATCCGGTTCATTTCTTTGCTCATATATGAGTTACATCTCCAAGTAGTATCATATGCCATTTGCATACCGTGAATTTTAAAGTGGTTAAGGAAGGGTCATTTCACTTTAGCTGGTTCAGAGTGTTCAGTGTCACCTTACTTTATGGTCGAGATCGGTTTAGGGGCATTATGTGAAGATCTGCGATCAGGGTCTGCAGGATAGTTATTCGACATCGTCAGGATTCAGTGGTTTAGTAGTTGTCCTTAGAGTGGCCATAGGAAACGCCAATGGAAGTGGCTTTGTTGAGGCATTGGTTGGAGCATCTGTCTTTTGGTCTTCAAGATTTGAGTGTGGTATCATTTCAAGCATTAAGGGCTATCAGATTGATGGGATTTAGAAAGTGTTCATCTATTCTTCAGTGGTTGTATGGTTTTTTAAGTTTTGTTAGTAATGGATCGCTAGCATTAGTAAGCATCGGTTGTCAGCAGACCGATCATTGGAAGGTTGGAAGGATTGGAAATCCTTCCATTAATTGTGCGCCGTGGAGACTTAGTCGGATCGAAGTGTGGTAGAACTATTCCGGTACCCTGGACAGAAGCAAGCATGAAATTGGGATGAGCTCGTATCCCCATCAGTAAAGTAAAGGTGGCGCAAGTGGCTGCCTGTATAGAGGATAATATGAATTGGAAGTTCGGTAAACTTCCCGGCTTTGGGACTACATCTGATTGATGTGTAGCAGACTATGGGGAACTAAGTTAAAGATCTCGGTCATGACATGAGTTCATTGTGGGATGTTAGACCGTGTGTGTGCTCGACTTTGGATGTGTTCAGATTGGTAATCAATGGTAAGACCATGGTTAGCTATTGAGTTAGCATGGGAAGTGTTCTAAGATTGCGGGATAGTCGTAGCATTCACCAGCAACTAGATAACATGGAAGGTGTTGTAAGATTGTGAAATAGCCGTAGCCTTCACCAGTAGCCAGATAGCATGGAAGGTGTTGTAAGACTACGAGATAGCTATAGCATTCACCAGCGACCAAATAGTGTGGGGAATATGGTAAGAATGCAAGGTGGACCATAACATTAGTCAACAGACAATGTAAAAGTGTTGTAAAACTTCGGGGTGGCCCGTAGCATTCACTATTTAGCAAGTAGTGTAAAAGTGTTGTAAGACTGCGGTGTGGCCCGTGGCATTCACTAGTTGGCAGATAGAGTAGAGGTGTTGTAAGACTGCGGGGTGGCCCCTAGCATTCACTAGTTAGCAGATAGAGTAGAAACGTTGTAAGATGGCGGGGGTGGCCCGTAGCATTCATTAGTTAGCCGCTAGTATAGTGGTATAATAAGACTGCGGGGGTGGCCCGTAACATTCACTAATGGTCAGTTAGTATGGGAGTGTTGTAAGACTGTGGGGTGGCCTGTAACATTCACTGGTCCCTATTCAATAGTGAGAATGTGACAGATTTGTGATTCACTCATGAATTCCTTCAGATGATTTAGGCCAGGTGGGTCAGCCGCACGAATGTGAGTAGGCTACAGTACGATAGGATTTGGGAACCGATAGGTCGTTGGAGACTAGGCGTCATGTAAGGCTACAATGGTTCTGGTAGCATTCACTTTTTGTATTAGATTCGATGGCGACAGGTAGTCAAACTGTTATGTCCAGGAAGATTAGAAGGAATATTGGATCCATGAGTGGCAATATGGTTAGGGAGAATTTCGATAGCCGAATTTCTCTTCGGAAGTCGTGTGGAGCGATGGTGAGGTTGCTCTTGGCTCAGCAATCAGGTTGGAATTCAGTATTCCAGATAAGTTTGGGACCAGTGAGGTCTCGGTTGCCTTTGGAAAGCAGATAGGAGGCAGCGTGATGCTTCGGACAGTATTGGTGATTTGGGGATTCATGTGTTTGGAGTAACTTGACGATAGAAATTGCTAAGTCACTTGCAGTTTGGATTAAATACTCTTAGAGTAATTGATTTGACCCTATTGCGCAGCTCTTGTTGACTCTAACCGTCGTAGAGACGAACCTTCTACTCGGAGGATTATCTGAGCTTTCTGTTAATGTTGAGAGAAAAACTTTGAGACACACTTGAACAAACGTTAGAACAAGTATATATCAAAATAGTTAATCTCGAAGGATCAAAAGCTCAACAATAATATTAAGAATTAGAAGTTAGAGAGTTAGTTGTGGAAAAGTAAAGAAATGTAAATGACAACAATTGTTATATCAAGTATACACATAAGTAGATTCATAACGAGGAATGCATTCAAACCAAGTTAATAGTGAGATCAACCTTAGTGATTAAGTTACAATAGACTTGCTCCGAAGAGATATGATATTTGATTATGTGAGTAAGAAGATCGGAAAAGTAAGATAGAATGAGAACTTTGAGATGTGTATTAGAAATGGATGAGATGTTCATTGATATTTCACCGTGTGCATAATGCATGAGAATGAGCTATATTTATAGAGACTCAAAAGATAACAGATTTACAACTCTAAGAGTAGCCATGCAAGGCATACTGGACAATAGAGTGTTTTACAATAAAGAAAAAATAATCTAAGTAAAGATAGACACTGCGGTGCTTGAAGACTTCGGATGATGATTAACGAAGAGACTGCTTGACTGTGGTGGCTTGGTGACTGCCGTAGCTGAAGTTCAAGAGGATCACTTATTTTTGCTTCAACAATTTCCCCCTAAGTGACCTCTTTAACTTTGATCAGCTATCAAGTTTAAGGAACTTGATCAAGATCCACCAAAATTTCCTGATGTTCTCCAACCAGTTAATTCTTCTAAGTATTTCAAACTTGAACTCTATGGTGGTATGCTTGGATTTTTCAACTGCGTTTCGGCAGATGTCAAGTTGTTTTCTGGTGAGACGATGCATGGCAGTCATAGAGATGAAATATTTGACATTGTCTGTCTTTCTCCTGAAAATGACTCCTAGCTCAGGATAGTTGGTTGCACCCAAAGATCTTTCTTCAAATCCTTCGGTAGGCATCGGTGCA
Organism: Lactuca serriola; assembly: GCF_051521515.1. Classification (NCBI taxonomy): domain Eukaryota; kingdom Viridiplantae; phylum Streptophyta; class Magnoliopsida; order Asterales; family Asteraceae; genus Lactuca; species Lactuca serriola. Next base: position 105,209,940 of record NC_136412.1, read on the forward strand.
GGGTCAAGCGGTGGCAGATCGACAATCTTGCAGATTGTGGGGTGAATGTCTGCGTCAATCTTGGCAAAGTCACAGACTGTTTCCTTAAGAAAGGTACTGGCCCTTTCGAGTGCAATCTTCATCTTCGGATGCTTCTCATACTTGTGCTGAAACACCTTGGCGATGAGAAAATTTCTTCAGATTTCATGCATGGAAAAGCAGCCTGGGTTCAGATGTAGTCGTGTTCCCTCCTGGTTAAGGTGTACTGGATGAACTCAGCCTTCATGAACTTCTGGATCTTGTAATTTTTAACTGCGGATGGTCTATCATTAGACCATATATGTTTGACGGGAGAGGCATGCTTAGCATAGAATTGGCTAAGTCTCTCAAATTCCATTGGAAGTCTTTTCTCGTTAGGAAGGATACGGCCGCACTGCTCAAATACAGTGAAGTATCTGGCATGTGGTGAGAATGGGACATTCCAGTAACCGTCTGAGGGGGGTTCCGCATAGGTAAGATGAGGGACGTAGTCATCATCAAGTAGTCTTCTATGGGGATTGACCCAAGAGTTTATTAGGGACTCATCCATGACCGTGTCGAATCCACAAAGTCTCCATACTTATTCAGCAAGCTTGGCTGCTCTGCAATCACTTTTTCTTTGAGCAGTGGTAGGGGAGTCGTTTGTGATGGGAGAATACATATACTCCTCTAGATTCTTGAAGTGTAGGGGAGTCTCTGGTTTTTCAAGGGTATTTTCAATATGAAGAGGGGAGTTGTGAGGTGGAGTGTGATGAGATGGTTGCGGTGAGGGTTGTTTTTTAGGTTGCGGTGAGGGTTGAGGTGTGGGAATTATTTCAGTAGAGACTGGTGGAGTTTGATGGTCTGAGAGGGATTGGTTGGAATGATGGACTTCTTCACTTCCCCCTCTTGAGGAGTTCAAACCAGGAGCCTCCTCAAGCCATTGACGAAGGCCATCTACCTTGTCAAACACCATTTGAAATTGTACTTTAAGGGCTTCTGCCAAATGTTGATTATTGGGAATGGAGGGATTGAAGAGTAGTTTATGGATCTCCTTGGTGAGTTGAAGAATTTTCGGACCATGGAAGTTGCAAGATAGTGATCGTTGCATTCTGTTGATCATTGTTTGGAGAACGGAGATTGCGGACTCATAAGCAGTATGAGTCTCAGCAATCAACTTCTCTGAGTGTGATGCTTGATCCGCAATGGCTGCTTGAAGATCAGTTTTGATTACGGTAACCTCAAAGATAAGGCGTTCCGCAGCAGCCATAAATTCCTTATGATCAGCTTGACGATTATTGTCAAGAGATCTCATCCCCATTTTGACTTTCAGAGAGATACGCTCAACAACCAATCTCTCTTTGGTTTCCAATCTTTCTATTCTTTCCATCAAGGACTGCGGTCCAAGAACGTCTTCTGGTTGCGGTTGATTTGGCTTGACCGCAGCTAAGATTTGATCAAACTTAGCCTGAAGACTGAGAAATTCCTTCCTAATCATCGCTTGCTTCTTCTTCTTCTTCTTTGGCTTAGTAGTGGAGTGATGAGAACCACTGGATTCTTCATCTTCATCAAACATCATTAGATCGTCATCAGAAGGAGAGGGTTTGTTTACCTCTTATGGTTCGTCATCATCGAAGCCAAAAATGGGAGCAGAGCTCACTTGGATTTCAGGTTTGTCATCTTGTGAACCTGCAGCAGTGGGAGAGGGGGGAGCTTGAGAGACAAGTTGAGCAGCAGCAGCTTCCTTGGCTTTCTAAACTGTTTCGGCCATTGCGGTCATCCAGTTTTGAACCTTGAGTATGGTGGCTACAGTATTGGCATTGTTGATGGCATCTGCCCAATACTTGGCCACAACTTGAATCTCTTGTTCCTTGAGCTATTGTTTCTTGACTTGCTGATCCTTGCGAGCTTGAAATGCCCTACGAAAAGCATCATATTTCTTGGCTTCAGCCTCGTTAGAGAGTTGATATTTGCTCCAAGAAGCATTTGAATCTTCACCATCAATTCCTGTAAATCGCACCAAGGTGTCCCTTGGGTTCACGGATCCTTGCACATATGTGCTCACCGTGCCTAAACCACCTGATTGTAATGAAAGAAGAGTAGCATTTCCTGAGCTTCCTCGGTCTCCTTGACCCGTAGTCAAGTTTGGCCTCGGCTCAGTTCTGGCATGGGCGGAAGAAATGCCCTGCGGATGGGAATGTGTTTGTAGTGTTTAGGTAACGTTCAACAGGATGGAGTTCAACTCCTCAGGTGAAAAAGTATGCAGTCGGGAAGCCCTGGAGGCTTTAGGGCGAGTACTAGTATTATCCCTTTGGGAATCTACTAGGGGGGGAGCCTCCTCTTTGCTGATGATTCAGACTCACTTTCTGAGTCTGAAACAAAAAAGATAGTGGTGTTGAATGGATGTGCAGGCATCCCAAGGACTACCGGAGCTTGTGGAGAGGCTGAGGTATCGGTCTGGTCATGCATTTGGCTAGTGGGATCAGGTTTTTGTTTCTTGAGGATAGAGATAGGTTGGTTATCCTCTTCAGAGTCACTGCTGGAGTCATGGTGACTTGGTTCAACAGTTTTGGCTGCGGGTGGAGTTTTTCTTTGTGACAACCCAAAATTCCCGTTTGTTGTAACGACGTAATTAAGCACGTCAAAAATTAGCCAAATTTATCCCAAAATATTTTTGGCCGGATTTAAGCCCGTTGGAATATTTTATATATTATTCGTCAAGCGAACCAAAATTAAGGAAATAAATTTTAGAACTTGCCGTGTATAGCGTAAGTCGCGGAACTCCAAAATTTTGGAATTTACGGACAAAAACTCGGAGTTTTTGACCGCGAACCCCCGAGAGTATAAATATGACACTTAGTCATTTTCTCTCATTTTTCCAACTCCCACCTCAAGAACACTTAAGAAATTCTCTCAACTATCATAAGTTCATCCCGTCAAATCCACCAAAAACGATCATCCAAGCTCCTAAAACGTAAGGGCACTTACCCTAGCTTCTTGTGTGCTTAATAAAAACTTGTTTACACTTGAAATCATCCAAGAACACCAAGAACAAGCTGTTTACGGTCCAAGAGCATTCTTGGACCGTAAACCCTTAAATGGGTGCCAAAGTGTGCCTTGGTTCATCCTAAGCCTTGACAACTAGCATAGATCCCTTCCTAGATGAGTTTAGCACTCGAAAATCATCATTTCCCCATGTCCATATGAGTTTACGGTTTGGGGAGTTCATCCCAAAACCGTAAAGACCTCCAAAAGGTGTTTAGATGCCCCTAATGCCTTCTAATGTTTGTATAAAGGAGTAGAACCCTACATGCATGAACTAGGAGCCCCAAAATCATGAAAGGAAGGGATAAACATGAGTTTACGGTTTTAGAGCATCTCCTAAAACCGTAAACACCTTTTCAAGGTGTTAAAGTGCCCTTAACACCTTTCTATGCTTGTTTAAGCGTCTAGAAACTTGGATGCATGAGTTAGAACCACCCAAAACACAAAAGAAATGGACAAACATGGGTTTACGGCCATAAACCCATGTGTTTACGACTGTAAACACCCAAGGGGGTGGTCCAAGGACCATAAACTCCTTAATTGTGTTCATTTTGAGCCCCAATCACTTCCTTAGCCCTTGATTCGAGTCTAGCATAATTCCTTGAGTGATATAAGACCTTCAAAAACCCAATGGCACCACAACCATGAGTTTACGATCGTAAACTCATGGGGGAAATGTTATTGAAGCCGTAAACACCCCTAGGTATTACCATTTGAGGAGTAAACTCCAAAGTGAGACTATACTCTCTTTATATGCAACCCTTGGTACTCCTAGCACTTGTAGCAAAGTGTTTAATGCTTTAGGGCGTCCTAACTTGCATAATTAATTGTTAAATGACTAATTGGATACTTAAATGTATCATTACATGTTAAATAGAATTCGCGTGTGTGGTCAAGTCCTCACTTGACACTTAGCATCCTATAGCGTCCATTCATCTGAATCGCCCACAACAAGTGAGTTTATACCCCTGAATTAACCTTTTAAATGATTTTAACTGCTTTTTATAGGGGGGAATACAAGTTGAACAGTACAGTTATTAGATAAATCACATGTGATTAATAACTCTATAGCAAAATAGATTTTTCATGTTAAACCGTTTATCTAGATTAAAGATTTCCAAATCATGTTTTCGAATCTTGTTAAAGTATGAATATCCCTTTTTAGATTATTAAAGGTTATCCAAAGTTTTTCAAAGTTTTTTTACTTAAGAGACATCCAGTCGTGATTTCTTCTCAAAGGTTTTCTTCACTTAAACCGTTTTATACAATTCATTTTTCAAAGTTGTTTATGAAAGGTTTTTCAAAGGATTTCCAAAGGTTTTCAAAGCTTGTTTTACAAAATGACATCAAGTCGTAAATTCTTATTTTTAAAGGTTTTCCAAAGTTTTACCAAAGTTTTCTTCTATGCTTCTATTTTGTTAAATGTATGCCTATATTTGTATAGTTATATAAATAATGTTTAGATGACTTAGGAAGGCTAGTTCGCCCTATTTCCTTTTCCTCGTTGGGATGTGGTCTGGTGGGTATCGGTTATCCGTTCGAAGGTCGTTTAAACATTAATTATATATCATGTATACATGTATGGACATAAAACCTCTCTCTCTCTCTCTCTCATCCAATTCATCGCCTTGAGTAGTACATGCATCCTTCTATTATTCATGTTTTTGGAACCCTAGTAACTATTATAGGAATAGTTAGGAGACTCTATCTCTATCCCTATCTCTATCTCTATCTCTATCTCTATTTCTCTCTATCTCTCTCTTTCTCTTTTACTTTAGAATGTGACATACTATTTCCCTCTACGACGCTTCATTGCGCCAGCGCCGTGTAACCAGAGTCTCCGGGAAGGAGAGCGAACATCATGTGTATAGATCTATACAACTCTGACACTCCCACACCCAGACTACTAGCTACAGTCCGTGCAGGTAAGGCCCAGGGGTGACATAATGCCACTACCTCTAATGCCACTACCTCTACGCGTGACCTGGAGGGTCATCGGATGCTCTATCGTCAATCAGCATGGTTACATACGGGTTCACATTCACCCCTTTTGTTTTAGACTTTGCTAGCTGTATCATTCATTCGATACTTTCTGGAGTCTATACTTCATTTTGTTATACTGAGCCAGGCGTATCATTCATTCGATACTCTCCTAGAGTCTATGTTTTCCTTTGTTTTAGTCAGCAGTGTTACCGTTGAGGTATATATACTATTTCCCCCTAGTATTTTCACTTATGATTTTCTCATTACTCTTTTAAAGTCAATTTTGTATTTGGTAATGATAGTAATTTGGGGAAAACTACTCCTTAAAACATAAATCGGTCGGGTCTTGGTAGAAGACTGCTTTTATTAAGAAAATATAGGATTTTCTGGAAAGGACGCTAATACACCGTAGATTCTAAACTAATATCTTTCATAAAGTTATTTTGAATAAAAATTCATATTTATACAAATGACACTAAATACTTATGGACTCACCAGCATTATAAAATGTTGATACTCACTTTCAAAATAACTTGTATTCTCATGTCAGCGATAGACAGGTACATCCCAGGAGCTTTGCGAGGTCAGTCTAGAATCGAGTTGCATCTATATTATTCCTCTATTACTTTGATGTTGCTATGAAATGTAAACTATGTAAAATTATTACCATTAATGCAATGGTTGTTGTAGTTTGATTACTATACTGCATATGTTGTGATACTTGACATGACGTCATCCACCCTAGAACATTTCCGCCATTCCGGTTTTGGGGTGTGACATTCTTTCCTTTGAGGGTTTGGAGGTTTTGGGAGCATCCTTTTTAGGAGTTCCAGATTTCTTTGAATGGCGGGGGCCATGAAGGGTAGGAACCTTGGTTTTACGTCTTTGAGAGTGAAAGACGTTTGAGAGAGTTGTAGAAGAAGGGACTACGGTACCTTCAGGGTTTAAGGCTGCGGATGGAAGAGGCGGGTAGGAAGGTATGGGTCAACACCTTTCGTAGCCTCTATGTGATCTGAGACATCAGCAGTCTCGAGACCAAGGGTAGAAAGAATGTGTGTAGGGAGTCTGCGGATTGGACCAAAAATAGTTTGATCAGAGGAAGGGTTGTACCGTTTTAGGTCTTTGGTGACGAAGAAGTTAATGTCATCACCCATGTCGATCTTTGCATCTGCATGCAAATCAGATATGCAGAGAGACCAGAATCTAAAAAAAGTAAGCTCGGATGGATTTTGCCTTGGGCTCTCCTTGGGAATGTATTGCATAAAGTCATCCCAAAGAATCTGACCGTAGTTCACATCGTGGCCTGTGTAGATACTCCCAACCAGTTTCAATAGCTTCAGGCCCATGTTATCTGTGCCTCCGGTTCTGCCGGATAGACTGTAGATGATTAAATGACAGACAAACTGCCAGACCGCAGGCAGTTGATTCTTCTTGAACTCACCAATTCCTTTGATCGGCTTCTGATAGCCCATCTGATACAGTGTGAAGGTGATGTCCTCCATTGATGGTGTGAAAAACTTAACGGAGGGATGAATCAGATGGTTAATGGCTGAAAGAAACTTTTCTTTGGATAGAATGACAAAAGAATCGTTAATGAGGTTTAGGTGAACTTCTTGAGGGTTATCAATTGGGCGGTAGGCAGAGAAAGCACATTTGTAAAGAGTGGGGAGTGGAACAATGTCTGTGAATGCATCGAATGGTCCAAATAAAGGATGATTCTTCAATAACTTGATCATCAGTTTTGTTGGAGCATTGTATGTGGGTTGATCGTCGAAAACAGCTCTGAAATTGCTCGAGGCATATGTGGGAGAATCTGAACCAGTTGGGTTCACTGATCCAGAGGCTTTTGTTTCTTTCTTGGAAGCGCTGCATTTCAACATTGTTGAGTTGATAAGAGCTTGAAGAATGCAGAGAAGGATTAAGAGTTGTGAGAGCGTAAAAGGTTCTTTGTGGAGAAGAAACGGGTTTTATAGTGGATTATTGGAGAGGGAAACGTTTATGTTTTTGAACTAAGTGAAATTGGGTAAAAAAAAACGTTTGGGTTTAACTTTGGATGAGCATCTTTAATCTTAACCACGGATTGACAAAAAGGGATAAAGATTGAAATTGGGATTAACCACAAAAGGACTCTGCATTTAATGAAAAGTCATATGTTGAATCACGTCTTGACAACGTGTGGAGGGGGTGGGAAAAATCCGTTGGATAAAGTAGAATTTGTAACGGATGTGATGGTTTGGGGTAAGAAGAAAAGACATTTTAGAGGATTTGATTTGGAAAATCTTTTATTTTGTCATCATACCTAAAATAGGTCTGACACGAGGTTTTTGGAAGAAAAGAATGTGACAGTTTCTCAAAGGAATGTTTTTATTTAATGTTTTATTTAATGAAGGATCATTAAATAGCACACTATTTTTCATTTTAAAAAACAATGAACCGTCTGTAAAACAATTAATGTGACTGCGGATGAACACATCATTGCGGATGGCTTCTTTGTCATTGCGGATGACTGCAGTGGCAGAAACTGAGAAGTGCACTTGTACAAAAGTTAGTAACAATAAGCAATAAAGATCCATGAATGATAGATATAACATATGGTTGCGGTACATTGACTGCGGTACACAAGACGTACCAAAACCATCTGTTACAAGTGTCTTTTAGCTAGAACTGCAATGGAGACCAAGAGGGTCTGCGGTACCTATCAATTCAAGAAGAATTGGGGGTCCAGATTCATCATCCCTAACATTTGTAAGAATGCATTGAGTTTGGTAGAGTCAAGTGCTTTTGTAAAGACATAAGCAATCTCTTCATGAGTAAGGAAAAAGATGAGTTTGATGTTACCTTTCAGAATGTGCTCTTTGATGAAATGATACCGTAGTTCAATATGTTTCGTATTGGAGTGCTGAATAGGATTATGAGAAATCGCTATCGCACTTTCAGAATCATGGTAGATTGGTATCCGCAGCATTCTGTATACGTAGTCTAACAGTTGTGTCTTCATCCATAGAACTTGAGAACAACAACTGGCTGCTGCCACATATTCTGCTTCTACGGTAGACAAAGAAACACAACTTTGTTTTCTTGAGGACCAGCTGACAAGTCTACCTCCCAAAAATTAACATCCACCAGATGTACTTTTTCGATCAAGTTTGCATCCAGCATGATCCGCATCGGTAAACACTTGTAGACTGAAATCATTGCATGCGGGGTACCATAGACCAAGAGATTTGCTTCCTTTTAGGTACCGGAGAATTTGTTTGGTTGCGGTCATGTGTGACACTTTTGGGTCAGCCTAATACCTTGCACATACACTAGTAGCAAATACAATGTCTGGTCGGCTCGCAGTGAGGTACATAAGAGAGCCAATGATACCTCTATAAGTCTTGTGATCCACAGATTCACCAGAGGGATCAGCAGAGATCTTATATCTGAAGGCTATAGGGACCTTAGCCGAGGAGCAGTTGTCCATAGAGTATATCTTCAAAATTTCAGTGGTGTACTTCTCTTAATGAATGAATATCCCTTGCTGAATTTGCTTGACTTGAAGACCTAGAAAGAAGTTAATCTCTCTATTCATGCTCATTTGAAATTTGTATGTCATGAGCTTAGCAAAATCAGTCACCATTCCTTGATTAGTCGATCCAAAGATGATATCATCGACGTATATTTGTACAAGCATAAGGTGGTCATCGTTTGCTTTTCTAAAAAACGTGGGATCAATCACTCCTCTTTTGTAGCCTGAAGAGACTAGATATTCAGAAAGTGTCTCATACCAAGCTCTTGGAGCTTACTTCAGACCGTAGACTTCCTTTTGAAGCTTGTAGCAGTGGTCAGGGAATTCAATATTTTCAAAACCAGGAGGTTGTTGCAAATAAACCTCTTCTTTCAATTCCCCTTGAGAAAGGCACTTTTTACATCTATTTGGTGTACCTTGATGTTTTTGTGGGCAACATATGCTAAAAAGATTCGAATTGCTTCCATTCTAGACACCAGAGCATATGTTTCGTCGCAGTCAACACCTTCCAGCTGACTATACCCTTTTTGTGACAACCCAAAATTTCTATTATGTACAACCCTTCACTTCAATAGAAGTTAGAACAGTTTCTGCTAATTTTCAAGCTTTTTGGAATAAGTTTGAGTATTTTACGGGTAGCACTTTAGGAGAAATCAGGAGAGAGGATGCCCTAGGGTTTATTGTGCATCAATAAAGTTCCGAAAACTCCAAGAGTTTGGAGTTTACGGCCCAAATGGCTTTTGGACCGTAAGCCCTAATGACTATATATATGGCACTTAGCCATTTTTCACACTTTTTCACTTTTCAGGAGCAAAACTCAAATCCTCTCAAGTAGCATCCGAATTTTCCTTCTAGATCTTCAACTTGTAAGTATTCCTAGCCCTAATAAGTTGATATCTACCTTAATCTAGTGATCTAACACACTTCCATCCATGAAATCATTCCAAAAGTGTAGATCTTCAAGTTTCACCAAGAACACACACTAGTGTTCTTGGACTTTTACACCTTTTCAAGCTTCTATCTTGTAAGTACTTCTATCCTAGAGTATCTTAGGGCTTGTTACACTTCCATATATCAAGAACTCACACAAGAAACACCAAGATCAAGGTGTTTACGGTCCAAGATGTTCTTGGAACGTATACCCTAAAAAGGGTGCCAAAGTGTGCTCTAGTCCCTCCTAAACCTTTGAAACTTGCTCAGATCCCTTCCTTGATGAGTTTAGGGATTCAAAACATCAAAATACCATAAACCATATGGGTTTACGATCGTAAAACCAAAGAAAAATGGTCTAAGGACTGTAAACTCCATTTAGGAGTGAACTGGTGCCCTAATCCCTTCCATAGGCTTATACTTCAAGTAGAAATGCTTCTAAGGACTTATGAGGCTTCAAAACACAAAGTAGTCAAAGGATCATGATTTTACGACCGTAAACTCATGGGTATACAACCATAAACTCAATGGGTTATGGTCACAAAAACCGTAAACTCAAGTGAGGGGTTCCCTTGAACCCTAGACTCAATAGCAATGTCCTACAACACTTAGATGCAATCCTTAGGACTTATAGCACTTATATAAGGTGTTTTGCATGTCTTAGGATGTCTTAAATTTGTTAATTAGCTGTTCAAAGACTAATTGGATACATATATGTGTTATTATATGTTAACTAGGATCATTGTACGTGTTCGAGTCTTCACTTGACACTTAGCATCCTATACAGTCCGTCCAGCCAAACCACTCACTACAGGTGAGTTCATACTCCCTTAATCAATATTTTAAATGTTTTTAAATGCTTTTATGAGGGGATACAAGTTGAATCATGCTAGTTATTATATCAATCACATGTGATTAATAAGTAGCATACAAATGGATTTACTACTCTTTTAGCTATTTTACTAGACTGATCACTTCAAATGGCTTTCCAAAACGTTTTTACTTGTATAAAACTCTTTCTCAAACTGTCTTACATAATGAATGTTTCTTTTCAAACTCTGATACATTTGTGTTCAAACAAAGGTTTCCTTATACTTTAAATTGTTCTTATCAAACAAACTGCTTTCAAATCGTTTACAGACTGACATCAAGTCATCATTTCTTAGTTCCTAAACTTTTCAATGGTTTTACAAAACTTCTTTTATACTTTTATATTGTCAAATGCATGCCTATGTATGTATAGTTTTATAAGTAATGTTTAAAGGAATTAGAAAGGCTAGCTCGCTTTATCTCCTTTTCCTTGTTAGGATGAGGCTTTAGGGCATCGGTTATCCGTCTGAAGGTTGTCTAAATATTAGTTATATATTATGTATACATATATAGACATAAAAGTTCTATCAGTCAATTCAATACCCTTGGGTAGCAAGGGTATACGTTCATGTTCATACGTACAGGTCATATTACTAGTAAACTACGATAGGCGTAGTTTAGGAAGTTACTAATACTATTACTAGAACAAAGAATCATACGATGAGTCAGTTCATTCATCAGTCAATACTTGCTAGATAGAGAGAACACACACTACAGCTAGTACACACAGTACATTTCAATACTTGCTAGATAGAGAGAACACACAATACAGCTAGTACACACAATACATTTCAATACTTTCTAGATAGAGAGAACACACAATACAGCTAGTACACACAGTACATTTCAATACTTGCTAGATAGTGAGAACATACAATACAGCTAGTACACATAGTACATTTCAATACTTGCTAGATAGAGAGAGAACACACAATACCGCTAGTACACGCAGAACATTACAATACATACAGGCTAGACAGAGGAAGAACATACAATACAGCTAGCACGTTCATTACATATACACTATTACATTTATGTGAGCCACTAAACGGGGCATGGCACTACCTGCCATGACCGTTTTTGTATCCAGAATTTCCTTAATTGGGGAGCATACGAGTTTGCGTATAGATCTATACTAGATTGACTATCCTACACCTTGATGCTCACTACAGTGGGACTTGCAAGTCTACGGGTGCCAAATGTCCTTTCTTACAGTGTCTTACATCGTCGTTTTACTAGAGTCGGTAGCTGGATACAGGCCGATCACATTGTACTTTAAATTACAATTGGTTTAAGGTAGTTAGTACAGCAGTAGTTACTTATTACAATACTACAGTACTATAATATTTTTCCCATTACATTCACTTCGTGAACATTCACACGATGCACGGTAATGTAAAAACTATGTTTTTGGTTAATGGTAGTCGGATTTGAGAAAATACACACTCTTACAAGAGACACACACAGATACTAGATGCCTTGGTAGAAGGCTACTTTTAGTAGGAAACATAGGGTTTTCTAGGAGGTTCAAAACTTTTACATACTTACACTTCACATACTTACATATACTTTCTTACAAATTCAGACACTAAAATACTTATGATCTCAACAGCTTTAAAGCTGATACTCTCTTTCAAAATAACTTGTATCCTCAGGTCAACAGTAAACAGGTACCAATGCAATGTTTAGAGAAGATGGAGCTCGTTCAAGACTCATCTTTCATTTTGATTTATACTTTAGTGTCTATTAAACATGTCAGAACACACTTGTATTAAAATTATATTATCAATGCAATGGATGATGTTGTTGCTATTTACTACTATTCATTGTTGTGATACTGTACATGACGTCCTCCGCCCCAGAACGTTTCCGCCGTTCTATAGTTATGGGGTGTGACAGATTGGTGTTAGAGCATTGTTTATAGTGAATTGAGTATATCAACCCATAAAAGATATATAGACTATAAATACAATGGGATTAAAATACTCTAACGTAGAGTTTATACATTAAATAATAAAATATTTAGTTAAGTATACGTGCCTGCATTCATACTAAAATCAGTGTCACTAGGACAGTACAAAATTATTACGATTGTTGGGCAACACAAGTAGACTTAGAGACATTTAGTCAAAACTAGGAAGATATAGCCTGATCAACTATATTATACGAGGGTTGACTAGCATGTGCCTAAGTGTGGTTGTGAGGTTGCAACAAGTCTAAAAACTTACCCACAATACCCCAACGAGAACAATAGAACCTAAACCTAAAATACTATAGGAGTATTTTGTGTTACTATATGCTACTTATGTGCTAGATTCTTATATCTCTTTTCTCGCGTAGATAATATGGTTGAATTCCATCCCTACAACAACTTGTACTTCCCTAACCAAGGTAATGAAGGCGGGTTTGAAGCTGATCTAGGAAATAACCACCCAATCCCTGTGGATGGTCACCAGACAGAAGGCTTAAGAGATGGTTCCGACTCCAAGCCTGAAGTAGAGAATCTACCCTCGATGGCTCTTGTCCCAAATCCTAACCCTCGTCCAGCTTTTCTAGGCCCGACGCCTCCGTGGGTGGAAAGTTTGGAAACATGGAGCCAAGGGCAGGATCAGCCCATTCCATTTATTGGAGACCGAAGCTATTATGACATGAGCGAAAGGGGCTCAGCAGACAGAGTCTTGCCAATCCCGGTTTGCAGAGTGGCCCGAAATGAGATTCAAGGCAGGACAGCCCTACATCAAATCACGGAAGTTGTCGCCAATGCGAGAATGCATACCCTCCACACGATTCATCTGGAAGATGCTTGTGAGAGATCCGAGAGAGACCATGAAACCCTATTGCAAGCACTGGCTGAGTCACGAGCCAAATTCATAGAACTTTGAGTACGCCAGAGGGTGTACGAAAGACACCTGCTTGATATGGAACGCCAATTGGCTGAACTAAGGGTGCACCGGAGGGATGGCTGTCACCAGTAGTAGATGCCTTACTTTCTTTCCATGTTAAATGGAATCGTTTTTCCTGTCTACGTCCTATGTGGCATTTTTCTATGAGACTATCTTGTACTGCAGGTACTTTTAGTTACGCCTTTATGCAGCCAAAACCTTGTACTGTAGGTACTTTTAGTTAGGCCTTTATGCGGCCTCTATGTCCTATGTGGCATTTTTTCTATGAGACTATCTTGTAGTGTAGGTACTTTTAGTTAGGCCTTTATGCAGCCAAAACCTTTCTACTCTGGATATGATGTAAGACCCTTTACAAGGTCAATTTTTCCCGAACTTATGAATATCAAAGATATTGATAGTCGGCTAACTTCTGAGTCATTCTTTGTTCAAATACTTTCATCATGCTATCATGGGAGTCTATTTGAAACCCACTCTAGTCGAATTATTGAACTAAAGTAATTTAGCTTAGGGATCATTCCCAATTCTTTTTTTGAAGGGTTAGATCATGTTATTTACCAACCGATGGTACCCTATTTTAGACTTCTAGCATCTTGTGACCATTCTACGAACTTACTTTTACTCTATACTAGGACTACATCATAGGGATGTAGGTCAAACCCCCGAGAACATACTTCTACTCTTTACATGAACGATCGAAATACATCTAGGGTCAACCATCATCACTTACGAACTCCTTATCTTTCGTGTTACATAATCATGTCGTCATCCAGAAATAGACAGCCGAACAACAAAACCCCTGCCTTTCCTATGGACGCCGCTACTTTCCAAGCCGCAGTTACAACTGCCGTGACGGCTGCCGTGGCAGCTGTCCTTGCAAATCGCAACACTATCAACACAAGCAAGGCTGACAAAGGGGTGGAAAATCCCGATCGTAGTATCAATCCAGGAAACCAACAAATGATAACAGTCGCAGACTCGAAAAGCCGAAAAACAGAGAACAGGAAACAAAAGCGCCAAGCCCAGAAGGAACGCAAGCGATCCCAAAGACTTGCCATGCACAACAACAAGTGGCAACCCCTGCCATCCCAACACCGATCAGACCATACGAGGGAAAGCTATTGAAGTGTGATAAGTGTAGCTTTCATCATAATGGGGCTTGCCATGAAATGCAATGTTGCAATTGCTACCAAATAGGACACCATGCTCATAGTTGTAGAGCACCGACACGACCCATCACTCAAGTCGCTGACATCGGAGTCAACCAGGCTTGCGATGGTGGTTGTGAAACTAGACCCTATGAAAGGAAATTTTCAAAGTGGATGAACAAGGAAAACATTCATGTCCACATAACTCTGACTCCACACATCACTTCTATTGAGAGAAAAACTTTGACACACACTTGAACAAAATGGTTAGAACAAGTATATAGTGGAATAGTTAATCTCGAAGGATCTGTTAGCTCAACAATAATATTAATAGTTAGAAGTTAGTGAGTTAGATGCGGAAAGTAAAGTAATGTAAATGACAACAATTGTTATATCAAGAATACACATAAGTTGATTCATAACTTGCAATGCATTCAAACCAAGGTTAGTAAGTGAGATCAAACTTAGTTAATAAGTCACAAGGACTTGCTCCAAAGAGAGATTATGATCAGATATGGTAGTAAGAAGTGAGAGAGGAAAGAATTTCTGAGATAAGTAGTAAAGATACTTGAAGATGCGTATTTGATTCAGAACAAGTGAGCTCTATTTATAGAGACTCAAGCATTACAAAAGATAACTCTCTAGAAGTAGCCATGAAAGGCATACTGGAAAATAGAAAGTGTAAAGAAAAGACAAAATAGACTAAGTAACAAAACTTGTTGTCTTCTGACTTCGGATGACTGCGGTAGAAGCTTTCATTGCGGTAGTAAGTTGGCTGCGATTCCAGGAAAGTTCAAGAGGGTCACTTTCAGTGTTCTAACAATTTCCCCCTAAGTGACCTCTTTAACTTTTATCACTTATCAAGATGGAGATGCTTGATTAGGATCCACCAAAACTTCTTGACACTTTCTAACCAAGTGATCCTCCTTAGAATTTCATACTTGACTTCCGGAGTGGTATATTTTGACTTTTCAACTGCGGTCCGATAGATGTCAAGCTGCTTCTTTGTTAGACGATGTATAGCAGAGGTAGGGATGAAATATTTGACATAATCAGTTTTCCTTTTGAAGATGACACCAAGTTCAAGGAAGTTGGATGCACCTAAGGGTCTTTCTTCAAAGGCTTCAGAGGGCATCGGTGCTGGATCAAGTAGAGGTAATTCATGCTTCTTCGCAATGGTGGGATAGATATCTGCATCGATTTTAGTGAAATCACATACAGTATCCATCAGAAAACTGTTGACTCTATCAAGTGCAATTTGCATCTTCAGATACTTCTCAGCCTTGCCGTGGAACACTCTTGCAATGAGGAAAATCTCCTCCATATTCATGCAAGGAAAATCAGCTTGGTTCTGGACATAATCTTGTTCCCTTCAGGTCAGAGTGTACTAGAAAAACTCTGCCTTCATGAATTTTCTGACATTGTACTTCACAACTGCAGATGGTCGATCATTTGACCATATGTGCTCAAAGGAAGAGGCATGCTTTGCATAGAATTGATATTGTCTCTCAAATTCCATAGGCAATCGTTTGGCATCTGGAAGGCTTTGTTCAAATGGCTCAAATACAGTGAAGTATTTGGCATTGGGTGAGATGGGAATATCCCAGTAACCATCTGTAGGAGGCTTAACATATGTAAGATGAGGAACGTAATCTTCATCTAGCAGTCTTCGGTGGGGATTAACCCAAGAATTGATAAGAGTTTCATCCATGAGTGTGTCAAATCCACATAGCCTCCACATCTCTTCACCAAGTTTGGCTGACCTCCAGTCTTTCTTCCTTTAGACGGTGGTAGGAGAATCTGTTGAGCTTGGAGATGACATATGTTCCTCAAGATTTTTGAAGTGTGGGGGAGCTTTAGGTTTCTCCGGAATGTGAGGCGTAGTGTGAGATGATGGTTGCGGTGAGGGAACTTTGTCAGTGATGATGGGGGGGTTTAATGTGGTGAAATTGATTGCTGTGATTGACGAACTTGATCTGATTAATGAGATTGATGGTCTTGATCTTCTTCACTTCCCCCTCTTGAGGAAGTCAAAACCGGAGCTTCCTCAAGCCATTTCCGAAGGCCATCAATTTTCGAGAAGGCCTCCTGAAATTGAGCCTTGATAGCATCTGTGAGTTGTTGATTGGTTGGAAAGGAGGATTTAAACAGCAAGCAATGAATCTCCTTAGTGAGTTGAAAGAATTTCAGGGCCATGAAAGTTGGTTGTTAAGGATCGTTGAAGACGGTTGATGGTAGAGTGAAGAACTGAGATGGTAGACTCATAAGCGGTATGAGTTTCATCTATTAACTTCTGAGACTGAGAGGATTGATCTTTGATAGCGGTTTGAAGATCATTTTTTATTGTGGTGACTTCTGAGATAAGACGTTCAATGGCATCCATGAAATCTTTGTGGTCTGCTTTGCGATTGTTGTCGAGGGACCGGATTCCCATTTCGACTTTTAAAGAGATGCGCTCCGCAACTAGTCGTTCTCTTGCTTCCAGTCTTTCAATCCTTTCTATCAATGATTGTGGTCCAGGAACATCCTCTGGTCGCGGTTGAGTTGGCTTGACTGCAGCCAGGATTTGATCGAATTTGGCCCGAAGAGATAGAAACTCTTTTCTTGTTACTGCGTTCTTCTTCTTTTTTTTGGGCTTGGAGGTGGAGTGGTGAGAACCACTTAATTCTTCACCTTCATCGAACATCATTAGATCATCGTCAGAAGGAGAGGGTTTGTTTACCTCTTGTACCTCATCATCATCAAGACCAAAGGTAGGAGCTGAGCTGAATGCAATCTCAGGACCTTCGTCTTGTGATGTTTCAAGAACTGTAGTGGGAGGAACTTGGGAGGTATGTTGGGCCGTAGATGTTGCTTGAGCTTTGAGGAGTGAATCGGCCATCTGAGACATCCAGTCTTGAATATGAAGAATCCCTGATACAGTATAAGCATTGTTGATTGCATCAGCCTAATACTTGGCAATCATCCAAAGTTCTCGTTCCTTCTGTTGTTGCTGTTTGATTTGTTGTTCCTTTTGGGCTTGGAATGCCCTTCGTAAGGCAGCATATTTCTTGATTTCAGCATCAGTAGTTGGTTGGTACTGACTCCATGAATCACTAGAATCTTCTCCGTCAATTCTTTGAGTGCGCACCAAGGTGTCCCTTGGGTTTACGGATCCTTGCACATGTGTGCTCACCGTGCCTAAACCACATGTAAATAATGGAAGCAGAGTAGGATTTCCAGAACTTCCTTGGTCTTCATGACCCGTGGTCACGTTTGGCCTCGGCTCCGTTCTGGTAAAGGCTAAAGAAGTGCCCTGCGGATGGTCAGGTGTTTGAAGTGTTTCGGATATGTTCAAGAGGATGGAGTCTAACTCCTCGGGAGAAAAGAAATGCAGTCATGAAGCCCTGGAGACCTTAGGGCGATGACCAGATGTATCTACTTGAGATATAACTGGGGGGTGTCTCCACGTTCAGATGATGATGATGATGAAACAGGCTCACTTGATGAGCTTGAGTGGAACTCGAATGTGGTGTAGAATGGATTTGCAGGTATCCCAATGACTACTGAAGCCTTTTGAGAGGCTGAGGTATGAGTCGGTTTACGCATTTGGCTAGAGGTAGTGGTGGTTTTTCTTTTCTTGAGGATCGATATTGGTTGCATGTCCTCTTCATAATCACTGCTTGATACAGTGGTTGGTTTGGTTTTGCGTTTCATGGTAGGTGCGGTTAGTTTGGGAGCATCCTTCTGTGGTGTTCTTTGTTTCCTTTTGTATGCCAATTGCTTTCTTCTTTGAGAAAGATTGGATAAGGTAGTGGTAGAGGTGACTACGGCACCTTCAGGGTTAATGGTTTCGGATGGAAGAGGCGGGGTAGAAGGGTATGGGGCAATAATGTGACAACCCGATATTTCGAGACAATGTAATGTAAAACCAATCAAATCTAGGTCAAAATATAACTTTCCTAAAATCTTATTTGGGTTAAATAAAGTAGTAGGAATCGTATCAAGGTTTTCGTACATATAAAGAACGTCCAAATCTGACTTCGGATGAGGAAGTCATGAATTTTTGAAGAAATTCCTTAATCACGTCATTTTAATAAATAAATAATAAAAATAATTTCGGAATTTGCCAACGGAGTCTAAACGAAAGTTATAGATCTTGGTCTCACCTTCGCGTGGATATAAAGAACGTCAAAAACGGAGTTCGTATGAAGGAGATATGAATTTTAGAAGTTTATTTAAAATAAATATAAATTTAATGATAAACTCCCAGTATTATCCGAAGGGGAGTCATCGGATAGGACTGGAGTACGCCCTGCATACCTTCGTACGCCCCGCGTACTCAGATCAAGGGCCTCGGATCGTCCACGTCGCCCTATGCGAAGCTTCCGACCCGCCCGTCCGACCCGTCGCCCCATCCGACCCACCATCCCATTCGAAGTGCGTAAGCAATGACGCCCCAATACGCGCTGCGTACCCTCGTACGCCCAGCGTACCGAGGCGGTTCAGCACCCCTATAAAAGGGATGCAAGGCTTTCCGGAAATTTTGCTCATTCTCTCTTTTTCTCTCACTATCTTGCCTCGATTTCCGTGCCCGTTCAAACCCGAAGCTCTGGTCTTTTTGCTCAAGTCCCAAGGGTCGATTTTACTCCCGAGATTCCCGAGAATCCCGAGAAAAATCTGTTTACCGAGACAAAACTCTGCCCGGTTTTCCATCTCGCTTTCTTCAATCAATCAAGTGAGTTCTTACCCCTTTAATCAACCTTTCAAATGATTTTAAGTGTTTTAAATACTTATGGGGGGAATACAAGTTTAACACTTATAGTTATTGCTTCAATCACATGTGATTGCATTAATCACATGTGATTAATAACTAGGGAAACCAGTGATTTTATCACTGTTCAAACTGTCTATCAAACTGTTTTACTTCAAAATGCTTTATAAACCCATTTACTTTTCAAATTTATATTACAACTGTGATTTAAACAAATGTTCCTTATACTTAAACTGTTTTAATCAAACCTATGCCTTCAAATTGTTTTATAGATTGACATCAAGTAGATCTTTCTTTAAAATAATACTTATGTTTCAAATGTCTTACAAATACTTATTTATGCTTTTATATTATAAATTGCATGCCCATATATGTATAGATGTATAAATAATGTTTAAAGGGCTTAGGAAGGCCATCCACCCTATTTCCTTTTTCTCGATTTGGATGTGGTCTGGTGGGATTTCGGGTGACCATCCGAAGGTCGTTTCAATATTAATTAATTACATATCAAATATACATATATAGACATAAAAGTACTTCCATATTCATACGTACTAGACACATCGTTAGTAAGTTACCATCGGGGTAACACAGGATCATACATTTACAACTGTTAGATCAATGAGTCAGTTCATTCATGAGTCTATACATTACTATACTATGAGAACATATACAACTATACTAGAACGAAAAACATTACCCTTACATTAATACGTTAACAATTGTGATCCACTGTATCAGAGCATGCCTTAAATGTCATGGCCCGAGTTGTAGCCAGAATTCTCTTGGAGGGAGAGCATTGAGTTTGCGTATAAATCTATACTGGATTGACTATCCTACACCTTGTTGCTAGCTACAGCCGGACCTGCAGGTCTGCGGGTGCCAAACGTCATTCCGTTATTACGACCGTCCTTCATGTCGTTGTTATCAGTCGATAGTATGGTGCAATTATCACATATTACCTTAATATAAATCCGGTTTAAGTTAGTTAGTACAGCAGTAGTTACTATAAAACTAAGCTACAATACTACAATGATTTACCCATTACATATTTTTAGTGATAACCTCACTTGAACTTTAATGTACAAACTATATTTTGTTAAAAGATAGTTGCACTTGGGAAATTACATGCTTTTACAACAAACGAACATATAAAATAGTCAAAGCCTTGGTAAAAGGCTACTTTATTAGAAAATATAGGTTTTTCTGAGAGATTCAAACTTTTACAAACACTTACATACATTTCACGAACTTATACTTGAGTCATGTTCAAACGTTTTTGATAGCAGACACCGACATTAAAATACTTATGAACTCACCAGCTTAATGCTGATAAACTCTTTCAAAATAACTTGTATTCTCAGGTCATCAGTAGACAGGTACCGATGCCAGCTTTTGAGATGATGGAGCCCATTCAAGACTCATCATTTTATTATTTTGATTTACGTTATATTTTTGGTGTCTAAAACTGTACAGAACACGCTTGTATTAAAATTATATATTTAATGCAATGGATGATGTTGTTTGCTTATTTACATTTACTGTGTTGTGATACTTTACATGACGTCCTCCGCCCCAGAACGTTTCCGCCGTTCTTGGTTTTGGGGTGTGACAAATAACCTCTGTAGGCTTAATATGGTCTGAGACATTAGCAGTCTTAGGACCAAGAGTAGAGAGAATATGGGTGGGAAGCCTGCGGATTGGTCCAAAAAGAGTTTGATCGGATGAAGGAGTGTACCTTTTGAGATCTTTTGTAGCAAAAAGATTGGTGTCGTTGCCCATGGTGATGTCTACATCAGCGTGAAGATCCAGGATGCACAGTGACCAGAACCTAAAAAAGGTAAGTTCTGTTAGGTTTTCCTTGCGGTGTTCCTTAGGGATGTATTGAAGGAAGTCATCCCATAGGATTTGCCCGTAATTCACATCGTGCCCTGTGAATATGCTCCAAACCAACTCAAGGAGCTTAAGCCCCATATTGTCGGTTCCTCCGGTTCTGCCGGATAGGCTTCGGAGGATGAAGCGGCACATATATTTCCATACTGCAGGCAGTTGATTTTTCTTGAATTCACCGATACCCTTGATTCTTTTCTGGTATCCCATTTGGTATAAAGAAGCAGTGATATCTGCCATTGATGGACAGAAGAACTTGATCGACGGATGAACCAGTAGATTGATGGACCTTAGAAATTTCTCCTAGGTCAGAATGACCAATGCGTCATTCACGAGATTGAGATGCACTTCATGAGGGTTTTGGAGTGGTCGATATGCCGAGAATGCACATTTGAACAAGGTTGAAATTGGTACGATTTCTGTAAATGCATCAAAAGGTCCAAACAGAGGGTGATTCTTGAGGAACTTGATCATGAGCTTGATGGGAGCATTGTATGAAGGATGATCTTCAAATACAGCTCAGAAATTGCTTGAAGTGATTGAAGGAGAGTCTGAACTTGTTGGATTCACTGAACCAGAAGCCTTGGATTGTTTCTTAGATACTCCTGATTTCACCATTGTTGAAGATTCAGGGTGTTTGAGGATGAAGAAAAGACACAGAGTTCTTGAAGGTTTTGAGAGGAATTGATCGATATTCTGAAAGCGAAAAGTGAATTTGTTGAAGAAGATGAGTTTATAAAGGGATAAAAAAAATTAACCCTAGATAAATGGTAGAAGAGGGTAAAACGTCGATTGGGTTTTTTTTTTTTTGGGGGGGGGGGGGGTCGATGAATTATGGATTGAATCTCAGCCACAGATATTAAAACGGGTTGGAAAAGATTTTGGGGGATTTCCAAAAAGGGTTTGCATTTAATGTAAAGTTGGACGCATGTTTATATGTTAGGTAATCGTGGGGGTGATGGGTGAGGAAGGTGTAACAGCCTGAAATCCAAGTGTTCTTCTTTTGGCCTTGCATCTTGGTTAAGTTGATGATTTAGGGTTTTCATGGTAGGCGAGTACGCTGGGCGTACAATGTGTACGTTGCGCGTACTCACGCGCCTCATTTGGACGCGTTTCCCCTCAGGTACGCGGGGCGTACCCAAGGTTACGCCCGGCGTAACTTATTTAGACCCAAACCCTAAATTCCTTTGATGGGGCTATAAAAGGAACATGTGGCTGGTCTTCTCAGCCACCATCCCTCATAGTGAAACCCTAAAAAGAGTGTACCCTCGTTCTTAGGCCATTGTGTGTGCATACTAAGCTTGGTGGTGTCATTTCAAGGTTGCAAAGGAGAAGAAGAGCTTGTTGGAGAGACTAGAAGTGGTGCTCAAGTGTAGATCTGAACTTTGCAAGGGCTAAAGCTTCATTTCCAGGTATAAAGTTCGGATCTTGTCACTTGGTTCATGTTGTATGCTTAAAAGTTCATTTTCTAGGGTTTAAGTCCCAAAGGTGGAGACTTTTGTGCAAATGGCCTCCATAAGCTTAGATACTTCATATTTCTGATCTATTGGTGTTGTAGACTCATAAAAATGGCATCTTGGACGTGGGGTTTGCACCATGCATGAGATCTATGTCCTTGAGTTGGAATAAAGGGTTGTTATGAGATGTTGGAGCCTTTACAGCCGTGCCAAGGCTTAAAGGTCTCGACTTTATGGGTTTAGACACTCTAGTAAAGTCGGATCTAGAAGTGGAAGTAATGGCTTAACCGATTAAGACCAGAAATGGAGAATGGCTGATTCTGGGGGATTACGTTGGGCGTAACTTCCAGTACGCGCAACGTACTGGGTGGAGACCCCGATCAGGGGAGGGTTGGCGACGTACGCCCCGCGTACATCTGGAGTACGCCCCGCGTACTCTCAGGGTTTGACTTTTGTTGACTTTTAGGGTTTTGGTCAACATGAGGACTTTAGGTCAAGGAAGGGTAAAATAGTCTTTTACCCTCTGAGGAATGATGATAAAGAGTAAAGTTCTAAGTGGTGGAAGTCCTTGTGTAATAAATGATATTTTTATGTTTAGGCGAGGTTGAGCCGTCGTTCGAGGTCGGTGTTAGCGAGGACACGAGATCTTAGACTTTCCACGAAGTGAGTCTTCTCACTATACTGTACCCGGAAGGGTTTGACTGTGTGACCAGAAGGTCGGATATGATATGAGATATATGTGTGTTGTGTGTGATAAGTTAATTGTTATATGTGCCATGTATGATATGCTTGATATGGGCCGGAAGGCATTATGTTATGGGCCGGAAGGCATTATGTTATGGGCCGGAAGGCGAATATGTTATGGGCCGGAAGGTGTTGTAATGTGGACTGTAAGGTTGGCATGGGTAGGACCGGAAGGTTTACCCAGTCGGGACGGAAGTCCCCTGAGACACATGGACCAGAAGGTCGGGGCCTGGAAAGGCGTATGTGCGTAGGTTGTATTTTGGGGAACTCACTAAGCATTTATGCTTACAGTTGTTGTGTATGTGTTTCAGGTACTAGCGAGGACCGTGGGAAGGCGCCGGCATGATCTGTACACACTGATGGATGATTTATGATCTTGGGATTTATGTGTTTTGTATTATGACATGATACATTGGATCTTTATGCCTTATTTGGATGGAAATACATTTTTAAGAAATGAAAATTTTGTTTTAAAATTTCTGTTGTTACAGAAGGGGTAATGGATGGGACGTGTTTGGGAGATGGGACGTGTTTGGGAGAGGAAAGGACAAATTAAGGATGAGTTTATTGGAAATACGTTCTTTTTGTCATCATCCCTAAAATAGGTCTGATAAAAGGATTTTTCAAAAAGAGAAGATGACAGTTTCTTATGAGAATGTTTTATTTTATTTAATGAAGGATCATTAAATAGCACACACAGTTTTTTTTATGTTGAAAAAAAAAGTAGTTGAGAAATTATCACGAAGATTGCGGATGAAAACTTCATTGCGGATGGAAATGTCATTTCGGATGACCAAAATAAAGACTGCAGTGAGAAGCTGAGAGAAACACTTATACAAAAATTAGTAAACACAAACAAAAAGGATCCATGAAAGATAGATATAAGATATGGTTGCGGTACATAGACTGTAGAACATGAAATGTTCCAAAACCATCTATTATAAATAACTTTCAGTAAGGACCGCAATGGAGACCAGGAGGGTCTGTGGTACGATTTAATTCAAGAAGAATTTTGGATCCGGATTCATCATTCCCAACATTTGTAGGAATACATTGAGTTTTGTAGAGTCAAGTGCTTTTGTAAAAACATCAGCAATCTCTTCATGAGTAGGAACAAAGATGAGTTCAATATTACCTTTCAGAATATGATCTTTGATGAAATCATACTGTAACTCAATATGTTTTGTCTTGGAGTTCTGAATAGGCTTATGAGAGATCGCTATGGCACTTTCAGAGTCGCAGTAAATTGGTATTCGCAGCATTCTGTAGCCGTAGTCTAGCAATTGTGTCTTCATCCAAAGGACTTGGGAACAGCAGCTGGCTGCGGCCACGTATTCTGCTTCTGCGGTAGATAAAGATACACAAATTTGTTTTCTCGAGGACCAGCTGACAAGTCTTCCTCCTAAAAATTGGCATCCACCAGATGTACTTTTTCGATCAAGTTTGCATCCGGCATTATCCGCATCAGTAAATGCTTGAAGACTGAAGTCATTGTCTGCGGGGTACCATAGACCCAGAGATTTGCTTCCTTTTAGGTACCGAAGAAGTTGTTTGGCTGCGGTCATATGTGACACTTTTGGGTCAGCCTGGTACCTTGTACACACACCGGTTGCGAAGACAATTTCAGGTCTGCTTGCGGTGAGATACATTAGCGAACCAATGATACCTCTATAAGTCTTGTGATCCACAGATTCACCAAAGGGATCAGCAGAGATCTTATATCTGAAGGCCATAGGGACCTTAGCAGAAGAGCAGTTGTCCATAGAATATTTCTTCAGAAGTTCAGTGGTGTATTTCTCTTGATGAATGAATATTCCTTGTTGAATTTGTTTGACTTGGAGACCTAGAAAGAAGTTAATCTCTTTATTCATGCTCATTTGAAATTTGTTTGTCATGAGCTTAGCAAATTCATCCACCATTCCTTGATCAGATGACCCGAATATGATATCATCCACATATATTTGTACAAGCATAAGGTGAGTCCCGTTTGCTTTTCTAAATAGTGTGGGATCAATCACTCCTCTTTTGTATCCTGAAGAGACTAAGAATTCAGAAAGAGTTTCATACCAAGCTCTAGGGGCTTGTTTCAGACCATAGACAGCTTTCTGAAGCTTGTAGCAGTGATCAGGGAACTCGATACTTTCAAATCCGGGAGGTTGTTGAAGATAAACTTCTTCTTTTAATTCCCCATTGAGAAAAGCACTCTTGATGTCCATTTGGTGTACTTTGATGTTTTGTGAGAAGCATATGCTAAGAATATTCTGATTGCTCCCATTCTAGCTACCGGAGAGTATGTCTCATCGTAGTCAACACCTTCCAGTTGGCTATAACCTTTAGCAACTAGCCTTGCCTTATTTTTGATGACTGCACCAGACTCATCTAGCTTGTTCTTGAAAACCCATCTTGTACCAACAATAGTATGACATTGTGGCATGGGAACAAGTTGCCACACTTTGTTTCTTTCAAATTCTTCCAGTTCTTCTTTCATTGCAGAAATCCAATCTGGTTCCAATAAGGCTTCTTTGATAGATCGAGGCTTGACTGCGGAAATAAATGCTGCATAGTGACAGTGATCAGATAAATCTTTGGCAGATTGAGTTTGGATACCTGCGGACGGATTGCCAATAATTTGACCTGGTGGGTGATCCTTCGTCCTTACATGGAGGCGAGGCATCAGATGATCAGCAGCTGCGGTAGAAGGAATGTTTTCAACATCAGAGGTTGCTTCGGATGGGGAAGGAAGTTCCCCCTCGATTCGAGAACACCCTGCTGAGTCATCCTGACTAGTTGGAGTGAGAGAGATATTTTCTTTGATAGGTTCCCCCTGAGAGGGTTCCCCCTGGACTGTGGAAGGGAGAGTGACAATTCTTGGATCGGTTTGAGTATCAATATTCTCTATGAGTTCGTCATCCGAATCCGAAGATACATTTGATGGAAATGATTCTCTGCGGGCAGGAATTTGAACAACATCAAGTACTGGAACCTTGATGGTTGCGGCTCGATCTGGAGTAGAGCTTTCCCCCTCAACCGGAGAGGTGGAAGTGCTGAGAGATACTGCTTCGGATGGAGATGGTCCAGAAATGTCAGCATGTTGTTGTTGAGCTGCTGGAGACACAAGAACTTCTGATAGTTTTGCCGTTTCAATAGGTTCGAAGAGATCATCATAATTGACTTCTACTAGATTTAAAGGACCAGAAGAGGCAGGAATGTCACATTCCACGATTGCGGTGGTTTCAGTGGATGAAGGGGCATCGTGGATGTGAGAATCATTGAATTTCACATCGAAGCTTTCAATGATCAGCCTTGTATATCTGATAAGCACTCGATAAGCAACCTTGTTAGTGGAATAACCAAGAAAGATGCCTTCATCAGACTTAGGTGCAAATTTATTAAGCTGATCTCTGTTGTTGATCACGAAACATCAACACCCAACGATATGAAAGAAACGAACATTCGTCTTGCGGTTGTTAAGACATTCATATGGTGTTTTGTTGAGACGTTTGCACACAATGCTTCGGTTTTGGACAAAGCATGCAGTTGCTATAGCTTCCGCCCATAAGTAAAGAGCAAGATGGGCGAAGTTAAGCATGGATCTGGCTGCTTCTACTAATGTGCGGTTTCTTCGTTCAATGAAACCATTTTGTTGCGGAGGGTAGGGTGCTGAGAAGTTGTGAGAAATACCCTTGGACACCAAGAAACTGTTGAGAAGATGATTAGCGAGCTCGGTTCCATTATCATTTCGGATGCGTCTGACTGGAAGCTTGATTTGAAGTTCTATTTCTTTGATGAAGTTTATGAGAATCTGCGGTGTTTCTGATTTGAGTCTGAGAAAGAAGACCCATGTGAAGCGAGTGAAGTCATCAACAACAACCAATATGTATTTCTTGTGGTGGATACTAGCTATAGTTGAAGGACCGCAGAGATCCATGTGTAATAATTCCAAAGGTTCTGAAATAGACGAATCCATTATCATAGGGTGACTTGCTTTGACTTGCTTTCCACATTCACAAGCTGAACAGAGAGTATCGTTGCTGAATTTGAGAATAGGGAGACCGCAGACAAGTTCTCTAGTGACCAGATTGTTGATGTATCTGAAGTTGAGATGAGCTAACTTGTGGTGCCATAGCCAGCTGACTTCGGATACAGCTTTAGAAAGAAAACACAGCTGCGGTTTACCAATAACGAGAGAGATATCCAGAGGATACATTGTGCCTTCGGAGCGAGACTTAATTAAGCAAGTGCTTCTGTCACCCGTCATTATGTAACAGAATTTGTAACACCCCAAAACCGTGAATGGCGGAAACATTCTGGGGCGGAGGACGTCATGTACAATATCAAAACAATGAATAATAGTAAACAAGCAACAACATCATCTATTGCATTAATAATACAATTTCATACATGTGTGTTCTGTCAAGTTATATAGACACCAAAATATAAATATCAAAATAAAAGACGAGTCTTGAACGAACTCCATCTTCTCAAAAGCCTGGCACCTGTACCTGTCTATTGGTGACCTGAGAATACAAGTTATTTTGAAAGCGAGTATCAACTTAAAGCTGGTGAGATCATAAGTATATTAATGTCTATGTTTGTATGAAAGCATTTGTAAGATGTTTTGTACAATGCTTTGTAAAATGTTTGAACTCTCCTAGAAAACCCTATGTTTCCTACTAACTGTAGCCTTCTACCAAGGCATCTAGTGTATGTGCGTGTGTCTCTTTTTAGAGTGTGTGTTTTCCCAATTCTGACTATCATTTACCAAAAATATAGTTTTTACATTACCGTGCATCGTGTGAATATTCCCGAAGTGAATGTTATGGGAAAATATTATAGTACCGTAGTATTTGTAATAAGTGACTACCGTTGTACTAACAAACTTAAAACAAAAGGTGTTCAAAGTAACATGTGATCGACCTGTATCCTCCTACCGACTCTAGTAAAACGACAATGTAAGACGCCGTAAGAAATGACATTTGGCACCCGTAGACTTGCAAGTACCACTGTAGCGAGCAGCAAGGTGTAGGATAGTCAATCCAGTATAGATCTATACGCAAACTCATATGCTCCCCAGTTAAGGAGATTCGGGATACAAAAGCGGTCATGGCAGGAAGTGCCATGACCCACTTAATGGTCCACATAACTGCATAAATGTACATGTGATAAATGTGCTAGCTGTAAGTGTACTCTTTCTCTGTCTAGCCTGTATGTACTGTAATGTTCTGCGTGTGCTAGCTGTAATGTATGTTATCTCTCTATCTAGCATGTATAGTTAATGTACTGTGTGTGCTACTCGTACTGACTCATGAATGAACTGACTCATTTTATGTTTCATTGTTCTAGTAATAGTATTTGTATCTTCCTGTGCTACCCCTATGGTAGCTTACTAGTAATGTAACCGGTATGTATGAATTTGGAAGTATACCCTTGCTACCCAAGGGTATTGAACTGACTCGAAGAACCTTTATGACTATATATGTACACATGATATATAACTAATATTTAGACGACCTTCGGACGGATACCCGATACCTTACCAGACCACATCTTAACGGGGAAAAGGAAATTAAGCGAGCTGGCCTTCCTAAGCCTTTTAAACATTTCTTATACAACTATACATATATAGGCATGCATTTGATAATGAGTATAAAAGAGCTTAAGTAAACGTATTTGATAAGTATAAGAATTTGTAAAACAGTTTGAAGCAAAACGGTTTGATAAACAGTTTGAACAGTAAGAAAATCACTGGTTTTGTAGTTATTAATCACATGTGATTGATGTAATAACTATAAGTATTTAACTTGTATTCCCCCCCCCCCATAAAGCATTTAAAAACATTTAAACCATTGATTAAGGGGTATGAACTCACCTGTAGTGAGTGGTACGGATGAATTGAAGATGTAGGATTGCTAGGTGTCAAGTGAAGTCTTGAACACACTCTATGATCCTAATTAACATATAATATCACATATATGTATCCAATTAGTCTTTAAACAACTAATAAACAAAGTCAAGACACCCTAGGACGTGCTAAACACCTTTTACAAGTGTTATAAGTATCAAGGATTGCATCTAAGTGTTGTAGGGAAAGGCTAGTGTGTTTGGGGTTCAAGGAAAACTCCATTAGGGAGTTTACGGTTTTGTGGTCATGACCAAAAGGGTTTACGGCCGTAAACCCTTGGGTTTACAATCATAAGCTCACCCACTTGTTGACCATTTGATGTTTGAAGCCTCTAAGTCAATCCAAGCATTCCTACTTCATGTTTAAGCCTTAGGAAGTGTTTTGTGGCATCAATACACTCCTAAATGGAGTTTACGGCTCATGGACCATTTCTCCATGAGTTTACTGCCGTAAACTCCTATGGAACATGGTTTTATGATGTTTTCAAGTCCTAAACACTTCAAGGTAATAGCCTAGGTTAGATTCTAGGCAAAAGGAAGGAGTATGGGCCATTTATACCCACTTTGGGGTGTTTACGGTTTTGGGAAATCCCCAAACCGTAAACACATATAAATGAGTGATGTTTGTGCTTTTTGTGTGATAAACTCATCAAGGAAGGATCTAGACAAGTCCTTAAGGCATTGTGAAGCTTAGGCACCCTAAGGCACCCTTTGGCAACATAACTTGGTGTTTACGGTTCAAGAACCTCTTGAACCGTGAACACCTTGTTCTTGGTGTTCTAGGGACATTTCCTTGATATTAAGATGTATAGCAAGCTTTAAATACTCTGGGATAGAAGTACTTACTTTGTGGAAGCTTGAAATGAACTAAAAGTCCAAGAACACTAGTGTGTGTTCTTGGTGTTTTGGAAATCTAATCAAAACACAAAAATGGATGGATGAAAAGATGTATAATCACTAGTTGTTATGCTATATCAACTAATCAAGTCGAGAAATACTTACGTTTTCGAGAAATCGGGCGAAAATCGGGATGATAGTTGAGAGTGTTTGGAGTTTACTCTTGAGTTTGCAAGAAAGAATGAGACACTTTGGGGAGTAAACTCATGCTTAAGGCATGAGTTTACTGTTTTTAGGGGAGTTTACGGCCCAAACATAAAAGTTTGGCCGTGAACTTCTAAGCTACATGGTATTCGCGGTTTTGAAATTTCAAGACTCGAGACGGCACATCCTTTCACCCATTCGTTTAAAGAATTATTATTATAATAGTCAAACGAACTTTAAATTTGTTAAAAAAAATAGAAATGAAATTGACTTATAATATGAAATGATTGACTTTTAGGGTTTGACCGAATGAAAATTTCGGGTTGTCATAGAATTGATCATCAAATTCCACTTGATGGCCTGCTTTACATAGTTGGCCAACACTGATGAGATTGTGTTTAAGGCTTTCTACATAAGCAACCTTCTTAATGGAAAAGTTCCTCGTGCTAAGAACACCGTAGCCTCGTATGATGCCATTTGCATTATTTCCAAAAGTGACATTTCCACGATTGCATATAGGCCTGAAATCCCGAAGGTATTCTAACCTTCCAGTCATGTGCAAGGGGCAGACACTGTCGATTAACCATTCTTCTTCTTGATCCTCCTTGCACAATGCCTACAAAAACTAAGTGGTTAATTTGGGCACCCAAGTGAGTTTGGAGCCCGAGGTCACATGCGATGTGTTAATCGATGCATGATGCGACGTGGCAGGGACAGGTTTTAAGTCAACTTTCAAACCTAGTCCTGGGTGTTTGCAGTTCTTTGGAGTTTTGTGAGATTGTGAGTAATTTTGAGTATTTTTGAAGAGATTAGAATTGACCCTGAAATCTTGGGTGTCGGAAGTTCTTTGAATTCTTTTACATTGACATTGACAAGAGAACTTTTTGTCATTTTTCCTGACATTTGACCTGTTCTGAGTTTTTGAAGAAAAAGTATGGTTTTGTCCATTCCGAGGATTGTCAGATTTGACCTTTTTGTTTGTGTGTTTTGAAAAGGTGTTTTGTGCAGGTTTGGCAGGTGTGAAGGCACGTGTAGAGCTTTTGTGATGTGATTTCTTAAACGTTTGAGATGACCTTTTAGGTACCGGAGTTGGCAAAATTCCTTTCCATTTTTGGTATTTTGACACTGAAAAGGTTGGAGTAAGTGAAATACCTTTCCATTTTGGATCATTGATAGAATAGATTTGAAATCCATTTGAACGAAAAGACTTATCCTCATGTTTGGATATTTTTTGAGTATTGTCAGAAACAGTGAACTCCTTTCTTTTTGTTTTCTTGGAAACAGTTTTCTTGAAATGATAATTTGAAAAGGTAAACTTCTCAGGACTTTTTGATTTAGGACATTTCACAGATTTCTTAACTTTTGAGCAAATTTCGTGTTGCTTGCCACGAGAGCGAAATTCTTCTTTAAAAACTCTTTTTGCTTCGGTCTTAGGAGAACCGCAGTCAGTGATATTTAATTGCGGTTTCCTAGAATGTTTAGAGGATTTTGAAAAATAGTGACTCGATTCATCTGAACTTGAGAAGTTAGGACTTTGAGAACATTGATCAAATTCAAAATTTTCAATTGGTAATTCATGATTAATTGGCTCAACGGTCACAGAACTCTTGACTTCGATCAGTGGAGTAGTGCTTTGGACTGCCGCAGAGTAAGTCTTGGTGAATACTTATTTGGGACAATTGATATTAGGTAATGGGACAGATTGCGGTATATGACTGCAGTCACTGCGGTCAGATTGTAAGGATGGGAAGTCTAAAGAGACTTCAGGACTTTCAATAACAATCTCCTCATAAACTACGGATGATGTCTGAGAATCTGTGTTGTTGACATGAGTAGAAGATTCAGGGAGAATTTCTTCTATAACACAATTATTACTCAGATCATGAAGTTTTCCAAAGTGGGCTTGGATATCCTCAGGAAATGTTTTGTCATTGACAGAAAATAAGAAGTTGCGGTCTGGTGGGACATAGGGACGTTCCGATGTGAACCGAGGTGATGAGTCCGTTGCGGTTGGGTAACCATTGGACCAACCCCAGTTAAAAGTGTTATGAACATTCCCATTATTAACAAGATTCTCAATGGCCTCAGTTTCATTAAACAACTTTTCAATTAAAAGATTTAAACATACAATTTCATTTTGTACTAGATCTCTTTGATTTAAGGCTATATCTAATTGATTTTCACTAAGCATTCTAGCATCTTTTTCTAACATTAAATCCTTCTCTAACATTTCCATTTTGAGTCTCTTATTGTCCAAACGTCCTCTAACATGGAACATCTCCTGCGAAGCGATGTTCTTCTCATCTAGGGCTTTATTGTAGTCTGTAAGGACGGCAACACAAGTGTCATTGAGTGTGTCTATGAAAGGTTGACAATCATGCATGTTGTAATTTAAAGTTTGAATCATGAGTTTTACCTGTTCCACAATGCTGAGAGTTCCATCTTTAGCCATATAGCAATGGTTCTTCTTTAGATTGGTTGAGCCATCTTCATCAGCAGTTGCCACCATACAGATCTTGCCTTTCCCTTTGTTAAGGACTTCTTTATCTTCATGTCCTGATGACCACACTTGATGATTCCTTTTCACTTGAGCAACGTAGGCCTTTCCCTTTTCTTTATCTTCCGGTTCTTGAGCCATTCGAAGATAGAAGGCTCTATCTTTTACTACATTTGCCTTGCAATCTTTGGCAAAATGGTTTTCCTTATTGCATTTCTGACATATGATGACATCACTCTTGTCTTCTATAGAGGTACCGGAGTCAGTTGATTGGGACTGCGGTGGTACTTATTTGGACTGAGTCTGCTGAGACTGCGGTGGAGGGAGAGGGTTTTTGGTGGAACGGAAGTGATTGTTTTGAAAGTTACAGTTGAAAGGTGGTCGATTGAATTGTTGGTTTTTGCGAATTGAAGGTGGTAAACGATTGAATTTTTGACTGATAAGAGCAATGGCATTCTGAAACTCCTCTTCGTCGTCATATTCTGAGTCAGTTTCATATAACTGCGGTGGAGAGTCATATGAGGTGGGATAGGTTTATGTGTGAGGTGATTAGGCTACTTATGCGAGTGGTCCTCCGAAGTCTGAGCAGTCCTTGAGTACAGTGGACTCTTGAGCTTGCAATTCTCCATAAAGCTTATAGAGAGATAAGGAGTGAATCTTCCTGTCACCTTGTACAATCATTTTGGTTGTTGTCCAGTGTCTTCCTAAGCCATTAAGAAACTGCAGATTTGTTTCATGATTGTTGCGGATGGTACCCGCATTGGACAGTTTTGTGACAATCAAGTTGAACCTTTTAAATGAATCTTCCAAACTTTCACCGGAGTGGGCTTTGAAGTTATTGAATTCGTTG
The DNA here is from genome assembly GCF_051521515.1 of Lactuca serriola. Classification (NCBI taxonomy): domain Eukaryota; kingdom Viridiplantae; phylum Streptophyta; class Magnoliopsida; order Asterales; family Asteraceae; genus Lactuca; species Lactuca serriola. The sequence continues at coordinate 105,243,457 of NC_136412.1, forward strand.
AGTGTTGTAGTGAGCTTCTTGTCTTGAGCCTGCTCTGAACCTTCATACAAGTTTTTGAGAACATCCCAAATCTCCATTGCTGATTTGCAATTTATGATGATGTCAAAGTTGTCAGGAGCAACTCCACAAGAGATTTCATAAAAGGCAATAGCATCACTTTCCATTTTGTCTAGATCATTTTTTGTGGGACGATTCAAAGTTGGTTGACCTCCTCCGAGCCTTGTTGTGGCTCCATCAGTTTGGATAGCGGTAAGGACTGGTACGTGGGGTCCTTCATCTACAGATCTCCAGACATCTCTACCAAGTCGTCTGGAATTTACGGCCCAAATGGCTATTGCACCGTAAACCCTAATGACTATATATATGGCACTTAGCCATTTTTTCACACTTTTTCACTTTTCAAGAGCAAAACTCAAATCCTCTCAAGTAGCATCCGAATTTTCCTTCTTGATCTTCAACTTGTAAGTCTTCCTAGCCCCAATAAGTTGATATCTACCTTAATCTAGTGATCTAACACACTTTCATCCGTGAAATCCTTCCAAAAGTGTAAATCTTCAAGTTTCACCAAGAACACACACTAGTGTTCTTGGACTTTTATCACATTTTCAAGCCTCTATCTTATAAGTACTTCTATCCTAGAGTATCTTACAGCTTGTTACACTTCCATATATCAAGAAATCACATAAGAAACACCAAGATCAAGGTGTTTACGGTCCAAGATGTTCTTGGACCGTAAACCCTAAAAAGGGTGCCAAAGTGTGCTCTAGTCCCTCCTAAGCCTTGGAAACTTGCTCAAATCCCTTCCTTGATGAGTTAAGGGCTTGAAAACATCAAAATACCATAAACCATATGGGTTTACGGTCATAAACCCAAAGGAAAATGGTCTAAAGACCGTAAACTCCATTCAGGAGTGAAATGGTGCCCTAATCCCTTCCATAGGCTTATACTTCAAGTAGAAATGCTTCTAATGACTTATGAGGCTTCAAAACACAAAGTGGTCAAAGGAGCATGAGTTTAAGACCATAAACTCATGGGTTTACAACCGTAAACTCAATGGTTTATGGTCACAAAAGCCATAAACTCAAATGAAGGGTTCCCTTGAACCCTAGACTCAATAGCAATGTCCTACAACACTTAGATGCAATCCTTAGGACTTATAGCACTTATATAAGGTATTTTGCATGTCTTAGGATGTATTAAATTTGTTAATTAGTTGTTTAAAGACTAATTTGATACATATATGTGCTATTATATGTTAACTAGGATCATTATACGTGTTCGAGTCTTCACTTGACACTTAGCATCCTATACAGTTCGTCCAGCCAAACCACTCACTACAGGTGAGTTCATACTCCCTTAATCAATATTTTAAATGTTTTTAAATTCTTTTATGGGGGGATACAAGTTGAATCATGCTAGTTATTATATCAATCACATGTGATTAATAAGTAGCATACAAATGGATTTACTACTCTTTTAGCTATTTTACCAGACTGATCACTTCAAATGGCTTTCCAAAACATTTTTACTTGTTTAAAACTCTTTATCAAATGGTCTTACATACTAAATGTTTCTTTTCAAACGCTGATACATTTGTGTTTCAAGCAAAGGTTTCCTTATACTTTAAACTGCTCTTATCAAACAAACTGCTTTCAAATCGTTTTACAAACTGACATCAAGTCATCCTTTCTTAGTTCCTAAACTTTTCAATGGTTTTACAAAACTTCTTTTATACTTTTATATTGTCAAATGCATGCCTATGTATGTATAGTTATATAAGTAATGTTTAAAGGAATTAGGAAGGCTATCTCGCTTTATCTCCTTTTCCTTGTTGGGATGAGGCTTTAGGGCATTGGTTATCCGTCTGAAGGTCGTCTAAATATTAGTTATATATTATGTATACATATATAGACATAAAAGTTCTATCAGTCAATTCAATACCCTTGGGTAGCAAGGGTATACGTTCATGTTCATACGTACAGTTCATATTACTAGTAAACTATGATAGGCGTAGTTTAGGAAGTTACTAATACTATTACTAGAACAAAGAATCATACGATGAGTCAGTTCATTCACCAGTCAATACTTGCTAGATAGAGAGAACACACACTACAGCTAGTACACACAGCACATTTCAATACTTGCTAGATAGAGAGAACACACAATACAGCTAGTACACACAATACATTTCAATACTTGCTAGATAGAGAGAACACACAATACAGCTAGTACACACAGTACATTTCAATACTTGCTAGATAGTGAGAACATACAATACAGCTAGTACACATAGTACATTTCAATACTTGCTAGATAGAGAGAGAACACACAATACGGCTAGTACACGCAGAACATTACAATACATACAGGCTAGACAGAGGGAGAACATACAATACAGCTAGCACATTCATTACATATACATTATTACATTTATGTGAGCCACTAAACGGGGCATGGCACTACCTTTCATGACCGTTTTTGTATCCAAAATCTCCTTAATTGGGGAGCGTATGAGTTTGTGTATAGATCTATACTAGAATGACTATCCTACACCTTGATACTCGCTACAGTGGGACTTGCAAGTCTACGGGTGCCAAATGTCCTTTCTTACGGCGACTTACATCGTCGTTTTGCTAGAGTCGGTAGCAGGATACAGGCTGATCACATCGTACTTTAAATTACAATTGGTTTAAGGTAGTTAGTACAACAGTAGTTACTTATTACAATACTACAGTACTATAATATTTTTCACATTACATTCACTTCGTGAACATTCACACGATGCACGGTAATGTAAAAACTATGTTTTTGGTTAATGGTAGTTGGATTTGGGAAAATACACACTCTTACAAGAGACACACACAGATACTAGATGCCTTGGTAGAAGGATACTTTTAGTAGGAAACATAGGGTTTTCTAGGAGGTTCAAAACTTTTACATACTTATACTTCACATACTTACAAATACTTTCTTACAAATTCAGACATTGAAATACTTATGATCTCACTAGGTTTAAAGCTGATACTCTCTTTCAAAATAATTTGTATCCTCAGGTCAACAGTAGACAGGTAGTTTAGAGAAGATGGAGCTCGTTCAAGACTCATCTTTCATTTTGATTTATACTTTAGTGTCTATTAAACATGTTAGAACACACTTGTATTAAAATTATATTATTAATGCAATGGATGATGTTGTTGCTTGTTTACTACTATTCATTATTGTGATACTGTACATGACGTCCTTCGCCGCAGAACGTTTCCGCCGTTCTATGGTTTTAGGGTGTGACACTTTTGCAACTAGTCTTTCCTTATTTCTGATAACCGCTCCAAATTCATCTAACTTGTTCTTGAACATCCATCTTGTTCCAAAAATAGTATGGCCTTGCGGTATGGGAACAAGTTGCCACACTTGTTTTTTTCGAATTCTTCCAGTTTTTCTTGCATTGCAGAAATCCAATCAGGTTCTAATATTGCTTCTTTGATCGATCGGGGCTCGACTGCAGACATGAATGCCGTGTAGTGGCAATGGTCAGATAAGTCTTTGGCAGATCGGGTCTGGATACCTGTGGATGGATTGCCAATTATTTGACCTGGTGGGCGGTCCTTCGTCCATACGTGTAGACGAGGCATCAGATGGTCAGCGGCTACGGTAGAAGGAATGTTTTCAATATCAGAGGTTTCTTCGGATGAGGAGGGCAGTTCCCCCTGGATTTGAGAACATCCTGCAGAGTTATCTTGGCTTGTTGGGGCGAGAATAAAATTTTCTTGAGCAGCTTGGAGAGGTTCCCCCTGGATTGCTGATGGGAGTTCCTCTGGAACCTGAGAAAGTTCCCCCTGAAATGCTGATAGGAGAGAAATGATTCTTGAATCGGTTCGAGTGTCAATGGTCTCTATGATTTCATGTAGTGACAATGGTCAGATAAGTATTTGGCAGATCGAGTCTGGATACCTTCGGATGGATTGCCAACTATTTGACCTGGTGGGTGGTCCTTCGTCCATACGTGTATACGAGGCATCAGATGGTCAGCGGCTGTGGTAGAAGGAATGTTTTCAATATCAGAGGTTTCTTCAGATGGGGAGGGCAGTTCCCCCTGGATTTGAGAACATCCTGCAGAGTTATCTTGACTTGTTGGGGCGAGAATGAAATTTTCTTGAGCAGCTTGGAGAGGTTCCCCCTGGATTGCTGATGGGAGTTCCTCTGGAACCTAAGAAGGTTCCCCATGAACTATTGATGGGAGAGAAATGATTCTTGAATCAGTTCGAGTGTCAATGGTCTCTATGATTTCATCATCTGAATCCAAAGATACGTTTGATGTTAGTGATCTTTTAGGAAGAGGAGCTTGAGCATCATCAAATACTGGAACCTCGATGGTTGTTGCTTGATCCGGAGTAGAGCTTTCCCCCTCAACCGGAGAGGTAAAAGTATTGAGAGATGCTACTTCGGATAGAGATTGTCCATAAACATCAGCATGTTGTTGTTGAGCAGTTGGTGACACAAGAACTTCGGATAGTTTCGCAGTTTCAACAGGGTCAAAAAGATCATCATAATTGACTTCAACTAGGTTTGGAGGACCTGAAGAAGCAGGAATATCACTTTCCATGATGGCAGTGGTTTCAATAGGTGGAGAGGTGTTGCGGATGTAGGAGTCATCGAACTTTACATCGAAACATTCAATGATAAGCCTCGTACGTCTGATAAGAACCCGAAAAGCAACCTTGTTCGTTGAGTAGCCAAGAAAAATGCCTTCATCGGACTTCAGTGAAAATTTGTTAAGCTGATCTCTGTTATTGATCACAAAATATCTACACCTAAAGATGTGAAAGAAACGAACATTTGGTTTCTAGTTGTTGAGACCCTCATATGGTGTTTTATTGAGGCGTTTGCACAAAATGCTTCGGTTTTGAACAAAGCATGCAGTTGCTACAGCTTCAACCCAGAAGTAAAGAGGAAGATGTGCGAAGTTGAGCATGGATCTAGCTGCTTCAACTAGAGTACGGTTCCTTCTCTCTACTACACCATTTTGTTGAGGTGTATAAGGAGCTGAAAAGTTACGAGAGATACCTTTTGACACCAAGAAGTTGTTGATAGGATGATTAGTGAATTCAGTTCCATTATCACTGCGGATGCGTCTTACAGGCAGTTTAATCTGGAGTTCTATCTCTTTGATGAGTGAGAATCTACGGTGTTTCGGATTTGAGTCTGAGGAAGAATACCCAATTGAAGCGAGTGAAGTCATCAACTATAAAAAGTATGTACTTTTTATGATGAAGACTGGCTACGGTTGATGGACCGCAGAGATCAATGTGTAGAAGTTCAAGTGGTTTAGATATTGAAGAGTCAAACACCATGGGGTGACTTGCTTTGGACTGTTTACCACATTCACAAGCAGGACATAGAGTATCATTGCTGAACTTGAGAATGGGTAATCCTCTGACCAGCTCTCCAGTAACCAAGGTATTGATATACTTGAAGTTGAGATGAGCGAGCTTGCGGTGCCATAACCAGCTAACTTCGGATACAGCTTTGGAGAGAAACACACAACTGCAGTTTTCCGATGATGAGAGAGATATCCAGAGGATACATGGGACCCTCAGATCATGACTTGATCAAGCAGGTACTTCTATCACTCGTCATAATGTAACCGAATTGATCATCAAACTCAACTCGATGGCCTACCTTACATAGTTGGCCAACACTGATAAGATTGTGTTTAAGGCTTTCTACATAAGCAACCTTCTGAATTGAAAAGTTCCCCGTAGTGAGTACACCGTAACCTCGGATTATTCCATTCTCATTGTTGCCGAATGTACCATTTCCACCATTGCATATAGGCCTGAAATCCCGAAGATATTCTAACCTTCCGGTCATGTGCAAGGAGCAGGCACTGTCGATCAACCATTCTTCTTCTAGATCCTCCATGCACAAAGCCTATTCCACAATGCTGAGAGTTCCATCTTTCGCCATATAGCAATGGTTCTTTTTTAGCTTGGTTAAGTCGTCTTCATCAGCAGTTGCCACCATACAGATCTTGCCTTCTCCTTTACTGCGGTCGTCTTCATCTTCGTCTCCGGATGACCACACTTGATGAATCCTTTTCACTTGAGCAACATAAGCTTTTCCCTTTTCTTTGTCTTCTAGTTCTTGAGCCATTCTGAGATAAAAGGCTCTATCTTTCACTACGTTTTCCTTGCAGTTCTTGGCAAAATGGTTTTCCTTGTTACACTTGTGACATATAACAATATCACTTTTGTCTTCTAAAGAAGTATCGGAGTTAGTTGATTGGGACTGCGGTGGTACGTCTTTAGACTGTGTTTGTTGAGGCTGCGGAGGGAGTGGATTCTTGGTGGAACGAAAGTGATTGTTTTGGAAGTTGCGGTTGAAAGGTGGTCGGGTGTACTGTTGATTTTTATGAAATGAAGGTGGTAAGCGATTGAATTTTTGACTGACAAGGGCAATCGCATTTTGAAACTCTTCTTCAATGTCGTATTCTGAGTCTGCTTCATATGACTACGGTGGTGAGTCATACGATGTGGGATATGTTTGAGTGTGAGGCGATTGTGCTACAAGAGCAAGTGGACCTCAGAAGTTTGAACAGTCCTTGAGAACAGTGTACTCTTGAGCTTGCAATTCTTCATAGAGCTTATAGAGAGACAACAAGTGAATCTTCCTATCTCCTTGAACAATCATTTTGGTTGTCGTCCAATGTCTTCCTAATCCATTAAGGAACAATAGATTTGTTTCATGATTGTTGTGGACAGTGCCAACATTGGACAGTTTTGTGACAATCAAGTTGAATCTTTTGAAGGAATCTTCCAAACTTTCACCGGTGTAAGCTTTGAAGTTGTTGAACTCACTGAGTGTAGTTGTAAGCTTCTTGTCTTGAGCTTACTCTGAGCCTTCATACAGATTTTTGAGAACATCTTAGATCTCTTTTGCTGATTTGCAATTTATGATAATGTCAAAGTTGTCAGGAGCAACTCCACATGAGATTTCATAAAAGGCAATAGCATCATTTTCCATCTTGTCGAGATCATCTTTGGTGGGACGGTTCAAAGCTGGTTGACCTCCTCCTAGCCTTGATGTTGCTCCGTCAGTTTAGATTGGTGTAAGGACTGGGACATGTGGTCCTTCTTCTATAGATCGCCATACATCTATACCAAGTCTTCTGAGATACCTTTCCATCCTTTGTGACCAGTGATGATATTCATTTGCAACCAGTATTTGGGCTCGATTTGAACCACCAACACTGTTGGAAACATTTAGTGATAACGATTGTGCCATGTTTTTGAAGTTTTTTTTTTGTTTTTAGAAATGAGCTTCAGTGGTATAGAAGGCTCTTAGAAAGATCAGAGTTCTGTTTTTCAAAAAGCAACCACTATGGCTCTGATACCAATTGTTGAGAGAAAAACATTGAGACACACTTGAACAAACGTTAGAACAAGTATATAGCGGAATAGTTAATCTCGAAGGATCAAAAGCTCAATAATAATATTAAGAATTAGAAGTTAGAGAGTTAGTTGCCGAAAAGTAAAGAAATGTAAATGACAACAATTGTGATATCAAGTATACACATAAGTAGATTCATAACGAGGAATGCATTCAAACCAAGTTAATAAGTGAGATCAAACTTAGTGATTAAGTCACAATAGACTTCTCCGAAGGGATATGATGATTGATTATGTGAGTAAAAAGATTGGATAAGTAAGATAGAAAGAGAACTTTGAGATGTGTATTAGAAATGGATGAGATGTTCACTGATATTTCACCGTGTGCGTAATACATGAGAATGAGCTCTATTTATAAAGACTCAAAAGATAACATATTTACAACTCTAAGAGTATCCATGCAAGGCATACTGGACAATAGAGTGTTTTACAATAAAGACAAAATAATCTAAGTAAAGATAGAGACTGCAATGCTTGAAGACTTCGCATGATGATTGACGAAGAGACTGCTTCACTGTGGTGGCTTGGTGACTGCGGTAGATGAAGTTCAAGAGGGTCACTTATTTTTTCTTTAACAGTTAAGTATAAGGTGTTGAAAGCTCATGTTGAGGGCTTGCATGTATATTATTGTCTAATCAGGGATGATCCCCAGTGTTGATAGTGGATAACTTAGTTGGTATGTCGGAGCAAAGTAAGGGTGTGGTTCAGTTCAATATGAGATCAGTTAGTTTTCATTGCGGTGATGCCCTTTTGGTGTGAGATTAGACTGTTGGCGTTTGGCCGAGAAGCGGAGACCGATTGATTATGTGGATTTTTGTTCATCTTATTTGTTGTGGGGTAGTGCATCATGAAGTAGAAGCGAGAGCTGATTTTGAGGACGAAATCTATTTTAAGCGGAAGATAATTGTAACACTCAGTTTTAAAATTCAATAAATAAATAAAATCAATTGAATAAATAAATAATAGCCCTAAAACCCCGAGATATAATTTATATTTTTATTTATTTTAGCCTTAAATTCATAATAATTTATCAGTGCTAGCCTAAAGGAGTGAAATGTTATAATTTATGGAAATTGGGGATTACCTTGTAACAATTGGATTTGTAATGTAAATATTTTTGGAGAGCAGGGGGCTGTTTTGTAACTATGGAACTAAGTTGAAATAAATCTTGGGGGGAGGGACTAAAAGCGTAAATATGGAATGTTGTTTGAAAGTTACATGCCTTAAACCCATGCCTCCCTCGCCTCCCCTGTTTCTTCCATGTGACTGCCCTAAACCCTAACCCTATCAATCTCTATGCCGCCACCACCTTAACCCCTGGGCGTCCCCAGCCGTCGTCATCCTTCTATTATGAACAACCATTGCCGCCACATTCCTTGCTAGACCGAACCACCGAAGCCAACCACCCGCTGTTGTTGTCGGCGATAGAGAAGATCGACGGAAAAAGTGGCCGCTGTTAGCTCATCCTCTCCGGTAATGGCGCCATCCTTACCTACTCATTTCTCTCTTCCATTTCTTTCCTCCGTTGTTGCCACCGCTATTCTGTCGGCTGTCACATTTGACAGTGATTCTCTGAAACACCGCCTGCCACTGCGTGGGTGGCAGTGTTGTGTGTGTTTCGTGTGTATGTGTGTTCGTACTTCAGCCTATGTCTTTGTGTGTGTGCATTTTTCAGTCTTTACCATGGGTGTGTGGGTGAGTTGTCGGCTGGAAAAAGCAAGAAGACCACCATGGCAGCCAACCATGGTGGCTTCCGGCCATGTTACTCCTTCTGTCACCACCAGCGTCTGTGAGAGGTGGATGTGTGTGTGAAATGGTTTTATGTGTGTTTATTTCAGTTGAAGTTGTTTTTGCCACCACATGCTGCCGTTTTGCCGCCACCATCTGCCACTTTGGGTGGTTGTGTGTATATATGTGTGTGTTTGGATAGATGTTTGAAATGCTTTATCATAGTTGTGGCCTAAAATCATAACCACCACCACCGTGAGGTGGTGGCTGCCGTCGTGAACCACCATTGAGCACCACTACCTGAGGTGGTAGTGGGTGGTGCCTGGCTTATTTAACATTAATTAACCTAAAAATTTAACCATTGGAATAATTGGCATGCGATTGGGTTGGAAACCCTAATTTGGGTTTAGAAAACCTTGATTTTGGATATGTTAGTTTTAGAGTTTTCAGGACCCGCACTTTGGACCATTGGAATTGAATTATGAATTAACCCTAATCGTCGTTTTATGTGAAAACCCTAATTGTGTTGGGCTTTAAGTTGGGATTTTCGGTTGGTCTTAGATGTTTGGATTTCAGATGGGCCCTCTAATAATAAGTATTTGGAATAGGAATTCGGATGGGCTTTAGGGTAAGGACCATGTGAAGGGTTTGGGCCCAATTTAGAAATTGGGTCATATGTTGGGCCTTGGTTCATTGTTGGCTTTTGGGCCTTCAGAGTGTGTGTTTGGACCTTGGGTCGGGATCAAGCTAGGTTGGGGGTAAAGTAGTCTCTTTACCCCAAACATGGACTTATGGTTATGTATTGGAACCCAATTATTAATTGGTTCTTGTTTGGATGTTGAGAGTTCGGGAATGTGTCATCCAACAACTAGAGTTTTATCCGCTGGACTTCAGTTGTGCGAGGTGAGTCTCCTCACTGTTTGTATGGGTCGAAGACACCAATGCCAGTCCATTTGTTTTATGTATAGTAGGAAGACCCGGGGGTTAGCCCTACGCATTATGTATGAAAGACCAGGAGGTGGCTCTTGGCACAATGTATGCTAATTAGCTTAGTAGAGTAGTATGTATGCTAGTTGTCTTTGTGATGCTTGCATGGAAGACCAGAAGGTGGTTCTGGGCACTTGTCTGTAAGACCCAGGGGGTAGCCCCGGCCTTGGCAAGAAAGACCATGTGGCGGCCTAGGGCATAATGGCAAGACTATGTGCGGTACATAGCACCTTTATTGATTATGATATATGAATGATATGTATGGCTCATGGTTATGTATGGAATGTATGGATCAGTTGATATGTATGGTGTATGGTATTTGGGGAACTCATTAAGCTTTGTGCTTATGGTTTTCAGTTTTGGTTTCAGGTACCTCCAGTTTTCAAATAAAGGAGCTCGGGATGATCGCAACGCATACACCTATGTTTTCCGCAATATGTGATTTATGGGAATGAACTCTGATAAATGTTTTATTTGAAATGCTTTTCAATGTGTGAAACAAGTGACAAATGTGTTTTAGTTATATTTAAAAATGAAATTTCTGGTTATGAATTTTGGGATGTTACAATATGAATGTACAAAAAATAATATATGGATAAAACTATATTGATTTAAAAAAAAAAACTTAAGTCGTAGATAACTCGACATGTGATCAATTTCTTCTCTTTCTTTCTCTCTCTCTCTCTCTCTCTCTCTCTCTATATATATATATATATATATATATATATATATATATATATATATATATATATATATATATATATATATATATATAACACCAGGATCAAATAAGAAGCAAAATTTTGCTAGGGAGGTAAGAAATTTTTTCATACATATTTTTTTAACAAATAAACAAAATGAATCATTAGATGATTCAAAAGTAAGATGATCACAAGAAAAAAAATTGCCAAAAAAACACCATCATGATTCATTTTTAAGTAAATCAAGAAAAATTCATTTTTATGACAATTTTATTAAATATAAACAAAATCATCGTAAGAATGTTTTCTTTTTAAGAATTTTTTTTTATTCATCTTATTTTTGATTCATCTAGTGATTCATTTGTTTTGTCTTGTTTGTCAGGTAAGAATTTTTTTTTTGTAGCAAGGTAAAAAAATTTAGACTTATTTTTTTGGCGAACAAAACAATTGAATCAATAGATGAATCAATAACATTATTCACCAAAAAAGTTCCTGAAAAAACATTTTGATGATTCATTTTTACGATGATTTTATTGATATTTACTAAAATTGTCATAAAAGTGAATTTTTTCTTGATTTTCTTAAAAATGAATCATAAAGGTGTTATTCTGGGAATTTTTTCGTGTACTTTTGAATCATATAATGATTTATTTCATTTGTTTGCTAAAAAATATGTATATAGAAAATTTCTTGCCTTCCTACCAAAAATTTCCTTATTATTTGATCTTGATTATATATATATATATATATATATATATATATATATATATATATATATATATATATATATATAACCTAATAAATGAAAATCAGTTTTGCCAAATGTCATGTTCTCATTGAATTTGACACATGTCATTCTATTAAATTTCATAATAAATGCTCTACAACCTTTATTACTTACTTAATTTATTATATTCTTTGTATTTATGTAAAATTATTACTTTAAAAAATATGTAATGCTTATAATTTTATATTAAAGATCTTTTATAAACCCATGTAATACACGGATCTCACAACTAGTATATATATATATATATATATATATATATATATATATATATATATATATATATATATATATATACATACATAGAGAGAGAGTGAGAGAGAGAGAGAGAGAATCATTTGAGAACTCATAGTTTCCCAAGAACCTAAGAACTAAATGTGGAGCGTTAGATCAAAATTTTTAATGACCTGGATTGATCATGGCATAATTGTAATTATCACTTGTTTTAATGGCATCAAAGACATTTTATAAGGAAATTTAGGGGCATATTGGGAATTAAAAATATCATTTCCTAACAATTAATAATTAATTTAGTTTATATACCAAACACATACTATTTCTCTTTCTATTCCTGATCAGATCTCTCTGTCCCTCTCTCTAACTCTCACGTCCTTCTGCATCTCCATCATCAGTTCGCCGGAGTTCATTGCCATCGTCGACCTCACCGTGACGTCCTCTATCAACTGAAGATCTGAACGGAGTTTCTCCATTCGAACAGTCGCCTTTTCACTCTCTAGGTCTACTACCTCCGCCTCTACTCCTCCCACCATTGGAAACAATCTCTCACCACCTTCTTCCTCCTCCATCCACCACATCTACCTCTTCCGACGATGAACAACGACTTACCGATCCATTGTCCTTATCTGTCATTTCATCGACAGGGAATCCACGAGCCAAGAGATCGACGTCATTCACTTTTATCTTTGATTGCAACAGTAATCGTCAAATCACATTTGTGGATCACTTCGATCTGGCGAAGGTCTCTATCTTCCTAACCTCCGAGATCAGATTTTTGTGAGCTTCAATATCACTCTAAATTTTGTATTTGATGATGAAATTTTAGGTATCATCTGTTTCTGCTGTTCGCTCCTAACCTTTGTTTGACCTTTATGATTTTTTTTTCCTAATCATTAAGCTGAACCTGTTTAGTCAATATGTTTTTAAAAATAGTTAAATCCTTATGTTGATTATAGGTATAAAAATAGATGCATGTGTTATAGAAAAATATAGATATTTGTTTGCACTCAACATGTTCGATGAAATGCCTCAATGAGAAATATCACATGTTAACTTCACTTTGACTTCATGAATGATGAACCAATTCCAATTTAGTATTTTGAACAATTTGATTGGTTATATTTTGAGAAATGTAGGATGAGAGAGCCATATATGTGCACCACAATTTGATTTTAATCTACATCCAGAAAAAACATGCATGTATTCATTTGATGACTATGCAGAGTATAAAGAAACTCAACTACTATGTTGTCCAACAAAATCTGATCTTGCTTTGGTATTTTGATGTGATAGATTCAAGCAGTTATTAAAATGTTGATCATTGATATTTAGCAAGTTCTTATCATTCTGGAATAATATATGGATTTATGCTCATCTCTTCATACCTTGAAAGAATGACATCATCTGGAACAACAGTAAGAACTTTTGCAATCTTTTTTCTTTTCTTTTCTTTTTTTTTCATTTGGAATTGGAATAAAAAATACATACTTTTCCAGTTTAGGGTAGTTGTAGGTGTTGCGCTACTTCCTATGTTTCAACATGGATGCATTCCATTTTTAAAACTTGAGGTATTTTTTTATTTTTTATGCCAAATTTATTATTTAAAAATAAGATTAGAAAAACATTTTGCAATTAAAAATTACTTATTATTTACACATGATTTACATGTGATTAACGTGTAAATCCCATATAAATAAGTGATTTACATGTGAATTACATGTCATTCACATGGAAATATGTGATTTACATGTAAATCATGTGTAATTCACATATGAATCACATGTAAATCGCATATTTACATGTAAATCAGATGTAATTCACAAGTAAATCACAAGTGATTCACATATGAATTACATGTGATTCACATGTTAATCACAAGTCAATCATATATGAGTTACATATGAATCACAAGTGATTCAAATATGAATTACATGTGATTCACATGTAGATCACAAGTGATTCACATATGAATTACATGTGATTCACATGCAGATCACAAGTGAATCACATAAGAATTACATGTGATTCGCATGTAAATCATATGTAATTCACATATGATTCACATGTAAATCACATATGAATTACATGTGATTCACATGTAAATAACATGTAATTCACATATAAATTACATGTAAATCACATGTAATTCATATATGAATGACATGTGAATCCTACATGATATATATATGTTCATTTTTGTTAGTGTTCTTGCATTAATAAATTTTTTTTAATTTTCTTGTAGATTTTGAAGAATTTGTGGAAAATATTGAAGAGGTGAAAAGTGATAAAGTTAAGAAAATATGGAAATCTTGATATGAAGAAATGATAACACCATGAATTTTTGTATTTTTTTATATTTTTATTTTGTATCGAATAAAATACTTGTAGTATTATGTTTATAGAGTGATTAATAAAAATGAAATTTTTAATGACTTACTTATGGATATTATAGTATAAGAAATATGCATATATGCATTTGAAAAAAATATGATTATATGCACCTAAAACGTTGATTTTTTTTCGTTAAAAAAGTTAGAGTTTTTTTTTTTTTAATTTATTGATTTTCAAAATTTACTTCTTTAAAAAATGCAGTTATTTAAAAAGATTGCAGTTATTTTTATTTTTTTAATACAATTTTTTTAAAAGGATTATATTTTTTTTAAATGCAGATTTTTTTTAAAAGAAAATTTTAGTTTTTTTTTTTTTGAAAAAAGCAATTTTTAAAAAAAGAATGCAGTTTTTTTTTAAATTGTAGTCTTTTTGAAAAAATTGTAGTTTTTTTGAAAAAAAAAATGAAACTTTTTATAAAAAAAAATTGCAGTGTTTTTGAAAAAATTGCAATTTTTTAAAAAAATATTTTTTTTCATTTTTATTTAAAAATTAAAATAAAATTTTATTATTTAAAAAAAAATCTAAAATATTTTATTTATTTTGTTAATTTTTAAAACTTTTTATTAATATTTCAACAACAAAAAAATTAAACATTAAATGAGATCGGTAAGATGACGATCATGCTCTTAATGTGTGAATTTTGATCTACGCTCCACCTTTAGTTCTCAGGTTCTCGGAAAACTAGGAGCTCTCAACGGATCTCACCCCTATATATATATATATATATATATATATATATATATATATATATATATATATATATATATATATATATATATATATATATATGTGAGATTTGTTGAGAACTCATATTTTCCCAAAAACCCGAGAACTAAAAGTGGAGCGTTAGATCAAAAACTAATTCATTAACGAAATGATTGGAATCTTACAAATCGTATTTAATGTTTAATTTTTTGTGTTATTGGAAATATTAATAGAAATGTATAAAAATTTACATAATAAATCAACTTTTCAGACTTTTTTTAAATAGTATTTTTATATGTTTTTTAAAAGTACAATTTTTTTTTTTAATTTTTTATAGAAAACATAAATTTTTGAAAAAAAAAATATTTTTTTAAAAGCTTTTAAAAAGCAATAAAATTTAAAGAAAAAAAAAACTAGTGTATTTAAAAAATACTATAATTTTTTAACTAAAAAAATGAACATTTTAGGTACATATATGCATATTTTTACAAATGCTTATATACATATTTTATATATACTATAATAATTGTAAGGAAATCATAATAAAACTCTTTTTATTTACTAATCTATAAACACAATATAATAAATATTTTATACGATACAAAATAAAATATAAAAAACAAAAAAAAATTACAAAATTTCAAAGCATTTTCATGTCTTCATGTCAATATTTCTATATTTTCTTCAAGTTATCATATTTCAACTGTAGTGGTGTTGATTATGATGGCATGTGCGGAATAAGAAAAGATCTAGTGATTCATCATACAAATTAAGAACACAAGGAGTAAATAAATCTTTGTAAGCTCTTATTAGATCTAGAAAGATTATACAAATGGGTTTGTATACAATTTCTCTCTCTAGTCTAACACTCCAAAATGGACTCTTACATAATGGGAGTCACTCACTTCCTATTTATAGGAAAAGGCTCAACCCATTTACACATACAAAGAGGAAAGCCTAAAACATTACATCCAAGCATGACTTTGCACCCTAACATTCTCCCCCTCAAAGTTAGGATTGGATGTATGGCTTTAATCTCCAACGAGCTAGCGTGATCAAGACCAAACTCCCCCTCGAAGTAACACCGGTCTTCAAATCCGCAAATGAATATTCGACAAACCCGAGAAGCTTCGAATACCCATCATTCTCCCCCTTTTTATAATCAAAAAATGATTATAAAACCCACTAAGGATGAGAAGCGCTCGAGGAATAAACTTCACGATACTCTCCCTTGATGTGTACCAAAAATGAATCACCAAAAATCTTGCATGGAAAAACAATCACGAAAAAGCCACAAAAAATTTCCAATTTGTGAAAATTTTTGACTTTTCAGGTGAAAGTTGCAAGATTTTTCAAAAACTGGGTAGAAATTGTCACTTTCTGAAACTTGCAGGGACCCGTTGCGCCAAAAACAGTCAAATATGCGAAACTCTAGCCCATTAGCGAAACCGGGCATAAAGCATAAATTCGCACAAACTATAGGGACCAGATTTGAAAATTCTGCAATTTCATCATTTTATGACCCCATTTGCGAAGTTGGGTATAAACTGTCAAAAAATGCGAAACTACAGGTACTCGTTTTGACAATTTCTGCATGTTCTTCAAACTTGCGAAGTTGGGCTACTTGTGTTATTTCTTGAAAAGAGCAGGGACCAAATGCGAACATATCTGTTTTCTTCTTCATTTAACGATTAACAGGGAATGCTTCGCATTTTCATTCCCACACCCTTCACATCCCTTCGCATGTTCCACCCAATTAATCAAATGAACCAAATGCGAATGAACAACTTCCAGATATGCGAACCATGGATAAGAAAATACTTCGCATCTTAACTCCAAAATTGAACAAAATGCAAACTCACGTGATCTCTATAACCAAATGCGAACTCAAAATTACCAAATTCTAACTCCATTCACACAAATGCGAATTGAACAAACATTTCAGATGCGAACCCAAACAAGATCAAATGCGAATCCAATGAAGATCCATATGCGAACTCAAGACCAAACAAATCAATCATTAACATCGATTCCCATATATATCCTTCATTTCTTGATATTTTGTCATCTGTTCTTCGTTCCCAAACATCGAGCTCGCAAAAATTTGACTTGCAAACATCATATTCAAAGTCGATTCCAAAATCAAATCCAAAATCCAAACTTAACAACCGAACGCAAATGCGAATCCAGACTCAAAATCACACAAATGCGAATCCAGTCAATATTGACATCGACATCTAAATCCATCTCATCGACTATCAAATCCAGTTTCCAGTTCGCTATCAAACTCAACCAAGTCTTCGTTTTTCATTCAATATAATCGAAAATCTAAATCCAAACCAAAATCAGTCATCGATATTGAGTTTCATTACCGATTCCAAAATCTTCAATCTCACAGAAATTGAACTTGCGAACAATATCACGCAATTTGAAATTGATCCTTCTTTTATTCCATCTACTCCCAATCATGCGAAACTAGACTTTGCTTTTTGATTCTGGAACCCCAAAAACAAATAAATTCCAAACATTTGAAATTATCGATCTATCACACCAAATACTTCGATCGATCGACTCCAAAATCGTGAATCATCGACCACCAAACATGCAAACATTACGCTTTTCATTCAAGAAATCGATTTTGAAATCATGGTTACAGGTTTAAGACCCAAGAACGGAAGAACACCCTTCGTTCATTCAAAATCCAAACCCAAATTAAGTGATTCTTCCAAAATTCTTCAATCAAGCCTTCAACATTCAATCGAAATCAATTAATCATCAAGAACAATAGCATCGACCATAATGATATCGATCGATTCCAATAAATCATTCTGTTTCCCAGTTCTTTAAAAAAATCGATCGGCTCTAAGAATCACAAACATATAAAATCAACTTCGATTTCAAGATGTACACATCGAATCGATCATATCCAGATCATCTATTAACAAAAAACAAATGCGACTCATAAATCGATTTTGAGTTGAGTGAAGAACAGAAAGATTCAGAAGAAAAAAAATTCACGAATTCTTCAAGAAACTTCGATAGTCAACTCCCTATTTGACATTGAATACGAATTCAACACCATAAAACTTGATTTCACTTTATCATTAATTTTTAGAAACAACAAAGTGAAATCGGAACTGAAGATTAAGAAGATGATGATCAATTATTCAACTCAGTAAAATGAGCGAACATGAACCAGGAACAAGAATTTTGGGCTCAAACAGTAACTGATTAATGGACTCAAGGTTAAATCAAAACAAAACTATATGTTTGATTTTGGGATTATGAATCCAATCCGATGAACAGTAAGAGATATCGTATTTTAAAGTAACTTTGGGCTTCATGAATAGTAAGATTGATTTTGATTTTGGTTGGCTTGATCTAATCAAAAAATAATTGGATCAACAAAGGGATTGAAACAGATTAGATCCAACGAAACAAATCGATCAAAAATTTGAAAAACGCAAAGCACGAATCGAAATCATGGATGTTTTGGAATCCATTTGAGAATTTTAGATACCTTTTTGACGAATCGAGATCCATTTTCAACGAATGAATCAAATTTGGAAGATCTTGGTTCTTTTGTCGGAATGAGAAAATCTCCAAATCGAACATTGTACCACCCACTATGCGAGATGTACAACTCGTTCTTCGTGTTCTTCGTGTTCTTCATCAAACCAAGAACATCTTCAAAAGAACCACCAACACATTTGGGTTTTGACTTCAAATTCAATGCAACCTTTGGAGATTGTTGCTTTGGAACCCAAATTTGCTTCACGGATTTTGGCTTCACAATATGTGACGATTTTTGTGAGTAAATCCGCTTATTCTTCCGATTCATCATCTTCTTCTTTTTCTTTCTCATCTTTTTGCATCTTGAAGACTTGACTTCATGAACAAACCCACTTTCAACAACATGAACATTTTGAGTTTGAATCAAATCTTTTGGAGTTTGATATTTGTGAATTTCTTGAATCACCGGCTTCCGATAAGGAATCATTCCTTCAAACAAATCACAAGAACACAAATATCATCAGTTTGGACTCCAATCGAGCAAAAAACTTTTTCATCTTGAAAATCAACTTGAACTCCTTTTTGTTGAACATCAAGAACATCACATTGAACTCCATTGTCAAGAACTTCAACTACCTTAAGAACACGAAGATCATTTGGGTCTTCAATAAGAGAAACATATTTCTTATCGAACAAATATTTTTCTTCTCCTCTCTTATCACTACTACGTGATATTATGGAACATGTAATATCAGCCAACCATTTGATCTCACAAAGCGGTTGAAATATCAAGCTTCCATGATCATCCTTCAATCCACCATAAGAAACCATAGTTCCCCAATATATCTTCTTGTTTAACACAAACCCATAATATTGATCTTTATTGACTTTGTATTTGATACCTTCAATGATCATAATCCAAGAATTGTAAGGCAAATTCACCATGATCACAAAAACTTGAAGATTTCTAGAGAGAGAAAGTAATTTTGAATGAGTTTTCTAGAGAGAGAAAGTAACACAAACAAGTATTCTAGAGAGAGAAAGTCGAATTATGGATCAAATCAAGGAAAAATTCGACTTCTAGAACACACAGCACTATCTAATCACGAAGATCCATGATCAAAAATTGAATCACTAAATCAAAATCGCCATCAAGGATCAATTCTTGATGAAATCAAGAACACCCGCTCTGATACCAATTGTAGTGGTGTTGATTATGATGGCATGTGCGGAATAAGAAAAGATCTAGTGATTCATCATACAAATTAAGAACACAAGGAGTAAATAAATCTTTGTAAGATCTAGAAAGATTATACAAATGGGTTTGTATACAATTTCTCTCTCTAGTCTAACACTCCAAAATGGACTCTTACATAATGGGAGTCACTCACTTCCTATTTATAGGAAAAGGCTCAACCCATTTACACATACAAAGAGGAAAGCCTAAAACATTACATCCAAGCATGACTTTGCACCCTAACATTCTCCCCCTCAAAGTTAGGATTGGATGTCCGGCTTTAATCTCCAACGAGTTAGCGCGATCAAGACCAAACTCCCCCTCGAAGTAACACCGATCTTCAAATCCGCAAATGAATATTCGACAAACCCGAGAAGCGTCGAATACCCATCATTCTCCCCCTTTTTATAATCAAAAAATGATTATAAAACCCACTAAGGATGAGAAGCGCTCGAGGAATAAACTTCACGATACTCTCCCTTGATGTGTACCAAAAATGAATCACCAAAAATCTTGCATGGAAAAACAATCACGAAAAAGCCACAAAAAATTTCCAATTTGTGAAAATTTTTGACTTTTCAGGTGAAAGTTGCAAGATTTTTCAAAAACTGGGTAGAAATTGTCACTTTCTGAAACTTGCAGGGACCCGTTGCGCCAAAAACAGTCAAATATGCGAAACTCTAGCCCATTAGCGAAACCGGGCATAAAGCATAAATTCGCACAAACTATAGGGACCAGATTTGAAAATTCTGCAATTTCATCATTTTATGACCCCATTTGCGAAGTTGGGTATAAACTGTCAAAAAATGCGAAACTACAGGTACTCGTTTTGACAATTTCTGCATGTTCTTCAAACTTGCGAAGTTGGGCTACTTGTGTTATTTCTTGAAAAGAGCAGGGACCAAATGCGAACATATCTGTTTTCTTCTTCATTTAACGATTAACAGGGAATGCTTCGCATTTTCATTCCCACACCCTTCACATCCCTTCGCATGTTCCACCCAATTAATCAAATGAACCAAATGCGAATGAACAACTTCCAGATATGCGAACCATGGATAAGAAAATACTTCGCATCTTAACTCCAAAATTGAACAAAATGCAAACTCACGTGATCTCTATAACCAAATGCGAACTCAAAATTACCAAATTCTAACTCCATTCACACAAATGCGAATTGAACAAACATTTCAGATGCGAACCCAAACAAGATCAAATGCGAATCCAATGAAGATCCATATGCGAACTCAAGACCAAACAAATCAATCATTAACATCGATTCCCATATATCCTTCATTTCTTGATATTTCGTCATCTGTTCTTCGTTCCCAAACATCGAGCTCGCAAAAATTTGACTTGCAAACATCATATTCCAAGTCGATTCCAAAATCGAATCCAAAATCCAAACTTAACAACCGAACGCAAATGCGAATCCAGACTCAAAATCACACAAATGCGAATCCAGTCAATATTGACATCGACATCTAAATCCAACTCATCGACTATCAAATCCGGTTTCCAGTTCGCTATCAAACTCAACCAAGTCTTCGTTTTTCATTCAATATAATCGAAAATCTAAATCCAAACCAAAATCAGTCATCGATATTGAGTTTCATTACCGATTCCAAAATCTTCAATCTCACAGAAATTGAACTTGCGAACAATATCACGCAATTTGAAATTGATCCTTCTTTTATTCCATCTACTCCCAATCATGCGAAACTAGACTTTGCTGTTTGATTCTGGAACCCCAAAAACAAATAAATTCCAAACATTTGAAATTATCGATCTATCACACCAAATACTTCGATCGATCGACTCCAAAATCGTGAATCATCAACCACCAAACATGCAAACATTACGCTTTTCATTCAAGAAATCGATTTTGAAATCATGGTTACAGGTTTAAGACCCAAGAACAGAAGAATACCCTTCGTTCATTCAAAATCCAAACCCAAATTAAGTGATTCTTCCAAAATTCTTCAATCAAGCCTTCAACATTCAATCGAAATCAATTAATCATCAAGAACAACAGCATCGACCATAATGATATCGATCGATTCCAATAAATCATTCCGTTTCCCAGTTCTTTAAAAAAAATCGATCGGCTCTAAGAATCACAAACATATAAAATCAACTTCGATTTCAAGATGTACACAACGAATCGATCATATCCAGATCATCTATTAACAAAAAACAAATGCGACTCATAAATCGATTTTGAGTTGAGTGAAGAACAGAAAGATTCAGAAGAAAAAAAATTCACGAATTCTTCAAGAAACTTCGATAGTCAACTCCCTATTTGACATTGAATACGAATTCAACACCATAAAACTTGATTTCACTTTATCATTAATTTTTAGAAACAACAAAGTGAAATCGGAACTGAAGATTAAGAAGATGATGATCGATTATTCAACTCAGTAAAATGAGCGAACATGAACCAGGAACAAGAATTTTGGGCTCAAACAGTAACTGATTAATGGACTCAAGGTTAAATCAAAACAAAACTATATGTTTGATTTTGGGATTATGAATCCAATCCGATGAACAGTAAGAGATATCGTATTTTAAAGTAACTTTGGGCTTCATGAATAGTAAGATTGATTTTGATTTTGGTTGGCTTGATCTAATCAAAAAATAATTGGATCAACAAAGGGATTGAAACAGATTAGATCCAACGAAACAAATCGATCAAAAATTTGAAAAACGCAAAGCACGAATCGAAATCATGGATGTTTTGGAATCCATTTGAGAATTTTAGATACCTTTTTGACGAATCGAGATCCATTTTCAACGAATGAATCAAATTTGGAAGATCTTGGTTCTTTTGTCGGAATGAGAAAATCTCCAAATCGAACATTGTACCACCCACTATGCGAGATGTACAACTCGTTCTTCGTGTTCTTCGTGTTCTTCATCAAACCAAGAACATCTTCAAAAGAACCACCAACACATTTGGGTTTTGACTTCAAATTCAATGCAACCTTTGGAGATTGTTGCTTTGGAACCCAAATTTGCTTCACGGATTTTGGCTTCACAATATGTGACGATTTTTGTGAGTAAATCCGCTTATTCTTCCGATTCATCATC